>NC_141896.1:22792835-24042835 GCF_030686135.1 Camelina sativa
TACTGTTATAATTTGTTTGGGTAAATTGAATTTTTTTTTTTTTAAAAAAAACCCCGTATGTGCATGATAAAAGACTAAATTTGAAATTTTCCTTCATTGGTTGACCCAACAACGCGTTGTTTCCCTTTTCTACCCCGAAAACTTCAAAGTCATGTAAAACGCATCAAATTATTGACTGAGCACTTAGGGTTTTCAGTTTTATGCAAAAGAAGGTTTTGTCATCCCCTCCCCCAACTCCTCCATAACAGAAAATGAAATTCTCCACATTTGATGAACGATACGTTGATAATTAGAGCTCGATCGTTTGCGTACATATCATAAAAAAAACAAAAAAACAAAAACGATTTAGTTGAATGCACACTAAGTAAGAAAACTTACAAATTTACTTTAAAGTTCAATATCTATTAAAATTGGTATTGTAAATATAATATAACAATATATGGTTAAATAAAAAATGACTTTTTATCGAATATACAAAACTTATTTTAAACAAAGAAAACAATGCTCGAGCATCACTTGTTTTTATACAGAAGTAGCATACGACATCAGGAACATAATTTAGATATTGAAAACAGTAAAAGAGCTTGAATCTCGGGATTGCTGCCCCCCGGCCCTCCTCCTCTTTACATGGTGCGCTTCGTTAAAAATGGCTGGATGCACAGTATTTCTTTTTCATTATTTTAGTTCTTACCTTTTGAATATCATATCATATATGTCGTTAATTAAATGTTTAATTTGGTTATAATTAAGATTTACAATTTATTTCTAAAAGAAAATTGATAATATTGGGAATTTAATTGAAGTATTACTTCTCTTGTTTTTTTTTTAGCTTACCGCCCATTGTTTTTGACACTTTCAAGTTTCACCGAAATCTACATCCAAGCCAGCTCACCCAAGTTTAAGTGTGGGGACTAAGTTCTCCATGAATCCTCGCTTTGCTATACATCGAATAAAGTATGATTCTCTTCTTTTGGTTTTGAATTAGGTAAAACAATAATCACGGTCTACATATAACCGGAGAGATGGTAATAAGCGACCATACTAGAATATGCAGACGATAGATATAATTTTGATATAAAGTGTGCAAGTTGTCCTCATACGATCACATTTAGTATTTGTAAAAATTTAGGTTTTCATTCTCATTAAACGAAACTTTCACATTTATATGAAACAAGTAAATTAACACGCTCTAAAATGAAACAAAACGAGCTCGACATTGAAGAAGTACCGCAAAAAGAGAGAGAGACTTGATATGAAATTTGCTTGCAGAAATCAAAGATGAAATTCGCTTGCTAGCTAAGAGATCCTTTGGGGAAAAAGAAAAAAATGATTGACGATAGGGATCCACTTGACGTTGACCAACCTTCTCACTCAATCACATGTGACATATACTTCTAAGTGATACATATATATATATATATATATGCATAGACAATTAGACACACACATAACAACGTAAGCAATTACACACACATAACAACGCAAGCAATCGAATTTTGGATTACAGAAAATCTAACTGCTTACGTTGTTATGTGTGTGTCTGAACAGAAACTATATGAGGACGATATTTCAAAGCATATTCTAGTCTCGATCGGCACATGGGTGTCTGTGCCCCACTTCAGATTATATACTTATTGACAAATTAAATCAATATATACTTACGTCACAAAATAAAATACACACATTAACACATCACATTTTAATATAATAACATTATTAAAGTGTATAATCTATATAATAATAGCAATCCGAATAAATGCGAAGAACAGTTGCAGTGGACCATAGTGACTTTTCATTTAAAAAAATTCAATTACATTTTTCCATCGAACAGTCGCATCTTTTCATCATGACTTTTCATTTAAAAAAAATTCACATGCATCTTTTCATCGTGATTTTTCATTAAAAAATATTATTTAATTATTTTTTGACAAAATAATTATATGATTGAGTCTCTTTAGAAAGTTGCATATGTTGAATGTAGAGTTGTGTCTCTTACAAACAATTGTGATTTTTGTATATAATATTAGCAATATATGAATAAATGCGAAGAACAATTGCATCGTGACTTTTCATTAAAAAATTCAGTTGCATATTTTCATCGTGACTTTTCATTAAAAAAAAATATTATTTAATTATTCTTTTGACAAAAAAATTATATGGTTGCTCTCTTTAGAAAGTTGCATCTGTTGAATGTAGAATTGTGTATTTTACAAACAGTTGAGATTTTTGTATATAATATTAGCAATATGGATAAATGCAAAGAACAATTGCGTCTTTTCATCGTGACTTTTTATTCAAAAAATTGTGATTTTTCATTAAAATATTCAGTTGCATCTTTTCATCGTGAATTTTCATTAAAAAATATTATTTAATTATTTTTTTGACAAAAAAAATTATATGGTTGCGTCTCTTTAGAAAGTTGCATCTATTTAATGTAGAGTTGTGTCACTTACAAATAGCTGTGACTTGTGTATATAATATTAGCAATATGAATAAATGCAAAGAACAGTTGTGTCTTTTCATCGTGACTTTTTATTAAAAAATTATTATTTTATTTTTTTTTGACAGAAAAATTATACGGTTGTGTCTCTTTAAAAAGTTGCATTTGTTGAATGTAGAGTTGTGTCTTTTACAAACAGTTGTGTCTTTTACGAACAATTGTATCTATTCAAATGTTCACATCTTTAGCAATTATGTCTATTCAAATATTCATATCTTTAGTAATCTATATAATTTGTTCTTCTTTTGTAACAATTTCCAACTTTCCTTTTAGTCTATATAATAATAGCAATCTGAATAAATGCGAAGAACAGTCGCATCTTATCAACGTGACTTTTCATTAAAAAAAATTTCAGTTGCATCTTTTCATCGAACAATCGCATCTTTTCATCGTGACTTTTCATTAAAAATATTATTTAATTAGTTTTTGACAAAATAATTATATGATTGCGTCTCTTTATAAAGTTGCATCTGTTGAATGTAGAGTTGTGTCTCTTACAAACAGTTGTGACTTTTGTATATAATATTAGCAATATGAATAAATGCGCAGAACAGTTGCGTCGTTTCATCGTGACTTTTCATTAAAAAAAATTTAGTTGCATCTTTTCATCGTGACTTTTCATTAAAAAGAATATTATTTAATTATTCTTTTGACAGAAAAATTATATGGTTGCGTCTCTTTAGAAAGTTGCATCTGTTAAATGTAGAGTTGTGTATTTTACAAACAGTTGAGATTTTTGTATATAATATTAGCAATATGGATAAAAGCAAAGAACAATTGCGTCTTTCATCGTGACTTTTTATTCAAAAAATTAAATAAAATATGGGGATTTAATTACATTAAAAATTATTTTAAAAATGCAACTACCTATTATATGTTTATAGCACTAATCATTTTTTATTTAATCGTAAAGATTTGTATCTCTCATTTGCATATTTTAATTGTAATTTTTCTTAAAATAATTGAGTGAAATATGTGTAAGTTACATCAATGGCAAAATCTGTAAATATTCTAGTCAAAGGGTAACTCACTAATTAAATGGACTTAAAAGTTCATTAAGAACGATACGTCAACATAAAATTTCCGTTAATCACATGTAAAAAATAAATTTATTTTTAGGAATATTTCTTAAAATATTTTTAAGAGTTATATTTTTGGAATTTATTATACTATAGTTTAATAAAAATATATTAAATAAATTTTGTAATAAATATTTTATTAAAATGAGTTCCCCCACGATATCGCGGGGGCTCAATACCTAGTCAATTTAATGTTAAAATACGTGAACAGAACTGTTATGTTTATAAAAATTTGTGAAATTTATAGATGTATTGGAGATGATGAGCTGAACAGCTGATGATCAATTAAGTAATCAAATCGGTTTTTATATTGAATTAGAAAGATATTCTATAATACCATTATTTAAATATAGATTTCTTTCACTTTGAAATTAGTGAAATGAACGATATTGTTCACTAGACTCCAATACTTGTTCATGATTTATTGATATTATTTATATCTACGTGGACCGCATCATCTCATGGGTCTTTATCCTTACGTACACACGAAGGACACGACGTAAAGGAAAACCCTAACCAATTTTTCTCCTATCAGTAGCCATGTCTTTCCAAATCACACAGTACCGGAGTTCTGATAATGAGATCAAGGAAAAGGAGGAGGTGGATCATAGATGACGGTACTTACTCCTCCACCGTACACAAACGTATCATCCTTATCAATGGCGGAGCTTTGGGGTTGCTTCAGGTGGGCACAAACCAATCATCAATCAACGCAGCAGACCGTCGAGCCATAATCTTCTGTTTCTTGGTCATCACTCTTATCTACACCATCCTTCGTGTCTGCGAAGTAAAGCTTCGAATCAAACCTGATATCGGTAACTTTGTTGGGCACGTCAGCCATCTCTTTGGGGCTCTCGCAGCTCTCCTACTCATTTTTCTTATATCGCCAACTTTCACTTTGATCGTGGTTCCTCTCTGGCTTGTTTGGTTCTTCGTTGTTATGTATGTCTATCTCTCTCTATCTGAGCCCGTGATCCCAGAGGATACCGCCGCAGATTCACCGGTTTAAAGTAAGTTCAAGTAGATCGTCTTCTGATCTCCAATTCCCGCCACCGGGTAGCTAAGTATCTCCATCTTTATATGTGTTTGTATTTCTCACTACTATGGTCGGGTATCTGATTTAAGAGCTCCAAATAAAATAAGATTTTATGTTTTTTTAGTTCGGACATTATTGTTGACTCGGTTCTTTTGTAAAATTTCGATTATTAAATGCTCTACAAAAATCTATTATCAGTACTTGCCTTCCTTTGTTGACCATTATATGTCCTATATAATATCTCTCAGGTTTTTTTTTTCTTTCTATTTTTATAGTTTTCATTCGATTTTTCAGCTGCAGAAGGATTAGGTTATCTGGGAATTCGTTTTTTACCAGACAAAGAAAAACACTCTGTTACTTGTTTACCAGACAAAGAAACACTCTGTTACTTGTTTACCAGACAAAGAAAACACCATTTCTTTGTTTACGAATTAGATTATCATAATCTTTGAGGGAAGTACCTCCTGCATCTTTAGCTCTCCGGAAAAGGAAATCCAGGTTCGCAAACACAGATGCAGATGCCCATACTTGGAAAGCAGGAGGGCATTCGAAAAATATAGGTGGTTAATGGTTACCACATCTTGGACATTCTCTTTCCGTTCCCAAGTGACGGTCCGCCAATCGTTGGCATGTGGCCAGACACCCCGTAGCAATTTGCCAGAGAAAGTGTTGTATATTTTTTTTTGAGATTTGGATATTCCACGATTGTGCCTGCAATGCCGAAACATTTGGTCCCTCAAAAGGGAGGTCACAATCCCCTCGGAGGCCTGCTTTCGCTATCTATATTGTGTATAATTTTGGTTCTTTCTTAGTATTTTAACCTTCATCTTATATCACATTTACACTTGAGTGAAGATGTTTTCTCAATCCTGTTTCTCTCCCGATCAAGCTTGAGAGAATCTGAAATACTTTATGTTTTATATTACCAGTTATAATCCAAAATTAAACGTTGTAGTAAGACTGTAAGAGTTTCCATCCTCCAAAACAACCAAAGATTAATTAGTACGTATCTAATCGGACATATAAACTACCCAGAGACAACAAAGTACAATTCCATAAAAGGGACGATCCTTGGCCGCTTGTTTGTGTCATTCTTCTCCATGTACTTGTTGTTCTTTTTGTTTCCATATATTCTTTTATTCTTTTGTTAGGATTTTCTTCATAATTTTATTTTCTAGTGAAAGCTAGCTTTGATGATTTTTGAAAACTCTCTAACCATTTGTTTCTTCCCATATTGAGGCAAAATTAATTACAGGCATACACTAGTTCGATATTTCGTATTTGTAATTATATATATAATTATATATATATATATATTGATTTAATTTATTTTGTTTTGCATAGTCGAGATTATATATATTTAAATTTAAACTAAACTTAAGAAGAAAAAAAATTGTCTTTCCAATTATCACCTAACCAACGATCACTGAGCAGCGACCCCACCTAATCACCGATCACCGATCACCGATCATGGAGAAGGTGTGTGCCCTACAAAAGCTTTTAATGGGAAAATCAGAATCTGAGAACAAAAGAATCAAAATTGGTGAGAGTAAAAAAAAAGAGACTCACCTAAAGAAAAATCGATTGGGTTGTTCTACTCGATTTTGAAAAATCATTCATGCTTTCCTAGTTTCGTTGAAAGAGATAGAGAGAAACAAACGAAGAGAAGAGAAAAAAAAAACAAAACAAAACGAGACCAATCATCTTTTGACACGTTAGGTGTCTCCCAGTATCTAAAAAGATGTGGGCAGAGACACAAGTCTCTGATTTACCCCGACTAAAACTTTATTTTTTTTTATATTTTATTATTAAAAAATTAAAAGACATCCCAACGGGATGACCGATGGGAGTGCTCTTAAGCACCTATGTAACAAATGCATGTTCTATTCGCCATAATCACTAGACTTTTACCATGACTCCAATTTCGAAATTCTCCATTCCCCACCTGACTTAATTTGGTTCGATCCCTTACAAGCATGCTGCATACTCACCACATTGGAGTATCTACCCCCACCTAACTTTTTCACCAATGTCTAGGGCTATATTAGCCAATATGTAAATGAATTAATAGCTGGTGTGATCAACGTGAGATATTTCATATTTCTTTTCTTAACAAATCAAATCTAAGAATTTAAAAATCTACTAAAATACTCCCGATAGTAACACTTGTGATTTGTTCCTTCTTCAAACGTAACTAAAAATATTTACAAAGTACGTAGTTCACAAATCCTTTATGTGGACTTTTTTTAAAAAAAAATTAACGAGGGGAGCCCTTGAGAACAATTGTACATATTTATTTTGACAGGGCTGATTCTTGTTTTAAATTTTTATAGATATTGTTCAAAATAACTATAAATGTAGACCTTGACTTACTTTTAAGCTTGAGAGATGATACGTACATCCATATGTATGTATATATCCCCGTGACTTTTTTTTTTTTTTTTTCGGCAAAAAACAAATTTCATTGAAATAAAAGAGTTTTACAAAGACATTCAAAATTATTGTAACACAGTTATTATATACATAAATGTATGTGTCATACACTAAGAAAAATACAGCAGAATGGATTTTGACGATGCTTTCCGTAGAGTAGCCTTACTCGCTAACAGATCTTCTGGTCTGTTATTGTCCAACTTCATATTTGATTTCTCTTTATTACGAATTGTATGCAGCAACTTTTAGCTGACACTTCTTTTCACAAAACGTAACCTTAAACCCAATGTGCCCAAAACTAATTCTGTAATGTAGACAGAGTGGCACCAAAACCTCCGTACCACAGTCTTTCTGGAATATTTCGATGTCTCTGAAGTTCTCTTCAACAAAACCACATGTAGTTTTATTGTATCAAGCCAAGTACCCGAGCCTCTTGTGTTAATAGATTCCCATCTAATCGTCACCAATAAATTTCTCGTCCTCCAAATCTGCTCAATGCCAATCCTATCTTGTCGCCAATATTTGATCCAAACCACATAAAAACTTGACATCTCAACCCAACAATGGTCAAACTGGGGAACCCATAATTCCATCACACAAGCAATATAACCATGAACGGGAGAAACAATTTGGTCGGATTGGAAAAGTGCGATAATGCAGGGAATTATTAATCTCGTTGAGAACGGAGGAACCGAAAAACCAATCTCCGACACAACCATATGACGACTTCCGTTTGTATGACCGATCTCCGACACAACCATGAGTCGATTTTCTTTTATATGACCAATCCACAATCGTATTCCATCAACTTCAATTTTGTAAATTGAATCTCCTGGATCCCATATCTGGGTTTGAGAATTCTTGATCAAATTAGAGAAATTGAATTTATGATCATGTTCTCGATGGTGTTGGAGACCAAAGGGGTCAGAACTGTAACAAAGGAAACTGCCTAGAATTATCTTTGGCAGAAAGACACCGATCTTGTTCCGACTCCAATGCCGGTTGTTGATCGGAAGAAAACACTCTCCATATGAGAGAAAGACGATGAGATATTGAATCAATAACAAGACTCGGCTAGCCATAGGAATCACTTTGCCGATGTTAATGTTTTATATCAAAAAGACAGAAAATTGAAAACTAAGAAAAACAGGAAAGAGGGGCCGACGCCATATATATCCCCGTGACTACGTTAGGAAAAATGAAACGTTCGCCTCCCGTCTCTTTATTAATTAATCTTTTTTGGGAAAACTAAGTTTATTAATTAATCTCTAGTGTAATTTTAATCCCAAATATTAATATAGACACGTGATGTTTTGATTTTTTCTCTTAACGTCTAAGAAACGTGATACTTCTGATATACAAAGAGTTAGTGAGGTTTTCATAAAATTAGAAATTTTAAAAGTTTGAGAGAAAACAATAAGCGTAATACACGGTCGCATAAAAACCGTACCCAAATATCTATAACCCGACCAAAAAAATCGACTTTAGATTGGATACAGATTTAGCTATAAAAATTTCACTGGTTTCTATTTTTCAATAGCCGTGAGTTTGGATAATACTCAGTATCATTTCAAGTACTCATCAAACTCGAATATATAAATATATTTAAAAATATTTATAATATTTAGTATTAATATAATTCAAGTATCTAAAATTATTATTATAATTTTAAATATTTCAATTAATTTTATACTTAAATATCAAAAATAATTAAAATATCAAAAATTATTTGTTATATAAGTCAAAATTTTGTTAAATTTAATTAATTTTTTAAAAAAATTCTCGGGTACCCACTAGCTTGGATACTAATCGGATTCTAAAATTTGTAACCCGCACCAACCCAAACCTGATAGTTACCGAACCAATATATCAAAAAATATCTAATAAATTCTATATTTCTAAACCCGTTTATCCAAATTTGATCGGATAATATTCAAACCCGATCGAATGTCCAGACCTCGCATATCTTCTCTTTCTAATCATGCATTAATTGAACTTTTTATTATTATTGTTGTTGTTGTTTTGAGTATCTTTTATGTTGACAAATAATTTGTTAAAATACAATAGTTTTGAAAATTTGGTTAGCAAATTTATGAAATATATATATATATATATATATATATATCAATATATACTGTATATGTTTTAGAATTACTATATCCTATCTTTACTTCAATTCTTTGTGTTCTTTGGAATGATATTATCATTTACGAAACTTTTGTTGTAAACAAAATGAACTATTGATATATCATGGTTTCTGTGGTTTTTAACCATGATATAAAGAGTCTTTTAGTGTCTTTTGATTTGTTTTCTAGGATGTTTTTGAGTCTTTACAGGTTTCATAGGATTTTGGCATGAAATGAGCAAAATGGAGCAATTTGGATCGTTTTCGAGCATTTAATCAAAACAGTCAATTTGGAGTCTGATCAACTGACTAGTTACAATTGGAAGATACAATTCGACACTGAAGGAGCATCGATCGACACCCAGTCCAAACCGACGAGAGAGCCAAAAATTGGAAGATTTACAATTTTGCCCAAAGTCTTCCATATTTGCAACACAAGTCCCTGACATGTTTTAATACATATAAATAGTATTTTTAGGTTTTACAATCCATAAGTTGTTTTCTAGCAAGTTTTATTTTTCTGCAACCCTGTGAGATTTTGAGAGTTTTGGGAGAAAGAGAGATCTGAACTCCTTGGTAGAGAGAAGAATTTCTAAACTCTCTTCTTACTCTTTTAATATCTATTGCTTATTATTCAGAAAGATGTTTTGTTCTTCATTGAATATGTCTGGAGAATTTGTTAAAAATGCCCCTTTTGATATATCCCTTTTCAAAAATACCCTCTTTTCTGGCCATTTTTATTTATGCCCTCTTTTAATTTTTAATGACCATTTTACCCTTAGATGAAAATTATTTTATTCAATAAAAAGAAAAACAAAATTTTCCCGCCAAAAAATTTCCGACATATTTTCCCGCCAAAAATTTTTCAAAAAAATTTTCCCGCCAAAATTTTTTTTGTCAAAAAACTTTTGATAAAAAATTTCGAAAAAAAAGATTTTCCCGCCAAAAATTTTCCCGCCAAAAAAAAATTACAAGGTTTTTAAAAGGTTTTATAAGGTTTCTACCTTATAAAAGCCTTATAAACACCTTGTAAAGGCTTTTACAAGATTTTTTAAAGAGTTTTAAAAGGTTTTTTAAACAACTTGTAAACGCTTTTACAAGATTTTTAAAAGGTTTTCAAAAGGTTTTAAAAGGTTTTTAAAAGGTTTTTAAAAGGTTTTCAAATGGTTTTTAAAAGGATTTTTAAAAGGTTTTTAAACACCTTCTAAACCCTTTTACAATGTTTTTAAAAACCTTGTAAAAGTTTTTATAAAATTTTTAAAAGGTTTTTAAACACCTTTTAAATGCTTTTAAAAAGTTTTTAAAAGCGTTTACAAGGTGTTTAAAAACCTTTTAAAGCATTTACAAGCTTTTTAAAAGCATTTACAAGGTTTTTAAAAGCGTTTACAATGTGTTTAAAAACCTTTTAAAAACCTTGTAAACGCTTTTAAAAGTTTTTTAAAAGCATTTACAAGGTTTTTAAAAGGTATAAATTTCAATATTTTTGGCGGGAAAATTTTTCGATTTTGGCGGGAAATTTTTTTTTTTGGCGGGAAAAAATAATTTTTTCGGGAAAAATTTTCGATTTTGGCAGGAAAAAAAATTTTGGCGGGAAATTTTTTTGGCGGGAAAATATTTTCGATTTTGATGACTGTACATTCTTGCTGTCACTCAAAAAGGGGAATTTGGTCATTTTGTATATAAAGAGGGGTAGTTTTAAAAATGGTCAACATGAAGGGGTATTTTTAAAAAGAGATATGGAAAAAGGGGCATTTTTGAAAAAATTTTGGCGGGAAAATATGTCGGAAATTTTTTGGCGGGAAAATTTTGTTTTTCTTTTTATTGAATAAAATAATTTTCATCTAAGGGTAAAATGGTCATTAAAAATTAAAAGAGGGCATAAATAAAAATGGCCAGAAAAAAGGGTATTTTTGAAAAGGGGTATATCAAAAGGGGCATTTTTAACAAATTCTCTTGATTTAATAATTTTATGAACAATCTAAACTTGTTTTTAAAGCTGATTTATTACCTAGAATTTTGCAAAGAGATTTGGATTTTCTGGTTTTAAATTTAGATAATATTTGTAGTGAGAACTGATTTATTTTACAGAAGTGTTTAGAGTTCTAGATCTGTTCTTAATTGGTTGAATCCTATTTATTTTCTGATTTAATAATTTGTAATTTCCTGAAAAATTCCTTAGGCCTACCTTTTTGATCCATTGAATTTTCACAGCTTTTATTTATTATTCTGCGTTGTTTTTCTTTATTTAAACTAATTTGTTTAGCATAATTATAAAACTCTACAATTTATTGTATAATCTAGAGTCCTTGTGGAATTCGACCTCTAAGTACTGCATTGATCTCTTAATTTGAGAGAGTAATTCTAGGGATTAATTTGAGCATATCAACTATATATAAGGTTTTTGTTTTGTTTTTTTTTTTTGACAATCAGGTTTTTTTTTGTTTTAGAATACTGCTTTTAGTCTTCGTATCTCTATGCACAGGATTGTCATGTCAGGTCCGTACATACATACATTAGGAAAATGAAATGTAGAGCCAGGCAGTCAATAGAAAAGATATAATTCACCATGTAAAGCACCACGTAGATGAGAATGGTCAAAGACCCCATTTTCACCTTGTTTTGAAACCAATAGATAGCTTAGACAAATACGGTCTCCTGGTAAAAGAAAATCTTAGTGTCTTAATGCTAATCCTAAAACATTTTTACCCATCTAAAAAACTCTTGTTGCAACTATACGACCCCTTGGCTGACCAAGGTCAAAGTTTCCTTATCAACGTCACTATCTTCTGTTTGGAACACTAGTAGAAATTTTTCCTATAGACATGAAAGAGTCACGATCATTACGTGGCATTTTTCAAATTAGACTTGAAAAGTCACAAAATGCTACGGACTTAAAAATAATGAAAAGCGTCACATCACTACAAGAAAATAATCAATTTGCGATGGAATAATACATCACAATTCCCTCGCAAATCAACAATCGCAAGGGATTTGCGAGGTACAACAAATTCTCGCAAATCGCGTCTCGGAAGTTGCAAACATCACAAATCCCTCGCAAACTACCTTGCAATTTGCAAGTATGTCTTTCCTCGCACATTACTAGCAATTTGCGAGAAACCTCTTGACTCGCAAATCTGAAGCAATTTGCAAGAAACTTAATCCATCGCAAATACGTTGCAACTGGATTAGAATTGAAATAAAATTAAATTGAAACTGGTAACAGAATTAAAATTTTGTTTTTGACATGAATGGGCACCCCATTAGAAGCAGTGCTCTCTCCATTATCCCCGGTAAAAAGCTCAGATTCCAACTCTTGAATCTTGGACGACACCTCATTGAATAGAGACTCAGACTTTCCATCCGTAAAAGATCCATCAGTGCATTTTCGTGCTTAAATCATGGCTTAATTAGTCACGAATTAGTCTTGTTTTTTACCCGACTTCTTTTGCTAAGTTATGGTCACAATATATACTAGATAGAGGACCCGCGCCTCACACGGGATCATATTTATATAAATTATATTTTATTTTTTATCTTATTTTTAGTCGTCTAAAATTTTATTAGCCATAGAAGGTCTCAAACAAAGAAAACATAGCCTGTAGCATAAATAACAGAGCATAAAGCTTAAAATAAAAAAAAATAGAGAGCAACAACCCTCAACTCAAAGATACAGCTAAAACATTTTCAAAGGGCACATCGACCATGGTTTCCTCTTCAATACGTGTATGCAACTACGCTGGACCTCTGATGGCAAGATAGGATCGAAAACGCCCATCCCGTGTAACACTTTTAGCAATATCTCTTGCAAATGAATTTTATTTTTTATTTTTGTTATTTAATTTATTTGATGTATATTCATATTGTTATTTGGATATTTTAGAATGGATTTTATCACATAAACGAATACTAAATCCAGTTAGGATAGGTTTGGTATAAGTAACTTATTGGGTTTTCAATAGTTTTACCGAGCCCCAATTGTTAATATTCAAACCATATTTTTTTTTCGAGAGTGATGGGAGACGACAAACTCAGTATATCAAATTTTTTTGTTAATAAATATAACGGCAGAGAATTGTAAATAAGTTGATGTTTTAAGGTCTATTGTATAAAAAGTGTCCTGAGCTCTGTAATGCTGACACATCAGCTTTTTCTCAATTGTGCTTCTCTATTAATATATAAGAGATGTGACTAAGTGGCCATGAATTAAAATTGTAGCTTAACCATTACTAAGCTGCCACAAATTTTTCACGAAACTATTTGTATAAATTGTGTCGTTTGTAAATTACTAATTTAAATACAAATTATAAACCATTGTTTTTCTTTCCAAAATGCTTTCATAAATATATTTAACTAAAATATCAACATAACTGGTTTTTTCCCCTAGATAGCTGAATTGTTTGACACCCAAATATATGAGTTTCGTGGGTTAGCTGAAATATTTTATCCCAAATTATTTTATTTTAGTTCGTCAACTTAGTAAAAGTTCTTTGTTTGACAAAAAAAATTGGAAAACACGAAAACCCTCACTCAAATCCTGAACTTAACACTTAGAAAAAAAAAGCCGTCACTATTTTATATCTCTTCATGAATCTCTTTCTGTTCAAGAATCATCATGCCTTCGTCTGGCCAAGCCTTCGACCATCGTCGCCCACTAACCTTCGACTTGAATCCGTCGGTATGTCTTCTTCTTCTTCTTCTCCTCCTTCTCTAGTGTTTTATCTCCTTCAATGTATTTGCTTTTTCTATTTCAAAGATCTCATGTCCTTTTCTATTTCAACGCTTTAGGTTCAATTATGTTTGCCAAATTTGACAGCAAATCCCTGATCTTCATCAACCCGCTCAAAGGTAAATGTCTCTTTTCCTCTCCTTCTTTCTTCTTGGTTTCAGATCTAACCATTTCGTTTCAGTTCTAAGTTCTAACCATTTCTTTTCAGATCTAACCTTTAGATCTAACTATTTATTTTCAGATCTCGTCGCCGTCAACACTTTTCAATGTTTAAAAGGTAAATCTCTCGTTTTTTACTCCTCAAATCAACAAAAATTAATTGGATTTTGTTGTATTTCTTAGATCCAGAGAACGAAATACACAGAGAAAGAGAAGCTATCCAGCGACAGAAGAAGAGTGCGGGATACGGTAGCGGAGGAGAGCGGCGAAGAGCAAAAGCCTTACGGTGGCGAAGGAGAGCAGCTGAGAGCATTTTTATTTTCTATTTCATTTTTGTTTTGTATTATTAAAATAATTTTCGTTTTTTTATAAATAAATCATTTTCATATTTTGATTTAATCTATAATCGCCAATTTTTTTTATTAAAACTATATGAAGAGGCCACATATTAGTCATTGATTACTTCGTGGCTACTTAATCCACAAACATTTACCTGGCCAATCCGTGGCTAAACTAGTTACGAAGTACGCGTATCAAAACCGTGGCTATAATGTCACGAAAAGACATGATTATTTAGGCCACGATCGACGATCGTATACACATGATTTTTTTTCCGTGTCTTTCCGTGTATGTGTAGTCATATAACCACAATAATATAGCCTTAGTCACAAAATTTTCCATGGCTATACGCTCTATTTTTACTAGTGGAATGTGACCATTCAACAATCTCCTGAAACCCTCTTGGAATTGTCTTTGACTCACCATTCTATTGTCTGTGGCAAGCTACTACGTACATTGTTCTTGTTTCCAATGTATGGACTTAACGTCGATTAAACATATCTATGTTGTCTACCAATCTTTTGTAAGAGTACTAGTTTTTATCTTTGTTGTATCAACCTATGAGGTTGATGTTTGCTTCTTTGTACTTCTTTGGCTTGAATGAATGAAATATATGTTTGTCCAAACAGAAAAAGCACATGTGGCCTCATCTGGCCTACATTACCTTTTACTAATTGAAACAACCCGACACGTTTTAAAAAAAAAAATATTAATATATAATTAAGAATCTCATACTACTTAATTAAACCAACCAACCCACAATTCATCAATAAACCAACAACAACCAATATGCACAGCAGAAACATACCAACAATACAAAACCGACATAACATCAATATAATAACATTCTTAACCATTCTATCCAACAACCTAGTATAACTCTATCTAAGGTTCCAACATCAATAACATAACCATGAGTCCATAACACAACAACCGAGACCCTAGATCATTCTCCTCCTCATCGCCATGATTCCACGTCACATACCTGCACACCACAAACAACAATTGAGATACGTATTATCACAAATACTTAGTGAGGCAATCCTCCCATCTACGAGGCTATACAAACAAGTAATTGAGATAACAATGTTTAACAAACAACAAACAAACACAACAAACCAGGAAAACCACGCAACAGACAAGTTGGTGTTGATCGACACTGCCCTCTACTTGGTGTCGATCGACACCGACCCCGCAGACATGTTCTGCTCGAAGCCGATCCTCGAATCTCCATTTCCAATCATCTCCAATCCGTCCCAAACTCACCCAAAAGCTTTAGGAACCTATGAGAACCATAACACATCCACCACAAGCAACAACAACACCACAAACAACATAGAACAAGCAAAACGTAAGAGATCTCAGGCTTAGATCAGCCGTGGTCATGCACTCACCTCTTTACAGGAAGATTCTGACCAAAGGATGACGAATCCAATACCTTAGGAAGCTCCTCCTTCGTCCTTAGCTCTAGATCTCTACTCCACAGTAACTCACAAATCCTCTCCTCTCTCTCTTTTTCTTCTCTCAACGGCGACCAAAACACTTTAAAACCCTCACTTTGTCGCTTCTCCGCTTATATACCGGTTTGGACAACCCAAATAAAATAAACCAAAAATCGCGAATTAAAACAATCTGGTCGAACCAGAAAAGCTGGTGTCGATCAACACACCCCTAGTGTCGATCGACACCCATCCCCAAATCTTAATATTTGGTTCACGGATGTTACAATTCTTCCCCACCAACAAGGATTCGTCCTCGAATCCCGCAGCATCGTCCATCTGCCAAGGACCTCTGTGCAACCGTCACGATGGCCCGCACATCCTTTGATAGGATTGAACACCGTCAGCAAAGGTTTTCCGTGCACTGTCACAAAGGTTTTCCATACATTCTCAGGTCGCAACCCTCAAACTGCACCGCCTGCACTCTCAGACCGTCGTCCTCGAGCCATACTGCCTCACTCTCGGATCGTCACCCTCGAGATCTCGGTACCAGGAGAACTACTCATCCCCTCCAGGAACTAATCATCTCCTCTGCCGCTCTCAAGGTCGCAACCCGTCAAGCCCGCGGTGCACCAGGGGAACTAATCATCCCCTGAGGAGAACTAATCATCTCCTTAGGAGAACTAATCATCTCCTCATGAGCAAACAAGTCCTAACGTCTATAAGCATCTCCCGACCGGAACCACCTCTCGTGGTTCGCGTAAAACATCACAATGTCCTACCAACCACTATATTCCCTCACCGGAATATCAAGACCACCATGACTACTCTTCTGGCCAACTCTAAAACATCTCAACCATTCGGGTGTATATACACGCCATTTCCAAAAATAGACAAGCTCTAACTATTCATATAACTTCCTATTTGTTTGTGTGACAATTCGTCCCACGGACCCCACTATTTATATAACTTCCTATTTGTTTGGGGGGCTAGCAGGGTCCACGAACGGTCGTTGGGACAGCTAGCGGGGGCTAGTGGGGTCCGCGGGACGGGTTGTCACAGTTTGCAACCGCACTTTCCATAAATAGGCAAGCTCTAACTATTCATAAAACTTGCCATTTGTAGAACCCGCATATTCTCTTAGCACCGTGACATCACCAATCAAAAATCCTTGAGAACTGATCATCTCATCTGTGACCACTCTTCAGGTCATCCACTCAACATTCCCGCCACTCCGGCATTTCACATCCACTTTCCCAAAAATAGACAAGTCCTAACTATTCATAGAACTTTCCATTTTTAGAAACGTTCATTTTTTGGAACTTTCTATTTTTCCTTTGCAACAACACTTTCCATAAATAGGAAAGCTCTATCTCCCTAAACACTTTCCATATTTAGAAACTTTCTATTTATTGAAACTTTCCATTCCAAGAATCACATAATCTCTTAACCGGCTCCACATCAAGATTTCATAAGAACTAATAATCTTATTAAATCTTGTCCAACAATATTGTCAGTAAATCCGCAATACGGTCATCTCGGTCGGAGCAAAACCTGTTACCACACTCACAGCACCCGCTGGACCTCCAGCAACATCAGTAAGCACATCGGCCACACAAGCCCCTCCAAGGTTCACAACCGCTAAAAATGGACAAATTCTAACTCCCATAAAACTTTCCATTTTTAGAACTTTCCTCTTTTGAAAACTTTCCACTTATAGAAACTTCTATTTTAGGAAACTTCCCTCAACACCACCGCTTCACGGAAATTTTGTACTCTGAACATCACCTCATCTTGTTAAACAGTGGCACTCCAGCCACCCTGGAAGAAGTAAGTGTCCAACTTAACTTCTCGGAAATCCCTTTCCAACACATCCACTTTCACAAATCACCGCCAACGGTATTTTCCGATACCGGCGTGATCCACCACTTTCTAACAATTTGACAATAGCCAACTGCACCTCCCATACAGAAGCTAAAAACACTACACAACTAACAACACACAAAACAACTTACCGTGGAATCTCATTGAAGGCTCGAAGAGGATGATACTAGGACTCTATACCACATGCAAATTGACTAACTACTCATAATCAATTCCTTCACACAATATCATGCATCCAACAATAGGAAAATAATTCAACCAATTAAATTCCTAAACCGCTCTAAACCATCCACTTAACCATCCTAAAACCATCCACTTAACCATCCTAGAACCGTAAGGGCTCTGATACCAAAATGAAACAACCCGACCCGTTTAAAAATATATATATATATATATATATTAATATATAATTAAGCATCCCATACTACTTAATTAAACCAACCAACCCAAAATTCATCAATAAACCAACAACAACCAATATGCACAGCGGAAACATACCAACAATACAAAACCGATATAACATCAATACAATAACATTCTTAACCATTCTATCCAACAACCTAGCATAACTCTATCCAAGGTTCCAACATCAATAACATAACCATAACACAACAACCAAGACCCTAGATCATCTTCCTCCTCATCGCCATGATTCCATGTCACATACCTGCACACAACAAACAACAATTGAGATGCGTAAGTATTATCACAAATACTTAGTGAGGCAATCCCCTCATCTACTAGGCTATACACACAAGCAACTGAGATTCCAATGTTTAACAAACAACAAACAAACACAACAAACCAGGAAAACCATGCAACAGACAAGTTGGTGTTGACCGACACCAAAATGGTGTCAATCAACACTACCCTCTACTTGGTGTCGACCGACATCCACCTGGTGTCGATCGACACCGACCCCGCAAACACGTTCTGCTCGAAGCCGATCCTCAAATCTTTGTTTCCAATCATCTCCAATCCGTCCCAAACTCACCCAATAGCTTTAGGAACCTATGAGAACCATAACACAACCACCACAAGAAAAAACAACACCACAAACAACATAGAATAAGCAAAATATAAGAGATCTCAGGCTTAGATCAGCCATGGTCATGCACTCACCTCTTTGCAGGAAGATTCTGACCAAAACATGACGAATCCAACACCTTAGGAAGCTCCTCCTTCTTCCTTAGCTCTAGATCTCTACTCCACAGGAACAGATCTCACCAAAAACCACCAACAACAAGCCAAAAACTTCTCAACTCACAAGTTCTCTCCTTTCTCTTTTTTTCTTCTCTCAACCAAAACACTCTAAAACCCTCACTTTGTCGCTTCTCCGCTTATATACCCGGTTTGGACAACCCAAATAAACCAAACCAAACCAAAAATCGTGAATTAAAATAATCTGATCGAACCAGAAAAGGGTGTGTCGATCGACACCCATCTCCAAATCTCAATATTTGGTTCACGGCTGTTACACTAATAAATAAGTTTTACAAAGAAAATTTGTTTGATTACTTGGATAATAGAATGAGGTGTATACATCGACTATTTGTTTTGGTAACAAAGATAATATTTTTTTTACTGTCTACCCATTTATATTCTTAATAATTTTATGTTCACTATATACCAATATATATGAAATAATACTAAATAAATTTATTATTTACAATATATAAGATTATATATGTGATATGTAAATATCATTTTGTGTTAACTTTTAACTCTACCTCTAAGAATAATGAAAATTTGATAATGATAATAATAATAATAGTATAGAGATATTATAAGACAATGAGTTGGGCCTACTTAATAAAATCCAGAACAAATAACCAAAAACGGCCCATATACTTCTTAGGGGTAGTTTCGTAAGTACACTAGTTCCAAAACTCGCGTTTCGTATGAACGTGTACATGTATGTGTGAGAAAAGAGAAAAAGAGGAAAAAAAAAAAAAAGCGGTCCATCCATATCAGTTCGCTTCACATCTTTTTCTTTTCTTCGCCATCTCTCTCTCTCTTTCTTAACTCCTCGCCGGATCTCGGCGATCTTATCGGGAAACAAATCTATCAGTTTCGTAAATCTAGAGAAGATCTCTAACTAACAATGAATCGCCACCACGATCCCAACCCTTTCGATGAGGAAGAAGAAGAAATCGTCAATCCTTTTTCGGTAAATGCCTACTTCTCTCTATCTCTCTTTCTCCTTCTTCTTCTCCCCCTGAATCTTCGTTTTCTATTTTTTTTTATTTTTCGATTTTCGGATTTAGTTTTGCGTTAGCGACGATATAGGAATATAGATCTCTCGCTTATCTCGTGTTTTTTTGTTTTTTTTTTTTTTTTAATATAGAAACTAAGGACTGTGTAATGTCAGTTTGATTACGAAAGGCTCATTTCTATTTCAATAACAGTGTTTAGGTTTGCCAAAAAAAGGTTATAGATCTCTCGATGTTTCTTCGGGATACTGGCCGCCTATATATCTGTGGATCTGGAACTAGGTTTAATATTTTCCAGAAATGAGTAGTGTTAGCGAGTAATTTGGTTCAGTTTGGAGTGAGGTTTTGACAAATCAGTGATGCTTGTGTGACTCATTCGTTTAGTGTTTTGAGAATCAAACTCTATGTTGATTGGTTCTTCGTACTATTTGGTGCTTGATAATTGATAGTTTACTGATTTTTGTTATTCTTGATTAATTTTGCAGAAAGGTGGTGGAAGGGTTCCTGCTGCATCTAGGCCAGTTGAATTTGGCCAAAGCCTTGATGCTACTGTTGATATTCCATTAGATAATATGAATGTAATTAATGACTTTAATATATCCACTGAACTCATGAACCTTTTTCTCACTTGGATTTATCTTATATGATTCGTCTTATATGGGTGTTTGACTGATGCAGGATTCTTCACAGAAACAGAGAAAGCTTGCTGACTGGGAATCAGAGCTTAGGAAGAAAGAAATGGTTAGTATCACTACACATTGTTATGAATTTCGTTCAGACATATCTTCACCGTCGTTCTTAATTTTTTTGCTTATTCATGTTCTTTTGTATAATGTTCACTCAGGATATCAAGCGAAGAGAGGAAGCTATTGCTAAATGTAAGCACATGGCAACTTGATGACGATATTATTCATTAGTTTTGACTTGTTTCCGAAAGATATATCTTGGTAAGTGTCTTGGTGAATGATAACTAATCATAGTATTAAATTTGTGTTGCAGCTGGTGTGCAGATAGATGATAAAAACTGGCCACCGTTTTTCCCAATCATGCACCATGACATTGCTAACGAGATACCAGTTCATGCTCAAAAACTGCAGTATCTGGCTTTTGCTAGTTGGTTAGGTCAGTCTAATATAGTTCATCTGTATTTTTTTTATATGACACGTATCGAAATTGATGGGCTTGTATTTGACTGTTGGGAGTTTAAAAATTTCAGGTATAGTTCTGTGTCTGGTATTCAATGTCATTGCAACGATGGTCTGCTGGATTAAAGGCGGAGGTGAGCCTACACTATATTATAATCTATTTCGTAGTTTTCATGAAGTTCTGATCGGTTTTGGTTGAACTAATACTGATTGTTAAATATTAATGATAGGTGTTAAAATCTTTTTCCTTGCCACGATATATGCCTTGATCGGATGTCCACTTTCTTATGTACTATGGTACAGGCCTCTCTACCGAGCCATGAGGTAACACTCCTATTAACTGTTCTCTTCCAATGGTTGTATTACATTCGTAATTCAGTCTGTCACTATGCATTGGTACTACTTTAACAAGACAGGTCATATAATTGAAATGCTTTTTACCTTGTAGGACTGACAGCGCTTTGAAGTTTGGTTGGTTTTTCTTCACCTACTTGGTGAGTTTATAAGTAAAATTGTCAGATATAATTTAATCTTACCTATGAGCAGATAGACTTCCCAATTTCCATATAATTGACCTTGGCTCTTTTCAGATTCACATTGGCTTCTGTATCGTTGCCGCCATTGCCCCTCCGATCTTTTTCCAGGGAAAGTCATTAACGTAAGCCATTCAACCATAGCCTATGATTTTCTGGTACTTTATACGTAGTTGTCTGGTGAGGGCTTCACTTGGATAGTTCTAAATTGTTTTGATAGGTTTATTAATATTGACTTGCAACTTAAGAACGATATGATAACCAGTTTAAGTGAGAATTAGCAGTATTTAACCTCTGTACAAATTTTTAGACAGTGAAACCTGACAACCTTGTGAAATTAATGTTCTATATTGTATCTATGTTTTGTTGCCTTGAGATTGACATTGTTGCCATTCTCTTTTTGATCAACAGGGGTGTGCTTGCAGCAATTGACGTCATGTCAGACAGTTTATTAGCCGGGGTATGAGCTAAACATTCATTTTATATTCACGAAGCCTATAATATATTTCAATGTGTCTGACTCTAATGAATGATGGCAGATCTTCTACTTTATCGGCTTCGGTCTATTCTGCTTGGAGTCACTTCTGAGTCTATGGGTTCTTCAGGTAAGCCTCTGATCATACTTTTTATTTGTTTCTTCAAAAATTTGTTGACGTTGATTGAACCGGTAAACATATGAACTGATCTGGTTTCCCATTTTGGCTCTGCAGAAAATTTACCTCTACTTTAGGGGAAACAAGTGAAAAGGAGAGAAGAGAGGAGGATGATGGTAATTTTTCCCTTACGATAAAAAAGGTTTGAAACATGTGTATCTCGTATGAATGTAATTACCATTTTACCAATGGATGCGTTGTGTTGATTGAGGTAAATTTTTAGTTACTATAGTGAGAGAGTGGTTGTTCGGCCATTTCTTTAGGTTTTTTACTCTGTTCTTCTCTGGTCTGTAATACCTTTAGTATCAGTATCTTCTCTGAACGTTTTGGGATTTTTTTCGAGGAAAAGTATTAAGACAGAAAAATCATAGCCATGAATTATTACTAGCGACTCTCTTGGGTCTGAATTTTAGTTTTAGAATCTGCTGTCAGTAAGTATGATTATCATTGCGTACAACAGAGTTATTATTCGAGAAATGATCATGAACGTTTATCATTTGCATACACCAAGAGGGATACAATTTCGTGAAATTAACTAGCACCCTAAGTAATTTGTTTTGGTATAAGTCCACATAGTCAATGTAACGTTAGCATATGACTCTTTTTATTTTTCATGTGTGTAATTGAAACGTATGCCGGAGACTGCATTTTTACTTTCTGTCCAAGAAAATGCAACAAGTGCCGAACTGCCGATGCTAACGCGGTCGATAAAGTATAAACCATGATTTTACAATCCCGATGTCAGCTCTGGTAATAAATGCCATTTTGTTACGTGTAGTATAATAGCCGTATACGGTGAATAAAAGTTTGGTGTCTTAACTAATTTGGTAGGCTTGATGAAGCCCATTGTTAAGGTAAAGCAATAAGGCTTGGTCCCTCAGAAAAAAAAAATATAAATGCAAGAAAAGGTAAGTGGTTCGAGAGACCATAAAGATTCGAAGCCTAAAAGGGGATATACGACGACGTGTCAATGTGACCCACATAATACACTCTCCTTCATCTTCAGACCTTAAACACCTAATCCCCATCACTCCAATTAGAATCTCCCACGTGTCAATTCAAATATCCAAAACCCCCGAAAAAAGATAATCAAACAACCACCAAGCAAGCGTCTCCCTCCATGCCCTGTTAGTTTATCACTTCATCGGCAACTCCACCACTCCTCTCCCCCAAACTCAATTTTTCCCAATCATCTTTTTAACCTTATATATTACCACTTCATATAGTAATTAGAATATCTAGCTTGGTTTCTATTGGCTAGAAATGTTTCATTATCCTCTTATCTTATCAACAATTATCTTAAAACATAGAGAGACTAAACAACATTACAAAGTAATTTTTACCTCAAGAGACCAAACACATGAGCCACTCATCACACAACCAAAACAAAACTCCTTTTCTTCTTTGCAAATTGACATCTGTTTTTCTTATAGACCCATTGTCCTCCTCTCATTTCTCTCTTTCCCCATCATAATAAGAAAAGAAAAAAAAAAATTTATATTTCCATTATTTATAAAAAACCACATCTTTACATCACCACACAAAAACCCATAAAATCAAAAATCGTTACCCACATTTCTTTCATTCTATCCTAAATCCTCATCACTCAACCTGAGCTCACAAAACACTAAAACAAAAAGAGAGAGCTTAGGGCGGAGAAGAAGAGGAACCAAAACAAACAACAATGGCTGTCTCAACCATCTACTCAACACAAGCCCTCAATTCAACTCATTTCTTAACCTCTTCTTCCTCCTCCAAACAAGTCTTCCTCTACCGTCGTCAACCCCAAACCAACCGTAGATTCAACACTCTCATCACGTGCTCACAAGAAACCATCGTGATCGGGCTCGCTGCCGACTCTGGCTGCGGCAAGAGTACCTTTATGCGGAGGCTCACCAGCGTCTTCGGTGGTGCTGCCAAGCCACCGAAAGGCGGGAACCCTGATTCCAACACACTCATCAGCGACACCACCACCGTGATCTGTCTTGACGATTACCATTCCCTAGACAGGTACGGTCGCAAAGAGCAAAAGGTCACCGCTTTGGACCCACGCGCCAATGACTTTGATCTCATGTATGAGCAAGTCAAGGCTCTTAAGAGTGGTGTCGCCGTCGAGAAACCGATATACAACCATGTCACTGGACTTCTTGACGCACCTGAGCTTATCCAGCCTCCTAAGATTCTTGTCATCGAAGGTCTTCACCCAATGTAAGGCCACACACATACTCTGCTTTGTCCCTCAGACAAATTCATATTTTTTTTGAGTTTGGAAGTCTCTTATCTTGTCGGAATTTGGATGATTGAGAATCTTGGACTTAGATTTTATGTAAGAATGAGTATCAGAATATTAAAAGATGGATCTTCAAACCTATGCATGTAGCGTGACACCGTTTAATTCGAATAATTAAGTATATAGTTTTGGGTAGTTGTAATGTTTTATAAATTTTAATAATATTATTTATCTCTCTACCTGTATAGGTTTGATGAGAGAGTAAGAGACTTACTTGACTTCAGTATCTACTTAGACATTAGCAACGAAGTCAAATTCGCTTGGAAAATTCAGGTGCGTTTCTTTTAATTATTCATCTACGTTTCTACCATCGCTATTCGAACAATTTTGATTTATTGTATAAACCGAATGATCACAGAGGGACATGGCTGAAAGAGGTCACAGTTTGGAGAGCATCAAAGCGAGTATCGAAGCACGAAAGCCCGACTTCGATGCATTCATCGGTAAAAACTCTATTTTCTTGGTGTAATCGCATGTCTTTTTCTTCTTGATCGGTTTAACAAATCATCAATGGCTTATACATACAGACCCGCAAAAGCAGTACGCGGATGCGGTCATCGAAGTGCTTCCTACGCAGCTGATTCCAGATGACAATGAAGGGAAAGTGTTGAGAGTGAGATTGATAATGAAGGAAGGTGTGAAATACTTTAGCCCGGTTTACCTATTCGATGAAGGTTCAACCATCTCTTGGATCCCTTGCGGCCGCAAACTTACCTGCTCGTACCCTGGCATCAAGTTCAACTACGAGCCTGATTCCTACTTCGACCATGAGGTACATATTGCATAATGACGTATATATTGTGAGAAATCAATGAAAATGCATGTAAATTGTCCATAATTTTGCGGTAACTAATAGTATATACCGTGTTACCGCATAAGAATTATATAAATGCATGAAGAATCACATAGTCATTCAGTTCTCATTCTATAACCATAGGTTATGTTTCATATTTTATATTTCATTTCATGAGTTACCAACTAGACTATTTGCATATGGTCTTGTTTCTTAGCTCTGATCTCTCTCGTTTTCTTTTTCTCAGGTATCAGTTTTGGAAATGGATGGGCAATTCGATAGACTGGACGAGCTGATTTACGTGGAGAGTCATCTGAGCAACCTGTCAACCAAATTCTATGGAGAAGTCACTCAACAAATGCTCAAGCATGCTGATTTCCCTGGTAGCAACAACGGGACTGGTCTATTCCAAACCATTGTTGGATTGAAGATCAGAGATCTTTACGAGCAGCTCATTGCCAACAAAGCCACTGCCCGTGCTGAAGCTAAAGCCTGAAACAAACAAACAGAGTGATGCCAAATAGAACGCGTCGATAAATCCATCCGCAGTTTCTTCTTTTCTTTATTTCTTTCTCTCTTTCTTTTCTTTCTTTATGCGATGTTTACCGCGGATTTTCATATGGCGAAAAGGACGGTCTTTGCTTGTTTGTAATTTGCGTGGGAGATAAAAAAAAAAAGAAAAGCCTGTAATGTAGAGAAGTTAAATAGCAGAGCAAATAACAGTTCAGTTTATAGAACTCCGTTTATCTATCCAACAAAGTTTTATATATTTTACAAAATCATAGATTGAAAACCAAGAATTAACCCAACCAAAGAATATTGATCATACTCTGTTGAATCTCAAATAGAGAAATTGATTTTTGGGTTACAAATTACACAGTTTCATACTTCCTTACAGATTTATATAAGAAAGCACAAAAGGTTTACAAACAAATAATAATAATCCCTTTGTTCTTGCAATCACCAAGTACTACTACTTTGGGTACCAAAACATGCCTTTGATGCCTTCTGGATCAGCTTCAAACCCCAAGTTCTGATAGAAATCCACAACTGCAACAAAGGGACACATACATACTCAACAACTAAGAAAGAACAAATCCAGATACTTTTTGGTTACAATCGATATGTGTTACCTTGACTATCTGCAAAAAGAGATATGTTACCAATATCTCTCTGGAGTAGAGCTCTTACAAGCTTTTCAACAAGAGCTTTACCAAGCCCTTGACCCTGAGAATAAACAAAAACACTACTATTTAATCTCAAACACTAAGCGATGCACAGAACAAAGAGAACTCAGTACAGTACCTGATATTCAGGATCAACAAGAACATCCCAGATTGTAGCATTAAAAGCATGATCCGACGTCGCACGTGCCATACCAATAAGCTTCTTCTCCTGTTGCTTCTCGCCATTATCGCCTTCTGTGTCAAATAACTTCTCCAAAATCCGCTAAGATGTTCATCAAAACATCCTCTTGGTATCTCTATATATGTATACGTTG
Organism: Camelina sativa; assembly: GCF_030686135.1. Taxonomy (NCBI): domain Eukaryota; kingdom Viridiplantae; phylum Streptophyta; class Magnoliopsida; order Brassicales; family Brassicaceae; genus Camelina; species Camelina sativa. Next base: position 22,819,684 of record NC_141896.1, read on the forward strand.
CTTATAATGAATAAAGAAAAAGTGTTACTTAGTAATAAGCACCTGATGAACCTGATGATGACTTCATAACAGAATGCAATGTAGCTACCATATAACTATTCTTCAAAGCTGCAGCTAGTTTCACTAACGGTCTCCGTGGCCATCCCACCTTTTTTTTTTAATATATATCCATCAGGTGAGATTGTTCAAGTAAAAGTAGTAACGGGAGCAAAAGAGTATAGTGTTTTTTTATCTACCTTGTCACAAAGACCTTGAAGATCATACACATCAATTTCACCACCTGAAGAAAATATGATTTCTTCAATCAACCCATCTTGAAGAGTTCTCTCAACTAAAGTAAACTCCACAGGCAACAATGGTTCTTCTTCATCATCGACTATAGAAGGTGGTTCAACAAGTTGGGTACTATTGTTATTCTTCACAAACCTACACGAATCAATCAATCAATCAATGGTTTTGTTGTAGTATCAGCTCTAGTTCTCATAAGATAAAAAAAAAAGTATGAAACTTTCGTAATACCCAGATCGAATTGACTCCCAGAAATTGGCTCTGAGCCGTAAAGTCTTCAACTTTCTACTTCCTGAAGAACAGAATTGTAATCTCAGCTTTGATGTACTCAAAGAGAAAGACCCAAATCACAGTTTTGTGAATTCGAAGTTGTGAAATTGAAAAAAGTCAACAGATTGAAGGATATGGTACCATGTGGAACCGGGTAACTGAGATTGGAGAGGAACAGAGAGTGATGATTCGACGAATATGAAGTAGTAGAATTGAAGAAAGATTGAGGAAGGCTATACAACAAAGGAGTAAAAAGGATGTTAGTAACAATCATTTAAAAGACGAGAATTTGAATGTTCAAAAGGTAAAACACTTACACAGACGAAGACGAAGACGAAGACGACGAAGAAGAAGAAGAAATTGGGATTAGTAACATTTTTTATTTTTGTGGTTGAGACTTGAGAGTGGAGAGAAATCAGACAAAACGAGAAGAGTTTTAGCATAACGCCTTCCAATTGCAGCTTTTGCCTCTTGTGTCATCTTCTTTTCTTATTTACGCTTTTGCCCCTTTTTATATTTTTGTTGGATTTTATTTTGGACCAATTTTATTTGTAATTTATTGTTAGTTGTGATAATTTTGCTTTTTTTTTTTTTGTTGATTTGCAAGACTGTGTAAACTGAATACTGGTTTTCCTAAATTAATAAAGGACAATTCTTATAAATACTACTAAACTAAATTTTTTAACCAAAAATACAATTTTTATTTTAGTTTTATTTTTAAAAATACCATTAAAATGAGTTTTTTATTCAAAAATACCACAAAATTAAACTCAAGTTTTAATATTCAAAATTAAACCCTAAATCTTAAACTCTTAAACTCTATCCTTAAAAATTATACTCTAAATCTAAAGGGATAATGTTGAGAGTCCCACACCCTTCATTGCCTTGGGTCCGCTCTTGATATGATTATGAACTCGTTTTTAGTTTATGAATAGGACTTAAGCAAAGGGAAAGATGAAAATATGATAGGCATGTAATATAGTTATAAGGGTTCTTCCACTCTTGTAGAATCACTTTTTTTATGCTCGTATGAAATTAGAAATTTACAATTGTCTAAACTATGGGTACAAATGGTTGCTTAAAAATGAATAAGGTAAAAATATTAGGCTGAAAAAAACTATTCAACCCATTTAACTTAGAAAGTTGAAAAAACGAACTTATACAGTAAAATTGTTCAACTTGTTCATCCACATTTTTGGAGATGAATGGGTTCAATAATCCTAAGTTGAATGGATTGAATAGTTTTTTTCAAATGGTTGCACAGTTGAAAAGATTGAAGAGGTTAAGAAAAATTATTCAACAAATTTTCACCATTTGCATTGAAAAGGTTGAGGAGGTTGAAAAAAACTCTTCAGCACATTCAACTTAAAAAGTTAAAAAATAAATTAATTATACAGCAAAAATGTTCAACTTATTCATCCAATTTTTTTTCAACTTAATATTTTCAACTTATTCATTTTTCAGCAACATTTGCGTCCTATGTGTAAATTATTACAAGGAAGAGTTTAGTAGAAAAACTAACAGAAACAAACTGTCAAAAAAAAAAAAATTGAAATAGTAAAAGGTAAAATTATTTTCCAAAAAAAAAAAAGGAAAGAAAGATTTTCATGTACTATATATGTAGCAGAGGTCCATGTATTGATATATTTTAGTGGCCAATGACGTAAATTATTTATTATAAGAAATCTCAGTCTTGCACTCTAAACAATATCCCTTTTTCTTGATTTGCTTCTGCCTTTGTTATATTATCTCGTTTCCAAAATCTCTGACTTTGAAAATATCTATAAAGAAAATCGTCGTGAAATGTTGTAACCAACACGGCAAATCGTACGAGATCAGTGGCGATGCTGTCAAGGGTTCTCAAGAACGCCCTCGAAGATGGCATGTATGAAATTAAGGTTCCCAATATTAGAAGCGACACCATGTATTTGGTACTAGATTATTGCAAGGATCGCGCAAAAGCCAAAGACGTCCATTCCATTGGACTTTGAAGCTTTTCCCAAATCTTTCATTTCAATATTATCGTTTAAAGTTTCTTTAACCAAACTGATTTCTGATTAATTTATTTTTTATTGACACTTTCTGGTTTATCCTCCAAAACTCTTTCATCTTTCATATCATTATCACAGTGCGTCCATTTCTTACCGTGATAACTCAACGGCGACCGGTGATCAGAACTTCCTTCACTCTTTTCAGATTTAACCTCATTTGAACTTTCTGATTCTTTTGTTGAGGATAAATTTCTACATTGAACTGATGATGCTCTTCTCTCAAAGCCATCTGGAGTAGGTCCTTGAATTATATTTTTCAGATAAAAAAATTAAGGGACTACTATAGATAAAATAAATATATATATAATATTAAAACTACTAAAATATTTTTTAAAACAATTAAAATTTTATGAATGTAACAGACTTTCATTTGTTAACTTTTTCTATAAAATGTTAAATATGATTTTTTATTTATTTTGGGGAAAAGTTGAATATGTGTATGTTGTGGAGTTAAAAATTATACAAACGAATGTGAAAGGAATAAAGGTCATATAAAGGAAAGATACTTATTAGCGCTTTTTATAAATAATCGAATAGGGAAGGACTAGGGAGTTTCTCGCACACTTGTGCGGGCAAAAACTTATTTAAAATAATTGTTATCTAAATTTTTTTGTGGTAAAATACATTACTAATTAAATTTTTTTATATGTTTTTGTGGGTAAATATATTTTCACAAAATAGTTCAACTAATTTAACAAACTAAAAAGTAAATTAATTATAAAACTAAAACGAATTCCAACAAAAATGTAAATGGAAAATAATGACCAAAAGAGACGCTATGTTTTAATCTTCAATAATAAAAAACGAAAATAATTTTTCTAATATAACATAAAGTAATATAGTTAGGAGAGTTACCCGCGAGCATTCGCGACCAAATGTAATTAACAAAGATAATTTAAAATATTTGTAGGTTAGCATCGGATAACTTACCATTCGTGGACATTATATTGGGGTATGACTACAATAAATATAGGTTAAAATATATGCTAAAATCAGTTTAATAAATATTAATATTTTAAAATTATATCTACAGTTAGAAATTCAATTCATGAAAATAGTAAAGCATATCAATAACATCTCACCATAGATAAACAATCAAAATCACATAATAGTAAATCTGATTCATTAGAATCGAATGTTGTGACTGAGCGCCTCTATATTGATAACAATTTTAAAAATAGAAAATTTCTCAAAACAAATATTTATAATAGATTATAGTATTTATTTTTCATTTTTTTAAAAATGGTAAATGGGATATCAATATTTGATTTCCAATTTTTTCTAATTTTTGTTTTTTTAAAAAATAATCTGTGTTTATTTTCAATAGTTTTTTTTCTAATTTGTTTTCTTTGATCCTCCTCCTAATTATAATCGTCAGGATCTTCTATCTTATTTAAAGTCTTTGCTCATCCTTTTAGTGATGTAGTATCTAGCCAAAAAAACATTGATTTTTACCGGAGATTTGTAGCAACCTTATGAGATTTTTTCGGAATTATAGAAAATTGTGCTATATCTTCAACTTAGATAGATATTTGTAGTATATCCTCTTGAGTTTTTTTAGTTCCTTCTATCGAAGTCAAACTTTCATAATTATATGTAGAAATTTAATATTTTCAAAAATAGAATTTTTTCTCGAAACAAATATTTACAATAAATTCTAATCTTTATTTTCTAAATTTTAAATGGGATATGAATATTTTGGCTTCTTGAGTTAATATGAAATTTGGCAACCAAAGGCCTCAATAGTTCTACTATTTTCTGATCTGCTTTCTTCCCAACTGGAAATGTAGATTGTATACATTCGATAAGCCTCCACACATTTGTTAATAGAGACATTTGAAAATTTCCTTGGGATGTAATCATCACTTTCCACTTTGGAAATGTAGAAAAGTATATAATGTGTAGGGTTGAAATCGTGCAACCAACAATCTACGATCAATTATATAAAGCTTGATCGGCTGATAGTTCCATATTTTAGTTTGGTTACATATTTTACCTTTTACTGATTTTTTTGAAATATTTTCAAAACATGGGTATGAAGATGATATGATATATGGTCAACTTAATTATAAGTCAACCGAGTAACTTATTTTTGATCGAAAAAAGTCTGGTTTAGGGGGAAACTTATAATTTTAGTGAACAACACGCAAATTAACATTTCGTTCTAGACAAAGACGACTTCTTAAACCAAGCCAAAGGGGTGACACGGAACCATGTTATAATTTTGAGAGAAGAGAATAACAAAACAGAGTAAGAGACCTTTGTCTCTTTTAGAAGATAAGAACAAATATAAACTTCGATCAACTAAAACTTGTTACATACATCAACAACAAAACTGTTTTATACAGAAACAAACAGACACTATATCATAATGAGTTGTGTCTCTAAGAACTTGTGACTCTTGGATGAAACATCACAAACCAAAACGTCACGACTTAAACGTTGCGACTCTGAAACACAATTATCAACGAACACTCCCCCTTAATTGAGTTTCCCGCTAACTCCAATCTTGCTTTAACGTTCTTCAAACCTTGTTGTGCTTAATGAACTTCTCTGTTTCCAAGTAATTAATGACATCTCTTCTCCGTCTGGTTAGAGCTGACTCTTTTTCTTTCAAACAGGTTGTTGCACCGTGTGAATTTCTTTCTAAAAAACATCACACTTTTTTTGCTAAGAAGCCCTCTTCTGTTTTGTACAAATAGACGACTTCTCACATTGGAACCCTTGGTTTTATTTTTTCACTTTTTTTTGTTTTGTTACTTGCAATCCTTCTCCAAGTATCCTTCAAACTTTCACCATGTGAGTTTCGTCACGTGTTTTCTGTGATCTTCATCGGCTGATCTTGCAACCTTCTTCCACTCCTTTTTCTCTAAGTGAACTCTTTTCTTATTGCCTTTTGCAACTGGCTGCTTCTCCCTTTTCTCTCTTACGTAAGCAGCTCCTTTCTTGCTTGATGACTTTCTTTGATCACAATCACATTCACGTCTCTGTGACGTCGCCTGCGTGAAACGTTTTCATGTCTTCTTCGGTTATCTTATTAACCGGTTTATGCTCCATTTTTCTCTGAGGTATGCATCCTCATTTTGTGCTTGTGCTTGGTGTCTTCCATTGATCACCATAAAATGCTCCATTTTTCTCTGAGGTAAGCATCCTCCTTTATTGTTTGGTATCACTCTTTGAACACCATCACGTATCCTTTGCTGAGTGGTCTTGCTCTGTTCATCTAACAAGCAGCTTCTCCGTGTTGACGTCTTTCTTTAAAACTCAACACCACTTTTTGCTAATTCGTCATACTCTGTTTCTTCAAACAGTGGCTTCTCCATCTGGTTCCGTTGAAGAAATCTTCTGATTCTCAACTTCATCGAGTGATGTCTTCTTTGCATCCTTATGATATACCAAGACATTGTTGAACAAAGTTTCAGAACTCTCCATTCACAATTTCATCTCCACATCTATGGTCTCCATTGCCTTTTTGAGAAGATTTTCTATCTCCTTCATCCCTTTGGAGCTTCACGTACTACTTGTGAAAATAATGGTGCTGTTTGTGAACGTTTGTGAAGGTTGATAGTACTCTCTCTTGTCACCACCATCTTTTCCTATTTCGATCTTCTTTTCTTCTTCTTCTCACCCTTGGTTTGTTGTCTCCATCTTTCTCTTCTTCTTGCAGCGGAATTTTTCTTATTTTTGTTTTGCTTGGACAGGCTCCAAGATCAACAAAAGCTCTGATACCATGTTATAATTTTGAGAGAAGAGAATAACAAAACAGAGTAAGAGACCTTTGTCTATTTTAGAAGATAAGAACAAATATAAACTTCGATCAACTAAAACTTGTTACATACATCAACAACAAAACTGTTTTATATAGAAACAAACAGACACTACATCATAATGAGTTGTGTCTCTAAGAACTTGTGACTCTTGGATGAAACGTCACAAACCAAAAGGTCACGACTTAAACGTTGCGACTCTGAAACACAATTATCAACCAACACTCCCCCTTAAGTGATTTTCCCGCTAACTCCAATCTTGCTTTAACATTCTTCAAACCTTGTTGTGATTAATGAACTTCTCTGTTTCCAGGTAATTAATGACATCTCTTCTTCTTCTGGTTAGAGCTGACTCTTTTTCTTTCAAACAGGTTGTTGCACCATGTGAATTTCTTTCTCAAAAACATCACACTTTTTTTGCTAAGAAGCCTTCTTCTGTTTCGTACAAATAGACAACTTCTCACGTTGGAACCCTTGGTTTTTTTTTCACTTTTTTTTTGTTACCTGTAATCCTTCTCCAAGTATCCTTCAAACTTTCACCATGTGAGTTTCGTCACGTGTTTTCCGTGATCTTCATCAGCTAATCTTGCAACCTTCTTCCACTCCTTTTTCTCTAAGTGAACTCTTTTCTTATTGCCTTTTGCAACTGGCTGCTTCTCCCTTTTCTCTCTTACGTAAGCAGCTCCTTTCTTGCTTGATGACTTTCTTTGATCACAATCACATTTACGTCTTTGTGACATCGCCTGCGTGAAACGTTTTCATGTCTTCTTCGGTTATCTTATCAACCGGTTTATGCTCCATTTTTCTCTGAGGTATGCATCCTCATTTTGTGCTTGAGCTTGGTGTCTTCCATTGATCACCATAAAATGCTCCATTTTTCTCTGAGGTAAGCATCCTCCTTTAGTGTTTGGTGTCTCCTTTTAATGAGCATAAAGGGCTCCATTTTTTTTTCTGAGGCAAGCATCCTCCTTTGCTCCATTTTTTCTATGAGGTAAGCATCCTCCTTTATTGTTTGGTATCACTCTTTGAACACCATCACGTCTCCTTTGCTGAGTGGTCTTGCTCTGTTCATCTAACAGGCAGCTTCTCCGTGTTGACGTCTTTCTTTAAAACTCAACACCACTTTTTACTAATTCGTCATACTCTGTTTCTTCAAACAGTGGCTTCTCCATCTGGTTCCGTTGAAGAAATCTTCTGATTCTCAACTTCATCGAGTGATGTCTTCTTTGAATCCTTGTGATATACCAAGACATTGTTGAACAAAGTTTCAGAACTCTCCATTCACAATTTCATCTCCACATCTATGGTCTCCATTGCCTTTTTGAGAAGATTTTCTATCTCCTTCATCCCTTTGGAGCTTCACGTACTACTTGTGAAAATAATGGTGCTGTTTGTGAACGTTTGTGAAGGTTGATAGTACTCTCTCTTGTCACCACCATCTTTTCCTATTTCGATCTTCTTTTCTTCTTCTTCTTCTCATCCTTGGTTTGTTGTCTCCATCTTTCTCTTCTTCTTGCAGCGGAATTTTTCTTATTTTTGTTTTGCTTGGACAGGCTCCAAGACCAACAAAAGCTCTGATACCATGTTATAATTTTGAGAGAAGAGAATAACAAAACAGAGTAAGAGACCTTTGTCTCTTTTAGAAGATAAGAACAAATATAAACTTCGATCAAATAAAACTTGTTACATACATCAACAACAAAATTGTTTTATATAGAAACAAACAGACACTACATCATAATGAGTTGTGTCTCTAAGAACTTGTGACTCTTGGATGAAACGTCACAAACCAAAACGTCACGACTTAAACGTTGTGACTCTGAAACACAATTATCAACCAACACTCCCCCTTAATTGAGTTTTCCGCTAACTCCAATCTTGCTTTAACGTTCTTCAAACCTTGTTGTGATTAATGAACTTCTCTGTTTCCAGGTAATTAATGACATTTCTTCTCCCTCTGGTTAGAGGTGACTCTTTTTCTTTCAAACAGAGAAGAGATTAATAGAATAATTAAGTTAAGAGATTATGCTAACCACTTCTTCGTGGACCATATGATATTTTTTCTTGAATTTTTGTTAAATTCAATTTTGTAGATCCACAATTATGATCATCCATGAATTTTCCTTCTTTCTGTTAATTTAAAATAAAAATATTTATTATGCACAAACATATAAATTTTGGAAAAAGGCACAAACATTATATTGTTATACAAAAAAATAGAATTACAATTTAAATCTATTTGTAAAAAGAAAGAAATCCAAGATTTTAGAAAATTACCATAAATTGTTTTATGAATAAAATCCGCCATAGTTTTTCTGCAACTATAATCATTACAAAAAAAAATTAGCATCAATATTATTTTAAAAAATGAAAAATTCGGGTTAGCAAAATTAATACTTGAATTTTATTAGATTCAATTTTGTCGATCCATATTTATGATCAATGATCATCCATGAATTCAACTGAAACAAAATAAAATTATGTATTAAGTTACATATAAATAGAATTATAATTTAAATCTATTTGTAAAGAGATTATAATAGGTTACTTCACCGATTTGATTTTTTTTGCTTGATTCATCAACTCGTTCGTCCAATCTTGTTTTTGATATACAAAAAAACACCCATGTTCTGTGACAGGTAAACCTAAAACAAAATCAAACAGTACAAAATCAGTAAAATTTTTGATATGATTCAACATAATAATTAAAAATTATAGCAGCATAAAATTTAGTTCATGCAAAGCACCAAAGCATATCGATAGTACATCAACATGAAAATAAATCAAAATTATACAATAGTAAATTTGATTTATTAGAACCAAAATAAAACAAAAATTATACTCTCAAAACTATATGTTTAACTTAATGAGTCTGACTTCTACAGTTTTGGCTGAGCCTCTATATATATATAGCTTAGAAGGAATATCGTCATAATTATCTTTACTATTTTAATATTTTGAAAATAGAAATTTTCTTTAAACGAATATTCGTAATATATTCTAATATTTACCTTCCATTTTTTAAAATAGAGATATTGCATAAATTCCCGATTTTGTTAAACAATTTTCGTTTTTTTGTTTTTAATTTTTGTTTTTTTATTTTTTTTTTTTAAATAAAACTTAGAAAAAGGGTAAAAATGTCCAGTTTTGAATCTCATTAATAGAAAATTAGTAATGTTAAGTCTGAGGATGAATGTGGTGCGTTTCAGCAACCTAAATAGAGAAGAAAAGTTTATCCGAAATATTTTAAAGGGCAAATTTCATTAAGAGTAAATGACGTCAATTTTTGTGAGATTGGCTGTGAGCTCTCTCGACTTCTCATTTAATATATTAGATATATCTAATGAGTCTGTTTAACTTTAATATATTAGATATATCTAATGAGTCTGTTTAACTAGCAAGTTACTTAGTGTTTAAGGCCTTACGTATTTCAAATTGAATTGACCTAGCTGCCAAAAAGATTGTCCTTCATTCACATCATCCCAAAATTTAAAGACAGATATCACACATTTATTTGAATGATAAAAGCGTCAGAAAAAAGAGAATAACTTCATATATCATATTCTAATGTCGCCCAATAACTTGGATAGATGAGGTCGCTCCTCTGTGTTGATAAGCCACTCTTTTAAAGCAGTTAAAGAACAAACATAGGCGCGATAGAAATCCGGGCGATGGTAATTCTTGATACTGTCAAAGGAAGAATTAATGACATAGACCAACTATATCCTCTTCAGTGTAGGCGCCAAAGCCTTATCAGCTAGAATATTTCAATTGCACATTTCATTAAAAAAAAACAATTTACTTAGTGTTTTTATAAATATTTCATCACTATGACTAACTGAGAATTTAAGACTTTTGCCAGTCAAAATTTCACGTTTGGTTTCAATTGATATATTTCAATTAGAGAAATTTCTTTAAATACCGTACTCTAATTTTATTTTTTCCAATACCACAAACATAAATCTTGATTGTCAAGAGTAAATTTATATTTGTGAGTTTGAGTTGACTATTATACATTTAAGGTATAATTGTTAGAGGTAGGCTTTAGTGTTTAGGATCTAGATTTTACTTTTTGAAAGTTTAGTTTTAGTTTTATGGTATTTTTGAAAAATAAGATTAATAATGCTTCATTTAGAAGAAAAAACTAATAATTATTGTAAAACACAAGTGTGATTATTCCATCGCAAGACACATGTCATGACACTTGTTAGTATAATATTACACCAACTTCCACTTGTCATTACCAAAACTAAAAAATAGGTGACTCATGTTTTGTTTACTTCACTATAAATAGGAAGAAGTGTTAATGCTTAAGTGGGTTGTGTAAGAGTGTAAGAAATATAGAAGTTGTCTTTGATATCTCTCTCTCTCGGCTGCTCCTCTCTTTCCCTCTTTTTAATATCTCTTGTACTCTTTACATTCATCTTTTCTCTACTACTACTCTTTGTTTCTCTTGTCTTATACACCATTATATAGTGGTTTCACAACACGTTATCAGCACGATCGTCTCCCGATCCATCATCATTAATTTGTAGTAACATTCAAGAAAATGTCAAATTTTAAGATTGAGGATGGAGATGTGTCTTGCAGACAATGCTACTACGCACTCAATACTTAAAGAGAAAAAATATTTCTCCTCTCTCAAAATAAAAGACTCCGCTAGAAGCGTGAGCACTATATGTGGTAATGCAAAGATTATAATAGGCTCTGGAAAAGCCAAATTTTCAATGCCAAGGGGAACAAAATTTGAAATTGATGCATTATATTGCTCTAAGTCTCATAGAAACTTGATTAGTTTCAGAGATATCCGAAGAAATAGATATCATATAAAGACTCTGAATAAGAATGGCATTGAATATCTTTGCATAACATCTGAAGATAAACATATATTGGAAGAATTGTCAATGTTATTCTCTGGATTGTATTGCACAAGAATAAATAATTTTGCATCTTATGTTACAATAAACTCTAAGTTTACTAGTACATTTAAGATATGACATGAAAGACTTGGACATCCTGGTTCAGTCATGATGCGAAAAATTGTGCAAAATTCCAATGGTCATCCATTGAAGAACGAAAATATTTTTAGATCTGATGAGTTTTCATGTGATGCATGTTCTCAAAGAAAACTCATAATTCGGCCATCGCCAGCCAAAATTGGGAATGAATCACCATTGTTCTTAGAGAGAATACATGGTGATATATGTGGACCTATCCACCCTTCATGCGGGCCGTTTTGTTATTTTATGGTAATGATTGACGCATTTAGTAGATGGTCAAATGTGTGTCTATTGACAACAAGAAACACGGCTTTTGCAAAATTCATTGCCTAAATAATCAGGTTGAAAGTTCAATTCCCTGATTATGCCATAAAGAAAGTCAGGCTTGATAACGCCGGTGAATTCACTTCACAAGCTTTCAATGACTATTGTATGTCAATAGGAATCGATGTGGAGCATCCGGTTCCTCATGTTCATACACAAAATGGCATGGCTGAATCTTTGATTAAACGGCTACAACTCATTGCTAGACCGTTAATATTGAGAACAAAACTCTCAATTTCTATATGGGGTCATGCTATATTGCATGCTGCGGCATTGGTCCAAATACGACCAAGCGCATATAATAAATATTCCCCTTTACAATTAGCATCTGGCCAAGAGCCAAACATATCCTATTTCCGTATTTTTGGATGTGCGGTTTATGTTCTTATAGCCCCACCGCAAAAAACAAAAATGGGGCCACAAAGGAGATTGGGCATATATGTCGGTTATGCATCACCAAGTATAATTTGATATCTTGAACCGCAAACTGGTTATATGTTTACGGCACGTTTTGCCGATTGCCATTTTAATGAAGATGAATTTCTAGCGTTAGGAATTAAACAAGAACCAAAAGATATTACATGGTATACACCATCTTTGATATATCTTGATCCCCCTACAAATCAACGTGAACTGGAAGTTCAGAAAATTGTACATTTACAAAATTTAGCAAATCAATTACTAGATGCGTTCATAGATACAAAAAGGGTGACAAAGTCATATATCCCCGCTGCAAATGCACCATCAAGAGTTGAAATTCCTAGAGAGGAACTTGATGGAAGCAAAGCTAATGAACCTAAGGTTCAATTGAAAAGGGGGAGGCCAATGGGCTCTAAAGATAAAAATCCCCGAAAGAAAAAGAAAATGGGAGATGAAAAGGTTCAAGAAGAACCAAATAAAGAGAAAAGTCCTCAGGATGATATAGAAAAATATGAGATTTCTATTAACTATGCTCAAGATGGAATGTTATGGGCTAGAGATGAAATCGATGATGATAATGGAATATTCTCTTTTTCTGTATCTAAAGAGATCGATCATGAAAAAGATGATCCAGATCCAAGGTCCGTATCAGAATGCCAACATAGGCCTGATTGGGAGAAATGGAAAAAGGCTATGCAACTTGAGTTGCTCTCCCTCAATAAAAGAAATGTCTTTGGACCTCTTGTCACTGCATCTAAAGATGTAAAACCTGTTGGTTGCAAGTGGGTATTTGTGCGAAAAAGAAATGAGAAAGATAAAATCATACGATATAAAGCCCTACTTGTTGCACAAGGTTTTTCTCAAAGACCTGGAGTTGATTATGAAGAAACATATTCTCCAGTCATGGATGCAATTACATTCATGTACTTAATGAGTCTAACGGCTTCTAAGAATTTAGAAATGTACCTTATGGATGTAGTGACAGCACATTTATATGGATCATTGGATAATGATATATACATGAAAATCCCAAAAGGATTTAAGATTCCTGAGGCATTAAACTCTAAGTCTAATGAAATTTGTGCGATCAAATTACAGCGATTACTTTACGGATTAAAACAATCCGGGCGCATGTGGTATAATCGCTTAAGCGAATACCTATTGAAAAAAGGATATGTTAATAATGAAATATGCCCATGCGTCTTCATAAAAAAATCTCCATCGGGATTTGTGATCATTGCTGTATATGTTGATGATCTGAATATAATTGGAACTCAAAAGGAGATTGATGATGCAAGAACTCATATGAAGGAAGAGTTTGAAATGAAAGATCTTGGAAAGACTAAATTTTGTCTCGGGCTTCAAATAGAGCATTTCCAAGATGGAATATTTGTGCATCAATCAAATGCTACGAAAAAGATTTTAAAGCGATTTAATATGGACAAAGCGACTCCTTTGAGTACTCCAATGGTCAATAGATCTCTGAATGTCGATAGTGATCCATTCAGACCTTGTGAAAACAACGAGAAAATACTTGGTCCCGAAGTACCTTATGAGTGCTATCGGTGGACTCATGTATCTTGCAAATTGCACTAGACCAGATATTGCATTCGCTACGAATCTACTTGCAAGATACAAGTCATCCCCTACTCGCAGGCATTGGAATGGGATAAAACATATTCTCCGTTATCTTCAAGGTACGATTGACTTAGGATTATTCTATCCTAGAAACTCTTCGGTTGGTCTTGTTGGTTTTGCAGATGCAGGATATTTATCAGATCCACATAAATCCCGATCCCAAACTGGATATGTTTTCACTATTGGAGGAACTGCAATCTCATGGCGCTCACAGAAACAGACTTTGGTCGCCACTTCTTCAAATCATGCAGAAATAATTGCTCTTCATGAAGCATCGAGAAAAATGTGTATGGCTCAGATCAATGACTAACCATATACAAGAATCAAGTGGAATAGTCACCAAGAAAGAGCCAACAACATTATTCGAAGACAATGCTGCTTGTGTCACCCAAATCAAAGAAGGTTACATCAAGAGCGACAGAATAAAGCATATACCTCCAAGATTTTTCTCCTACACTCAAGAACTCGAGCAAAAGAAGGAAGTTGATATTCAACATATCCGCTCAAGTGAAAATGCAGCAGATCTATTCACAAAGACGCTTCCGACTACCACATTCAGAAAGCATATTCACAGTATTGAAATACGTCATCTACGAGATTTATGAAGAAGGATCATACATATATTTTCGAGGGGGAGATTACGTTACTATACTCTTTTTCCCTTGTCATAGTTTTTATCCTAATGGGTTTTTCCGTGACAAGGTTTTTAATGAGGTAGTACGTAACTCGTCAATAGTGATGGATAATCAAGGGGGAGTATTGTAAAACACAAGTGTGATTATTCCATCACAAGACACATGTCATGACACTTGTTAGTGTAATATTACACCAACTTCCACTTGTCATTACCAAAACTAAAGAATAGGTGACTCATGTTTTTTGTTTACTTCACTATAAATAGGAAGAAGTGTTAGTGCTTAAGTGGGTTGTGTAAGAGTGTAAGAAATATAGAAGTTGTCTTTGATATATCTCTCTCGGCTGCTCCTCTCTTTCTCTCTTTTTATTATTTCTTGTACTATTTACATTTATCTCTTCTCTTCTACTACTCTTTGTTTCTCTTGTCTCATACACCATTATATAGTGGTTTAATGGCATTTTTGGAGAAAAAACGTAATATTTAGGAGATTTAATCAACATAACTTTCCATTAAAATTCACAACATTTACAAAATAAAATAAAAAATATAAGCATTTTCCAATCATCTTTTCTGCTTTATTTTAAATAACTCGCCGGCTTCTGTGACCACCAATCGTGTGTCGCCACGTCATTACTCCTCAACCGACGACAGCCAGCAAACTCTGCCGGACGGCAGGAACAGAACACAATAACGATCCGAAAATCCCGGTGAGAGCATAAGCAATTGCACAGAAGGGAAGAGCCTCTGGCTCCTTAGCCGACAAAGCTGCTGTTCCAAGTCCATGAGCACTGACCATAAAAATAAAAAAGTTCACGTCATTTGATCCTAAATGGCATCAATGGCTACTTAAACAATGTTAACAGATTTTGCCTCAATGTAAAAGATCATTTGTAAAGGAGTCACCTTGAAGCAGTTGCAATGCCCCGAGCAATTGGATCACGTAAACGCAGTTTGTCAAGAACAACTTGTACAAAGTTAGCTCCAATCAGACCAGTCACAACGACTACAGCTGCTGTAAGAGACGAATTGGTTCCTGAAAATTGTCCAAGAGAGTCGTTAGGAATGTTTTTTTAATGTTTTCAGCGTAAGAAGAGTAAGAATAAGAATAGCATTCATACCTTCAAAGAGTGATACAATGCTAAGGGCTAAAGCAACCGTGATGCAGCGAGGTAGGATAGATACCGTTAAAGATGGTTCTAATCCGACCAAACGTCCAACAAGAGCAGTGGAGTAGAGCGAGAATAATGTCGAAACGATCACAGATGTGAAGATCTCAGCTGCGTGCCTCTTGACAAGCTGAAGAAAGACGAAACAAACAAAACAAGATTGTTTACCAGTTTTTCTAATGTAAACCAGATCAAGAAAGCTGAGAAGCCTTTGTAGTTTGTTTTACCTTTCTCTGTTTGAACATGGAGAAAGCAAAAGAGAGAATGACAGAGCCAAGAAATCCCATTAAGATATCACCAGCACCTGGATCCGATGCTACTTTGGTAAGGTAGTTTCCTGTATCGCCATTAAAAGAATAGTGAGCATCAAAGGCTTTTACTTTCTGTTTTACGTCTCACTACTTTGTTTCATAAAGGTGACTTTACCTAAAACAGGATCAAGTCCAGATCCTGAAGCATACCCAAAAGCTAGTGCAGCAAGAACTGCAGATAACGCACAACATATTATCGGATGGAAAACTTTCTTGATAGCTGATGGCAACCTGGAACAAGAAAGATCCACAATGAGAATAAAACCTCAGAGAGTGAGACTTGAATATTGAGGTGGAGCAAGAGGTTTTCATGTTTACCCAGTACCAACAATGTAACCTAGAACAGTTGAAGAAAGAAGGAAAGGGAGACAAGTTCTTGCACTTGTTCCCAACGAATTAGGATAAAACAGAGCACCAACAAACGACACAACAAAGATCCCACTCCAACTCCATAGCTCAAGTGTTGAAAATGGGGATGGTTTTGCCATAGGCTCAGCTTCTGTCATTTCGGTTTTCACCATCTTCCTCACTGCTATAGCTGTGAACCCTGCTACACAAAGAGACGCCAACCATCCACCAGCTGTACAAACATTCGAATTCAACATTAACACCGATAGTATCAGTATCAAATAGAAAACAAAACAAAGCTATTACACTATGAATTACCATACAAGCTACCAAGAAACCAAGTTTGAACTTTAAAGTGAAGATCAAGTATATATATATACCTACAATGTAGCAGATTTTGACACCCGAAGCGGCTGGAATATCTCTAACGGAAAGAGGAAGAACGACAAGAGAAGGAACATAGAACAAAGGAAGCCATCTCTGTATAAACAGAAACGCTGGCTCGAAGAAGTTCATCAAACCACTCGCAGCAGCGGGAACGATCGAATCGAATATCATAAGAACAGAGAAGATACAGAACATCCCAAACAGAGCACTTGGGAACTTAATAGACGCTGCTAAAAACGCCTGCTTCAAGAAATAGTCAGCAGCGAGTATGATCCCAAGTGAGACCAACAAGTGCGTTATCGCAAACACCTGGTGTGCATCAAAGAAAAATTCAAATCTTTTAGTAGCAAACAGGTAAAAAAACTAAAACAATCTTCATCGTGAAGCTTACGTTACGAGAGAGCGTTGATGTGGTTCCTGTCCCAGCACCATCATCCATAGCTTGAACTGAGAGTTTTCTCTCAAAGGTCATCTCTTTCGAAGAACCCATTTGAAGAAATCTCCTACTTTGCGATAATTTTGATAGGTTCAGTTTCTGGGCACCATTAGAATTGAGGATTCTCCCATTTTTGGAACCGATTCGGAACTTGGAGCAAGAAAGGCGGTTTCTTGCTGGGGAAAAAGGTAAAGGGGAGAAGAGAGGAGTGGTTAAAAGAGTAGCCATGGGAATGGAGACGACGACGTGGATGTGATTCTGAGACAGGGCACATCGTAGTCTTCTCCATCTTCCTTAATCATGAAGTTGTGATTGGGTTTTGTATGGACAAGAAATAAAGTTTTATCAACAAAGATGAGCGGCTTTTGTCTCTCTCTCTACTTAATCTTTTTTTTTTCTTTCCATAGTTAGGTTTTTCTGTTATGAAACGTATCTACTTGAATTAAATATTATTTTGCTGATAAAACAAATTTAACCATACAAGTGAACATTACTAACACCAATTTGTCTAATCCTAAAGCCAAAATCTGAAAATCAGAATTAGCTAAGAAATACACACCTAAACCTAGACGAAAGAGACTTTTAATTAAATTTTAAACGAGTAGTTTAAGTTAAACACTCATAAGCCACCTTTATAGACATTATTACATGTCTAGAGATCAATTGTAACGGTACTCATGCTCCTCGTACTGATGAGTATTGTAGTGGTATTCATACTGAGACGATGACTGCTCATAAGCGGAAGCGTAGTGAGAAGATGGGGAAGTGGCATAATTGTAGACTTGATGGTGATGGGAAGGAGTACCGAGCTCGGTCACAGGACTAGACGTGTGTGTTTCGTGTTTGTCGACTCTTACCTCCGCTGTCTCTTCTTGGTGAGTCTTTGCTTCTGATGATGACGATGACGATGATGATGATGATGATGATGATGATGGTAATGGTACTTCTTTCTCGAATGAGTGGAAAATTGGGTGCAAGTAAGCATCTGCAAGGTCAGCTTTTATGTTCAACTCCGGTTCTGTTTCCTTCTCCAACTTGTCTTTCGCCATTGCTTCCTGCAATAGGACCAAAACACACAGGTTTTTGCTAAGAGGACTCTAAGCTTTTTCTATGTTATGATGTGCCCTTGAAAAATATTATTTCTTTACCTCAAGAGGGTATTGTCGGAAGGCAGGTTCGAAGCGGTGTTTGCAGTACTTGTGGAAAGAAAGTGTGAGAATTGGCAAGATGATAAGCAATGGCGTTGAGTCAGCTGCCTTTTTAGAAGTCAAAAGCCCCATAAGCAGAAGCTGAGATATCAACAAGCTCGCAATTATACGACCATGAACGTGCGGCCAAAACGCTCCACAGCTCTCATATTGTTGATTGTAAACATTGATTATCTGCATTGTAACCCAAGAAACAACCATCAAGAAAACCCCAAAATTTAGTCGAGAGTTAGATATATGGGTCTTGAAACGAACCTGATGGCGATAAACCAAGTAAGCAAAGGCAAAGAATATGAGAATGAAGGGAAGAAGAATGGGAGTAACAGCTGTGTAGACAATTCCCAAGAGGAAGTAGAGCTGAAGAGATGGGATAGTCTCCTTGAAATCAACAAAACCAGGGTCCATTGCTCTCACTCTATCTTCTTCAGTCTTCACAATAAACATGTTCTTCAAGTGAAAAATCACTAGCGGCTTTAACCGGAGAATCTCACCCGCAATACCAGCCCACCCGTCAACCATTATGTATGTGATAAAGAACGTAGCTTTCATCGGTATGGAGACCCCAATGGTTCGAGGAATTCTGAATAAACACCAATAACAAGAGCATTTGAGTTTCAATTCAAAGTTGGAATCTTATGAGAGTTAGAAAAGAGATTAAAGATTGTTTACTGAGTTGGTGACTGGTGAAGAAAAGAATGCAGTTGCTCAAACGCAGTTCCAGCAATGATACTTCCCAAGAACACATTTACTAACATGAAGTAATAGTATTTTGCTGCTGCTCTACGCTCAAGGGTCGATATAGCAATGTATCCCTCAATCTTTGACATAACCAGTAGAACTGTTGGGAGAATCCACAAGAAAATCTTTAGAGCAAGACCCGGGAGGAAACCCTGTAAGAATGACTTGATGAAATCCCTGCAACAAAACAAAAAAACAAGGAGATGGCGTCAACGGCCTGACATACCAACTACCAAGAAGTGAAAACCAAGACAGATGGATAGACTTACAATCTAGTGACAGGTCTGAGGAAAGGTGCAACTCTTTCAAGACCTTCTAAATTGGCAAGAGATTGCACGAAAGCAATTGGAATCATGTAGAAGAAGACCAAGGCAAAGACTGAGACACCAATTACGAGTTTCCTGATGGTCAAAGAGATAAACGGTATAGCAAGGTTTTGCCAATAGATATCACGAGGCTCTGGAGCGCTACTCGTTAACCATAATGTCGGATTCTTGCTCTGCTGCGTTTGTGCACAAACAGCAGCACCCCATCGTGAATCAAATGACACAAATGTAACAGGAAGCATCAGTTTGGAGTCCTTGAGAACTTTTTGGCGCTCCAAAGACATCTGTATCAACAAGTGTATCCAACAAAGATGAAATGAGGTTTTAAAGTTTCAAGCTTTTTTTGTTGTAGCAGTACTTTAAAAGTAATGGAATGGCTTACATTGTGGTCAAACTCCTTGATTTGTTGTTTGTAGTACTCAATGGAATCAACCCTTTTACCCCATAGACCAAGAAAACCTAACTGCAAAAACCAAAGCCGATCATCGCAATCAACATCATTTCATCTCAAAAAGCTAGAAGAATTGGTGTGGTTTGTGGAGAGACTTACTTTGCAAGTAGGATTCTTTTGCGATCGTTGATGCTTCAGCACATAGTAGTCAAACCAACGTTGCAGCTTCGCTCGTTGTTTCACCAGCTTTGCAAATTTGTTCGCATTATAAACTGCCTGAAACACAAAAGTCCGATCCATCAATCACACTTCACACTCAGTACCACATTCTATATATCAATCCAACTGATAATAACCAAAGTGCGTGATTAAGGACAAACAAATTACCTGATGACAGAGGTAATGCTCAGGGTGATTCGTCTTGAAGAACTGATCCACTGTATCTGGAATAGAGTGTCCGGGGATGTCAGGGACGTTTCTAACAACAACCTGTAAACAAAAAAAAAGTATAAACACCAATGTAACTTAACTAACATTTATACATGTTTGATATTTGAAGCTTTCACTTACAGTGAACTGCTCTGGACGCCTACGCTGTGAAGCTAAATACTGCAGACGCATAATCGCGACATTATTGTATTCTCTGTAGAGCATGAAACACGCCCAAAACGTGAAAAGATACTCTACTCCAATGTGGAAGAAGAACCTAAACACACGCACACAAAAATGTTAATCTCAGCTACTTAAAATGATCAATCTTTCACTAGTAAACTTCATTTTTAAGCTCACTTTGAAGATTTAGGCTGCACATTTGATATTGAGAGCTTATCAATATTGCTGACTACGAGTTCCTTCTTCAAGAAGAAAAGTGTTCCACTTGATACATTTACTGGAACAAGAACAACAAGCGCTAATACCATTACTGGTCCAAAGATCTTCAATCTGCAAAAAAAAAAAAAAAAAAAAAAAAACCAACAAAAGAGAGCAGATTCTCTCATTATTACAGTAACTTTCCCGGGAAAAAAAGGAAAAAGATATCTAAAAAAGTGACTTTTTCACAGGAAACAAACACGAAACAGTGATAACCACACGAAACTTCTATCGCTTTGTGGAATACAGAGCAGACAAATCTGAAACTTAGCTGTACTCTTTTGTTAGAGAATAAAGTACAATAATTCTGACGAGCTTTTAGATTCTTAAAACCGTGTCGTGTCACTCGGTTAAAAAAAAAAAAAATCGTTCTTGAATCTTGAAGATTACAATCAAGTAAAGAAACGGTAATCCCAAAGAGACAACACCAAGAACAGAATCAAAAAACAAAACATATATTTTCTCGAAAGTTTTCATTTTTGTTTCTCGAGAATTCAACAGTGAAGTACCAAATCTTAATTTAAGTAAAAATTATAAGAAAATTTTAAAATAAAGGGCACCCGTAATTATCGAAAAATTCGGTTTAGTAATAAAAAAGTTTCGATTTTTTTTTGTTTCCTTTCATTTTCTCGAGAAATTGACATCTCAAGACTCTCAAAAAAAAAAGTTCGGATTTTTTTTAGTCAAATTGCGAGAGGAAGAAGAAGAAGTTATACCCGAGAGTGTAAATCCTGAGGAAGATAGCAGAATCAAGACCAGCATGACGAATAATCTCTGATTCACTCATTTTCATAGCTTGAGGCATCCAATTAAGGAAAGTGAAATAAGTTCTGTAGTTGAGGTTCACGAATTTTCCGACGAGTGTTCCGTCGGAGCGACGGGGACTGTTTCTTTCTCCGGAGAGGTACCATTTAGGGAAGTAGACTCTGTCGTTGATGGGTTGGATTCTTAAGACGGCGAATGCTATGAGAAACAAGAAGGCGCCGAAGAGGTTGATCAGAGCTGAGACTCCTATGTCTTGTAGAGTAGCCATTGTTGATAGAAAGAGAGAGAAGATGAAGAGAGAGATTTGATGGAGGAGAGTGGCGTAAAGGAGAAAAGAGTACAGAAAGTATCAAACTCTCTCTATGAGTTTGTAATTATAATATTTTAATATATTTTTTTTTTGTGCTTTTTTCAATTATCCATTCCTATATCTTAAATACTTTTATTTTATCAAAAATTTCTTATTCACAATTTATTATGTTTGTTTTCATTTTTAAGTATTCTATATTTAAATATTTATCAAAAATATTTTTAAGAGATTTTCAAAAATAGCACTAAAATAATTTTTTTTCCAAATTTACCACAACATCTCTAAAAATTCAAAATAACACTATAATTCAAAATTAATTTTTGAAAATTAAATTTTAAACTTAAAATATTATATCCTAAATGTGAAATTGAGAACCCAAACCTAAAAAAAATCTAAAAATTAATTTTAAATATTGTAATATGTTAAATAATATTATTTTTGGAAATTTATGAATATCTGCTATAATTATTCATAAAACTAGTTTTATTGTTATTTTAAGGTAGGTCTGGGCAAATAAACCGAACCCGAGGAACCGACCCGAACCCGACCTGAAAATACCCGAACCCGACCCGAACCATTTTATCTAAATAACCAATAGGTTTTCGTTTTCAAATAACCACGGGTATCAGATATTACCCGAACCGAACCCGAGGAATCGAAGATACTTGTTTATACCCGAGAACAATTATACATGAAATCATACTATCACATATGATTTGATTTCATAAAACCGTTTGCCTTAATCTCTCTCTTCGAATCTTTGTGAATTGTTTTGCGAGACATGGTATGCTCAGTTTCATTTGTTTAAGATTTCATAGTATGTTCAGTTTCAGTTGTTTAAGGTTTAGTTCATTGTTTCTTGTTGAATTTGTTAGATTATACAACTGTTTGTACAGTTATATTTCAGATTTTTCGGTGGTTTGTGGGTACATTTCAGGTTTTTTTGGGTACTTTGGATATGTTCGAGTAGGTACTATCTATAACCGAATATAATTTGGATACATTACAGGTTTCTTAAAGTCAGAACCCAAATAACCCAAACCCGATAGAAACCAAACCTGAACCCGATCCGAAATTATATAAATACCTGTTCGGATCCTATGTTAGTAAACCCGAAAAATCCAAACCCGAATTACCCGAACCTGAATCCGACCCGAACACCCAAATGCCCAGGCCTATTTTAAGGTATTTCTCATAGTTTCCTCACAATATGGGTTGGGTTTTTCTAATTTAATTTGGTAGATATAAAATGGATGAAAATTAATAAAGATGGAACTTTTACACCAAAAGTCAAACCGCGTAATTGTCATGTTGCGATTCATCTTATGATTTCACTTTGTCTAGTGTCCTGTCTGTTAGAAGTAGCTTCATTGCTCTTCTACAATGGCTCCCATTCTCCTCGTTTCACCACAACTCAGACTGCATAATTCTCGTCTACAAAACATTAGCTAGTCTTTTTATTACATGTTGAAAATATCTTTAAGACTCCTTAGATATTTGTATTCTCATTTTCAATTGTGTTTTTAATTGGAATAGATCCAAAGCCAAGAGATAATATTGTCAGAGTGGGGCGGATTGTATTTCTTGAATATTTCACTATATTTTTTAAATTTCTTAAATAATTCATTTTATGTATTTTTTACGATTACTTTTTTTTTTTTTTTTGTAAAAAAGGGAATTGGTGAGAATTGAGAAATGCTCATATCGTTAGTGTGCCAACTATCAAAGTTAGCACGCGTGAAATCATCAAATCATGGAGTTAATTCCGTTTTTTTTTTTTGGTTTTTTTTTTGGTATGCTCTAAATTAAATAAGGTTGGATATATAAAGAAGATACACTCTTTTATTGCTTTCTGTATTAACATTTCAAATAAAGGCAAAGTGATAATAATGTATCATTAATAACCACACAAAATACAAATCATGATGAAATTAGATACTATCTTCGTATTATATGATGTACCTATATGATGAAAACAAATCATTTGCAGAATTGAAATATATATATTATATATAAAATTTTGAGTCTTTTTAGCTATGTTTAAAATATAGACGAACACTTAATTTGAAACTTATGAAAAAGCATCAATTTGTAAAGAATTTTTTTGACGAATAAGTATGGACGCAGACTTTGAAATAAGTAGGAGAAGTTTTGACAAAAAAGGACAAAAGATTTTAAAGTACATATAAATAACAGCAAAGACGAACAATTTGATAAAAGAAACAAGTTGAACCATAGTTACAAGTTACAACTAGCTATATATGTTTGTTGAAAACAAAAGCATGAAAAAGATAACAAATATTTTGTGTTTTGTACATATATGTTTTATATTTGCTTCTTTATCCCTTTTTTTTTTGTTATCCTATATGCAATTTTATTTGTTTCATTGTGACTCAAAAGAAAAAGTCAATTACCAATAATTTTTTTTGTCTACATCATTGTGCGTAGAATATTTATGTAAATACGGTAAGAGAAAATTCGTATAATAAACTGCGTATCATATTTTTGCATAGATAATTGGGGATTAAAAATACATATTAAGAAATTATTAAGCGTAATTAAGGGGTATTATTAAAAGTGTATGATCTGTGTGTACTTGTAGATTGTCACGGAACGGAAGTAGTTAACTAGGAAAGACATTATCATTTGTAATTGATGTTTTAGTTTAAAACATCACTTGTCTTCATTCCATGTATAGTCATCATGGCTAATTAAATAATCTACATTTCCATCTACGACAAATAGATTTACATGAATAATAATTTAGGTTAATGTTTGACCAATCTATTATATGACTAGAGATAAATTTTAACTGCTAAGGCCTAAGGTCTTTTACAATTCTATACGTTTGATCAGTCATACAAATTTTATATTCAGTCATTTTAGGAGAATTTTTGTTTTTTGTATGTCAGAGTGTATCTTGATAAATTTTTAAAAAATTATAATTGCTTTTGCTTAAGGTTTTGGAATTAGTAACATGTCTTGATGCGCTCATCCACGTTTATCCATTCGTTGGCAATACACATTATGCTACATCTATCCATTACGTACATTGCTTGTAATGACATTGTTATGCGTTAAAGAAATATAAATACTCAATTTACTCTTTTCCACAACAAAATAATTTGACTTTACGACTTAATCAATCGCTGATTAGTCCGTGTGAAATTGCAATTATAAGAAAACATGTGACGTAGTAGTGTATAACATAATAGCAGTAATCAGTAAAGATTTCGTAAACCAACGGAAACTAATATTATTTGTGTCCATTCGACAATATGCAGTCGTCGCAATAATTATCATCGAGCATTTGAATTTTTTTATTATTGTTTTGAATATAATGACGGTAATCGTTCGAGCTTAAATTAAACAATTGTAATATCCATCAAAAGAAAATTAATAATTTGGGAATAGAGAGATGTCGAATTCTTGTGATTCAATGTTGACACTCCAAAGTCCATATATGTACACATACAATTCTGAAACCCTTTTTTTTCTTCTTCTTTATCTTGTCTTATGCGCTGTCTTTTGTTCCCTCAAAAATGTTCTAGTCTCGTGCGTTGTTGTCCACAAAAGATTACAATACTTTATACTGTACTATTTACTTATCTTTTGACGGCGATTACATTAGTTTAGTACTTTAGTACAAAGCTCCATTAATTACCAATTACAAAGTTCCAACTAATTACAATTAAAGAATTCAAGGTCTTTACATGTGGGTTACAAACCCACATTAGTTACGTTCAAGGTCTTTACATGTAATTGGCTTACCAATTACAAACCCACATTACAAAATGTTGGCTTACATGTGGGTTTTATTGCTTTAGCAAATAAAAATTCAAGGTCTTTGACATTTATATTTTCTCGTTTTACAGGTGTTTTTCATTTTAAAACTTAAAGGTTATGGTGTTTCTGTTGTGTGTTTTTCTATTTCCTAATTAACAGGTTTCGGGCCACACAAGATTTCCTCTCGGATCACGGGAGAAGTTATTTTTTTGTTTGGTAATATCCACGGGAGAATTAGGTTCAATGATTAATGAATAGAGTTATCAACTCTATGTGTTGGTTGTTCTTTGTATTGGTTGTTACTTGTTAAACGAAATATATTAACTATCTCTCTATCATTATTTTTGCATTCTATGTATTGAAAAATCAAATTAACTACAGGTACATTCTTAAGTAATCATCCATGCGTTTGTACTTCACGTCCGGATAAAGACAAGAAGCTTCTTCGTCTTCTCCGACTTCGTGATCAGTGAGACATCCTTCGTAGAAGATGTGATAGAAATGTCCTACCGCCGCTTGGTGTGAAATCTCCATTTCTACATACACATGTATAAAGGAAATCAAATAAAATATATGGGCTTTATTTAACAAATGAATCTAAAGCCTGGCTTAGTAAGGCTGTAAATGCATGCTCAAAATTAAAAAAATGGGTTGAACAAAATTGCGTTGAATAATATTCAACCTATTCATCTTCAAAATAGTGTTTGAATAAGTTGAAGATTTTTGTTGTAGGATTAATTTATTTTTTCAATTTTTTAGGTTGAACGGGCTGAATAGTTTTTTCCAACCTTTAAAATGCAAATGGTGAAAATTGGTTGAATAATTTTTTTCAACCTGTTCAATCTTTTCAACTGTGCAACTATTTGCACCCTAAGTTTTATATTGCCGAATATGGTGTAAACTAGTTAAACTACGTTAACTCACTATGATTGATTAGACTTACGTTCAATGTTGGCAAGGAAGTCTTGCGCAGCAATATTGGTTTTCTCCAATTCATTTCCGGTTAGCTTTTCCCATATCTGAACTAATTCGAGCTGCGTGAGAACATTGTCGGGAGGTCTGATGTTCACGGTTTTGTTTAATGTTCTCGGATCGTTTAACATCTTTTCGATATATCTTGCGATATCGTCTTCATCTGCCAGTACCACTATGAAAAAAAAAAAATCGATTGGTATAAAACCACAATGAGAGGAGAAAAGTCTGAAAGAGACTGCTCAAAATTTATATATTTATATTTACCTTTAACATTTCCATCACCATAAATATTAAGTTTTTTCTTTGGCAGAAGTAAAGTTGCCATCTGACATAATCTCCCGGCGAAGAAAGCGGCAAAGCAAGCACCCACAACGTAAGTGTATTGGATTCCGGCAGCCTCTATAGCCTTACGTACTTCCATTTTTTGGTCTAAGGTTTCTCTTCCAGGCGGTAGCGCGTGTCCCATACGTGGTGGATCCATACCAAATTCAGATGGTAAAAACCGCTGAAAATAGTTGTAGTAAGAAATAAATAACCTTCAATTTGTTTCACTACTAGGTTAAGTTTTTGCTTTTACCTGTGTAGTGCAAGAATAATAGTTCTTTTTTTTATATAGTTTATGTGTTTTTCGATTTAATTATAATATTCGAATTTATATTAATATTAAGGATTATAAATTATAATATAAAAGACACACCGATCAATATCTATTAATCATGACATTAGAATTCAGATGTATCAAGGTTAATCAAGCATCGCTACAAGAAAATAATTTTATTAAGACGAAATATTTAGTCACAATACAAAGTATTTAGTCACAATATAAACATTGTTACGAATTTGTGACGATTTTTGAATGGTTGCAATACAATGGTCACAAATTTTTATTTGTAACAAAAACGTCACAAGAGTTGCAACGAATATATTAGTAACCATTTTGTCATCAATAACTACGACACCAAAAAGTAACAAAACTGTCTTAATTACAGACTAACAAAACGTCTTTAAATCGTCACAATTCGTGTTTAAAATAACGTTTTAATTATGTATCTTATTGTTACGAAACTATAGTCTCAAATGGTCACAAATGATAATTAGAAATTTGTCGCAAAATTTTAACAAATACTCAAAAATCATGATATTTTGTGACTATCATAATGTCCAATTTTATCATTAGAAGTTATTTTCAAATGGTGTTATTAATAAAAATTCATTGCATATGATAAAATTTATAACTAAAAAATCAGTCTCAAAACAATATTATTTTTTAAATTTATGATCATACAAATTTTTATACACATAAACATTAGATATACATTATAAGCTATCTTTATTCTTACAAAAAAAAACAAAATCACAAATTCGTCCAGATGAACATATTCGATGATAGCTTCCATGTTATAACTCCTATGGAAACGATTTCAGGCTTTCTGGAAAGGTAAGACTCAGATCTTTCCAACGGTTGGTAGATCAGCTTCTGGTTCAATTTGTAGCAGTGGAAAACGATTTCACAAGATGACTGATGTTAATTCGCGGATCTGCGCAGAATAGGTTTGAGAAAACATGTATAACTTTTAATCTACAAAAGGGGTTAAAAAATCCTTTGGGGAAAACTTACATCTATGGGTTGGAAAATTGCTCACCAAAATTCGTCCATAAAAGAGTCCGTTTACCCCTTATTTTCCACCATCTCCTAGAGTATGTAAGATCTGTCCTTAATCTCAATTGTGGCTCCTTGTTCTCTTTCTCTCAAATGTTTCACTCTCTCTCTCTCTAGGTTATGGAGGCACAAAATTATAAAGAATAAAACCCTAATCATCTCTTAAATAAGTCTTGTTAAATTAGGGTTAGAGACTTAGCTTAATGGGCTTTGTATAAATGACATAACAATTTATACTATTTTATGACTAATGTTTACTCATTTTTATGTCACAAACTGTGACTTGCATATCTTTTATAAGTTCATAACTAATTTGCAATAACATATTGGTCACAATGTAGTCATAAGAGTGACGATTAATATTATCGTAGCATATTCGTCACTAATTGTGACAAACTTTTATTACTGAGTTTTTTCGTCATAATATAGTGACAAAGATACTATGAATTTGTTACAAATAAACTTAGTCATAATATCGTATTTAAGTGTCACAAATTTGTGACGGAAATTTTTTATCTCAAAAATACGTCTCAATAAACTTATTTTCTTGTAGTGATGCATGTATCAAAGTTATCTAATCTTTTTAATTCTATAAGTTAGATTGAATAAGATCTAGATGATTTTGGTAATTAGACTTCATGATAGAAATTATAAAAGTTAAACTAGATTCTATAGATTGACCTCACAAGTTTGTAATTAAACCAATAAAATCTTAACCTCTACTTTATATATACCTTAACGTTACCAGCCTCTTTGATGGCTTCGACGAGCTTGAGCTGGAAAAGGATACTATGGCTACGGATGTGAACGCCAGACATGGCGGAGACAACGACGTCAACAAGTTTCACGGCGGAGACGAGGCTCTGGTGGTCGGAGAAAGAAGCTTCAACGATACGTGCACCGAGTTTCTTAAAAGAGAGAAGGAGTTGGACTTTCTCGACGTTGTGAAATTATTTGCATTAAACTGCGAACCGTAGTCATCTTTGCTACCGGTGCAAAAGTCTCTTCAAAATCTTTCCCTTCAACTTGAAAATTGCCAAGAACAACAAGACGAGCTTTATAACGTTCAATAGAACCATCGGCTTTATATTTGATTTTATATACCCATTTATTTCCCAAAGCCTTCTTTCCAAGAGGTAAATCAACAATACTCCATGTTTTAGCAATTTCTTGTGCATCCACTTCATCTGCCATAGCCCCATTCCAAACATCGTACTTCACAGCATCTTTAAAAGAAGTTGGTTCAACGCCGGTTGTCACAGCGGCGAGGAACACGCGATGTGGCGGTGAAAATAACTCATCTGAAATAAAATGAGTGAGAGGATATGGGGTTGTACCTGGAGCCGTAGACGAGGACGTAAGAGCGAGAGGAGCGTGATGGGTATCATGTTGAACAAATGTGTTATAAGTGTAGTAATCCTTAAGGCGAGTAGAGGGGAACTTTTGGCGCTTGCCTTGTCCCAATTCTTCATCCACAAGAACGGGAGAAGTCGTAATAGGGACCGGAACAACCGTATCGGTTTCCTTAGAATCAACAACAACAATCGCATCGTCTATTGAAGAAGTAACGTCATTGTGTATACGATCGTTAGAAACAACGGGATCGGGAAAAGGTGTCGGAGAGGCACTAACATCAGCTGACGGAGATGGAAGAGAAGAATCCGAAGGAACCAAAACTGTATCACGTATCTCCGGAGTAGGTGGTTCCTCACGCAGCAGACTGCTCCCCCTGTCACGAACATCCTGTTGCACGTACCAATCTCCACGTTCGCATGCAGTCGTGGGTGAGCCATGCAAAGTTTGGTCGTGCTTTGTCAAAAATGGGAAAACGTCTTCTTGGAAAATAACATCACGTGAGACTAAAAATTCTTCTGTTTCTATATCATAGACACGCCAGCCTTTCTTGCCAAAAGGGTAACCCACAAAAATGCAATGTCGACTTCGTGAACCAAATTTATCTTTATCTCGAGCTCTCAAATGAGTATAACAAGAAGACCCAAAAACTCTTAAATGGCTGTAATCTGGTTTGTTGCCAAATAAAACTTCATAAGACGTCCGACCATTGTGAAGCTTAGACGGAGTACGATTAATGACATATGCAGCGGTAAGTATGGCTTCACCCCAAAATTTAACAGGCAAACCAGTTTGAAACAACAACGATCTAGCAACATTAAGAATGTGGCGGTGCTTACGCTCAACCCGTCCATTTTGTTGCGGTGTACCAACACATGACGTCTGATGAATAATACCTTTGCTGGCAAAAATTTTTGCCAAACACATAAACTCGGTGCCATTATCACTCCGCACCATCTTAACTCTCTTATCAAACTGACGTTCAGAGTAAGCGCAAAAATTTTCCAAAACACGTCGAACTTCCGACTTTTCAAGAAGAAGGTGTGTCCAAACAGAACGTGAAAAATCATCAACAATGGTGAGAAAATAAACAGCTCCACAAAAAGATGGAATGCGATAGGGTCCCCAAACGTCAACATGAATTAACTCAAAACACTCTGTAGTTTTATTAATACTTTCAAGAAAAATATCTCTTGTTTGCTTAGCCCGAAAACATACGTCACAATGACTAGAACTAGCGGAGTTCGACAAACCAGAGAAAACAGGTAAAGAAGAAAGCAAAGAAAACGCAGGATGTCCCAACCGCTGGTGCCACAAAGTCTGATCAACAGAAGTTGCCACTCTAGTCACACTCGCTGTCGCCACATCCGTCAAATAATAAACCCCATCACGCTCTTTCCCGGCTCCAATCAGAGTCCTAGTGAAACGGTCCTGTAAAATATAAAGAGTATCGGTAAACAATGCAAAACAATTCTTCATTTGCTTGAGAATTTGCGATACTGAAATCAAAGAACAGTTCAAATTTGGCACATAAAGAACATCCATCAGCGATACACGATCTGTGAGATGCAATGTGCCTTTGCGATTGGAAAAGGTAATACTACCATCAGCAAACCCAACCGAGCATGACGAAGTATCAACCATATCGGTTAGAAGGGAAATGTTCCCAGTCATGTGGTGGGAAGCTCATGTATCAATAATAACATCACCATAAATCTTACCAGACAACTTATCAGGGTTTTGTTTCATCCTCTCTTCAGCCACCAAAGAAATGGCTTTCCATTGTTCGGGAGTGAAGTCAGAGAAAGCCGTGACGTTTGGTACCGTAGTGTGAGCAGCGACAGCCTGTCCGCGACCTCGACCAGAGCCTCGAGCACTACTCGAACCACGACCCCGACCAAGTCCAGCTCCTCTTCCATTAGGGCGACCGTTGCGATCGGTGTACCACTCGGGATAGCCCACTAATTGCCAACAAAACGCCTTCTCATGACCAGCACGACCACAGTTGGAACATATCAAATGTTTTTCTCTGCTCCGGTCACCACCAAACGGACCATTATTCTCTCCACGGTAATCACTAGACATCAAACCAAAACCAGAAGGATCTTTGCGAGCAACAAAACCAACGGCGTCGTGCTGATGCTCCCGAGACTTAACAGAAGATAATCTTTTCTCCTCACGAATAACACGTGAGTATGCTTGCTCCAAAGCTGGAGAAGGATCAACATCAACAATGGAAGTAATCACGTTTGCAAATCTGGATTCATCGAGACCCATGACAAACTGATTTACTTTTTCTTCTTCTCTCTCCTTTGCAATAGTTGCATAAACACCACATGTACACCCACCACAAGAACACACAGGCAGTGGTTTGTATGTGTATAACTCATCCCATAAACCAGCAATCTTACCGTAATAATCAATTACGGACTGGCCATCTTGACGACAAAGAGCGATTTGAGATCGGAGATGGTTAACACGAACCTTGTTTCCAATCGAAAATCTCTTCCTTAAATTCTCCCAAAGCTCATGTGCGTTGGTGAGAAAAGAAACGGTAGAACGGACACGCGGCGCAATCGACGTACGTAACCATCCAATGACCATGGAGTTCACCGAAGTCCATGATTCCAAGTCGGAACTATCAGCCCCTGGCCTCTTCAAGGAGCCGTCAATGAAACCAATCTTCTTCTTTGCCCGAAGGGCGTTGAGCATCTCGGCAGCCCATTCATTGTAATTATCGCCGGTCAAGGTAACTGCAGATATCATTGCCCCTGGGTTATCAGTAGAAGACGTAAAGTACGGAGCCATCACGGTGTTCTCTCCATCGGACGAGCTGGTGACGGTAAGTGGTCCAGACGTAGTCATAGATTTAGTCTCAGCAGTAGCCATGACTCTCGAGAAACAGAAACAAAAGAGGAAAGAGTAAAACGATTCAACCGAATCAAAAGAGAAAACAAAGAGATCTCGTTCTAGAGATTTAAAAAGAAAACAGAAAAAATACAAGATCAATCGATCTTAGAAGTTAGGTTTCAGGATTTTATGCTCTGATACCATGTAGAAATTATAGAATCTGTGTGTCTTTTATTAACAACGGCATTACAAAAATATATATACAAGAATACGAAAACCCTTACGAGACTTGTCAAACAAGTAAAAGACATAAGTCGGTTAACTAGGCCCAACAAAACCAATCTCCGACCGCTGCAAAACATAAGTCTCGTGACCTTCAGCCAAACAAGCCTTTACTAATTACTATTCTCTTCCCTATGTACCCAGTTGCTCCCACCACCAAAAGTCCAAAACACGCGTTTTCTCACCGTGTTTGTTCTCTGATCCTATTTTGTTTGTTTTCTGATCTATATGTTTTTTTTTTTGTAGAAAGTGCCTCGCTTGATCGTGTATTTATATATGCAGGGAGTCCGGATTCTATATACATATAATGAGTGTGTGTGTGTACACAGCAGTACACCTAATGCATTTTAAGTAAAGATATCGACAGTTAAAATTATTGAATCAAACTCAAGACTTTAATGAATAACTCTCGTATTATTGCTTTACAAACTTCTCAAAACTAAAGCCTCATTAATCTCTCTAATCTCACAAGTGTTGTTACAACTCAACAACTCTTTATATATAGAGAGATTCATAATATTTTCTTTAATTAAAATAACAATTAGATAACTCCTAATTTGTCCTAATCCTAATCTCTTTGGGAACCATATCTTGGTGAGATTAGGATGTCTTCAAGCTCAAGCTATTTCAAGCTTATCCTCAACATTCACCCCCATAAGCTTGAAGTCCTTCTTTGACACATCTTGTACACCAACATAGTCTCTCATCTCCTTGAATTTGATCCTTGCAAGTGGTTTAGTCAATATATCAGCCATTTGTTCAACACCATGGACATGCTCAACCTCCACCTGCTCATTCTCAACACACTCACGAATAAAATGATATTTCCTGTGAATGTGCTTACTCCGTCCATGGAAAACTGGATTTCTGGTGAGTGCTATAGCAGACCTGTTATCTATCCGAACAGTTACCCTCTCAGGCTCAACTCCTATACCTTCAGAAAGAAAATCCTTCAACCAGATGGCCTGCTTAGCCGCCTCAGTTGCAGCCATAAACTCAGCCTCACAAGAAGACAGAGCCACCGTTTCCTGCTTCTGTGAGCACCAGGTGATCGGACAGTCATTGAGATAAAAAATGTGGCCACTGGTGCTCCTTCCGTCGTCCTCATCCACATTGTGGCTACTGTCGCAATACCCAATCAAACCAGAGCTACTTCCTCTTTTAAATGTGAGACCAAATCCTGTAGTTCCCTGCAAATATCTCAGAACATGCTTTAACGCCACACCATGACTCTTCTTGGGATCATGCATATAACGGCTAAGAATTCCAACTGCAAATGAAAGATCTGGTCTTGTGTGAATCAGATATCTGAGACAGCCAATGCATCTTCTATACTCGCTCTCACCAATGGACTGCTCTTCCACAGCCTTAGAGAGTTTTATTCCTGAATCCATTGGAATCTGTACTGCATTACAATCGCTCATACCACACTCTTCAAGAATCATTGCCACGTATCTTTCTTGTTTCAAAGTAATTCCTGTGTTTTCTTGTAAGACTTCGATACCGAGATAATACGTCAATCTCCCAAGATCACTCATATCAAACTTAGAAGACATTCTTTGTTTGAACTCGTGAATCAACTTCAAACTGCTACCAGTGATGAGGAGATCATCTACATAAACCACAACAACCAGCAAATCATTCTTCTCTTGTCTTTGATATAACGCAGGTTCTTTAATGCAGCGTATAAAGCTCAAATCCTTTAGAATTTGATTGAGTTTATGATTCCAGGCTCGTGGAGCCTAACGCAAACCATAAAGGGCTTTATTAAGCTTATAAACAATTCTTTCACATCCACTCCTTATGAAACCTTCTGGCTGTTTAACAAAAACCTCTTCCCTAATCTCCCCATGTAAGAAAGCAGTCTTCACGTCTAGATGATGCACTTCCCAACCGTTAGAAGCAGCTAAGGCAAGGATGAAACAAATTGTTTCAAGGCGTGCCACTGGAGCAAATACCTCATCGAAGTCGATCCCATGCTTCTGCACATATCCTTTTGCAACTAAACGCGCCTTGTACTTATTAATACTACCATCGGAATTATGTTTGATCTTGAATACCCATAATTAACCAATAGGTTTAACACCAGTCGGTAGCTCCACCAGATTCCATGTATTATTTTTCTCAATAGAGCTTAGCTCTTCGATGCAGGCTGTTCTCCACACTTCAAGTTCCTTTGCCTCTTCAAAGTTTCTTGGCTCATCGTTTAAAGACATCAAGAGTTGTTCCCCTTCTTCTTTGGCCAAGAGAACATAGTCACTAAGATATCCTGGTCTCACACTCGATCTTGTTGACCTTCTTAGCACTGGCTGAGCTACTACTACCTCTTGTTCTTGCTGCTGTTCTTCCAATGTCTCGACTCCTAGCGTATCTGATGCAGCCAAAAACTCGCAAATGTTCAATGTTTGGCTTCCTAACTTTAAATATTTCGTATGGTGTCTTATCACATAATGTTCTTGTAGCAATCCTGTTAATCAGATAAGTGGAGTGTCTCACTGCCTCTCCCCAAAGATAATTAGGAACATCCATATGTTTTAAGATGCTTCTTGTCATCTCAAGTAGGGTTCTGTTTCTCCTTTCCACCACACCATTCTGTTGTGGTGAGTAGGGGGCTGTTAACTGTCTTTGAATCCCTGATTTATCACAGAACTTTGTGAACTCAGTATTAACAAATTCACCCCCTCTATCAGTTCTAAACATCTTGATTGTTGCTCCAATTTCTTTCTCAGCGAGACTTTTGAACCTTTTAAACGCCTCAAACGCATCACTTTTATCCTTTAAAAGCATTGTCTTTGGAAACATCTTTCTCGTTTGTTTCCCAACCAAGCAAGATGCACAGGTTTCTTTAATCACGCTCATGCTTGGTAATCCATTAACTAACTCCTTTCTTACCATAGCTTCCAACGACTTAAAGTTGATATGACCCAATATCTCATGCCATCTTGTAGAATTCAGAGCTTCCCTTGCAGACACTTGTTTTCAGCTTCCATACGAACCTTGTAAAGTCTATTATGTGATCTGTTGGCTCTCACCAAGAGCTTTCCATCTCGATCGTGTAAAGTTAAATAGTTATCCTTCATCCTGACTTCACACCCTGTCTCTGTAGCTTGTCCAAGGCTGAGAATATTGCTCTTAAGGTCTGGTATCCAGTAGACTTGTGCCAAAATCTTTCAATCACCCGACTTGGTGACAAAGAAAACCGAACCTCTCCTTTTCATGTCAACCCTTGAATCATCACCGAACCTTACCTTTCCCGTAACTGTTTCATCGAGTTTGGTAAAGTAGTTTCGATTTCCAGTCATATGATTACTGGCTCCATTATCAAGATACCATACATCATCTAAGCATGTTTCATACTTTCATGGTTTAACCTTCTTCTCATTAAGAAATACTACTTCATGCATTAGCAGATCCTCAACATCTTGATTGTCTGATTCAGTTGTGTCTTGTAGTTCCTAAAGCTTAAGTAGCCTATCGGGACAGTTTGACGCATAGTGACCATTCTTGTCACAGCGATAGCAAACAATTAAGGACTTGGCCCTGTTCTGATAGTTACCTCTACCTCGACCTCTTCCACGTCCTTGAAAGCGTCCACCTCTTGTACCACGTCCACGTCCTTGGTCATAGCCTTCTTGAAAGTTACTTGCATACATGAGTTTCGATTGATCCTCTTCTTGATCTTCCTCATCACGAATCCTCTCCTTGTATGTTTTAAGTCTTCCAACTATGTCTACAAAACTTGTTTTGTTGAGGTCAAGAACTTGCTCCAAGGCTGCAATAATATGGATGTACTTCTTTCTCGACAGACTGTTCAAGAATTTTTTCACCAGCTTGGATTCTTCAATATTCACGACCTAAAGCTCCTGCTTTTGACGCAAGCTCCGACAGCTTACCAACAAAGTCGCCGATTGTTTCTGTAGTTTTCATCTTCATCCTCTCAAAATCAGACATCAGGATTTGTAATCTGGCCTCCTCAACACGTTCAGCTCCGACGTAGCGTGACTTGATAGCTTCCCAGACTTCTTTAGGAGTGGCGAGATTACCAACTTGTAAGGTTAGTGTTTCTGGAATAGACTGGAACAAAAGAGCTTTTGCTAGATCGATCGTATCACTTTCTGCTTCCCCTGTTTCAATCGTTTCCCATACCTTGTTAACTCTTAACATAATTGTCATCTTCATTGCCCACACCGTATAGTTGGTGGTGGTGAGCATCGGACAGTGAAGGGTTGAGGTACTCGTCTCCTTAGGCAAGTTTGTATCAGCAACGATCTCTCCCATGACTCACAAATCATGATGAAATTATATATCTTCGTATTGTTATGTACTTATATGATGAAAACAAATCATTCGCAGAATTAAAATATTTTAATATAAACTTGGAGTCTTTTTATTTAGCTATGTATAAAAATATAGACGAACACCTAATTTGAAGGGGAGGAAAAAAAAGCAACAATTTGTAAAGAATTTTTTTGACGAACATGTATGGGACGCGGACCTTGACATAACTAGGAGAAAGTTTTGACAAAAAGGCCAAAAGATTTCACATATTGACATATATATAACACCAAAGACGAAAAATTTGATAAAATCATAAAAAGAAACAAGTTGAATCATAATTACAACTAATACGTTTTGTGAAAACAAAAAGCGTGAAAAAAAATATAACAAATATTTTGTGATTACTATATATACTAAGACTCAGACCTCCGCAATGTAGCGGGAAAATATTTTAGAAAAAATTAAATAAAATTTAAAATTTAAAATTATACATTATGAAATCATTTGAATGTAATAGAATAGTTTGAATACATAAGCGTCAAACACAACCTGTTACTAAAAACACAACAATCAAAATGAAAACTTATAACAAAAAATATTATGTAGAATAGACGTAACTTTGCAAAAAATATTGCTTACAATATTATAAATATATAAGATATTTTATGAAGAATTATGGTAAAGAGCTACAATTAAAAAAATCATTACGACAAAGTGATCTTAACTGAGAATATTGAACTAATATGGTTGTAATGAGTAAATATATTTTTTTAATAAATACTTATAATTAAAAATATATTTAATAGTGAGTGAAACTGTATTAACAAAAAAATTAAAATTAAAATACACAAATTTTAAAAATAAAATAAAATAAATTTTAAATATGAAAATAGTTTTTAACGAAAGTTACATAAATAGACGCAACTGTATATTCTATATTAAGTTTTATTAAATTTCTATATTGCTATAGTCATTTCCAAAATTTTAGTTAGAGTATAGAATAACGTTGAATATTAGATATTAATATCCAAATTATTTAGATTCAACATAAAACGGAAAAATTGTTTCAACGAACAATGATTTGTTAGTTATTGATGAAGAGACAAATCTATTCATTGTAAATAAAATTTGTGATGAAAAAATATGAATAAAATATAGTGAAAAGACACAACTCTACAATGAAAATATACAACAGTTTGAGATTTTAAGAAAAACAAATAATTTTTTTTTACGAAAAATCGCAACTGTTGTTCGCATTTATTGAGAGTGTTATTATTATTTTGAAATATTAAACTATTTTTTTAATGTAAAGTTACGATAAATATACGCAAATGCAAATTCTATATTAAGTTGTATTAAATTTCTCTATTGCTATAACCATTTCTAAAATTTTAGTTATATTATAGAATAACATTGCATATTAGAAATTAATATTCAATTATTTAGATTGAACATAAAATGGAAATTTTGTTTCAACGAACTTTTTAGTTAATAATGAAGAGACAAATATAAAGAGAGTTAAAAAAAATGACTATTTAAATAGACACACCTATTATAACGAAAAGTTATGATGAAATATAAGGGGAGTGTATTCAATCTAATATTCCAAGTGATTTTAGTTTTCATGAGATTTTAAACTTTTGATGATTTTAGGGAGGTTGATTTGATTTATTGTAAAATTCTTTCAAATCCCACCTAAAACCATGAGATTTGGATTTGTGTATTTTTAACTAAAGAAATCCTCTCAAATCCTCCAGAATCCAAAAAAATATTAAAATCCAAATCTGCAGACTATTTTGAATAACAGTGGATTTTGAGATAGATTTTTAAATCATTAATTCAAAAACAGCGGATTTCAGGAGATTTTTTAAAATACATGATTCAATAACATGGAATTTCAGAAGACTTTTTAAAATCCATAATTGAATAACATAGGATTTGTAAATTGTATATAAATCACTTAAAATGTCAAGTTGAATAAACCCCCCTAAATAAAATATAGTGGAAAGACACAACTCTACAATAAACAGATATAACCGTTTCAATTTTTTTTTTAAAAACTAATAAAACCAAAATTTTACGAAAAGGTTCTGGGAAAAATAGCAACTGTTGTTTATGCACTTGATTATATTTATACCTAATAACTCATATAAACTACTTTTAAATAGAAGACATTTTTATTACCATATTGAAAAGTCAAATTCAAAAACTCACTATATAATCTATCTAACTCTTGGAAAAAAATTATAGTTGTTTTCATTAAATTTTTATATTTAAAATTAACTAAAAGTTGTAAACTAGATTCATCATTCTAAAAATATTTTATTAAATAAAAAATTAGAGGAATTTCTTTACTTTTAAAAGAATGAATGCTAGAAAATAATTTAGAAAGCGCTAAAAACAGTTGAGATTGAAAGTTTATATTATTTTGTTTCATGGCAAAAAAATGAAAACAGTTCAAACAGACAAATCTATATAGATTTAAAAAAATACGAATATTCGAATAAACACAACTCTACAATGAGCAGTTGCAACTTTACAAAAAAACCGTTACAATGAACAATTGTAACTTTTTGTAAAACACACAATTAAAATTTTACAGAATTTTTTGGAAAATTATTCAAAAAGTACGACAGAAAAAACACAACTTTTGGTGGCATTTATTCGGATTGCTACTATATATAGATTTTTGTTGTGAATTATAACCAAAATACACTTAACTTATGTTTGTAATACTTTGTAAAGTAAACAAGAAATAACAAAGAGAGAGAGAGGGAGAGAAGAGAGGCCACAAGAAAGGGAGAGAGTTTGGGAAGCTTTTGATCAAAGAACTTATGTATTACTAACTCTTCTTACACAACCTTTTATTTATAGTGTACTACAAAACACATGAGTCACTACCTATTAGTTGTGGTAATGACAAGTGGAGAGATGTAATGACAAATGTTAACACTTCAAATATTACATAGACAAGTGTTATGCCATGTGTCTTGTGATGGATTAATCACAATTATATTTCATAATACTCCCCCTTGATTATCCATCACCATTGACGAGTTACGTACTACCTCATTAAAAACCTTGTCACGGAAAAACCCATTGGAATAAAAACCATGACAAGGGAAAAAGAGTATAGTAACGTAATCTCCCCCTCGAAAAATCTTCGTAGATGCCGCATTCCAATACTCTGAATATGCTTTCGGAATGTTGAAGTAGGAAACACCTTTGTAAACATGCTTTATAGTTCCCAACGAATAGTGATGCAATCTCTCCCTTCATTGGCATTCTCCATCGAAGTCGGTCTTTTGCGTGTTATCTGCTGCCTCGTTAAAAACCTTGTCATGAAAAAACCCAATGGGATGAAAACCATGATAAGGGAAAAAGAGTGCAGCCACGCGAATCATCATATTCTTTTCCTGGAAGTATCATCTTCAAAATAGGCATTTTGATCTCTGAAGATGCATTTTATATGAGGTAGTCGGAAGCACATTTGTAAATAACTCTGCTACATTGTTACTTGAGTTGATGGACTGGCTATCAACTTTCTTATTCTTGTCGAGTTCTTGAATGTAAGAGAGGAATATGTCTTGTCTTGTCGTTCTTGGTGTAGCTTCCTTCGATTTGGGGGACATATGCAACAAAGTCTTCAAACAGAGTTGTCGCCTTTCAGTTGCTTCTTGCTAATGAGTCTCAACAAATATTAACTAGTTGATGCTGATCGAACCCTCGGTGCAAAGTTCTTCGCCAACATGTTACGAGGCTCCCGTCTTCGGCGGGTAACTATTGGTTGACGTTCGAGCGTCATCTGAGCCATTGTGAATTCTCGATTGGCATATGAAGCACAATTATTTTGGCATGACTTGAACAAGCAATGGCCAAAGTCTATCACTGAAACGTCGTGAAGTCGTTGTTTTGCGATATATCTTTATATTGATCCGATATAAATCTTCCATCTGCAAAACCAACTAAACCAAAATTGGGGGTTCCAAAATATATTAAGCCCAAGTTAATCATACCTTTGCAATAGGAGATACGTTTTAACTCATACTCAAAATCTACTCATAGAGAATGATTTTATGCTGCAAAGAGATTAGTAGAAAATGCTATGCACAATTCATAAGATACATAAATGCTTGTCAGCATTTATATATGATATTATATGACTATATCTATATATATGACTTCTATTAGAATTGATTATTATAGCATATATTTCGGAAGATGTTTCCAAGATCTTTTCTTGCAAATAACCTTTAAAGGTTTTGATGATCATCAATGAGTTCTCGAGAAAATAATTATGATATCATATATCTTTCGGGATAAGCTCTTCAAGCATCCCATGAGATGTATTTCAAGTCATCCATATAGCATTCATTTTGTTTGATAAGGTATTTTAACAAAATATGGCGCGACACACCATTTTGTTATATATAATTATACCCTTCTGATGCTTGGACCAATAGTCCAAAAATTACTTGTTTTCATATGAGTTTATATAGACTTGATTACCTCTTTATTGGCCAATATATATCTCTATACGCTCACAGAGCGGAGATTTATGATCCTCATTAATCACATTGCGCGATATAATATTTTTATTGTCGACAATATGTCTTTGGTTCCATATTTTCCGTAATGACATGATTAATCGAGATCTCTTTAATCATTATATAAATGATCTTATTCAGGTACCTGATTTCGTTATTAACCATATCAATCGGTTTCTCTACTCCTCTTGAGAAGTATCTTGCTCCTCTTAAAGATTCTCTGTGCTCTTCTCTGGGAGTCTATTAGCTCTTCTTAAAGAGTCTATCTACTCATCTTTAAGAGTTCATTTGCTCCTCTTTTGAGAGTATAATTCTCTTTTTAATTTTCTCCTTTTTTTTTTAGAGGATTTTATCTTAGGAACCAAAGTAGTCTATAAACGTTTTATACGTGTCAAAGACTTACTATGTCATCCGCCAGAGACATATTTTTATTGGAGCATTTTTAGCTAGGATGTGAGATTTCTTAGAACTTCAAGTTCATATTTATCTATGTGAGGATCAATAATTATAAAAAATCTCATCCATCAGCTTTTTGCAATATATGTTTTGAATAGTGATTTTATTGAACTTCTGAACTTTCAAGTTCATATTCATTATATTCATTTGTTCAAAGATTCAAACTATTCAATGATTCTCCCATAATGATGGAGAATTGTATTATCCAACATGATGATATGCAAATCTTGCAATAGGCACATCTCTCATAAGATGGCTCAATATTTTAGAGCGGAGACTCATCTCCAGCATCTATATATTTCATCCTCAGTGGATGATATTTTTATGTGGTGTGGAGGAGCATTTTAAAATATATATCACACACCCATAAGATTCAAAATGAGAAATATTTAATCTCCAACCATGAATATATAACATGGGAGAAATATTTCTTTATAAAATGTTGGCCTCATATATAATATTTACTACATGCAAAACTGCATCTTCCATGTTTTAACATGGAGATTAAATCACCAAGAACCGTTTTACAATATCTTTGAGTTGCGCTATGAAAGATTCATTATAGCTCATTTCAAGAGTGAACATCATGGATGTTCCACTTTATCATATGCGACATATATATGTGATAAACTAAATGATATGACTTCACCAAAGTTATATCGCTCTGGGGTGTCAAATTCACCAAAGTTTATCGACTTATTGTCGATGTGGGATTCCTTGAAATCTCCCCCTCGAGATGATAACTCTTGGAGTTCAATCATCTCGTACTGAATCCCACTTTAGGATCAATAACATACCGATTTTGGTTATGTCTATTATCTTAGATCCTTATAAGATGTGAGATTAGTATTATCCCCTCTCAAGATGATGACTTTTATGTCCATTCACCTTTAATCGAATCTTATTTTTAGATCAGTTATATTTGGGGTTTAATTTGGAGATTTATTAAGGAAATCAAACCATCATATATATACAATGAGCTTGTTAATCCAAAAGGATGGTGAATGGACCAACAATATATGATTATGGAGGCATAGCCTACTGCATATTTAAGGAGGAGGTATATAACCATCAAATCCATAAACAATAAATAGAAATTTAAATGAATTTAAATAAACTTAAATAAATTCAACATAAATTAGATGTTACCTGAAATATGAATGAAGTGCAATGCTTACAACCTCTTGAAATGTGAATGGGGACATGCAATACTTTTGAAAGAACTTTTGTTCCTTTGAACAAATTCTCAATAATTTTTAATATCACTGATTGACCGGGATGGCTTGATCGGTAATGCTATACTTGAAGCATTAGAATATTTCATATTTAATATTATTTTGCCATCTTTGTTTTGGAATGATATAATTATATATATGCATGTCTCCAATATGGTCGATCTTGCAATACCATATTTATTTATAGTCTCTACATAATAATTTTATTAAGACAAAATATCTTTATAACTCTGTGAGTTTCTTTGAGACTTTGGAGAACACTAGACATCGATAATTATGAATCTGATGTCTTTGGAAATCGAGAGACTAGCTCATCTAGATCCAATTATTTTTTGCACTGTCTAAAATATATTGACATGTGCTTAATATATTCTCATAAGAGAAATATATTTTTGATTAAAGACATTTCATTGTCTTTAAATCTTATATAACACATATAATTATTCTTTACGAATAAATAAAATTAAATAAACAAACATATAATATTAAGAG
Source organism: Camelina sativa (assembly GCF_030686135.1). Taxonomy (NCBI): domain Eukaryota; kingdom Viridiplantae; phylum Streptophyta; class Magnoliopsida; order Brassicales; family Brassicaceae; genus Camelina; species Camelina sativa. The sequence continues at coordinate 22,863,249 of NC_141896.1, forward strand.
CTATAGTCTTATATATAAGAATTTAATAGACATAACTTTTCTTTGATTGTAGGCAGAGCCTATCATATATAATGATCAATCCATAAAAGACAAAGCTTTTTATTTGATCATTAATGAGGCAGAACCTCTATATGTATAACGATCAGTCCGGAAATGACATAGCCTTATATTGATCGTATAGGAGGCATAGCCTGTCATTTTTAACAATCTTTCCGGAAAAGACATAGTCTTTTGTTAGATCTGGAAGGAGGCAGAGCCTACCATATATCTAACGATCTATCCGGATATGATTTAGGCATTTAGCTATAGATTTGATCGTTAAAGAGGCAACGCCTACAACTTATGACGATTAATCCAGAAAAATGTATAATTTCACAATGTCTATAATATTTATGTTTTATAAATATAAACCGAAACAATATGAATTTACTTACCTCGTAAAAGCTCCAGCAGTAAAGACATCGTGCTGATAACGTGTTGTGAATTATAACCAAAATACATTTAACTTATGTTTGTAATACTTTGTAAAGTAAACAAGAAATAACAAAGAGAGAGAGAGGGAGAGAAGAGAGGCCACGAGAAAGGGAGAGAGTTTGGGAAGTTTTTGATCAAAGAACTTATGTATTACTAACTCTTCTTACACAACCTTTTATTTATAGTGTACTACAAAACACATGAGTCACTACCTATTAGTTGTGGTAATGACAAGTGGAGAGATATAATGACAAATGTTAACACTTCGAATATTACATAGACAAGTGTTATGCCATGTGTCTTGTGATGGATTAATCACAATTATATTTCATAATAATTTTATATTTGCTGGCTTCTTTATTCTGTTTTGTTATCCTTTTTGTAATTTTATTTGTTCATCAAAATAGAAAGTCAATTACCAATACTTTTTTTTTTCTTACATCAATGTACGTAAAAGATTATGGCCCCGATTGGTAACTGCTGTTACTTATGGCTGTAAAGACTTTAACTTTAAAATTTTAGCTGTAGAGAATTTGGCTGTAGATACTTTGACTGTAGAAACTTTAACTGTTAAAATTTGATTGGTAACAAATACTTTTAAAACGGAAGATGTTACTTTTATTATTAAAATATATTAAAATGATGATAATAAAAATAAAAATAATTATTATTAAAATGGATCTTAAAAGAAGGAGAAAAAAAATAAGAATAACTAATGTGTAAAAATAATTTATGTAAAATTTATATATAAACTTTTCGAGAGCTTTTAAGTATAATGGGGGAGAAAAAAATAAAATTTTATATTTTTTTAATTTTAAAGTATGGTTTTGACGTTTTAAAAATTTTGAGAAAACAAAGAAGGAAAAAAAAATGACTTACAAAGCTTTAAAAAAAATTAAAATCAAAAAAGCATGATTGGCAAATAAATAGTTTTCAAAACTTTAATTTTTTAAAAAATATTAAAAGTTTTGTACCAATCAGGGCCTATATTTATGTAAATATTGTAAGAGAAACTTTGAACTATAAACTGCGTATCACCTTTCTTTTTTTTGTCTCAACCACTGCGTATCACGTTTTTGCATATATTAATGGGGGATTAGAAAATACAGTATATATTAAGAAATTAGCAAGCGTAATTAAGGGGTATTATTAAAAGAGTATGATCTGTGTGAAGTCTTTTAGGTTGTCACGGAACGGAAGTGGTTAACTAGGAAAGGACATTATGATTCCTAATTGATGTTTTTAAGTTTTAAACATCACATGTATAATCATGGCTAATTAAACAATTTACATTTCCATCTACAAACAATAGATTTACATGAATAGCAGTTTAGATATTAATGTTTGACCAATCTATTATATGACTAGATAATTAATTTAGAATGTGATATCATAAGGTGTTATAAAATTCTATACGTTTGATCAGGAAGAGAAAAACAAATTATGTCAGAGTGTATCTTTATAAAAACTAATAATTGCTTTCGCGTAAGGTTTTGGGATTAGTAACATGCCTTGATGCGCTCATCCACGTTGATCCATTCGTCGGCAATAGCCATTATGCTACATCTAATCCATTGCGGGCATTCCATTGCTTGTAATGCCATTGTTATGCTTTAAAGAAATATAAATACTTAATTTACTTTCTATCCACAACAAAATAAATTGACTTTACGACTTAACCAAACACTGATTAGTTCGTGTCAGAATTACGATTATAAGAAAAATGTGACGTAGTAGTACATTGTTATTAGTACAGATTTCGTAAACCAGAGGGCAAAGGATACTAATATTATCTGTTTTTATTCGACAATATGCAGTCGCAATGATTATTATCAAGCATTTGAGTTTTTTTTTCTTCTGTGTAGAATGATGGCAAGCCAATTTTAACCATGAGGTGGTGGGCCACTAGTAAAATTGTATTGTGTAGGTATGATACGTTTTGCGTAGCTAAATAAAATTTGTTACAGTTTTGAGACAAAAAAAATTTGTAACTATTTGGTCGTCGCAAAATTCTTCTTCGTAACAAATTGTCGCAAATTGCTACAAATTAGATACAAATTACTATGTCGCAAATTGATACTAATTGTTATATTTATCTACCACCATTTGTTACAATTTGCGTCAGAGATATTAGTAGCGACTATATACAAAAAGCCACAAAATTTTGGTGACTAATATACTCACAACAAGCTACACAGTTACTTGTCATAATTTTTTTTACATTTATTCTGTCAAATTGTACACCTATTATAACAATAATCAATTGATAGATTACTAAAGATCTAAAGCCAACAAAAAAAATCATAAATTACAATTTTTTTCCATTTAAAAAAAAGCATACAAAGTGAACACATTACAAACATGAACTCTAGAAGAAAACATGAAACCATCAAACCAAGTCATAAACAAAACACAAAATCATGTCCTAAACTTATCATTCCCACATTCCTCTGATGGCCAACTGCAAATGCCATGAAGTTATACTCTTCACTTTCAGATCTTTGCTAGCGTTTCCAGCTAACTCAAGAACCTCTGCAGTCAAGTACTCGAGGATTGAAGCAGCAGACGGCAGCGGTGGCACCAACTCTACCATGTGCACTTGAGTTGCCTGTGAATACCACCCACTGGAAACTGAAATAAACTGAACTTGACCTGCATATATTTTCAAAACTTTAGCCTCTAGTAATAAGAACAATATCACAAGAAATTTGACCAACAACTAAACAAGTAAACATCAGACCCCATTGAGAGAAGTTAGTTACCTTTCTTGCAGCCATCAATACTCACCATCTCCAATTTATCGAGAAACTCAGTCTCACAAGAATACTTAAGGACGACTTACAGTCCCAAAAGTAGCAACTTCCTACATCCAAAAACATTTGTAAGAACTGGTGTGTGTTTAGGTTACATCATTCACAAAACTCATAGGTCGAATGAATTCAAACTGGTGTGTTTAGAAGAGGAAATGGACATTACAAATAAGAGACTAGAAAGTTAATAATTTTGTGACTGATTCCAGCTTTTAGGACAGTGGAGCTGCTCAGAAACGCACCTGGGATGTTCTGTCTTCTCTTAACGCATGTGAGAGAGGCTTAGACTCTAACCGTGGTTCCTGAGAGAGAAACGGATATCTCTTCAAATTTAGCAGCTAAAAACAAACAAGCACAGCTAAACTACAAAGCTTTAGCAGACCTGCAAATTGTTTTTACTTGCCAATTTAAGAAAAGTTTAACAAGGACCAAAAATGAATGTTTAATTTACCTCTTCTCGTTAAAATCAGATACACTATTTGCAACAAAGAACAATAATGAATGTTCTGTTCCAACATCCAATGAATTCAGATTATCAGCTATTAGAAACACATGGTTTGATAACAATTTCAATATGAGATTAGAGATCGAGATAAAAGGGATAGGAAATCGAGAAGACAAACAAACCAAAAGTCAACCTCTCAAAAATAGCAAAACACAGAATCTTAAAACAGAAGAACAAAAAATAAACCTAAGTTTGCTGTCTCTATTCCTAATTCACCCGATACGAAGAAACAAAATCAAAAGATATGATAACTAACATATAATTAAGTCATTTATAAGCTGAATTTGTGAGCGATTAAACAAAATACTCTTAAGCAGAATAATAATTCAAACATAATCCAAACCCCATAACAAAATTCACAAATCCAGCACAATTCAAAAAAAAAAAAAAAAAAATTAAACAACACCAAATTCAAACCCGAATAAACCCTAAATTAACCCCCTATCAGATTAAACACGAACAGAATTCACCATCGCAAGAGAGAAAGAGGCTTAACCAAAACGAGAGACATTGCCACATTGAATTCATTTAGGCTTGTTGAAACCACGAAGAGAATGAATCTTCAATTCTAGTCTTATAGGCAAGATAGGCACGTAGATTCGATTGAAGGTGATTTAGGGTTTGGGTTAGCTGGGTCGAATGAAAGAGAGACGGAGGAGGTGGACGAGGAGTATGAGGGTGGGGGAGCGCGGTTCAGCCATACCGGCGAAGAAGGTGGAAGAGTAGGTCAGACATCAACGACAGAGAGGAGAAGAGATCTGCAAAGTTTTTTTTTTCGGGTCTAAACTTTTTTTTTTTTATGTCTGTCTCCAAACAATATAATAAAGGAAAGTGTTACTTAATTTTTCTAAGTGTTGCTTCTTTAGTTTCCAAACAACAATTGCTATCAATTATATATGTTACAAAATATGTAGCATTTTTGCTACAAATTATATATGTTACTATTTATCATTATTTAGCTACATTTAGTAACTAATTACCTACAATATCTATTAATTTAAATTTTGTCACTAAATTGTAATAGTAGATATTATTTGTTATTAATTTTTTACTAGCAAAATTACGTAACTATATAACACATTTTTCCTAATGGGCTAGTGGTTCTTGGCTTGGTGGAAGAGTCGCCCTGTTAATCTAGGCTAAGAATTCTCCCCAAGCGCAGAGAATTGCTCAGCTTTATCCTTTTGGTCACATGGGTATGGACCTGTTACTTACAGCCTATTTGCATATCTAGGAGGACCCTACCTGTAAGATACCCTTCTCTCAGAAAGATTAAGGGAATTTAGTGAGAAATACCACTTTTAAAATTAAAGTTATGAGAAATGCTACTTTTAGCTTTTCCTTCTTAGAAATGCCACTTTCTAATTTATACCACAAGAGAAAAGACATTTCTACCCTTGAATTAAAGAAGAAAAAATTAAAAAAAAAAAAGAATTAGACAAGTGACGTGCGTTTTAAAACAAAGACAAATTTTGTGGCACTTAATACACACATGATGAACCTCGGGTGGACCAGATCCAACGCCTGCAAGATTAGTCCATCCAAAATTTGTCCTTCAATCTCTTAAGTGGACCAGATCCACTTAGTTGGACTCAACTTGTCTACCTGCATGTCTACTGATGCATGTACCGATCTTATTGTGCCTTCAGTGGACCAAATTAAACACCCAAACAAGTTTTTGTCAACCACGTTTATGTCCTTCGGTCTCTTTAGTAGACCATATCCGTTTTGTTTACACACTTGTCCATCCCAATTTATGTCCTTCGCTCTCTTAGTAGACAATATATGATTGGTAGACAATACTTGTCTTTCAATATGAAACTATTTTCTCTATCCTGCAGTCCTGCTGACGCATGTACTGGTCTAATTGAAAAATATCATACTCAGCCTTCAAGCATATTTAGTCTATCAGATCTGGTCCATCAGAAAAAAAAAAATTGGTTCAGATATCAAATGTGATCCATTAAAGTTATATAGAGAATGAAATAAACATAAGAAACTCAAAATTGAGAAATAGCATACTCAACCTTGAGAGGAGTATCTCCAGAACAAACAATACACTTTGTTCATCCACGGTGAAGGCATGCAGGTGAGATGGAAGTGGTGATTTTGAAAGAATTTCTTTGTTTGGAAGAAAGAAAGAAGAGACAAGAAAAGAGAGAGAAAGAGAGAGAGAGAGATGAAAGGTCGAGAGAAGAGACTAGAAGAAAGATAGATGAAAGAAAAATGAAAAGGGAAAGGAGATAAATGAGAAAAAAAAAAAAAAAAAAAAAGATAGTTTTGTCATTTTTAATAGATCAGAGTGGACCTCATAGTATTTTAGAAAATGTTTTATTGAAAATAGCATTCCTTACAATGTTTGTTACTGTTTATGGCATATTCAACAATATTCCCAAAGATTAATATGGAATCCGTCCATAGGTCTAGGGATTTACTCTCTTAGTTAACAAAAAAAATATCCATCAAAAGAAATTTAATAATTTTGGAATAGAGAGATGTCAAATTCCCGTGATTCAGTGATGACACACTCCAATTCTGTCAGCATCTTGTTTATCTTGTCTTTTTATTCCCTCCAAAAATTTATAGTCTCGTGCGTTGTTGTCCACAAAAGATTACAATACTTTATTTATTTATCTTTTGACGGCGATTACAATATTTAAGTACAAAGCTCAATTAGTTGCCAAAATATTTTTTCTTATTTTTAAAAGGATTACAATCACTAGAGTTATCAACTCCATGTGTTGTTGTTCTTGTGTTGGTTGTTGCTTGTTAATAGCAAAAATAAATTGCTATATCAACTATTTCGATCTTTATTTTTGCGTTCTATTGAAAAGTTAATTATTAGAAAAACAGGAAGGGTATATTTATATTTCATGAAGAAGATATTTATAAACTTTCAGGTAACAGAACATATATGAATATAAAACATATCAACTTTTGATAATTGTAAAATTTGGTCATATTAATTAGAGGTACATTCTTAAGTAATCATCCATTCGTTTGTACATCACCTCCGGATAAAGACTAATAGCTTCTTCTTCTTCTCCGACTTCGTGATCAGTGAGACATCCTTCGTAGAAAATGTGATAGAAATGTCCTATCGCCGCTTGCTGTGGAATCTCCATTTCTACACAACATACATGTAAAGGAAATCAAATAAAACTTATGGGCTTTATTTAACAAATGAATCTAAAGCCTGGCCCATTAATGTCTATATTGCCGAAAATGGTGTAAACTAGTCAAACTACGTTACACTATGAATAGGACTTACGTTCAATGTTGGCAAGGAAGTCTTGTGCAGCAATATTGGTTTTCTCCAATTCATTTCCGGTTAGCTTTTCCCACATCTGAACTAATTCGAGCTGCGTGAGAACATTGTCGGGAGGTCTGATACTCACCGTTTTGTTTAATGTCCGTGGATCGTTTAACGTCTTTGCGGTATATTTTGCAATATCATCTTCATCCGCGAACACCACTATGAAATAAAAACGCTTAAAATTGATTGGTTTAAAACTACAATGAGGGAGAAAAGTTTGAACGAGAGTAGTCAAAATAATTTTTTTACCTTTAACATTTCCATCACCATAAATATTAATCTTTTTCTTTGGAGGAAGTAAAGCTACCATCTGACACAATCCCCCGGCCATGTAACCGGCAAAGCAAGCACCCACAACGTAAGTGTATTGGATTCCGGCAGCCTCTATAGCCTTACGCACTTCCATTTTTTGGTCGAATGTTTCTCTTCCAGGCGGTAGTGCATGTCCCATACGTGGTGGATCCATACCAAATTCAGATGGTAAAAACCGCTGAAAATAAATTATATAATTATTATATTCAAATTCATATGAATATTAAAGATTTTTGAGGGAATTAGACTTCATGATAGGAATTATAAAATTTAAGCTAGTTTCTATAGATTGACCTCACAAGTTTCTAATTAAACCAATATAAATTTTTTTTTTTTTTTTTTTAAACCAATATAATCTTAACCTCTACTTTATTTATACCTTAACGTTACCAGCCTCTTTGATGGCTTCGACGAGCTTAAGCTGGAAAAGGATGCTATGGCTACGGATGTGAACGCCGGACATGGCGGAGACAACGACGTCAACAAGTTTCACGGCGGAGACGAGGCTCTGGTGGTCGGAGAAAGAAGCTTCAACGATACGTGCGCCGAGTTTTTTAAAAGAGAGAAGGAGTTGGACTTTCTCGACGTCGACACCAATCTCCGGCCGCTGCAAAACGTAAGTCTCATGACCTTCAGCCAAACAAGCCCTTACTATACTCTTCCCTATGTACCCAGTCGCTCCCACCACCAAAACACGCGTTTTCTCACCCTGCTTGCTCTCTGACCCCATTTTGTTTGTTTTCCGATCTATATGTTTTTCTTGTGTAGAAAGAGCCCCGCCTCATTGTGTATTTATATATGCAGGGAGTAGTCTATATGTTACTGTCTACATATAATGAGTGATTGAGTTTCTACCAAACAAAAATGAGTGATTGAGTGTCTGTGTGTACACGTAATGCATTTGAAGTAAAGATGTCGACAGTTAAAAAATTGAAATGATACCTATCAAAGAATATATACCGTATTTTTTTTTCTCGATACTTTTTCAGTTAAATTTGTTGATCGTTAAATGTAAATGTAACGTTGCATTTGTAATGTTTACCAACTCTAAATGTAAATGGTTCGTCACAAAATCTTGACAAAAAATTTTGCTCAAGGGTTGTTCTCCATATTACAAATTATGTAGCTAGATCACTACTAAACTACAATTAACTCCGACTAATATTTACACGACAATATATACGAATTTCCGGTCAAATGTATATAATAAATGGGTATTGGAATCAAATGAAAATGTGTTAATTAAAAAGGTGCATTTTTTTCCGAAGCGAGAAACATGAGATTACATAAAAAGAAGATAGTGGGTGATAGTGGGTGAAATCAAAATTATGAAATCATATATATAAAAAGTAAGGTTTCACTCTCTCTTTATTGGTTCATTTTACATTTTATTTTTAAAAAAATAATATTTATTTTTCATTAAATAAAAGTGTAATAATGTACATTAATCTATACTTTAAATCCACACTTTACTACTAAACTGTAACTGAAATGAATTGACTATTTTTCCATTCATTTTCATTCAAACACACTTAATTGTAACTTCTCTAATTAATTTATTTTAGAAATTTAATTTTCATCCCTTAAAGTCCTATAAATAATCACTCTCACATTATCATCCACCATATCTCAAATTCTAAATATTTTCTTTGTTTTGTTTATGTTCTTGCATTGGTTCAAAATTTATGATAAGAGTGTGATTATATACTTTCTTAGATTTATCTTATATTTTGTTCAATTTTTTTTTTTTTTATGTATTTCTTCCTTCATTCTTTGTTTTCTTATTATTTTTAATTTTCAATTACATATGTATAATAAAATATTTTAGAAATGTAACTTCCATCCTTTGAAATCCTAAAAATAACCATTCTCACATCATCATCCACCATACCTTAAATTCTAAATATTTTATTTGTTTTGTTTATGTTCTTGCATGAGTTCAAAACTCCTGGTAAGAGTGTGATTATATATTTTGTTTGATTTATCTATTTTGTTCAATATTTGTTTTTTATGTATTTCTTCTTTCTTTCTTTGTCTTATTCTTATTTTTAGTTTTCAATTACATATGTATAATAAAATTTTGGTGACTATAAAAAACAATTATCGATGAAGATTCAACAATGCTAATTCAATCAAAGCCCAATGAGGGAATCAAGCTAAAGAAATCATCTTCATTCATGTATATTTATTTTATTTTTAAAAGTATGCAATGTTTTAACAAAATAAACTATTAAAATAGAATTAGTAAATCAATTTTTTTAACTTTGTCTTACCTCCTAAAAATTTGTAATACATTTTTTTGTATACTCATCATTATATTTAGTTTTTGTGATCCAAAATATAATTATATAAAGATCATTATAATGTTTATTTAATTCAAAATTTTGTAATTTAGTAATTTTCTGTATATAGAAAAACAATTTGATATTCCATTTCTAAAATTTTACTACAAAGAGGGAATCATTAGAATTTAACCTAGCAATATAGCTTAAATTAAGGAAAATATAAAAGAGATTAAAAATTAAATTAATCTTTGGGATTCTTTATTGCATTCATATGATTTTATAAGGTTTCACTCTCTCTTGGTCCATTTAACATTTAATTTCTAAAAAAAATATATTTATTTTTAATTAAATAAAAATGTAATAATGTACATTAATCTATACTTTAAATCCACGTTTTACTATTAAATTGTAACTGAAATTACATAAATTATGAATTGACTATTTTTCCATTCATTGTCATTCAAGCATACAATAAATTATAATTGTAACTCCTCTAATTAAATTAATTTAGAAATGTAACTTTCATCCCATGAAATCCTATGAATAACCATTCTCACATCATCATCCATCATATCTTAAATTCTAAATATTTTCTTTGTTTTGTTTATGTTCTTGCATGGGTTCAAAACTCATGGTGAGAATATGATTATATATTTTGTTAGATTTATCTTATATTTTGCTCAGTTTTTTCCTTTGTTTTTATGTATTTCCTCATTCCTTCTTTGTCTTTTTATTAAATCAATTTTTTTAACTCTCTTTACGTCCAAAAAATTTGTAATACATTTTTTATATACTCATCATTATATTTATTTCTTGTAATCCAAAATATAATTATATAAAGATCATTATAATATTTAATTCAAAATTTGTAATTAATTATTTTCTATAAAAAAAATTGATATTCAATTTCCAAAATTTTACTACAAACAAGAAATCATTAAAATTTAGCCTAGCCATATAGCTTAAAGTAAGGTGAATATAAAAGAAATTTAAAATTAAATTAATCTTTGGGATTTTATTGCATTTCATTGATTTTATAGGAAATATATCTAATTGACACTTAAAAATAATTTTGGAATTTAATTATTAAATATTTTAAGTAAATTTTGAATATCATAGTAAATTTTATTTTTATCATTAAAAATATCTTTTAAATAAGTGGTATATTTTCATACTGTATGATTTGAATAAATTAAGTGTATTATTCACATTTAAGAAATTTATTTGTTATATATGTATTTTGAGGGAGAATTTCAAAAATATATATTTTTCATTACCACTTTTCAGAAATACCATTTTAAAAAACTTTATTAAAAAGTCTTCTCAGAAAATTCATAATTTATAATTATTATATAAATTAAAATAAATTAACATAACTAATACAATAACCCGTGCATATGCGCGGGATATTACCTAGTATCAATAAAAGAAGGATGCACTGTATCGGTGAATGCGATCCTTTGTAGATATTGGTCCATCAAGACAAGAAACATGTTAAATCGTTATATTACTCGACAGAATATATTTTGATTTTCAAAATCTTAAAAAACATATTTCCGCAATAATTAGTAATAACTCATCAATGTTTTTTTCACCAAATTTTTTACCACATTCAAATTTTTTACGAGTCAAACATATTTTCTGTAAAATAATTAAAATTATAAATAAAAATTTATTTTATTATTTTTATTTTATCCATAATAAATTTATTTACATTGTTTCATCCTACCCTATATGTGTTTGTTGTTATCTAATTCTGTGTTTTATGAAGTAATCATTGTTTGTAATGATAACTTTCTTTTTGAAATTTGTAAGATGAAATTGAAGTGAATGTGTGTAACTGTTGTGAACCAAATTCTTGGTTTTGAGGGTGGGTAGGTGTAGGTCGATACCAACAAGTTATCTGTGGGCCAACTTACGTGAAACACTCGGTTGGTTGCGTTTTGAGTTTCGAAAATCCTAGGGTTCGGGTATAATAGATTTTTCGATGCCTTGACTTAAGTTCAGTCGATTTTACCTTGTGCTAAAGAGAGAAAAGTTTTTAAAAAGTTTATGTGAGTTTCCTGTGAAGTATGTGCCTGTTCTTGTGAGATATGTGCTTGTGGTTGGAGATCTAAGATTCATAACGTGAAGGGAGCTTACTATGGTGTCATTTCTGGACGTTTGTGGTGTCAGTCTCTCTGTTTTGCAAAGGTGAGTGCATGATTATGGTTTATCTAAGCTGAGATCTCTGTTTCTGTGATTCTGTGACTTGGTTGATTGTTTCTCTGGCTTGTTTTGTGCGATTAGCGGTTCCTATGGCTTGTGTTGGCCTTTGGGAGAGTCTTGGTCGCATTGGAGGCAGTGGAGGGCGGAAATCAGACCTTCAGCTTTGAGGAGAACAATTCTGCTGGTCGATGTCGATCGACACTAGGAGGGTGTCAGTTGACACCAAAGCGTGTTAGCGCGAGGGCTTTGGTGAGTGTCGGTTGACATCAACTAGGATTTCGGGTTATCAAGGTGGGGTGTCAGCCGCCACCAACACTCAACAGGCGGCTGAATGTTTGTTTTTTTCCTGGTTTAATTTATGATTGTTGTTTTATGCATGTGGAGATCTTATTGCTTGTGTGTATAACTCAATATATGAGAGGATTGCCAGAAATACTCATACATTTTTTTGTGTTGTGATGCAGGTAAAAGCAAAGTGTGATCGTGGAATCAAGGCGATAAAGAGGAAGATGTTTTAGAGGCTCGGTTGTTTGTTTTATGCTTCTATTAGGGTGCTAGAATGAAATGTTGTTAACTAGAACGGATGTTTAGGTTCCTGGTTATTCATTTATTTGATTTATTCTTTTAATAATAATGGTTTATGTTGTTGAATGTTATCCACTGATTGTATTGATTGAGGTTAGTTTGTTATTGAGTATGAGATGACTAGATATTATGGTATTACAAAAAAAAAGGGTCCGATTGTTTCAATTTGGAGAAGAAATGTGGTGTTAGCTTATGGATGAAAAAACATGATGAACTTAACGTTTTATGGTTTTGAGGTTCTCACATATCGTTTTCTCCAATTGTGGTGATGTGTTGTTGAGAAGTGTTTTACGGTTGAGATTCAGCTTGCTGAGGGAGTTAGGTTGGCTATGGCTGTTTTAGCTAGGATTTATCGCGATGTTGGCGTGTTGAAAGAGTATCTCCCTGGTAGTAGGGAAAAATAGACAGTGGTGGTGAAAGTCTCCGTTTCAGTTTGTGAAGGTTTAGGCTTTAGAGAGAAGCATGGAGTTTCAGCCACCAGGCCAGCTAAGTCATTTAAATCTTGTTGAACCACAAATATCATACTGTTCATGTTCGTGTTGGCGGTCAGGATGTGTACGAATTTCCTGAAGATATTAGAGCGGAGCTATCATTAGACTCTGGCCAAAGAAAAATTGAGTTTTGACTATCGTCCAAACACAAAGCCTGTGAATAACTTCAAATTCTCAAAGTTTTAAGTGGAAGATGACTATTAGGTTCGTGTAATAAGACCTGATGAGACCAATGTATCAATAGAGTTATCAACTCCATGTATTGTTGTTCTTGTATTGGTTGTTACTGTTAACTAGGCAATATCCCGTGCTTAAAGCACGGATCAATATTTTTTAAAAAAATTATAATAGAATAATAAAGTTAATGTTATATTTTAAAAAAAAAATTTGTTTGAGATAATATTTATTTTTAATTATTCTGGAAATCTATATATGTTTTTTTGAATACTAATAGAATATTATAGTATTTTATTTTTGACTTATATATATTACAGTTTTGTATTGTTTGTTTGTTGTATTTGCATCATTATTTTGTGAAATATGAAGTAGTAATTTTAATTTACAGTTATGAACAAATAAAATTTATTAATTTATCAGCTATATAAATTTAGTTTTACCAATCCGCCAATGTGAAAGTTAAAACATACATTTTATTTTTCATAGATCGAGTAATATATCATTGTTTTTAAAAGTTCAAATCACAACATATATGTAGAAAAAAATCTGCATTTTATTAATCATAAGTATTAAATAAAAATTCCAAACAATTTGTAAATAAAATAAAATAAAGATGATGTGAGAATCATAATTTGAAATTTTAACAAAATATTAATCTTGTCATTAAAACTAATTATATTGACTATTTGGATATAAAATCTTAGTTTTTGAAATTCTGATTTGTTTATATTTTTAAAAAAATATTTTGTAATTTTCGTCCATAATTTATTAGAGAGAGAAAATATTGTTTTAAAACTAATAATTATTTAAAATCAATAGCATGACTATGTAAAATTAAAGAAAAAAATAAACTCTATTATATTAGCAGTTAATTTTTACTTTTTCAAGTACAAATTAATTTTGATTTGAATAGATTTTTTTATTTTTCTAGATTTTTTTATTTTTGATCTGTCAGCTTTTTTATTTTTAATTAATTATATTTATTTAATTAATTGATTAATTTAATTTAATTAAATTTTTCTAATGACAATTGAATGTAATTTTTTTACACATTTTAAGGTTAGTTTCATATTTGTACTTCTCAATTAATATAGTAGGATTATAACAAAAAGAAATAGATCAACTACTTTTAATCTTTATGTTTGCATTCTACTGATAAATCAAATTACTAATTAGAAAAACAGGGACGATATATTATTATTGTATGAAGAATATATATTTTCAGTTTTTGCATAACAGAACAATTATAAATATAAAACATCGTCAAACTTTTGATATTTGTATCTAGAATAGCTAGATATAATTTGATCAAATCAATCAGAGAAACATTCTTAAGTAATCAAACATGCGTTTGTACTTCACGTCCGGATAAAGACAAGAAGCTTCTTCGTCTTCTCCGACTTCGTGATCAGTTAGACATCCTTCGTAGAAGATGTGATAGAAATGTCCTATCCCCGCTTGGTGTGGAATCTCCATTTCTACATTATGTTACAAGGAAACAATTTTGTTTTTTATATATAGGCTTTATTTTCCAAATGGACCTTAAGCTGCCCATTAAGTTATATATATATATATATATATATATATATATATATATATATATATATATGTTGCATTATGATTAGACTTACGTTCAATGTTGGCAAGGAAGTCTTCTGCAGAAATATTGGTTTTCTCCAATTCATTTCCTGTTAGCTTTTCCCATATCTGAACTAATTCGAGCTGCGTGAGAACGTTGTCGGGAGGTCTGATGTTCACGGTTTTGTTTAATGCCCGCGGATCATTTAGCGTCTTTGCAGTATATTTTGCGATATCATCCTCATCCGCAAACACCACTATGCAATAAAACGGTTAAAAATTGAATGGTATAAAATTTAATATTGAAAGAGTGATCGAAGAACTTTCTTATTTACCTTTAACATTTCCATCACCGTAGATATTAACTTTTTCCTTTGGAGGAAGTAAAGTTACCATCTGAGATAAGTTCCCGGCAAAATAAGCGGCAAAGCAAGCACCCACAACGTAAGTGTATGGGATTCTGGCAGCCTCTATGGCCTGACGCACTTCCATTTTTTGGTCGAAGGTTTCTCTTCCGGGAGGTAGTGCGTGTCCCATACGCGGTGGATCCATACCAAACTCAGATGGTAAAAACCGCTGAAAATATTGATTTTTACATATAAAGTTAAGAAATAAATAATCTTCGATTTGTTTCAGTCTTAGATTAAAACCAATAGATCTTAACCTTTACGTTTAATCATTTATACCTTAACGTTACCAGCCTCTTTGATGGCTTCGACGAGCTTGAGTTGGACAAGGATGTTGTGGCTACGGAAGTGAACGCCGGACATGGCGGAGACAACGACGTCAACAAGTTTCACGGCGGAGACGAGGCTCTGGTGGTCTGAGAAAGAAGCTTCAACGATACGTGCGCCGAGTTTCTTGAAAGAGAGAATGAGTTGGACTTTCTCGACGTCAAGACCAATCTCCGGCCGCTGCAAAACGTAAGTCTCGTGACCTTCAGCCAAACACGCCCTTACTATCCTCTTCCCTATGTACCCAGTCGCTCCCACCACCAAGACACGCGTTTTCTCGTCGTATTTGCTTTCTGATCCCATTTTGTTAATTTGTCTTTCGATCTATATGTTTTTGTAGATCGAGTCTCGCTTGGTTGTGTATTTATATAGGCAGGAAGTCTATATACATATGTATATGTGCGTCTGTACACCTAATGGATTGTGGTATGCATTATAAGTAAAGATATCAACAATTGATATAATGCCTATAAAAAAAAGATGTATTTTTTTATTAATACTTTTCTCACCTGGATTTTTCAAAAGAATAATTAGGTGAACAAAATATACCCTTTGCTTATTTTTTAATGACTTAGGGGGTGTATTGAACTTAACATTTTAGAATATTTTGGGGTATTTTTAATCTACTGTTATTTAATTGGTGATTTTAAATTTTTTTTTGAAATCCTGTGTTATTGAATTTGGAATTTATAGAAATCATCTAAAATCATTCATAATCTCTTGTTATTAAATCAATAATTTATAAATCTCATTACAAATACACTGTTATTCAAAATATCACAATTTCTTAAAAAATGATATTGTAAGTGATTCTGGAAGACTTTTAAAAAGATTTTGAGTTGAAATACATGAGTAACAAAATCACACCTTAAAGGTGAAACTTTGAGGGATTTCAAAACCCAAAAAAAAAAAAAAAAACTTAAACCAATCGCAGAAATTTCCTCCATCTCTGCAACTTACTCCTATACTCTCTCTTTCTCTCACTCTCCCTCTCTCTCTCCCGAATATTCAAGTTTCTAAGGTCACACCTTGTACTCTTTTCAAAAATTTAATTTTGAGTTACTTCAATGAGAACTGGTGTCATAGTACTAGAGAAGCTCCGTTGAAATGATGTCAATCGTGTCTTGACAATGATGCTAGCTTTTGGATTAGATTTATATATTGATGAGATCCTTGGATCATTTTGATATTGATGAGGGCACCAGAATGGATGAGAGATAAAGTTCAGCACAAGTATGAATAATGTGCCGTGTGTAAATATGAGAGATGTTATAAAGTTCTCTAAAGTCATTAAGCTATGTACGTCTCCATCCCTTATAGTTTTGATGGTGGTTTTTTTCCAGGTTGTGAAGAAAACATGTGTTCATGTCATTTTTTTTTCTCTCCGAAGTATCCTAAAATCACCTAAACTTCATTAATCAAATCTCACCAAATCTCACCAAATCTCAAGTAATAAAGTTCCAAAATTTCTAGAAATCTCTAACAAATAATCAAATCTCCTAAAATTACACTTAAATCTCTCAGAATTCTAAAATATTAAAATTCCACCAAATCTCCTGTTCAATACACCCCCTTTAATATTAGGTAATCCACAATTAGTAAATAAGATCTCCATTTCGAATAGTATTAAGGGGGGTGTATTGAACAGTAAAACTTATAAATTAATACTCAATTAATTAATTAACACTATACATTAATATTAATAACATTTTCCAGTCCCAAATCAATCTAGTATTAAAAATTAATAAAATTTGATGAAGTAATAAGATAATATATTTTTAAATAGAATTATTATGTAAAAATATGGTCTTATTAATATCATAAATCAATAACTATATAAATTACACACATATATATATATATATCTAAGTTGATATATTAATGTATGTTTTTAGTATTTTTAAAACTAATTTTGTTAGAGCTCATCTCTATTAAAAAATTTATTATGTTGTGTTTTTAAAATTATGTAACGCTGTAGTATATTCTATAATAAAATAACTAAAATTTTATGTAAGTTTTTTATTTCTAAATATATATTATTTTTATTTTTATTTTTATAGCATTATATACTATTAAAATACTACAGCTGAAGTTATTAATTATAAATTTGAATTCATCTATAGTCTTTGTAATTTTTATTGTTAAAATTTTGTTTTCTAAATATTAAAAAAACGAGTCCACTATCGAAAACACCAGTCTTATATTTATAAGTGAACTCGATTCGTATTTTTTTTTTTTTGAAGTTTTTAACAATTAAAACAAACTTCTTTGTAAATTATAATTTATACTATATGAAAACATATGATATTACAAGTGGAACCCTAAGTCTCTCAATAATTTGACTACTTATATTTATAACTAATGGTCTCACGACACCTGTTGATTCCAATAGACCTTTCTGACAGCGATTATTGTTCTAACTCGCGACATGTTTTGGTGGTATTCGCTAATACTTTAACAGAGATTAATTAACCGGGTTTAATTTTTACTTTCTAGCATACTTTTGACAAAACAGTTTGAACTATTTATGACATAACTTGTCTTGACTTTAGAAAAAACAATTCACCAACTCTTCTCTATTGGGAATTTGACAACAAGTAAAGTAAGCGTGAGCAGATTTTTCTCTCCATAATTTATTTCTTACCAGTAAAGAAAAAAAAAAAGCCTATATATGCATGCATTCATTTACAAACCATTCGTTTGAAATTCACTTCTAATGGTCACAAATAATCCCCTAATCGTGTATATCATTCGTACACACAAATTGGTATTTTGTTGTTGTTGTTGTTGTTGTTACACTTCGATGGTCCGGCATATATATATATATATATACTAGGAGTTGATCCGTGTTACGCACGGGCTTATCTTCATATTTGTTTTATTGTCAATTTTTTTAACTGTTAGATTTTCATCTTTTTGTATTCTGCTTTTTTAGTTGGATTTTCTTTTTATTGATAAAAATGATATAATTTTTTAGGAAAAGAGTATGTATCTTAGTAATTAAACTACACTCTCATGTATAATGGATTTTATTAGTCATGTTTACTTTTTTGAATAACAAAATGTTTAAAAGCTTAGACTGATTCTCTTTTAGGACATGTTGTTTTGCGATATAACCATTTTGCAATACATTTATGGCGAATTTTGTGATTACAAAATAGATGATTTATGTAATATATTTGTAAACATTGAAATGATATTTAACATTAAAATGGTCAATCAATATTTAAACAACTTCATGCTTGATGCAAGCTGTATGGGCAAATGATCATCGTCTTTGTATTTTCTGCTTGGTCAAGACGTAATTTGTCAACTAAAGATTATAGACTCATATAGTCATATTAATACATGTCACTTTTAAACTACGACAATAACTTGTTTGGACATTGTTTCTGTTGTTGCCTTACAGAAATAGCCAAGAGCTACCATCATTTTTAAGTTTTGAATTTATTCCATGAGTAATCTTTTATTAATGATGATAAAGTTTAGAGATATAAAATAAATATTATATTATTTAATGTTGCACATTTTTCATTCTCAGATTCATATAATGTATGATTTATTTCCCTTTTAACTGTTGGTAACCCCTAACATCAAAAGCACCTTTTTTTTCCTGTTAACAAAAAAAGGGAAATGATACGAATCCTTCAAGATTCAAAACCTATTCAATGGCTTTAAACCAAAAATATAATAAAATAAAGATCACCTTTTGGTGATTTTATTCACTTCGGCACTGTTTAAGACAAATTCTCATCATCTTTATTTTGTTGTTACGTGAAGACATAAGCGAAAGTTGAAATCAAAGTCCCATATCACAAGTTAACTGAAATCAATTACAAATCACCTCGTCTAACGTTGTTTCTTCTATGTCTTCCTTCGACATATATATATAAATAATAGAGATCTGATCATCTATTTTAAGCTTTAGGTCTCCCTATCTGTAAGAATCTTAACAAATATCCAAGTTAGAATAATTTATGAAATAAAAAATGTATAATTAAATTTTAAAATCAAAAAAACATTTTCTAACACAATTATACCGTTGTGTGATATATATCTTAGGCTAAGTTGCATTGTTTTGACTTTATGAATATGTCGTAGTGTACATGCACATAGGCTCATTGAAACGACCTGACCCGTTTTTTTTTTAATAATAAATACAATATATTAGTAAGCATCCCATACTATTAGTAAGCATCGACCGCAAGTTCTTTCCGAAGAGATATGTATATGTTGTCACCACTACAACAAACACCAGAAATGTTGCACAGTTAGAGACTTAGAAAGAGTAGAACGAATCTGGAAAAAAAAAAAGACAAAACAAAACCAATACCTTTCTAAAATGCAAGTCAGTATTAAAGTGAAAGTTGTCTTTGAAGGGTGGTTCTGATCTTTGTTTTCAAATGTTCGAGACAAGGATATTTGGCCAACAACATCTGGTGAGTGGGTTAATATAGATATAAATCATATACTGAAGAGCAAAGTGGAAGCTAAGAGACAAGAAATACGAACAGTGCAAAATAGGTTGTTACCTGGAAGCTCCTCACCCTTGTCTACCATATCAAGCAAGTCTGAAAAAGTACAGAACCTAAAATAATCAAAGCCAATAGAGTATTGTCGTTTTTTAACAGTCTCCAAAGACGTTTTCTCCGTGAAAACAATTTTCCACTTGTGGTTGGTGCGACGATAACGGTTGGAGGATGGAACAACATCGAAATCGTTGATGATGTACAACTGGCCTTTAACCAATTGATCTTGAAACTTAGGCACACAATTAGGAAGGACCGAAGCTTGTATAGCACAATCCTGAAACAAAGGCAAAATGAAAATGTTAAAACAGAGGTAAATCAGGGGTTAAGAGGAACAATAATAGAGATAATATACATTTTCATCAGGAAAGAGACATTTTCATCAGGAACAATAAGTAAGATATTGTTTCTTCGAAAGTCTCGAACTTCCCAAATATGGATGACCTGAACAACAATCCTATTGATACCAGTGTTGTGTGTTTCATTGGAGGTTGAATCAAGAGTAGAGTATTGTTTTAGGTTTACCCATGGTGTGAGAGAGAGAAGGTGAGTGTCGTCAAAGGTTGTTATTTAAAAGAAAACTTAATGCAATGGTTGAGGGAGAGTAATCAGGGATTGGAATGAAATGTTAATGACCATGAAATCATAGATGTTTGGTATTTTTTCATTACGTTATAATTGGGTGGTAAACGTAAAGATGAAAATAAAGCATATACTTCATTGGAATTCTTTAATTACCTTAAAGATTATAATAAGCAATACAAATAACGTAATCATAATAATGGTTCATATGATTCTAATTGGTACTGCAAATCTAAACCCCTTTTTTAAAAAAATTAAATTTGATTCCAAACAATTTGAAAATGATTTTGGACAGGATTAATGTTACATACAGTTCGGAACTTTAAATAGGTGTTCGGGATCTTGACACAGACATTAAACCGGAAATGATTTAGAATTTGGTGGTGGAGTAGGAGAATTAAACCAAAGAAACCCAAAGATTAAGAGATTTTTGTGAAGGTACATCGAAGGTGGTAGCTGCTGTGAACGATGGTTGTGAAAAGGTAAGTACAGGTGAATTCTACACATACCTTTAACAAATTACAAACTACAATAGATAACGAAGGTTTTTTTTTTTTTTTTGAACGAAGTACTAGCTAGTTTTGTAAATCTCTAAATGCTCTGAAGTTGGTGAAGTGTTGGTGTTATAGATTATGATCCACACGCGGTGCACTCTTGTGAGTCCCATCCAAGTATTCAACCTTATTTTGTGATGTGTAACTTACAAGTGATCATCTGACCTTTTTACACAATTTCTTCAGATTCAACCTTTCGACTATTGGTTTTATCTTATTCTTGGCAATGAAGTTATAGTCCTTAATTAGTTCACCTATTCTCTATATTCATCGTATGAAAGATGAAACTAAATTGTAGACAATGGAAAAAAAAAAGACCTTAAGAACGTAATTAATTAGTTTATTGTGTTATTTGTGTTTACATGTACGTTTTCAAAATATAGAACATCTCCCTTTCTAGAGTAGTTTTTTAGTAAAATAGAATATAAAATCAAACTCCAAGTGACGTCAAGTCGGAGTTTCTTCTTATGTTTAATTGCGTTTACGATTCAAGTTTTTTTTTTTTCTAAATTAGAACACTCAAACAAAAATAAAAAAATACAAAAATGCATACGACAACCTACAATTCAATATTTTTAAAAAATCTGTTATTTATAGCTTATTACTACAGTTCACCAAATATCAATAAACATCAGAAAAAGAAAAGACTGATGACGATGAGCAAATTTAACTCTACGTCATGCGGTTTTTATAGTGTTTTTCTTCTGCCAACCTCGCAACAAACCACGGTGATAGATTTACATACCAAAAAGTTTTATTTTAAATTAACTATTATAAATCAAAGACAACAAAAACATGATTTTCAAAGAAACAAAAATTGTCTTAAACAAAAATTGTCTTAAAGAAACAAAAAGCTGGTCAATCGATAAGAAATTGTATCATCTTAGTGAACAACTCAAAATGGTTCGTTACAAAAAAAAATTCTCCTTGACAATAATGTGTAGACTTCTAAATTACGAATTCCGATTAAAATTTACACAAATATATAAGATATTTCCGGTCAAATGGAAAATATGAGGTAAGAATATATATTTGGAATGAAATGGAAATGTGAATGAGAAACATGAGATTACAGATTACGTGCCTTTTTCTCCAAGCGGGGCTGTCGACTATATAAAAATAGAAGATAATGGGAGAAAAACAATTATGACAAATCGATAAGAGAAGAAGGACGATGGGGTTTGGTGAGAGCACCATGATTAGTTATGTCTGGTGCCATACTGCCATTCTTTCTAATGATATTTTTGTTTATTTAAATTTGTGTTATGTCCCTATAACATTGGTTACAGTTTCAGGTTTCGAATAGAGATGGAACCGTACGATGAAGTGCGCAGTTTTAATAGTAACAAAATTATATACCTACCTTCATTCAAAAAAATTAGAGATACCTACTACGACTATAATGTAAATTACCATCAAAGTTTCGCACAATATTTAAAATACAGGTAAAGATTATTTGGATGTTTGAATCACACACCTACACCCTAATTGAGTGATTGGAGGAGATACAACATGTTAAAGTAAGATTTAGCATATGTAATATGTATATAATACTAAGATTTAGCATATTAAATATTTATTTATTCAAATAAATATATTTATAACTGCATTAAATAAAACAACGCATTATATTTTCACCCTAATGTTTTGGTGGATACTTGTAACATCCGCGAACCGGATTTTGTGATTTTGAAAGGAGTGTCGATCGACACCCTAGTCGCATCGATCGACACCACTAATTTCTGGGTTCGGCCGGTTTGATTAATTGCCGAATTGGTTCGGTTTGGTTCAATTAAATCCCTAAATCGTGTTATAAGCGTCTAAGGACGAGTTTAAGGGTTTTTGGGGGGAGTTATTTGGTCGCCGCTTAGTGAAAGAAAGAGAGAAAAGAGAGAAAAACGTTTTTGTGACTTTCTGGACTTGTTCTTGGAGTTTTTGGAGAGATCTGAGGCTGTAGGAGGGTTAGTTGTTGCTGGAAACGAAGGGGGAGCTTCTGGAGGTGTTGTTTTCCATGTTTCTCAATCCAATCTTCCTGTTCTTGAGGTGAGTGCTTGACCATGGTTGATCTAAGCATGAGATCTCTCTTGTTTGTGTGTTTTCTTTGCTGTTGTGTTGTTTTGTTGCTTGGGTTCATTGCTTTTGTGATTCCCAGTGATTTCTGAGGTAATTGGGTGAGTTTGGAACGGATTCGGGATGGTTTGGAATCGGGATTCGTCGTTCGTGTTCGCGCAGTTCGCGTCTGCAGATATGGCATCGATCGACACCATCGAGCATCGGTCGACACTGTTGGTGACAGCATCGGTCGACACCCTTGTGGCATCGGTCGACACCTTTTGGTTCAGCATCGGTCGACACTTTCTGGTGGCATCGATCGACACTAGTCTCAACCGAGACTTGTTTTCCTGGTTTGATGTATTGCTTGTGTTTTGTTTGCTTGCATAACTTGAGGGTCTCATATGCTTGTGTGTATAACCTAGTAGATGGGAGGACGGCCTCACTAAGTATTTATGATAATACTTACGCATCTCAATTGTTGTTTGTGATGTGCAGGTAAAGGAAAAGTGTGATCGTAGAATCAAAGGCGATGAAGAGGAGGATGTTCTAGAGGCTTGATTGATTGTGGTCTAGCTGTTGTTAGGTTGCTAGATTAAGTCACTGGAACATTGTAGGATGTTAGCTTTTGGTTATTTCCTTGTTTGGATTTTGGTGTTATTGGTTATTGGATTATTTATGTTGGAATTTTAATGGATTAATGGAATTGTTTTATTTGGTTATCCGAGGTTATTGATTGTTGTTAGGATGTTAGTGGGTATAGGACCACTAGTAAATTAAGGTATAAAAAAAAAAAAAAAAAAAACGGGAAGGGTTGTTTCGATACTCTATCTTATAGTAAGAGAATTCTTCACCGGATTACTCAGTTGGATTTGTTGAATAATGTTTTAGTCGATAATTCCAAAATTTGCAGTGTCAGTGTATTTGTTGAACCATCTTTAGCAAAAGTAATGTATTTGTTTAAAAGCCAACCGGTTTAAGTTTATGCATAATTCTTGACTAAAGTCAGTTGTAGATAATTAAAGAAAAGCAAAGTCTATAATCTTCTCGAAGACATGCACATTCAAACTTAAGTTACTTAACAATGTAAACTCAAATGTCAAATGCCAAATCTTATGACTTTTAAACTTACATAAAATATTAATAAATTAGTTAGTAAGAATTCAACAAAAGTATTTGGAATTATTCTAGAAGTTAATTAAGTAATGGAACTTTATGATCTGCAGCTGACATCTGTCGATGTTCGTCACTACACTACCAACAGGGCAACATGCAACAGCTACGAAGAATTATAGTGGGATATAGGCTCTTGATGGGCCTTATAATGTTAATCAAGCCCATACTTAAAAAGACTTATTTAATCACCTAAATAAATAAATTTGACTATTTAAGTGATATCCTAAATACAATTCTGATTCTTTAGTGATATCTTAATACTTTATCTACTAACCATCAACATATTTTTAATTTAAAACATATATATATATATATATATATATATATTGTTTGTATTTAAACTTTGGTTGCATAAAAAAAACTAGGTGTGATGTTTCCTTCTCATGTTGCATAAATGTTTCTAAAAATCTTAATTTAAAAACATAATTTTGAACCTTTAGTGATTTAAAGTTATTTTGAATCATTAGTAACTAGGATATATCCCGTGCTTAAAGCACGATCAATATTTTTCAAAAAATTTATAATATAATAATAAAAATTATTGTTTTTTTTTAATTATTTTGTATGAGATAATATTTATTTTTAATTGTTATGTAAATCTATTAGTCTATTTGAATACTAATTATTTTAGAATATTATAGTATTTTATTTTTGACGTATTATTACAGTTTTATATTGTTTATTTGTTGTATTTGCATCATATTTTGTGAAATATAAAATAGTAATTTTAATATTATAATTGTGAGTAAATAAAAATTATTAATTTATCATCTATATAAATTTAGTTTTACCAACCCGCCAATGTGAAAATTAAAACACACATTTTCATATATTGAGTAATATATCTTCGTTTTAAAAAATTCAAATCACAACATATGCAAAAAAAAAATATGCATTTTATTAATTATAAGTATTATATGAATGTTCTAAACAATTTGTAAATAAAATAAAATAAAGATGATAGGAGAATCATAATTTGAAATCTTAACAAAATCTTCGAATTTAGTTATCAAAAATAATTGTATTGTAAACTTGGATATAAAATCTTAGTTTTAAAATTATGATTGGTTTATATGTTTTAAAAAAAACAATTAGTAATTTCGTCCATAATTTATTAGAGAGAAAAAATATATTTTTAGATTTTTTAATATTTTATATGTGAGTGTTTTTTATTTTTTATTTAATTATATTTATTTAAATTAGTTAATTAAGCTTAATTAATTTTTTCTAATGGCAATTGAATGTAATTTTTTACACATTTTAAGGTTAATTTCATATTTGTACTTCTCAATTAATATAGTAGGATATCTAATATTTTGTCTACTGCTTATCTAATAATTAACATATTTTTTATTAATTATTTTTCTTTTTAGTTAGTATTTAAACTTAGTTGCATGGAAAACTCCCTCCTATGTTTCTTTCTCATTTTGGAATCAAAATCTCTTGAAAACTTAAGAAAGCACAATATAAATAAAATTTATAAAAAAAATTTAAACGATGAAATCTTGACTTTTTAATTAGGAATAATACATATGTATAGTACATATGGCACTTTGTAAGTTTTTAAAACATAATGTTGAACCAAAGAGATACCCTATTTGATTTCTAAGTATATCTATTACTAGTGCTTATTTCTTTTTTTTTTCAAGCAACTTTTGTAATTCCTTTCTTTTATCATTTTTTTTAATCTAAAAGTTGGTTGTATGTAATTCCTTTTAAATTATTGTAACTTAAAAAAACATTATGTTGAACAAAAGAGTACTGTGATTACTCGTCTTAGTCACCTAGATAAATTTGAATCTTTAGTGATATCTTAATATTGTATCTACTACTTATATAATCATTAACATATATTTTTAATTAACAATCTTTTTTTTTAAGTTAGTATTAAAACTTAGGTTGCATTGAAAACTTTGTCCAATATTTATTTTTTATTTTATGATCATAATCTCTTAAAAACAGGAGAAAATATCGTTTAAATAGAATTTAGAAAAATCTTAATAAAGAAACACGACAGAATCTTGACTTTTTAATTACAAATAATATATGAAGAAATATTAGTAGATGATTAATTGATTATAGATTCAAAAAGAATAAAGAAAATAGCTATGAGTTAGATATTTTAGGAAACTAACTTTTTTGTGAAAAAAAAAAGAAAAAAAAAAAGAAAAAACTGCCATCAAACAAAAAATATAAAGATACAATAACGTACTGTAATTTTTAAGAAAAAAAAAAAAAAAGGTTCTTTTGGCTAAAACAACGTCGTTTTTATTTTCTGTTTTAGCCAAAAGATAGAAATTTTATCTTCTGTTTTAGCCAAAAGATAGAAATGAAGAAGATAGAAACGACATCGTTTTAGCCAAAAGAAGTTTTTTCTTTTGTTTCTCAAAACGACATCCCCTATATATTAATAGAGGAACATTTTGGCAAAAAAGCCGAGGTGTCAGCATTACAGAGCTCAGTGCACATTCTATAAATTAACCCTCAAATTATTAACTTATTTACAAATGACTGCCATTGTATTTATTTACAAAAAAATATATTAAAAAAAATCATACCTAGACGTACATATACCTATTGAACGCATAACCTCTACTAACACCTATAAATACATAATCACCACCCACCTCATCACCAAATAACTCCACTGGAACAAAAATATGTCTTCTTTTAAAAGTCCAATCCAAAATTTTCACAGGGAACTGAATCCTCTACAAATTGTGTCACATTCGCCCAGTTTTATAGCCGTCATTTCTCATCATGGTTGAGAGAAATAGCCAATACAAGTCAAATGAGGAGATTCCTACTAAGTTTGTGTATAACATGAATGAAAAACAGTGAAAGAAAAAAGTGTAAAGGATGAAATCCCAATTGCAAACCTCTGTTCGGTAAGTTTTCTTTTTACGCTATATTCTAACTAACAAAATCTATTTTACATTTGCACAGATCCCAAAAGGTGTACTACACGAACCAATTGGTCAGACTCATAACATAAAGAAACTGTTTCAATATTTAGTCAAAGGAGACGGATTCACAAGGGCAAGAAAGAAAATCAAAAGAAGTCATGAAAACGTCGAAACTAATATAGATTTAGAGTAAAATATTTCAGATGTATTAAGAAAATCAAAATAAGCAGACAATTGTGATTTTAATAAATCCATTAATATGTGTAATTCAATCGAATAATTTCTATTTAATTTCATATAACTTGTATGTGTGATCAAGCACAACAATTAACATGATCTACATATTACCCTAAATTTGTTTATGTAACTACGAAATCGATGTTAATTTGTTTAACAATACAATTTTTTTTGTCACATTTATCATATATTTACGTATATACAAAATCTATGATATTCCTGAATATTAAAAACAAATAAGTTTCACAACACATTAGGTAAGAATTGTGTTATTATTCTGTTATAACAAAGTACAAACAATTATATCTATTGGGTTATTATTCCTTCTCAAAAATAATTTAAGTGATATATATATAGAATATTCTCTAAAAAATAACAAATTAAAAACAAAATCATGGTTCACATAACGAATTCCCGTTTCCTCCATATATCTTGAATGCCCTTTAATTAAGGCGCAAATTCACCAAAACAGTAAGTAAAATCGGTTAATTTCAAATAATGTAAGGAATATAGATAATTAGAAGATATGCTGGAACAAATATGATACAAGTTCCCTATTTTGTAATAACAACTATATATTTAAGGTATCATTACAATTTATCTTACAAATTTTGCCAAAAAGAAAATTAAAATAAAAACAAAATCAGTTCACATAACAAATTTCCTAACTTCAGGAGCTGTTATTGGAGAGATGATTTCTAAATCCATATGGAATTGTAAATTTTAGAAATCAAAACAGATGGATTTCGAAATAACATGTTTTATCCTTGGATTTCAATCATTCTATTTTACACTATCAAATCCATTCAAATCCATATAAAACATAATGTGGATTTTGAAATCCAAAAACAAATCATTAAATGAATAACAGAGGATTTTAAAAAGTATTTGTAAATCATGGAACCAATAACACATGATTTTGATAAGTATTTTAAAATCAATGATTGAATAACACATGATTTTTGTTCGGATTTCCAAATCCATCAAAATCATACATCCAATAACCCCCCTCAGTATATTTTAGATGTCCTTAAATTAAGGCGCAAATAAACCAAAACTCTAAAAACAATCTTCTAATTTTAATTACGATGTTATTAATGTTTTTTCAATAATGAAAGATAACTTTTTCGGTTCTATGTTTCCTTGATTTTAGATGCAAATCAACCCGCATATCATGTTTAAAAATTAGCAATTACAATTTTAACTTGACATATCCTTGACTAACTTGCCAAATAAATATATGACATAAAATATAAATAAAAGAAATCTACTCCAAACAGGAAAATCAGTTATATATAGCAAACTTAATCCTTGATTACATTAAAAAGTGAATAATATAATAACATAAACCAAAATCCTTGATTTGCTAAATCACATTTCGCCAAAAATCAGATTAGCAAAACCTAATCTAAGATTGAAAATAGTACCCCTATAGAAACGTTCATCCATTCCCATCATTTCCACCAACCAAACTTATTCAAAGTTAATAATAATATGAGTATACATCAAATAAATTAAATAAAAATTAAAAATAAAATATGATTTATATAAACATGATACTGCGCGAGGCGCAGATCCTCTACCTAGTTATTTCTTATGTGGTCTCCACGTAAGCAGCCGTTATTGGTTTCTTAATACCGTTACGGCTTGTGTATGTTTTAATACCATTTTACTAGTTGAGATATTAAATTTAAATTTTATTGAACTTAATATATAAATTTGCTCAATGCTAAAGTAATGATAGAAATTCAACATATCTCTTAACTTAGTTATGAAATTACCGATTTTCCGATAAAAATACTATAGATGAAGTGAATGTTAGTTTTTTAATTTTTTTTTCCTTCTATGACTACTTTGTAGTTTGTACATGGACACATACTTAACATATACATGTAGACTAACATTTTTTTTTTCTAAGTAACTTTTGTAATTCCTTTCTCTCATCAATGTTTTTTTTTTTTTTTTTTTTTTCCAATCTCAAAGTTGGTTTTGCTATTCGATTACTATTATCCGCAAACTACTTTTTTTCATGTTCTTTTCAAGTCAGCTCATAGCTGTAACAATAATAATTTTCTTGATAAAACTTCTGTAATTGACCCAAAAAAAGGAAGAAGATACAATTTCACACCAATTGCAGTATACATCCTGCCATTAAAGCAAAGCTCCTCAGCCGCCGTTAGATCAAAAAAAAAAACTCTGTAAATTTAGAGCCGTTGTGTGATTATATACAATACAACATCTCTACGGCGAAGCTGTCTTTCTTATAAATAGATTTTAAATTTTTTTATTTGTGTTTTTATTTCTTTCTTAAAACTTTCTGTTTTTTTTTTCCTTCTTTTCGTCTCTGCTGTTAAAGCGGGAAATTTTTCTGAGGTCGACGTGCCGGTTAATTCCGCCGGAAAATTCGAAGAATCCCCGGCAATAGACTCGGCGGAGACGAAGATTTTGTGTCTCTAACCCTTTCCCCTTTGTGAATTTTGTTCTCTTTGACTACGAAGATACTAAAATCGAAACCCCAAAAAAAAAAAAAAAAAAAAAAAACCCTAGATAAATGGATGAGTCTCGAGGATCTTCAGATCAAGAGGATGAACAAATTGTTCAAGTCAGAGAAGCTTTGATGTGTCCCGACGGCGAGAAATTCGAAATTTTACGGACGGCGAGGTTTTTAAACTACACGACGACGTCTATTTTCGACAGTATCTTCGAACTCCCTCTCGATGCGTTCGTGTATAGACCCGACGGGTTTGATCTGGAGGCGAAGGTCTCGTTTTCGGGTTGGGGATCTCCGTCGTTGAACTGGATCGAGTGGGTGAATTCGATGGCTGAGTTACACGAGACGGTGTGGAAGAAATCTGGAGTTTACGAGGCGATATTGTCGTCTAGGTATCAGATTAAGAGGCATGATGATTTGGTTATGGCGTTGATTGAGAAATGGTGTGTTAAGACGAACACGTTTATGTTCCCTTGGGGCGAAGCGACGGTGACGTTGGAGGATATGATTGTTCTTGGTGGTTTCTCTGTTACTGGGAACAATGCTTTGGCTCCGGTTAAACGAGGAGGTATGAAGGAAGTGGAGGAGAAGATGAAGGCGGCTAAGCGTGGGATCGAGGCGAATTTGGAGAAGAGATGTAGTGTTAGCTCTTGGATGAAAGACATGATGAACTCAGGGAGTGATATTGAGCATGAGGCGTTTATGGTTTCGTGGCTCGCGCGTTTCGTTTTCCCTAGTTCAGGTGATGTGTTGAGAGACAAGTTGTTTCCGGCTGCCATTCAGCTTGCTCAGGGAGTTAGGTTGTGTTTGGCTCCGGCTGTTTTAGCTACGATTTACCGGGATCTCGGTGTTTTGAAAGTGCATCTCAATGGTTGTAGTGAGAGAGAGACATTGGTGGTGAAGTCTCCGTTTCAGTTTGTGCAGGTTTGGGCTTTAGAGAGATTCATGTCGTTGCAGCCACCAGGCCAGCCAAGTCAGTTAAAGCCTGGTGAACCACGGATAGCGCGCTGGCATTATCATGGTGCCGGTCAGGATGTGTACGGCTACCCTGAGGATATCAGAGCCGTTTTGGACTCGGCCAAAGAGAGTTTTGACTATCGTCCATACACAAAGCCTGTGAATAACTTCAAGTTCCCAAAGTTTTATGTGGAAGATGACTGTTGGGTTCGTGTAAAATCTGATGAGACTGTTGTAGCCTTTGGTCGGTGCTTGAGGTTCGCTAAACTGGTTGGTTTAGATTGCGTTGAACTTTATCATCCTCACCGTGTGGCATTGCAGTTTGGTTATGATCAGGATGTTCCCGGCGTAGTTCCAGCTAGAAGTGAGACGCCGGAATTGGCCTGGAAAGATTATATCCGTCCGATTGCTGATGGAATGTTGTACTTTCCTGCCCGACTCCATGAGGCTGATGTATCGGTTCGGTACGTTCGGTGGTGGAAGCCTTCTGTTGCGGAGTTGCAGATTGAGGCCAAGAAAATTTGGGCTTCACATCCAAAGCAGAAACAAGTGACTACGACAAGTGCTGTAACAACCGAAACAAAGGCAATATCTCTTTCCCCAGGGAAGTGGAAAACAAAAGCTGAGGGAAAAGGTCAAGAAGTTGTAAAGAAGAGGGAAACGGAGACAAAAATAGAGACTTCTGTTACTGGATCAAGGATCGAGGTGAGTAGAGCAGATGGTCGGAGCCATGACAGTAGTAGCTATGCAGGGAGTCTCACAGGTTCAGAGCAAGCAGCTAAGCATCCTTTAAAGAAGCCTGAATGGGTTCAGAGATCATCACCTAGACCGAAAAAGAGCCCGGATAGAAGTTCTGATAAGCCTGAATGTGTTCAGACATCATCAGCTCGATCGACCAAGAGCCCTGATGGGAACTCTGATAAGCCTAAATCGGTTCAGAGATCATCACCTAGATCAACAAAGAGTCCTGATAGAAGCTCAGGAAGAGCAGCGGATGATGTTAAGGATCTTAAGGGAGCTCTCAGGGGCTCGGGGGGAACAAGGAGTCAGGGTCATGTCACGTTTCAGCTTCCTAGCTCTCCTGGGAGATCTCCATCCGAGGCACATACGTTGTCGCCAAAGCCAAACGGTAAAATGATATGCTCTCATGTTCATGTCTCACTGTTGTTTCCCTTGTTTCTGGGTTGACGTCTTGCATTTTTTATAACAGGTTCTCCTGTCAAAAAACCAAGGATGTTACCCCGGGTAGCAGACTTAGCCAAACGATCGAGCTCTTCTCCTCGGGATCCAAGACATACATCGTCTGTTCCTCTTCCTCCAATGCGAGAGAACTACAGAACGCACCACAATTCCACAAGCTCACGAGTTTCAAAAGAATCGAACACGTCATCAAATTTCCATGGTTCTCATTTAAAGAGGAAGTCACCAAGATCTCCTGAAGCTGTTAACTCGCGTGGTCACACAAATCCCCCAAGCCCGCGAGTTTCAAAAGAACCGTACAGGTCATCTCCTTTATCTGGATCTTTTTCTTCAACGAGGATGAAGCAACCAAGATCACCTGAAGCTTTCAGTTCGCGTGGTAACAACAATCCCACACACGCCCGGGTTTCAAAAGAAAAGACCACGTCCCCATCTGTTTCCGGTTCTCCTTCTTCAACGAGAAAGAAGCCACCAAGACCCTCAGAGAATGTCAACTCGTGTGATAATTCATCATCTGGAGACAATTCTGCTGCGAAGAGAAATACTGACACAAACATCACAGTTTCCAATCAAGAATCACCGAGAAAAACTCAACTCGATATCAGCAAGGCTAACATGTTACTGGAAGAGATGGTGACTGTGCAGGAGCAAGTTGGCGAAGATGGTATAGTGACATATCAGATACCAAAGCAACAGTTCGAGAATCTAAGCAAAGGGGTCCATGATGTTCTACATGATCTTCAGTCGATTAAATATGCATTGAACATACAGGATAATGATGAATCATAGATCCTCATTCTCTACAGTCGAGTTGTGTTGGTTCCAACTCAGTCAATACAAATAGTTTGAAATGAGATCCAAAAGCTACCCAAAAGGGATATACACAATATAATCTTTTTTTTTTTGTGCACACACAAACACAATATAATAATATAAACACTGCAAAACAACGACATTTTCGAGTTTTATCTTTCGTTCCTGTCAACTAATATGGGGCTAACAATTTGTACAGTGCATCAACAAAAGAACAAACATGTCACAAAAGGCTTGCAGTAATAATGATCAGTAACAGTGTTCGCTCCACTTTTTGACTTGTCAGATGTGTTCTTGAAGCTTTCTTCAGACTTCTTGTTGTTTAGGCTTTTTCTTCAAGAACAAGAGGAGATTTTACAGATATATATCTTCAGATTTTGAGAATCAAAAATCGGATAATCGAGTCAATTCAGAATCTCCTCTTGTTCTTACGAATCCGGTGGCCAAATCAAGAACAAGAAACCAAAATGGTTAGAGTCAAACATAGGACATATCCTCCACTGAAGACTCAACGGATCCAAAGCGTTGGCTATCAGATCCAGCTCCATACATTTGCCGGAGAATACGTCGGAATTTCCGACTTGGAAATACACATCGGAAAACTATTATTTTTTTCTTTTTTTTTTCCAAAGCACTTCGTCAAATTGTGACAGGTATAACTTGGTAAGGTGTAAAAGAGATGTATTAGTATTAGTCAAACTTGAGATTTAGTAAAGAGATCTTTTGCTTTTTATTTGGTAAGAAAAACTAAATGTGATTAGTTTATGGACCAAATGAAAAAAGAGAAGAAACATTATCTTTGATGAGGAGGAGATCAGATTCTAAAAAATGCTCTCTCATCAAACGCATATGACATGTGCGAGAGAGAGATGAGTTTTATTAGTATAAATCTTTCTCTATCATTGAGCTATTATTACTCTCCTCAAACCCCAAAAAGGTTTCATTTTTAACCCTCTTTTGAGAATTTTTGTTTCTGTCCAGGTTGATCCAAATCATTACTTTCTGTGGAAAAAAGTTAAGATTTTTATGTTCTTCTGATCTAAAGTTTCCATTTTTATTCTCTGGGTTTTGTTCTTTTCTTAGTTTCCTTCACGTTGAGAACAACCAATCTTTTAGTCTTCCACGGAAATTAAAATTTGAGTGAAGTTTCGACTTTCTAGCTACTTTGACCGAATCTGTTTCTTCTCTCTCTCTCTCTCTCTCTCGTTTTCATCGACGACTTTGTTGAAGAGTTGGTTTTATCTTTGATCAAAACCCATAAGAGAAGAAGGAGGAATCTGATCTGCAATTTTCTTACAGGGGTATACTCCTCTCTTCGGATTATGAGTTTTAGAATCTGTAGCTTGAACTTGTTCTTATTGCTTTTCTCTTGATCAGGAATCTGAAAGACAGATGGGATCTTTCAAGGGTCATGCTTTGCCTGGTACATTGTTCTTAGTGGTTGGAGTATGGCACATTTGGAGCTCAGTTGTTCGGTTCATATCGAATCCTAGTTCATTTCGGGTTCGAGTTTGGCACCCTGTTCCTGGTTTTAACGATAGGATCAAGTACTTGGAGCTTTACGTTGTTACAATTGGCTCATTCATTGACTTGTGCATCGAGTTTTTCTACTCAACTCATCTCAAGTTCTTTGTTAATGGTGTTCTGAATCCTTCCCACATGAATGATTTCGAGCACTCTGGGATGCTTCTCATGTTCTTCATGCTCGGATTTATCGCTTTGCTCTCCGAGAAAACAAGGTATCAAATGATTGTTTTGTTGATACCAGTTATGGTAATGTTAGTTAAATTAGTTATAGGGTTGGAACTATTGTGATTTGAAAAGTCAAAAGTTGGGGTTTCAATGATTCGTGACTTAAATTTTGGATGAAAAACAATCCTAGAAATGGATCAAGATTGTTTAATAAAATGATTCGGTTATTGATAGATTCAAGATTGGTATATTTCTGTGGAGTTAGGTTGGATCCTTGTTGATTTTGAGAATTCAGAAGTGGTTTATTAGTGGTTCTTGACTTGGTTTTGATAAAAACAATCCCAAAGATGGATCTTGATCATTCATGAAATGATTCAGTTATCGATAGATCATCAAGATTTGTATATTAGCTTTGAATTTGGGGTAGACCTTTGGTGATTTTGAGAGCTCAAAAGTTGTTTTTAGTAAATATTGAAATGGATAGAGATATATTCACTGTGAAGCTTTCATATTTGTCATAGGTTACTTCCTCTGCCACAAGAAGCTCTGTGTCTAGTTGCTGCAACAGCTTTTACGGCAGAATGTCTTCTCTTCTTCTTCCACTCCACAAGTCACAAAGGTCTTGAAGGTTATTATCATCTCCTCCTTGTCTTTCTCATCGGTCTCTGTGTCATCTCCTCAATCGCAGGAGCAATATGCCCTACGAGCTTCCCAGTAGATCTATGCAATGGCATTGCAATGACTCTTCAAGGCCTCTGGTTTTATCAGACAGCTTTCACTCTCTATGGCCCTATGATGCCTGACGGTTGCAGTTTAAAACAAAACTCTGTAGTTTGCAGATCAGTCGACTCTGAAGTCTCTGGAGAGTTTCTAGCTAATTTTCAGCTCTTCTCTTTGGTTCTTGCTGTTCTTGCCTGCGTTGTGGGTTCATATGTTTTTGCAGCTTCAAAATATGGAGTGAGTAGATGAGAGACTTAGCAACTAGTAATTAGAAATTTTGTTCTTTTCATTGTTACAGAGTTTCAGAAAGATATAAAAAAAGTGACTTCTTTTTTTTTTGGCTGCATTTGTGTCTGCAAATAACAAACAAGCCAATTTTGGGTTATTTAGTGTTCAAAGCTCGAAAAGTAAATAGGAAGAGGCTCATTGATTTAAAGAAAATATAAACTCGTAACTTTATTGTGAAACGGACTGATAATTCATTATCAAAATATACGAATATCTTTTTTTCTGCTCACAAAGAAGAAAGTGTCGAACAAAGGTGTTTTCACTTCCCATTACATTAGAGCTCCAAGCAAACCATATATAGAAGAGCACAAATACGTATAAACCCCAATGCCTTCAAGTTTTTGACTTCGCCTCGAAGACCTTTAAACACTGATCCAGGCAAACTTGGAAGATAACAAGATAGAAAAGCCAGTTCCATTGTGGCTCGATGGTCCGGCCTGGTTGCAACCTCTCTACAGGTACTTGATCATACCCCGACCTTCCACGCTCACCTTCGTGGCTTGCAACCTCTTCTTCTTTGTTCCTTTTAGCTGTTGAAGTTTCTTGTTCATCTGCAATTAACACAAAAGAGCGAGCTCAAGGGTATAAAAGAGCAGCTAAAGGTTTTTGTTTATATACTATGACAACAAGGATTTTGGTTGTATACAGATCCCAAGTCTAAATGTTATCCAGACCAACTATGTACTTAAACTATATGGTGTTTCGTCTGCCATAGATAACAGATAAAAGTATTTTTACCTTGACCCGACGCTGGTCCTGCGAAACCTGTTTCGCACGGGCTCTGATCTCATCCGGGTCAATCTTGGATTGAGGACGGATCAAAAAGTCCAATGGGGTTGCTTCCGGCCTCATCGTCATTTGCCTGTCTCCCCTTGAACTCTGACCCGAAGTCAGACCAGATTTACGTTCCCTAAATATTTTTCAACAAACAATGAGTAGTGTTAAACTTAAAACATATCTTTTAGAAGTTCATATATCCAAAAATTCAGAAGAGTTGTTTTGCATACCGAATTTCCAAGTCGAAGTCACCATCTCTGGACTCCATTGTTGCTTTGTTGGTAGGTCTATGTGAACCACAGTAGAACAAGAGAAGCTATGAATCAGTATATGAAATGTGAAAGCGAGTGAAATCGAATATAACTCAAGGTTTCGGGATATACTTCTTCACTGGTGGCCTTCTATAGGGAACTCTATCTTCATCGAGATTTCTCATGTCCTCAAACCTAGTACTCTTATTGAAAATCGGACGAGACTGCAACATCAAGTATATATATAGTAAGCAAATGGTTGGAATTCAATTCAAGCGGTTGGAGCTATTGAAAAAAGATGTTTACCCATTTATCAACCAAATCCTTAGCCAGTCGTCTGTTGGAATTAGTTTCCTCTTCGGACTTGGATAAGAACATAATGACCTGCCAAAGCAAGAACAAATTTAAGTTCCTGTGTATATAAATTCCTACATACCGATTTGTCAATTTGTATCAGGTAAACGTATCCTAACCTTTCCAAGACCACTCTTTTTCAATTGCTCCCTTCTATCGAACTGATCCAAGTCAATCGGAAACTGCAAGACAAAAGTCAGGGATAAATAAAGGAGCTAGAAAGGGTCAAATCACGCAAAATCTCTTTACAGGGAAACAGGAGCCTACATCAGTAAGAACTCTTAGAATAGCTGCACGGATGTTTATATTTGGCAAGCTTCCATCTGGAAGAGGCTCAAGCCAATTCTTCAACAGAGTTAAAACACCATGGTCCAGGAATTCTGTTTGAAGCTGCTTCCTGGATAAAGAACGATTATGCGTTATTACAAAACAGACTGTTAGGAAGAGAGTGGATAGGATAACAGTAGTAATTTTGCAACTTACTTTCCAAGTACATCGGTAAGAAGCGATAGTTTCTTAAGCTTGTTGATAGCAGGCTTCCCCTGTCTATTAAGTTCTGCATCTTCCTCGGCAGTGAGCTCAAGCTCAGCCATCACATTCTCAACCAAGAGCGCGACTTCAGCAGGATTTCTTTCAGTCTTTTTCTTTTTCTTCCCCATTTTGAAAAGGTTATTTACCTCATCATCGTCCTCACCCTCCTCTGCCTGTTTTTTCGTAACAAAAATATTATGTATCATCAAACAAAAAGCCCAGAGATTATAATTCAAGACCCTAGTCATACCTGAGGATAATGGGTTGGAGAACGGTCTCCAGCGTCACCTCCATACCTCTCAGAAGGATCCAAACCAGTATCGTCAATGAAATTATCGTCATCCATAGTCCTAACACCTTCTTCATCATTCTATAACACAAACGAAACACTTTTATAAGATGAAAAAAAACAAACTCCCGTCTCATTCATTCACCAATGGTTAATGCAAACTCAAGAAGTATAGCCAAAGTGGTGCACCTCTGGGTTATGGGCAATAGATTTCCACATCTCATCAATCTCATCTGACTTCCTCTCGCCACGGTTTGGGAACTTATGCCTTTTCTCCTTCCCACTGCCACTACTACTTCGTTCTTTCTCCTTCTTCCTCTTCCTACCAACCTTATCATCATAATCAGTACCACCACCTCCTCCTCTTCCTTCCATGAACTCATCGAACTCCACATCATCCACCTCCTCATCAATCAATTCAGGAACATCGATAGTACGTTCACTAGACGATTTCTTCACCAACCTCTTCCTCGGCTTGGCTACTTTATCGTTATCATAACCATGCGTTTGTGTCCCATCAACATCCCAATCTCCCATATCATCAGCCAAGTCTTCATCAAAGTCCTGAAGTGGCTCTGTAGATGGCTCACGATCGTTTCCAATGTCATCAAAGTCCACTATTGGCTCTCCATCAACATCACGGTACCTGGGGAAAAAAAATGCAAAACAATCAATTCAACCCTAAAAAAAAAAGCGGATGAATCTGAAACACAGAAGGATTAAAAAAAATGAAACTTTTCGTTTGCCCATGAAACAAAACACTCTTATCCAATCAGATCGAAATAGAAATTAGAAAATATCGAAGACGAAGAGATTGATTTCGGTAACCCTAGATTCAATCGAAGGGGGATGAAGCTGAGATTTTTAATCTGCAAAACAAAGCTAAAAAATTCGAATTGAAGAGAAAGAAGAACTTACGGATCATCCTCGAAACCCATTTAATCTCAGCTTCTAGAAATGATTCAACAGAGATTATTCACGAACTTTGATCTTTCGAGTTGTGTCGTGAGAGGGAGAGAGGAGGAAGGAAGAAAAGAATTGGGATCGTTTCTATTGAGATAATTCGACGGTCTCGATTGAAGAATAATTCAACAGTTTAGAT
Organism: Camelina sativa; assembly: GCF_030686135.1. Taxonomy (NCBI): domain Eukaryota; kingdom Viridiplantae; phylum Streptophyta; class Magnoliopsida; order Brassicales; family Brassicaceae; genus Camelina; species Camelina sativa. The sequence goes on from NC_141896.1 coordinate 22,902,225, forward strand.
CTCGCCACGTCATCAATTCTCTCAGTAAGCATTAAATAGTATTGACTTGGTAGTGTCAACTGTTAACAAAGTCAACTCTCCTTAGTCAAAAAGAGACAAAAACATCAAAATTACTTGTCGTTTAAACCGACTACAAAATACTCTTCATTAGTCTTAGTAAATGTTAATGGTGTCGTCTTCAAAACCAAATTTGGGGACGTTGATAATATATACTTAACATAAATTGTTAAATGTTTGTTCTAAATCGGAAAAACCGATATCGATCGTTGAGGGGGCTATATGCTTCTCTCGAAGCATGATGCCTGTCCTAAGATTGATGATAACGAATTTGAAAAGTAATATCTTCCATTATATATATATATGCTTTCACGGGCTTCACTAAAAAGAACTTAGGGACTGTTAAGAGTCTTCATAATTGTTTCTCTTAGGAATGCAAATTATGCAATATTGAAATCATCAACATCTAAAGATCTTTACGAATGCAATATTGAACACCCTCTTCCAAAACATAGTCCTACTATACTAGAATAGAGTCAGACAGTCCAATAAATGCATCGACCTGATCCTTTGGAGTTCAACCAAATAATGAAAAATGTGTATATATATGATATAGTTTTATTAGTTTAGAATTTCATATATCATATAAGGTTGAGTCAATATTTTATCTTCATATAATCATATTATAGCGAAAAATGAAAAGAAAATTGTTTGGAAATGTATAAAAAAGAAGCAAATAAATAGGTTTGTTAAGTTATCTTCAATTTATTGCTAGTGTTCAAATCTTGGTCCCTCATGCATGTGTGTCTTTATTTTCCATGATCTCTGGAGGTCCACGAAACAATGTTAGGAACGACCATGAGACACACTAAACAAATTTTGTTGATATGAATCGTGTTTGTAATAGCTTACCCTCTTAAGTTGGTGCATTGGAGGCTATATAACTGAGGATGCTGGTCGTATAGCTAGAGAGAGGATATAAGAGCATTTTTGGTTCCATATTAACAGGTAAGAATTTTCTCCACAACACCGCTTTGGGCTTAATCATAGTTGTCATGCATATCTATATCTTATATGCATATGATCCCTGATATAATGCCGCGAGTTTCTCTTCTTTAACAAAAGATAGTCTTCCCATCTGTCCAAAATCATGTGAAAACGGTAAAGAAAGAAGCTCTCCAAATTAATTTCTCTCTTGTAATATCAAAGAGAGTAAACAATCATACCCTTCCATTACTTCCATTGCATCAGTAAAAAACATAAGCATTCCCATTTAAAGATGCGCTGGACTGATAACATTTTAACTCTATTTTGGAATTGATAATCGGTTCAGTTCAGAATTTTTTTTATGGCATGTAAGCAAACCAAAAATTCTGAGTATCCAACGACCAAAACCGAACTTTTTGTTCGCGTCAATTCAAAAAAATAAAAAATCGAACCGAATAACCCAAATTAACCGAATGCCCAAGGCTAGTAAAAATGTATTTAAAATAAGAATTTTGTTTATATAGATTAGTGTTCACGAAGTCTTTGTTTTCGTTATGATATCAGAGTCGAGGTCATATTTATGAGTGATTTTGATTTTTTTTTTGTCAAACATTTATGAGTGATTTTGATACGATACAATATTTCTGATAAGAAATAGGTCGTCGATCAGATCCTAACAAATCTAGGAACTTTCATCATACATTTTTATCTTGAAGAGGTTAAAGCCTCTACTTGTTAAGTTTTAACTTTTACAAATGATATAAAATGTGGTTACAAAAATGTTGTTCAGTGATGTTACAAAGCTAGACAACCATACGATTGAGCGAATTATGGACGAGTATGGAGGGTTTGACTTGGTGATAGGAGGAAGTCCCTGTAATAATCTGGCCGGAGGTAATCAGATCAGTAGAGTTGGACTTGAAGGAGATCATTCGTCTCTCTTCTTTGAATATTGCAGGATCCTCGAGACGTACGGTTCAAAACAAATCAGCAGATATAAGGAGGAGATGAAGACTTTGACGTCCCAAGTTGTTCTGATTTGAAAAAAAAAAAGAGAAATATCCTAAAATAGCATTAAAACAAGTTTTATGGACAACTATAACACTCATTCAATAAATTTCCAAAAATAACACTATTTAACACATTAAAAATATTTAAAATTAATTTTTAGAATTTTTTTTTGTAGGTTTGGGTTCTCAATTTCACATTTAAGGGATAGTTTTGAGGAGTAGGGTTTAGTATTTTGAATTTAGGATTTAATTTTGAAAGATTAATTGGTGTTATTTTTGGAATTTTAGAAATGTTATGCTAAATTTGTTTAAAAAACTTATTTTGGTGCTATTTTTGAAAATTTCCAACAAAAAAAAAAAAACACTTCTTAGATCAGTACATGATAGCACATTCTAAGTGATTCAAAGTTGTATTTTGCAAATTCTTTTTGTTCCTTCTCTCCACTGTAGACTGTAGTAAGGTTATACTATTACTGCAAGAATATTTTTTGATAACAAAAAAAAAATGTTGTTCAGCGATTTACAGGGTTAATTTCATAAATAAGATAAAGATTTGGGTTTACTTAAAAATAGAAAATAGTATATTCCCTGTCAAGCCCACGCAGCTTCCTCCTCCTCTTCCCCGTCAGAAAACACGACACGACCAATCACCAAAAAAACTCTTTAACATTCTCTCTTTTGATTCTCTCAAATCTCACTACCAATTTCTGCAAAATCAAATCTTTTTTTGCTTCATTTCACATATCTGGGTTTTGCTCAGATTGATCAAAAATTGCAGATCTTCAGGTAAAGTTTCCACCTGTGTCTAGTTTCAATTACGCTTGAATAGATTCTAAATTCAGACTCTAGATTTTGGGGGTGTAGTTCTTTTAGATTTTGTGTTATCGTCTCTTATTTTGGTTCCTCCAGCATTGTTAAAGTTTAAAAGTTAGGCTCTTTTTTTGGAATCATGAGATAAAAATGTGACCTTTTTAGCTTCTGGGATTATCAGTTGAATTGCTTAGGAACTGTATTGGTTCAATGTTTTAGTTACCCAACTGTGTGACAATCTAATTTGTTAGGTTTGAGAACTTGTTCTGGTTTTGTGTGAAGAAGCGTTCACTGGTTGGTTAGAAGTTGGTGAATGTGATCAAGGGTTAATGGGTAGCAGCGAGATGGAGAAATCGGGTAAAGAGAAAGATCCTAAGACTCCACCACCTTCGTCTTCTTCTTCTGCTCCTGCTGCCGCTGCTGCTATTTCACAGGTTTGAAAATTGCTGTGTAAATTTGGTATAGCTAAGTGTTTCTGCTAGTTTTAAGGCTTTGATGTTTTTTTGTTTGTAGGAACCTTCTTCTGCTGTGAGTGCTGGAATGGCTACTCAAGATTGGTCTGGTTTCCAGGTCTAATACGAGATTCCTTTGTTGTTCTTGTTTCTTTGTTGCATTTAGATTTAGGTGTTATGTGGCTCATGTTTCTCTTGTTGAACAGGCTTATTCTCCTATGCCGCCTCATGGTTACGTAGCATCAAGTCCTCAACCTCACCCTTATATGTGGGGTGTTCAGGTAAATCTAATTGTTTTCCCCACCTAATCCGGTTGATTTTAGATGGTTTTAAGCATTCTTTGGAGCTTCAGGGGATTACTTGACGAATCACAGAACTTTTGCTATTGATATTTGCATACTTGGGATTATTATCTTAATCACTTTTGTAGATCAGTAGATTTAATCAAGATTAGTTGTTTCGAACATATATAGGTTCTCCATAGCAACTGTGCTGATTAATGTATGTAGCATCAATTCAAGGAATTGTTATTTTTTTTTGTAGCATATGATGCATTGTTATTTTCTTTTTGTAGCATATGATGCCTCCTTATGGAACACCGCCTCATCCGTATGTTGCGATGTATCCTCCAGGTGGCATGTACGCACATCCTTCATTACCTCCGGTACTGTTACACTTTTGGATCTTCGGTTATGTACTCAAAATAGTGAATGTTTTTGTAGTTTCTGTTAACATGTTCATTGGCTGCAACAGGGGTCTTATCCATATAGTCCTTATGCAATGCCTTCTCCTAATGGAATGACTGAAGCTTCTGTGAGTTTTTCCTTTTATCTTTTTTTTTTCATTAGAGTCTGGGTCAGATGGGATCTTGTTTGAGGAATGTTTTCGATTCAGGGTAATACTGGAAGTGGTATCGAGGGTGATGGTAAACCATCTGATGGGAAGGAAAAATTGCCAATCAAAAGATCAAAAGGAAGCTTGGGGAGTTTGAATATGATAATAGGAAAGAACAGTGAAGCTGGAAAAAACTCAGGAGCATCAGCTAATGGAGCTTGTTCTAAAAGGCATGTGACTTCACATTTGTATGAAAATCGAAATCGTGTTGGCATACTGAATACTTATGATTGCTAGCAATGATCATGTTATTGAATGGATTTGTTAAAATTGTCTGATTTGTTCATTGGTTTAACAGTGCTGAAAGTGCTTCTGATGGATCAAGTGACGGAAGTGATGCAAATTCACAAAATGTAAGTTTCTATTCAAGCAGTCCAATGAATAACGTTGGATTTTCATATTAAGGAGCGTTTATGAATATGATCATGGTATTGATTTTTGTAGGACTCTGGCTCTAGACACAACGGGAAGGATGGTTAGCTAATATAACTTTTTAATTCCCATCTCGTAACATGTTATGACCTAAAATATTAGAATCTGCTTATATAGATATTGCTCTTTCTTATTTCGTTATTCAAGGTGAAACAGCTTCAGAGAGTGGTGGTTCTGCTCATGGTCCACCACGTAATGGAAGTAATCTACCTGTGAGCCAGACCGTCGCGATCATGCCAGTGTCGGCTACAGGTGTTCCAGGCCCGCCAACAAATCTAAATATCGGAATGGATTATTGGAGCGGTCATGGGAATGTTCCTGCAGCAGTTGCAGGAGTTGTAGTAGATGGTTCCCAATCACAACCGTGGTTACAAGTTTGTGTAAGTGTCTCCTCTTCTTACTTCTCCTTTACGGTTTTATTCAAGTAGCTTGTTTGATTGTTTTGTGAATATTCAGGATGAGAGAGAGCTTAAGCGACAGAGACGGAAGCAATCCAATAGGGAGTCTGCTCGTAGATCGAGGTTGCGTAAACAGGTATATCATAAAACATATTTCTTGAAGCCGCTCTAGCGTCATGCCTATCGAGTATGAATGATCACAACCTTTTCTGTGTGTGTTAAGGCGGAATGTGATGAGCTAGCACAACGAGCAGAGGTTTTGAATGGAGAAAACTCAAGTCTTAGAGCAGAAATCAACAAGCTTAAAAGCCAATATGAAGAGCTTGTTGCTGAAAATAGCTCTCTCAAGGTAAGAATTACAACAATTTGCTTGAACATAGATTTCAAAAGTTGATGTTTGATTTCATAACCCGTTCTTGCAGAGTAAGTTTTCGTCAGTCCCGTCACTGGAAGGAGGAGAGTTGAACAAGAACGAGCAAGAACCACAGAGAAGCGCACGTCAGGATGTTGCGTAGACCACTCTGTAGTTGCATTCAACAACTCAGCCTGACTGAAGAACAGCAGCTAACAGATCTATGTAATTTTAGGAACCAGATTTGGTGTGGCTCCTTTTGTAGTGTTTAAGCTTTTTGTTGGTGCGTTCAAGTAGGAGGAAGCAGGAATAAAAATAGTCTCTTCGTTAACAAATTGTGTATATTTTTACGTAAAGATTTTCCACTTTTGTTTTGTCTCGAAAAACCGGACTAAGCATTGTGTATAGCGCGATTGCGGTTGGGTCTCATTAGATAAACGCAAACGCAAATGTTCATCTTTAGAAAACCAGTTGTTTGTAGAAATGTTAAATCAGTCAATAATCCAAATTTTTCTAATTACAATTTTTAGGCTATTTTCATAAATTTTTATTTGGTCAAGTGTATGTACTATGTATGCCTGTATGGTATCTAAAAAATGTTAGAATTGTTCTTATTTTCATTTCTAGATTGTTTTTAGATATTTATACAAAATAAAGTTGTCTTATATTTTTCTTTTTAAACACTATTTACGTAATTCATTTAATTATTTATATCCGTATATTATTATTTTTGTTTTTTTTTTTTGTTTTTGACGAGTCTTCTGCAACATGAGCCACAATTTATTTCGTTCGTAGTCTCTCTCTCTCTCTCTCTCTCTCTCTCTCTCTCACAATCTTTTGGGATACGTTTCTCGGAAAAAGAAAATCAAATAAAAAAACGAAACAAAAAAAAAGAGAAAAAAAATGCAAGCCATCGGCAGCAGCGGCCATGGCAGGCTCTGCTTCAACCACTGTCACCACTCACTCTCCTCCAAGTTCCTCTCTCCTTCTTCTTCTCCATCCCTTCTCCCTCAGGTAAATATTATTATTATATTACTCTCTCGTTTCCCGGATTTGAGGAAATCACTTTCCCGGAATTTGAATGATTCACTACTTCAAATCTTTACGAGGTTAGGTTAACTATAGACTCGATTTGAAGATGATGAGTGATGAACCAAACCACTCAGTCTCTTGGGATTTAATGTGTAAATCTTAATTCCACTTCTTGTTTTGTTTTTTTTTTTTTTTGCTTTCGTTGTGTTAAATTACAGAGATGCCATTCGGTTTGTATTCCGAAGCTTGGAACTACCACAGAGAATGGTCGAGGAAGAGGTGTGACTGTGAGAGCTTTAGGAGAAGAAGAAGAAGACTCTAATGAGAACTTTGCTCCGCTTGCTCCTGTTGAGCTTGAATCTCCTGTGGGACAGCTTTTGGAACAGATTCTTAGAACTCATCCTCATCTTTTCCCCGTTACAGTCGATGAGCAGCTCGAGAAATTCGCCGCTGAGAACGAGACTCTTAAAGCCGATTCGTCTTCTTCATCACAAGATGTTCTCTCTAAGTAAGTCTTCTTTTGCTTACAACATTATCATTGTGACAACATTGGATTCACACTTTGGGAATAAGCCTCTTGCACTGCTTTTAGTATAGAACCTTAGGGCTTAGATCCTGTATTGGTGGCTCCATTCTATTTTGTTCACCACTAATGATACAGCTCATTGATGTTTTGCGAATATAAGTGTCTTGCAATGCTTTAGGGTTTTGGCACAGAACCTTAGGGTTAGATACCGTATTGGTGGAGTCTACGTGTTTGCTTCATTCTGTTTCGTTCGATACATACAACTTACTGAAAATGTGGGAATATGTTTCTTAATTGCAATGCTTACAGAACCTTATGCTTAGATCCTCTGCTGGTTGAGTCTTCATATAGGCTCCATTCTATTTTGATCACTAGTATCAACGGTTTCGGATTGTTTTGTTCTCTTATATGTTACCGAAAAACATTCTCTCTTTAAGTCATCAGTGAGATATCTTCACCAGCTTCTATCCATAAATCACAATAATGATTAGTAAACAGTTGTTGAGATTTGGCAATAACTCTCTTTTGCTGCTTTTTAAGTAGAGAAAACCGATTTTGTAGTGGTTAAGTCTATACGTGTAGGCTCCATTTTATTACATTCACTAGTAATGAGAAAGTTCAGATTGTTTCTTTCTCTTACAAGAAGGTGTTGTTGCGTGCTTGATTTGCAGGAGAATATCTGAAGTTAGGGACAAGGACAGACGTAAAACTTTGGCGGAGATCATTTACTGTTTAGTGGTACAAAGGTTTGTGGAAAAAGGTATCTCTATGATTCCTCAGATTAAACCAACTTCAGACCCTGCGGGACGGATAGACTTATGGCCAAACCAAGAAGAGAAGCTCGAAATCATTCACTCTGCGGATGCATTCGAGATGATACAGAGTCACTTGTCTTCAGTTCTTGGAGACCGAACAGCGGTTGGTCCTTTAAGCTCTATAGTTCAGATAAGCAAAATCAAACTCGGAAAACTCTACGCTGCTTCCGCCATGTATGGCTATTTCCTCAGAAGAGTAGACCAAAGATACCAGCTCGAGAGAACCATGAACACACTTCCAAAACGGCCTGAGAAAACCAGGGAACGTTTCGAAGAGCCCTCGCCTCCTTACCCGTTATGGGACCCGAATTCCTTGATCAGGATCCAACCAGAGGAATATGATTCTGATGAATACGCGATACAAAGAAATGAAGACGAGTCATCGTCTTATGGGTTGAGATCATACGTCACGTATTTGGACTCAGATACGCTTCAGAGATATGCCACGATACGTTCTAAAGAAGCCATGACTTTGATAGAGAAGCAGACGCAAGCGCTCTTTGGGCGACCGGACATAAGGATACTCGAGGACGGTAAGCTTGATACTTCTAACGACGAGGTTCTGTCTTTGAGTGTCTCTGGACTTGCGATGTTGGTTTTGGAAGCTGTGGCTTTTGGGTCTTTCTTATGGGATTCAGAGAGCTACGTTGAATCCAAATACCATTTCCTCAAGGCTTGAGTTTAGTCCTCCTTGACATTGTACTTTTTGAAAGTAGTGAATGAATGTAAATGTTAATGTGTCATGGGAAAATTGTTAACGACTCATATTTGTTAAATTGAATAAACTACATTTCAAAACCTTAGATTTAAAATCAAGCATATATATTAGCTCAATTTTAAATCTTCTTCTGACCCAAAAATTGAATTACATAAATAGAAGGTAAGAAAATTTCTCATTTTTATAAGCTTAAATTCTGGAAATTTATACACCACTTCAGGTTTCAAATCACATTTATATACGTTTTTACGATTTAAGTAAATGAAACTTTTTTTTGTAATGAAACATCATTACATTAGTATATCTCCACTTGGGGACACGGTACCACAAGCGCACAAAACTTGCATAATAATTAATCTACAAAAACATTATCATTATCCATACAGATAAGTATGGGAGATGATTACATGACATACCCTACCATATGCAGTTCTCCTAACCAATTGAGTCATTAGTCATATCTTGTGTGTTTGTAAGTTAACCCCATTATTATTATTGGTTAAATATCAATTTCCAATAATTTTGTTAGAGAAGAACATCCTCAATTATTGTAATGTGGATTGTGTTTGTACTAAATATGGATCAAGACCCTAGTGAGTTATACATATTAGTATATAATAAGCATCTTCGAATAAATAATGTTCCTAACTTCAATTTTAAGGCATCTTTAAAATCGATTTATGTGTACACATTAACTTACAAAATTATTAACAATTCAAATAACATTTTCTCATTTAGCCCATATATATATATATATATCAAGACATTGTTATCCCCTAAATCCTCATTGGCTTCTATAAGACTACACAGAGCTATAAAACCTGAAACACAGATTATGCAATTATTAGTTATCAGCTTAAAATAACAGCAATAAGGGTAATTATAGTGGAGATGCTAAATAAACGATTTCGTTAGTAATGATGGCATCCACGTGCAATGCTCTTGTATAAGGTCAACCCTCTCTAGAAGATGATGCAGTTGAGTCTGTCTACCTTATTCAATACCTCAAAGACTTTCACATTCTTCTCTAATTGGTTGATGATTGCTGAACCTTGTTTTTGGTAATTTCCCTATTTGACCCGTTTCTGTATAAATAATTAAATGTTATACATGTACATTGGTTTGTTTTGAAATACAATTATATTTGTAATCTTCATTTTTTTTCTAAATGATAAACCAATAGTATGTTCTTCATGAATTTAGACGTACCTAAGGTTTCAATCCTCTTGGACTAATGACTTAAACTATCGAAAACCACATAATGCCTTTATGTGTCCGGAAGAATAAGTCCTCTTGAACTAATGACATAAACCATCGAAAACCACGTAATGCTTTCATATGTGTCCCGTGTCCAGTGTCCGGAAGAATAAGTTTTTTTATTTAAATTGATTGATAAGTTAGCTTATAAAAAGCAAAAAAAAAAATGTGTACGATATATATCTATAAGAAGATTCCAATGGATAATGTCAAAATAAAACAAGAAAACATATATGTGTAACATTTATCTTTATTTGTTAGCCGAGTGCAGAAGCTAGCAGACAATTGAACACACTGCGGGCCAGTAGTGATTGTGTGTACAGATGGTAATGGAATCACTCTCTGTCTCTCAAAGAAAAGAGAAAAAGGCAAAAAGAAAAAAAACGAAAGATTGCTTCCTTAGTAATATGTATTATGTACTATGGAGATTTAATTCAACCTCCAAATTCTATATATTATTAGTTGACAAACGAATATATTCTCTAGACAAATATATTAGTAAGAATATATGTGCCTTTGATATATATATATATATATAAGAAATAATCGGATAACTTAGTTGTATAATGCAAATACATACAGGTTTTAGAAAATGATCAACTGTGTGTACATTCTAGAGAAGCAAAAAAAAAAAACAAAACAGGTAGTGGTTACTTAACAAAGATCCACCTTATGATTCACCTGCTAATTATCCACTAATCTGAGATTAATTAAAAGATAATACGACGAAACTTTGTTCAGTTAATAATGATTTCGTTGTTATATATGTTAATTTGTTCTTCTACTTGAATAATTCACGGCTTCTATCATATATAATATAATATCACAAATTTATGAGTTTTTATATTAGACAATATTAGAATAACAAGTCCGTGATTAAATAGTTTGGTCCTCTAATTACTTTACTTTGTATATATAAGTTGATGACCAGACCAGATGCATGCATAGAGAGGTTTTAGAAAATGATCAACTGTGTGTACATTCTAGAGAAGCAAAAAAAAAAAACAAAACAGGTAGTGGTTACTTAACAAAGATCCACCTTATGATTCACCTGCTAATTATCCACTAATCTGAGATTAATTAAAAGATAATACGACGAAACTTTGTTCAGTTAATAATGATTTCGTTGTTATATATGTTAATTTGTTCTTCTACTTGAATAATTCACGGCTTCTATCATATATAATATAATATCACAAATTTATGAGTTTTTATATTAGACAATATTAGAATAACAAGTCCGTGATTAAATAGTTTGGTCCTCTAATTACTTTACTTTGTATATATAAGTTGATGACCAGACCAGATGCATGCATAGAGAGGTTCGAGAGGTTGGTAAACCAAATCAACTAAATACACACTTTTACTTCTATTCTTTTGTGACGGCAGCTACACTCTTACATATAGAGGCCCTCTTCGGACATATAAATATGTTAATATTTCTGTCGACCAACTGAGGATTATTTTATCTTTTATTAGTGTTGTGAGTGGATTAGTCTGATCGATCGATTAACTTATTTTGTCTGGATTTGGTAGTTCATTGATCTAAGTTTACGGTTTTATAAATTATACGAAACAACTACTCATATCCTACGATGTGATTATTTTGGATGATACGGCGATTTGGTTATCTGGTTTTAACTAAACGAAAGGGACTAGTTTGACTAAAAGACAATTAAAAGCTTAATTATATATACTAGTATACAGTATACTACTATCTACTATAAAACGTAGTAATTCACTACAAAACTAAAGTCGTGTTAGTTCCTTGTCTTTATGTCTATCTTATATTCACGACACTACCTAATCTGCTCTTGATATTGTGAAGCGTAACATGAAAGTATTGTGAATATACAAAGAGGAAATATATAGCTAATTAAGGAACAAAAGAGTCTTTCGAAATGTTTACGTTTGGCTGTCCATCGTTTTGGAATCTATGCCTTTTTATTAAAATTTTTTTTTTGTCGAAAACCTTTTTATTAATTTAAAGTGTTGATTAGTGTAACCACCTAATTTGAACGCCTACACGTAAAATATGTATTAATAGAATTAATTTATTTAATAAATGAGGATGACTGGTGACTATATATATACAATCTGCATGGGTATACAGAATAAAGACCCTTTGATGTCCATTTCATGCTTAGTTGTCATTTTTGTTTTAGCTTTCATCATGGAATATGACAAATCTACCCTTTCATATAAACCATACAAACTATATATAAGTAATAGTACTATATTATAAGCTAATAATAATATTACTCTCTATCCTTTTTTCTTGTCACATGCTAATTTTACTCTAATTGGATATTAACAGCTATAAAACCATTTAAAGACTTATTTTGCCAAATGCCTATACACGTAATGACGTAATCTTTACTCAACACGATTTCAAAATTTTCAAATTACTTAAAGGATTTCTTAATGTCTTAAGGACATAATAATTCGTCCTTTTCTTTTAAACCTTTAACATATTGCACATAAAAATGTATCATAGACGAAAAAAACAACTATATATCAAAAGAGACGGTTTAATAGTATATACCTCATTATAGAAGTCTCAAAAAACTTGCACTTCAAAAACTTGTAAAATAATATTATACCATGGGTTTTAAGTAATGCATGAAATTAGAATCGTTCAACGTAAAAGTTACAGTAATTCACTATAATATGATGATACTTTTAAAATATAAAATTATACATTAAAAATGAATTCACAACCAAGTTCTCTAATCATTTTTTTTTCTTTCTTGATCGATCATCCTTGACATTACTCTAATGTAACTCACACATACAAATAAAACAGCTGCAAAACCGTGGCAGACTAATATACAAAAAGGGTAAAACTGGAAAATATAGATTAAGAAGACAAATCAGAAAAAGAGTATTGAATAATAATAACTCTCCCTTATATAAACACCACGAGCGTGGAAGCCAAAGAGCAATTTTCTCCCTCCACCAAAAGCCAAAAAAAAAAAAAGAAAAGGAAAAGAAAAACCTCTCTCTCTTATGTCAAAAGCTATATGTGTAACTAATAAACACAAATCATAAATCTTTTCTTATTTGTTCTTCTTCCCAGAAAGAATCAAAATGTCTAAAAAATCATCGTATAATCATATCTTCTTCTTCAACATCATCTTGATCTTGGGTGTGTGTTTGAGATTATCATTAGCCTTCACGAATCTCAACACCTTAAGTTTCGAAGAATCACTTTCTCCTCTCTTTGGCGATGCCAATCTCGTCCGTTCACCTGATGATCTCTCCGTTCGTCTCCTTCTTGATCGATATACCGGTATATACACCTTTATCACATGGGTTTTATATATAATTTTTTAAAGATGATGTCATGGTGATGATTGATGATGATTATAAATTATAGGTTCTGGTTTCATATCATCGAATATGTATCAACATGGATTCTACAGCTCCATGATCAAGCTCCCCGCTGATTATACTGCAGGCGTCGTCGTCGCCTTTTATGTAAGTCACTGGCCTTTTTTTTTTTCTTTCTAATGTTTGATTAACAAAACATATGTTTTTTTCTTTCTTTCTTTCATCCATCTGCATGAATGTTTAAATCTTTAATTTATTTTTCTAATTATTTACCTAAACTGTTCATTATTATCTTTTAAAAAGCATGATGTTAACTCATTTGATCTAATTTGAAACTTTATTTTTTTTGGCCGAGAAAATCGTCATTGAAAATGGAATACCAAACGATTTGTCGAAGAACCCAACGACACAATTTTCTCTGTTTGGTTGCCTAGAAAATAGTCATTAATTTTCCCAAGAAAATAGTTTCTATTTTTCCCAAGAAAAAAGAAAAATGCACCAATCTTTTAAAAGACTTGGGATCTAATTTTTATGTCTAAATGAATATGTGTAGACATCGAACGGAGACGTGTTCGAGAAAACACACGACGAACTAGACATAGAGTTTCTAGGGAACATAAAAGGAAAGCCATGGAGGTTTCAGACAAATCTATACGGAAATGGAAGTACACAAAGAGGTCGTGAAGAGAGATATCGTCTCTGGTTTGATCCTTCTAAAGAGTTTCATCGTTACAGTATCCTCTGGACTCCTCACAAGATCATGTAAGCTTCTTCAAGATCTTCTCATTTCTTTTAATTTGTTTTAGTTGTTTCATTAGCGTTGACTAAACCCGGTTAATCAATATTATTAAATTTGGTGGGACAAAGCTATAAGATGGGAAAAAAAAAAAGAATGTTTGTCTTTCACAGAACGTTTCTTCCTTTACTTTTTTTTTTTTCCTAAGATTAGTAGCACTTTTTTTTTGTTTTCTAAAATACAATTTTTTTCACTATTACTTTTTGCTTCATTTTTTATTTGATTTAAAATTTTTAAAACGATAAAGAGTCAGCTTTTTCAAAACATTCAATTCGTCATTATTGATAAACATCAGCTTAGAGCTATCTTTTTTGACGCGTATTAAGCCTCAGTCGTCACGCTCACGCGTATTAGTTTAAAGCCAAAATTAACAGTTGAATAAATTTGACTTTCTATTGAACCTTCGTCTTCAAAATTAAAGAACGAGAACCGTTAATCATAACTTTTTTTTTCATATAAACAGAATACATATAAAATTAAACTTATGAGAAATTAATTTAGGCCTGCTCGAGTGACAATTAAATGCAATTAACCATAGTACCATTATCATACATCTTTTTTAGTTAAAATAAAGTAAAATCTTAATCATAACTAAAATAATCAGCTAACTTTTATTTTTCTGGTTATCTTTTATTGTTTGCTATAATGACAAAGTCTAGTTTATATGTTTGTTTTTGAAATAAAAAACAATTAGCAATTTAGCTAACGAAATTTTTAACACAAATATTGTAGATTTTGGGTAGATGATGTGCCAATAAGAGAAGTAATAAGAAACGATGCAATGGGAGCTGATTACCCCGCGAAGCCAATGTCTCTTTACGCCACCATTTGGGACGCTTCTGATTGGGCCACTTCCGGCGGCAAATATAAAGCTAATTACAAATTTGCACCATTCGTAGCCGAGTTCAAATCTTTCTCTCTTGACGGCTGCTCCGTTGATCCTATCCAAGAAGTACCCGTGGATTGCTCCGACTCCGTCGACTTCCTCGAGTCTCAAGATTACTCCACCATCAACTCACGTCAACGTGCGGCCATGCGAAGATTTCGGCAACGTTTCATGTACTATTCTTACTGTTATGATACCGTTAGGTACCCTGAGGCTCCACCCGAGTGTGTGATTGTTCCCGCGGAGAAAGATAGGTTTAAAGATACGGGAAGGTTGAAATTTGGTGGTACGGAGGCGCGCGAACGGCGGAGAAATCGCCGGCAGCAACGTCGGCCTGAGATTGAGAGTGATCCTGATGAAAGAAGACTTTTATAAGATTTATTTGTGCCATTTTTTTTTTACTTAAAATTCGTTTGTGAGTAACAAAGAAATAATGTAAAAGAGTAAAAATTTGAAAAAATAAAATGAATGAAAAAGAGAGTATATTTGATAGGTCAATGGACTTGTGAAATTTTGAATGAATTATTCAGGCCATTCATGGAGACTAGGCTCGGCCTCTCAGCACATATATATGTTCTTCTTCTTTCACTGCCTGTAACACAATTAGGAACATGAACATGATAACCAAAATGTTGTAAGTCAACAGAATGACATATGCTCACACGAAACCTTGTAACATGAGAAGTGTCTTACTCACATGCAAAATAGATTGTAATTGTCTAAACATCAAAGGTCACGTGCAGATTCTCGAATGAGAGACCTAAGTATAAGAGTTATGGACTAACACAAATCATAAGTGCAGCGCACTATGCTTTGTATCTCTGCTTCTTCTCCATCTACTCTTTCTGTCCGACGTATACTGCAACAAAGAAATTCTTTTGGTCCTCAATGATGGATTGGTGACAAGCCAGCTATTATATGGCGGCAAAGAAACGGTATTCGGAAAAGAAAGAAAGGTTTAGTGAATGTTTTTTTGGGTGTCCAAGAAGACCTCAGATATGATGTCTTAACCAAGAGATAAAAGATGTGACCAAAGAATTCAGAAGAGATCTTAAGAAGCTTTTAGCCATTTTGTTACAGCAGATCTTTTGCAAGCTTGTGATTTCGAGCTAGAAATGTAAATATCTTTGTTACAAAATCCTTCAATAATTTGGTATGTATCAAAACAATTTGTGATTATGTGATGTATAAATTGTTTTTCGCTGCCGGACTTTGAACCCGTGATTAATGTACATGTATAAATTAACTATGTGATGTATAAACAAAACAATGGAAAATTTTCCGCAGAAATGAACCCATAAAGATATTCGATCTAAAGAAGCTTCAAAATCCCAGAATATGTTAACAAAAAAAAAAAAAAAATTGTGCTACAGCGAATCTTTGGTCAACTTATATATATTGTGTCGAATGCTTGTTTAGTTAACCTTCTGATAAATATTGACGATTTTTATCGATTTTATTGATTACATATAAAATCGCACGATTATTTGCAAAGCATTTTGTAATATATTCATTATATTATTACCAAAGCTAAATTGGTTTCGCACGGTGAAAGTTTCACCTATTCCTACTTTCATTGTCTCTCTCTCTTCTCCTTGATCTCTGATACTCTATGAAAGTGCATCAGAGCTCTAAAAGTGACAGGAGCTTGCGGAGTATTTCAGAGCGCTGATATGCTGACGTGGTAGTTGAGCTGACGTGGAAGAAGATTATGGGAGTCGTGATAAGGAGCGTGAGAAGAAAGGAAGAGGAAGATCAAGATATACACGAGAAGATTGAGAGTATATTTGATCGAGAGGATTAGGGAGGATATTTCTTAGGATAAGGAATATTTCCTTTTAGTTAGGGATTCACAAAGATCTAGGTTAGAGATCATTTGTGAAGGGTTTAAAAGGACGAGGGCTGGCCGCAAAAAGAGTCAGCACTCGTGGGATAAGTTTGAGAGATTTGTAAACCTTCGAGCAAACAAAAAGAGCTTTGAAGGTGAGTGTGTTTTACTCTTTTAGATCTACACAGGGTGTTGTGTTAGATAGACAAGAGAGTAGGCTTAGATTCATAACTTGTAAAAAGGGAGTTTTATAAGTTTGAATAAAAGCGTTTGCTTGGCGCGTTTCCAAGCGATTTAAGTGATTGTCATTCTCTATACCTTTACAATTGGTATCAGAGCAAGCACCTGATAAAAAGTTCTGATATCCTTTTTCAACAGGTGAGATCTTGCGGCAAGGGTATGGAGAAATCACTGGATTTTGTTGCGGTTCAATCACCATTGAAACTCGATCCTGAGTGCTTTGGTTTTTGGAAAGTGTCAATCAAGCAGGCCATCTCAAGCATTGACATGGAAGCTTGGTTTGCGGTGGAAGATGGTTGGTCTCATCCGACGGAGAAAAATGAGAAGGGAGACTTGGTGCTTAAGCACAGGAAGAAATGGACGGCCGAAGAAAAAGCGGAGTCCAAACATAACTCACAGGCTCTATCAGTTATCTTCAAGTCTTTGCCTAGGGACATTTTCAATCAAGTTCAAGGATGTGACGCGGCCAAGGAAGCATGGGACATTCTGGTAGTCACGTTTGAAGGCACAAGTAGGGTCAAACGTACAAGGTTGGACAATCTTGCTTCGGATTTTGAAAACTTGCACATGACAGAGACTGAGTCAGTTGCTGAGTATAGCAGTCGTCTGAGTGGTATTGCACAAGAAGCTGTAGTTCTGGGTAAACGCTACAAGGACAAGAAGCTGGTGAAGAAATTTCTCAGAAGTTTGCCAGACAAGTTTCAACCACACAGGTCTGCTATTGATGTTTCACTGAATTCTGATGAGCTCAAGTACAATCAAGTAGTTGGGATGATGCAGGCATTTGAGATACAGCTGAAGAAGAAGGAAAAGATAAATGAGAAATCATTTGCTCTCAAAGCCATTGAGGAACAGAAGATTGCAGAGTCTCAGGAAGTTGCAGATGAAGAAAAAGTCGGCTTGCTGGTTAAGAAATACTTCCGCAAGATGGAAAGAGGTCAGCGGAAGGGAACATCACCGGTCTTGAAATCCGATACTGATAAGGAAATCAGAAAGGGTGACAAGCAAGAACGACAATGTGCTGAATGCGAGGGTTTTGGACATTACAAGTCTGAATGCCCAAACAACAAACGGAAGAATTCCTTGCAATGCTATGGATGTAAGGGCTACGGTCACACCAAGTTTGATTGTCCTTCACGAGAAAACAAGCAGAAGTCTTACATCACTTGGAGTGAAAGCGACTCAGATGAAGAGGTCGGCAAAGGAGAGGTTCTTAACAGCTTCCTTGCACTGCTGGGTGTTATTGAGGAAGATGAAGAAGATGATGTGGTGCTGGAAATCAAAGACGTGGATGAGAAGGTGAATTCTGATTCAGAAGGGGAAGAGGCAGATTTGTCAGTAGAAGATCAGATAGAGCTTCTCATCAAGACGGTGGTTCAGAAGACACATGACAACACACAGTTAACCTCTGAGAGAGATACCTTACAGCTTCATGTTGCCATGATCTCTAAAGAATTAAGTGAAGAGAAGGCTAAGACTCTGCGACTTGAGAAGCAGTTAGACGAACAGCTGAAGAATATCAGGATGCTGAATAAAGGAACCAAAGATCTCGATACACTGCTGAGCACTGGAAGATCCAGCAATCTGAAGTGGGGTCTGGGTTACCAAGGAACAAACACCAACCCAACCACTAAATTTGTCAAAGGAGTGGAATCTGCACCAGAACAGAAGGAGAGGAATTTCTCTCAAACGACTAGGAGGTGTGATCAGGCTCCTGTGAATCCAAATTCAAGAAATCCAAGGATGGTTGCGTTTCCTGAGGTAAATACTAGGCCGCCATATGTCTCTAGTGGGTTTCTGCAGACATCTCGAAGACCTGTTCAGCGTAGTAGACGGAGAGGATGTTGGTATTGTGGGCATCTAACTCACTATAAAGCCCAATGCTATCAGTTTCAGAATCGTGTTATGCAACGCTGTGCGTTTTATCCAGCTGTCAGGAGAAACACACAGGAGTATGTCAGGAAAGATGATCTCTACTGTCATGTGGCTTTCACAGCAGAAAAGACAGAGGCTGATCAGGCCAAGTGGTATTTTGACAGTGGTTGCTCCAGGCATATGACAGGTGCCCGTGATAATCTATCACATCTAGAAGGTGTTGCTGGAGGAAGAGTTACTTTCGGTGATGGAGGGAAGGGTACGATCCGAGGAAAAGGAACAACTGGTGGTGAGTCTCAACCACATCTTAAAGATGTCTTCCTGGTTGAAGGGTTGAAGGCCAATCTGATAAGTATCAGTCAGTTGTGTGATGAAGGTCTGGATGTCACTTTCACCAAGAAGGGGTGCAAGGCTGTGGATCAACAAGGGTCAATACAACTTAGAGGCAGGAGGTCTGGTAACAACTGTTACATGTGGAAATCATCAACACAGTGTTTTAACACGACTGCTGAGTTGGATACAGAACTGTGGCATCAGAAGCTTGGTCATCTCAACATTCGCACAATGATGAAACTGGCTAATCAAGAGGTTGTGCGCGGAATTCCTAAGCTGAAAAGTGATCCACATTTCATATGTGGTCCGTGCAACAAAGGCAAGCAAATCAAGACGTCTCATGGGCCTGTGACTGATATTCGCACAAGTCATGCACTTCAGTTGGTACATATGGATCTGATGGGTCCTATTCAAGTTCAGAGTATTTCTGGGCGACGGTTCATCTTTGTCATGGTGGACGATTTCACTCGCTACACCTGGGTGCGATTTCTTCGTGAAAAAGCTGATGCTCTTGAATGTTTTCGCATTCTTGTCCTGCAGATTAAAAGTGAAAAATATTCAATCCAGGCTATCAGGAGTGATCATGGAGGAGAATTTCAGAATGACAAGTTTGATCAATTCTGCGGAAATCAGGGCATTGTTCATCAGTACTCTGCTCCGAGAACCCCAGAGCAGAATGGTGTAGTTGAACGAAAGAACAGAACACTCCAAGAAATGGCGAGAGCTATGCTGCATGGGAATCAAGTGCCACATCGGTTTTGGGATGAAGCTGTCAACACTGCTTGCTACATTATCAATCGTGTGTATGTTCGACCAGGGACCAACAAGACTCCTTATGAGTTATGGAAAGGAAAGCCTCCAACTGTAAGCTACTTTCATGTGTTTGGTTGTCTATGCTACATTCTGAATGACAAGGATCAGTTGGGTAAATTTGACTCGAAGAGTGATGAAGGGATCTTTCTTGGTTACTCCGGACAAAGCACTGCTTTTCGTGTCTACAACAAACGCACAAGATCAGTTCAAGAAACAGTAAATGTTGTCTTTGATGATACTTCGTTTCAACGAATTGATATGGTGCCTGTTCTCTCTGACAAGGATCTGGTAACTGATGATGAGAAGTCTGAGCAAGCCTCTGAGAGTTTTAGTGATCATACTGGTACCAGTCCCGGACTGTCACCAGACGAGCTTCCTCCATCTTCTCAGGTTCATCGGAATCACTCCTCAGGTGATGTTATCGGTGCGATTCAGGGGGGTAGAGTTACCAGGGGCAAACAAATTGACTTTGCTCAACTGGCCGGAAGGAAACAGAAGACTGCAGTTCCGGACACTGTCACTCAGGACTCTGAAATTGTTCAATTCGCCTGTTTTGTTTCCACTATGGAACCAAAGAATCACAAAGAGGCTCTTCGGGATGAGTTCTGGGTTGCTGCAATGCAAGATGAGCTGGAACAATTTGAGCGCAGCGATGTGTGGGAACTCACTAAACGGCCAGCTAATGTCAATATAGTGGGAACGAAGTGGATCTTCAAGAATAAGAGTGATGCCAGTGGATGCATTGTGAGAAATAAAGCAAGACTTGTGGCCCAAGGTTACTCTCAAGTCGAAGGAGTTGACTTTGATGAAACCTTTGCTCCGGTAGCGAGGCTAGAATCCATCAGGTTCATGTTTGGAATGGCATGTGCTCTCAAGTTTACTTTACATCAGATGGATGTGAAAAGTGCATTTCTGAATGGGATTCTACAAGAAGAAGTGTTTGTAGAACAACCAAAAGGCTTTGAGAACCCACAACATCCTGAGCATGTGTATCGTCTGAAGAAAGCGCTATATGGTCTCAAGCAGGCTCCAAGAGCATGGTATGAGAGGTTAACAACATTTCTTCTGGATCAAGGATATGTTCGTGGAAGTGTAGACAAGACACTGTTTGTTCTCAACAACAACAAGGCCTTGATGTTTGTTCAGATCTATGTGGACGACATTATTTTTGGTTCTACCTGTCAATCTCTGGTGCAAAGGTTCGTGAAGAACATGTCACAGGAGTTTGAGATGAGTATGGTGGGAGAGCTGAAATACTTCTTGGGTCTGCAAGTAGAACAATCAGCTGATGGGATCTTTGTGTCTCAAAGCACCTATGCTAAAGAATTGGTTCAGCGATTTGGTTTAGGGAAGAGTAAAGAATCCAAGGTACCTATGGGGGTCAATGACAAGCTTTCAAAAGATGAGGAAGGAGAGGATGTGGATGAAAGACTATACAGAGGTATGATTGGGAGCTTGCTCTACCTGACAGCAAGTTGGCCTGACATTTGTCTGTCAGTAGGGATTTGTGCACGGTACCAGGCCAAGCCCAAGCTGTCACACCTGCTAGCAGTCAAGAAGATCATCAAGTACATCAAGGGGACAGTGAACTTTGGTATTTTCTTCACTAAGGATACCAACACCAGTCTGAGCGGGTACTGCGATGCTGATTGGGCAGGTTCTGTGGATGATCGCCGAAGTACTAGTGGAGGATGCTTCTTTATGGGCAACAATCTAATTTCATGGCACAACAAGAAGCAGAACAGTGTCTCACTGTCAACCGCTGAGGCAGAATACATTGCCTTGGGCAGTTGTTGTACACAGCTCCTGTGGATGCGTCAAATGTCCTCTGACTATGGTATGGATTCTGACACTTTGTTAATTCATTGTGATAATTTGAGTGCTATAAACATCTCTAAGAAGCAGAACAGTGTCTCACTGTCAACCGCTGAGGCAGAATACATTGCCTTGGGCAGTTGTTGTACACAGCTCCTGTGGATGCGTCAAATGTCCTCTGACTATGGTATGGATTCTGACACTTTGTTAATTCATTGTGATAATTTGAGTGCTATAAACATCTCTAAGAATCCTGTCCAGCATTCTAGAACAAAACACATAGATATTAGACACCACTTTGTTCGTGAACTTGTTGAGGCGAAACTGATTGAGATAGACCATGTGAGCACTGATTTTCAATTGGCTGATTTGTTTACTAAGCCTCTGGATTTCAACAGATTCATAAATCTGAGGAAGTCTATTGGTGTCTGTGAACTCCAACTATTTTTCTGAGTTGTGTTGGTCTAAGACAGGAACTGGAACTAGAACAGATCATAGAAATCCTGGAATATATAGAAGATCAACATCTGAAGAAGTGTGGGAAATAGCAGCCTGTCATGCCGGTCTATCCATCCTGTTAAACGTTGTCATGATTAAGGAGGTCAAAGAGCTGTGAAGAGACATGCACAATCATTCGAAGGTTTCACAACCTAAGAAATGATGAGTTCCAAATCAGTGGCTGACGCAATCTAATGATGTCACTGAAGCTCAAGATGCTGAAACAGTCATCATAAGGCTGTTTGATAAAAAAAAAAAAAAAAAAAAAAAATAAAAAAAAAAAAAAATAAAAAAAAAAAAGGTGCTCTTCAAAGAGATGAACTCCAGCTGCCTTAACATGTTGGGATGGATTGTAGACTAAAGGCATGCCAGTGTGAAAGACTACCCACATGCAACAGTCCTCTGATCTTCGAAAATTCAAGAGGTTGTGATAGTTTCTGGTGAAGGTTCTGAACAAGTGGCTGATACGACAAAGGTCTGGTTAGTGTTCTGCACTGTTTAATGTTGAGTAATAAAAAAAAAAAAAAACAAAATATTTAATGCTCATGTGTGTTTAATTCTCGTTCAGGGTCCCTCATGAATCTGTCATTAGTGGCTGTGTGTATCTGTGTGTTTGGTTCATGAATCTGTTAATTAGGACTGAAAAAGGAAGAAGAATGAGATTTATTGCATGCATATTAACTGTGATTGATTGAATTAACGATTAAATGCAGTCAAATGAGGAAATAGATGCAGTGTACACTAATGTTTAATTAAGTGGTTTTAGGAAATCCTTAATGTTTTGGGCCGAGTTTGGGCAGCCCACTGAAACACACGGAGGTGTATAAAAAGGAGAAGCTAGGGTTTTGGCGTTTTCCTCATCACCCTTGAGATTTCAATCCTGTGTCGATTAATCTTCTGCTCAAATCTCTTCTTCTCTGTTCGATCAACGCTCTATCAACGATGAAGTCCATCTTTAGTGGTTTCCACTATGACTCTAGCTCAGATGAGGAGCTTCACACCCCACCGTCCTCGTTGCCTCCGCCAACTCCACTGGCTCCGATCGATCCCGCGACTGCCATGGTGGTTTACCAGCCTCAGGAGGAGTCCGTAGCTGCATCTTCGCCTCGGGTGAATCAAGTTCCCTCGCCCTCTCACGGGAACCAAGAAACTTGCGACTCTTCGTCTTCTCCGCCGAAAGAGGTGACGTCTCAATTTCCGGTCGTCGATCTCACTGGTGATGTCCCCGTTCCCACGGTGTCGAACCAGGGAATCTCGTCTCGTCTGCGTAAGAGACAATCAGCTGCGGATACAGATGGTCGTGAATCCAAGCGTCCGTCTCTTCGTAAGGACAAGGGTGTGTCCTCCTCACGCGGTGCATCGTCTAAGGACTTTGACACAAAACGGTTCATATCTGCTGAGGCTGCTTGACGGTATGGTTTCTTCACCTCTCGAACCATTGCTGCTGAGGTTAGCTATACTCAGGGAGTAGGTGTTTCTACTAGGGAGTTGCTTGAGCAAGTTGGTCTGTCAAAAACGGTCACCCAAATTGTTCCCTATGATTCTGAGATTGTTTATGAGTTCTGGGCGAATCTTCCTACAGTCAAGGTTGAAGGAAACTCAGTTGATGTGCTTGTCAGAGATTGGATGTACGAGTTTTCTCCCAGCCGCATCAATGCTCTGTTTGGTCTTCAATCAGTTGATATTCGTGAGCAAAAACTACAGACGGCTGCAATCCTGGAGGAGGATCTCGCACTCTTTTTGTCTGGTGGTCAAGTGAAGACTTGCAAGCAGCTTGTATCGACGGCGATTAAGGACCCAGTGATCAAGGATCTGAATAAGATTTGCTGCAGCAACTGGTCTCCCACGGTGAATACAGAGTACATATCCGCGAACAGAGCCATGGTGATCTACATGATCATGCATCGTATTCCCTTTGATTTTGGGAGAATGATCTACGAACAGATCATACAGTTGGGTCTGCAAGCTCAGTCAGGATTTCGTCTACCTTTTCCAAGCCTTATCCATCAGCTCCTTGCAGCACAACGCCCTGTTCCGAGTCTTCAGCAACAAGACGTGAAAAAGACAAAGGGGAAGCAGACTGTGTCGCGTTCCGCTGAAAAGACTGTTCGTAGGGGTTCATCTGCAGAGCGCAAAGCCATCCGGTTGGCGATCAAGATTCTGCAAGATGCCTTGGACGCTGGTAAGTTGTTTCTCACTTTGATATTTGCTCCAGTTTCTAGTTTAGTTTCTTGGTATTTTTGACTAAACTGTGCCAAACAAGCAGGGGGAGATGAGTCTGATTCAGAGGTCTGAGGGGGAGGTTAAGCTATGGGGGAGCAGTTGTTATCGTTGCTCATTGTTTTTATTTACTTTCATGTGGTTCTCCCCTGTTTAAAACTTAGACTTGTTGTTATTTTGTTTCTGTTTTGGTTTTGAACAATTTATTTTAACAAGTCTTTGTCGGTTAACCGTCTTGTGTTGATTGCTGGAATATTTTGCTAGTATGGTTGTGTTCTTGTCTTGGCTGTGTTTGTCTGTGCATTTTCAGGTTTGATGCTGCGGTTGCTTGTGTGGCAAGATTCAGTCAAAAAGGGGGAGATTGAAAGTGCATCAGAGCTCTGAAAGTGACAGGAGCTTGCGGAGTGTCTCAGAGCGCTGATATGCTGACGTGGTAGTTGAGCTGACGTGGAAGAAGATTATGGGAGTCGTGATAAGGAGCGTGAGAAGAACGGAAGAGGAAGATCAAGATATACACGAGAAGATTGAGAGTATATTTGATCGAGAGGATTAGGGAGGATATTTCTTAGGATAAGGAATATTTCCTTTTAGTTAGGGATTCACAAAGATCTAGGTTAGAGATCATTTTTGAAGGGTTTAAAAGGACGAGGGCTGGCCGCAAAAAGAGTCAGCACTCGTGGGATAAGTTTGAGAGATTTGTAAACCTTCGAGCAAACAAAAAGAGCTTTGAAGGTGAGTGTGTTTTACTCTTTTAGATCTACACAGGGTGTTGTGTTAGATAGACAAGAGAGTAGGCTTAGATTCATAACTTGTAAAAAGGGAGTTTTATAAGTTTGAATAAAAGCGTTTGCTTGGCGCGTTTCCAAGCGATTTAAGTGATTGTCATTCTCTATACCTTTACACTCTATATCACTCCAACGATCATCTCTATCTCTCATCTCATAGCGGCTTCTTCTTCTTTTTCTCCTATCTTCATCTTCCCTATTGTCTCTATCTCTCATCTCATAGCGGCGTCTTCTTCTTCTCCTTTCTTCATCTTCCCTATTGTCTCTTTCATTTCTTCTCTCTCGGTGTATTTGATTTCTTCTCACACCGTAATCATACCTCTTATGCCTGTCATCCCTTCCTCTTACTTCTTCCCGATGTTGTGGTTTTGACCTTTCCGTGATGCTATTTAGGCTGCGCTTCTTCTTCACAGATCGAGCATAGATGCTTGACCTGAGTTGCTTCGCATCGTTAACACTAAGATCCTCTACATAATCTACAAATGTGTAGACTTTGCATTCATGGTAAGCTTCAAAACCTTGGATTTCAACAACAATATTTTGGAGAGTGTTCTTTTCGGGATTGTAGTAGATAACATAAAACGGTTTACATGTAGAGTTCAAACTTGAAAATACAATTTCACCTGTAGCAGTCACTCCAGCAA
Organism: Camelina sativa; assembly: GCF_030686135.1. NCBI lineage: Eukaryota > Viridiplantae > Streptophyta > Magnoliopsida > Brassicales > Brassicaceae > Camelina > Camelina sativa. The sequence goes on from NC_141896.1 coordinate 22,927,971, forward strand.
TGGTAATATCGTCGACATCAAGGTCTTTGTTCTCCGGCAAAGTGTAGATATATTCTGACCATTCATGTTTCTCCATATCCTCTAGAACCCACATACTCAACTCAATGACATGAGCATCATCATAGTTCCAATTGATAACACCTAATTTACCCTTATAGTTTATCAATGTAGTACGCCAATTATCATAAGCGAATTCTGCATCAACAAACTTGAATTTTTCAGACCTAACATCAAAGCAAACTAGCAAATTCGTTTTCCCATGAGACTTTTCATCCATTTTGTCTGCTAAGTAATACAAATCCCCATTGATGCATATCCCTGTAGAACAAACATGATGGCTTATTGGACACTGGATCCTCCTCCACCTCATATGTCCAGTTCCTAATGTCAAAATATAATGAACCGTTTCATCAAAAGTTACATAGCCCATGATTAACACTTTGTACTGCTTGTCAATCGGATCAAACCCAAAAAGGTCAGTCGACTCTCTGGACGTCATCATGCTCAGTTTAGGTAAGGTGGCATACTTTCCCGTGGTAGGGTTACATATTACTCGCACTGCCTCTCCTAATTTACACACATCAGGGAAAATTATCAAACCATCAGAAGAAGAAGCATGGCTAGTTATGCGTCCAACGAACTTCCTATGAAAATTTGCAGCTAGTACAAGAGACGACTTATCATATGGATTCTGAGGCTGAGGCGACGATAAGAAGAGCCATTCACTGCATCGTTTGATCGCAAATAAGAGACGTGGACGAGCCGAGGACTTGGTCAAGAACAACTGGGTGAAATATGGAAGGTGAAGCATGGACCCCCATAGCTTCGACAAGGTACGAAACCTAGCTACAGACTTTGCAGGCAATCTCGAGAAAATCTCCATAATGAGATCAGTTGGAATTAGTCCCAAGTTTTCTCCTCTTTTCATCGGATTCGAAGAATGTTTATTGCGTTGGGAAACCATTGGCTTCTGTTGTACGTAAGCAAGTGTTCTCTAATTAATTCACACCGGAGAAGAAAAATACAAAACTAGGGTTGAAGATGAAGCCCTAGAAAACAAAACGTAATAAACAAGAAAGATTTCCATTTTTTCTCTCCTAATTTAATTGGAAACTCTAGCCCCAACCACCCTCCCGGTTGGGCTTTGTGACCGACCATAAACAAACAAATATAAAATTTGATCACAATTAATAATAATCGCACAAAACAAGAACAATAATCTTAACATATAAAACCAGCCAACACAATGATTAAACCAAACAAAAAAAAACAATGGAATAATCTGTATATTTTTGATAAAAAGGTTTGTTTTGAACCTGTTTGTTGTTAACAACTAGTCATGAGTGCTTGTTGAGTTTAAGTAAGTAAAGCTATTGTTGTTGTTGAAGTGGCTAGTGTAACATCCAGTCATCCAGACGATCGTCCCAAATCCTTTTTATATTGGTGGATATTCTTACATGCCGATATGATTTTAAACAGATCTCAATAGGAAATTAAAATGGCTACAAACCTCTAAGTCTATCTTCAATCATATATACATGTGACTTTATATGATTGCTTAAGATTGTAGATTGTAAAACCTTTAAAGGAAATTTAGTGAAAAATGTCACTTTTAAAATTAAAGTTATAAGAAATGCCACTTTCAGTTTTTCCTTCTTAGAAATGCTATTTTTTATTTTATGCCATAGGAGTAAAAGACACTTTTACTTTTAAATTAAAGAAGAGTAATTTTTTAAACAAATTTGGAAGAATGGTATGCGTTTCAAATTTCTGGTAGACCAGATCCAACGCCCAATAAGATTTAGTCCACCCAAATTTGTCCTTCGATTTCTGAAGTGGACAAGATGCACTTGGCTGGACTTTATTTGTCCACCTACACGTCTGCTGACCGATCTTATTGTGCTTCCAGTAGACCAGATTTAACATCTGAACAGGTTTTTGTCCACCACATTATGTCTTTCGGTCTCCTTAGTAGACCATATCCGCTTGGTTGACAACACTTTTCCACCCAAATTATGTCTTCTGCTCTCTTAGTAGATTATGTCTACTTGGTTGACAACACTTGTCCACCCAAATTATGTCTTCTGCTTTCTTAGTGGTCTCTTTACTAGACTAGATCCGCTTGGTTGATAACACTTGTCCACCCAAATTATGTCCTCTGCTCTCTTAGTGGACCATGTCCACTTGGTTGGTGATACTTGTCCATCAATAACATGAAACCATTTTCTCCACCCTAAGACTTGCTGACGCATGTACCGATCTTATTGAGAAAAGCATATTTAGTCCACCGGATCTGGTCCATCGGAAAAACATTGGGTCAGATATCAGATCTGATACACTAAAATTGTATGGAGAAGGAAACAAACAGAAGAAATTCAAAATTGAGAAAATATTATACTCAACCTTGAGGGGAGCATCTCCAGAATGGAACAAAACATGTTGTGGGTTAGATCAAAATCGTGTTTTTTGAAAAATTCTTTAGTTTAAAGAAAGAAAGAAGAAAGAAAAAGAAAGAGACATGAGAGAAGAAGAGAAATGAGAAATAAATATAAAAAGGATAGTTTTGTCATTTTCAATAAATCAAAGTGGGACCTATGACATTTTAGAAAATGTTTAATTGAAAATGGCATTTTCCTTAAAGAAATGTACTGTACATGGCAGATATGATAAATTTCGGGAAAAGTGTTGATTATGCCATGAACAGTACCAATCTTTCTCTTCTATGCCACTTTGGCCAAACCCTTTTCCCGCCTGCCATAGAGGGTTCCAAAAAGTACCCTTTTGCCCTTGTCCTATTGTTCACGGCAATTAAACAATTTAAAGGAAAAAAATCTTTGTTTCTTTTTTTTTCTCTTGTTTTATCATCTTCTTCTTTGTTTCTTATTTTCTCCTCAGATGCCTCTGTCCAGATTGGAGATGATCCATGTGTTAATCGAAATTCATGTGTCAAGTCAAGGTATGGTACACCATGGATTGTTTTGTACTTCCAATTCCCATTATTAGGGTTTTGTCCAATTCTTCAATTTTGTTCTTCAACAGTCTCAAAAAATCTATTGTGCCTGCAACAGAGGACAAAAAACCTAGGATGGAAATGCAAACAAAGGCTCTCTTCTCGGAACCCACCATGTAAGTTTTGATGGACTAGATCTATTACGTACCAACTTGTCTACCGTTATTTTGTCCATCACTTGAATAACTCGTCCGGTGGACTAATTATGATGTCATGTCCATTCTTCTGTTTCCTAATATGTTGTCCATCCTATATGTTTCATGTCTTATACTTCATTCAAGGATGTGTGCTGCATCACCGATGGACCAAATCCACTTTTCAGCCAGGTTTTGTCTTTTCTCTCTCGATGGACCATAACCAATAAACCAAAACTTGTCCATTTTTCTAACTAATTTTGTCTATTCTGCATATTTTTTGAAACTAGAACTGTTCAACCAGAAAATGAAACAAGTGATGCACCTATAGAAGACATCATTCACGATCTAGCCAGGTTTACACTATCGACCACACATTTTATGTTGATGGACTAGATCCGATGGACAAGATCCAGTGGAGCAGATCCTGTGGACCATATTTGATGGACAAGATCCAGTGGAGCAGATCCGGTGGACCAGATCCGGTGGACTAGACATTTTTGTTCGTCGTCAACATTGTTCTCAACCAAAACTAATAAATTCTTTATTTTCTCTCACATTTGTTTTATTTTTGATGTTATTTGTTTAAGATTAATAGTATAGATTAATGCAATTTTTTCAGTTAATAGGCCAAGGTTAATTTAGTCTTCTTACATCTCTTCCTCTTATGAAAAATGGCATTTCTTAGAAGGAATAAGAAAAGTGGCATTTTTGAGAAGTTTTTTGAAAAAAATGGCATTTCTGGCCAAAATCCCATAAATTTCTCTTGTTTAAACATCAAAGGACACACGCTGATTCTCGAATAAGAGAGTTAAGTATGAGAGCTATGGACTAACAGGAATCATGAGTGCGACACGCTTAATTTTGTCAATAGACATCTAGAAAGGGATCTCCAAGTAAAAGACTGGCACCATGTAACTCTGCTTCTTCTCCTTCTGTTTCCCTCTGACGTACACTGCAAGAAAGAAATTATTTTGGTCCTCAATGATGGTGACAAGGCAGCTATTATATGGCAGCAAAAAAACGTACGGTATATTTGGAAAAGAAAGAAAGGTTTAGTGAATTATTTTTTCGGTGTCCAAGAAGATCAAAATATGCTTTTAGTGCTCTAAAGAGGCATGCATGATAGCAAGATGGCTGGTGGTGAATTTATATGTCTGACAAGAGATACAACCACGAGCCCTTGTCAGCATCTTTAATGGTTTGGCTTGTTAGTGATAATTGAGTTTGGTCGTATGCAACATGTTTTATAGTATATACTAAGATGTGTGTATTTAATGATAGTTGTTTTGTTTCTGTTAGTAAACGAACGGTTACGACAGTAGCACTCTATATAAGTGTGTGTAATGTTTTAAGACAAAGATGTCGAGATAATAAGAGAAAAATTTTCACTCTTTAATAATGTGTTCTTTTTTATGTTTCGTCTTGTTCTGTATTTGAAGCAATGGCTTTTAGAATAATAATGCAAGAGAAAAACTCTAACATGGCTCACACCATCGAAGCATCGACCTGACTACCTCTCAATCTTTTATTCTGAAGAAATGAGTCAATATTTTTCAGATATGAATATGATATCTTAACCAAGAGCTGAAAGATGTGACTAGAAAAGAAGTCTCAAGCAGCAGGTTAAAAAATTTTTAGTTACTTAATCCATGAAATTTGCAGGTTGTAAGTATTGTACATGGTTCTACATATGTGTCACTACACCTTACTTACAAATTCTCAGGTAAATAAGAGATATTGGTTTTGTTAACCAAAAAAATGAAAATATTCGGAGCTGAAGAATCTTTAGCCAATGTGCTACAGCGGATCTTGTGACAATACATAGACTTAGGGCATCCACATTGGTTTGGTCCCTCAGATTTAATAATAATATTTTGATAGTTTCTTATTTTTAGGTTGAGCATTGGTGTCTATTTGTATTTGGTTCCCCGAATAAAATAATAATATTTTGAAAGTTTAAAGATTAATTATTTAAAGTTGAGAAAACAAAAACATACAATTAAGAAATTAATAACAGAAAACATATAACATAAAAACATAAAAACAAAAACAAACATTTTATTCAACTCATAGAAATTTTAAAATCAATCTTCATTATCCGGAAGATGTCCAAAGTTAGTCCAAATATGCTCAATCAAATCTTGTTTTAGTTGGTCATGAGCTTGTTTATCCCGAAGTCTTGTTTGACGAGTAATCGTACTGCTGATATTTGAACCCACACCGGCGGCACCAACGATATATGTTTGATCCACATGTTCTCCGTGTTGAAATTCAGAAACAATGTTTCGGTAACTGTATGTATGTCGTTCATCTTCGACAATCATATTATGGAGTATTATGCATGATCTTATTACATTTGCCATTTTATTTTTATCCCATAAACGAGACGGATTTTTAATAACGGCGAATCTAGCTTGCAAGACTCCAAAGGCACGCTCAACATCTTTCCTCACAGCTTCTTGTTTTTAAGAAAAGAGAGATTTTTTCCTACCTTGTGGAAGTCGGATTGATTGAATAAAAGTTGCCCAATTTGGATAAATACCATCAGTGAGATAGTACGGCAAGTTGTACTCCCTTCCGTTGACAACGAAGTTGACTTCCAGAGCTTGACCGGTTATTATGTCATCAAAAACATTAGATCGATCAAGAATATTAAGGTCGTTCATAGTACCTGGAGCTCCAAAAAAGGCATGCCATATCCAGAGGTCATACGAAGCTACTGCTTCCAACACAAATGTAGGTTTTCCGGTTGATCGTGAATACATGCCTTTCCAAGCCTTGGGACAATTCTTCCACCCCCAATGCATACAGTCAATGCTACCAATCATCCCGGGAAATCCACGCTGTTCATTCTGATAGAGTAGTCTTTGTAGATCCTCCTGTGTAGGACGTCTTAGGTATTCATCTCCAAACACTTGGATGATGCCGGCGGTAAATTCATGCAAACATTTCCGAGCTGTCGAAGCACCAATTCGTACATACTCGTCAACATTGTCAGACGAAGTACCATATGCCAATTGACGAATTGCTGCAGTACATTTTTGTATAGGTGAAAGACCAGCCCATCCGGTTGCATCCTGGGTTTGGGGGAAATATTCGATTTTGGTAGAGAGACATTGCACAATTCGCATGAACAGTGGCTTGTGCATGCGAAACCGTCGCGGGAATAAATATTCTGGATATGTGGGAGTGTCACTAAAATAATCATTCCAAAGATTATTGTGGCCTTCTTCCCGGTTTCGCTCGATAAAAATCCTATCGTTTGGCTAGTTTGGTTCCGGAATAATATGCAAGACATCATAAATGTTTTCTAAATAGCCCTCAAAATGATCATTGTCATCGGCTTGGTAGTGATAATGGTTTGAAGATGATCCCATTTCAAGAGAAAGGAAAAGAAATGATGAAATGACTTGTATTAAAGAGAGAAGAAGAGAAATGAAGATAAAGGAAGAGAAAGTGTTGTTGCTTTGATCTTGTTTGGTGTGAGTATTTTGTTGCTTTGATGGTGTTTCAAATGAATTTTTTGTTGCTTTGGTCTTGTTTGGTGTGAGTGAAGAGTTATCATATATATAGTGGAGTTCCATTATTTTGTAACCCGTGAGCCTCAACAAAACAAGAAAATTAACCCGTGAGCCTCAACAAAAGAAGACAATGTACCCGTGGGATAGCAAAACAAAACAACGTACATGGTTAAAAAAACAACAAGTACCCGTGAGAGACCAAAACAAAACAACATACATGATAAGAAAACAACCAGTACCCGTGTAAATCATTACACCAACATGAACAAAATACATGCGAAAATGATGATTACACCAACAACCAGCAAATCAGTTAAATTTCTTAACTTATTTTCCTTAGGCATCTCATTAACTACATTCTCCAACATAACCAGCTTCTGTTCAGTTGCGTAACTCTGATCTCTAACCTGATTGATGTCTGATTCATATTCATTGAACAATGTTAAGTAATCTACCTTCTCAGCCATCACTTCATATCGTTTATCACTGTCCCTCAACTCCTCCATTACAGCCACATCCCACCACTTGTGAATATGCATCTCTCCATCATCGACATTTGGACATGTGAAGAACCTGCAATAAATAAAGAGTTAGCATGTATACGAAACTTATACTTCAATAAAATTAAAATCATATACCTTCTGTTGTAGCAGTTGGATAGAATAGGAGTCGCACCACAGTAGCATTCCTTCCGGAATCCATGCTCCACCTCAGGTTGAAGTGGGTATTGCCTCGACTCTGCTTCATCCATACGAATCAAAGCCTCTAGCTCTCTATCCACAGTGTCCTCTGCGTACTTATCAGCCAGATTGGATGAAGAAGGCTGAGAATAGCTATAGTCCTGGCCCATTTCTTACGTAACCTGAAGATAAACAAGAAGAAGCAGATTAGTTAATGCAATAGCCGAGTTAGAGAACTAACAATCTGATTAAGTTAGTTAATACAATAGCCGAGTTACTAGAAATTAAAATAGATTTATATTGATTTAGTTTAAAACAGGAAATACAAATCAAACAGGAAATACTAAAACAGGAAATACAAATCAAACAAACAGGGATTACAAATCAAATACATAAGCCGAGATTTAACCAAGAAAAACAAACAACAAACACATGCTCTAATATCAGAAATACTGGGAGACAATCTTGTTCATGATAACTTCTTCACTCGCATTCAAGGGTTCTTTTTTGGCTAGGAGAGTGTCTAGGATGGCCAGCTTCTGTAGTTTCTCCTTTTCAGCCAATTCCTCTTTCTTGACATCCCACATGCTCTTATACTCAGCAAGAGTCTTCACGTTTGTGGACTGAGCATTGTTCCTCTTCGCCTTGGCAGCCTTGATCCCTTCTGGCCTTTTCTCACACTCCTCAACGTTGCAGCTTGATGATTGTGAACCTTCAGCAGCTTGTTTCCTCTTTGTTGCAGGCTGAGATGGGGGCGTGTTAATAGTGTTCAGGGATAGAAATTTCTGCTCAAACCTTAACCGAAACCAACAATGTTCAAGGTTAAATATCTTCTTATGGTCAGCAAAGTAGATATCATGTGCATTCTTCATGATATCATTTTCAGAATGACCAGAGCTGTTCAGTCTCTCTGCAGCTGCGAATGCTGCACAGAACTTGTTAGTTTGGTCATTTATCTTGTGCCAACGCTGCTTGCAATGTGTCATCAGCATCTGTTCACCACCATTTCTAGCATGAGGAGTGTCAACATAGTATTTTTGAATCCTTTGCCAGAAACTTCCTCCCTTTTGTTGATTTGCAACGATGACATCTTTTGAAGTGTTGAGCCAAGCGGAGATCAAGACTTAATCATCAGCAGGTGTCCATATCTTTCTTGCGCTCCAATGGTGTTTCTTGCGAAAGAGTTGGCGAAGGTTGGGAGCTTTGAGGAGAAGGTTGGGAGCTGTGAGGAGAAGGTTGGGAGCTCTGTCCAGAAGGTGGATAACTTTCCCAATGAAAGTTTTCATTTAAACCACCTTCTTCTTGACTGTTAAGCAGGTTTAAGTAAGAAGAAGACTGAAAGAAGGGATTCGTAGAATCCATATGAAGAAACGAATAAGGAATAGAAGGAATGAGAAGAGAAGAGAAGAGAAGCGAGTATAGAAAGAAGATGTTACTAAATGAGTGGGGGTTACAAGTGAAAGAGATTTATGATAAGCGAGTACAAGTGAGAGATTTATGATGGAAATAGGAAGAAGATGGTTGGGGTTTAATAGGTTAAAAGGTAACTTGCAATAAGTAACAAAACATAAAGACCAAACAACCAATGTCTAATCACAATTTATGACAAGTACACATTACAACTACCAACTTAAACAAGAAACTATGAACAAACCACACCAAAATTAAATACAATAAACTACACAACAATCACAATTTATTAGAAGTACACATTACAACTACCAAATGAGAAACCTAAAATCCTTTACCAATTAAGACAAAAGCAAACGACACAACAATCACCAAATGATCCTATAATATAGTTACTATATACCAAGGATCCTTTAACAATTAAGACAAAAAAACCAAAGTTCTAACAAAATCAATGTTAAAAACAAGAGTTAGCAACCATACGAGTACTTATCATAAACCTAATACGACACAACAATCACAACAATACTTAACAATAACCCTAATACTTAATTCGATAACCCTAATACGACACAACAATCACAACAATACTTAACAATCCACAATCACCGAATACTTAACAATCAACAAACGACACAACAATCACAACAATACTTAACAATCCACAATCACCGAATACTTAACAATCAACAAACGACACAACAATCACGAAGCCAAAGCAACAAATAACCCTAATTCAATAACCCTAATTCAATAACCCTAATTCAATAACCCTAATTCAATAACCCTAATACAATAACCCTAATTCATAAACCTTAATTCGATAATCCCAAATCTCTAACCCTAATTCGATAATCCCAAATCTTTAACCCTAATTCGATAATCAGCAATAATGAGAGAAATCTCATATTGGGGGAAGAAGACATACCTCAATTACCACGATTGAACCGCCGGACAAGCATCGGGAGACAGAGAAGATCGGATCGCCGGACAAGCTTCGGGAGAGAAGATCGAATCGCCGAACAAGCTTCGAGACAGATGTTCGGACCGGCTTTGGGAAAAACAGAAGATCGGCTTCGGTATTTTGTAAAGAAATTCCGGTGAGAAGACAATCAGCTTCGTGATATTGTCGATGATGTGTATCGCCTTTGTCCTCGCCGTCGAGAGAAGAAAGAAGTTGAACAAAATTTGTCTCGACAAATTTTTTTGGTTTAACCCTAGAGAATTCAACAGCCAATCATAATAGACTATGTGGCGAAGAAGACGGACGAAAAACGTCCTATAATAAGAACCGATTTTTCAATAATGGGCCTTTTAGAATTAAATTAAATCCATAAAAAAACCAGGGACGGACCGAATCGACGGTGTTGCCCATGGTCTTATATTGTATGTCTATCTTCATTTGTAGGCGTTATTGCAAGCTTGTGAGTTTGAGCCATTTTTTTGTAGGCGTTATTCATATTCGGGATTGTAGAAAACAGAAAAGGGTTCACATGTAAATTTCCAGCTTGACAATACAATTTCACCTACAGCAGTCACCCCAGCAAGAACAATAAAAAGGTCTTTACTCACGGGTAAAGTGTAGACATATTTTAACCATCCATGTTTATCCATATCCTCTAGAACAACAGCTAATTTACCAATCTAATAGGGCATTTACAAAAGCATTCTGCATCAACAAACTTAAAATTTTCTAACCTAACATCAAAGCAAACTAGCAAATAAGTATTATCATTAGAGGTTTTATCAACTGTGCAAGCTAAGTAATACAAAACTCCATTATCCCTTCAAAAATAGCAATATGGATTAAGGGACACTGGATCCTCCTCCACCTCATTTTACCAGTTCCTAATGTCAGAATACGATGAACCGTTGGACGATATGGTAGGTTCATGATCAGCACTTTGTATTGCTTGTCAATTGGATCAAACCCAAAAAATTCAAGCTCAATTACGTAAGATGGCATACTCTTTGCGCCCGGAAATTTGTAGAGCAACTCAAAACTTAAGAAGCATTTAGCCAATGTGCTACAAAAGATCTTCTGTATATATACACAGCGGACTACTAAAAAGGCATCTCCAAGACACTTCCTCGGCAACACAGAGCAAGGTTTGAAACAAAGGCAGGTCCTAAGTAAATGCACTATGCATCTCTGGTTCTCTCTAAAATTTACAACAAAAAATGTTCTAAAATAAATTTCCACTGCTGGGCTTTGAACCCAAAATTTTTAAGAGCAACTTAGATCTTAAAAAGCATTTAGCCAATGTGTTCTAGCGGATTTTTTGTATATATATAAAGCGGACAGCTAAGAAAGGCATCTCCTAGCCGCTTCCACGGCTTTACCAAGAAGGGTTTAAAACAAAGGCGGATCCTAAGTAAAAGACTGGCACAATGCATCTCTGGTTCTCAATGAATTATACTGCCAAAAAAATAGTTTCAAAATACATTTCTGCTGCCGGGTTTTGAACCCAAAAATTTTAAGAGCAACTTAGATCTTAACAAGCATTTAGCCAATGTGCTACAGCGGATTTTTCGTATATATATAAAGCGGACTACTAAGAAAGGCATCTCCAAGCCGCATCCTTGGCTTTACCAAGAAGGGTTTGAAACAAAGGCAGCTGTCGGGCTTTAAACCCAAAAATTTGTACAGCAACTTAGAACTTAAGAAGCATTTAGCCAGTGTGCTATAGCAGATCTTTCGTCATATATACAGCTAACTAATAAAAAGACATCTCCATGACGTGCCCTCAGCATTACCAAGAAGGGTTTGAAACAAAGGTGGGTCCCAAGTAAACTGGAAAATGCATCTATTGTTCTCTCCGAAATATACTCCAAAAAAAAAATGTTCTAAAACGAATTTTTGCTACCGGGGTTTGAAACCAAAAATTTTGAGAGCAAGTTAGCTCTTAATAACCATTTAACCAATGGGTTCTAGAGGATTGTTTGCATCTATATACAGCGTACTATTAAGAAATGCATCCCCAACCCGCTTCTTCGGCTTTACCAATAACGGTTTCAAGCAAAGGGGGGTCCCAAGTAAAAGACTGGCACAATGTATCTCTAGTTCTCTCCGACATATACTGCAAAAAAAAATGTTCCAAAATAAATTTTCCGTTGTCGGGCTTTGAATCCGGAATTCTGAAGAGCAACTTGGATCTTAAGAGCTTTTAGCCAAAGTGCTACATCGGATCTTCTGAATGTATATACAGCGGGCAACTAATCAGGCATCTTCATGCCGCATCTTTGGCAATACCAAGAAGGGTTTGAAACAAAGGTGGGGCCTAAGTAAAAGACTAGCACAATGCATATACTGCATGAAAAAAAAAATTACAAAATAAATTTTCGGCTGCCGAGCATTGAACCTGGATATTTGTAGAGCAACTTAGAATTTAAGAAGCAATTAGCAAATGTGCTACAACGGATCTTTGTACATATTTACAGCGAACTACTAAAAAGACATCTCCATGCCGCTTCCTCAGCAGTATCAAAAATGGTTTGAAACCAAGGCGGGTGCTAAGTAAACTAGATCATTGTTCTCTACAAAATATACTCCAAAAAAAGAAATTTCTAAAAGAAATTTCTGCTGCCAGACTTTGAAACCAAAAATTTTAAATAGCAACTTAGCTCTTTAAAACCATTTAGCCAATGGGTGCTAGAGGATTGTTTGCATCTATATACAGCATACTACTAAAAAATGCATCCCATAGCCGCTTCCTCAGCTTTACCAAGAAAGGTTTGAAGCAAAGGCGGGTCCAAAGTAAAAGACTGGCACAATGTATCTCTAGTTCTCTCCAAGATATACTGCAAAAAAAATGTTCCAAATTAAATTTAACGCTGCCAAGCTTTGAACCCAGAATTCTGAAGAGCAACTTCGATCTCAAGAGCATTTAGCCAATGTGCTACAGCAGATCTTTTGAATGTATATACAGCGGGCAACTAATAAGGCATCTTCACGCTGCATCTTTGGCAATACCAAGAAGGGTTTGAAAAGAATGTGGGTCCTAAGTAAAAGACTAGCACAATGCATATAATGCATGAAAAAAAAATTCCAAAATAAATTTCCCTCAACTGAGCTTTGAACCTAGATATTTGTAGAGCAACTCAGAACTTAATAAGCATTTAGCCAATGTGCTACAACGAATCTTTGTACATATTTACAGCGAACTACTAAAAAGACATCTCCATGCCGCTTCCTCAGCAGTACCAAGAAGGGTTTATAACAATGGCGGGTGCTAAGTAAACTAGATCAAATGCATCTATTGTTCTCCCCGAAATATACTCCAAAAAAAGAAATGTTCTAAAATAAATTTCTGCTGCCAGGCTTTGAAACAAAAATTTTTAAGAGCAACCAACTATACGAAGAACGGTTTGAAGCAAAGGCGTGTCCCAAGTAAAAGACTGGCACAATGTATCTCTAGTTCTCACCTACATATAATGCAAAAAAAATGTTCCAAAATGAATTTTTCGTTGCCGGATATTTGTAGAGCAACTTAGAATTTAAGAAGAATCTAGCCAATGTGCTACACCGGATCTTTGTACTTATATACAAAGAACTACTAAAAACACATCTCTATGCCGCTTCCTCAGCAGTACTAAGAAGGGTTTGAAAAAAAGGCGGGTGCCAAGTAAACTGGATCAATGCATCTATTGTTCTCTCCGAAATATACTCCAAAAAAAGAAATGTTCTAAAATAAATTTCTGCTGCCAGGCTTTGAAACCAAAAATTTTAAAAGCAACTTAGATCTTAAAAACTATTTAGCCAATAGGTTCTAGAGGATTGTTTGCATCTATATACAGCATACTACGAATAAATGCATCCCCAAACCGCTTCCTCGGCTTTCCAAAGAAAGGTTTGAAGCAAAGGAGGGTCCCAAGTAAAAGACTGGCACAATGTATCTCTAGTTCTCTCCGACATATACTGCAAAAAAAAAATGTTCCAAATAAATTTTTCGCTGCCATGCCTTGAACCCAGAGTTCTGAAGAGCAACTTCGATCTTAAGAGCATTTAGCCAATGTGCTACAGCAGATCTTTTGAACGTATATAGAGTGGGTAACTAATAAGGCATCTTAACGCTGCATCTGTGGCAATACCAAGAAGGGTTTGAAACAAAGGCGGGTCCTAAGTAAAAGACTAGCACAATGCATATACTGCATGAAAAAATAATTCCAAAAGAAGTTTTCCACTGTTGAGCTTTGAACCCAAATATTTGCAGATCAACTTATTATTTAAGAAGCATTTAGCCAATGTGCTACAACGGATCTTTGTACATATTTACAGAGAACTACTAAAAAGACATCTCCATGCCGCTTCCTAAGCAGTACCAAGAATGGTCTGAAAAAAGGTGGGTGCTAAGTAAACTAGATAAATGCATATATTGTTCTCTTGATAGGATCTCCCTAGGATAGAAACTCTGATGAAGGCTGTAGACTGATGAATGATGATGAGACTCAGTGATGATGGTGTGGAAGTGGCAAATACGGTGGAGAGGATGATGCGAGATCGTGAATATTGAGGGATATGGTGATGATCGAATGATAGAACAATGATTAGATGGAGATAGATTATTTGGGTGGTGATATGGATTGTAACAAGTGAAGAGTTTCTGAATCACAAAGTGTATAGAAACCCAGAAATCAAGAACGCATTCAAGAATTCTAATTGAGAGAAGAAAGTTCACAAAACGTGTTTACAACATACTTCTTCGCTAAAGAACAAAAGAGGCGTAGCTTTGGGTTTTAAACACACTAGGGCTCGACACTCCAAACAACAAGAAGTGCAAAACTAAAACAACAAGACGTTTTAAGGAAAAAAGAAAAAACAGCAAAACGTCTAGACGACCTGTAGTAGTACAGAAGTCGGCTGAACTAGTACAGAAGTACATTATTCCCCCTTTGGTAATGACTTCTAGATAACTCGACGTAGTGATCCATTTGCCTCATTAAAAACCATGCTGAGAAAACCCATTGGGACAAAACTCAGCTATGGGAAAAAGAGTACAAACTTCACACCTAAGTTACCTAGTCCTCATTACCGGGTGAAGTCTTCAAGGTGGATATGTTGAAGACTTGGATCCTTGGTAGGTTGAATGACCCGTCAACTATGAGTGAATGAGCTTCCTTGGCCATCTCCTTAGCTCTTGAACGAGTGATCCTTCCCACCACCTCCGGTTGCTCTGCAGCCTCTGGCTCCTTGCTTGCCACGATCATATCATCCTCCCCCTCTTCAAAAGGATTTGTCCTCAAATCAGAATCTGCATAATAAGGGAGCAAGTCAGAAACATTAAATGTAGATGATATGGTATACTTACCTTGAAGATCAATCTGATATGCATTGTCATTGATCCTCCTGATGACTTCAAATGGGCCATCCGCTCGTGGTAGAAGCTTGCTCTTTCTCTCTTCTGGGAACCTTTCCTTGCGTAAGTGAATCCACACTAAGTCTCCTTCTTCAAAGATGAGCTCCTTTCTACCCTTGTTTGCATGCTTCTCATATTGCTTGGTCCTTTTCTCTATGTTCTCCTTAGCTTTAGCATGTATCCTCCTCACCTGTTCAGCCTTTTCTTTGCCATCAAAGCTACACTTCACACTTAAAGGTAAAGGAATCAAGTCTAGAGGTGATTGTGGATTAAAACCATAGACAATTTCAAAAGGAGAAAATAGGGTAGCAGAATGCTTAGCGTGATTGTATGCGAACTCCACATGTGGGACACATTCTTCCCATGATTTGAGGTTGCTTCTCACTAAGGTCCTGAGGAGTGTAGATAGCGTCCTGTTCACCACTTCGGTTTGTCCATCTGTTTGCGGGTGACATGTGGTTGAGAATGAAAGCTTGGTTCCTAGTTTAGCCCATAACGTCCTCCAGAAGTGTCCTAGTAACTTGGTATCTCGGTCAGAGACAATTACTTGAGGCATTCCATGTAGGCGTACTACTTCCCTGAAAAACAAGTTAGCTACAATAACAGCATCATCCGTCTTGTGACTTGCAATGAAGTGAGCCATCTTGCTAAACCTGTCAACCACAACAAAAATAGAATCTCTACCATTTATGGTTCGAGGTAAGCCAAGAACAAAATCCATAGAAATATGAGTCCAAGGTTGAGAAGGAATCGGTAGAGGAGTGTACAAGCCGTGAGGCTGTACCTTACCCTTCGCCATTTTGCAGATATGTCACCTAGAACAAACCTTCTCAACGTCTTTCTTCATTTGAGGCCAATAGAAGTGTTCTTGCAGTCCAAGTAGAGTCTTTGACACTCCGAAATGTCCAGCTAGTCCACCTCCGTGAGCTTCTTTGATCAGCAGCTCCCTCATGGATCCTCTTGGTATACACAATCTATCCTTAAAGAACAGATATCCATCCTGCCTATAATAGTTTTCAAAAGCAAACTTATGGCATTTGCCATAGCTCTCAGCAAAATCAATGTCAGTCTCATAAAGTCCTACTACTTCAGCAAAACCTTCTAACTTAGAAGACAAAGTAGAAACGAGAGTTTACCTCATGGATAATGCATCGGCGACTACATTATCCTTACCTTTCTTGTACTTAACCGTGTAGGGAAAAGTCTCAATGAACTCCATCCATCTAGCATGTCTCTTATTGAGCTTCTGTTGTCCTTTGAGATGCTTCAGGGACTCGTGATCAGTGTGAATAACGAACTCCTTGGGCCACAGGTAATGCTGCCACGTTTGAAGAGCCCAAACTAAGGCGTACAGTTCCTTGTCATATGTAGGATAGTTCAATGTCGATCCTCCTAGTTTCTCACTGAAGTAAGCTACTGGCTTCCTGTCCTGCATCAAAACAGCACCTATACCCACTCCGGAAGCATCACATTCAATCTCAAAAGTTTTCATAAAATCAGGAAGTAAGAGAATAGGGGCAGAGATAAGCTTCTCTTTTAAGGTTGAAAACGCCTTCTCTTGTGCTTCCTCCCATCTGAATCCTACATCCTTCTTGACAACTTCTGTAAGTGGCGCTGCAATAGTACTGAAGTCTTGCACAAATCGCCTGTAGAAGCCTGCTAGTCCATGAAAGCTCCTGACTTCTGCCACATTTTTAGGTGTTGGCCACTCCTTGATAGCCTTGACCTTCTCATCGTCCACTCTAACTCCTTCTGCACTGACAACAAAGCCTAGAAAAACAACCTCAGTAGTACAGAATGAACATTTAGAAAAATTAGCAAAGAGGGATTGAGAACGAAGAACATTTAGAACTTGGCGGATGTGTTCTAAGTGTTCTTCTAGACCTTTACTGTAGATGAGTATGTCGTCGAAATACACAACCACAAAGATGCCTATGAACGGTCTGAGAGCATGATTCATTAATCGCATGAAGGTGCTAGGAGCATTGGTGAGACCAAACAGCATGACCAGCCATTTGTAGAGCCCTTGCTTGGTCTTGAAAGCTGTTTTCCATTCATCTCCTTCCTTCATTCTGATCTGATGATACCCACTCTTCAAATCTATCTTTGAGAAGACTGTTGATCCACATAACTCATCCAACATGTCATCTAATCTCTGAATTGGGTGTCTATACTTCACTGTGATATTGTTAATAGCTCTGCAGTCAACACACATCCTCCATGAACCATCTTTCTTTGGTACAAGCAATACTGGTACTGCACATGGACTGAGACTCTCTCGGATGTGTCCCTTACTCATCAGCTCTTCTACTTGCTTCTGAAGCTCTTTAGTTTCTACTGGATTAGTTCTGTAAGCTGGTCTGTTCGGTAGAGCTGAACCTGGTACCAAATCAATCTGATGCTCTATCCCACGTATTGGAGGCAAGCCTGGAGGTATCTCTTCTGGAAACACATCCTTATACTCCTCTATAATCTCTATCATCTCGCGTGGAAGCTCTCCTGCTGACTTAGTGCTGGTGAGTGTTTCCTTGTACACAAACATGAATGTGGTCATCTCTGGATCAAATAGCTTGTTGAACTCGCTGTGATTGATGTACAGGCTGTGTGACACATTCTCTGTATCCTTGCGGTTCATGTGAAGTTGGTCCTTGTAGATTTCGCTGGGTGTAAGCGGTAGAAGAGTAACCTTGCGTCCCTTGAACTCAAACGTTTGCTTGTTGGTTTAACCATCATGAAACACTCTTCTGTCGAACTGCCATGGTCTTCCCAAAAGGATGTGACTTGATTTCATTGGAATAACATCACAAAGCAGCTCATCCTCATACTTCCCAATCGCTAGTTTCACCATCACTTGCTGCGAAACTGTCAAAGCACCCTTGTTGTTCAACTACTGTAGCTGATAAGGTCTTGGATGTGAAGTAGTCTTGAGATTAAGCTTCTGTACCATCTCTTCACTAGCTGCATTAGTACAGCTTCCACCATCAACGATCAAGGTGCAGACCTTGTCTTGAACCATACACCGTGTGTGAAATAGGTTCTCACGCTGTCCTCTATCATCTGGGTGGACCTGAACACTTAAAGCCCTGCGTGCTACCAAAATCTCTCCCATGACTGCTGGTTCACATTCTTCACAGAGTTCAGACTCTGATTCACTCTCTGAACTGTCTACTGGCACAATCTCTCCTCCTTCTTAAAGAAGAAACATCTTCTTGTTTGGACAGTCTCTGGAATAATGCCCCATTCCTTGGCATTTGAAACACCTAATATGACTTGTAGAGGTACTACTCTTGGGCTTGAAGTCGATTTTAACCTCCTCTTTGACTGTAGCTGTCACGGGTTTGCTGTCCTGGTGAAGGCGGGTTTGCTGAACTCCCTCGGCTTGGACATGTTAGGCGTGAATGTAGACCTCACTCCCTTTCTCTTGATCTGCGATTCAATCAACTCTGCCTTATGTACCATTTCTTGCACATCCTCATAGTCCTGCAACTCTACCTTGTCTTGAATCTCTCTGTTTAAACCCCCAAGAAACCTCGACATAACCATGTCTTCACTTTCCCTTAGATCAGCCCTGATCATAAGCGTTTCCAGCTCTTGATAGTAGTCTCTAACAGACTTAGTGCCTTGAATGAGACGCCTAAGCTTGTTAAGAATCTCCCTCTGATAGTGTGTAGGCACAAACTTCTTTCTCATCTGCGTGACTAACTGTTCCCATGTAGTGATAGCAGGCTCTCTCTGTCGATGTCTAGTAAGCCCCAACTGCTCCCACCACAACAAAGCATAGCCATTGAATTCGGATATGGCTATCTTCACCTTGTTCAACTCAAAAGTACCTTGAACCTGAAAGTTGGACTCCATCTTCCTTTCCCAGTCTAGATAAGTTTCTGGGTCATTGGTTCCATGGAAAGAAGGATACTGAATTTTAAGATGCTTCAGCTGCTGTCTCAAAGGATCATAATCCCTGCCATGATCTCTGTTTCTGTTTCTCCTCATTGTTTCTTGACTATGATCTGAAACTTCTTCTTCTTCAGAATACTCTCTATCTGACTCAATGTATATTCGATGCCCAGCTACTTGTTCAGCTCGTTGTGGGCGTATATGATCTCTGCCAGTTCTGCGTTGTTCTCTTTCTGTACCCTGAGTGCTTCTTCTCTGATTGAAACAAGTCTCTCTTCCCCCAGTAGGTGACTTAGCTGTTCTGACCCGTGTATGCTTGGAAGAGGTTCCCGCGTGAGCCTTTCCTTTAGCTAAACGAAGGGCCTCATTAGGACTAGGCGGTTCTGTAGAACTATGTTCTGAAGCACTAGATACGTGAGCTATGTCCTTGAACTGTTTCTCAAACTTGTTACTGAGCTGCTCCATCTGTTGCTGAAACTGAGTAGACATTAACTTGTTTGCTTCTGCTATTTGCTTAGACATGGCTTGATTCAAAGCTTCCATAGCTTCTGGAGATAGCTCCATTGTACCTGCAAATCAAAGAAGAAACTCGCAGTAACTTGTTCTTTGAATGAGAAACAAAAATAAACTCTAAGACTCTGAATTTTAAACAAGAAAAACACACGACTGCAGACCTAGTATCGAGCGACACCACAAGAGAATCGATCGACACCCAACCCTATAACGAACAAACTCGAAATAATTAAACCCTAATGCAATCATATGTCAAAAACAACACACAAACTAAATCCTAAACGATCTAGAAACAAACAAACCAACAAAAAACTAAACCCTATTCGATCTAGACACAAACGAATCTCAAAAATTCAAACCCTAAAACTAAATGAACGAAATTAAGCAAAAACTCAAGAGATTAGGAATCTTAGAATCGCTTAGCCTTGGCACAGAGTTGGCTCTGATACCACATGATAGGATCTCCCTAGGATAGAAACTCTAATGAAGGCTGTAGACTGATGAATGATGATGAGACTCGGTGATGATGGTGTGGAAGTGGCAAATACGGTGGAGAGGATGATGCGAGATCGTGAATATTGAGGGATATGGTGATGATCGAATGATAGAACAATGATTAGATGAAGATAGATTATTTGGGTGGTGATATGGATTGTAACAAGTGAAGAGTTTCTGAATCACAAAGTGTATAGAAACCCAGAAATCAAGAACGTATTCAAGAATTCAAATTGAGAGAAGAAAGTTCACAAAACGTGTTTACAACATACTTCTTCGCTAAAGAACAAAAGAGGCGTAGCTTTGGGTTTTAAACACCCTAGGGCTCGACACTCCAAACAACAAGAAGTGCAAAACTAAAACAACAAGACGTTTTAAGGAAATAAGAAAACAGCAAAACGTCTAGACGATCTGTAGTAGTACAGAAGTCGGCTGAACTAGTACAGAAGTACATTATTCCCCCTTTGGTAATGACTTCTAGATAACTCGACGTAGTGATCCATTTGCCTTATTAAAAACCATGCTGAGAAAACCCATTGGGACAAAACTCAGCTATGGGAAAAAGAGTACAAACTTCACACCTAAGTTACCTAGTCCTCATTACCGGGTGAAGTCTTCAAGGTGGATATGTTGAAGACTTGGATCCTTGGTAGGTTGAATGACCGGTCAACTATGAGTGAATGAGCTTCCTTGGCCATCTCCTTAGCTCTTGAACGAGTGATCCTTCCCACCACCTCCGGTTGCTCTGCAGCCTCTAGCTCCTTGCTTGCCACAATCATATCATCTCTCCTAAATATACTCCAAAAAAAGTAATGTTCTAAAATAATTTTTTGCTGCCGAGCTTTGAAACCAAAAATTTTCTGCTGCCGGGCTTTGAAACCAAAAATTTTAATAGCAACTTAGATCTTAAATACCATTTAGAAAATGTGTTCTAGAGGATTGTTGGCATCTATATACAGCATACTACTAAGAAATGCATCCCCAAACCGCTTCCTCGGCTTTACTAAGAACGGTTTGAAGCAAAGGCGGGTCCCAAGTAAAAGACTGGCACAATGTGTCTCTAGTTCTCTACTACATATATGTACTTCCAAAAAAAAATGTTCCAAAATGAATTTTCTGCTGCCGGGCTTTGAACCCAGAATTCTGAAGAGCAACTTGGACCGCAAGAGCATTTAGCCAATGTGCTACAACAGATCCTATTAATGGATATACAGCAGGCAACTAATAAGAGTTCTTCACACCGCATCTTTGGCAATACCAAGAAGAGTTTGAAACAAAGGCGGGTCCTAAGTAAAAGACTAGCACAATGCATATACTGCACGAAAAAAAAATTCCAAAATAAATTTTCCGCTGCCGAGCTTTGAACCCGAAAATTTGTAGAGCAACTTAGAATTTAAGAAGCATTTAGCCAATGTGCTACAACGGATCTTCGTACATTTTTACAGAGAACTACTAAAAAGACATTTCCATGCCGCTTCCTCAGCAGTACCAAGAATGGTTTGAAACAAAGGCGGGTGCCAAGTAAAATGGATCAATGCATCTATTGTTCTCTCCGAAATATTCCCCAAAAAAAGAAATGTTCTAAAATAATTTTCTGATGGCGGGCTTTGAAATCAAAAATTTTAAGAGCAACTTAGATCTTAAAAACCATTGACCCAATGGGTTCTAGAGGATTGTTTGCATCTATATATAACACACTACTAAGAAATGCATCCCCAAACCAATTCCTCGGCTTTACCAAGAATGGTTTGAAGCAAAGGCGGGTCCCAAGTAAAAGACTTGCACAATGTGTCTCTAGTTCTCTCCTCAGCAGTACCAAGAATGGTTTGAAACAAAGGCCGATGCCAAGTAAAATGGATCAAGGCATCTATTGTTCTCTCCCAAATATACTCCAAAAAAAAGAAATGTTCTAAAATAATTTTTTGCTGTCGGGCTTTGAAACTAAAAATTTTAAGAGCAACTTAGATCTTAAAAACCATTTAGAAAATGTGTTCTAGAGGATTGTTGGCATCTATATACAGCATACTACTAAGAAATGCATCCCCAAACCGCTTCCTCGGCTTTAACAAGAACGAATTAAAGCAAAGGCGGGTCCCAAGTAAAAGACTGGCACAATGTGTCTCTAGTTCTCTCCTACATATACTTCCAAAAAAAAAATGTTCCAAAATGAATTTTCCGCTGCCGGGCTTTGAATCCTTAGTTCTGAAGAGCAACTTGGATCTCAAGAGCATTTAGCCAATGTGCTACAGCAGATCTTTTGAATGTATATACAGTGGGCAACTTATAAGGCATCTTCATGCTGCATCTTTGGCAATACGAAGAAGGGTTTGAAACAAAGGCGGGTCCTACGTAAAAGACTAGCCCAATGCATATACTGCATGAAAAAAAAATTCCAAAATAAATTTTCCGCTGCCGAGCTTTGGACCCTAATAGTTGTAGAGCAACTTAGAATTTAAGAAGCATTTAGCCAATGTGCTACAACGGATCTTTGTACATATTTACAGAGAACTACTAAAAAGACATCTCCTTGCCGCTTCCTCAGTAGTACCAAGAATGGTTTGAAACAAAGGCGGGTCCTATGTAAAAGTAAAAGACTAGTACAATGCATATACTGCATGAAAAAAAAATTCCAAAATAATTTTTCCGCTGCCCGGCTTTGAACCCATATATTTGTAGAGTAACTTAGAATTTAAGAAGCATTTAGCCAATGTGCTACAACGGAACTTTGTACATATTTACAGAGAACTACTAAAAAGATCTACATGCCGCTTCCTCAGCAGTAACAAGAATGGTTTGAAACAAAGGCGGGTGCCAAGTAAATGGATCAATGCATCTATTGTTCTCTCCAAAATATACTTCAAAAAAAGAAATGTTCTAAAATAATTTTCTGCTGCCGGGCTTTGAAACCAAAATTTTTAATAGCAACTTAGATCTTAAAAACATTTAGCCAATGGGTTCTAGAGGATTGTTTGCATCTATATACAGCATACTACTAAGAAATGCATTCCGAAACCGCTTCCTCGGCTTTACCAACAATGGTTTGAAGCAAAGGCGGAAGTAAAAGACTGGCACAATGTGTCTCTAGTTCTCTCCTACCTATACTTCCAAAATGAATTTTCCGCTGCCGGGCTTTGAACCCAGAATTCTGAAAAGCTACTTGGATCTCAAGAGCATTTAGCCAATGCGCTACAGCAGATCTTTTGAATGTATATACAGCGTGCAACTAATAAGGCATCTTCATGCTGCATCTTTGGCAATACCAAGAAGGGTTTGAAACAAAGGCGGGTCCTAAGTAAAAGACTAGCACAATGCATATACTGCATGAAAATAAAATTCCAAAATAAATTTTCCGCTGCCGAGTTTTGAACCCAAATATTTTTAGAGCAATTTAGAATTTAAGAAGCATTTAGTCAATGTGCTACAACGGATCTTTGTACATATTTACAGAGAACTACTAAAAAGACATCCACATGCCACTTCCTCTGCAGTACCAAGAATGGTTTGAAACAAAGGCGGGTGCCAATGAAAATGGATCAATGCATCTATTGTTCTCTCCAAAATATACTCCAAAAAAAGAAATGTTCTAAAATAATTTTCTCCTGCCGGGCTTTGAAACCAAAAATTTTAATAGCAACTTAGATCTTAAAAATAATTTAGCAATTGGGTTCTAGAGGATTGTTTGCATCTATATACATCATACTACTAAGAAATGCATCCCTAAACCGCTTCCTCGGCTTTACAAAGAACGGTTTGAAGCAAAGGCGGGTCCCAAGTAAACGACTTGCACAATGTGTCTCTAGTTCTCTCCTACATATACTTCCAAAAAAAAAGTTTCAAAATGAATTTTCCGCAGCCGGGCTTTGAACCCAGAATTCTGAAGAGCAACTTGGATCTCAAGAGCATTTAGCCAATGTGCTACAACAGATCTTTTGAATGTATATACATTGGGCAACTAATAAGGCATCTCCATGCTGCATCTTTGGCAATACCAAGAAGGGTTTGAAACAAAGGCGGGTCCTAAGTAAAAGACTAGCACAATGCATATACTGCATGAAAATTAAATTCTAAACTAAATTTTCCGCTGCCGAGTTATGAACCCAGATATTTGTAGAGCAACTTAGAATTTAAGAAGCATTTAGCCAATGTGCTACAACGGATATTTGTACATATGTACAGAGAACTACTAAAAAGACATCTCAATGCTGCTTCCTCAGCATTACCAAGATCTGTTTGAAACAAAGGCGGGGGCCAAGTAAAATGGATCAATGCATCTATTGTTCTCTCCAAAATATACTCCATAAAAAGAATTGTTCTAAAATAAATTTCTGCTGCCGGACTTTGACACCAAAAATTTTAAGAGCAACTTAGATCTTAAAAACCATTTAGCCAATTGGTTCAAAAAGAGGATTGTTTGCATCTATATACAACATACTACTAAGATATGCATCCCCAAGCCACTTACTCGGCATTACCAAGAACGGTTTGAAGCAAAGGCGGGTCCCATGTAAAAGACTAGCATAATATATCTCTAGTTCTCTCCGACATATACTGCAAAAAAAAATGTTCCAAAATAATTTTTTTGCTGCCGGGCTTTGAACACGGAAATCTGAGGAGGATCTTGGAACTCAAAATCATTTAGCCAATGTACTACAACGGTTCTTTTTAATGTATATACAGCGGGTTAGTAATAAGAGTTCTTCACGCCGCATCTTTTGCAATATCAATAAGAGTTTAAAACAAAGGCGGGTCCTAAGTAAAAGACTAGCACAATGCATATAAATTTAAGAAATGCATCCTCGGCTTCACCAAGAACGGTTTGAAGCAAAGGTGGGTCCCAAGTAAAAGATTGGCACAATGTGTCTTGTTCTCTCCTACATATACTTCTAAAAAAAAATGTTCCAAAATGAATTTTCCGCTGCCAGGCTTTGAACCCAGAACTCTGAAGAGCAACTTGGATCTCAAGAGCATTTAGCCAATATGCTACAACGGATCTTTGTACATATTTACAGAGAACTACTAAAAAGACATCTCCATGCCGCTTCCTCAGCAGTACCAAGAATGGTTTGAAACAAAGGCGGGTGCCAAGTAAAATGGATCAATGCATCTATTGTTCTCTCCAAAATATACTCCAAAAAAAGTAATGTTCTAAAATAATTTTCTACTGCCGGGCTTTGAAACCAAAAATTTTAAGAGCAACTTAGATCTTAAAAACCATTTAGCCAATGGGTTCTAGAGGATTGTTTGCATCTATATACAGCATACTACTAAGAAATGCATCCCCAAACCTCTGACTCGTCTTTACCAAGAACGGTTTGAAGCAAAGGCAGGTCCCATGTAAAAGACTGGCACAATGTATCTCTAGTTCTCTCGGACATATACTGCAAAAAAATAAATGTTCCAAAATAAAACCGCTTCCAGGCTTTGAAGCCAGAAATCTAAAGAGGATCTTGGATATTAAGATCATTTAGCCAATATGCTACAGCAGATCTTTTGAATGTATATACAGCACGCAACTCATAAGGAATCTTCATGCTGCATCTTTGGCAATACCAAGAAGGGTTTGAAACAAAGGCGGGTCCTAAGTAAAGACTAGCACAATCCATACTCCTTGGAAAAAAGTTCCATAATAAATTTTCCACTGCCAAGCTTTGAACCTGGATATTTGTAGAGCAACTTAGAATTTAAGAAACATTTAGCCAATGTGCTACTACGGATCTTTGTACATATTTACAGAAAACTACTAAAAAGACATCTCCAGGCCGCTTCCTCAGCAGTACCAAGAATGGATTGAAACAAAGGCGGGTGCCAAGTAAAATGGATCAATGCATCTATTGTTCTCTCCAAAATATACTCCATAAAAAGTAATGTTCTAAAATAATTTTCTGCTGCCGGGCTTTGAAACCAAAAATTTTAAGAGCAACTTAGATCTTAAAAACCATTTAGCCAGTGGGTTCTAGAGGATTGTTTGCATCTATATACAGCATACTAATAAGAAATGCATCCCTAAACCGCTTCCTCCGCTTTACCAAGAACTGTTTGAAGCAAAGGCGGGTCCCATGTAAAAGACAGGCACAATGTATCTCTAGTTCTCTCCGACATACACTGCAAAAAAAAATAATGTTCCAAAATGAATTTTCCGCTGCCGGGCTTTGAACCCAGAATTCTGAAGAGCTACTTGGATCTCAAGAGCATTTAGCCAATGCGCTACAGCAGATCTTTTGAATGTATATACAGCGTGCAACTAATAAGGCATCTTCATGCTGCATCTTTGGCAATACCAAGAAGGGTTTGAAACAAAGGCGGGTCCTAAGTAAAGACTAGCACAATCCATACTCCTTGAAAAAAAATTCCATAATAAATTTTCCGCTGCCGAGCTTTGAACCCGGATATTTGTAGAGAAACTAAGAATTTAAGAAATATTTAGCCAATGTTCTACTACGGATCTTTGTACATATTTACAGAGAACTACTAAAAAGACATCTCCATGCCGCTTCCTCAGCAGTACCAAGAATGGATTGAAACAAAGGCGGGTGCCAAGTAAAATAGATCAATGCATCTATTGTTCTCTCCAAAATGTACTCCAAAAAAAGTAATGTTCTACAATAATTTTCTGCTGCCGGGCTTTGTAACCAAAAATTTTAAGAGCAACTCAGATCTTAAAAACTATTTAGCCAGTGGGTTCTAGAGGATTGTTTGCATCTATATACAGCATACTACTAAGAAATGCATCCCAAACCGCTTCCTCGGCTTTACCAAGAACTGTTTGAAGCAAAGGCGGGTCCCATGTAAAAGACTGGCAGAATGTATCTCTATTTCTCTCCGACATACATTGCAAAAAAAAATGTTCCAAAATGAATTTTCCGCTGCCGGGCTTTGAACCCAGAATTCTGAAGAGCTACTTGGACCTCAAGATCATTTAGCCAATGTGCTACAGCTGATCTTTTGAATGTATATACAGCACACAACTTATAAGGAATCTTAATGCTGCATCTTTGGCAATACCAAGAAGGGTTTGAAACAAAGGCGAGTCCTAAGTAAAGACTAGCACAATCCATATATTCCTTGAAAAAAAATTCCATAACAAATTTTCCGCTGCCGAGCTTTGAACCCAAATATTTGTAAAGCAACTTAGAATTTAAGAAACATTTAACCAATGTGCTACTACGGATCTTTGTACATATTTACAGAGAACTACTAAAAAGACATCTCCATGCCGCTTCCTCAGCAGTACCAAGAATGGATTGAAACAAAGGCGGGTGCCAAGTAAAATGGATCAATGCATCTATTGTTCTCTGCAAAATGTACTCCAAAAAAAGTAATGTTCTAAAATAATTTTTTGCTGCGGGGTTTGAAACCAAAAATTTTAAAAGCAACTCAGATCTTAAAAACTATTTAGCCAGTGGGTTCTAGAGGATTGTTTGCATCTATATACAGCATACTACTAAGAAATGCATCCCAAACCGCTTCCTCGGCTTTACCAAGAACTGTTTGAAGCAAAGGCGGGTCCCATGTAAAAGACTGGCAGAATGTATCTCTATTTCTCTCCGACATACATTGCAAAAAAAAATGTTCCAAAATAAATTTTCCGCTGCCGGGCTTTGAACCGGGAAAGCTGAGGAGGATCTTGGATCCCAAGATCATTTAGCCAATGTGCTACAACAGATCTATTGAATGTATATACAGCCGGCAACTCATAAGGCATCTTCATGCTGCATCTTTGGCAATACCAAGAAGGGTTTGAAACAAAGCCGGGTCCTAAGTAAAGACTAGCACAATCCATCTATTCCTTGAAAAAAATACCATAAAAAAATTTTCGCAGCCGAACTTTGAACCTGGATATTTGTAGAGCGACTTAGAATTTAAGAAGCATTTAGCCAATGTGCTACCACAGATCTTTGTACATATTTACAGAGAACTACTAAAAAGACATCTCCATGTCGCTTCCTCAGCAGTACCAAGAATGGTTTGAAACAAAGGCGGGTGCCAAGTAAAATGGATCAATGCATCTATTGTTCTCTCCGAAATATACTCCAAAAAAAGTAATGTTCTAAAATAATTTTCTGCTGACGGGCTTTGAAACCAAAAATTTTAAGAGCAACTTAGATCTTAAAAACCATTTAGCCAATGGTTTCTAGAGGATTGTTTGCATCTATATACAGCATACTACTAAGAAATGCATCCCCAAACCGCTTACACGTCTTTACAAAGAACGGTTTGAAGCAAAGACGAGTCCCATGTAAAAGACTTGCACAATGTATCTCTAGTTCTCTCCGACATATACTGCAAAAAAAAATGTTCCAAAATAAAATTTCCGCTGCCGGGCTTTGACCCCGGAAATCTGAAGAGGTTCTTGGATCTCAAGATCATGTAGCCAATGTGCTACAGCAGATATTTTGATTGTATATACAGCAGGCAACTCATAAGGAATCTTCATGCTGCATCTTTGGCAATACCAAAAAGGGTTTGAAACAAAGGGGTGTCCTAAGTAAAGACTAGCACAATCCATATATTCCTTGAAAACAAATTCCATAATAAATTTTCCGCTGCCAAGCTTTGAACCCTAATATATGTAGAGCAACTTAGAATTTAAAAAACATTTAGCCAATGTTCTTCTACGGATCTTTGTACATATTTACAGAGAACTACTAAAAAGACATCTCCAGGCCGCTTCCTCAGCAGTACCAAGAATGGATTGAAACAAAGGCGGGTGTCAAGTAAAATGGATCAATGCATCTATTGTTCTCTCCAAAATATACTCCATAAAAAGTAATGTTCTAAAATAATTTTCTGCTGCCGGGCTTTGAAACCAAAAATTTTAAGAGCAAGTTAGATCTTAAAAACCATTTAGCCAGTGGGTTCTAGAGGATTGTTTGCATCTATATACAGCATACTAATAAGAAATGCATCCCTAAACCGCTTCCTCCGCTTTACCAAGAACTGTTTGAAGCAAAGGCGGGTCCCATGTAAAAGACAGGCACAATGTATCTCTAGTTCTCTCCGACATACACTGCAAAAAAAAATAATGTTCCAAAATGAATTTTCCGCTGCCAGGCTTTGAACCCAGAATTCTGAAGAGCTACTTGGATCTCAAGAGCATTTAGCCAATGCGCTACAGCAGATCTTTTGAATGTATATACAGCGTGCAACTAATAAGGCATCTTCATGCTGCATCTTTGGCAATACCAAGAAGGGTTTGAAACAAAGGCGGGTCCTAAGTAAAGACTAGCACAATCCATACTCCTTGAAAAAAAATTCCATAATAAATTTTCCGCTGCCGAGCTTTGAACCCGGATATTTGTAGAGAAACTAAGAATTTAAGAAATATTTAGCCAATGTTCTACTACGGATCTTTGTACATATTTACAGAGAACTACTAAAAAGACATCTCCATGCCGCTTCCTCAGCAGTACCAAGAATGGATTGAAACAAAGGCGGGTGCCAAGTAAAATAGATCAATGCATCTATTGTTCTCTCCAAAATGTACTCCAAAAAAAGTAATGTTCTACAATAATTTTCTGCTGCCGGGCTTTGAAACCAAAAATTTTAAGAGCAACTCAGATCTTAAAAACCATTTAGCCAGTGGGTTCTAGAGGATTGTTTGCATCTATATACAGCATACTACTAAGAAATGCATCCCCAAACCGCTTCCTCGGCTTTACCAAGAACTGTTTGAAGGAAAGGCTGGTCCCATGTAAAAGACTGGCACAATGTATCTCTAGTTCTCTCCGACATACACTGCAAAAAAAAATAATGTTCCAAAATAAATTTTCCGCTGCCGAGATTTAAACCCGGAAATCTGAGGAGGATCTTGGATCTCAAGATCATTTAGCCAATGTGCTACAACGGATCTTTTGAATGTATATACAGCCGGCAACTCATAAGGCATCTTCATGCTGCATCTTTGGCAATACCAAGAAGGGTTTGAAACAAAGCGGGGTCCTAAGAAAAGACTAGCACAATCCAAATATTCCTTGAAAAAAATTCCATAATAAATTTTTTGCAGCCAAACTTTGAACCCGGATATTTGTAGAGCAACTTAGAATTTAAGAAGCATTTAGCCAATGTGCTACCACGGATCTTTGTACATATTTACAGAGAACTACTAAAAAGACATCTCCATGCCGCTTGCTCATCAGTACCAAGAATGGTTTGAAACAAACGCGGGTGCCAAGTAAAATGGATCAATGCATCTATTATTCTCTTCGAAATATACTCCAAAAAAAGTAATGTTCTAAAATAATTTTCTGCTGCCAGGCTTTGAAACCAAAAATTTTAAGAGCAACTTAGATCTTAAAAACCATTTAGCCAATGGGTTCTAGAGGATTGTTTGCATCTATATACAGCATACTACTAAGAAATGCATCCCCAAACCGCTTACTCGTCTTTACCAAGAACGGTTTGAAGCAAAGGCAGGTTCCATGTAAAAGACTTGCACAATGTATATCTAATTCTCTCCGACATATACTGCAAAAAAAATGTTCCAAAATAAAATTTCTGCAGCCGAGCTTTGAACCCGGAAATCTGGAGAGGATCTTGGACCTCAAGATCATTTAGCCAATGTGCTACAGCTGATCTTTTGAATGTATATACAGCACGCAACTTATAAGGAATCTTAATGCTGCATCTTTGGCAATACCAAGAAGGGTTTGAAACAAAGGCGAGTCCTAAGTAAAGACTAGCACAATCCATATATTCCTTGAAAAAAAATTCCATAATAAATTTTCCGCTGCCGAGCTTTGAACCCAAATATTTGTAAAGCAACTTAGAATTTAAGAAACATTTAACCAATGTGCTACTACGGATCTTTGTACATATTTACAGAGAACTACTAAAAAGACATCTCCATGCCGCTTCCTCAGCAGTACCAAGAATGGATTGAAACAAAGGCGGGTGCCAAGTAAAATGGATCAATGCATCTATTGTTCTCTGCAAAATGTACTCCAAAAAAAGTAATGTTCTAAAATAATTTTTTGCTGCGGGGTTTGAAACCAAAAATTTTAAGAGCAACTCAGATCTTAAAAACTATTTAGCCAGTGGGTTCTAGAGGATTGTTTGCATCTATATACAGCATACTACTAAGAAATGCATCCCAAACCGCTTCCTCGGCTTTACCAAGAACTGTTTGAAGCAAAGGCGGGTCCCATGTAAAAGACTGGCAGAATGTATCTCTATTTCTCTCCGACATACATTGCAAAAAAAAAATGTTCCAAAATAAATTTTCCGCTGCCGGGCTTTGAACCGGGAAAGCTGAGGAGGATCTTGGATCCCAAGATCATTTAGCCAATGTGCTACAACAGATCTTTTGAATGTATATACAGCCGGCAACTCATAAGGCATCTTCATGCTGCATCTTTGGCAATACCAAGAAGGGTTTGAAACAAAGCCGGGTCCTAAGTAAAGACTAGCACAATCCATCTATTCCTTGAAAAAAATACCATAAAAAAATTTTCGCAGCCGAACTTTGAACCTGGATATTTGTAGAGCGACTTAGAATTTAAGAAGCATTTAGCCAATGTGCTACCACGGATCTTTGTACATATTTACAGAGAACTACTAAAAAGACATTTCCATGCCGCTTCCTCAGCAGTACCAAGAATGGTTTGAAACAAAGGCGGGTGCCAAGTAAAATGGATCAATGCATCTATTGTTCTCTCCAAAATATACTCCAAAAAAGTAATGTTCTAAAATAATTTTCTGCTGCCGGGCTTTGAAACCAAAAATTTTAAGAGCAACTTAGATCTTAAAAACCATTTAGCCAATGGTTTCTAGAGGATTGTTTGCATCTATATACAGCATACTACTAAGAAATGCATCCCCAAACCGCTTACACGTCTTTACAAAGAACGGTTTGAAGCAAAGACGAGTCCCATGTAAAAGACTTGCACAATGTATCTCTAGTTCTCTCCGACATATACTGCAAAAAACAATGTTCCAAAATAAAATTTCCGCTGCCGGGCTTTGACCCCAGAAATCTGAAGAGGTTCTTGGATCTCAAGATCATTTAGCCAATGTGCTACAGCAGATATTTTGATTGTATATACAGCAGGCAACTCATAAGGAATCTTCATGCTGCATCTTTGGCAATACCAAGAAGGGTTTGAAACAAAGGGGTGTCCTAAGTAAAGACTAGCACAATCCATATATTCCTTGAAAACAAATTCCATAATAAATTTTCCGCTGCCAAGCTTTGAACCCTGATATATGTAGAGCAACTTAGAATTTAAAAAACATTTAGCCAATGTGCTTCTACGGATCTTTGTACATATTTACAAAGAACTACTAAAAAGACATCTCCATGCCGCTTCCTCAGCAGTACCAAGAATGGTTTGAAACAAAGGCGGGGCCAAGTAAAATGGATCAATGCATCTATTGTTCTCTCCAAAATATACTCCAAAAAAGTAATGTTCTAAAATAATTTTCTGCTGCCGGGCTTTGAAACCAATAATTTTTAGAGCAACTCAGATCTTAAAAACCATTTAGCCAGTGGGTTCTAGAGGATTGTTGCATCTATATACAGCATACTACTAAGAAATACATCCCCAAATCGCTTCCTCGGCTTTACCAAGAACTGTTTAAAGCAAAGGCAGGTCCCATGTAAAAGTCTGGCACAAGCTCTCCGATATACACTGGAAAAAAAATGTTCCAAAATAAATTTTCCGCTGCCGGGCTTTGAACCCAAAAATCTGAGGAGGATCTTGGATCTCAAGATCATTTAGCCAATGTGCTACAACGGATCTTTTGAATGTATGTACAGCCGGCAACTCATAAGGCATCTTCATGCTGCATCTTTGGCAATACCAAGAAGGGTTAGAAACAAAGCCGGGTCCTAAGTAAAGACTAGCACAATCCATATATTCCTTGAAAAAAATTCCATAATAAATTTTTCGCTGCTGAACTTTGAACCCGATATTTGTAGAGCAACTTAGAATTTAAGAAGCATTTAGCCAATGTGCTACCACGGATCTTTGTACATATTTACAGAGAACTACCAAAAGACATCTCCATGCCGCTTCCTCAGCAGTACCAAGAATAGTTTGAAACAAAGGCGGGTGCCAAGTAAAATGGATCAATGCATCTATTGTTTTCTCCGAAATATACTCCAAAAAAAGTAATGTTCTAAAATAATTTTCTGCTGCGGGGCTTTGAAACCAAAAATTTTAAGAGCAACTTAGATCTTAAAAACATTTAGCCAATGGGTTCTAGCGGATTGTTTGCATCTATGTACAACACAACTACTAAGAAATGCATCCCCAAACCGCTTCCTCGGCTTTACCAAGAACTGTTTGAAGCAAAGGCGGGTCCCATGTAAAAGACTGGCACAATGTACCTCTAGTTCTCTCCGACATACACTGCAAAAAAAAATGTTCCAAAATAAATTTTCCGCTGCCGAGATTTAAACCCGGAAATCTGAGGAGGATCTTGGATCTCAAGATCATTTAGCCAATGTGCTACAACGGATCTTTTGATGTATATACAGCCGGCAACTCATAAGGCATCTTCATGCTGCATCTTTGGCAATACCAAGAAGGGTTTGAAACAAAGCGGGGTCCTAAGAAAAGACTAGCACAATCCAAATATTCCTTGAAAAAAATTCCATAATTAATTTTTCGCAGCCAAACTTTGAACCCGGATATTTGTAGAGCAAATTAGAATTTAAGAAACATTTAGCCAATATGCTACTACGGATCTTTGTACATATTTACAGAGAACTACTAAAAAGACATCTCCATGCCGCTTCCTCAGCAGTACCAAGAATGGATTGAAACAAAGGCGGGTGCCAAGTAAAATGGATCAATGCATCTATTGTTCTCTCCAAAATGTACTCCAAAAAAAGTAATGTTCTAAAATAATTTTCTGCTGCCGGGCTTTGAAACCAAAAATTTTAAGAGCAACTTAGATCTTAAAAACCATTTAGCCAATGGGTTCTAGAGGATTGTTTACATCTATATACAGCATACTACTAAGAAATGCATCCCCAAACCGCTTACTCGTCTTTACCAAGAACGGTTTGAAGCAAAGGCAGGTGCCATGTAAAAGACTTGCACAATGTATATCTAATTCTCTCCGACATATACTGCAAAAAAAAATGTTCCAAAATTAAATTTCCGCTGCCGAGCTTTGAACCTGGAAATCTGGAGAGGATCTTGGATCTCAAGATCATTTAGCCAATGTGCTACAGCTGATCTTTTGAACGTATATACAGCACGCAACTCATAAGGGTTTGAAACAAAGGCGGGTCCTAAGTAAAGACTAGCACAATCCATATATTCCTTGAAAAAAAATTTTATAATAAATTTTCCGCTGCCGAGCTTTGAACCCGGATATTTGTAAAGCAACTTAGAATTTAAGAAACATTTAACCAATGTGCTACTACGGATCTTTGTACATATTTACAGAGAACTACTAAAAAGACATCTCCATGCCGCTTCCTCAGCAGTACCAAGAATGGATTGAAACAAAGGCGGGTGCCAAGTAAAATGGATCAATGCATCTATTGTTCTCTCCAAAATGTACTCCAAAAAAAGTAATGTTCTAAAATAATTTTTTGCTGCGGGGTTTGAAACCAAAAATTTTAAGAGCAACTCAGATCTTAAAAACCATTTAGCCAGTGGGTTCTAGAGGATTGTTTGCATCTATATACAGCATACTACTAAGAAATGCATCCCCAAACCGCTTCCTCGGCTTTACCAAGAACTGTTTGAAGCAAAGGCGGGTCCCATGTAAAAGACTGGCACAATGTATCTCTATTTCTCTCCGACATACATTGCAAAAAAAAAATGTTCCAAAATAAATTTTCCGCTGCCGGGCTTTGAACCGGGAAATCTGAGGAGGATCTTGGATCCCAAGATCATTTAGCCAATGTGCTACAACAGATCTTTTGAATGTATATACAGCAAGCAACTCATAAGGCATCTTCATGCTGCATCTTTGGCAATACCAAGAAGGGTTAGAAACAAAGGCGGGTCCTAAGTAAAGACTAGCACAATCCATATATTCCTTGAAAAAAAATTCCATAATAAATTTTCCGCTGCTGAGCTTTGAACCCGAATATTTGTAAAGCAAATTAGAATTTAAGAAACATTTAACCAATGTGCTACTACGGATCTTTGTACATATTTACAGAGAACTACTAAAAAGACATCTCCATGCCGCTTCCTCAGCAGTACCAAGAATGGATTTAAACAAAGGCGGGTGCCAAGTAAAATGGATCAATGCATCTATTGTTCTCTCCGAAATGTACTCCAAAAAAAGTAATGTTCTAAAATAATTTTTTGCTGCGGGGTTTGAAACCAAAAATTTTAAGAGCCACTCAGATCTTAAAAACCATTTAGCCAGTGGGTTCTAGAGGATTGTTTGCATCTATATACAACATACTACTAAGAAATGCATCCCCAAACCGCTTCCTCGGCTTTACCAAGAACTGTTTGAAGCAAAGGCGGGTCCCATGTAAAAGACTGGCACAATGTATCTCTATTTCTCTCCGACATACATTGCAAAAAAAAAATGTTCTAAAATAAATTTTCCGCTGCCGGGCTTTGAACC
Source organism: Camelina sativa (assembly GCF_030686135.1). Lineage (NCBI taxonomy): Eukaryota > Viridiplantae > Streptophyta > Magnoliopsida > Brassicales > Brassicaceae > Camelina > Camelina sativa. The sequence continues at coordinate 22,963,530 of NC_141896.1, forward strand.
GGGAAATCTGAGGAGGATCTTAGATCCCAAGATCATTTAGCCAATGTGCTACAACAGATCTTTTGAATGTATATACAGCCGGCAACTCATAAGGCATCTTCATGCTGCATCTTTGGCAATACCAAGAAGGGTTTGAAACAAAGCCGGGTCCTAAGTAAAGACTAGCACAATCCATATATTCCTTGAAAAAAATTCCATAAAAAAATTTTCGCAGCCGAACTTTGAACCTGGATATTTGTAGAGCGACTTAGAATTTAAGAAGCATTTAGCCAATGTGCTACCACGGATCTTTGTACATATTTACAGAGAACTACTAAAAAGACATCTCCATGCCGCTTCCTCAGCAGTACCAAGAATGGTTTGAAACAAAGGCGGGTGCCAAGTAAAATGGATCAATGCATCTATTGTTCTCTCCAAAATATACTCCAAAAAAGTAATGTTCTAAAATAATTTTCTGCTGCCGGGCTTTGAAACCAAAAATTTTAAGAGCAACTTAGATCTTAAAAACCATTTAGCCAATGGGTTCTAGAGGATTGTTTGCATCTATATACAGCATACTACTAAGAAATGCATCCCCAAACCACTTACTCGTCTTTACCAAGAACGGTTTGAAGCAAAGACAGGTCCCATGTAAAAGACTTGCACAATGTATATCTAATTCTCTCCGACATATACTGCAAAAAAAAAATGTTCCAAAATAAAATTTCCGCTGCCGAGCTTTGAACCCGGAAATCTGCAGAGGATCTTGGATCTCAAGATCATTTAGCCAATGTGCTACAGCTGATCTTTTGAATGTATATACAGCACGCAACTCATAAGGCATCTTCATGCTGCATCTTTGGCAATACCAAGAAGGGTTAGAAACAAAGGCGGGTCCTAAGTAAAGACTAGCACAATCCTAAGTAAAGACTAGCACAATCCAACCCGGATATTTGTAGAGCAACTTAGAATTTAAGAAACATTTAACCAATGTGCTACTACGGATCTTTGTACATATTTACAGAGAACTACTAAAAAGACATCTCCATGCCGCTTCCTCAGCAGTACAAAGAATGGATTGAAACAAAGGCGGGTGCCAAATAAAATGGATCAATGCATCTATTGTTCTCTCCAAAATGTACTCCAAAAAAAGTAATGTTTCAAAATAATTTTTTGCTGCGGGGTTTGAAACCAAAAATTTTAAGAGCAACTCAGATCTTAAAAACCATTTAGCCAGTGGGTTCTAGAGGATTGTTTGCATCTATATACAGCATACTACTAAGAAATGCATCAACAAACGGCTTCCTCGGCTTTACCAAGAACTGTTTGAAGCAAAGGCGGGTCCAATGTAAAAGACTGGCACAATGTATCTCTATTTCTCTCCGACATACATTGCAAAAAAAAATGTTCCAAAATAAATTTTCCACTGCCGGGCTTTGAACCGGGAAATCTGAGGAGGATCTTGGATCCCAAGATCATTTAGCCAATGTGCTACAACAGATCTTTTGAATGTATATACAGCCCCAAGATCATTTAGCCACTGTGCTACAACAGATCTTTTGAATGTATATACAGCCGGCAACTCATAAGGCATCTTCATGCTGCATCTTTGGCAATACCAAGAAGGGTTTGAAACAAAGCCGGGTCCTAAGTAAAGACTAGCACAATACATATATTCCTTGAAAAAAATTCCATAATAAATTTTTCGCTGCTGAACTTTGAACTAGGATATTTGTAGAGCAACTTAGAATTTAAGAAGCATTTAGCCATTGTGCTACCACGGATCTTTGTACATATTTACAGAGAACTACTAAAAAGACATATCCATTCCGCTTCCTCAGCAGTACCAAGAATGGTTTGAAACAAAGGCGGGAGCCAAGTAAAATGGATCAATACATCTATTGTTCTCTCCGAAATATACTCCAAAAAGTTAATGTTCTAAAATAATTTTCTGCTGCCGGGCTTTGAAACCAATAATTTTAAGAGCATCACAGATCTTAAAAACCATTTAGCTAGTGGGTTCTAGAGGATTGTTTGCATCTATATACAGGATACTACTAAGAAATGCATCCCCAAACCGCTTCCTCGGCTTTACCAAGAATTGTTTGAAGCAAAGGCGGGTCCCATGTAAAAGACTGGCACAATGTATCTCTAGTTCTCTCCGACATACATTGCAAAAAAAAAATGTTCCAAAATAAATTTTCCGCTGCCGGGTTTTGAACCCGGAAATCTGAGGAGGATCTTGGATCTCAAGATCATTTAGCCAATATGCTACAACAGATCTTTTGAAAGTATATACAGCCGGCAACTCATAAGGCATCTTCATGCTGCATCTTTGGCAATACCAAGAAGGGTTAGAAACAAAGGCGGGTCCTAAGTAAAGACTAGCACAATCCATATATTCCTTAAAAAAAAAATTCCATAATAAATTTTCCGCTGCCGAGCTTTGAACCCGAATATTTGTAAAGCAACTTAGAATTTAAGAAACATTTAACCAATGTGCTACTACGGATCTTTGTACATATTTACAGAGAACTACTAAAAAGACATCTCCATGCCGCTTCCTCGCAGTACCAAGAATGGATTGAAACAAAGGCGGGTGCCAAGTAAAATGGATCAATGCATCTATTGTTCTCTCCAAAATGTACTCCAAAAAAAGTAATGTTCTAAAATAATTTTTTGCTGCGGGGTTTGAAACCAAAAATTTTAAGAGCAACTCAGATCTTAAAAACCATTTAGCCAGTGGGTTCTAGAGGATTGTTTGCATCTATATACAGCATACTACTAAGAAATGCATCCCCAAACCGCTTCCTCGGCTTTACCAAGAACTGTTTGAAGCAAAGGCGGGTCCCATGTAAAAGACTGGCACAATGTATCTCTATTTCTCTCCGACATACATTGCAAAAAAAAAATGTTCTAAAATAAATTTTCCGCTGCCGGGCATTGAACCGGGAAATCTGAGGAGGATCTTAGATCCCAAGATCATTTAGCCAATGTGCTACAACAGATCTTTTGAATGTATATACAGCCGGCAACTCATAAGGCATCTTCATGCTGCATCTTTGGCAATACCAAGAAGGGTTTGAAACAAAGCCGGGTCCTAAGTAAAGACTAGCACAATCCATATATTCCTTGAAAAAAATTCCATAAAACAATTTTTGCAGCCGAACTTTGAACCTGGATATTTGTAGAGCGACTTAGAATTTAAGAAGCATTTAGCCAATGTGCTACCACGGATCTTTGTACATATTTACAGAGAACTACTAAAAAGACATCTCCATGCCGCTTCCTCAGCAGTACCAAGAATGGTTTGAAACAAAGGCGGGTGCCAAGTAAAATGGATCAATGCATCTATTGTTCTCTCCAAAATATACTCCAAAAAAGTAATGTTCTAAAATAATTTTCTGCTGCCGGGCTTTGAAACCAAAAATTTTAAGAGCAACTTAGATCTTAAAAACCATTTAGCCAATGGGTTCTAGAGGATTGTTTGCATCTATATACAGCATACTACTAAGAAATGCATCCCCAAACCACTTACTCGTCTTTACCAAGAACGGTTTGAAGCAAAGACAGGTCCCATGTAAAAGACTTGCACAATATATATCTAATTCTCTCCGACATATACTGCAAAAAAAAATGTTCCAAAATAAAATTTCCGCTGCCGAGCTTTGAACCCGGAAATCTGGAGAGGATCTTCGATCTCAAGATCATTTAGCCAATGTGCTACAGCTGATCTTTTGAATGTATATACAGCACGCAACTCATAAGGAATCTGCATGCTGCATCTTTGGCAATACCAAGAAGGGTTTGAAACAAAGGCGGGTCCTAAGTAAAGACTAGCACAATCCATATATTCCTTGAAAAAAATTCCATAATAAATTTTCCGCTGCCGAGCTTTGAACCCAGATATTTGTAGAGCAACTTAGAATTTAAGAAACATTTAACCAATGTGCTACTACGGATCTTTGTACATATTTACAGAGAACTACTAAAGAGACATCTCCATGCCGCTTCCTCAGCAGTACCAAGAATGGATTGAAACAAAGGCGGGTGCCAAGTAAAATGGATCAATGCATCTATTGTTCTCTCCAAAATGTACTCCAAAAAAAGTAATGTTTCAAAATAATTTTTTGCTGCGGGGTTTGAAACCAAAAATTTTAAGAGCAACTCAGATCTTAAAAACCATTTAGCCAGTGGGTTCTAGAGGATTGTTTGCATCTATATACAGCATACTACTAAGAAATGCATCAACAAACCGCTTCCTCGGCTTTACCAAGAACTGTTTGAAGCAAAGGCGGGTCCAATGTAAAAGACTGGCACAATGTATCTCTATTTCTCTCCGACATACATTGCAAAAAAAAATGTTCCAAAATAAATTTTCCACTGCCGGGCTTTGAACCGGGAAATCTGAGGAGGATCTTGGATCCCAAGATCATTTAGCCAATGTGCTACAACAGATCTTTTGAATGTATATACAGCCCCAAGATCATTTAGCCAATGTGCTACAACAGATCTTTTGAATGTATATACAGCCGGCAACTCATAAGGCATCTTCATGCTGCATCTTTGGCAATACCAAGAAGGGTTTGAAACAAAGCCGGGTCCTAAGTAAAGACTAGCACAATACATATATTCCTTGAAAAAAATTCCATAATAAATTTTTCGCTGCTGAACTTTGAACCAGGATATTTGTAGAGCAACTTAGAATTTAAGAAGCATTTAGCCATTGTGCTACCACGGATCTTTGTACATATTTACAGAGAACTACTAAAAAGACATATCCATTCCGCTTCCTCAGCAGTACCAAGAATGGTTTGAAACAAAGGCGGGAGCCAAGTAAAATGGATCAATACATCTATTGTTCTCTCCGAAATATACTCCAAAAAGTTAATGTTCTAAAATAATTTTCTGCTGCCGGGCTTTGAAACCAATAATTTTAAGAGCATCACAGATCTTAAAAACCATTTAGCTAGTGGGTTCTAGAGGATTGTTTGCATCTATATACAGGATACTACTAAGAAATGCATCCCCAAACCGCTTCCTCGGCTTTACCAAGAATTGTTTGAAGCAAAGGCGGGTCCCATGTAAAAGACTGGCACAATGTATCTCTAGTTCTCTCCGACATACATTGCAAAAAAAAAATGTTCCAAAATAAATTTTCCGCTGCCGGGTTTTGAACCCGGAAATCTGAGGAGGATCTTGGATCTCAAGATCATTTAGCCAATATGCTACAACAGATCTTTTGAAAGTATATACAGCCGGCAACTCATAAGGCATCTTCATGCTGCATCTTTGGCAATACCAAGAAGGGTTTGAAACAAAGCCGGGTCCTAAGTAAAGACTAGCACAATCCATATATTCCTTGAAAAAAATTCCATAATAAATTTTTCGCAGCCGAACTTTGAACCCGGATATTTGTAGAGCGACTTAGAAATTAAGAAGCATTTAGCCAATGTGCTACTACGGATCTTTGTACATATTTACAGAGAACTACTAAAAAGACATCTCCATGCCACTTCCTCAGCAGTACCAAGAATGGATTGAAACAAAGGCGGGTGCCAAGTAAAATGGATCAATGCATCTATTGTTCTCTCCAAAATGTACTCCAAAAAAAGTAATGTTCTAAAATAATTTTCTGCTGCCGGGCTTTGAAACCAAAAATTTTAAGAGCAACTTAGATCTTAAAAACCATTTAGCCAATGGGTTCTAGAGGATTGTTTACATCTATATACAGCATACTACTAAGAAATGCATCCCCAAACCGCTTACTCGTCTTTACCAAGAACGGTTTGAAGCAAAGGCAGGTGCCATGTAAAAGACTTGCACAATGTATATCTAATTCTCTCCGACATATACTGCAAAAAAAAAATGTTCCAAAATTAAATTTCCGCTGCCGAGCTTTGAACCTGGAAATCTGGAGAGGATCTTGGATCTCAAGATCATTTAGCCAATGTGCTACAGCTGATCTGTTGAACGTATATACATCACGCAACTCATAAGGGTTTGAAACAAAGGCGGGTCCTAAGTAAAGACTAGCACAATCCATATATTCCTTGAAAAAAAATTTTATAATAAATTTTCCGCTGCCGAGCTTTGAACCCGGATATTTGTAAAGCAACTTAGAATTTAAGAAACATTTAACCAATGTGCTACTACGGATCTTTGTACATATTTACAGAGAACTACTAAAAAGACATCTCCATGCCGCTTCCTCAGCAGTACCAAGAATGGATTGAAACAAAGGCGGGTGCCAAGTAAAATGGATCAATGCATCTATTGTTCTCTCCAAAATGTACTCCAAAAAAAGTAATGTTCTAAAATAATTTTTTGCTGCGGGGTTTGAAACCAAAAATTTTAAGAGCAATTCAGATCTTAAAAACCATTTAGCCAGTGGGTTCTAGAGGATTGTTTGCATCTATATACAGCATACTACTAAGAAATGCATCCCCAAACCGCTTCCTCGGCTTTACCAAGAACTGTTTGAAGCAAAGGCGGGTCCCATGTAAAAGACTGGCACAATGTATCTCTATTTCTCTCCGACATACATTGCAAAAAAAAAATGTTCCAAAATAAATTTTCCGCTGCCGGGCTTTGAACCGGGAAATCAGAGGAGGATCTTGGATCCCAAGATCATTTAGCCAATGTGCTACAACAGATCTTTTGAATGTATATACAGCACGCAACTCATAAGGCATCTTCATGCTGCATCTTTGGCAATACCAAGAAGGGTTAGAAACAAAGGCGGGTCCTAAGTAAAGATTAGCACAATCCATATATTCCTTGAAAAAAAATTCCATAATAAATTTTCCGCTGCCAAGCTTTGAACCCGAATAATTGTAAAGCAAATTAGAATTTAAGAAACATTTAACCAATGTGCTACTACGGATCTTTGTACATATTTACAGAGAACTACTAAAAAGACATCTCCATGCCGCTTCCTCAGCAGTACCAAGAATGGATTGAAACAAAGGCGGGTGCCAAGTAAAATGGATCAATGCATCTATTGTTCTCTCCGAAATGTACTCCAAAAAAAGTAATGTTCTAAAATAATTTTTTGCTGCGGGGTTTGAAACCAAAAATTTTAAGAGCCACTCAGATCTTAAAAACCATTTAGCCAGTGGGTTCTAGAGGATTGTTTGCATCTATATACAACATACTACTAAGAAATGCATCCCCAAACCGCTTCCTTGGCTTTACCAAGAACTGTTTGAAGCAAAGGCGGGTCCCATGTAAAAGACTGGCACAATGTATCTCTATTTCTCTCCGACATACATTGCAAAAAAAAAATGTTCTAAAATAAATTTTCCGCTGCCGGGCTTTGAACCGGGAAATCTGAGGAGGATCTTAGATCCCAAGATCATTTAGCCAATGTGCTACAACAGATCTTTTGAATGTATATACAGCCGGCAACTCATAAGGCATCTTCATGCTGCATCTTTGGCAATACCAAGAAGGGTTTGAAACAAAGCCGGGTCCTAAGTAAAGACTAGCACAATCCATATATTCCTTGAAAAAAATTCCATAAAAAAATTTTCGCAGCCGAACTTTGAACCTGGATATTTGTAGAGCGACTTAGAATTTAAGAAGCATTTAGCCAATGTGCTACCACGGATCTTTGTACATATTTACAGAGAACTACTAAAAAGACATCTCCATGCCGCTTCCTCAGCAGTACCAAGAATGGTTTGAAACAAAGGCGGGTGCCAAGTAAAATGGATCAATGCATCTATTGTTCTCTCCAAAATATACTCCAAAAAAGTAATGTTCTAAAATAATTTTCTGCTGCCGGGCTTTGAAACCAAAAATTTTAAGAGCAACTTAGATCTTAAAAACCATTTAGCCAATGGGTTCTAGAGGATTGTTTGCATCTATATACAGCATACTACTAAGAAATGCATCCCCAAACCACTTACTCGTCTTTACCAAGAACGGTTTGAAGCAAAGACAGGTCCCATGTAAAAGACTTGCACAATGTATATCTAATTCTCTCCGACATATACTGCAAAAAAAAAATGTTCCAAAATAAAATTTCCGCTGCCGAGCTTTGAACCCGGAAATCTGCAGAGGATCTTGGATCTCAAGATCATTTAGCCAATGTGCTACAGCTGATCTTTTGAATGTATATACAGCACGCAACTCATAAGGCATCTTCATGCTGCATCTTTGGCAATACCAAGAAGGGTTAGAAACAAAGGCGGGTCCTAAGTAAAGACTAGCACAATCCATATATTCCTTAAAAAAAAAATTCCATAATAAATTTTCCGCTGCCGAGCTTTGAACCCGAATATTTGTAAAGCAACTTAGAATTTAAGAAACATTTAACCAATGTGCTACTACGGATCTTTGTACATATTTACAGAGAACTACTAAAAAGACATCTCCATGCCGCTTCCTCGCAGTACCAAGAATGGATTGAAACAAAGGCGGGTGCCAAGTAAAATGGATCAATGCATCTATTGTTCTCTCCAAAATGTACTCCAAAAAAAGTAATGTTCTAAAATAATTTTTTGCTGCGGGGTTTGAAACCAAAAATTTTAAGAGCAATTCAGATCTTAAAAACCATTTAGCCAGTGGGTTCTAGAGGATTGTTTGCATCTATATACAGCATACTACTAAGAAATGCATCCCCAAACCGCTTCCTCGGCTTTACCAAGAACTGTTTGAAGCAAAGGCGGGTCCCATGTAAAAGACTGGCACAATGTATCTCTAGTTCTCTCCGACATACATTGCAAAAAAAAATGTTCCAAAATAAATTTTCCGCTGCCGGGTTTTGAACCCAGAAATCTGAGGAGGATCTTGGATCTCAAGATCATTTAGCCAATGTGCTACAACGGATCTTTTGAAAGTATATACAGCCGGCAACTCATAAGGCATCTTCATGCTGCATCTTTGGCAATACCAAGAAGGGTTTGAAACAAAGCCGGGTCCTAAGTAAAGACTAGCACAATCCATATATTCCTTGAAAAAAATTCCATAAAAAAATTTTTGCAGCCGAACTTTGAACCTGGATATTTGTAGAGCGACTTAGAATTTAAGAAGCATTTAGCCAATGTGCTACCACGGATCTTTGTACATATTTACAGAGAACTACTAAAAAGACATCTCCATGCCGCTTCCTCAGCAGTACCAAGAATGGTTTGAAACAAAGGCGGGTGCCAAGTAAAATGGATCAATGCATCTATTGTTCTCTCCAAAATATACTCCAAAAAAGTAATGTTCTAAAATAATTTTCTGCTGCCGGGCTTTGAAACCAAAAATTTTAAGAGCAACTTAGATCTTAAAAACCATTTAGCCAATGGGTTCTAGAGGATTGTTTGCATCTATATACAGCATACTACTAAGAAATGCATCCCCAAACCACTTACTCGTCTTTACCAAGAACGGTTTGAAGCAAAGACAGGTCCCATGTAAAAGACTTGCACAATATATATCTAATTCTCTCCGACATATACTGCAAAAAAAAATGTTCCAAAATAAAATTTCCGCTGCCGAGCTTTGAACCCGGAAATCTGGAGAGGATCTTGGATCTCAAGATCATTTAGCCAATGTGCTACACCTGATCTTTTGAATGTATATACAGCACGCAACTCATAAGGAATCTTCATGCTGCATCTTTGGCAATACCAAGAAGGGTTTGAAACAAAGGCGGGTCCTAAGTAAAGACTAGCACAATCCATATATTCCTTGAAAAAAATTCCATAATAAATTTTCCGCTGCCGAGCTTTGAACCCGGATATTTGTAGAGCAACTTAGAATTTAAGAAACATTTAACCAATGTGCTACTACGGATCTTTGTACATATTTACAGAGAACTACTAAAAAGACATCTCCATGCCGCTTCCTCAGCAGTACCAAGAATGGATTGAAACAAAGGCGGGTGCCAAGTAAAATGGATCAATGCATCTATTGTTCTCTCCAAAATGTACTCCAAAAAAAGTAATGTTTCAAAATAATTTTTTGCTGCGGGGTTTGAAACCAAAAATTTTAAGAGCAACTCAGATCTTAAAAACCATTTAGCCAGTGGGTTCTAGAGGATTGTTTGCATCTAATTACAGCATACTACTAAGAAATGCATCAACAAACCGCTTCCTCGGCTTTACCAAGAACTGTTTGAAGCAAAGGCGGGTCCAATGTAAAAGACTGGCACAATGTATCTCTATTTCTCTCTGACATACATTGCAAAAAAAAATGTTCCAAAATAAATTTTCCACTGCCGGGCTTTGAACCGGGAAATCTGAGGAGGATCTTGGATCCCAAGATCATTTAGCCAATGTGCTACAACAGATCTTTTGAATGTATATACAGCCCCAAGATCATTTAGCCAATGTGCTACAACAGATCTTTTGAATGTATATACAGCCGGCAACTCATAAGGCATCTTCATGCTGCATCTTTGGCAATACCAAGAAGGGTTTGAAACAAAGCCGGGTCCTAAGTAAAGACTAGCACAATACATATATTCCTTGAAAAAAATTCCATAATAAATTTTTCGCTGCTGAACTTTGAACCAGGATATTTGTAGAGCAACTTAGAATTTAAGAAGCATTTAGCCATTGTGCTACCACGGATCTTTGTACATATTTACAGAGAACTACTAAAAAGACATATCCATTCCGCTTCCTCAGCAGTACCAAGAATGGTTTGAAACAAAGGCGGGAGCCAAGTAAAATGGATCAATACATCTATTGTTCTCTCCGAAATATACTCCAAAAAAGTTAATGTTCTAAAATAATTTTCTGCTGCCGGGCTTTGAAACCAATAATTTTAAGAGCATCACAGATCTTAAAAACCATTTAGCTAGTGGGTTCTAGAGGATTGTTTGCATCTATATACAGGATACTACTAAGAAATGCATCCCCAAACCGCTTCCTCGGCTTTACCAAGAATTGTTTGAAGCAAAGGTGGGTCCCATGTAAAAGACTGGCACAATGTATCTCTAGTTCTCTCCGACATACATTGCAAAAAAAAAATGTTCCAAAATAAATTTTCCGCTGCCGGGTTTTGAACCCGGAAATCTGAGGAGGATCTTGGATCTCAAGATCATTTAGCCAATATGCTACAACAGATCTTTTGAAAGTATATACAGCCGGCAACTCATAAGGCATCTTCATGCTGCATCTTTGGCAATACCAAGAAGGGTTTGAAACAAAGCCGGGTCCTAAGTAAAGACTAGCACAATCCATATATTCCTTGAAAAAAATTCCATACTAAATTTTTCGCAGCCGAACTTTGAACCCGGATATTTGTAGAGCGACTTAGAAATTAAGAAGCATTTAGCCAATGTGCTACCTCCGATCTTTGGAAATATTTACAGAGAACTACTAAAAAGACATATCCATGCCGCTTCCTCAGCAGTACCAAGAATGGTTTGAAACAAAGGCGGGTGCCAAGTAAAATGGATCAATGCATCTATTGTTCTCTCCGAAATATACTCCAAAAAAAGTAATGTTCTAAAATAATTTTCTGCTGCCGGGCTTTGAAACCAAAAATTTTAAGAGCAACTTAGATCTTAAAAGCCATTTAGCCAATAGGTTCTAGAGGATTGTTTGCATCTATATACAGCATACTACTAAGAAATGCATCCCCAAACCGCTTACTCATCTTAACCAAGAACGCTTTGAAGCAAAGGCGGGTCCCATGTAAAAGACTTGCACAATGTATCTCTAGTTCTCTCCGATATATACTGCAAAAAAAATGTTCTAAAATAAAATTTCCGCTGCCGGGCTTTGACCCCGGAAATCTGAAGAGGATCTTGGATCTCAAGATCATTTAGCCAATGTGCTACAGCGGATATTTTGAATGTATATACAGCAGGCAACTCATAAGGAATCTTCATGCTGCATCTTTGGCAATACCAAGAAGGGTTTGAAACAAAGGCGGGTCCTAAGTAAAGACTAGCACAATCCATATATTCCTTGAAAAAAAATTCCATAATAAATTTTCCGCTGCCAAGCTATGAACCCGGATAGTTGTAGAGAAACTTAGAATTTAAGAAACATTTAGCTAATGTGCTTCTACGGATCTTTATACATATTTACAGAGAACTACTAAAAAGACATCTCCATGCCGCTTCCTCAGCAGTACCAAGAATGGTTTGAAAGAAAGGCGGGAGCCAAGTAAAATGGATCAATACATCTATTGTTCTCTCGGAAATATACTCCAAAAAAGTTAATGTTCTAAAATAATTTTCTGCTGCCGGGCTTTGAAACCAATAATTTTAAGAGCATCTCAGATCTTAAAAACCATTTAGCCAGTGGGTTCTAGAGGACTGTTTGCATCTATATACAGCATACTACTAAGAAATGCATCCCCAAACCGCTTCCTCGGCTTTACGAAGAACTGTTTGAAGCAAAGGCAGGTCCCATGTAAAAGACTGGCACAATATATCTCTAGTTCTCACCGACATACACTACAAAAAAAAAAGTTCCAAAATAAATTTTCTGCTGCCGAGCTTTGAACCCGGAAATCTGAGGAGGATCTTGGATCTAAAGATCATTTAGCCAATGTGCTACAACGGATCTTTTGAATGTATGTACAGCCGGCAACTCATAAGGCATCTTCATGCTGCATCTTTGGCAATATCAAGAAGGGTTTGAAACAAAGCCGGGTCCTAAGTAAAGACTAGCACAATCCATATATTCCTTGAAAAAAATTCCATAATAATTTTTTCGCTGCTGAACTTTGAACCAGGATATTTGTAGAGCAACTTAGAATTTAAGAAGCATTTAGCCATTGTGCTACCACGGATCTTTGTACATATTTACAGAGAACTACTAAAAAGACATCTCCATTCCGCTTCCTCAGCAGTACCAAGAATGGTTTGAAACAAAGGCGGGAGCCAAGTAAAATGGATCAATACATCTATTGTTCTCTCCGAAATATACTCCAAAAAAGTTAATGTTCTAAAATAATTTTCTGCTGCCGGGCTTTGAAACCAATAATTTTAAGAGCATCTCAGATCTTAAAAACCATTTAGCCAGTGGGTTCTAGAGGATTGTTTGCATCTATATACAGCATACTACTAAGAAATGCATCCCCAAACCGCTTCCTCGGCTTTACCAAGAACTGTTTGAAGCAAAGGCGGGTCCCATGTAAAAGACTGGCACAATGTATCTCTAGTTCTCTCCGACATACATTGCAAAAAAAAATGTTCCAAAATAAATTTTCCGCTGCCGGGTTTTGAACCCAGAAATCTGAGGAGGATCTTGGATCTCAAGATCATTTAGCCAATGTGCTACAACGGATCTTTTGAAAGTATATACAGCCGGCAACTCATAAGGCATCTTCATGCTGCATCTTTGGCAATACCAAGAAGGGTTTGAAACAAAGCCGGGTCCTAAGTAAAGACTAGCACAATCCATATATTCCTTGAAAAAAATTCCATAATAAATTTTTCGCAGCCGAACTTTGAACCCGAATATTTGTAGAGCGACTTAGAATTTAAGAAGCATTTAGCCAATGCGCTACCACCGATCTTTGTACATATTTACAGAGAACTACTAAAAAGACATATCCATGCCGCTTCCTCAGCAGTACCAAGAATGGTTTGAAACAAAGGCGGGTGCCAAGTAAAATGGATCAATGCATCTATTGTTCTCTCCGAAATATACTCCAAAAAAAGTAATGTTCTAAAATAATTTTCTGCTGCCGGGCTTTGAAACCAAAAATTTTAAGAGCAACTTAGATCTTAAAAGCCATTTAGCCAATGGGTTCTAGAGGATTGTTTGCATCTATATACAGCATACTACTAAGAAATGCATCACCAAACCGCTTACTCATCTTAACCAAGAACGGTTTGAAGCAAAGGCAGGTCCCATGTAAAAGACTTGCACAATGTATCTCTAGTTCTCTCCGACATATACTGCAAAAAAAAATGTTCTAAAATAAAATTTCCGCTGCCGGGCTTTGACCCCGGAAATCTGAGGAGGATCTTGGATCTCAAGATCATTTAGCCAATGTGCTACAGCGGATATTTTGAATGTATATACAGCAGGCAACTCATAAGGAATCTTCATGCTGCATCTTTGGCAATACCAAGAAGGGTTTGAAACAAAGGCGGGTCCTAAGTAAAGACTAGCACAATCCATATATTCCTTGAAAAAAAGTTCCATAATAAATTTTCCGCTGCCAAGCTATGAACCCGGATACTTGTAGAGCAACTTAGAATTTAAGAAACATTTAGCCAATGTGCTTCTACGGATCTTTATACATATTTATAGAGAACTACTAAAAAGACATCTCCATGCCGCTTCCTCAGCAGTACCAAGAATGTATTAAAACAAAGGCGGGTGCCAAGTAAAATGGATCAATGCATCTATTGTTCTCTCCAAAATGTACTCCAAAAAAAGTAATGTTCTAAAATAATTTTCTGCAGCCGGGCTTTAAAACCAAAAATTTTAAGAGCAACTCAGATCTTAAAAACCATTTAGCCAGTGGGTTCTAGAGGATTGTTTGCATCTATATACAGCATACTACTAAGAAATGCATCCCCAAATCGTTTCCTCGGCTTTACGAAGAACTGTTTGAAGCAAAGGCAGGTCCCATGTTAAAGACTGGCCCAATATATCTCTAGTTCTCACCGACATACACTGCAAAAAAAAATGTTCCAAAATAAATTTTCTGCTGCCGAGCTTTGAACCCAGAAATCCGAGGAGGATCTTGGATCTAAAGATCATTTAGCCAATGTGCTACAACGGATCTTTTGAATGTATGTACAGCCGGCAACTCATAAGGCATCTTCATGCTGCATCTTTGGCAATACCAAGAAGGGTTTGAAACAAAGCCGGGTCCTAAGTAAAGACTAGCACAATCCATATATTCCTTGAAAAAAATTCCATAATAAATTTTTCGCTGCTGAACTTTGAACCAGGATATTTGTAGAGCAACTTAGAATTTAAGAAGCATTTAGCCATTGTGCTACCATGGATCTTTGTACATATTTACAGAGAACTACTAAAAAGACATCTCCATGCCGCTTCCTCAGCAGTACCAAGAATGGTTTGAAACAAAGGCGGGAGCCAAGTAAAATGGATCAATACATCTATTGTTCTCTCCGAAATATACTCCAAAAAAGTTAATATTCTAAAATAATTTTCTGCTGCCGGGCTTTGAAACCAATAATTTTAAGAGCATCTCAGATCTTAAAAACCATTTAGCCAGTGGGTTCTAGAGGACTGTTTGCATCTATATACAGCATACTACTAAGAAATGCATCCCCAAACCGCTTCCTCGGCTTTACCAAGAACTGTTTGAAGCAAAGGCGGGTCCCATGTAAAAGACTGGCACAATGTATCTCTAGTTCTCTCCGACATACATTGCAAAAAAAAATGTTCCAAAATAAATTTTCCGCTGCCGGGTTTTGAACCCAGAAATCTGAGGAGGATCTTGGATCTCAAGATCATTTAGCCAATGTGCTACAACGGATCTTTTGAAAGTATATACAGCCGGCAACTCATAAGGCATCTTCATGCTGCATCTTTGGCAATACCAAGAAGGGTTTGAAACAAAGCCGGGTCCTAAGTAAAGACTAGCACAATCCATATATTCCTTGAAAAAAATTCCATAATAAATTTTTCGCAGCCGAACTTTGAACCCGAATATTTGTAGAGCGACTTAGAATTTAAGAAGCATTTAGCCAATGCGCTACCACCGATCTTTGTACATATTTACAGAGAACTACTAAAAAGACATATCCATGCCGCTTCCTCAGCAGTACCAAGAATGGTTTGAAACAAAGGCTGGTGCCAAGTAAAATGGATCAATGCATCTATTGTTCTCTCCGAAATATACTCCAAAAAAAGTAATGTTCTAAAATAATTTTCTGCTGCCGGGCTTTGAAACCAAAAATTTTAAGAGCAACTTAGATCTTAAAAGCCATTTAGCCAATGGGTTCTAGAGGATTGTTTGCATCTATATACAGCATACTACTAAGAAATGCATCACCAAACCGCTTACTCATCTTAACCAAGAACGGTTTGAAGCAAAGGCAGGTCCCATGTAAAAGACTTGCACAATGTATCTCTAGTTCTCTCCGACATATACTGCAAAAAAAATGTTCTAAAATAAAATTTCCGCTGCCGGGCTTTGACCCCGGAAATCTGAGGAGGATCTTGGATCTCAAGATCATTTAGCCAATGTGCTACAGCGGATATTTTGAATGTATATACAGCAGGCAACTCATAAGGAATCTTCATGCTGCATCTTTGGCAATACCAAGAAGGGTTTGAAACAAAGGCGGGTCCTAAGTAAAGACTAGCACAATCCATATATTCCTTGAAAAAAAGTTCCATAATAAATTTTCCGCTGCCAAGCTATGAACCCGGATACTTGTAGAGCAACTTAGAATTTAAGAAACATTTAGCCAATGTGCTTCTACGGATCTTTATACATATTTATAGAGAACTACTAAAAAGACATCTCCATGCCGCTTCCTCAGCAGTACCAAGAATGTATTAAAACAAAGGCGGGTGCCAAGTAAAATGGATCAATGCATCTATTGTTCTCTCCAAAATGTACTCCAAAAAAAGTAATGTTCTAAAATAATTTTCTGCAGCCGGGCTTTAAAACCAAAAATTTTAAGAGCAACTCAGATCTTAAAAACCATTTAGCCAGTGGGTTCTAGAGGATTGTTTGCATCTATATATAGCATACTACTAAGAAATGCATCCCCAAATCGTTTCCTCGGCTTTACGAAGAACTGTTTGAAGCAAAGGCAGGTCCCATTTTAAAGACTGGCACAATATATCTCTAGTTCTCACCGACATACACTGCAAAAAAAAATGTTCCAAAATAAATTTTCTGCTGCCGAGCTTTGAACCCAGAAATCTGAGGAGGATCTTGGATCTAAAGATCATTTAGCCAATGTGCTACAACGGATCTTTTGAATGTATGTACAGCCGGCAACTCATAAGGCATCTTCATGCTGCATCTTTGGCAATACCAAGAAGGGTTTGAAACAAAGCCGGGTCCTAAGTAAAGACTAGCACAATCCATATATTCCTTGAAAAAAATTCCATAATAAATTTTTCGCTGCTGAACTTTGAACCAGGATATTTGTAGAGCAACTTAGAATTTAAGAAGCATTTAGCCATTGTGCTACCATGGATCTTTGTACATATTTACAGAGAACTACTAAAAAGACATCTCCATGCCGCTTCCTCAGCAGTACCAAGAATGGTTTGAAACAAAGGCGGGAGCCAAGTAAAATGGATCAATACATCTATTGTTCTCTCCGAAATATACTCCAAAAAAGTTAATATTCTAAAATAATTTTCTGCTGCCGGGCTTTGAAACCAATAATTTTAAGAGCATCTCAGATCTTAAAAACCATTTAGCCAGTGGGTTCTAGAGGATTGTTTGCATCTATATACAGCATACTACTAAGAAATGCATCCCCAAACCGCTTCCTCGGCTTTACCAAGAACTGTTTGAAGCAAAGGCGGGTCCCATGTAAAAGACTGGCACAATGTATCTCTAGTTCTCTCCGACATACCCTGCAAAAAAAAAATGTTCCAAAATAAATTTTCCGCTGCCGGGTTTTGAACCCAGAAATCTGAGGAGGATCTTGGATCTCAAGATCATTTAGCCAATGTGCTACAACGGATCTTTTGAATGTATATACAGCCGGCAACTCATAAGGCATCTTCATGCTGCATCTTTGGCAATACCAAGAAGGGTTTGAAACAAAGCCGGGTCCTAAGTAAAGACTAGCACAATCCATATATTCCTTGAAAAAAAATTCCATAATAAATTTTCCGCTGCCGAGCTTTGAACCCGGATATTTGTAAAGCAACTTAGAATTTAAGAAACATTTAACCAATGTGCTACTACGGATCTTTGTACATATTTACAGAGAACTACTAAAAAGACATCTCCATGCCGCTTCCTCAGCAGTACCAAGAATGGATTGAAACAAAGTCGGGTGCCAAGTAAAATGGATCAATGCATCTATTGTTCTCTCCAAAATGTACTCCAAAAAAAGTAATGTTCTAAAATAATTTTTTGCTGCGGGGTTTGAAACCAAAAATTTTAAGAGCAACTCAGATCTTAAAAACCAATTAGCCAGTGGGTTCTAGAGGATTGTTTGCATCTATATACAGCATACTACTAAGAAATGCATCCCCAAACCACTTCCTCGGCTTTACCAAGAACTGTTTGAAGCAAAGGCGGGTCCCATGTAAAAGACTGGCACAATGTATCTCTATTTCTCTCCGACATACATTGCAAAAAAAAAAATGTTCCAAAATAAATTTTCCGCTGCCAGGCTTTGAACCAAGAAATCTGAGGAGGATCTTGGATCCCAAGATCATTTAGCCAATGTGCTACAACAGATCTTTTGAATGTATATACAGCCGGCAACTCATAAGGCATCTTCATGCTGCATCTTTGGCAATACCAAGAAGGGTTTGAAACAAAGCCGGGTCCTAAGTAAAGACTAGCACAATCCATATATTCCTTGAAAAAAATTCCATAAAAAAACTTTCGCAGCCGAACTTTGAACCTGGATATTTGTAGAGCGACTTAGAATTTAAAAAGCATTTAGCCAATGTGCTACCACGGATCTTTGTACATATTTACAGAGAACTACTAAAAAGACATCTCCATGCCGCTTCCTCAGCAGTACCAAGAATGGTTTGAAACAAAGGCGGGTGCCAAGTAAAATGGATCAATGCATCTATTGTTCTCTCCGAAATATACTCCAAAAAAAGTAATGTTCTAAAATAATTTTCTGCTGCCGGGCTTTTAAACCAAAAATTTTAAGAGCAACTTAGATCTTAAAAACCATTTAGCCAATGGGTTCTAGAGGATTGTTTGCATCTATATACAGCATGCTACTAATAAATACATCCCCAAATCGCTTCCTCGGCTTTACCAAGAATTGTTTAAAGCAAAGGCAGGTCCCATGTAAAAGACTGGCAGAATGTATCTCTAGTTCTCTCCGACATACACTGCAAAAAAAATGTTCCAAAATAAATTTTCCGCTACCGGGCTTTGAACCCAAAAATCTGAGGAGGATCTTGGATCTCAAGATCATTTAGCCAATGTGCTACAACGGATCTTTTGAATGTATGTACAGCCGGCAACTCATAAGGCATCTTCATGCTGCATCTTTGGCAATACCAAGAAGGGTTTGAAACAAAGCCGGGTCCTAAGTAAAGACTAGCACAATCCATATATTCCTTGAAAAGAATTCCATAATAAATATTTCGCTGCTGAACTTTGAACCCGGATATTTGTAGAGCAACTTAGAATTTAAGAAGCATTTAGCCAATGTGCTACCACGGATCTTTGTACATATTTACAGAGAACTACTAAAAAGACATCTCCATGCCGCTTCCTCAGCAGTACCAAGAATGGTTTGAAACAAAGGCGGGTGCCAAGTAAAATGGATCAATGCATCTATTGTTTTCTCCGAAATATACTCCAAAAAAAGTAATGTTATAAAATAATTTTCTGCTGCTGGGCTTTGAAACCAAAAATTTTAAGAGCAACTTAGATCTTAAAAACCATTTAGCCAATGGGTTCTACTGGATTGTTTGCATCTATATACAGCATACTACTAAGAAATGCATCCCCAAACTGCTTCCTCGGCTTTACCAAGAACTGTTTGAAGCAAAGGCGGGTCCCATGTAAAAGACTGGCACAATGTATCTCTAGTTCTCTCCGACATACATTGCAAAAAAAAAATGTTCCAAAATAAATTTTCCGCTGCCGGGTTTTGAACCCGGAAATCTGAGGAGGATCTTGGATCTCAAGATCATTTAGCCAATGTGCTACAACAGATCTTGAGAAAGTATATACAGCCGGCAACTCATAAGGCATCTTCATGCTGCATCTTTAGCAATACCAAAAAGGGTTTGAAACAAAGCCGGGTCCTAAGTAAAGACTAGCACAATCCATATATTCCTTGAAAAAAATTCCATAATAAATTTTTCGCAGCCAACTTTGAACCCGGATATTTGTAGAGCGACTTAGAATTTAAGAAGCATTTAGCCAATGTGCTACCACCGATCTTTGTACATATTTACAGAGAACTACTAAAAAGACATATCCATGCCGCTTCCTCAGCAGTACCAAGAATGGTTTGAAACAAAGGCGGGTGCCAAGTAAAATGGATCAATGCATCTATTGTTCTCTCCGAAATATACTCCAAAAAAGTAATGTTCTAAAATAATTTTCTGCTGCCGGGCTTTGAAACCAAAAATTTTAAGAGCAACTTAGATCTTAAAAGCCATTTAGCCAATGGGTTCTAGAGGATTGTTTGCATCTCTATACAGCATACTACTAAGAAATGCATCCCCAAACCGCTTACTCATCTTTACCAAGAACGGTTTGAAGCAAAGGCGGGTCCCATGTAAAAGACTTGCACAATGTATCTCTAGTTCTCTCCGACATATACTGCAAAAAAAATGTTCCAAAATAATATTTCCGCTGCCGGGCTTTGACCCCGGAAATCTAAAGAGGATCTTGGATCTCAAGATCATTTATCCAATGTGCTACAACAGATATTTTGAATGTATATACAGCAGGCAACTCATAAAGAATCTTCATGCTGCATCTTTGGCAATACCAAGAAGGGTTTGAAACAAAGGCGGGTCCTAAGTAAAGACTAGCACAATCCATATATTCCTTGAAAAAAAATTCCATAATAAATTTTCCTCTGCCAAGCTATGAACCCGGATACTTGTAGAGCAACTTAGAATTTAAGAAACATTTAGCCAATGTGTTTCTACGGATCTTTGTACATATTTACAGAGAACTACTAAAAAGACATCTCCATGCCGCTTCCTCAGCAGTACCAAGAATGGATTAAAACAAAGGCGGGTGCCAAGTAAAATGGATCAATGCATCTATTGTTCTCTCCAAAATGTACTCCAAAAAAAGTAATGTTCTAAAATAATTTTATGCAGCCGGGCTTTGAAACCAAAAATTTTAAGAGCAACTCAGATCTTAAAAACCATTTAGCCAGTGGGTTCTAGAGGATTGTTTGCATCTATATACAGCATACTACTAAGAAATGCATCCCCAAATCGTTTCCTCGGCTTTACAAAGAACTGTTTGAAGCAAAGGCAGGTCCCATGTAAAAGACTGGCACAATATATCTCTAGTTCTCACCGACACACACTGCAAAAAAAATGTTCCAAAATAAATTTTCTGCTGCCGAGCTTTGAACCCGGAAATCTGAGGAGGATCTTGGATCTAAAGATCACTTAGCCAATGTGCTACAACGGATCTTTTGAATGTATGTACAGCCGGCAACTCATAAGGCATCTTCATGCTGCATCTTTGGCAATACCAAGAAGGGTTTGAAACAAAGACGGGTCCTAAGTAAAGACTAGCACAATCCATATATTCCTTGAAAAAAATTCCATAATAAATTTTTCGCTGCTGAACTTTGAACCCGGATATTTGTAGAGCAACTTAGAATTTAAGAAGCATTTAGCCAATGTGCTACCACGGATCTTTGTACATATTTACAGAGAACTACTAAAAAGACATCTCCATGCCGCTTCCTCAGCAGTACCAAGAATGGTTTGAAACAAAGGCGGGTGCCAAGTAAAATGGATCAATGCATCTATTGTTTTCTCCGAAATATACTCCAAAAAAAGTAATGTTCTAAAATAATTTTCTGCTGCTGGGCTTTGAAACCAATAATTTTAAGAGCAACTTAGATCTTAAAAACCATTTAGCCAATGGGTTCTACTGGATTGTTTGCATCTATATACAGCATACTACTAAGAAATGCATCCCCAAACTGCTTCCTCGGCTTTACCAAGAACTGTTTGAAGCAAAGGCGGGTCCCATGTAAAAGACTGGCACAATGTATCTCTAGTTCTCTCCGACATACATTGCAAAAAAAAAATGTTCCAAAATAAATTTTCCGCTGCCGGGTTTTGAACCCGGAAATCTGAGGAGGATCTTGGATCTCAAGATCATTTAGCCAATGTGCTACAACAGATCTTGAGAAAATATATACAGCCGGCAACTCATAAGGCATCTTCATGCTGCATCTTTAGCAATACCAAGAAGGGTTTGAAACAAAGCCGGGTCCTAAGTAAAGACTAGCACAATCCATATATTCCTTGAAAAAAATTCCATAATAAATTTTTCGCAGCCAACTTTGAACCCGGATATTTGTAGAGCGACTTAGAATTTAAGAAGCATTTAGCCAATGTGCTACCACCGATCTTTGTACATATTTACAGAGAACTGCTAAAAAGACATATCCATGCCGCTTCCTCAGCAGTACCAAGAATGGTTTGAAACAAAGGCGGGTGCCAAGTAAAATGGATCAATGCATCTATTGTTCTCTCCGAAATATACTCCAAAAAAGTAATGTTCTGAAATAATTTTCTGCTGCCGGGCTTTGGAACCAAAAATTTTAAGAGCAACTTAGATCTTAAAAGCCATTTAGCCAATGGGTTCTAGAGGATTGTTTGCATCTCTATACAGCATACTACTAAGAAATGCATCCCCAAACCGCTTACTCATCTTTACCAAGAACGGTTTGAAGCAAAGGCGGGTCCCATGTAAAAGACTTGCACAATGTATCTCTAGTTCTCTCCGACATATACTGCAAAAAAAATGTTCCAAAATAATATTTCCGCTGCCGGGCTTTGACCCCGGAAATCTAAAGAGGATCTTGGATCTCAAGATCATTTATCCAATGTGCTACAACAGATATTTTGAATGTATATACAGCAGGCAACTCATAAAGAATCTTCATGCTGCATCTTTGGCAATACCAAGAAGGGTTTGAAACAAAGGCGGGCCCTAAGTAAAGACTAGCACAATCCATATATTCCTTGAAAAAAAATTCCATAATAAATTTTCCGCTGCCAAGCTATGAACCCGGATACTTGTAGAGCAACTTAGAATTTAAGAAACATTTAGCCAATGTGCTTCTACGGATCTTTGTACATATTTACAGAGAACTACTAAAAAGACATCTCCATGCCGCTTCCTCAGCAGTACCAAGAATGGATTAAAACAAAGGCGGGTGCCAAGTAAAATGGATCAATGCATCTATTGTTCTCTCCAAAATGTACTCCAAAAAAAGTAATGTTCTAAAATAATTTTATGCAGCCGGGCTTTGAAACCAAAAATTTTAAGAGCAACTCAGATCTTAAAAACCATTTAGCCAGTGGGTTCTAGAGGATTGTTTGCATCTATATACAGCATACTACTAAGAAATGCATCCCCAAATCGTTTCCTCGGCTTTACAAAGAACTGTTTGAAGCAAAGGCAGGTCCCATGTAAAAGACTGGCACAATATATCTCTAGTTCTCACCGACACACACTGCAAAAAAAATGTTCCAAAATAAATTTTCTGCTGCCGAGCTTTGAACCCGGAAATCTGAGGAGGATCTTGGATCTAAAGATCACTTAGCCAATGTGCTACAACGGATCTTTTGAATGTATGTACAGCCGGCAACTCATAAGGCATCTTCATGCTGCATCTTTGGCAATACCAAGAAGGGTTTGAAACAAAGACGGGTCCTAAGTAAAGACTAGCACAATCCATATATTCCTTGAAAAAAATTCCATAATAAATTTTTCGCTGCTGAACTTTGAACCAGGATATTTGTAGAGCAACTTAGAATTTAAGAAGCATTTAGCCATTGTGCTACCACGGATCTTTGTACATATTTACAGAGAACTACTAAAAAGACATCTCCATGCCGCTTCCTCAGCAGTACCAAGAATGGTTTGAAACAAAGGCGGGAGCCAAGTAAAATGGATCAATACATCTATTGTTCTCTCCGAAATATACTCCAAAAAAGTTAATGTTCTAAAATAATTTTCTGCTGCCGGGCTTTGAAACCAATAATTTTAAGAGCATCTCAGATCTTAAAAATCATTTAGCCAGTGGGTTCTAGAGGATTGTTTGCATCTATATACAGCATACTACTAAGAAATGCATCCCCAAACCGCTTCCTCGGCTTTACCAAGAACTGTTTGAAGCAAAGGCGGGTCCCATGTAAAAGACTGGCACAATGTATCTCTAGTTCTCTCCGACATACACTGCAAAAGAAAAATGTTCCAAAATAAATATTCCGCTGCCGGGTTTTGAACCCAGAAATCTGAGGAGGATCTTGGATCTCAAGATCATTTAGCCAATGTGCTACAACGGATCTTTTGAAAGTATATACAGCCGGCAACTCATAAGGCATCTTCATGCTGCATCTTTGGCAATACCAAGAAGGGTTTGAAACAAAGCCGGGTCCTAAGTAAAGACTAGCACAATCCATATATTCCTTGAAAAAAATTCCATAATAAATTTTTCGCAGCCGAACTTTGAACCCGGATATTTGTAGAGCGACTTAGAATTTAAGAAGCATTTAGCCAATGTGCTACCACCGATCTTTGTACATATTTACAGAGAACTGCTAAAAAGACATATCCATGCCGCTTTCTCAGCAGTACCAAGAATGGTTTGAAACAAAGGTGGGTGCCAAGTAAAATGGATCAAAGCATCTATTGTTCTCTCCGAAATATACTCCAAAAAAAGTAATGTTCTAAAATAATTTTCAGCTGCCGGGCTTTGAAACCAAAAATTTTAAGAGCAACTTAGATCTTAAAAGCCATTTAGCCAATGGGTTCTAGAGAATTGTTTGCATCTATATACAGCATACTACTAAGAAATGCATCCCCAAACCGCTTACTCATCTTTACCAAGAACGGTTTGAAGCAAAGGCGGGTCCCATGTAAAAGACTTGCACAATGTATCTCTAGTTCTCTCCGACATATACTGCAAAAAAAAATGTTCCAAAATAAAATTTCCGCTGCCGGGCTTTGACCCCGGAAATCTGAAGAGGATCTTGGATCTCAAGATCATTTAGCCAATGTGCTACAGCGGATATTTTGAATATATATACAGCAGGCAACTCATAAGGAATCTTCATGCTGCATCTTTGGCAATACCAAGAAGGCTTTGAAACAAAGGCGGGTCCTAAGTAAAGACTAGCACAATCCATATATTCCTTGAAAAAAAATTCCATAATAAATTTTCCGCTGCCAAGCTTTGAACCTGGATACTCGTAGAGCAACTTAGAATTTAAGGAACATTTAGCCAATGTGCTTCTACGGATCTTTGTACATATTTATAGAGAACTACTAAAAAGACATCTCCATTCCGATTCCTCAGCAGTACCAAGAATGGTTTGAAACAAAGGCGGGTGCCAAGTAAAATTGATCAATGCATCTATTGTTCTCTCCAAAATATACTCCAGAAAAAGTAATGTTCTAAAATAATTTTCTGCAGCCGGGCTTTGAAACCAAAAATTTTAAGAGCAACTCAGATCTTAAAAACCATTTAGCCAGTGGGTTCTAGAGGATTGTTTGCATCTATATACAGCATACTACTAAGAAATGCATCCCCAAATCGCTTTCGCGGCTTTACCAAGAACTGTTTGAAGCAAAGGCGGGTCCCATGGAAAAGACTGGCACAATGTATCTCTAGTTCTCTCCGACATACACTGTTAAAAAAAAATGTTCCAAAATAAATTTTCCGCTGCCGGGCTTTTAACCCGGAAATCTGAGGAGGATCTTGGATCTCAAGATCATTTAGCCAATGTGCTACAGCGGATCTTTTGAATGTATATACAGCCGGCAACTCATAAGGCATCTTCATGTTGCATCTTTGGCAATACAAAGAAGGGTTTGAAACAAAGCCGGGTCCTAAGTAAAGACTAGCACAATCCATATATTCCTTGAAAAAAATTCCATATTAAATTTTTCGCTGCTAAACTTTGAACCCGGATATTTGTAGAGCAACTTAGAATTTAAGAAGAATTTAGCCAATGTGCTACCACGGATCTTTGTACATATCTACAGAGAACTACTAAAAAGACATCTCCATTCCGATTCCTCAGCAGTACCAAGAATGGTTTGAAACAAAGGCGGGTGCCAAGTAAAATGGATCAATGCATCTATTGTTCTCTCCAAAATATACTCCAGAAAAAGTAATGTTCTAAAATAATTTTCTGCAGCCGGGCTTTGAAACCAAAAATTTTAAGAGCAACTCAGATCTTAAAAACCATTTAGCCAGTGGGTTCTAGAGGATTGTTTGCATCTATATACATCATACTACTAAGAAATGCATCCCCAAATCGCTTCCGCAGCTTTACCAAGAACTGTTTGAAGCAAAGGCGGGTCCCATGGAAAAGACTGGCACAATGTATCTCTAGTTCTCTCCGACATACACTGTTAAAAAAAATGTTCCAAAATAAATTTTCCGCTGCCGGGCTTTTAACCCGGAAATCTGAGGAGGATCTTGGATCTCAAGATCATTTAGCCAATGTGCTACAGCGGATCTTTTGAATGTATATACAGCCGGCAACTCATAAGGCATCTTCATGTTGCATCTTTGGCAATACAAAGAAGGGTTTGAAACAAAGCCGGGTCCTAAGTAAAGACTAGCACAATCCATATATTCCCTGAAAAAAATTCCATATTAAATTTTTCGCTGCTGAACTTTGAACCCGTATATTTGTAGAGCAACTTAGAATTTAAGAAGAATTTAGCCAATGTGCTACCAAGGATCTTTGTACATATCTACAGAGAACTACTAAAAAGACATCTCCATGCCGTTTCCTCAGCAGTACCAAGAATGGTTTGAAACTAAGGCAGGTGCCAAGTAAAATGGATTAATGCATCTATTGTTCTCTCCGAAATATACTCCAAAAAAAGTAATGTTCTAAAATAATTTTCTGCTGCCGGGCTTTGAAACCAAAAATTTTAAGAGCAACTTAGATCTTAAAAACCATTTAGCCAATGGGTTCTAGAGGATTGTTTGCATCTATGTACAACATACTACTAAGAAATGCATCCCCAAACCGCTTCCTCGGCTTTACCAAGAACGGTTTGAAGCAAAGGCGGGTCCCATGTAAAAGACTGGCACAATGTATCTCTAGTTCTCTCCGACATATACTGCAAAAAAAAATGTTCCAAAAGAAAATTTCCACTGTCGGGCTTTGAACCCGAGAATCTGCGGAGGATCTTGGATCGCAAGGTCATTTAGCCAATGTGCTATAGCAGATCTTTTGAAAGTATATACAGCAGGCAACTCATAAGGAATCTTCATGCTACATCTTTGGCAATACCAAGAAGGGTTTGAAACAAAGCCGGGTCCTAAGTAAAGACTAGCACAATCCATATATTCCTTGAAAAAAAGTTCCATAATAAATT
This sequence comes from Camelina sativa, assembly GCF_030686135.1. Taxonomy (NCBI): domain Eukaryota; kingdom Viridiplantae; phylum Streptophyta; class Magnoliopsida; order Brassicales; family Brassicaceae; genus Camelina; species Camelina sativa. Next base: position 22,990,698 of record NC_141896.1, read on the forward strand.
TTCCGCTGCCGAGCTTTGAACCCGGATATTTGTAGAGCAACTTAGAATTTAAGAAACATTTAGCCAATGTGCTTCTACGGATCTTTGTACATATTAATAGAGAACTACTAAAAAGACATCTCCATGCCGCTTCCTCAGCAGTACCAAGAATGGTTTGAAACAAAGGCGGGTGCCAAGTAAAATGGATCAATGCATCTATTGTTCTCTCCGAAATATACTCCAAAAAAAGTAATGTTCTAAAATAATTTTCTGCTGCCGGGCTTTGAAACCAAAAATTTTAAGAGCAACTTAGATCTTAAAAACCATTTAGTCAATGGGTTCTAGAAGAACATTTGCATCTATATACAGCATACTGCTAAGAAATGAATCCCCAAACCGCTTCCTCGGCTTTACCAAGAGCTGTTTGAAGCAAAGGCGGGTCCCATGTAAAAGACTGACACAAAGTATCTCTAGTTCTCTCCGACATACACTGCAAAAAAAAATGTTCCAAAATAAATTTTCCGCTGCCGGGCTTTGAACCCAAAAATCTGAGGAGGATCTTGGATCTCAAGATCATTTAGCCAATGTGCTACAGCGGATCTTTTGGATGTATATACAGCAGACAACTCATAAGGCATCTTCATGCTGCATCTTTGGCAATACCAAGAAGGTTTTGAAACAAAGGCGGGTCCTAAGTAAAGACTAGCACAATCCATATATTCCTTGAAAACAAATTCCATAATAAATTTTCCGCTGCCGAGCTTTGAACCAGAAGTTGTCTCTGGCTTTGACAAGACTTACCAGGATTTAACTTCTTACCTTGGGGCTTGGTATACATCGGATAAGACTCCTCCCTTCAAGCCTCACGAGACATGCATCTCGTCACAAAGTATGCTTCCCCTCTCTCTTCCCTTCAGTACTCAGTAAAAAAATAAAAGAGAAAAGAAAAGAAGGAAAAAAGAAGAAGAAGAGGATATAGGTAATAAAGAAGTTAGCCAAGGGGTGTGCGTAAACCCGTGCATCTTTCGGAACTCATGGAAACCTGTCCGCAAGAAAAGAGCAAAGGATTGATAAAAAAAATAAAATGATACCCTAGAAAATTAGGGAGAAATTAATCCTTTCAAAGTGAGAAAAGAGAGACGAAAGGGAGCATATGAAGGAGGTCTTGGGCGATAAGAGGTTGAAGGAGTCAAAAGTTCAGATGATCGATACTCCCTTGGTCAGACCGCACCTTTTTACTAATCTGATGTAGAAAGACAACGAGGGGGAGACTGAAGGTTCTCTAAGGCTGTGGAGTTCAGAGTAGGGAGTGTTGATCCTAATCATGAGCAGAGTACAAAAAGTAGTTCTTGATTTGATGTGATGAAGAGTGCAAAGGAGATGTTCCCAAGAATTTGTGAGTTTCCGTTTTCAAACCTTTTCTTTGTTCTTGAGTTTTTGTCTGTTCTTGCTTGAGGACAAGCAAAGATTCAAGCCCAGGGGAATTGATGTGTCTATATTTTATAGGATTTTAACTATAGTTTTTACACTTGTTTTGAGTCGTTTGTTAGGTCCATGTGTGCTTTTAGAGTCCTTTTAGTCTTTTGTGAGTCTTTACAGATTCTAGGTGATTTTGGAAGGAATCTGAGCGTTTTGGGGATGAAAATATGCATCTGGAGCTTATTGAAGACTGATCGGGCTAGCAAGAAGATGGAGTGAGAACAGAAAAATGTTCTGGATCGACTAATCCTCGCTCGAGATCGACCAGTCCCGTCCCAGAAGCAACTTTTCATTTTATGTTTTAAACCGACTTTTAGGGTTTTATTTAACTATTTAAGCAAGAGCCTCGACCTCTGAAAAGAAAAGTTTTATTCTACGCAGCCTTTGAGCACTTGTAAGCTTTGGGAGAAGATCTCTTATCCTTTCTAAACCTTTGGAGAAGAATTCTGAACCCTTTTATTTGCAATTCAAACATGTTTTCTTCATATTTGATTTGTGATTGTTGTTGTTCGATGTCTGAGTAGTCTCTCTGTTGGGTTACAGGTTTCAAAAAGGGGTTTTATGATTCTCTGAGTTAGGTTGTTAGATTTGGGATTGATATATTGTGTTCTTCATCTTTTGTTGTTCTTATTGCTTAAACTAGATTAGCTACCTAGTTTATGATCTTAGGTTAAATTCATCTAGGCATCAAAAGTGTTGTTGAATTGCTTGAAAAGAACATAGGTGAGCAAGGTGATCCTTAGCCAACGACAGTTGAAGTTGAGGCACCTTGTGAACATAATCAAACTTGAACTTATTGCTTGCTAGGATTGTTTAGATTCAAACGACGGTTTAGAGTTTTATCAATTCCTTGCATAGATAATTAATGTTGCGACAGTAGGTTAGTTTTACATTCAAAATTTGAGTTCAAGAACGGTGTCTAATGCTTTCCCAAATTGTCATCTAAATTTAGAGATCGTAATTCCTAACTGATTCCCTAAGCCCAATACCTTCTCTTGATTTTACAAACTCTTATTTAATTTCTGTCTTCCATCGGTTACTTGAAAAACAATCTTTCTTATTACTTTAGCTATACTTGATCTATATAGTTTCATAGTGCATCGCTTGGTCTCTTTGGATTCGACCCTAAAGTGCTACGACGACACCACTAGATCGTGGTTGAGTGTGCTTTGGGTTATTAATTGACCTTTGATCAATTTGGCGCCGTTGCCGGGGACAAAAACATTGCCTTTGAAATTTTAGATTCACGTTTAGTCTACGGTACTTTATTTTAGTTACTAACGAGTTCTTGCAACCTTATTTCTTTGTTTCAGGTGTATGCATACAAGGAGCAGCAAAAAAACTGATTTGCGTATACTAGGAAACAAGGAGTTAGCACAGCTTGAACGCGAAAACCGGAGAGCAAGAGCCCAGGCCAATCCTATTGCTGACGGAGAAAATACATGGGCTAATCCACCCAACCCTCAGCTGGGTATCGTCCAACAACAGCAGAGGCAGAACCAGCAAGAGCAAGCTATACTGAATCAACCAGCAAAACCGCCACTTTGAGGGATGAAGATACTCAAAATAGGTTGTTTGCGAATCGATCTGCGATTCAACCACCCGCTCCTGCAAGGCAAGACTATGAGATTAAGCATAGTCTAATCAATCTGGTTCATAACCGTGTGTTCCACGGGTTGCCATCGGAGAGTCCTCTAGATCACATTGAGGCTTTTGAAAGACTGACTAGTACGACGAGGTCCAATGGTGTACCCTACGACTACCTAATACTGACTCTGTTCCAGTTCTCCTTGGCGGATAAGGCGCTTAGATGGCTGAACCTACTGGATGCTGGATCGCTCACCACTTGGGCACAATGTAGAGCAGCTTTCTTGAACCACTTCTACACTAAGTCGCGCTCAGCAAAACTGCAAAGCAAGATAACTACATTCTCTCAAGGAGGCATGGAATCATTTTGTGAAGCATGGGAAAGGTTCAAGGAGTATCTTAGAGACTGCCCTCACAACGGATACACCCAAGAAAACCTGATGAACATCTTCTATGGGGGCATTGAACAGAAGTACCAGATGGCGCTAGACACAGCAAGCATAGGAGATTTCTCCACCAACACCGAAAACGAGGCCAATGCACTAATAGAAAATCTTGCAGAAAGCAATAGCAATCATGGCACAGACTATGATCGTACGGTTCAGGTCAATGCTGTCAAGACTGATGCTATTAAGGATCTAACAGCCAAGGTGAATCTCCTATTGAAAAGGGATCACCAAAGTGTTAATTTGTGCGAGGAACAGGCTGGGGGATTTGCAGATTTCGGAGCTGAGACATACCAAGAGGGTACGGAGGAGTTGAACTATATAGGAGGACAGGGAAATTTTCAGAATCGAGGCTTTAACCAGAACTTTCGGAATCACCTTAACCTGTCCTATGGAAGCAACAATGTTGAGAACCCTCAGGATCAGGTCTACCCACCGCGACCTCAGCAGAGCAATTTTGCACAGCGCTTCCAGAACAAGAGAACAGGCTTTGGAGGATCGAATTTTCAGCAGAAACCTCAAGTCAACAACTTCTCAAAAGGTTATCAAGCAACTGCACCGCAGGCCATAGCCCCGAAAGAGAGCAAATTGGAACAGATGATGCATGCTTTGATGGAGAATCAAAAGAAAAACGCCAATGAGGTGAATGTCAAGATCGACAGCATGTATTCTGAGTTGAATGGGAGAATAGAGTCATTGAACTCTCACATGAGAGTGTTGGAAAACCAAGTAGCACAATCTGCAGCGAGAGTCAAGGCGCCTCCCGGAACACTTCCAGAGAAAAACGAGGCTAATCCAAAAGAATTCGTGAATGTCGTCACCCTTTGAAGCAGCAGGGAGCTTTCGGAACCACTGCAAAAGGAAGGGATTGACCGATCCAATAACAAGATTGGTCAATCCAAAACTCAGAATCAAGAAGACAACCCTGATGAATTTCCTAACCAAGCTTCTGATGATATTGAGATCCCTGATTCAGCCATTACTGGAAGAGAGCAGCCCTGCAGATAGTGATGTTAATATGGGCGGACCCGGCCCGTTTAAGCCCTTACCCTTTTAGCAGAAACAGTTTTATACCCATTTAAATCTGAACCCGTTTGAACCCAAATCCGTTTAAACCAGTCAAACTTACACTAACCCGTGAAGCCTGTTTAAACAATTTTTTCTTTTAATACGTTTCTAAAATCTCTTACCTTGTTTTATTAAAAAAAAAATTCTTTCCTTATCTCATTGATTCTTTGTAATCTTTTTTAGTCAAATTCACAATATATTTGGTATTGACATTTATCTTTAATTAATTGATTAAATTGATTTTGTTAATAATTAATTAGATTAACAAAGAGTAAACTAAAAACCCTAGTGATTGGCTGGAGCTTGCTTGTAAACTTTACACCGTCGATCACCTTCTTTTTTTCTTCACCAGCCACCGGCATCACCAACCAACTCACTTTCACACAGCCTCCTCATTGTATCCCTACGGTGGCTATGTGCCAAACTTTAAGAATCAAAACGGCGATAATGGAGGAAGAGACAAAGAGGCTTGGAGGCGGAAGCAGAGAGTTGGTGAGTTTATTAGAGGAGAAGGCATTGAAGTTCAGAGGCAGATTCAGCGCGATTCGGAGAAGATAGTTGTTTTGAAAACCCTAATCATAAACAACAGCGTTTTGATAAAATAAAGTTATAATTTCTTTTAATGGACTACCCGTTTAGTTTTGATTAAGCCCGTTACACCCATGGGTTTAAACGGGTCTACCCATTTAGACCCTGTTTAATTTTATAGTGTAATTAAATGGGTCACGGGCTTAAATTTTTATACTGGACCCGTTTAGGCCCGCAGGCACATAGCCCATATTAACATCACTACCTACAGACCACAACAACCTTATGCGCCCAAACTACCTTTCCCTACGCGTCACAAGTCCAAGATACATGATCGAGAATATGAGAAACTGAAATCAGTGGTAGGGGAGCTCCAGGTCAGACTAACTTTCATCGAAGCAGTAAGGATGGTCCCATCTCTCAAGAAGTACATGAAGGAGATCCTCGCCGATAAGCTCAGTTTGGAGAAAGGAGTGATGTACCTCACGCAAGAATGCAGTTCAATGCTCCAAAATCGAATGCCAGAAAAATGTGGAGACCCAGGACCGTTTACTCTACCCTGCACAATAGGAGATCTCAAGTTCAATAAATGCCTCTGCGATTTAGGAGCAAGTGTGAGCCTGATGCCACTCAGCGTTGTAACGCGACTTGGTATGTATACCTTCAAACCAACCCAAGTCATCCTAGTCCTTGCTGATCGCTCTACCTGACGTCCAGAAGGGGTGTTGGAAAACCTACCGGTGCAGATTGGGAACTGCTACATACCCACTGACTTCATTGTTTTGAAACTTGATGAGGAATCCCAAAAACCCATTCTACTTGGAAGATCCTTCTTGGCCACGGCTGAAGCAATGATAAAAGTCCGAGAAGGAAAGATTGATTTGCACATGGATGAGTTGGTTTTGAGATTCAACCTGGAGAAAGTAGCTAAGAAACCCACAATCATGGTCAAACCTTCTGGGTTGACACAATAGGGGAAATAGCTGACGAGATCTAAGACGAAGTGTGTACAAGTGATCATCTGGCCGTCACATTGACAAAAAAGGAACCAGAGCTGGGATATCTGTCTGAGGAGACTGAGAAAATGGCAAGGACACTCGATGCTACAGCAGTTCTGGAACATGAAGTCCTATTCGTCAACCTGCAAACTGGACCGAGTGATCCAGAAACTGGACTGACTGATCCAGCTCCTCCTGTGGAAACAACCGATAAAAGCGATGGATTGACCATTCTAAGCGATAGATCAACCGATCCTGAGACCTGCTCTGGGACCAAGGCGAATCAGGAGGACTGGAGCGAACTCAAGGCTCCAAAGTTGGACTTAAAACCACTACATGAAGGGCTAAGGTACGCTTATCTTGGACCTAACTCCACATATCCTGTTATTATCAATTCTAACCTGAACAATGTTGAGACCGCACTCTTACTCTGCGAGTTAAGAAAATATAGAAAGGCTTTAGGCTATTCCTTAGATGACATTTCAGGTATATCACCGGAGTTATGCTCACATCGGATTCACCTTGAAGACCCGTCTAAGTCGTCCATTGAACACCAAAGGAGGCTAAATCCAAACCTCAAGAAAGTGGTGAAGAAGGAGATCCTTAAACTATTGGGAGCCGGGGTTATTTTCCCAATCTATGACAGCACTTGGGTGAGCCCAGTCCATGTAGTGCCAAAGAAGGGAGGGGTGACAGTAGTTGCAAATGAGAAGAACGAGTTAATCCCCACCAAGACGGTAACAGGGCATCGAATGTGCATCGACTACTGCAAGCTCAATTCAGCCACCAGGAAGGACCACTTTCCCCTTCCATTCATTGACCAAATGCTTGAGAGATTAGCGAACCACCCCTATTACTGCTTCCTGGATGGTTACTCCGGCTTCTTTCAAATTCTGATTCACCCGGATGATCAGGAGAAAACTACCTTCACATGCCCTTATGGCACATTCGCATACCGACGGATGCCTTTTGGGTTATGTAATGCCCCAGCCACTTTTCAGCGCTGCATGATGTGATCTTCTCCGACTTGATAGAGGATATTATGGAAGTATTTATGGATGATTTTTTGGTGTATGGCTCATCCTTCTCCTCGTGTTTGTCTAACTTAAGCAAGGTTCTTCAACGTTGTGTGGATAAACACCTTGTTCTGAATTGGGAGAAATGCCATTTCATGGTCACTGATGGGATTGTTCTTGGACATCGAATTTCTGAGAAAGGGATAGAAGTCGACAAGACAAAGATTGAGGTGATGTCCAGTCTACAACCGCCAAAACCCGTGAAAGATATACGCAGCTTCCTTGGTCATGCTGGCTTTTATCAAAGATTTATAAAAGATTTCTCCAAGATAGCTAGACCACTCACCCAGCTGCTATGCAAGGATATCTCCTTTGAGTTTACAACAGATTGCTTCGAAGCTTTCCTAACGATCAAGCAGACTCTGATATCAGCTTCGATAGTCCAGCCACCCGATTGGAACCTGCCGTTCGAAGTTATGTGCGATGCAAGCAATTTTCCTGTTGGAGCAGTTTTGGGACAGAGCAAGGAAGGTAAGTTGCATGTCGTTTACTACGCTAGCAGGACGCTCGATGGGGCACAGACCAAGTATGCCACGACAGAAAAAGAACTACTCGCCATAGTCTTTGCGTTTGAAAAATTCAGGTTCTATCTGGTCGGTTCCAAGGTCATTGTGCACACAGATCACGCTGCATTACGTTGCTTGTTAACAAAAAATGATGCTAAACCGCGGCTGTTACGGTGGATCCTGCTTTTGCAAGAATTTGACCTTGAGATAAGAGACAAAAAGGGTTAGAGAATGGCATGGCAGACCACCTTTCTAGGCTGAGAATCGATGAAGAGATCCCCATAGATGACCTACTACCTGAGGAGAATGTGTATGTGGTTGCAGCTTTCATGGATTGCTATGAAGAGAAGGCCGATGCCAAGGTTCTTCAACAGATAGGTAATGATTCCCCATGGTATGCTGACATTGCAAACTACTTGTGTGCTGAAGAGGAACCTCCTAATTTCACTGGATACGCTAAGAAAAAGATTTTGCGCAATGCGCGGAGGTACTTCTGGGATGAACCTTATCTCTATAAGCATTATGCTGACGGCCCCTACAGAAGATGCGTTCCAGAAACAGAAGTTCATGGGATCCTTTTCCACTGTCACGGTTCTAACTATGAAGGACACTTTGCTACATTCAAAACCGCGACAAAAGTGCTCCAAGCCGGCCTCTGGTGGCCCACTTTATTCCGTGATGCATACGATTTCGTCTCCCGATGCGACTCCTGCCAGCGACGTGGGAACATAGCTAAGCGGAACGAGATGCCCAAACACTTTATTTTGGAAATCGAGGTGTTTGACTGTTGGGGAATCGACTTCATGGGGCCTTTCCCACCTTATGGAAATCTCTACGTACTTGTGGCAGTGGATTATGTTTCAAAATGGGTTGAGGCTGTAGCAAGTCCTACCAACGATTCGAAAGTGGTCCTCAAGATGTTCAAGCACATAATCTTTCCACGGTTTGGTGTTCCCAGAGTGGTTATAAGCGATGGAGGGACTCACTTTATCAACAAGCTCTTTGCGAATCTTTTGAGAAAACATGGCGTGACACACAAGGTCACCACTCGTTACCATCCGCAGACCAGTGGGAAGGTCGAGATCTCAAATCGGGAAATCAAAAGCATCTTGGAGAAGACGGTCAACTCAACCAGAAGAGATTGGTCCTTGAAGCTCGATGATGCATTATGGGCGTATCGGACCGCTTACAAAACGCCCATCGGCACTACCCCTTTCCGGCTGGTTTATGGGAAGTCATGCCACTTACCTGTCGAGTTTGAGTATCATTCCTTATGGGTGACTAAGCAGATGAACTTCAACGTCAAGACGGCAGCAGAGAGACGCCTTATTCAGCTGAATGAGCTTGATGAAATTCGCATAGATGCTTATGAGAATGCCAAGATATACAAGGAGCAGACCAAGGCCTTACACGACAAGAAAATTATTCCCAGGGACTTTGCTGCAAATGATTTGGTTCTTCTCTTCAACTCAACGCTGAAGATTTTTCCTGGGAAGTTGCGTTCTCGTTGGTCCGGACCTTTTCGAATCAAGGAAGTCATGCCTTATGGTGCTGTTGTGCTTTGGGACCAAGAGGGAAAAGAATTCACTGTCAATGGTCAACGCCTAAAGCCGCACCTAGCGGATTATGATCCGATTGAAACCTCTCTCCCCCTGGGGAAACCCCAAGCTGCTTAGGCAGCAAGAACAGTCAGGCTCGAGACTCTAAACAAGCGCTAAGGAGAGGCAACCCACAGGGTTTGCATTCGCTTACCCTTTTCTTTGGTTTGATTTTCGTTAGGAAATTTGCTATTTTTGTTTTACTTTACAGAAACACTCGAGAATCACGTTTGGTAGTGAGTTTTATTTTTCAGGCATTGGTTCGAATCTCTTTCAAGGAATGTTCCACAGCCATCAGGATCAGCCAGTCCAATTTTGGATCGGTCGATCCCCGTTCCAGGTAAGTCCATCGAGAAAAAAAAAAAAAAAAAAAAAAAAAGAGAGGCAAGGAGAAAGGAAGGAAGGGAATCGGTATTCCGGTTTTTGGACTTAAATTGAACCGGTTTAAACCCGGTTTCGTGTCCAATTTCCCGAACATAAAACCTAATTTCTTTCTATCTCTTCCTTCCTTCTCTCTCGCCGTCCCCGACTCCGATATGTTTCTCCTCTCGATTTCTCCTTTGTTTTGATTAAAATTTGGGTTTCTACCACTCGGTTTTTCACCCTTTGTCCAACCCATTTGTTGTATCAATCATTCGAACAAGGTAAGTCCTTCCTCTCCCGATTTATGTTCTATTTTCGGCGATTTCCAGGTTTGAACTTGCGATTTGTGCTATTCTCTCTTCTTCTTTCCAATTGATGAGCAAATTAGTAGGATTAACTGTCCTAACTGAATCTTGGAACTAGATTTAGGCTGTTGTGGTTTGAATTTAGTATAGGCTTGTAACAAATGTTGATTAGTTAGGGAATTTTCAATTACATTCCCTCTTTCTCACATATTGCATAATTCCTCTTTTGTAGAGAATGCCTAAACGACGCCGAAGTAGTAAGGAGACTGCCACTCCTTCCGAGGAACCACCAACAAGGGTTTGGAATGATGAGGATACTAAGTGGTTGAAGCTACTTGCTCAGTGCAATATGGAGCCAACTCATTTTGTTGATCGGGAGCTTTTTGAGAAGATGGGTATGTTAGCAGATTTTGATGAGTTGGTAAAGAACATGGGGTTTAGTACTTTTGTTGAGAAGGCATGGGACTTGCATGAACGGCTCGCACGAGAGTTTCTTGCCAATATACAAGTGGATTTGCCAGGCGGCTCTGACATGGTGGCCGAGCAGTGTTTGATCAGTTTCTTCCTGCTCAAAAAGCACTATGTCATCTCCATGTTCGATCTCTGTGACATCTTCGGTTTCGCTAGAAACAAATTATGCAAGATGGAGAAGCTCGATAGCAGGACTGAAGTTTGGAAACTGATTGGAGCTGGGAGTTATTTTTCTCGTGGAGCTAGACAGTCTCGCATCCGCAACCCAGTCCTTCGAATCACTGCCAAGTTCCTGAGCAACACCATTTATGCTAGGGCTGAGACTAGCACTTTGCAGCTACCTGAGTTGTGGATGTTCTTCCATTGTCTTCGCCGGTTCCTCAATGCTCTGGATTCGCCACTTTACCAACAAACTCATGAGGTTAACTTTGGATTCCTGCTTTCTAAGGAATTTGAACAGATGCGGAGGAGCATGGCTCGTGCTAAGAACAAGCAGATTCTGATTGGTAGCTTGGTGACTCCTATCATCGAGTATTGTGGCATCATTTTGCCACCACATACTTCGGCCACGAAGCGAAAGTTGCTTGACCTCAAGTATATGTTTACTAGTGAGATTCTCGTGCGTCACAACTTCTGCTACAGCTTTCAGGACAAGGCTGGTCACCTTCGCTATATGCTGATCCCTCGGCCTTTCTGCACTTCACTTTGCAAAGCACAGAACATCGACTTTGATCCTCCAACTGACGCCTTTTGCGAAATCGATGATGTCCTTTTACCAGAGGAACGCGAACCTGCAGCCATCAGATCCCGTAGCAGCACACTTCCTGCGGTTGCCTCTACATCTTCACATCCATCTCATTCCCTTCTACCATTTCCTCCTTTCGATGTGAACCAGTTCGTTGCTAACACACCTAAGGAGGAGCCTCATTATGAGTATGAGAGATGGGTTTACGATACCCAGAGGAAGAACAACCTGCTTCTTACGCGACTGGCTTCTTGGCTTCAGAACCTCGCGCCCTCTTGTTTCGTGCCGGCACAGACAGACCCAGCCTCTGCAGGTAGTGAGGACGACGCAGCTACAGAGAACCTCCACGCTACTCATTCCGCGACAGCCTCTCCCTTAGCCGTTCGGATGCCTCGACATGATGACCATCTCTGAACTGTTTCTCGGGTTGTTTCTGGTTTCTTTTTGCACTTTTTCTGGTTTCTTTTTGCAATTTTTCTTGTGTTTTGTCTTATTTGGTGGTCCGGGACACCTGTCTCTTGTTTTCCTTTCACACTGGGAAGGATGTTCCCAAGTTACTAACTTTGTTTTCTTTGGTTGTTTCTCTTTTGGTTTTGTTTCATTTGAGTCGTTTAATCGAGTCTTCATAAAAAAAAACTTGGAAATTATGAGCTTTTCTAGGAATTTCTGCTTTGATCTAACACTCTTATGATTGCTTTTGTACCTCTGATTTGGAATGAAGCTTGGAATGAACATGAGCAGGCTCAACACGCCCCAAAAGACACTCGTCAAGGTGAGCAATAAGTTGAACCAGAAGTTTTCTCTAGCTTTGACAAGACTTAACCGGATTTAACTTCTTGCCTTGGGGCTTGGTATACATCGGACAAGACTCCTCCCTTCAAGCCTCACGAGACATGCATCTCCTTACAAAGTATGCTTCCCCTCTCTCTTCCCTTCAGTACTCAGTAAAAAAAAAAAGAAGAGAAAAGAAAAGATGGAAAAAAGAAGAAGAAGAATATAGGTAATAAAGAAGTGAGCCAAGGGTGTGCGTAAACTCGTGCATCTTTCGGAACTCATGGAAACCTGTCCGCAAGAAAAGAGCAAAGGATTGATAAAATAAAAAAAATGATACCCTAGAAAATTAGGGAGAAATCAATCCTTTGGAAGTGAGAAAAGAAAGAGGAAAATTAGCATATGAAGGAGATCTTGGGCGATAAGAGGTTGAAGGAGTCAAAAGTTCAGATGATCAATACTCCCATGGTAAGACCGCACCTTTTTACTAATCTGATGTAGAGAGACAACGATGGGGAGACTGAAGGTTCTCTAAGGCTGTGGAGTTCAGAGTAGGGAGTGTCAATCCTAATCATGGGCAGAGTACAAAAAGTAGTTCTTGATTTGATGTGATGAAGAGTGCAAAGGAGATGTTCCCAAGAATTTGTGAGTTTCCGTTTTCAAACCTTTTCTTTGTTCATGAGTTTTTGTCTGTTCTTGCTTGAGGACAAGCAAAGATTCAAGTCCAGGGGAATTGATGTGTCTGTATTTTATAGAAGTTTAACTATATTTTTTACACTTGTTTTGAGTCTTTTGTTAGGTCCAAGTGTGCTTTTAGAGTCCTTTTAGTCTTTTGTGAGTCTTTACATGTTCTAGGTGATTTTGGAAGGAATCTGAGCGTTTTGGGGATGAAAATATGCATCTGGAGCTTAATTGGTTGAAGATTGATCGGGCTAGCAAGCAGATGGAGTGAAAACAGAAAAATGTTCTGGTTCGACTGATCCTCGCTCGAGATCGACCAGTCCCGTCCCCGAAGCAACTTTTCCTTTTATGTTTTAAACCGACTTTTAGGGTTTTATTTTACTATTTAAGCACGAGCCTCGACCTCTGAAAAGACAAGTTTTATTCTACGCAGCCTTTGAGCACTTGTAAGCTTTGGGAGAAGATCTCTTATCCTTTCTAAACCTTTGGAGAAGAATTCTGAACCCTTTTATTTGCAATTCAAACATGTTTTCTTCATATTTGATTTGTGATTGTTGTTGTTCGATGTCTGAGTAGTCTCTTTGTTGGGTTACAGGTTTCAAAAAAGGGTTTTATGATTCTCTGACTTAGGTTGTTAGATTTGGGATTGAGCTATTGTGTTCTTCATCTATTGTTGTTCTTATTGCTTAAACTAGATTAGCTACCTAGTTTATGATCTTAGGTTAAATTCATCTAGGCATCAAAAGTGTTGTTGAATTGCTTGAAATGAACATAGATGAGCAAGGTGATCCTTAGCCAACGATAGTTGAAGTTGAGGCACCTTGTGAACATAATCAAACTTGAACTTCTTGCTTGCTAGGATTGTTTAGATTCAAACGACGGTTTAGAGTTTTATCAATTCCTTGCATAGATAACTAATGCTGCGACAGTAGGTTAGTTTTACATACGAGATTTGAGTTTAAGAACGGTGTCTAATGCTTTCCCAAATTGTCATCTAAATTTAGAGATCATAACTCCTAACTGATTCCCTATGCCCAATACCTTCTCTTGATTTTACAAACTCTTATTTAATTTCTGTCATTAATCGGTTACTTGAAAAACAAACTTTCTTATTACTTTAGCTATACTTGATCTATATAGTTTCATAGTGCATCGCTTGGTCTCTGTGGATTCGACCCTAAAGTGCTACGACGACACCACTAGATCGTGGTTGAGTGTGCTTTGGGTTATTAATTGACCTTTGATCAAATACCAAGAAGGGTTTGAAACAAAGGCGGGTCCTAAGTAAAAGACTAGCACAATGCATATACTGCATGAAAAAAAAATTCCAAAATAAATTTTTCACAACAAAGCTTTGAACCTAGATATTTGTAGAGCAACTTAGAATTTAAGAAGCATTTAGCCAATGTGCTACAACGGATATTTGTACATATTTACAGCGAACTACTAAAAAGACATCTCCATGCCGCTTCCTCAGCAGTACCAAGAATGGTTTGAAACAAAGGTGGTGCTAAGTAAACTAGATAAATGCATATATTGTTCTCTCCGAAATGTACTCCACAAAAAGAAATTCCTAAAATAAATTTCTGCTGCTGGCTTTGAAACAAAATATTTTAAGAGCAACTTAGATCTTAAAAACCATTTAGCCAATGGGTTCTAGAGGATTGTTTGCATCTATATACAGCATACTACTAAGAAATGCATCCCAAAGCTGCTTCCTCGGCTTTACCAAGAACGGGCTTTGAACCCAGAATTCTGAAGAGCAACATGGATCTCTAAAGCATTTAGCCAAAGTTCTACAGCGAATATTTTGAATGTATATACAGCGGGCAACTAATAAGGCATCTTCCCGCTGCATCTTTGGCAATACCAAGAAGGGTTTGAAACAATGGCGGGTCCTAAGTAAAAGACTAGCACAATGCATATACTGCATGAAAAAAAAATTTCAAAATAAATTTTCCGCTGCAGAGCTTTGAACCCGGATATTTGTAGAGCAACTCAGAATTTAAGAAGAATTTAGCCAATGTCCTACAATGGATCTTTGAACATATATATACAGCGAACTACTAAAAACACATCTCCATGCCGCTTCCTCAGCAGTACCAAGAAGGGTTTAAAACAAGGGCGGGTGCCAAGTAAATTGGATCAATGCATCTATTGTTCTCTCCGAAATATACTCCAAAAAAAGAAATGTTCTAAAATAATTTTCAGCTGCCGGGCTTTGAAATCAAAACTTTTAAGAGCAACTTAGATCTTAAAAACCATTTAGCCAATGGGTTCTAGAGGATTGTTTGCATCTATATACAGCATACTACTAAGAAATGCATCCCCAAGCCGTTTCCTCGGCTTTACCAAGAACGGTTTGAAGCAAAGGCGAGTCCCAAGTAAAAGACTGGCACAATGTGTCTTTAGTTCTCTCCTACATGTACTTCCAAAAGAAAATGTTCCAAAATTATTTTTCCGCTGCCGGGCTTTGAACCCAGAATTCTGAAGAGCAATTTGGATCTCAAGAGCATTTAGCCAATGTGCGACAGCGGATCTTTTGAATTTTTACACAGCGGCCGACTAATAAGGCATCTTCACGCTGCATCTTTGGCAATACCAAGAAGGGTTTGAAACAAAGGCGCTTTGAACCTAGATATTTGTAGAGCAACTTAGAATTTAAGAAGCATTTAGCCAATGTGCTACAACGGATATTTGTACATATTTACAGCGAACTACTAAAAAGACATCTCCATGCTGCTTCCTCAGCAGTACCAAGAATGGTTTGAAACAAAGGCGGGTGCTAAGTAAACTAGATAAATGCATATATTTTTCTCTCCGAAATATACTCCAAAAAAAGAAATTCCTAAAATAAATTTCTGCTGCCGGGCTTTGAAACCAAAAATTTTAAGAGCAACTTAGATCTTAAAAACCATTTAGCCAATGGGTTCTAGAGGATTGTTTGCATCTATATACAGCATACTACTAAGAAATGCATCCCCAAGCCGCTTCCTCGGCTTTACCAAAAACGGTTTGAAGCAAAGGTGGGTCCCAAGTAAAAGTGTAGCACAATGTGTCTTTAGTTCTCTCCTACATGTACTTCCAAAAGAAAATGTTCCAAAATTATTTTACCGCTGCCGGGCTTTGAACCCAGAATTCTGAAGAGCAATTTGGATCTCAAGAGCATTTAGCCAATATGCGACAGCGGATCTTTTGAATGTTTACACAGCGGGCAACTAATAAGGCATCTTCACGCTGCATCTTTGGCAATACCAAGATGGGTTTGAAACAAAGGCGCTTTGAACCTAGATATTTTTAGAGCAACTTAGAATTTAAGAAGCATTTAGCCAATGTGCTACAACGGATATTTGTACATAATTACAACGAACTACTAAAAAGACATCTCCATGCTGCTTCCTCAGCAGTACCAAGAATGGTTTGAAACAAAGGCGGGTGCTAAGTAAACTAGATAAATGCATATATTTTTCTCTCCGAAATATACTCCAAAAAAAGAAATTCCTAAAAGAAATTTCTGCTGCCGGGCTTTGAAACCAAAATTTTTAAGAGCAACTTAGATCTTAAAAACCATATAGCCAATGGGTTCTAGAGGATAGTTTGCATCTATATACAGCATACTTATAAGAAATGCATCCCCAAGCCGCTTCCTCGGCGTTACCGAGAACGGTTTGAAGCAAAGGCGGGTCCCAAGTAAAAGAGTGGTACAATGTGTCTCTAGTTCTCTCCTACATATACTTCCAAAAAAAAATGTTCCAAAATAAATTTTCCGCTGCCGGGCTTTGAACCCAGAATTCTGAAGAGCAACTTGGATATCAAGAGCTTTTAGCCAATGTGCTACAGCGGATCTTTTGAATGTATATACAGCGGGCAACTAATAAGGAATCTACACGCTGAATCTTTGGCAATACCAAGAAGGGTTTGAAACAAAGGCGGGTCCTAAGTAAAAGACTAGCACAATGCATACACTGCATGAGAAAAAAATTCTAAAATAAATTTTCCGCTGCCGAGCTTTGAACCCGGATATTTGTAGAGCAACTTAGAATTTAAGAAGCATTTAGCCAATGTGCTAAAACGACTCTTTGTTCATATTTACATAAAACTACTAAAAATACATCTCCATGCCGCTTCCTCAGTAGTACCAAGAATGGTTTGAAACAAAGCCGGGGCCAAGTAAACTGGATCAATGCATCTATTGTTCTCTCCAAAATATACTCCAAAAAAAGAAATGTTCTAAAATAATTTTCAGCTGCCGGGCTTTGAAACCAAAACTTTTAAGAGCAACTTAGATCTTAAAAACCATTTAGCCAATGGGTTCTAGAGGATTGTTTGCATCTATATACAGCATACTACTAAGAAATGCATCCCCAAGCCGCTTCCTCGGCTTTACCAAGAACGGTTTGAAGCAAAGGCGGGTCCCAAGTAAAAGACTGGCACAATGTGTCTTTAGTTCTCTCCTACATGTACTTCCAAAAGAAAATGTTCCAAAATTATTTTTCCGCTGCCGGGCTTTGAACCCAGAATTCTGAAGAGCATTTTGGATCTCAAGAGCATTTAGCCAATGTGCGACAGCGGATCTTTTGAATGTTTACACAACGGGCGACTAATAAGGCATCTTCACGCTGCATCTTTGGCAGTACCAAGAAGGGTTTGAAACAAAGGCGCTTTGAACCTAGATATTTGTAGAGCAACTTAGAATTTAAGAAGCATTTAGCCAATGTGCTACAACGGATATTTGTACATATTTACAGCGAACTACTAAAAACACATCTCCATGCTGCTTCCTCAGCAGTACCAAGAATGGTTTGAAACAAAGGCGGGTGCTAAGTAAACTAGATAAATGCATATATTTTTCTCCCCGAAATATACTCCAAAAAAAGAAATTCCTAAAATAAATTTCTGCTGTCGGGCTTTGAAACCAAAAATTTTAAGAGCAACTTAGATCTTAAAAACCATTTAGCCAATGGGTTCTGGAGGATTGTTTGCATCTATATACAGCATACTACTAAGAAATGCATCCCCAAGCCGCTTCCTCGGCTTTACCAAAAACGGTTTGAAGCAAAGGCGGGTCCCAAGTAAAAGTGTGGCACAATGTGTCTTTAGTTCTCTCCTACATGTACTTCCAAAAGAAAATGTTCCAAAATTATTTTACCGCTGCCGGGCTTTGAACCTAGAATTCTGAAGAGCAATTTGGATCTCAAGAGCATTTAGCCAATGTGCAACAGCGGATCTTTTGAATGTTTACATAGCGGGCAACTAATAAGGCATCTTCACGCTGCATCTTTGGCGATACCAAGAAGGGTTTGAAACAAAGGCGCTTTGAACCTAGATATTTTTAGAGCAACTTAGAATTTAAGAAGCATTTAGCCAATGTGCTACAACGGATATTTGTACATAATTACAGCGAACTACTAAAAAGACATCTCCATGCTGCTTCCTCAGCAGTACCAAGAATGGTTTGAAACAAAGGCGGGTGCTAAGAAAACTAGATAAATGCATTTATTTTTCTCTTCGAAATATACTCCAAAAAAAGAAATTCCTAAAAGAAATTTCTGCTGCCGGGCTTTGAAACCAAAAATTTTAAGAGCAACTTAGATCTTAAAAACCATATAGCCAATGGGTTCTAGAGGATTGTTTGCATCTATATACAGCATACTACTAAGAAATGCATCCCCAAGCCGCTTCCTCGGCTTTACCGAGAACGGTTTGAAGCAAAGGCGGTTCCCAAGTAAAAGACTGGCACAATGTGTCTCTTCTCTACATATACTTCCAAAAAAAAATGTTCCAAAATGAATTTTCCGCTGCCGGGCTTCGAACCCAGAATTCTGAAGAGCAACTTGGATATCAAGAGCTTTTAGCCAATGTGCTACAGCGGATCTTTTGAATGTATATACAGCGGGCACACTAATAAGGAATCTACTCGCTGCATCTTTGGCAATACCAAGAAGGGTTTGAAACAAAGGCGGGTCCTAAGTAAAAGACTAGCACAATGCATACACTGCATGAGAAAAAAAATTCTAAAATAAATTTTCCGCTGCCGAGCTTTGAACCCGGATATTTGTAGAGCAACTTAGAATTTAAGAAGCATTTAGCCAATGTGCTAAAACGACTCTTTGTACATAATTACAGCGAACTACTAAAAATACATCTCCATGCCGCTTCCTCAGTAGTACCAAGAATGGTTTGAAACAAAGGCGGGGCCAAGTAAAATGGATCAATGCATCTATTGTTCTCTCCGTAATATACTCCAAAAAAAGAAATGTTCTAAAATAATTTTCTGCTGCCGGGCTTTGAAACAAAAAATTTTAAGAGCAACTTAGATCTTAAAAACCATTTAGCCAATGGGTTCTAGTGGATTGTTTGCATCTATATACAGCATAATACTAAGAATTGAATCCCCAAACCGCTTCCTCGGCTTTACCAAGAACAGTTTGAACCAAAGGCGGGTCCCAAGTAAAAGACTGGCACAATATGTCTCTAGTTCTCTCCTACATATACTTCCAAAAAAAATGTTCCAAAATGAATTTTCCTCTACCGGACTTTGAACCAAGAATTCTGAAGAGAAACTTGGATCACAAGAGCATTTAGACAATGTGCTACAGCAACTTTGAACCCGAATATTTGTAAAGCAACTTAGAATTTAAGAAGAATTCAGCCAATGTGCTACAACAGATCTTTGTACATATATACAGCGAACTACTAAAAAGACATCTCCATGCCGCTTCCTCAGCAGTACCAAGAAGGGTTTGAAACAAAGGCGGGTGCCAAGTAAACTGGATCAATGCATCTATTGTTCTCTCCGAAATATACTCCAAAAAAAGAAATGTTCTAAAATAAATTTCTGCTGCCGGGCTTTGAAACCAAAAATTTTAAGAGCAACTTAGATCTTAAAAACCATTTAGCCAATGGAATCTAGAGGATTGTTTGCATCTATATACAGCGTACTACTAAGAAATGAATCCCAAAGCCGCTTCCTCCGCTTTACCACGAATGAGTTGAAGGAAAGGCGGGTCCTAAGTAAATGGCTAGCACAATGTATCTCAAGTTCTCTCTGACATATACTGCACAAAAAAATTGTTCCAAAATAAATTTTCCACTGTCAGGATTTGAAATCAAAAATTTTAAGAGCAACTTGTATCTTAAAACCCATTTAGCCAATATGTTCTAGCGGATTGTTTGTATATAGAAACAGCTTACTACTAATAAATGCATCTCCAAGCCGCTTCCTCGGCTTTACCAAGAACGGTTTAAAGCAAAGGCGGATCCCAAGTAAAAGACTTGCACAATGTATCTATTGTTCTCTCCGACATATACTGCAAGAGAGAAATGTTCCAAACTAAATTTTCCGCTGTCGGGCATTGAACCCAGAATTTTAAAGAGCAACTTAGTTCTAAAGAGCATTTAGGCATTTAGACAATGTGCTACAGCGGATCTTTTAAATATATATACAGCGGACTACTAATAAGACATCTCCATGCCGCATCCTTGGCAATACCAATAAGGTTTTGAAACAAAGGCGGGTCCTAAGTAAAATAAGTAAAAAACTGGCACAATGGATATACTGCCAGAAAGAAATATTCTAGAATAATTTTTTTGCTTTGAACTCGGAAATTTGTAAAGCAACTTAGAACTTTAAAAAACATTTAGCCAATGTGCTACAGCAGATCTTTTGAATAATACACAGCGTACAACTAAGAAATGCATCCCCAAGCCATTTCCTCGGCTTTACCAAGAACGGTTTAAAGAAAAGACGGGTCCCAAGTAAAAGTCTGGCAAAATGTATCTTTAGAGCTCTCTGACATATACTGCAAGGAAGAATTGTTCCAAATTAAATTTTTCGCTGTCGGGCATTTTACGCGGAATTCTGAAGAGCAACTTAGATCTTAAGAAGCATTTAGCCAATGTGCTACAGCGGATCTTTTGAATATATATACAGCGGACGACTGAAAAGGAATCTCCATGCTGCTTCCTCAAGAAGGGTTTGAAACAAAGGCAGGTCCCAAATAAACTGGCATACTGCATATATGGTTCTCTCTGAAATTAAATTTACTCCAAAGAAAGAAATGTTCTATAATAAGTTTTCTCTGCCAGGCTTTGAATACAAAGCTAGGGTTCAATATGAAATTATTAATTAACCCTAAAAAACAAAACGTAAATAAGAAACACTTCCTAAAAAAATTGGAAATATTAGCCCCAATTAACCAACCTTCCTCTCGGTTGGACTTTCTGATCATAACAATCGCACAAAACATATAAAACCAGCCAAGACAATCTTAACGGATTAAACCATCCAAAACCAACATAAAAGAAACCACAATGGAATGATCTGTTTTAAAAAATAAATGTACGCTGTGTGACTTATATCACCACTCTGCTGTTTTCAGTTCCCAACCGGCAGCACTATAACATATATTTACATTCTCCTATCTATGGGGATGCATCTAAGTCACCAGAAACCATCCTCCATCAATGTCCGAATTCTTGATAGTAATATAGAGAAGAGACAAGCAAATAGCGATAAGTCCTGACCAAACATACACAATTGTCGGTGTTCTTCCTCCTCTTCCCATCAAACCTTTCGCAAACGGATACATATGAAGCAACACCCAAGCAGCAAAGAAAGTCCCACCAAGAAGATTACTCCACTGTGGTCTCTCACTGAAAACAGTCCTACAAACCGCGAAGAGTATCGCTACGATGTTCAAGATTATGATAGTCAAAGGAAGAATCATCAGAGCAGTCCATTTAAAGAGATAAAGATCAGCGAAATCATCCTCTTCTTCATCTCCTCCTGTTGAAGATTTTGAAGTCAAGGTGAATGAGATTTCGATTCCGGCTATGACTTTGAGTATACCTTGAAGCACCGCGACTAAATGTGCGCTAGTGCCGCCTATTAACCAGAACTGTTCGTTTCTCCACCATTCTTCTAAAGAGATACCTGACCACTTGACTTCAAGAACAGCTAATCCACAGAGAGACAATGTGATTATCAAAAGATAAACGAGGAATGATCCGGTGAGTGTTTCAACAACGAAGTGACCAGAGAAGAGAGATAACGGCGGGAGGAAGCAATAGGTTAAGATGAAAATGCTTGTGAATGGGTATATTCCAACGTTGAGGTAAGATATTCTCTGGAAAAATTTGAGTTTTCGACCCGCGAAGATAGCGTTGTTTCGGGAGAAGAAGATCTCGACTGAACCAGTGGCCCAACGGAGAACCTGGTGGAGCCGGTCAGTTAGGTTTATAGGTGCGGTTCCGCGGAATGCGTCTGGCTCCGTTACACAATAGAATGATCTCCATCCTTTTTCGTGCATTCGAAAACCTGTCACCACATCTTCGGTTACTGATCCGTAGATCCATCCGACATTGATTCCCCATTCTGTTTTGTCCTCGTACCAACAAGAGATCACGTTAACCGCCTCGTTTACCATCGCAACATCAAGCGGTTCACGGCTTCCGGTTAAAGAACCAGGAGGACGCCCGCGTCTGCTCGAGTGAACCGAAGCTAGTGGCCTACCTTGAAACTCCGCGACCTTAACTGAACTCACGAGCATACTCGAGCTACCGAATTGCTTTGGAATCAAACTCTGATCTTCGTCCTCGACGTCAATGTAGTGCTCTGGTTCAGAAGCTACGGTTGCGGGCCTGCGTTTCTTGATCCGCGGGAAACAGCAGTCGTAACAACCAGATGGTTCTTCGTACGCCACAAAAACATCAGGCGGGTCAAAACCGTAAAGCGCTGTTCGACGGAAGAGGCATCCTGTCCCAACATACATTGGACCTTGGATCCCATCGAGAGCCCGTAGATTAATGTCAAAGAAAACAGTATTTTTGTTAGCATAGCGGTCAGAAGGATCGATTCCTTCAAACCTCTGCGGAAACTGAACATAGCAAACGCGGTCACCATCACGGTCCATCATGAAACAGATCCCATTTCTAAATGCTTTAGAGTTGTAGACATAATGGTCACAGTCCAAGTTCAAGATGAACGGTCCATTAGACATTATAGCCGAGGCTCGTACCAAAGCATTCATAGCTCCTGCCTTCTTGTTATGGTCATAGCCAGGTCGTTTCTCGCGGCTCACGTAAACAAGCATCGGCAAACGAATGTCTATCCCTTCAAAATCAAGTGTGCGCCCTTCACCACCTCTCCCCATAACTGGTTTGTCTCGTGGAGGATCAAGTAATACCTACAAGCAAAACAAAAATCACCATTCTCAACGAGTCAAAACTCAAACGCTATATATCAAGCAGATCTCAAACCATGCGTTTTATTTACCTGTATGACACTAGCGTGATCACCTCTGGAATGGTGCGGACAAGGGACAGCCCAAGTACCTGGCCAGTGAGTTCCATCGCTCATCCAAGTAGCTTTAGGAGCTACTAAAGCAGGCCTTGGCTCCTTGAATTGGTCCTCTTCAACTCTAATCTTCCAATGCTTCCATTTCTCTAAAGCTTTAATCTCTTCTTTGCTATTAAACGCATCCGATCTCCTTCTAATGGAATGAGACAGCGCGTTAACCCGAACCTTAAACTCCTCGTAACCTCGTTTCACATACCGTTGATCTCTAACAAAATCATGCCTCACCATTCCCTTATAAGGATCCCTCTTCAAACCAAAGTAAGTCTCCGGATTCCTCGGCTCGATGTTATGTTTCCTGCAAAACGGCACCCATGTTTTCGCAAAGCTAGCCGCTTCAGCCATTGCTTCAAAGGTAAGAAGCGATCCTCCATCATCTGAGAGATAACAAGAGAGCTTCTGAACAGGATAATCAACGGATAAAATGGAGAGGATTGTGTTGGCTGTGACCAATGGAGGCTCTTTCTCTGCATCAGCCGTTGAAACAAACACATCAATACCCGGAAGATCCGATTTCTCGGTCGGTTTATCGGGCTCTGATGACGGTTCGAATGTCTCCTTTAAGGCTTCGATATCGGTTCCGTGGTTCACAGGGAACAACTTAGGGATTTGGTCGAGTAACCAAGAGAAAGCAAACCAGATTTCGCAGGTTACAGAGAGTAACCATAACCATATTGCTTTGTTGTTTGGGTTTCTGATTCTCCAGATGAGAAACAGAACAAGAGATACAACTCGAACAACTATTAGAGTCCTGTAATAATAATAAAAAAAAAATATATAAACAAAATCACAACACATCCTGAAAAGTGTGACATCAAAGTGTTTGTAACTGACACGTGCAGAGAGAGATAATATTAGTACCGATAAAGAGCGATGATGAGCGGAGAGATTTTAACGATACGAGTTAAAGGATGAGCTATCTTGTAACGCAAGGTATCTTCTTCTTCTTCATCTTTTTCGTCTTCTTCTTCTTCACTGTTTCTCAGATCGGTTTGATCCGGTTCGTCGTCTTTGCAAGATGACCCGGAATCGGTGTCTCCCGGAGCGGTCGGAACCGTCGCCGGATTTGGATCGATGTCACGGAGAACGATTGGAAGAGACGCCGGGTTGTTGTCCGGCGTCGGAGGGACCTGGACGATGTCACGGAGTTCCATGTTTTTTCCTCTTCTCGTCGAATCCGAAGAACGTTTCTTGCGTTGGGAAATCATTGGTTTGTGCTTACAGCAAGCCTGCTCTAATTGATTCTCACCGGTGAAGCAGAATACAAAGCTAGGGTTGAATATTAAATTAACCCTAGAAATTAAAACAAAACGTACGTAAACTAAAGAAGAAAACTTCCATTTTTTCACCAAAAAATTTGTAAACATTAGCCCCAATTTAAAAGTTTTAAATTTTAAAAATTGATTATAACAAGAACTATAATCTTCATATAAAACCAGCCAACCCAATCTTAACGGAGTAAACAATCCTCCAGAAACAACAATGGAATGATCTGTTTAGAAAAACAAAAAAACGTATGCTATGTTTCTTATATCACCCACTCTGTTTCACTTCCCACCATGCAGCACTAATGACTATAACATATATATATATATATGTTAGAAATAGGTTTGTGCGATGCGCGAGATATATTTAATTTTATTTTTATTAATTATGATATATTTTAAATTTAGAAACGTATTTTTTATATGATTTTTTAAAAAAAAAGTTAATAATTGTTCCTTTTTATATATGGTTCTTAATGTTTGGATGCAAAATAAAATAAACAAAACATATCGAAAATTTTTTTGTGGAAATAATTAAATCCCTCAAAGTTTTGTTGTTTTGGATTTTACTGTTTTGTGATAAATTGTTAGGTTCTTAGAGCATCTCCAACCCCACTCCATTTTAAAGTCAAAACTCTGTTATAGAGTAACATTTGCTATAACCCTACTCTATATCTTACTCTAAAATAGAGTAAATGGTAAGATTACTCTATATGCAACTTTAATTTTTTACACTAACTCTATTTTTTAGCATAAAATAGATTGACATATTGAAAAAACTATGCTCTATTTTAGAGTAAAAAATAGAATATATTGGAGATAGTTTTAGCACACATGAAATTTGTGTAGAGACCAGATATCAGACATTCGAAACGAAAATTGAGTATTGAAAATTGTTTACAAATAAATCTCATCTTTCCCTACATCTTTTCCAAAGCTGTAATATATAGATGTGATCAAGACTTATATGATCGTAAAGAAAAATAATTGATAAATATTTATCTTTTTGCGAGTGGTTTTACAATTTTATATATTCTTTAACTCAATCTTGATATTTGATTTTCTTTTTGACTCTACCATATGTTGCTACGGTTTGATTTTCTTCAGTTAGCCTCCTAACAAATATCTTGTGAATTAGAAACTCTATATGAATGCTTAGAATGTGTTATACTTCTATGATGATGTTATTTCTCTGTCCTTGTCTCTATTCTTATTCATTATGTTCTTTTAATTGTAAAAAAAAAACAAACTCTCCAACATGTCAATTGGTGTAGATGGAAGGGAAGACAAAATTAGAAAAATTGATATAAACAATAGATACATTCCAATTATTTTTCTGACATAACTACATTTCTAATTTATTTTAACTTACATCTAAATGCTTTTTTTAATTAACTATATAAAACCTTATAATATCTATATGTTGACTTTTCCATCAGATTTTGATGATTTTAAAATAAGATATGTGAGGAAAAAAAATCAGACCAACTCAAATTCATCTAATCAATAAACTAAACTTCTAAAACCTGAATTTTGTACTATACTAATGAGATTATGAATCTAGACAATATGTTTTACAAGGTAACAGAAGAATCACCAATGATTATTTTGAATATTTAATAAGTGTACTCATGATTTATCATATACTCCAGTGTTTAGTCTCTAATCTTGTAATCACCCTTAATATAAAAAAATAGAAATAATGCATATTAAAATATGGCTCATGTCATAAAAATTTATGAAATAGCTTATGCTATATCTTACATTAAATTTTGAATAAAATTCATGTAAAGAAAAATGTGTCAATGTTTTTTTAGATTCGATATATTATATCTATTTTCTAATCATTTTAAAATAAATATTATAATTACCATTAAATTATTTTGTGAAACTATTGTTTCCTATTATTTCATGGGGTGATTAAGCAATTATGTTATTTTTATTTCTTTTAGTACATACGTTTTAAAGACAGTGAAACTTTAACTTATAGAATATTTAAATATAATTAAAATTTTGTCTTTAATACAATATATATGATTATTGGATACAATGTGATTTTTTAAGTATATTAGAACACATTTTATATTTTTAAATTAGTCTGTCATGAATTAATTTGGCTTCAATTTTTATTTTAAAAGTATGAAAACTTTTTTTGTTTTAATTGGTTCGATCAGCAGTTTCATTTTTATCTCAGTGTTATCTTTAATACAATATATATGATTATTGAATACAATGTGATTTTTTTAAATATATTAGTATATATTCTATATTTTAAACTTAGTCTATCATAAATGAACTTGGTCTCAATTTTTACTTTAAAAGTATGAAAACTTTTTTTTCTTTTAATTGCTTTGATCAGTAGTTTTATATTTAAGTTATATGGTGTATGCTTTCATTAGGAAATATTTTATATATTAAAACTAAAAAGTTGGAAAAAAATATATTTTTGTAACAATGTGATTTTTTTTTAAGCAAACTATACACCATATAAGACATAAATAAAATAAAAGTATGAAAAAAAGTTTAATTTATGATTAGTGATAAAGACATGTGTCACAAATATAGAACGCCAAGTATCGCATTGGCAGACAAAGTTAGAAAAAACCTTCTCATATTTATATATATATTAAAACTAAAAAGTTGGAAAAAATATATTTTTGTAACAATGTGATATTTTTTTTAAGCAAACTATACACCATATAAGACATAAATAAAATAAAAGTATGTAAAAAATGTTTAATTTATGATTAGTGATAAAGACATGTGTCACAAATATAGAACGCCAAGTGTCGCATTGGCAGACAAAGTTAGAAAAAACTTTCTCATATTATATAAGATACTAGGATTTACCCCGTGGTATACCACGGGTCCATTTCTTTTATTTTTTTTCTTTGATTTCTAAATCAATAAACCCATGCATTCTGAAGAAATTAATTCAAATATTTCATTATAAGTTTGAATATGTCATTATAATTTCGAATCAAAAATTAGTTCCTCTATTTTTAACTAAAATAAATATAGAAAATATGTATTTGATACTAATAAAAGTGTAAATATTCATTATATATTAAAATAACTCAAATGTAAAATAATCCATATCCAGATATACTTGTTTGGTTACAAAAATCCTAAAACAAATTTTAAAATATATATCCGTTTATAAAATTTTAAGTCACATCATATACTGAAAAAAAATCTAAAATTTTATTAACTTTGTGTAATAAATAGTAATTAAAATAATTAAATATAAGATTAAATAAAAGTGAAAGGAGGATTATATTTTAATCTAACATATTACTTTAAATTTTAGATAGATTTTAGGAAAGTTAAAATTAATATTATCAAATAAGGAAATGATTATGTTTGATTGTAAAGATTGTAGAGAATTTAGTTGGGACTTGTTTGGATACAAAGATAAAAAAAGATGGCACAAAAATGTACGCCAAAAAGATAAATAAATATATATATATATATAAACCATCCTCCATCAATCTCCGAATTCTTAATAGTAGTGTACAGAAGAGAGAATCGGATAGCGACAAGTCCTGACCAAACATACACAATTGTCGATGTTCTTCCTCCTCTTCCCATCAAACCTTTCGCAAACGGATACATATGAAGCAACACCCAACCGGCAAACAAAGTCCCACCAAAACGGCTGATATGTCTATATTTTGTCTCCTTTTAGCATATGTTTATCATGCATTTAGCTAGGACAACTGATTGTTTTGCAACATTTTCTAGTCTTTTCTATACACTTTGCATGTCTAGGTAGCTATTGCATCATCCTTGCATACATTATGCATTTTGGAGTATTTCAGGTATCTAGGAGACGATCGCCGTTCGAGTCGCTGTTCGACGTCGTTCGAGTCACCCACTCAAGCAACACCTTGACCATCGATCGAGTCGCCATTCGAGTCGTCCTTCGAGCCACCGGTCGGGGGATTCAGCTTTCGACGTCTTCATAAAAGTTGTATAGAATTGAGTCATCTTTCCAATGCCATTTATTTCAAGCCAATCGGAGCTGTGGTTCAAAAGTTATCATCGTTTTAGTGTAAGCGTATACATCCAGCTCGAGTCGCGCTGTCGTGCCGTTCGAGTCGTGCCGTTCAAGTCGCGCTGTCGTGCCGTACGAGTCGCGCTGTCGTGCCGTTCAAGTCGCGCTGTCGTTCTGTTTGAGTCGCGCCACTCGAGCCAACGCCATCACTCCACTCGAGCCAACGCCATCACTCCACTCGAGCCAACGCCATCACTCCACTCGAGCCAACGCCATCACTCCACTCGAGCCAACGCCATCACTCACTCGAGCCATTACTCGTTCGCACATGTCAGGAAGACGTTCCATTTTACACGCTTCAGGAGATTCCCAAACCGACTCTTCATCTTGTCGTTTTAAGTTTTAGGGATTTTATGTCTTTACTATAAATACGTTTTGTTAAGTCTTTGCGAGAGGATCTTAGTTTTTATCTCGTTTTTATTTTGTAAGGTTTTCCTAGCCACCAAAAACCGTTTTCTGACTTTGTATCCAGATATCTTTTAATACATTGAGTATTTGCATTTGATTTCTTCTACAAACTTGTTTATCTCATTTTTACCTATCTAAGAATGCTTGTTTCAATGTTTTCTGAATTTGTATTGTTGATGATGATTTCCGGATCTGAGTAGTGCCTTAGTTCTTGAGGATGGGATAGATTAGGTGGAGGATCTTAGGATGTAGGGTGTTTAAGCTTGATTTGTATGATTCCCTTCTGGACTAGAGTTAGAATTACTAGTTTCTCTCTGATCAATTGGAACTAGGTTCGAGACATTTCCACACCCAAAAGGTGTTCGATGAAATGTCTGACCAACTAGTGCCAGAGACTTACTTTCCTAGCCTAAGAGATTAGTTGTCTAGGATGTTTGTTGACATGAATGAACTTGTTTGTCATGCCTGCTCGACCACGTTTCTCTAGCGAGAGCTAGGTATGGAAGTGGTTGAGTCTGAGTAGCTTTTACCAAGAGATTGGATTAGCTAAGTTGTGATGTTCATTGTTTAGGGATAGATTGCTTGTGGCATGTTAAACACTCTGTAGACTAGGATACTCCACCGACATCAATTACTCCCATCCTTAGGACTTTTATCTTTCTGATTTTTATTACATTCCCGAGACTATTTTGTTCCTCGTTTTCTTGTAGTTCATGCTTAGACTCGTTTAAGTTTCTATTCATTTCTGCTTCTTGTCATGCAATCTCGTTTCTAGTTCTGTAACTCATTTTCGTTTTGCATTTTGACCATTCTAGGATTGTTAGACAAACACTCTTCTTGAATTGGCTTGACTTGTGATTGCTTGATTGCATCTTGATTGTTAGCAACATCCCATTTGGATTGACACCTTAAGTACTACAACTACATAAGGTTAATTGAACCTGCTAGGATAGGAGACACAAAAATCCTAGTATCAATTTGGCGCCGTTGCCATTTGGGATTCTTTTTGCTACATTTAAGATTTCAGGTTTTGCAAGATTAAGTTCTGTTACACTTATCATTCCGAGTACTGACTTGCTTTGGTTTTCTGCTTGTTTGTTTTGCATCTCAGGTTCCTGTTGATTGACACCTTGCATGCACACCAGATCAAGAGGGCATCAGAGTCTCCTTCCTGTGATCGACGAAATCAACCGGTTGCAAAGCCCACGACAAGCTCGTCAACCCATTGAGCATCCTGCACACGTCACTATGGAACAACAGCATGAACCACATCAGGGACCGCGAAACATTGGTGCTGGGGATGCACCGAACACTCACACTCAACGTGCTGGAATCGTCCCTCCCGCCGTGCCGAACAACAACTTCGAGATCAAAAGTGGTCTGATTACCATGATCCAAGGAAACAAGTTTCACGGGTTGCCTATGGAGGATCCACTCGACCACTTGGACGAGTTTGACCGTCTTTGTGGTCTCACCAAGATCAACGGCGTGAGTGAGGATGGTTACAAGTTGCGCCTTTTCCCTTTCTCCCTGGGAGACAAGGCTCACCAATGGGAGAAAAACCTTCCCAAGGGATCAATCACCACCTGGGATGGTTGCAAGAAGGCATTCTTGGCCAAGTTTTTCTCCAACTCTAGAACAGCACGTCTCAGGAATGAGATTTCCAGCTTCACTCAGAAGAGCTCAGAATCATTCTGTGAAGCATGGGAGCGTTTCAAGGGTTACCACAGCCAGTGCCCACACCATGGTTTCAGCAACGAGTCATTACTGAGTACTCTCTACCGTGGTGTCCTTCCTAAAATACGTATGCTGCTTGACACTGCTTCTAAGGGTAACTTCCTGAACAAGGACGTAGATGAAGGTTGGCAACTGGTGGAGAATCTCGCTCAGTCCGACGGCAAGTACAAGTGGATTATGACCGCACATTTCACGGCGATGCTGGTTCTGAAGAGAAGTACAAGAAGGACCTCAAGATTGTCAATGAGAAGCTTGACCGTATCTTGCTGAGCCAGCAGAGGAGCGTCCACTTTGTCTCTGAGGACGACCCTTTCCAAGTTCCAGATGGGGAGGCTGAGCAGAGTGAAGAGATCAGCTATGTTCAGAATCAGGGTGGATACAACAAAGGTTACAACCTCTACAAGACGAACCCCAATTTGTTTTACCGAAGTACCAATGTTGCTAATCCACACGATCAGGTGTACCCGCCTCAACAAAAACAGCAAGGGCAACAAAAACCTTTTGTGCCTTACAATCCGGGATTCGCTCCAAAACAACAGTTCCAGCAGGGTTACCAAGCTCCCTTAGGACCACCGCCAGGATTTCGCCCTCAACCAGTTCAGCCTACACCAACCCCAGATCAAGAAATGAAGCAGATGATGCAACAAATTCTTCAGGGCCAAGCTAGCGGTTCCATGGATACTACAAAGAAGTTCGCTGACCTTAGTCAGAGGATGGAATGTTCCTACAATGATCTGAACGTCATATTCAAAACTCTGAATTCGAAGATAAGGTACATGGAGGGCCAATCGGCTTCTACTTCTGCCCTAAAGCCTGGCCAATTCCCAGGTAAAGCTGTTCAGAACCCCAAGGTGTTCGCCAATGCCATTACGCTGAGAAGTGGGAAAACATTGCCTCCCAGACAAGGAGTTCCAGACGTCACTAAGGACAGTGAGGAATTAGCTAGGGAGGATTTTGGTCAGGATGACGCTCAGATGGAGAACCCAGACGAAGCAGTCAAAGACCCGGTTGAACCAGTGACGCAGTCCGAACATGAAGCGGTTAAGGAGCCTGTTGTTTCTGAAGACAGACCTGCGAGGTTCATCCCTCCACCGTACAAGCCTCCTCTACCATTTCCAGTGAGGTTCAAGAAACAGCTTACTGAGAAATACAAAGCCTTGTTCGAAAAACAAGTCAAGGAGATTGAGTTGAGGATGCCATTGCTGGATGCATTCGCACTTGTTCCTCACTACCAGAAATTCCTCAAGGACTTAGTGATGGAGAGATCAAAATAAGTTCAAGGCATGGTTGTACTAAGTCTTGAGTGCAGTGCAATCATCCAGAAGAAGGTTGTACCCAAGAAGTTCAAAGATCCTGGATCATTCACTCTACCCTGCTCCATTGGACCTATGTCTTTTGAGAGGTGCTTATGTGATCTTGGCGCTTCAGTGAATCTGATGCCATTCTCTGTGGCTAAGAGGTTGGGTTTCACAAGGTTTAAGGGATGCGACATCTCCCTCATCCTTGCAAATAGATCAGTGAGACTTCCACATGGTATCTTAGAGGACTTACCTGTCAGGATCAGAGACGTGGAAGTGCCAACCGA
Organism: Camelina sativa; assembly: GCF_030686135.1. Lineage (NCBI taxonomy): Eukaryota > Viridiplantae > Streptophyta > Magnoliopsida > Brassicales > Brassicaceae > Camelina > Camelina sativa. Next base: position 23,022,708 of record NC_141896.1, read on the forward strand.
CTTCGTGGTTCTGGAGATGGATGAAGAACCTAAAGATCCTCTGATTTTAGGAAGACCCTTCCTAGCGACTGCTGGAGCCATCATTGATGTCAGAAATGGCAAGATTGATCTCAATCTGGGCGACGATTTCATTATGAAGTTTGACATCAAGGATACTTTGACGAAGCCAACAATAGGAGGACAAGTCTTCTACATTGAGGAGATGGATAAGTTGGCTGATGAGCTGTTGGAGGAACTGGCTGAGGAGGATCATCTCAGAACTTCTCTAACCAAGGATGGAGAAGAAGGGTTTCTGCATGGGGAGACCACTTGTTACAAGCATCAGCTAGATTCCCACAGAGAAACGGATGGGTCAGAGGAATTCGAGCAACTATCTGACGCAGAGAAGGTACATGCAGTTGAGACAGAGAGTTCAAAACGTGATATGTCCCACTCGACCGACGTCAAGACCCGACTCGAGACACCAATGTCCCGCTCGATCGAGTTGCACCCCTCTCACTCGACCGCGATCATTCCAGACTCCCATGCTGACGACTAGTCGGAACTGAAAGCTCCAAAGGTTGAACTCAAAACTCTTCCTTCCAGGCTCAGGTACGTCTTTCTGGGAACCAATTCTACTTATCCTGTTATAGTGAATGCTAGGTTGAGTGATGATGAACTGGGGATGCTAGTAACTGAGCTAAAAAAGTATAGAAAGGCTATTGGTTATTCTTTAGATGATATCAAGGGAATTTCACCTAGTCTTTGCACCCATAGGATCAATCTTGAAAATGAATCATATGCTAGTATTGAACCCCAAAGAAGATTGAATCCTTATCTGAAAGAGGTAGTTAAGAAAGAAATCCTAAAACTACTTGATGCTGGAGTTATCTATCCTATCTCTGATAGTACTTGGGTATCTCCAGTGCACTGTGTACCTAAGAAGGGAGGCATAACTGTGATCAAAAACGACAAAATGAGTTAATCCCAACTAGAACCATCATAGGACATAGGATGTGTATAGATTATAGGAAGTTGAATGCTGTATCTAGGAAAGATCATTTTCCTCTGCCCTTCATTGATCAAATGTTGGAAAGACTAGCTAGTCATCCCTATTATTGTTTCCTTGATGGGTATAGTGATTCTTCCAAATCCCTATCCACCCAAATGATCAGGAAAAGACAACATTTACTTGTCCCTATGGCACTTTTGCCTACAAACGCATGCCATTTGGTTTGTGCAATGCTCCTGCCACCTTTCAGAGGTGCATGAATTCAATTTTCTCGGATTTAATTGAGGAGTCAGTGGAAGTGTTCATGGACAACTTCTCTGTATACGGTTCCACTTTCTCCTCCTGTTTGTTGAATCTGTGCAGGGTATTGACGCGATGTGAGGAGACGAACCTGGTGCTGAACTGGGAGAAGTGCCATTTCATGGTTGAAGAAGGGATCGTTCTGAGACACAAAATTTATGAGAAAGGGATTGAGGTTGACAAAGCTAAGATTGAGGTCATGGTTCAGCTTCAACCACCTAAGACAGTGAAGGACATCAGGAGTTTTCTGGGACATGCTGGGTTTTACAGGAGATTCATCAAGGACTTCTCAAAAATTGCAAGACCTTTGACAAGGTTGCTGTGCAAGGAGGTTGAGTTCGAATTTGATGCAGCATGTTTGGAAGCCTTCAGGAAGATCAAGGAAGCCTTGGTTTCAGCACCCATAGTGCAAGCTCCGAATTGGGATCATCCTCTTGAGATCATGTGTGATGCTTCAGACTTCGCAGTTGGAGCAGTTCTGGGACAGCGTATTGACAAGAAGCTTCATGTCATCTACTACGCGAGTCGCACCTTGGACGAGACCTAGGGAAGGTATGCTACCACAGAGAAGGAACTCCTAGCAGTTGTGTTTGCATTCGAGAAATTCAGGAGTTATCTTGTGGGTTCGAAGGTCATTGTGTATACTGATCATGCCGCTCTAAGACACATCTACTCGAAGAAAGATACCAAACCGAGACTGTTGAGATGGATCCTGCTTCTCCAAGAGTTTGACATGGAGATAGTCGACAAGAAAGGAATAGACAATGGAGTTGCAGACCACTTGTCAAGGATGAGGATTGAAGATGCTATTCCAATAGATGACTCAATGCCTGAGGAACAACTTCAAGTCGCCCAGGTTTGTGAGCAGATGCATGACGCCGGGGTTGAGAACCTAAAAATCAACTGTATGGCGATCACCTCGGATACTGCGCCATGGTATGCTGATTTCGTGAATTACAAGGTCTGTGGAGAAGTTCCTGATGACATGGATCCCTACAGGAAGAAGAAGTTTTTCAGAGAAGTCAACCACTACTTCTGGGATGAACCCTATCTGTACAAGAGAGGTTCTGACGGTCTGTTCAGAAGATGCATAGCAGAAGGGGAAGTACAGGGAGTGCTTGAGCACTGTCACGGCTCCACCTATGGAGGTCACTTCGCCACATTCAAGACATCTCAGAAGGTTCTTCAAGCAGGCCTCTGGTGGCCAACCTTGTTCAAAGACGCTCACAGTTTCATCGCCAAATGTGACGCTTGCCAAAGGATGGGCAACATCACAAGAAGGAATGAGATGCCCAAGAATCCGATCCTGGAAGTAGAAATATTTGATGTTTGGGGTATAGACTTCATGGGACCTTTCAACCCTCCATCTAATGGTAACGTCTACATTCTTGTAGCAGTTGATTACGTTTCCAAGTGGGTTGAGGCCATTGCCAGTCCTACCAATGATCACAAGGTAGTTCTGAAGCTGTTCAAAAGTATAATCTTTCCAAGGTACGGGATACCCAAAGCAGCTATTAGTGATGGTGGTACTTACTTCGTCAACAAGGTGTTTGAGAGTATGCTGAGAAAGTATGGGGTCAAGCACAAGGTGTCTACTGCGTATCACCCTCAGACAAGCGGACATGTGGAAGTTTCGAACAAACAGATCAAGGGTATCTTGTCAAGGATTGTTGGAGTTTCGAAGAAAGATTGGTCTGTCAAGTTGGACGAGACTCTCTGGGCATACAGAACCGCGTTCAAGACGCCAATAGGACAAACACCTTTTCAGTTGATCTATGGTAAAGCATGTCATCTCCCTGTAGAGGTTGAGTATAAGGCACTTTGGGCTATCAAGTTGCTGAACTTGGATATTAACGCAGCTCAGGCTAAGAGGACTCTTGATCTACATGAGTTGGAAGAAATCAGACTTGACGCCTATGAGAGCTCAAAGATCTACAAAGAAAGGACCAAGAATTTTCATGACAAGAAAATTGTTGTCAAGGAGCTCAAGACTGGGGATCAGGTTTTGCTTTTCAACTCCAAACTTAAGTTATTCCCTGGTTTTGTCCAAAAAAAAAGTTATTCCCTGGAAAGCTTAAGTCTAGGTGGTCTGGACCTTTTGACGTCAAGGAAGTTCTGCTATTCGGAGCTATCACTCTTCTGAACAAGTATGGTAGTGAATTCACTGTAAATGGTCAGAGAGTCAAGAAATATTTAGCTGATCAAGTCCGACCAGAGGGGTCTTCTGTGCTCCTCTATGAACCCCCAAAAGCCTAAAAAGCTGAAAAGTCAAGCTAGAGACTTTAAACAAGCTCACTTGGGAGGAAGTCCCAAAGGTATCACTGTAAATATATTTTTTTAGGATCCTTGTGTTTTTTTAATTTTTGTTTTTGATTTTCTTGTGTTCAGGAATCTACAGTAGGAAGTTTGAGCTAAAAAAAAAAAGGGGGCAGTCAAATTAGTGAGATCAGAGTCAGACCTTATGATGTGTTTTACAGAAATGAAGGGGGAAAAAGGAGAAAAAGCATAGTAAATGAGAGAGTATATAAAAAATGGTCAATCCACTTGCTTCCCACCCCCCCCCCCCCCCCACATGAACCTTTATCAGCTCGCATCACCCATCTCTCTTGTTCCCTCTCACCAAACACATCATCTTTTTGTCCCATCAACCCACTACACCCACACAACTCTCCTTCTATTTAGACGTTACCTCACCTCTCTCTTCACTCTCACCCACCAACCATCTCTTAATTATTTCACTCACTTTCTTTTCCACTCTCTATCTCTTTGCTTGATTTCACAAGGTGATCAGCTGCATCACACACCGTTGAAGTTCAACCACCGCCGCGATATTGTTTTCACCTTCCTCTCACTCGACCTAGTCGAACCAACCGCCATCATTCTGCAACTCGACCGTGATTCTAACCGTCCTCATTCCACCCACCGTCACTCGACTTCACGCATTGCTCCACTCGATCCATCTCACTCCGTACCATCTAGCCATTGTTCACACTGTTCTCACAAACTCCAGCTTCGCCGACGTCGACTCGACCCTCGCCGAATTCACCTCGCTCGAGTCGCCGACCTCTCCGCTCGACCACGTTTCTCTAGCGAGAGCTAGGTATGGAAGTGGTTGAGTCTGAGTAGCTTTTACCAAGAGATTGGATTAGCTAAGTTGTGATATTCATTGTTTAGGGATAGATTGCTTGTGGCATGTTAAACACTCTGTAGACTAGGATACTCCACCGACATCAATTACTCCCATCCTTAGGACTTTTATCTTTCTGATTTTTATTACATTCCGAGACTATTTCGTTCCTTGTTTTCTTGTAGTTCATGCTTAGACTGGTTTAAGTTTCTATTCATTTCCGCTTCTTGTCATGCAATCTCGTTTCTAGTTCTGTAACTCATTTTCGTTTTGCATTTTGATCATTCTAGGATTGTTAGACAAACACTCTTCTTGAATTGGTTTGACTTGTGATTGCTTGATTGCATCTTGATTGTTAGCAACATCCCATTTGGATTGACACCTTAAGTACTACAACTACATAAGGTTAATTGAACCTGCTAGGATAGGAGACACAAAAATCCTAGTATCAACGGCCACTCCACTATGGACTCTCACTGAAAACAGTCCTACAAACCGCGAAAAGTATTGCTACCATGTTCAAGATTATGATAGTCAACAGAGGAATCATCAGATCGGCGAAATCGTTGTCTTCGTCATTTCCTCTTATTGAAGATTTTGAAGTCAAGGTGAATGTGATTTCGATTCCGGCAATGACTTTGAGTATACCTTGAAGTAGGGCGACTAAATGTGCACTAGTGCTGCCTACTAACTAGAACTGGCTGTTTCTCCACCATTCTTCTAAAGAGATACTTGACCATTTGACTTCAAGAACACCTAATCTGCGAAGAGACAATGTGAGTGTTTCTTTTTTCAACCAAACATATAATTAGAAAAGAACTCCAAAATTGGTTGCCCAAACAGGAGGATAAGAGTTTACAAAAGAAATTTCAGAAACTAACGTACGCGAAGAACGAGCAAGGCAGTCTGTCCTCACATTTTACTCACGCGAAATCCTAGTAAGAGTAAAAGAGGAGAATGAAGCTCTGAGCAAACTGAAATTGTCTAGTAGATTGGAAAACGCCGGCCTTGCTTCAGGGGACTGCACCATCGCGACTAGCTCCACACAATCAGTTTCAAAGCATTGACAATCAAACCCGCCTGCCAAGGTAGACTCCATAGCCCAAACCATAGCATGTAACTCCGAGTGTAAAGGGGAATGGCTATGTTGATGGCTCCATGCTCCCAGGCAGATCGTCTTATCCTCACTATCACAATACCACCAACCCAGACCCACAAAAGGATCTGTAGCTTTCCAGGATCCATCAATCTGACAACGGAACAAAGGATCCCAGACTTCTGAAACCCGAACCTCCTGAGTCGACAAACGTCCCAGGGAATCCGCAGAGAATGATTTAGCCTCCTCCCAAAGTTACATATCATTAACCGCCTGGTTAATAACATCAATTGGGTCTCCCTCTGTAGCCTAGAAAAAGTTTTTATTCATATCCTTCCAAATCAACCATAAAATCCAAATTAGTTGAGGACGTAAATTTGAAGCGTCCAATGAGGAAGGCCCCCTCCAGAATATAAAATCTAAATTGGAAAAATCTGAATCATATGGGAAGCCAGCTGAGTTAATCGACACTATGGACAAATCCCAGATTCTAAGCGAACGAGGACACTCAAAAAGCGTATGATTAATTGTTTCAACCATCATAATGTTTACATCCTGTATCGCACCGTACACTCCGATGAGCAAGGCGTTCCATAACCGGAAGAGAACCTGAAGCAATCTGCCAGAAAAACTGTTGAACCTTTGGGGAAACATCAAGTTTCCAAGCCTAAGCCTTCATAGTCGTACACGTCGGCCCGTACTCAATCTCAGAAATTAAATCTCGTGCAAGCCGGTAGCCCGATTTGACAACAATTTTTAATATGACATATATAAAATTTGATTTATAAATTTTAGTTTAAAATCTAACTCTAGGCGTTCGGCGGAAACGGGTTATTCGGGTTGGTTTGTTCGGTTTTCTGTAAATTCGGTTTTTAAAAATTTTCACGTAATTAAACCAAAATTGAATTCGGTTCAGACCGATTGGTACACTATAAGACAAAAATGATCCAAAATAAGTTTTCCGAAAGGCTTTGAAACCAAAAATTGAAATGACCTGACCCTTTTTTTATAATAATAATAATCTAGTGATGACATACTCACCAACTACCTACCCACATTCAAACCCAACAGCGGAAATAACCAAACAATACCATTAATCAATAAACCAATAACCATATGTCTACAAACTCTAAACCAAAGATTCAGGAGCAAACAACATGGATCAAATAACCAGCAACCTAAACATTTGTTCTAGCCCACATGGTTCCATTCTAGCAACCTAACAGCCACATAGAACACAAAACCGAGCCTCTAGAACATCGTCCTCTTCATTGCCTTGATTCCACGATCACACTTTTCTTTTACCTGCACCACAAACACAAATTGAGATGCATGAGTATTGTCAAAAACACTCAGTGAGGCAATCCTCCCATCTACTAGGCTATACACACAAGCAACTGAGATACAAATGCTAAACAAGCAACAACCAAACACAAACAAACTAGAGAAACAAGTATCAGCTGCTGCTGAAAAGGATTGGTGTCGACCGACACTTTACTCTTGGTGTCGATCGACACTGCCTCTCAGTGTCGATCGACACACCTCCTTGGTGACGACTGACACCACCTCTTGGTGTCGACCAACACCACCTCTTGGTGTCGACCAACACCACCTCTTGATGTCGACCAACACCCCTCCTCGATCCGAAAACCCTAGACCCGACACTCGCCAAGTCTCTGCGCCGTGATCACCTCGGTGTTGATCGACACCCGACTCTGCAGACACATTCTGCTCGAAACCGAAGGCCGTAGATCCGTTTTCCAAAACCTCCAATCCATCCGAAACTCACCCAAAAGTCCTGGAAACTCATGGGAACCAACAACCAACAAACAACAAACAAGAAAACAACCACAAAACAAGCAATACAAAGGATTCTCAGGCTTATATCAGCCATGGTCATGCACTCACCTCTTTGCAGGAATTTTCTGTCCCAACAACAATGAATCCAACCCTTAGAAGGCTTATCCTTTGTTCCTAACACAAGATCTTCACTCCACAGTAACATATCTCCAAGGAAAAACACCAAAACTCTCAAAATCTCTCAAAAACCCAAGCGTTCTCTTTTCTCCCTCTGTTCCTTTCTGAAAACAACAATAAGCGGCTTCTACCATACCCTCAAGTCGATTCCCACTTAAATATGTCGGTTAAGGTTTCCCAAATCGAATCAGACCGAACCAAAACAACAATTTAAATCAACACAGTCGAACCGGAATTGATGTTGTCGATCGACACCCACTCCCAGAACCGGCTATCTGCTTCACGGATGTTACAGTAATTTTAATAGCAACTTAGATCTTGAGAAACATTTATTCAATGTGTTACAGTGGTGTTTTGTATATACATATATATCGGGTTACTAGGAAAGCATCTCCATGCCCCTTCCTCGGCTTTGCCAAGAAGGGTTTGAAACAAAGGCGGATCCGAAGTAAAAGAATGGAACACTGCATCTATGATTCTCTCGAAATATACAGCAAGAAAGAAATGTTCCAAAACAAAAAAAATTCTGATGGCAGGCTTTGAAACTAGAAATTTTAAGAGCAATTTAGATCTTAAGAAACATGCCAATGTTCTACAGCGGATCTTTTGTACATATATACAGTGGACTACTAGAAAGGCAGCTCCATGCCGCTTCCACGGCTTTACCGAGAAGGGTTTGAAACAAAGGCGGATCCCAAATAAAAAACTGACACAGTGCGTCGCTGGTTCTCTCTGATATATACTACAAGTAAACAATGTTCCAAAATGAATTTTACGTTGTGAGGTTTTAAACCTATAAATATTAGGGTGAGTTGGAGAAGAACTACATTTTGAAGATTATATAGGATATAATTTGCAAAGTGTGTGGTGGGAATGTGTGTGAGTGTGTGTGAGGGTGAGTATGGGTGAGTGTGAAAGGGTGTGAGTGAGATAGAGAGAGAACGTGGGTATGAGTGTGTGAGAGAGAAATGTGACTATAAGAGTTATATATATATATATATATATATATATATATTTATGACATCCCTTTCTTTCTAACCATTTAAATATTTGTTAATAATTTTTTTCCTAATTTGATATGCATTTTATTTTATTACTAGAATTTGAACCCGCGCACGCGCGAGATTTTAATTTAAAATATTTTTTGTCAATATAAATTCTTGAGCTCAAATATATTTATTGAAATTTTTGAGTATAAATCTATATAAACGCTAAACATAGTTTACTAAGTAACATACAACATATATATTGTTGAAGATAATGTTTATTTGTTATATTTATTTGCGAGAGATTTTAGTTTAAATTTTTAGGAATAAGAATCATTGAATATAAATATAATTAATCATTTAAAGTTTAAAAGATAAATCCAAATGAAATTCATACTTATTTTACTAATCTATATATAATATATATATTGTCTAATGTCGTAATAATGTTTTTCTGGTAAATCAATAATATATTATGTAGTAACAAAAAAAGACTTAAGAATCTCCCTTGAAGAGTACATTCCATATTTATATTCAATGAAAACATCACTTTAAAATTTCTAACGCCGAAGGTCGATCATTGACCTAATTATAGAAATCATTTAAATATATCGATATTCCACATTAAATGCAAATATACAAAGTTTCATGAGTATTTTTAGTATTATGTCGCTACAACAGAGTTATCCAAGTGCATCACCTGTCATATTAGAATTTCCGACCAAGTCAAGAATGCGTAAATAGTGAAATGATTAAACCCGACATCCGTTCACTAATCCAAGTAACATATATGTCTAAAGCCCTCATATGTTATTTTTAGATGTTAATTTTGTGATGCAACCTCAGCTTCATCTTCTAAAAAAAAACATGGTGTACTTTAATAATATGTTATTTCTGGCAATGTTTTTGGTTAAAAGCATTTGATCATAAATTGATAAAATCTCAAGCCTGTTTTATATTTTTTTTTATCATGTTATAAAATTTTAGCTCCGGTTGATAATATGCATTATGAGATATTGTGTACATGTCACTTTTTTGTAACGACTTACATATCATTTTTTCTATATTTTGTGACCATTGATTTTGAATTTTTTTAGATGGATTAAATTTTCAAGATTCTTTTTCATAGTTTTTCCCAAAAAAAAAACATTGTGACCCTTACAATGTCTTCGTTTTAGATCAAAACTTTTAAGTTGAGTTGAGTTATTAATCTTTTATTTTTCTATAAGTGAAACTGTTTCTTAGAAACTAATGTTTCACTTCAATTTTATTTTTATGTTTAGAATTTTATAAATACAATTACATAAATTATTTTTTTACTCCACCATGCATTAAAATCTTACTTATATTCTAAAACTTATTAATCCATTCTAAATTTTGGAATATGATTATTTTTTGTTCAAATTTGAATAATAATATTATTACTAAAATAAGTCAATAGTATTATTTTTACTATTTTAAAATGTTCATTTATTTAAAACATTTGGATTTAATATGAGTTTTTAAAGTGTTATGAATGAATAGATTAGAAGCTACATAGTAGATTAGTCTTTAAGATTAGGCCCAAATAAAAAGAATGAGTTGCTGACGTGGCAGCACCAGGAGTGAGGAAAGGTAATTTTATATATATATATGTTAAATATATATGATGTATATGATTGTTTTATACACATTTATTGTTGGATAGTTTTTAATCCGTGCTCGTTTATTGTTGGATGGTTTTCATCTGTGCATATTTATTGCTAGATTATTTTGATCAGAACACGTTTATGGTTGGATGGTTTTAATTATACAGGTTTTTTGTTGGAACAGATATATAATAAATGTAATAATAAATTTAATTATACAGGCTTGTAATAACCAATAACTAACAGATTATAATTATTGTTAAATAACCAATAATTATTACTTTCTATTGGTTATAATGATTGTAATATTCATTTTTTCCATTCTAAATTTAAATTTTGAGTTATAATAATTTTAATTTACAAATATTTCATAAGTCAGCCGTTTATGTCAATAACTCAGCTATATCAGTCAATTATTGGAGAAATACTTTTATTAAAATAATAAATTTCAAAAATTCAAATTCAAATTTTGAATTCCTTTTTAATAATAAATTGTTAAAAATATATTTATTACGTGTGGTTCTTAACAAGAAACATAATTATTGTTTGCGTCTCCCCAACAACACTTTTTGTATTCTCGAGAAGGTATATAATAAATTAATATGAACGTTGCATAACTCAGCCGTAACACCATTAATATGATCGTTGTATAAATCAGTTGTAACACCATAACTCAGCCGTGTTAAGTACATAACTCAGCCGTCACGTATATTATTGTTAAACGACGTCGTACGATTTGTTCTTTTAGTATAAACGATAGGATTGTAGTGATTTAGTGCTTTAGTAATCGAGTCAAGATGATGAGATCTCTGCGACGGAAACTCCAGAGCTGATGAGAAAACTTCTTTTGAAGCATTAACTGAGGTAGATCTCTGGACCATCTGAAATCTTAAAGCATTATCTTAATATTGTGTTTGTGGTAATGTAGGAGCTGAATCGTAAGGAAATAAAGATAAAAATGAGGTACGGTGAAATCCGGAGGCGCGACAAGGGTGTTCCAGTCGGGTGTAATTGTGGTGCGGTGGTTTTTCGTTGCCACTTCTAACGATCCTAGCACGAGAGGAGAACTTTATTTCAGTTTTCCGTATGAAATCACAGATGTAAAGATTTATGTATTCTTATTTTTGTGCTCTGCTTCTTGATTTTTTATACAAATTGGGATGTAATATAAGTTATGTACTATTTGTAAGGGTCCCGGTCAAGGCTGCGGTTTCAGGAGGTGGTGGACCGATGCATTGCGCGAAGAGTTTTGTAACGCCCGTGTCCCGCGATAATAGAAGATTTGAATTATGTCGTGAATTGTAGTGAAAAGCGGTTAATTTCACTTGGGTTTTTAAATTGGTCAATTTATTAATTAAACCAAATAATAGTTTAATTAATTATTGGTTTAGTTATTATGTGTTGAGTTAATTAAACCAGAAGCTTAAGTGTTGTGATTCAGTGATTGTGATTTGATTTGGTGGTGATGGGAGATGAGTTTAGGGTGAGGACGAAAGGGAGAGGCGAGCTGGGTTGTGGGGAGAGAAACCCTATCCCGTTAATGAGGAAGGGGGTTGTCGTCGTTGATGATGATATCTTGGCATTGATATATTGTTATGTTGTCGGGGTTTAACTATCATTATTGTTGTTGAGGTCGTTGCTGTGATGAGTCTCTCGGAGGAGTAGCGTACAGTATGGACCCGTCGGTTCCGTTGGCTACCGTCGATCGCCACCATTGGTTAGTCTACCACCGTGTGTTACCGGAGTAGGCAGCCATTGTCACCGGAGAAGCCGTAGCCATCGTCGAGAACATTAACGGTGTGAGTAAGTAACCACGGTTAGTTAAATAATCTGGTCTACTCATCACGAGGGTCTGCCGAGAAAGGTAAACGGCAAATCTTTATCGTGTCTGTTTTGGGTGTGTCGCTTGATTATTGAACCAAAGACCATACCCAGACTAGACCGAGAATCTTAAGTAGTGTAATTAAAGTACAGAACCGAACTTAATTGTGGTGAAGGTGCGTTAACTTGTATTGGGGTCACGTGAGTATGTGAGTTGTTGACGTACGTGTAGTGGTGTTAGTTTCTTTGGCTGGTTAGGATTAATGTTGAACCGAACCATAGTCACGTGAATTGATTTGTGTGTAGCGTATTATTATGGCTTGTGGTAGTTAATATTAATTTATGTAATTATGGTTTGATATAATTATTAAGCTAAATATAAATAGTTTAATTGGTGGGATGCCAAATCAATTTGAATGGAGACTTTAGTTTTGGGTTAATTTTATGGATTAAATCATGGAGATTGTTTTGTGTATTTTGTTTGAATTAATATTGGCCCCGTAATCATGTTTGTTACGGTGTGAGTGTCGAGCGACACTAAATGGGGATCAGCTTGTTTCTGGCAAGTGTTGTTGGGAAGACTTGAACGGGTGTTGGAAACCCAAGGGTGGAACCATAGTTGGGGTTAATGGACTGCGGAATGGTCAGTGTGGGCCAAAGCGGATTGGTTGTGAGGCAAAATCCATGGCTGGAGCAGAAAAGAGTATTCCAGGCCATCTCTCTTGTTATTTGGTCGCTTAGGGGTGGTTGGTTGTGTGACTAAGTTTCAAGATGAGGTGGTGTCTGGGATATGTGATTAAATGAAGCTTATTATGGGAAGTGGAGACAAGTGGCTTGTCCGGTCGGATGTCGAAGTCTACAAATGTAAGGTGCTTGTGGAGTTGAAGTACGTTCATATGACTATGGTATCTGGACGTGGAGTATGAGTTAGTAGCCTGTAATTATGAAAGATTTTGTAAGGAACGATTTCTACGTCGGTTGTCTCTTCAGAATTATGGGGTTCCGGTGAGATCGTTTCCCATGGATCATGTGCAAGAATTGGGAATCCGGGTGCGATCGTTTCAAGTTTGCCAATATTCAGGAGGAGAAGAATGAGATGAAGGAGGACTTGGATGCAGCCAAGAAGCGCATTGAGACTCAAGAAGAAATGATCTTGAATATGGAAAAGAAATATGACGCGCTAAAGAAGAAGTTTGAGAGCTTGAACAAGTATCTGTGAGCTTAGTCAAACTCCATTTTTTTTTTTCTGGAATTGGTATGAACTTTCTATGTAGTGGTGTTTTATCAATCTTTTTTAATAACTCAGCCATAACTTTATTATAACTCATCCGTAATTTACGATAACTCAGCCAACCTTCAAATTAGAATGACTAAATAACCGACCAAACCGAATCGAATCGGAAACTAATTTTTTCCATTATTTTCGGTTAATTTCGGTTATATTTGGCTTCTTTTCGGTTATATTAGGTTAATCTACCTAATTACAATATATTTTGGGTTATTTATGGTTATATATTAATCTAACTGATCTATAACAGGAAATAACCGGAAAGTAATTTTAAAAATTTTAAAATTTTCAAATGGTTATCATATTAGTATATCCAAATTACCACCTTAAACCAAACATAATATAACCAACCAAACTGTTAAATTAAAACCCATAATGTTGGAAATATGAACCCTACACCTCAAACCCTAACCCTAACCCTAACTCTAACCCCTAAATGTCATGTTTTGAATATTTTACACATTTTGATCTGAATGTGTAAAAATCACTCTTTGTATATAATTATTACTTTTTATTGGTTATAATGATTGTAATATTCATTTTTCCATTCTAAATTTAAATTTTGAGTTATAATAATTTTCATTTACAAATATTTCATAATTCAGCCGTCAAAGTCAATAACTTAGCCATATTAGTCAATTGTTGGGAATTTTTCTATATCTTTTATTCAAAATTTGAATTCAAATTTTTTTAATTATTTTGAATAATATATTGTGAGAAAAGCTGACTTTATGTATTTATTATGTGTGGATCTGAGCAGGCATAGAATTAGAGATTGTTCGCGTTTCCCCAACAACACTTTTTGTAATATCGAGAAACGTTGTAATTAGATAATTTATTAAGAATCTGACAGAACGAAAGACCAACGAAAGAAAGAAAAATATGTTTTCATATCTCATAATTCAGCCGTACGATGTACATAATTCAACCTTAATTCATAACCCAGCCGTAACATATATGTTTTATTTCATATTTTCTTATAACTCATCCGTGTGAAGTATATAACTCAGCCTTAACTTAACCGAAAATCAGTCATAACTTTGAAAATAGACAAATCAATGTTTTACATATCTAAGTACAATTCCTACCAAAAGAAATCCAAATGTTTTACATATCCAAGTACAATTCCTACCAAAAGAAATCCAAATCTTTTACATATCATAGTACAATTCCTACCAAAAGAAACAAAACGAAGGACATAATGCATTATTTAAACTGACCCATAAAATCAGATGCCTCATCGTAGATTCATGCTGCCACTTTAACCCGTATAGCCTGGAAATTTTGATCACAGATGCCATCGAAAGACAAACCAAGCGCTAGACATTCTACAAACTTTAGAGCATACACGCCACAGTCACCAACCTGTATGTTTTGAGGGACCTTGGAGGCACTCCTCCTCCTGAAACTGAACTGATTGAAGCATGGTGAACGATATTTGTGACGAACTATATCGTTCATCATTGCTGGAATCATCCGCGTAAACGCCCTACAAGCATTCAGAATTTTGACATCACTTTCTTTGGTTGCTTGTCCCACGATGCTATCATAGCAATCAATATGCCTCCTGATGAGATCCACGTGTAGCGCCACCCAGTGATCGCCTCCAGTTTGTGGAGTAAGATGCAGGTGATCCACATCTTCTATCCACTTCAAATTAGTCGTTGATCTTGTGGAATCAAACCATTAACTAAATCTTCATAATTGTTGCCTTCGAATTTAAACATTTTGGGTTTTATCTCGAACTGAGCATAGTCACGAACCATCATATTTGTGAATTACGGGTCTATAAACGCAATGCGTTTGTTGTGGAATGGGAAGGGATCTCATTTGTACCTAACCCTGAGCAGTCTCATATACGCACCCATGTGCTGTAAAACAGAAAACTGAGTAGTAAACAACAACTCAGCCATAATGTAAAATAACTCAGCCGTAAACAATAACAACTCAGCTATTATGTATTATAACTCAGCCGTAAACAATGACAACTCAGATATTATGTATTACTAGATGAGGACCCGCCCGATGTGCGGGTCTGAATTTTTATAAATTAAATTAAATTTAACAAAAATATATTAAAAAAATTGTATATTATTTATAAATTTTATTTTTGTTATAATACATTAATTTATATCCATTTACAAATGTTTTATGTATGTTACTATTAAAAGTGTATATTTTTACACCTAAATATACTCTATGTTACAAATATATTCTTTATCACCATCTAGAAAATGTCTATACGAACACATTAAGCCAACTATTTTACTTTCACTTATGCATAGTTTTTTAATTACTAAAATTGTTGGCTCAAAAAATATTTGAATAAAAAGTATATTACATAATATACTAATCAATTATGTATCATCACAATAATGTATGACCACCATGGAGAAAACCTCGGCTCCGCCCTCATCCCTTATAGGGAGAACCTTGCGTCCAACCTCCCCCACCATGGAGAGAACCTTGGCTCTGCCTTTTAGCCTTGGGGAGATAACATTGCGTCCAACCTCCTCCATCTTCCTCCCTTGGAGAGATAACCTTGTGTCCAACTTTCTCCACCATAGAGAGAACCTCGGCTATGCCCTCTTCCTGTGTGGAGAAAAATTGTTCACGTCTTTTCGTTGTCTCAAAATGGCTTGCTCCGACAACCAACAAAAGTAAAAACCTTTTTCTAACGTCACAAAATCTTTTGATAGTAACTAATGTTAAATTTCTCAATGTATTCGTGAAAGTGTTTTTGACACACCATTATATAGCCACTGTCTCTGTAACACCTCAACCGCCACCTAGCTTAGTGAGCCCATGTCCACTCTCAGTCCATGGGCCCACTTTCCTAAGTGGGCCATATATCTATTCTTGGCTCGTGGACCCACCCATATTCGATGGCCGGTTTGTTACGTTTGAGAAGCTTTAAAACTTGTTTACCTATCCTACAAATCAACAAATGATCTTTTCCTGTGTTTTATCCTCACTCGCACAGTTCTGACAATCACTTCTAGGAAGGTCAGCCATCATGAAGTTCTTTCAGGATCCTTATCATGAAATTCTCTCAGAATCCTTGATCAAAAAAATATGTGCATTTTGGTGACATATGTGGCCAAATCAATTCTTTTAAACATTTCTGCAAACCAAGATGTCAGAGTCTTTAAGCTCCTATGGATCTATCAACAGCGATTTATGTTTTTCCAATCTATCTATCTATATGTTTGTTGTAAGCTTGTGTTTGATTAGCCTATTTTATCCATCAATTAGGTTGATGAGTTTCTACTCGTTATCTCCCTGTTTTTCCAATCTATCTATCTATGTTTGTTGTAAGCTTGTGTTTGATTAACCTATTTTATCCATCCATTAGGTTGATGAGCTTCTACTCGTTATTTTTCTTTGGGATTGAATGAATAATGGTAACAATTATGTTTGCAAAAGAAATAAGGGTCTATGACCAACCAATCAAAGTTGAGAAATTAGAAGAAAATAATTTGACATAATTAAAGAAACAATAGAAAATTATAAGCATGGGAATATATAAATCCTAAATAATTCAAATATATAAATATAAATTAAATAAAACAATCTAAAAATACTACAATAAATTTTAAAATGCAGGATTAGGAAAAGAAGACACATATATTAATCTTTTTTTGGGTCAACATATTAATCTTACCTATTACCAACTGAAAAAGGAGAAAGTAGGAGTAAATTTTGGTTTAAAAAAATAAGAAAAATTTATCCATTGAAAAAATTTATAATTAAACAAAGTTGAAAGCAGTGTTTTTGAATAAATTATTTACATATGAGAGGATTTATGTTTATATAGAAGTGAGTATTTACAAAATTTAAAATTAATAATTAATTGTATATTTTCCTTAATCCTTTTTTCTATATTTTTTTGCAGAATTAATAACGTCAAATTAAAAATAAGTACATAATATTTCAAATTTTATGAAATATATATATATATATATATTGCATATTATATTATCTCCTTATAATTGTTTAAAAAAAATTTATATTTTATAAATTCTGTAATTTTTGATAATTATCTTTTCACATTATTAATATTTTTTAAAACAAAATATTTTATTTTGTTGTAATCAAATTCCTTCTATTAAATATTAATTTTTACACATGTCAAAATTTGATATTGATAACTTGACACATGTCAAAATCTTGTTAATGGCTAACTTTCAAAACCCAACTTTATATAATAAGATAACTCAGTCGTAAACAACAATAACTCAGACATCAAGTATTATAACTCAGCCGTAAACAATAATAACTCAGACATCAAGTTAAACTTACTTCATCAGACAGCCACCCAAATTGATATTCTTTCACTGGCCAGTTCTTTCTTTCGGTGATGAGATCCTATAGAATTCAATATCGACTGTTGCCTTGCCTAATGCTTGTTTCCTAACAAACAAATAAACACAGGTTAATATAATGTTAACAAGCTGTGATTAACAAGGGTCTAAAGGGTCATACTTAGCTGTCTTTAGGTACTCCAAAAGTTTTCAACTTGACCGGATCAACCGGTGCCAGAGGATCATATATTCCAGCTCCAGGTACACAGTTCTTCCTCATGCACGTCAGTCTGTTATCTCCAATATAAGGAAAAATCCTTGCTTTTGGAGCTTGTTGTGTATTCAATGCACTTCCATCTAGGGACAGCTTAACACTCTCCAGCCTTAAAGCTTTAATTCTATCAAGCTTAATCTTTTCCTCCTCATCATCCTCAGATTCAGGTTCAAGGGTTTCGTTTTCAGCCATAAACTGGTCTGTCATATCACATACACTGCTGTCAGCAGCGTCGGCACCAGCGTTTGCACCAGCTTCAGCTTCTCCCTCATTCATACTAGGTGCTATAGAATTCAATGGCCTCACGGCAGTAGGCTTAGTATTCTTTCTAGGTCTTTTCTTTTGCTGCTTATCTCCAACCACCTCGGCTTTTTCCTTCTTTGCCGCTAATTCTTTGGCCTTTTGTGCCGCCAACTCTTTGGCTTTCTGTGCCGCCAACTCTTTGGCCTTCTTTGCCTATATTTCTTTGGCCTTCTTTGCATCTAATTCTTTGGAATTTTCCTCGTGTAAGGCTGTTGTTTTGGTTTCGTAGCAGTTGGATTCGTAGTAGCCAGAGAATTCTCAATGAAATCAAGAGGATCATCTTTATCAAACTCTTTATTCAGATTCTTACTGCCCCAATTAAACCACTTTCATCTACCTGTATAACATAGCGAAGACAATTAAAAATAATGATAACTCAACCTAAACATTCTGGAAAATCAGCCATAAAATTAACATAAATCAGACATTACCGGATGACTGTTGACAGAGTAGTTTTGTTGCATTTTTCCTGGAACTTTTGGTGGAGCTTTTGGTGCATGTAGTTTTGCCATTATTTTCGGTGGTACCAGGTCCTTTATTTAGAAATTTGAACACGCATTATTCGTGTTTTGGCCAGTTTGCCCAACATTCATGGAAAGCACGTACTCTTTCATCTGTTTGAGATCACTCTCAAAAGATTTAAGCGTGGTTCCAAACCTTTCATTCATCCTCAATTCTATTCTATCTCCAATCTTCTTCTCCAGATTCATAGACATATTTGCAATGTTTGTATCAAAGGTGTCAAACCTTGAGGTTAAATTAGACACCAACTCAATGAGAGTTCCAACCGACACATCTTCCCCAGCATCTTTCTCCTCACTAGCACACTGAAACAAATACACAAACCGTCGTAAACAAGCTAACGAAAGATTACATATAATATAAACTCACTATACACCATATCACTTACCTTTATTCCTTTCTTCTTCTTCTTCCTCTTATGTGCAGCTCCTTCACCAGATTCACCACCCTGACTGTTGGAAACTTCCACCTTCTGGACTTTCTGCTTCTTTACGGGAGGAGATTCAGAATCAACAACTGCTTTAGCTTTTAGCTTTTTCTTCTTATCACTCCCCTTAACATCCCAAAAACCTTTAACAAACTTATCCTCATGTATGTCTTGGATAAGGCGATCAAGTGTTGGGTCGTCTTCTTGATCTGGCCACGTATGAAATAGCTCGCGTACATCATCCTTCATAACTATTTTACTCCCACGCAGCTGTAACATAAGAGATTATGAAACCCATCAGTAAATCATAACTCAGCCATCACTAAATAATAACTCAGCCAACACTAAATAATATCTCAGCCATCACTAAATAATAACTCAGCCATTACAAATCATAACTCAGCCATTACTAAATCATAACTCAGCCATTACTAAACCTTAACTCAGCCATTACTAAATCATAACTCAGCCATTACTAAACCTTACCTCAACAAGCGCTTTGATCTCTTTAGCAATTACCAATTCTATCGTTGAACGTGTACGGTTTCCACCCCATTTAAGCAACGGTATGCCACCATTTTAAGTTTTTGCATTCCCAAATCGTTCTCCAAAGCATATGACTGACTCATACGCCCAAGCATGTAGTACGGGTGTAAAACCACTAAGGGTGTACGACTTCCCTGTAGGCCTCAACATCTTTATAGAATCAACAAGAGCTTCAAATGTTGACCAACCCCACGGATAAGTCTTCCTGGCTTCATCTTTAAAAACTTTTTTCGCACTTTCAAATGGTATTCTAGAGTTATGATGCAAGGCATAAAGTCCAATGGCTTGAAATACAACAGCCCCAACCATTTACGGGGATTAGGGAACCATCCCCGGCACACTTTTAATCTTTCCCTGAGTTCATCTAACGTTGGACCTTCCCCACCAGGCACTTTCAAAAGTCTGAAGAACTCTTTGTAGTCCTCTTTAGGTTCAAACTTTTATGTAGGCATTGGGTCTTTTTTTAACCTCGTGACATGAGCAAATTCATTCAGGCCAAACCGGATAGGTTGACCACCGACGAGAAACCAAAGCTCCTTCTTATGTATTCTTAACTGGTTACATAGTAGAAAATGTGCAACCTTACCAGACCACATGAATTCACCAACAACTAGCTTAGCAATTATTCCAATAGGTAATTTCTTCATTTCATCCCACGCATCATGTCCTATTGATTCCCTAATCACAGTGAAATTGATATTAATTTGTTTACCATCTAGAATAGACTTTTTTCTGGGTAAAGTCTTGGGGGGTAATCCTTTGCTTGTTCTTCAGAAATAACCTCCATTGACATCTGATAAATATAATTCAGCAGTAAATCATAAAATAAATCAGCCATAACATATAACAAACTCAGACATAAAGCATAAATAACTCAGCCACAAGTACATAACTCAGCCGTAAAGCATAAAATAACTCAGTCACCAATACAAAACTCAGCCGTAAAGCATAAAATAACTCAGCCGCAACATAAAACAAACAGTAAATCAGCCATTAAATCGAATAGATCTAACAAATCAGCCGTCATATGTAAATTAACGACGGCGACAATCAGCCGTAAAGCATAAATTAACTCAGCCGCAACATAAAACAAACATTAATCGAATAGATCTAACAAATCAGCCATCATATGTAAATTAACGATGGTGACAATCAGTCATAAACCATCGATAAAAACGCACATTCAGCCGAAAAACTCAAAAATAAAGGTTCGACACATACCGAAACTCGTAACCGAAGACGTCTGTAGACGAAAACGAGCACAAAGAAGAGAGAGAGAGCGACAACGAAGAAAGAAAGTGCGACGACAAAGAGAGAGAGAGAGAGCGAGCAAAGACGGCGAGAGAGTGGACAAAGACAGAGTATCGCCGGCGGAACTAGGGTTCGGCGACGAGAGATGACGAGAGAGAGTTTTTTTTTCGGGTTATGAACAGTATCCTTTCAGTTTCCCTCTCTTTGATATAAACAAGAAAAAGCAACTGTTAATTCTGAAAAAAAAACTGCTTAGTGACATGATAAATCTTAGATGATGTGTATTTTAATTTGCTGATGTGTATTTTTTTATATTTTTTTTATTTAAAATCGAAAAAATAAACCAAGGGGTAAATTGTAATTACACCCAAGGCACTAAACATATGAGTAATTTTTAGAAGGTTTTTAGATTTCAGGAATAAACCAACTTTTGGAATATATTTGAGTTATTCTTTCTATATTTTTTACAAAATTCTTCAAATAATTTGATATTTATCGGAAAAAATTAGAATGAGGAATGTGATTAATCATGTGATGTATAAAGGTACTTAGGTATTATTAGATGTAAATACTTAGATAACCGGATTGTTATATAACCGGTTCAGTTGGTTTGGTTTAGTTGTTTATACGATTGTATATAAGCAACCGATGTAACCTTAAGCTAATTAATGAGAATATATTTTCTGTTTCGATCATCTCAACTGAACATTAACATGGTATCAGAGCAGAGAGACAAACCTTGCTTCCGCCATTGATTCTCATTCAATTGTCTTCTTTAAGCTTGTTTTGAGCTCGATTCTACAGCCATGAGTGCTTCTATCACTTCGCTGATCTTCACTTTTGTTTTCCAGCTTTACATTGCTGTGATTGAGCTTCTTTCGTTTGCAATTTTGATTTTCTTGTTCTTCGCTTCTTCTCTTTGATTGACCTAAATTGGTGCTGGTTCTCTTCAATTCGTCTTAACCTAGCTCAATCTTTCTCTATTGATTTTGTTTTTTGCCTCTATAATGGCTTCAAATCCGCAGAATCATACGGTGATACCTAATTCGAGTTCGGAGCTCCGTCGACCGACTGATCAATACGAGAAACCTTATTTCCTTCACGCCTCAGATCATGCGGGGATGGTCTTGGTTTCAGATTGGCTTAATACTGGCTCGGAGTTCCATTCTTGGCATCGCTCTGTACGTATGGCTCTTAACGTCCGAAACAAACTCGGTTTCATTGATGGTATGATTCCTCAACCTTCTGATGATCATCCTGATGCTGGTCCTTGGTCATGATGTAACGATATGGTGATTACATGGTTGATGAGCTTGGTGTCTAAGCAAATTTGTCTAAGCTTGCTTTATATGCCTACTGCTTCTGCGATTTGGAAAGATCTTATGTCTCGCTTTAAACAAGATGATGCGCCTCGGATTTTTGAAATCGAACAAAGATTAAGTGCTTTACAACAGGGATCCATGGATGTTACAACTTACTATACCGCGTTGGTAACATTGTGGGAGGAGTATCAGAATTATGTTGATCTCCCTGTCTGTCCTTGTGGAAAATGCAAATGTAATGCAGCACTCTTGTGGGAAAAGCTTCAAAAACGCAGTAGAGTGATTAAATTCCTCATGGGATTGAATGAATCTTATCAGCCTACTCGAAGGCATATCTTGATGTTAAAACCAATGCCATCGATTGCTGAAGTTTTTCACATGGTGACACAGGATGAAAGACAGAAGACCATCCAACATACTACGAAGATAGATAATGTTGCTTTTCAGGCTTCTGCATCCTCTGATAATGCTGGTTTTTATACAACCTTCTTGGAGAATAACAATGTTGGTTCTTACTCAGGCAATGCTGACAATGCTGCGTATGCTTTTCGGTCTCAACAAAAGCCTTATTGCACACATTGCAACCGGGTTGGTCATACCGTTCAAAAATGCTTTAAGCTCCATGGATATCCCCCTGGCCATAGAAATGCTCCTCGACCGTCAATGCAGCAAATGTCACAGTCCTATCAGCCACGTGCTTCTTTTCCTACAGGACAACGTCCTCAGTTTCCTACTCAAGGTCATTTTCAGTAGTCTAACAGTCAGTATCCAAAACCAGGACCGGTGGCTAATGCAGTGGTGAATTCTGATCAATGTCTGCCTCCACCTGCTCCGACTGGGACTAGCCTCGACCTCAGTAGCTTCTCTCCTGATCAAATACAATCTTTGATTCATCAACTCAGCACACACACCAAAGTTTCAGAGCCGTTGTCTACCTATCCATCAGCTACGATAACTGAGCATGGTGCTATGTCTGCTACATCGTCTGCTGGTAGTGTTACAATTGAGTTTCCTTCCTCTAGTCTTCGTTTCGAAAATAAAATTGTCACTTTCCAACATCAGTGTCTTTCTTCTCTTTACTCGGTTTTGCCTAATGGTAGTTGGATAATTGACACAGGAGCCACTAGCCATGTGTGTTCTGATCTTTCATTGTTTAGTGAGACTTTTCCTGTGACAGGTGTAACAGTCTCATTACCAAATGGCACTAGAGTGCCTATTACTCATACAGGCACAATTCGCATTTCACAATCATTGGTTTTGCATGAAGTTCTCTATGTTTCTACTTTTAAATTCAACTTGATTAGTGTTAGTACATTGCTTCGACATAGTAATTTCTCTGCTCATTTCTATACTGATACTTGCTATATCCAGGACCATACTCGGGACTCGATGATTGGTAGAGGTGTGCTTATTCACTGTCTTTACGTTTTGGAGCATCATACAGTTTCAGCATCTGCAAATTCTGTCTCAACATCTTTTTCTGGATCCTTGCAAGTGGATAGTAGTGTCTGGCATCAACGTTTAGGTCATCCATCCTCTGTCAAGTTACAGCATATGTCTGGTACATTACCTATGTCAACATCTTCTTTCATTCCATTTCATTGTGAAATATGTCCACTAGCTAAACAGAAAAGATTACCTTTTGTATCTCATAACAGTCTTTCAACATCTCCTTTTGATCTCATTCATCTAGATACTTGGGGGCCTTTTTCTGTAGAATCTATAGAGGGTTATAGATATTTTCTTACCAATATGGATGATTGTACTAGGATCACTTGGCTTTATATGATGAAAACTAGAAAGGACGTTCTTACTATTTTTTGGCTTTTGTTCAACATGTTAAAACTCAATATCAATCTGTTATTAAAGTCATTCGTAGTGATAATGCTCCTAAACTTGGTTTTTCACAACTTGTTAGAGATAATGGAATGATACATCATTTTTCATGTCCTTACACTCCACAGCAAAACTCGGTTGTTGAAAGAAAACATCAACACCTGCTTAATGTGGCTCGTGCTTTGCTTTATCAGTCTAATGTCCTTTTGTGCTATTGGAGTGATTGTGTTAATACAGCCGTTTTTCTTATCAATAGGACACCTTCTTTAGTTTTGAACAAAATATCACCTTATGAAATTTTTTTCAAAAAACAACTTGATTACAATTTCTTAAGATCTTTTAGATGTCTTTGCTATATGTCTACTTTGGCTAAGGATAGGAATAAGTTTTCTCCTAGAGCTGCACCATGCGTCTTTCTTGGTTATCCATCAGGCTACAAAGGCTATAAAGTTTTGAATTTGGATACTAATACAGTGCATGTTACTCGCAACATTGTCTTTCATGAACATATTTTCCCATTTAAAAATGTTACACCGTCGGTACCTACGAGTGATTTGTTTAGTACTGCTATAATGCCTTTGTCTGTTCCTGTTGCTATTGAGCTTGTTGAGGATAAACCTTTGCCTGCATCTTTGTCTGCATCTTTTCCTGCACCTTTGCCTGCATCTTCTGCTGTTCATTCATATTCTGTTTCAACATCGACACCTGCATCGCATTCTAGTGCTGTCAATCCCGATGAGACTGTTACGACTGCCACGGGACAAGTTTCACTACCTAATGACAGACCAAGGCGCCAGGCTAAAGCTCCAGGTTACTTATCTAATTACCATTGCAATCTCACAAATATTGCTTTATCACATCTTACAAATCTTGCTTCCTCACTTTCTCCTTCAATATCTCTTAATGCTTTTTGCAATCTTACACAAATTTCTGATTCACCTTTATCTCCTGATCCTAACTCTCTTGTTGTCTATCCCATTGCTTATGTTCTTACATATTCTAAGTTGAGTCCTTCGTATCAGTATTTTGTTCTTTCTTGCTCAATTGAATCAGAACCGCAAAATTTTAAGCAAGCTATGGCACATCCTCATTTTCCCAAGGCTATGAATGTGGAGATTACTGCTCTTGAACTGCTTGGTACTTGTAGTGTTGTATCTTTACCCCCTGGTAAAACAGTGATAGGGTGTAAAGGGGTTTACACTATCAAATATAACCCAGATGGATCCATTGACAGATACAAAGCAAGACTAGTAGCTAAAGGGTATACTCAAATGGAGGGAATCGATTATATTGATACTTTTTCTCCTGTAGCTAAACTTGCTAGTGTTAAACTTGTGTTAGTCTTGGCTGCTATCCATGGATGGACTCTCACACAGATGGATGTCACTAATGCTTTCCTCCATGGCAACCTTCATGAGGAAATTTATATGAGTCTCTCTCAAGGCTACACTCCTACCGGTGGTCCTCTTCCTCCAAATGCTGTTTGCCGACTCCATAAATCTTTTTATGGTTTGAAGCAGGCTTCCCGTCAATGGTACCACTGTTTCTCTGGAGTGGTTCTCAACGCTGGTTTTATTCAATGTCCAGGCGACAACACTTTGTTTGTTAAACAGAGTGGATCTCGTTTCATTGCTCTCTTGGTGTATGTAGACGATATCATGATCGCTTCCAACAATGATACGGATCTACAGGCTCTCAAAGACGTTCTTCACTCTGCTTTCAAGATAAAAGATATGGGGCCACCAAAGTTCTTTTTGGGATTGGAGATTGCACGTAACAGCTCAGGTATATATGTTTGTCAGCGGAAATACGCTCTGGATATACTCACCTCCACTGGCTTGTTGGCTTGTAAACCATGCAGTGTTCCTATGAATCCTCTCATTCATCTTACTAAGGATATTGACACACCACTGGAACCTCTTTGTGCTACATCTTATAGAGAACTGATTGGGCGACTACTCTACCTTACTATCACGAGGCCGGACATTACTTTTGCTTTCAATAATCTGAGCCAGTTTTTATCATGTCCTAGTGATAAACATTTAGAGGCTGCTTATCAGATTTGTCACTATCTGAAAGGTAATCCTGGACAAGGCCTTTACTATGCAGCTAACTCGGAACCTTGCCTTAATGATTTTTCTGATGCGGATTGGGGGACATGTCCGGATAGTAGACGATCTATAGCTGGTTTCTGTGTCTACTTGGGCAAGAGTTTGATTAGCTGGAAGTCTAAGAAGCAACAGACCGTTAGTCGTAGTAGTACAGAGTCGGAGTATAGGAGTATGGATCTTGCTACTTGTGAAATTCTTTGGTTGAATCAGTTACTCAAGGACTTACGGGTTAGAGTGACTTGTACTGCTAAGCTCTTTTGTGATAATAAATCAGCCATTCACATAGCTACTAACCCAGTCTTCCATGAGAGTACGAAGCACATTGAGATCGACTGTCACACTGTCAGGGATCAAATGAAGAATGGATTTTTGAAGCTTTTCCATATCTCCAGTGCCAATCAACATGCTGAAATCCTCACGAAGGCACTTCACCCTGGTCCTTTCTACTCTCTTTTGGGACGAATGTCCATTTCAAGCCTCTTTCATCCTGCACATAGTTCTGTTTCAGAGGCTTGAAGGGGGTGTATTAGATGTAAATACTTAGATAACCGGATTGTTATATAACCGGTTCAGTTTGTTTGGTTTAGTTGTTTATACGATTGTATATAAGCAACCGATGTAACCTTAAGCTAATTAATGAGTTTTTTTTTCTGTTTTGATCATCTCAACTGAATATTAACAGGTATTTGTACATGTAAACGAAATATAGGATCTCAGATTTGTGATTAACAAACCATTCATGATCGTTGTATTGTGTCTGATGCTTGATTACATGGTGATTTTTATCGAATTTATTGATTACATGTAAAAAAAAAGGTACATACGATTCTCTGCTATATATGAACATCTAGTTTAATTTTCAGGTTCATATTACTTTTATATAGATTTGCGTAAATGAAAACCTTTATGTATTGCTTTAAACATCAAAGGGGATAAGATCTCGAATGAGAGTGTTAAGTATTAGAGCTACATATGGACTAACAAGAATCATATGTGCGGTGGGTCTAATGGATTTTGGTTTTTAAAGCCTACAGGCACAGATTGAAAGGACCCGACCCTTTCACTACAAGAAAACAGGCCAACGGCGACTGTGCAATTAGTCGCTAAATAGTCGTTAAATGATTATATACGACTATTTAGCAACTAATTACTGTTGTAGGTAAAATTTTGTCGCTAATCCGTATAGTCGTTAAATAGTCGTTATTTAGCGACTATTTAACGACTATATAGTGTTGTCGTTAATTTGTCGCTGCGTTGTCGTCACTTAGTAACCAAATACTGCGACAATTTGCCGACAATTTAACGATTATAGTAGCATTAGTCGTGTATTAGTCGCTAAATTTAGCGGCTAATCTGCGTCAAAGTTACGACGTATATACATGAATAAAACTTGCAATACTTTAGTCTGAAATTAGTCGTTTTATTCTACGACTATTTACCCTCTATTTAACGACAATTTGCAGACTAAATGACGACTATATAGCTACTACTTTGTTTTATAAAATAATGAAATTTACTGGTTTTTATTGTTTTTGTAATCCTGATTTTAATCTTGCTTTAATACTGAATTAGTAAATGAAAAATCTAATGAAAACACCTTCCAAAAACATAATCATAATTGTATTAAAATCTTCACAAACACAAGTTCAAAATAGAGATCAAACCAAAAGCATAGAAAGAACAAGTTTATAACACATACAAACTTAATACAAGAACTTAGTTCATGAGTTGAGAAACAAAATGCAAGGTTGTGGAGTTGATCATGGAGTTGATGATGGAAGATTGTCCTCTTCAGCTGATTGAGAGGCTATAAACTCCATGTAGGCTGGATTAGTGTGGCGCATAAACTTTGCCATCATTGTCAACTCTTGCTTTTGCTCAGCCACAAGGAGAGCAGTTTTTTCTTCTCGAGCAGCAGCTTCAGCGTTGAGAGTCGCCTAGATTTCAGCCTGAACTTCAATCTGGCGTTGGGCTGCCTTCAGTTGCTCTTGCAGTGTGAGAAAGGCTTCCGTTTGTGATGGTTGGTTGCCCTTGCCCTTGCCAAGAGTAGCTTTGAGGCTTCCAACACCATAAGGAGTTCCACGTGAATCCCTCTCAGTGCACTGTTTTTAGAAAAAGAAAAACAGTAAGTAAAGAGCTAAAGAGCAAAACAAATGTATGATCGAGTGTTAGGCTACTTTACCTCAAGAAAGATGGCAGTACAGTCATCGGTGGTGAGCTCCCGACGGTGTGAAGTACCATCTGAAAGAGTTGAATCTGCCTCGAGCTCAGCCATCTTTTCTTGCACCTTCTGCTGATAAGCTTGATGAATTTTCTCTGCCTTACCATCAACATAAGAACCATCCGGCTTTGTATGTGTTTTGAAAAAAACTTCACCCATACTGACCTCTCTTCCCAACTCCTCTTCCTGCAAAGATAGAAATTAAACAATTGTTAGTACTAGATAATATAGAAATGTTGATAAATGAAACTAACAAAATAGAAATGATTTAGTACCAGATCATCTTGGATTTCCCTATATGACTTAGGCCCTGATAAGTGGATGTGAGGACCAAGACCATTACGGTCAGACATACGGCACTTGGAATAGGTGGAACTCCTTTGCTGTTGTTCTTCAGTATCCCAATTAGCAACCATCACTTTCCAGAGGTCACCTTCAATCAATGTTGGTTTTATTCGAGCCGTCCTTGCATCGCGAACCATGCCCTTCATCCGGCGGTTACAGATGGTGTTGAAATGTTCTTGAACGGTCCCTGTTATCAATGGATCCCAGGTGTGAGTTTTCTACATAACAAAGAGAGAAGGAATTATGTTAGTGAAATCAAGCAATAAACATAAGTATAAAACAGGTTACAGTATAAAACAGGTTACAGTGTTCTTACCGCAAACTCAATGAAGTATCTCTCTTTTCTATCGGGAGGCACACAAGACCAAGTATAATATGGACCATCGAATTTGTTTGTAAAAATCTTGGTAATCTTCCGAACAAGTTGGCCTTTTTTGTCCCGATCAAACCTCCACACACACATGTAAACAAATTGTAGTTAGTTTGATAGTTAGAAAGCTCAGTCAAAGTTCTTAACTAACTCAGATAATCGAATGCTAATTGTTTGTCATATTAGAAAGCAAAACATACTTAAGCTTTGTCTTAATTAAACGAGTCACATATTATGTTTGTGTATACTTAAACAATTATACACTATGAAAACAAAGAAGCAAAACATACCAAGTCGTATTCTCCAGTGGGGTAGGAGATAGAACTGTGGTAAACGTCTCATGGCCAGGCATCGTGAGGAGGGCGGTTAGAGATTGCATCGTTTCATCCTGGAGTTGAGGCTCATAGTTGTTGCCTTGCGAAGATGGTTGACTTCCATGGGAGTGATGCGTTGGAGACCGCATATGATCCTCCGGTGGATTCGCATCATAGTTCTGAACCTCAGGCGACGGAACAGGTGGATCAGGAAGTCGATTGCCGGAGCTCTGGAAAAGGGTCTGTGGCGGTGGGAAGTTCCGGAAATGCAGTGGTCATACTTGTTGGGGCATAAATCGTTCTTCCTCCGATGGTGTGAATGGCGGAGGAATTCGAGAAGTCGGGGTGAAATTGTACTGCGGTGGTAGCGGGTTGGTTCGATTCACGGCTGTGGATGGGTTAGACGGTCCGGCTCTCTGAGAGACGTTTACGACAGTGGATGGGTTGGTGAGATGAACGGCTGGGGATGGGTTGGTTCGATTCACGGCTGTGGATGGGTGCGTGAGATGAACGGCTGCGTTAGATGTGGAAACTCTCTGAGAAAGGTTAGGTGCAACCTTTCTCCTTTTTATTTTCTTAACCGCAGGATTCGACATGAGCTGAGGAAGAAGTGATTAGGGTTAGGGGAAGATTGATGTGGAAGGAGAGGTCGAATTGATTAGGGTTAGGGGAAGATTGATGTGGAAGTGAGGAAGAAGGAGAGATCGAATCGA
The DNA here is from genome assembly GCF_030686135.1 of Camelina sativa. Taxonomy (NCBI): domain Eukaryota; kingdom Viridiplantae; phylum Streptophyta; class Magnoliopsida; order Brassicales; family Brassicaceae; genus Camelina; species Camelina sativa. The sequence goes on from NC_141896.1 coordinate 23,052,781, forward strand.
TTAGGGTTTAGGGGAAGATTGATGTGGATGTGAGGAAGAAAGAGAGATCGAATCGATCAGGGTTAGAAGAAACGAAGTGAGGAAGTGAGGAAGAAGGAGAGATCGAGTGTTAGGTTTAGGTTTTGTTTTTCTAATGGATCGAGTGTTAGGTTTATGTTTTTAGTTAATGGATCGGATCGAAATATTTTGGCCCAAATGTGTTTTGCCCAAAATATAAGACAAGTGTTACACAATATAACCGATACGTTTTATCAATTTACACAAAAGAGAAATTGGTTCAGATGGTTAATGTACTCTGACTGTAATCATCAGACCTGGGTTTGAGTAACCCCAATGTCATATATTTTTTTTTGTTTTTTAAAACACATTAATCTTATATTGATTGTATAAAACAATAATCTTAAAAAATATAACAAGGCCTTCCAAATGTTTATTAAAATAACCATTAGATTTTATTAAAATACATAATTTATTTTACATATCTTAAAGCACCAAAATGACTTCAGGGTTCTTCGTCGTCTTCTTCATTATCTTCCGAAGACGATAAATTACACATAAATTCATCTTCAGGTTCCGCGTCTGCAACATCGTAGTCAATGTTTATTGGTTCTCTACTTTCCAAATTGTCTACTATGACATCTTCAATTGTGGTCATCAATACAGCATCATCATTTTCTGTTTGCAAAAGACTCGGTTCTCCATCAATGTTTCCCCTCGGATTCACCTTTAGATCATTGAGCCAGAAATGCTTCGGTTTCTTAACGTATGGGTACGGAATACAACAAACCTGTGAGGCTTGGGATGCTGTTTTGCAATCAACATGTAAAAGTTACACATATTATATATAAATGTGATGATGACAATAAATAATTATTCGTTTAAATACTTACCTAGAATAAATGGTTCGTTTTTATTGTACTTTCTGGTTGAAAGAACGTCTACAACGCCACCATTACTTCTCCGAGTGCCTCTACCAATTACAGGGTCATACCACTTGCACTTAAATAGTGTGATCTTCAACCCAAGCATCCCCTCATACTCAAGTTCTATGATATCAGTTATTGTTCCATAGAAATCTGCAGCATCAGATGCATCCGCATAATTTTCACCTTTAACAGAGATCCCATAATTACATGTCTTTCGTCCAGCACCGTGGTTCTCTGTATGAAACAAATAACCTCTTGTAAAATACATTGGCCATGTTTTAGCCTTGTTCAAAGGTCCATGCACAATTTCTTGAACCCAAGTAGGAAACGGATTTGAGGCGTTCCAATAACTAACCTGCATATATATATATATATAGTCTTGCTATGTTAAATAATAACAATAAGTACAATATGTATATCATGAAAAATGGTTTAACATACATATTCTTTAACCCAAGAATGATATTCGTCAGCTCTTTTTGCGGAGAGTTCTTTCTCGGTAAGTCCTGGATATTTTGCCGAAATATAATCCTCGAACATACTATATAGAAAGATAAGATCACCAATGTATGTATATGAGAAAATATAGTGGAAATAGATATCTAAAAATGTAACTAATTTGTGATATGTAACTAATTATATACCTCTCAATTGGCTGAAAATAGTCACAATTCCGTAAAACATATGCGTGTGCGCAACGATAGTCATCACGTGAAAGCCATATTTCATTCATTTCTCCACTTGGACGGCCAACTTGAGTAAATATAGAAGGTACTCCAGGGACATGATATTCAAACGCTTCACCTTCATCAAATCTTGTTAATCTGACCAAATAATTAAAAAGTAATTAGTATGACTATTAAATTAAATATCACATAAAAAATTCTCTTAATAGCTCACCTTGATTTTGTTCGTATATTCGCAGAAAAGTAGTGCTCAGAGAAATAAGCAATCTCGTCATTGATATATGATTCAACAATTGATCCAGCCGCATATCTTTTGTTCTTTGCTTTTTCTTTCAATTTTTTGAAAAACCTTTCAAAAGGATACATCCACCTATATTGGACAGGGCCTCCCAATTCAGCTTCGTAGGGAAGATGTATAGGCAGGTGCTCCATCACATCAAAAAAGGATGGTGGAAATATCTTTTCCAAATTGCAGAGGATTAAAACAATGTTCTGTTTTAGAATTTGAAGTCGACTTGTTTGCAAAGTTCTCGAGCATAAGTCCCGAAAAAATGCTCCAACCCCTACAATATTATATTTAGTCAAACTTCAACACAATTACTCACTTCATATATATATATAGAACATTAAATAATTAATTAAAATACCTGATAACGCAAGGTGGACATGGAAACATGGCACTCCATGAAAACATGGCAGTCATGGCTCTTCATGCCTGAAAACTTTCCATTTTCCATATCAACACAACTAGCTAAGTCTGCTGAATAGCCATCTGGGAATTTCACCGAGTATTTCACACATTCCAATAAGCTTGTTCTAGCTTCGTCTGTCAATGTATAGGGCGGGAAAGGTGCTTTACCCCTACTATCAAGATGTAAGTGTGGCCGAGAACAAAACTTTGCTATATCCAACCTTGACATGACAGAATCTTTTGATTTACCTTTCACACGCATAAGAGTGTACATGATGTTGTCCAAAAAATTCTTCTCTGTATGCATCACATCAATATTATGTCGAAGATTAAGGTCCTTCCAGTACGGTAGCGACCATAAAATGCTTTCCTTGTGCCAGTTATGGTCCTTTCCATATCCATGCATCTTCCTTTCATGACCATTTCCACCGACGTCCTTGGTTCTTGGAGGATTTACACAATTCAACCGCTCAGAATAAACTTGCTCACCGGTCAAGGACTCTGGTGGATAATCTCTTGTAGCGTCTTTTCCCTTCAAGAAGTCTTTTTTATTCCTCCTCAAAGGATGATCAGGAGGAAGAAATCTCCGATGACAATCAAACCAACATGTCTTCCTTCCATTCGGTAGATAAAAAGACTTTATATCGTCCATGCAAACTGGACAAGACAATTTACCATGTGTTGTCCATCCAGATAACATGCCATACGCAGGAAAGTCGCTTATCGTCTACATCAGCACTGCTTTTAGGTTGAAATTTTGGCCCAAGGACACATCGTATGCATCGACTCCGGTAGACCACAACTCTTTTAACTCATCAATAAGAGGTTGGAGAAAGGCATCAAGAATAGCTCGCGGATGGTTTGGACCAGAATTCAGAATTGTAAGAAACAAGTACTCAGCATCCATGCACATACCAGGGGGTAGATTATATGGCGTCAATATCACTGGCCATAATGAATGGTGACGCGACATCCCAAATGGATTGAACCCATCAGTACACAATCCCAAATACACGTTACGTGGTTCTTCAGCAAATTGAGGATTTTGTTCTTGAAAATACTTCCACTCCGCTGCATTAGACGGATGACTCATTTCTCCCACCTTTGCTTGGTGCTCGGCATGCCATCGCATTGCTGCTGCAGTTTTGTGACTCTGATACATTCTCTTCAGTCTATCACCAATAGGTAAGTACCACATACGACTATATGGTACTTTGGTTCTGCGTCGGTCATTCTTAGGCTTCCATCTTGGTGCATCACAAAAAAAACATTTTTCTTCCTTTTTGGCATCTTTCCAGAATAACATACAATTGTTTATACAAACATCAATTGTATGATATGGGAGTCCTAAATTGCGCATTAATTTCTCTGTCTCGTAATGAGAACCCGTAGCCTGGTTTCCCTCCGGTAAATAATCAGTCAACATTTCACATACTGAATCCACTAACTTTTCACTCATATTATAATCTGCCTTATTTTGCATAACTCTAGCAGCTAAAGATAATTGTGACTGACCTTCACGACAACCATCATATATTGGATTTTTTGCACTTTCTAACAAGTCATAGAATTTTTTTGAATGGTTAAGTACTGGTTCTTCTACACTCTGATAACCCCCATCCCATTGATAATTATCATCATAACCCACATTAGAAGTAAATGCATCATTCACCATATCCACATATCTATCTTCTACTACATTACCCACTTCCTCACACCCACTAATAAATGTCGGATCAACAGTACTCGTTCCTATATCCATATTAATTTCTTCCCCATGCTTATACCAAACATAATAATCTGGCATAAACCCATAACTAAAAAGATGATTCCAAATTCTAGTCCCTAGAAAACGCTTCCCGTTTTTGCACCTACTACAAGGGCAAAAAAACTTACCCCCGTTTTCTTGTGCAAAAGGCTGGCTATTTGCAAATTGCATGAACTGCTCCATCCCGGCTCTGAACTCTTCTGTAAAATTTCCCGTCACCTCATCGATCCTCTTGTACATCCACTCTCGGAAATTACTATAATTGTAACTTCCTGACATTATTAGAAATCTCTATGATCTCGTTTTTTTTTTTCTTGTGTGGCTTTGTGTTCTTGTGAGTGAGTAAAACGATTGGTGAGCTCAGTTTATATAGGCATATTTAGCGACTAAAAAGTGACTATATTACGTAGTCACCAAATATAGGTACACCTACTCCGAATGCTAAAAACGTGTTTTTATACCAACTTTTAGCGACTATTTTGCGACTAATTTTTGCGACCCGCCGAAAATATCAAAAAATAGTCGCTAAATTAACGACTACACAAACAACTACCTCTTAGTCGCTAATTAGCGACTATGTTGCGACTAAGCTTTGCGACTCGCCATAACTATCGCAAAATAGTCGCCATTTAGCGACTAAAATAGTGACAAAATCGTTTAGTCGTTAATTAGCGACTAAATAGTGACTATGTTTGATTAGTCATAAAACAGTCGCAAATTAGTAGGTACATGGTCGCTAAATTTAACGACTATGTGTATAGTCGCCGATCGTAGTCGCAAAACACGTATTTTCTTGTAGTGTTTTTAAAAAAAAAATATATATATTAATAATAATAAATAAAATACAACTAGTGGTCTCATATCCACTAGCCACCTAACCACAATCACAACAACCAGCGGAATAACAAATATCAATAATATCCAATAATCCAATAACCAATAAAATAATAATCAGTATTAATTTCAATCATAAACTAATGATCCAAACAACATAAACCAGGAAACCAGCAATCCTAAACAACATTCTAGGACTCATCTCTAGCAACCTAAGAGAAGCCAGACAACCAAGCGAACCACTAGAACATCCTCCTCTTCATTGCCCTGATTCCACGATCACACTTTGTCTTTACCTGCACCACAAACACAAATTGCAATGCATGAGTATTTTATAAACACTCAGTAAGGCAATCCTCCCATCTACTGGGCTATACACACAAGCAATAGAGTCATCTCTAACCATCAAACAATAATCAACAAACAACAATTAACCAAACCAGGACTCTGCATCGACCGACACCAACATGCATCGACCGACACCACATGGGGATGCATCGACCGACACAGGATTGCATCGATCGATGCTCGATGCACTTGCATCGACCGACACTCGCACTGCATCGACCGACGCATGCTCGACATAACACGAAATCCCTAGAGTTTTGCGCGCCGTCCTTGCACTTGCATCGACCGACGCAAGATATGCATCGACCGATGCAATGCCGAGCATCGTGTTTTCTCTGAAGCTTCTCGCCGGATCTTCGTTCCTACAACCACAAAACTCGATCCCAAGCCACAAGAAAGCTTCCTAACGTCCCAATTATCCATCTAACAAGTCTAGCAACACACAACAAGCAAATTAGAGAGTTCTCTAGCTTAGATAAGCCATGAACCTGGACTTACTTTTGCCAAGACGAAACTGAACCTCAAACAACCAATAGACCACTCCTAGCAAGTTCCTACAATGTTCTAAGCCTCAGATCTCACCAGGAAACGCCACAAATCCACAAAAATCACCAAGAACACCAAGAACACTCTTTCTCTCTTTTGTCTCTCTCAAAAGCGGCCAAAGTCGTCTAATGAGACAAAAGAAACGATTAAGGGCATTTCCTTCTCCCTTTGCCCAAAACGCAGCATTTAACTTAAGTCAAAATGCAGAAAACTGAACCTGCATCGACCGATGCAATCCCCAAACCGGGATTTCGGTTCACGGATGTTACAATTCTCCCCCACCAATCTAGATTCGTCCTCGAATCTCGAACAACCATCAGCCAAGGACTCCCATGCAACCGTCTCTATGGCCCACACTCCTCCGACCGATCTACAGAAGGTCACCTCTAGGCGATAGACTCACGCTCCAGGCGTCATTTGCTCTCGACTTTTGGACTTTCCTTTACTCATAGGCCTAAACCTTGAGTTTTTATTGGCTCCTCATCAGACCTAAGTCTGCATGCCATAATGTTGGCTCCTCATCGGGCCTAAGCCCGCCTGCCATAATATATAAGGAAAAATCTAAACTCGTCTCTCGGGTTGCCACCCTACAGCGCGCCCCCGGATCGTCATCCGAAGTCGATATACCAACCATACTCCCAAGCCACAAAGTCTCTGAATATGGCAGTACTAGGAGAACCTAAGTCCTCCAAGAGTCGCGAGCAAACGATTCTGAACACGTCTGAATTCTATCCCTATCCAGGTTTCCTTCCCGTGGCTCGCATAGAACATCTCAATGCCCTACCAACCACATATCCCCTCACTGGAATACCTCATGACCACACAAGGATCATATACTTGCCACAAGGCCAAACAAATATCCTAAACAGGACCGCCACCAAGGCAAAATAATTTGTCCTAAACAGGACCATCACAAAGACCAAACAATCTGTCCTAAACAGGACCGTCACAAAGACCAAACAATATGTCCTAAACAGGACCGCCTAAACAGGCACTCTGGCTAAACAGCCCGCCACAAAGACCATCTGTCCTGAAGTCTGCTCTTCCACACCATCACAGTCCCCAAGGACTCTCATCAAAGGAGTCTTCTTCTTCCGAAGTTCCTTGATCCTCCTCTCGAGAACCCTCACTGGTCTCGCCTCCAAAGTTATGTTAGGCTGAAGATCTTCAGGAATCTTAGCCAACAACCGATCATCCTCACAGAGACACTTCCACAACATAGACACATGGAAAACCTTATGGAATGCACGCATAACCTCAGGTAACTCCAGCCTATATGCCACTGGTCCAACCCGCTCAATCACTCTGAATGGTCCCATATACCTCGGACTCAACTTAGTGGGGGTTATTGGTTTAAGATTTGAATAGAGTTTTAAAGATTTTAAATTTTATGTAGAATCTGTTGTTATTAGATCAAGATTTTGTTAAACTCTGTTAAAGTTTAGTGTTATTAGTTTGTGATTTGTAAAAAATCATTTAAAATCTTAACAAATCTGGGTTATTGGATTCAGACTTTTATAAAGTCATTAAAAGTTTTGTGTTATTCAATTAAAACAAAAGAATCTAGGATTGTTAATGAGTTCAATTATTATGTTATTGGTTCATGATTTTAGACACTTTCTTTACAAAATAAAGTCATGGAAAGTATCATAAAAATACAAGGATTGTTTGGAGGACTTTACAAGATTTTAGAAAACTAATCAACAAAACTCTCTAGCAATCTTTAACAATCTTTCACTTATTCATTTTTAATGATTTTGTTGAACTATTCAAAAATCTTCATAAATCTCAAACCAATACCACCCCCTTAGTCTCAGTCAATGACCTGTTTGGACCCCACAACATGGTCATCTTGAGGTACACTCTGTCTCCTACCTGAAACTCAAGATCTCTCCTACTCCTATCAGCATAACTCCTCTGCCTATCTTGAGCCTCCTTCATGTTCAGCTTGAGAATCCGAATCTTCTCTGAGGTCTCTTGAACAAAATTGCCCCGTACATGCTCCTCTCCCCCACCTGAGTCCAGCATAACGGTATATGACACGGCCTCCCATACAAAGCCTCATAATGAGCCATCCCAATACTCGCCTGATAACTGTTGTTGTAAGCAAACTCTACCAGGTTCACAAGGTGATCAGCTGCATCACACACCGTTGAAGTTCAACCACCGCCGCGATATTGTTTTCACCTTCCTCTCACTCGACCTAGTCGAACCAACCGCCATCATTCTGCAACTCGACCGTGATTCTAACCGTCCTCATTCCACCCACCGTCACTCGACTTCACGCATTGCTCCACTCGATCCATCTCACTCCGTACCATCTAGCCATTGTTCACACTGTTCTCACAAACTCCAGCTTCGCCGACGTCGACTCGACCCTCGCCGAATTCACCTCGCTCGAGTCGCCGACCTCTCCGCTCGACCACGTTTCTCTAGCGAGAGCTAGGTATGGAAGTGGTTGAGTCTGAGTAGCTTTTACCAAGAGATTGGATTAGCTAAGTTGTGATATTCATTGTTTAGGGATAGATTGCTTGTGGCATGTTAAACACTCTGTAGACTAGGATACTCCACCGACATCAATTACTCCCATCCTTAGGACTTTTATCTTTCTGATTTTTATTACATTCCGAGACTATTTCGTTCCTTGTTTTCTTGTAGTTCATGCTTAGACTGGTTTAAGTTTCTATTCATTTCCGCTTCTTGTCATGCAATCTCGTTTCTAGTTCTGTAACTCATTTTCGTTTTGCATTTTGATCATTCTAGGATTGTTAGACAAACACTCTTCTTGAATTGGTTTGACTTGTGATTGCTTGATTGCATCTTGATTGTTAGCAACATCCCATTTGGATTGACACCTTAAGTACTACAACTACATAAGGTTAATTGAACCTGCTAGGATAGGAGACACAAAAATCCTAGTATCAACGGCCACTCCACTATGGACTCTCACTGAAAACAGTCCTACAAACCGCGAAAAGTATTGCTACCATGTTCAAGATTATGATAGTCAACAGAGGAATCATCAGATCGGCGAAATCGTTGTCTTCGTCATTTCCTCTTATTGAAGATTTTGAAGTCAAGGTGAATGTGATTTCGATTCCGGCAATGACTTTGAGTATACCTTGAAGTAGGGCGACTAAATGTGCACTAGTGCTGCCTACTAACTAGAACTGGCTGTTTCTCCACCATTCTTCTAAAGAGATACTTGACCATTTGACTTCAAGAACACCTAATCTGCGAAGAGACAATGTGAGTGTTTCTTTTTTCAACCAAACATATAATTAGAAAAGAACTCCAAAATTGGTTGCCCAAACAGGAGGATAAGAGTTTACAAAAGAAATTTCAGAAACTAACGTACGCGAAGAACGAGCAAGGCAGTCTGTCCTCACATTTTACTCACGCGAAATCCTAGTAAGAGTAAAAGAGGAGAATGAAGCTCTGAGCAAACTGAAATTGTCTAGTAGATTGGAAAACGCCGGCCTTGCTTCAGGGGACTGCACCATCGCGACTAGCTCCACACAATCAGTTTCAAAGCATTGACAATCAAACCCGCCTGCCAAGGTAGACTCCATAGCCCAAACCATAGCATGTAACTCCGAGTGTAAAGGGGAATGGCTATGTTGATGGCTCCATGCTCCCAGGCAGATCGTCTTATCCTCACTATCACAATACCACCAACCCAGACCCACAAAAGGATCTGTAGCTTTCCAGGATCCATCAATCTGACAACGGAACAAAGGATCCCAGACTTCTGAAACCCGAACCTCCTGAGTCGACAAACGTCCCAGGGAATCCGCAGAGAATGATTTAGCCTCCTCCCAAAGTTACATATCATTAACCGCCTGGTTAATAACATCAATTGGGTCTCCCTCTGTAGCCTAGAAAAAGTTTTTATTCATATCCTTCCAAATCAACCATAAAATCCAAATTAGTTGAGGACGTAAATTTGAAGCGTCCAATGAGGAAGGCCCCCTCCAGAATATAAAATCTAAATTGGAAAAATCTGAATCATATGGGAAGCCAGCTGAGTTAATCGACACTATGGACAAATCCCAGATTCTAAGCGAACGAGGACACTCAAAAAGCGTATGATTAATTGTTTCAACCATCATAATGTTTACATCCTGTATCGCACCGTACACTCCGATGAGCAAGGCGTTCCATAACCGGAAGAGAACCTGAAGCAATCTGCCAGAAAAACTGTTGAACCTTTGGGGAAACATCAAGTTTCCAAGCCTAAGCCTTCATAGTCGTACACGTCGGCCCGTACTCAATCTCAGAAATTAAATCTCGTGCAAGCCGGTAGCCCGATTTGACAACAATTTTTAATATGACATATATAAAATTTGATTTATAAATTTTAGTTTAAAATCTAACTCTAGGCGTTCGGCGGAAACGGGTTATTCGGGTTGGTTTGTTCGGTTTTCTGTAAATTCGGTTTTTAAAAATTTTCACGTAATTAAACCAAAATTGAATTCGGTTCAGACCGATTGGTACACTATAAGACAAAAATGATCCAAAATAAGTTTTCCGAAAGGCTTTGAAACCAAAAATTGAAATGACCTGACCCTTTTTTTATAATAATAATAATCTAGTGATGACATACTCACCAACTACCTACCCACATTCAAACCCAACAGCGGAAATAACCAAACAATACCATTAATCAATAAACCAATAACCATATGTCTACAAACTCTAAACCAAAGATTCGGGAGCAAACAACATGGATCAAATAACCAGCAACCTAAACATTTGTTCTAGCCCACATGGTTCCATTCTAGCAACCTAACAGCCACATAGAACACAAAACCGAGCCTCTAGAACATCGTCCTCTTCATTGCCTTGATTCCACGATCACACTTTTCTTTTACCTGCACCACAAACACAAATTGAGATGCATGAGTATTGTCAAAAACACTCAGTGAGGCAATCCTCCCATCTACTAGGCTATACACACAAGCAACTGAGATACAAATGCTAAACAAGCAACAACCAAACACAAACAAACTAGAGAAACAAGTATCAGCTGCTGCTGAAAAGGATTGGTGTCGACCGACACTTTACTCTTGGTGTCGATCGACACTGCCTCTCAGTGTCGATCGACACACCTCCTTGGTGACGACTGACACCACCTCTTGGTGTCGACCAACACCACCTCTTGGTGTCGACCAACACCACCTCTTGATGTCGACCAACACCCCTCCTCGATCCGAAAACCCTAGACCCGACACTCGCCAAGTCTCTGCGCCGTGATCACCTCGGTGTTGATCGACACCCGACTCTGCAGACACATTCTGCTCGAAACCGAAGGCCGTAGATCCGTTTTCCAAAACCTCCAATCCATCCGAAACTCACCCAAAAGTCCTGGAAACTCATGGGAACCAACAACCAACAAACAACAAACAAGAAAACAACCACAAAACAAGCAATACAAAGGATTCTCAGGCTTATATCAGCCATGGTCATGCACTCACCTCTTTGCAGGAATTTTCTGTCCCAACAACAATGAATCCAACCCTTAGAAGGCTTATCCTTTGTTCCTAACACAAGATCTTCACTCCACAGTAACATATCTCCAAGGAAAAACACCAAAACTCTCAAAATCTCTCAAAAACCCAAGCGTTCTCTTTTCTCCCTCTGTTCCTTTCTGAAAACAACAATAAGCGGCTTCTACCATACCCTCAAGTCGATTCCCACTTAAATATGTCGGTTAAGGTTTCCCAAATCGAATCAGACCGAACCAAAACAACAATTTAAATCAACACAGTCGAACCGGAATTGATGTTGTCGATCGACACCCACTCCCAGAACCGGCTATCTGCTTCACGGATGTTACAGTAATTTTAATAGCAACTTAGATCTTGAGAAACATTTATTCAATGTGTTACAGTGGTGTTTTGTATATACATATATATCGGGTTACTAGGAAAGCATCTCCATGCCCCTTCCTCGGCTTTGCCAAGAAGGGTTTGAAACAAAGGCGGATCCGAAGTAAAAGAATGGAACACTGCATCTATGATTCTCTCGAAATATACAGCAAGAAAGAAATGTTCCAAAACAAAAAAAATTCTGATGGCAGGCTTTGAAACTAGAAATTTTAAGAGCAATTTAGATCTTAAGAAACATGCCAATGTTCTACAGCGGATCTTTTGTACATATATACAGTGGACTACTAGAAAGGCAGCTCCATGCCGCTTCCACGGCTTTACCGAGAAGGGTTTGAAACAAAGGCGGATCCCAAATAAAAAACTGACACAGTGCGTCGCTGGTTCTCTCTGATATATACTACAAGTAAACAATGTTCCAAAATGAATTTTACGTTGTGAGGTTTTAAACCTATAAATATTAGGGTGAGTTGGAGAAGAACTACATTTTGAAGATTATATAGGATATAATTTGCAAAGTGTGTGGTGGGAATGTGTGTGAGTGTGTGTGAGGGTGAGTATGGGTGAGTGTGAAAGGGTGTGAGTGAGATAGAGAGAGAACGTGGGTATGAGTGTGTGAGAGAGAAATGTGACTATAAGAGTTATATATATATATATATATATATATATATATATATATATTTATGACATCCCTTTCTTTCTAACCATTTAAATATTTGTTAATAATTTTTTTCCTAATTTGATATGCATTTTATTTTATTACTAGAATTTGAACCCGCGCACGCGCGAGATTTTAATTTAAAATATTTTTTGTCAATATAAATTCTTGAGCTCAAATATATTTATTGAAATTTTTGAGTATAAATCTATATAAACGCTAAACATAGTTTACTAAGTAACATACAACATATATATTGTTGAAGATAATGTTTATTTGTTATATTTATTTGCGAGAGATTTTAGTTTAAATTTTTAGGAATAAGAATCATTGAATATAAATATAATTAATCATTTAAAGTTTAAAAGATAAATCCAAATGAAATTCATACTTATTTTACTAATCTATATATAATATATATATTGTCTAATGTCGTAATAATGTTTTTCTGGTAAATCAATAATATATTATGTAGTAACAAAAAAAGACTTAAGAATCTCCCTTGAAGAGTACATTCCATATTTATATTCAATGAAAACATCACTTTAAAATTTCTAACGCCGAAGGTCGATCATTGACCTAATTATAGAAATCATTTAAATATATCGATATTCCACATTAAATGCAAATATACAAAGTTTCATGAGTATTTTTAGTATTATGTCGCTACAACAGAGTTATCCAAGTGCATCACCTGTCATATTAGAATTTCCGACCAAGTCAAGAATGCGTAAATAGTGAAATGATTAAACCCGACATCCGTTCACTAATCCAAGTAACATATATGTCTAAAGCCCTCATATGTTATTTTTAGATGTTAATTTTGTGATGCAACCTCAGCTTCATCTTCTAAAAAAAAACATGGTGTACTTTAATAATATGTTATTTCTGGCAATGTTTTTGGTTAAAAGCATTTGATCATAAATTGATAAAATCTCAAGCCTGTTTTATATTTTTTTTTATCATGTTATAAAATTTTAGCTCCGGTTGATAATATGCATTATGAGATATTGTGTACATGTCACTTTTTTGTAACGACTTACATATCATTTTTTCTATATTTTGTGACCATTGATTTTGAATTTTTTTTGATGGATTAAATTTTCAAGATTCTTTTTCATAGTTTTTCCCAAAAAAAAAACATTGTGACCCTTACAATGTCTTCGTTTTAGATCAAAACTTTTAAGTTGAGTTGAGTTATTAATCTTTTATTTTTCTATAAGTGAAACTGTTTCTTAGAAACTAATGTTTCACTTCAATTTTATTTTTATGTTTAGAATTTTATAAATACAATTACATAAATTATTTTTTTACTCCACCATGCATTAAAATCTTACTTATATTCTAAAACTTATTAATCCATTCTAAATTTTGGAATATGATTATTTTTTGTTCAAATTTGAATAATAATATTATTACTAAAATAAGTCAATAGTATTATTTTTACTATTTTAAAATGTTCATTTATTTAAAACATTTGGATTTAATATGAGTTTTTAAAGTGTTATGAATGAATAGATTAGAAGCTACATAGTAGATTAGTCTTTAAGATTAGGCCCAAATAAAAAGAATGAGTTGCTGACGTGGCAGCACCAGGAGTGAGGAAAGGTAATTTTATATATATATATGTTAAATATATATGATGTATATGATTGTTTTATACACATTTATTGTTGGATAGTTTTTAATCCGTGCTCGTTTATTGTTGGATGGTTTTCATCTGTGCATATTTATTGCTAGATTATTTTGATCAGAACACGTTTATGGTTGGATGGTTTTAATTATACAGGTTTTTTGTTGGAACAGATATATAATAAATGTAATAATAAATTTAATTATACAGGCTTGTAATAACCAATAACTAACAGATTATAATTATTGTTAAATAACCAATAATTATTACTTTCTATTGGTTATAATGATTGTAATATTCATTTTTTCCATTCTAAATTTAAATTTTGAGTTATAATAATTTTAATTTACAAATATTTCATAAGTCAGCCGTTTATGTCAATAACTCAGCTATATCAGTCAATTATTGGAGAAATACTTTTATTAAAATAATAAATTTCAAAAATTCAAATTCAAATTTTGAATTCCTTTTTAATAATAAATTGTTAAAAATATATTTATTACGTGTGGTTCTTAACAAGAAACATAATTATTGTTTGCGTCTCCCCAACAACACTTTTTGTATTCTCGAGAAGGTATATAATAAATTAATATGAACGTTGCATAACTCAGCCGTAACACCATTAATATGATCGTTGTATAAATCAGTTGTAACACCATAACTCAGCCGTGTTAAGTACATAACTCAGCCGTCACGTATATTATTGTTAAACGACGTCGTACGATTTGTTCTTTTAGTATAAACGATAGGATTGTAGTGATTTAGTGCTTTAGTAATCGAGTCAAGATGATGAGATCTCTGCGACGGAAACTCCAGAGCTGATGAGAAAACTTCTTTTGAAGCATTAACTGAGGTAGATCTCTGGACCATCTGAAATCTTAAAGCATTATCTTAATATTGTGTTTGTGGTAATGTAGGAGCTGAATCGTAAGGAAATAAAGATAAAAATGAGGTACGGTGAAATCCGGAGGCGCGACAAGGGTGTTCCAGTCGGGTGTAATTGTGGTGCGGTGGTTTTTCGTTGCCACTTCTAACGATCCTAGCACGAGAGGAGAACTTTATTTCAGTTTTCCGTATGAAATCACAGATGTAAAGATTTATGTATTCTTATTTTTGTGCTCTGCTTCTTGATTTTTTATACAAATTGGGATGTAATATAAGTTATGTACTATTTGTAAGGGTCCCGGTCAAGGCTGCGGTTTCAGGAGGTGGTGGACCGATGCATTGCGCGAAGAGTTTTGTAACGCCCGTGTCCCGCGATAATAGAAGATTTGAATTATGTCGTGAATTGTAGTGAAAAGCGGTTAATTTCACTTGGGTTTTTAAATTGGTCAATTTATTAATTAAACCAAATAATAGTTTAATTAATTATTGGTTTAGTTATTATGTGTTGAGTTAATTAAACCAGAAGCTTAAGTGTTGTGATTCAGTGATTGTGATTTGATTTGGTGGTGATGGGAGATGAGTTTAGGGTGAGGACGAAAGGGAGAGGCGAGCTGGGTTGTGGGGAGAGAAACCCTATCCCGTTAATGAGGAAGGGGGTTGTCGTCGTTGATGATGATATCTTGGCATTGATATATTGTTATGTTGTCGGGGTTTAACTATCATTATTGTTGTTGAGGTCGTTGCTGTGATGAGTCTCTCGGAGGAGTAGCGTACAGTATGGACCCGTCGGTTCCGTTGGCTACCGTCGATCGCCACCATTGGTTAGTCTACCACCGTGTGTTACCGGAGTAGGCAGCCATTGTCACCGGAGAAGCCGTAGCCATCGTCGAGAACATTAACGGTGTGAGTAAGTAACCACGGTTAGTTAAATAATCTGGTCTACTCATCACGAGGGTCTGCCGAGAAAGGTAAACGGCAAATCTTTATCGTGTCTGTTTTGGGTGTGTCGCTTGATTATTGAACCAAAGACCATACCCAGACTAGACCGAGAATCTTAAGTAGTGTAATTAAAGTACAGAACCGAACTTAATTGTGGTGAAGGTGCGTTAACTTGTATTGGGGTCACGTGAGTATGTGAGTTGTTGACGTACGTGTAGTGGTGTTAGTTTCTTTGGCTGGTTAGGATTAATGTTGAACCGAACCATAGTCACGTGAATTGATTTGTGTGTAGCGTATTATTATGGCTTGTGGTAGTTAATATTAATTTATGTAATTATGGTTTGATATAATTATTAAGCTAAATATAAATAGTTTAATTGGTGGGATGCCAAATCAATTTGAATGGAGACTTTAGTTTTGGGTTAATTTTATGGATTAAATCATGGAGATTGTTTTGTGTATTTTGTTTGAATTAATATTGGCCCCGTAATCATGTTTGTTACGGTGTGAGTGTCGAGCGACACTAAATGGGGATCAGCTTGTTTCTGGCAAGTGTTGTTGGGAAGACTTGAACGGGTGTTGGAAACCCAAGGGTGGAACCATAGTTGGGGTTAATGGACTGCGGAATGGTCAGTGTGGGCCAAAGCGGATTGGTTGTGAGGCAAAATCCATGGCTGGAGCAGAAAAGAGTATTCCAGGCCATCTCTCTTGTTATTTGGTCGCTTAGGGGTGGTTGGTTGTGTGACTAAGTTTCAAGATGAGGTGGTGTCTGGGATATGTGATTAAATGAAGCTTATTATGGGAAGTGGAGACAAGTGGCTTGTCCGGTCGGATGTCGAAGTCTACAAATGTAAGGTGCTTGTGGAGTTGAAGTACGTTCATATGACTATGGTATCTGGACGTGGAGTATGAGTTAGTAGCCTGTAATTATGAAAGATTTTGTAAGGAACGATTTCTACGTCGGTTGTCTCTTCAGAATTATGGGGTTCCGGTGAGATCGTTTCCCATGGATCATGTGCAAGAATTGGGAATCCGGGTGCGATCGTTTCAAGTTTGCCAATATTCAGGAGGAGAAGAATGAGATGAAGCAGGACTTGGATGCAGCCAAGAAGCGCATTGAGACTCAAGAAGAAATGATCTTGAATATGGAAAAGAAATATGACGCGCTAAAGAAGAAGTTTGAGAGCTTGAACAAGTATCTGTGAGCTTAGTCAAACTCCATTTTTTTTTTTCTGGAATTGGTATGAACTTTCTATGTAGTGGTGTTTTATCAATCTTTTTTAATAACTCAGCCATAACTTTATTATAACTCATCCGTAATTTACGATAACTCAGCCAACCTTCAAATTAGAATGACTAAATAACCGACCAAACCGAATCGAATCGGAAACTAATTTTTTCCATTATTTTCGGTTAATTTCGGTTATATTTGGCTTCTTTTCGGTTATATTAGGTTAATCTACCTAATTACAATATATTTTGGGTTATTTATGGTTATATATTAATCTAACTGATCTATAACAGGAAATAACCGGAAAGTAATTTTAAAAATTTTAAAATTTTCAAATGGTTATCATATTAGTATATCCAAATTACCACCTTAAACCAAACATAATATAACCAACCAAACTGTTAAATTAAAACCCATAATGTTGGAAATATGAACCCTACACCTCAAACCCTAACCCTAACCCTAACTCTAACCCCTAAATGTCATGTTTTGAATATTTTACACATTTTGATCTGAATGTGTAAAAATCACTCTTTGTATATAATTATTACTTTTTATTGGTTATAATGATTGTAATATTCATTTTTCCATTCTAAATTTAAATTTTGAGTTATAATAATTTTCATTTACAAATATTTCATAATTCAGCCGTCAAAGTCAATAACTTAGCCATATTAGTCAATTGTTGGGAATTTTTCTATATCTTTTATTCAAAATTTGAATTCAAATTTTTTTAATTATTTTGAATAATATATTGTGAGAAAAGCTGACTTTATGTATTTATTATGTGTGGATCTGAGCAGGCATAGAATTAGAGATTGTTCGCGTTTCCCCAACAACACTTTTTGTAATATCGAGAAACGTTGTAATTAGATAATTTATTAAGAATCTGACAGAACGAAAGACCAACGAAAGAAAGAAAAATATGTTTTCATATCTCATAATTCAGCCGTACGATGTACATAATTCAACCTTAATTCATAACCCAGCCGTAACATATATGTTTTATTTCATATTTTCTTATAACTCATATTTTCCAACCTCCTCCATCTTCCTCCCTTGGAGAGATAACCTTGTGTCCAACTTTCTCCCCCATAGAGAGAACCTCGGCTATGCCCTCTTCCTGTGTGGAGAAAAATTGTTCACGTCTTTTCGTTGTCTCAAAATGGCTTGCTCCGACAACCAACAAAAGTAAAAACCTTTTTCTAACGTCACAAAATCTTTTGATAGTAACTAATGTTAAATTTCTCAATGTATTCGTGAAAGTGTTTTTGACACACCATTATATAGCCACTGTCTCTGTAACACCTCAACCGCCACCTAGCTTAGTGAGCCCATGTCCACTCTCAGTCCATGGGCCCACTTTCCTAAGTGGGCCATATATCTATTCTTGGCTCGTGGACCCACCCATATTCGATGGCCGGTTTGTTACGTTTGAGAAGCTTTAAAACTTGTTTACCTATCCTACAAATCAACAAATGATCTTTTCCTGTGTTTTATCCTCACTCGCACAGTTCTGACAATCACTTCTAGGAAGGTCAGCCATCATGAAGTTCTTTCAGGATCCTTATCATGAAATTCTCTCAGAATCCTTGATCAAAAAAATATGTGCATTTTGGTGACATATGTGGCCAAATCAATTCTTTTAAACATTTCTGCAAACCAAGATGTCAGAGTCTTTAAGCTCCTATGGATCTATCAACAGCGATTTATGTTTTTCCAATCTATCTATCTATATGTTTGTTGTAAGCTTGTGTTTGATTAGCCTATTTTATCCATCAATTAGGTTGATGAGTTTCTACTCGTTATCTCCCTGTTTTTCCAATCTATCTATCTATGTTTGTTGTAAGCTTGTGTTTGATTAACCTATTTTATCCATCCATTAGGTTGATGAGCTTCTACTCGTTATTTTTCTTTGGGATTGAATGAATAATGGTAACAATTATGTTTGCAAAAGAAATAAGGGTCTATGACCAACCAATCAAAGTTGAGAAATTAGAAGAAAATAATTTGACATAATTAAAGAAACAATAGAAAATTATAAGCATGGGAATATATAAATCCTAAATAATTCAAATATATAAATATAAATTAAATAAAACAATCTAAAAATACTACAATAAATTTTAAAATGCAGGATTAGGACACATATATTAATCTTTTTTTGGGTCAACATATTAATCTTACCTATTACCAACTGAAAAAGGAGAAAGTAGGAGTAAATTTTGGTTTAAAAAAATAAGAAAAATTTATCCATTGAAAAAATTTATAATTAAACAAAGTTGAAAGCAGTGTTTTTGAATAAATTATTTACATATGAGAGGATTTATGTTTATATAGAAGTGAGTATTTACAAAATTTAAAATTAATAATTAATTGTATATTTTCCTTAATCCTTTTTTCTATATTTTTTTGCAGAATTAATAACGTCAAATTAAAAATAAGTACATAATATTTCAAATTTTATGAAATATATATATATATATATTGCATATTATATTATCTCCTTATAATTGTTTAAAAAAAATTTATATTTTATAAATTCTGTAATTTTTGATAATTATCTTTTCACATTATTAATATTTTTTAAAACAAAATATTTTATTTTGTTGTAATCAAATTCCTTCTATTAAATATTAATTTTTACACATGTCAAAATTTGATATTGATAACTTGACACATGTCAAAATCTTGTTAATGGCTAACTTTCAAAACCCAACTTTATATAATAAGATAACTCAGTCGTAAACAACAATAACTCAGACATCAAGTATTATAACTCAGCCGTAAACAATAATAACTCAGACATCAAGTTAAACTTACTTCATCAGACAGCCACCCAAATTGATATTCTTTCACTGGCCAGTTCTTTCTTTCGGTGATGAGATCCTATAGAATTCAATATCGACTGTTGCCTTGCCTAATGCTTGTTTCCTAACAAACAAATAAACACAGGTTAATATAATGTTAACAAGCTGTGATTAACAAGGGTCTAAAGGGTCATACTTAGCTGTCTTTAGGTACTCCAAAAGTTTTCAACTTGACCGGATCAACCGGTGCCAGAGGATCATATATTCCAGCTCCAGGTACACAGTTCTTCCTCATGCACGTCAGTCTGTTATCTCCAATATAAGGAAAAATCCTTGCTTTTGGAGCTTGTTGTGTATTCAATGCACTTCCATCTAGGGACAGCTTAACACTCTCCAGCCTTAAAGCTTTAATTCTATCAAGCTTAATCTTTTCCTCCTCATCATCCTCAGATTCAGGTTCAAGGGTTTCGTTTTCAGCCATAAACTGGTCTGTCATATCACATACACTGCTGTCAGCAGCGTCGGCACCAGCGTTTGCACCAGCTTCAGCTTCTCCCTCATTCATACTAGGTGCTATAGAATTCAATGGCCTCACGGCAGTAGGCTTAGTATTCTTTCTAGGTCTTTTCTTTTGCTGCTTATCTCCAACCACCTCGGCTTTTTCCTTCTTTGCCGCTAATTCTTTGGCCTTTTGTGCCGCCAACTCTTTGGCTTTCTGTGCCGCCAACTCTTTGGCCTTCTTTGCCTATATTTCTTTGGCCTTCTTTGCATCTAATTCTTTGGAATTTTCCTCGTGTAAGGCTGTTGTTTTGGTTTCGTAGCAGTTGGATTCGTAGTAGCCAGAGAATTCTCAATGAAATCAAGAGGATCATCTTTATCAAACTCTTTATTCAGATTCTTACTGCCCCAATTAAACCACTTTCATCTACCTGTATAACATAGCGAAGACAATTAAAAATAATGATAACTCAACCTAAACATTCTGGAAAATCAGCCATAAAATTAACATAAATCAGACATTACCGGATGACTGTTGACAGAGTAGTTTTGTTGCATTTTTCCTGGAACTTTTGGTGGAGCTTTTGGTGCATGTAGTTTTGCCATTATTTTCGGTGGTACCAGGTCCTTTATTTAGAAATTTGAACACGCATTATTCGTGTTTTGGCCAGTTTGCCCAACATTCATGGAAAGCACGTACTCTTTCATCTGTTTGAGATCACTCTCAAAAGATTTAAGCGTGGTTCCAAACCTTTCATTCATCCTCAATTCTATTCTATCTCCAATCTTCTTCTCCAGATTCATAGACATATTTGCAATGTTTGTATCAAAGGTGTCAAACCTTGAGGTTAAATTAGACACCAACTCAATGAGAGTTCCAACCGACACATCTTCCCCAGCATCTTTCTCCTCACTAGCACACTGAAACAAATACACAAACCGTCGTAAACAAGCTAACGAAAGATTACATATAATATAAACTCACTATACACCATATCACTTACCTTTATTCCTTTCTTCTTCTTCTTCCTCTTATGTGCAGCTCCTTCACCAGATTCACCACCCTGACTGTTGGAAACTTCCACCTTCTGGACTTTCTGCTTCTTTACGGGAGGAGATTCAGAATCAACAACTGCTTTAGCTTTTAGCTTTTTCTTCTTATCACTCCCCTTAACATCCCAAAAACCTTTAACAAACTTATCCTCATGTATGTCTTGGATAAGGCGATCAAGTGTTGGGTCGTCTTCTTGATCTGGCCACGTATGAAATAGCTCGCGTACATCATCCTTCATAACTATTTTACTCCCACGCAGCTGTAACATAAGAGATTATGAAACCCATCAGTAAATCATAACTCAGCCATCACTAAATAATAACTCAGCCAACACTAAATAATATCTCAGCCATCACTAAATAATAACTCAGCCATTACAAATCATAACTCAGCCATTACTAAATCATAACTCAGCCATTACTAAACCTTAACTCAGCCATTACTAAATCATAACTCAGCCATTACTAAACCTTACCTCAACAAGCGCTTTGATCTCTTTAGCAATTACCAATTCTATCGTTGAACGTGTACGGTTTCCACCCCATTTAAGCAACGGTATGCCACCATTTTAAGTTTTTGCATTCCCAAATCGTTCTCCAAAGCATATGACTGACTCATACGCCCAAGCATGTAGTACGGGTGTAAAACCACTAAGGGTGTACGACTTCCCTGTAGGCCTCAACATCTTTATAGAATCAACAAGAGCTTCAAATGTTGACCAACCCCACGGATAAGTCTTCCTGGCTTCATCTTTAAAAACTTTTTTCGCACTTTCAAATGGTATTCTAGAGTTATGATGCAAGGCATAAAGTCCAATGGCTTGAAATACAACAGCCCCAACCATTTACGGGGATTAGGGAACCATCCCCGGCACACTTTTAATCTTTCCCTGAGTTCATCTAACGTTGGACCTTCCCCACCAGGCACTTTCAAAAGTCTGAAGAACTCTTTGTAGTCCTCTTTAGGTTCAAACTTTTATGTAGGCATTGGGTCTTTTTTTAACCTCGTGACATGAGCAAATTCATTCAGGCCAAACCGGATAGGTTGACCACCGACGAGAAACCAAAGCTCCTTCTTATGTATTCTTAACTGGTTACATAGTAGAAAATGTGCAACCTTACCAGACCACATGAATTCACCAACAACTAGCTTAGCAATTATTCCAATAGGTAATTTCTTCATTTCATCCCACGCATCATGTCCTATTGATTCCCTAATCACAGTGAAATTGATATTAATTTGTTTACCATCTAGAATAGACTTTTTTCTGGGTAAAGTCTTGGGGGGTAATCCTTTGCTTGTTCTTCAGAAATAACCTCCATTGACATCTGATAAATATAATTCAGCAGTAAATCATAAAATAAATCAGCCATAACATATAACAAACTCAGACATAAAGCATAAATAACTCAGCCACAAGTACATAACTCAGCCGTAAAGCATAAAATAACTCAGTCACCAATACAAAACTCAGCCGTAAAGCATAAAATAACTCAGCCGCAACATAAAACAAACAGTAAATCAGCCATTAAATCGAATAGATCTAACAAATCAGCCGTCATATGTAAATTAACGACGGCGACAATCAGCCGTAAAGCATAAATTAACTCAGCCGCAACATAAAACAAACATTAATCGAATAGATCTAACAAATCAGCCATCATATGTAAATTAACGATGGTGACAATCAGTCATAAACCATCGATAAAAACGCACATTCAGCCGAAAAACTCAAAAATAAAGGTTCGACACATACCGAAACTCGTAACCGAAGACGTCTGTAGACGAAAACGAGCACAAAGAAGAGAGAGAGCGACAACGAAGAAAGAAAGTGCGACGACAAAGAGAGAGAGAGAGAGCGAGCAAAGACGGCGAGAGAGTGGACAAAGACAGAGTATCGCCGGCGGAACTAGGGTTCGGCGACGAGAGATGACGAGAGAGAGTTTTTTTTTCGGGTTATGAACAGTATCCTTTCAGTTTCCCTCTCTTTGATATAAACAAGAAAAAGCAACTGTTAATTCTGAAAAAAAAACTGCTTAGTGACATGATAAATCTTAGATGATGTGTATTTTAATTTGCTGATGTGTATTTTTTTATATTTTTTTTATTTAAAATCGAAAAAATAAACCAAGGGGTAAATTGTAATTACACCCAAGGCACTAAACATATGAGTAATTTTTAGAAGGTTTTTAGATTTCAGGAATAAACCAACTTTTGGAATATATTTGAGTTATTCTTTCTATATTTTTTACAAAATTCTTCAAATAATTTGATATTTATCGGAAAAAATTAGAATGAGGAATGTGATTAATCATGTGATGTATAAAGGTACTTAGGTATTATTAGATGTAAATACTTAGATAACCGGATTGTTATATAACCGGTTCAGTTGGTTTGGTTTAGTTGTTTATACGATTGTATATAAGCAACCGATGTAACCTTAAGCTAATTAATGAGAATATATTTTCTGTTTCGATCATCTCAACTGAACATTAACATGGTATCAGAGCAGAGAGACAAACCTTGCTTCCGCCATTGATTCTCATTCAATTGTCTTCTTTAAGCTTGTTTTGAGCTCGATTCTACAGCCATGAGTGCTTCTATCACTTTGCTGATCTTCACTTTTGTTTTCCAGCTTTACATTGCTGTGATTGAGCTTCTTTCGTTTGCAATTTTGATTTTCTTGTTCTTCGCTTCTTCTCTTTGATTGACCTAAATTGGTGCTGGTTCTCTTCAATTCGTCTTAACCTAGCTCAATCTTTCTCTATTGATTTTGTTTTTTGCCTCTATAATGGCTTCAAATCCGCAGAATCATACGGTGATACCTAATTCGAGTTCGGAGCTCCGTCGACCGACTGATCAATACGAGAAACCTTATTTCCTTCACGCCTCAGATCATGCGGGGATGGTCTTGGTTTCAGATTGGCTTAATACTGGCTCGGAGTTCCATTCTTGGCATCGCTCTGTACGTATGGCTCTTAACGTCCGAAACAAACTCGGTTTCATTGATGGTATGATTCCTCAACCTTCTGATGATCATCCTGATGCTGGTCCTTGGTCATGATGTAACGATATGGTGATTACATGGTTGATGAGCTTGGTGTCTAAGCAAATTTGTCTAAGCTTGCTTTATATGCCTACTGCTTCTGCGATTTGGAAAGATCTTATGTCTCGCTTTAAACAAGATGATGCGCCTCGGATTTTTGAAATCGAACAAAGATTAAGTGCTTTACAACAGGGATCCATGGATGTTACAACTTACTATACCGCGTTGGTAACATTGTGGGAGGAGTATCAGAATTATGTTGATCTCCCTGTCTGTCCTTGTGGAAAATGCAAATGTAATGCAGCACTCTTGTGGGAAAAGCTTCAAAAACGCAGTAGAGTGATTAAATTCCTCATGGGATTGAATGAATCTTATCAGCCTACTCGAAGGCATATCTTGATGTTAAAACCAATGCCATCGATTGCTGAAGTTTTTCACATGGTGACACAGGATGAAAGACAGAAGACCATCCAACATACTACGAAGATAGATAATGTTGCTTTTCAGGCTTCTGCATCCTCTGATAATGCTGGTTTTTATACAACCTTCTTGGAGAATAACAATGTTGGTTCTTACTCAGGCAATGCTGACAATGCTGCGTATGCTTTTCGGTCTCAACAAAAGCCTTATTGCACACATTGCAACCGGGTTGGTCATACCGTTCAAAAATGCTTTAAGCTCCATGGATATCCCCCTGGCCATAGAAATGCTCCTCGACCGTCAATGCAGCAAATGTCACAGTCCTATCAGCCACGTGCTTCTTTTCCTACAGGACAACGTCCTCAGTTTCCTACTCAAGGTCATTTTCAGTAGTCTAACAGTCAGTATCCAAAACCAGGACCGGTGGCTAATGCAGTGGTGAATTCTGATCAATGTCTGCCTCCACCTGCTCCGACTGGGACTAGCCTCGACCTCAGTAGCTTCTCTCCTGATCAAATACAATCTTTGATTCATCAACTCAGCACACACACCAAAGTTTCAGAGCCGTTGTCTACCTATCCATCAGCTACGATAACTGAGCATGGTGCTATGTCTGCTACATCGTCTGCTGGTAGTGTTACAATTGAGTTTCCTTCCTCTAGTCTTCGTTTCGAAAATAAAATTGTCACTTTCCAACATCAGTGTCTTTCTTCTCTTTACTCGGTTTTGCCTAATGGTAGTTGGATAATTGACACAGGAGCCACTAGCCATGTGTGTTCTGATCTTTCATTGTTTAGTGAGACTTTTCCTGTGACAGGTGTAACAGTCTCATTACCAAATGGCACTAGAGTGCCTATTACTCATACAGGCACAATTCGCATTTCACAATCATTGGTTTTGCATGAAGTTCTCTATGTTTCTACTTTTAAATTCAACTTGATTAGTGTTAGTACATTGCTTCGACATAGTAATTTCTCTGCTCATTTCTATACTGATACTTGCTATATCCAGGACCATACTCGGGACTCGATGATTGGTAGAGGTGTGCTTATTCACTGTCTTTACGTTTTGGAGCATCATACAGTTTCAGCATCTGCAAATTCTGTCTCAACATCTTTTTCTGGATCCTTGCAAGTGGATAGTAGTGTCTGGCATCAACGTTTAGGTCATCCATCCTCTGTCAAGTTACAGCATATGTCTGGTACATTACCTATGTCAACATCTTCTTTCATTCCATTTCATTGTGAAATATGTCCACTAGCTAAACAGAAAAGATTACCTTTTGTATCTCATAACAGTCTTTCAACATCTCCTTTTGATCTCATTCATCTAGATACTTGGGGGCCTTTTTCTGTAGAATCTATAGAGGGTTATAGATATTTTCTTACCAATATGGATGATTGTACTAGGATCACTTGGCTTTATATGATGAAAACTAGAAAGGACGTTCTTACTATTTTTTGGCTTTTGTTCAACATGTTAAAACTCAATATCAATCTGTTATTAAAGTCATTCGTAGTGATAATGCTCCTAAACTTGGTTTTTCACAACTTGTTAGAGATAATGGAATGATACATCATTTTTCATGTCCTTACACTCCACAGCAAAACTCGGTTGTTGAAAGAAAACATCAACACCTGCTTAATGTGGCTCGTGCTTTGCTTTATCAGTCTAATGTCCTTTTGTGCTATTGGAGTGATTGTGTTAATACAGCCGTTTTTCTTATCAATAGGACACCTTCTTTAGTTTTGAACAAAATATCACCTTATGAAATTTTTTTCAAAAAACAACTTGATTACAATTTCTTAAGATCTTTTAGATGTCTTTGCTATATGTCTACTTTGGCTAAGGATAGGAATAAGTTTTCTCCTAGAGCTGCACCATGCGTCTTTCTTGGTTATCCATCAGGCTACAAAGGCTATAAAGTTTTGAATTTGGATACTAATACAGTGCATGTTACTCGCAACATT
Source organism: Camelina sativa (assembly GCF_030686135.1). Classification (NCBI taxonomy): domain Eukaryota; kingdom Viridiplantae; phylum Streptophyta; class Magnoliopsida; order Brassicales; family Brassicaceae; genus Camelina; species Camelina sativa. Next base: position 23,079,612 of record NC_141896.1, read on the forward strand.
GTCTTTCATGAACATATTTTCCCATTTAAAAATGTTACACCGTCGGTACCTACGAGTGATTTGTTTAGTACTGCTATAATGCCTTTGTCTGTTCCTGTTGCTATTGAGCTTGTTGAGGATAAACCTTTGCCTGCATCTTTGTCTGCATCTTTTCCTGCACCTTTGCCTGCATCTTCTGCTGTTCATTCATATTCTGTTTCAACATCGACACCTGCATCGCATTCTAGTGCTGTCAATCCCGATGAGACTGTTACGACTGCCACGGGACAAGTTTCACTACCTAATGACAGACCAAGGCGCCAGGCTAAAGCTCCAGGTTACTTATCTAATTACCATTGCAATCTCACAAATATTGCTTTATCACATCTTACAAATCTTGCTTCCTCACTTTCTCCTTCAATATCTCTTAATGCTTTTTGCAATCTTACACAAATTTCTGATTCACCTTTATCTCCTGATCCTAACTCTCTTGTTGTCTATCCCATTGCTTATGTTCTTACATATTCTAAGTTGAGTCCTTCGTATCAGTATTTTGTTCTTTCTTGCTCAATTGAATCAGAACCGCAAAATTTTAAGCAAGCTATGGCACATCCTCATTTTCCCAAGGCTATGAATGTGGAGATTACTGCTCTTGAACTGCTTGGTACTTGTAGTGTTGTATCTTTACCCCCTGGTAAAACAGTGATAGGTTGTAAAGGGGTTTACACTATCAAATATAACCCAGATGGATCCATTGACAGATACAAAGCAAGACTAGTAGCTAAAGGGTATACTCAAATGGAGGGAATCGATTATATTGATACTTTTTCTCCTGTAGCTAAACTTGCTAGTGTTAAACTTGTGTTAGTCTTGGCTGCTATCCATGGATGGACTCTCACACAGATGGATGTCACTAATGCTTTCCTCCATGGCAACCTTCATGAGGAAATTTATATGAGTCTCTCTCAAGGCTACACTCCTACCGGTGGTCCTCTTCCTCCAAATGCTGTTTGCCGACTCCATAAATCTTTTTATGGTTTGAAGCAGGCTTCCCGTCAATGGTACCACTGTTTCTCTGGAGTGGTTCTCAACGCTGGTTTTATTCAATGTCCAGGCGACAACACTTTGTTTGTTAAACAGAGTGGATCTCGTTTCATTGCTCTCTTGGTGTATGTAGACGATATCATGATCGCTTCCAACAATGATACGGATCTACAGGCTCTCAAAGACGTTCTTCACTCTGCTTTCAAGATAAAAGATATGGGGCCACCAAAGTTCTTTTTGGGATTGGAGATTGCACGTAACAGCTCAGGTATATATGTTTGTCAGCGGAAATACGCTCTGGATATACTCACCTCCACTGGCTTGTTGGCTTGTAAACCATGCAGTGTTCCTATGAATCCTCTCATTCATCTTACTAAGGATATTGACACACCACTGGAACCTCTTTGTGCTACATCTTATAGAGAACTGATTGGGCGACTACTCTACCTTACTATCACGAGGCCGGACATTACTTTTGCTTTCAATAATCTGAGCCAGTTTTTATCATGTCCTAGTGATAAACATTTAGAGGCTGCTTATCAGATTTGTCACTATCTGAAAGGTAATCCTGGACAAGGCCTTTACTATGCAGCTAACTCGGAACCTTGCCTTAATGATTTTTCTGATGCGGATTGGGGGACATGTCCGGATAGTAGACGATCTATAGCTGGTTTCTGTGTCTACTTGGGCAAGAGTTTGATTAGCTGGAAGTCTAAGAAGCAACAGACCGTTAGTCGTAGTAGTACAGAGTCGGAGTATAGGAGTATGGATCTTGCTACTTGTGAAATTCTTTGGTTGAATCAGTTACTCAAGGACTTACGGGTTAGAGTGACTTGTACTGCTAAGCTCTTTTGTGATAATAAATCAGCCATTCACATAGCTACTAACCCAGTCTTCCATGAGAGTACGAAGCACATTGAGATCGACTGTCACACTGTCAGGGATCAAATGAAGAATGGATTTTTGAAGCTTTTCCATATCTCCAGTGCCAATCAACATGCTGAAATCCTCACGAAGGCACTTCACCCTGGTCCTTTCTACTCTCTTTTGGGACGAATGTCCATTTCAAGCCTCTTTCATCCTGCACATAGTTCTGTTTCAGAGGCTTGAAGGGGGTGTATTAGATGTAAATACTTAGATAACCGGATTGTTATATAACCGGTTCAGTTTGTTTGGTTTAGTTGTTTATACGATTGTATATAAGCAACCGATGTAACCTTAAGCTAATTAATGAGTTTTTTTTTCTGTTTTGATCATCTCAACTGAATATTAACAGGTATTTGTACATGTAAACGAAATATAGGATCTCAGATTTGTGATTAACAAACCATTCATGATCGTTGTATTGTGTCTGATGCTTGATTACATGGTGATTTTTATCGAATTTATTGATTACATGTAAAAAAAAAGGTACATACGATTCTCTGCTATATATGAACATCTAGTTTAATTTTCAGGTTCATATTACTTTTATATAGATTTGCGTAAATGAAAACCTTTATGTATTGCTTTAAACATCAAAGGGGATAAGATCTCGAATGAGAGTGTTAAGTATTAGAGCTACATATGGACTAACAAGAATCATATGTGCGGTGGGTCTAATGGATTTTGGTTTTTAAAGCCTACAGGCACAGATTGAAAGGACCCGACCCTTTCACTACAAGAAAACAGGCCAACGGCGACTGTGCAATTAGTCGCTAAATAGTCGTTAAATGATTATATACGACTATTTAGCAACTAATTACTGTTGTAGGTAAAATTTTGTCGCTAATCCGTATAGTCGTTAAATAGTCGTTATTTAGCGACTATTTAACGACTATATAGTGTTGTCGTTAATTTGTCGCTGCGTTGTCGTCACTTAGTAACCAAATACTGCGACAATTTGCCGACAATTTAACGATTATAGTAGCATTAGTCGTGTATTAGTCGCTAAATTTAGCGGCTAATCTGCGTCAAAGTTACGACGTATATACATGAATAAAACTTGCAATACTTTAGTCTGAAATTAGTCGTTTTATTCTACGACTATTTACCCTCTATTTAACGACAATTTGCAGACTAAATGACGACTATATAGCTACTACTTTGTTTTATAAAATAATGAAATTTACTGGTTTTTATTGTTTTTGTAATCCTGATTTTAATCTTGCTTTAATACTGAATTAGTAAATGAAAAATCTAATGAAAACACCTTCCAAAAACATAATCATAATTGTATTAAAATCTTCACAAACACAAGTTCAAAATAGAGATCAAACCAAAAGCATAGAAAGAACAAGTTTATAACACATACAAACTTAATACAAGAACTTAGTTCATGAGTTGAGAAACAAAATGCAAGGTTGTGGAGTTGATCATGGAGTTGATGATGGAAGATTGTCCTCTTCAGCTGATTGAGAGGCTATAAACTCCATGTAGGCTGGATTAGTGTGGCGCATAAACTTTGCCATCATTGTCAACTCTTGCTTTTGCTCAGCCACAAGGAGAGCAGTTTTTTCTTCTCGAGCAGCAGCTTCAGCGTTGAGAGTCGCCTAGATTTCAGCCTGAACTTCAATCTGGCGTTGGGCTGCCTTCAGTTGCTCTTGCAGTGTGAGAAAGGCTTCCGTTTGTGATGGTTGGTTGCCCTTGCCCTTGCCAAGAGTAGCTTTGAGGCTTCCAACACCATAAGGAGTTCCACGTGAATCCCTCTCAGTGCACTGTTTTTAGAAAAAGAAAAACAGTAAGTAAAGAGCTAAAGAGCAAAACAAATGTATGATCGAGTGTTAGGCTACTTTACCTCAAGAAAGATGGCAGTACAGTCATCGGTGGTGAGCTCCCGACGGTGTGAAGTACCATCTGAAAGAGTTGAATCTGCCTCGAGCTCAGCCATCTTTTCTTGCACCTTCTGCTGATAAGCTTGATGAATTTTCTCTGCCTTACCATCAACATAAGAACCATCCGGCTTTGTATGTGTTTTGAAAAAAACTTCACCCATACTGACCTCTCTTCCCAACTCCTCTTCCTGCAAAGATAGAAATTAAACAATTGTTAGTACTAGATAATATAGAAATGTTGATAAATGAAACTAACAAAATAGAAATGATTTAGTACCAGATCATCTTGGATTTCCCTATATGACTTAGGCCCTGATAAGTGGATGTGAGGACCAAGACCATTACGGTCAGACATACGGCACTTGGAATAGGTGGAACTCCTTTGCTGTTGTTCTTCAGTATCCCAATTAGCAACCATCACTTTCCAGAGGTCACCTTCAATCCATGTTGGTTTTATTCGAGCCGTCCTTGCATCGCGAACCATGCCCTTCATCCGGCGGTTACAGATGGTGTTGAAATGTTCTTGAACGGTCCCTGTTATCAATGGATCCCAGGTGTGAGTTTTCTACATAACAAAGAGAGAAGGAATTATGTTAGTGAAATCAAGCAATAAACATAAGTATAAAACAGGTTACAGTATAAAACAGGTTACAGTGTTCTTACCGCAAACTCAATGAAGTATCTCTCTTTTCTATCGGGAGGCACACAAGACCAAGTATAATATGGACCATCGAATTTGTTTGTAAAAATCTTGGTAATCTTCCGAACAAGTTGGCCTTTTTTGTCCCGATCAAACCTCCACACACACATGTAAACAAATTGTAGTTAGTTTGATAGTTAGAAAGCTCAGTCAAAGTTCTTAACTAACTCAGATAATCGAATGCTAATTGTTTGTCATATTAGAAAGCAAAACATACTTAAGCTTTGTCTTAATTAAACGAGTCACATATTATGTTTGTGTATACTTAAACAATTATACACTATGAAAACAAAGAAGCAAAACATACCAAGTCGTATTCTCCAGTGGGGTAGGAGATAGAACTGTGGTAAACGTCTCATGGCCAGGCATCGTGAGGAGGGCGGTTAGAGATTGCATCGTTTCATCCTGGAGTTGAGGCTCATAGTTGTTGCCTTGCGAAGATGGTTGACTTCCATGGGAGTGATGCGTTGGAGACCGCATATGATCCTCCGGTGGATTCGCATCATAGTTCTGAACCTCAGGCGACGGAACAGGTGGATCAGGAAGTCGATTGCCGGAGCTCTGGAAAAGGGTCTGTGGCGGTGGGAAGTTCCGGAAATGCAGTGGTCATACTTGTTGGGGCATAAATCGTTCTTCCTCCGATGGTGTGAATGGCGGAGGAATTCGAGAAGTCGGGGTGAAATTGTACTGCGGTGGTAGCGGGTTGGTTCGATTCACGGCTGTGGATGGGTTAGACGGTCCGGCTCTCTGAGAGACGTTTACGACAGTGGATGGGTTGGTGAGATGAACGGCTGGGGATGGGTTGGTTCGATTCACGGCTGTGGATGGGTGCGTGAGATGAACGGCTGCGTTAGATGTGGAAACTCTCTGAGAAAGGTTAGGTGCAACCTTTCTCCTTTTTATTTTCTTAACCGCAGGATTCGACATGAGCTGAGGAAGAAGTGATTAGGGTTAGGGGAAGATTGATGTGGAAGGAGAGGTCGAATTGATTAGGGTTAGGGGAAGATTGATGTGGAAGTGAGGAAGAAGGAGAGATCGAATCGATTAGGGTTTAGGGGAAGATTGATGTGGATGTGAGGAAGAAAGAGAGATCGAATCGATCAGGGTTAGAAGAAACGAAGTGAGGAAGTGAGGAAGAAGGAGAGATCGAGTGTTAGGTTTAGGTTTTGTTTTTCTAATGGATCGAGTGTTAGGTTTATGTTTTTAGTTAATGGATCGGATCGAAATATTTTGGCCCAAATGTGTTTTGCCCAAAATATAAGACAAGTGTTACACAATATAACCGATACGTTTTATCAATTTACACAAAAGAGAAATTGGTTCAGATGGTTAATGTACTCTGACTGTAATCATCAGACCTGGGTTTGAGTAACCCCAATGTCATATATTTTTTTTTGTTTTTTAAAACACATTAATCTTATATTGATTGTATAAAACAATAATCTTAAAAAATATAACAAGGCCTTCCAAATGTTTATTAAAATAACCATTAGATTTTATTAAAATACATAATTTATTTTACATATCTTAAAGCACCAAAATGACTTCAGGGTTCTTCGTCGTCTTCTTCATTATCTTCCGAAGACGATAAATTACACATAAATTCATCTTCAGGTTCCGCGTCTGCAACATCGTAGTCAATGTTTATTGGTTCTCTACTTTCCAAATTGTCTACTATGACATCTTCAATTGTGGTCATCAATACAGCATCATCATTTTCTGTTTGCAAAAGACTCGGTTCTCCATCAATGTTTCCCCTCGGATTCACCTTTAGATCATTGAGCCATAAATGCTTCGGTTTCTTAACGTATGGGTACGGAATACAACAAACCTGTGAGGCTTGGGATGCTGTTTTGCAATCAACATGTAAAAGTTACACATATTATATATAAATGTGATGATGACAATAAATAATTATTCGTTTAAATACTTACCTAGAATAAATGGTTCGTTTTTATTGTACTTTCTGGTTGAAAGAACGTCTACAACGCCACCATTACTTCTCCGAGTGCCTCTACCAATTACAGGGTCATACCACTTGCACTTAAATAGTGTGATCTTCAACCCAAGCATCCCCTCATACTCAAGTTCTATGATATCAGTTATTGTTCCATAGAAATCTGCAGCATCAGATGCATCCGCATAATTTTCACCTTTAACAGAGATCCCATAATTACATGTCTTTCGTCCAGCACCGTGGTTCTCTGTATGAAACAAATAACCTCTTGTAAAATACATTGGCCATGTTTTAGCCTTGTTCAAAGGTCCATGCACAATTTCTTGAACCCAAGTAGGAAACGGATTTGAGGCGTTCCAATAACTAACCTGCATATATATATATATATAGTCTTGCTATGTTAAATAATAACAATAAGTACAATATGTATATCATGAAAAATGGTTTAACATACATATTCTTTAACCCAAGAATGATATTCGTCAGCTCTTTTTGCGGAGAGTTCTTTCTCGGTAAGTCCTGGATATTTTGCCGAAATATAATCCTCGAACATACTATATAGAAAGATAAGATCACCAATGTATGTATATGAGAAAATATAGTGGAAATAGATATCTAAAAATGTAACTAATTTGTGATATGTAACTAATTATATACCTCTCAATTGGCTGAAAATAGTCACAATTCCGTAAAACATATGCGTGTGCGCAACGATAGTCATCACGTGAAAGCCATATTTCATTCATTTCTCCACTTGGACGGCCAACTTGAGTAAATATAGAAGGTACTCCAGGGACATGATATTCAAACGCTTCACCTTCATCAAATCTTGTTAATCTGACCAAATAATTAAAAAGTAATTAGTATGACTATTAAATTAAATATCACATAAAAAATTCTCTTAATAGCTCACCTTGATTTTGTTCGTATATTCGCAGAAAAGTAGTGCTCAGAGAAATAAGCAATCTCGTCATTGATATATGATTCAACAATTGATCCAGCCGCATATCTTTTGTTCTTTGCTTTTTCTTTCAATTTTTTGAAAAACTTTTCAAAAGGATACATCCACCTATATTGGACAGGGCCTCCCAATTCAGCTTCGTAGGGAAGATGTATAGGCAGGTGCTCCATCACATCAAAAAAGGATGGTGGAAATATCTTTTCCAAATTGCAGAGGATTAAAACAATGTTCTGTTTTAGAATTTGAAGTCGACTTGTTTGCAAAGTTCTCGAGCATAAGTCCCGAAAAAATGCTCCAACCCCTACAATATTATATTTAGTCAAACTTCAACACAATTACTCACTTCATATATATATATAGAACATTAAATAATTAATTAAAATACCTGATAACGCAAGGTGGACATGGAAACATGGCACTCCATGAAAACATGGCAGTCATGGCTCTTCATGCCTGAAAACTTTCCATTTTCCATATCAACACAACTAGCTAAGTCTGCTGAATAGCCATCTGGGAATTTCACCGAGTATTTCACACATTCCAATAAGCTTGTTCTAGCTTCGTCTGTCAATGTATAGGGCGGGAAAGGTGCTTTACCCCTACTATCAAGATGTAAGTGTGGCCGAGAACAAAACTTTGCTATATCCAACCTTGACATGACAGAATCTTTTGATTTACCTTTCACACGCATAAGAGTGTACATGATGTTGTCCAAAAAATTCTTCTCTGTATGCATCACATCAATATTATGTCGAAGATTAAGGTCCTTCCAGTACGGTAGCGACCATAAAATGCTTTCCTTGTGCCAGTTATGGTCCTTTCCATATCCATGCATCTTCCTTTCATGACCATTTCCACCGACGTCCTTGGTTCTTGGAGGATTTACACAATTCAACCGCTCAGAATAAACTTGCTCACCGGTCAAGGACTCTGGTGGATAATCTCTTGTAGCGTCTTTTCCCTTCAAGAAGTCTTTTTTATTCCTCCTCAAAGGATGATCAGGAGGAAGAAATCTCCGATGACAATCAAACCAACATGTCTTCCTTCCATTCGGTAGATAAAAAGACTTTATATCGTCCATGCAAACTGGACAAGACAATTTACCATGTGTTGTCCATCCAGATAACATGCCATACGCAGGAAAGTCGCTTATCGTCTACATCAGCACTGCTTTTAGGTTGAAATTTTGGCCCAAGGACACATCGTATGCATCGACTCCGGTAGACCACAACTCTTTTAACTCATCAATAAGAGGTTGGAGAAAGGCATCAAGAATAGCTCGCGGATGGTTTGGACCAGAATTCAGAATTGTAAGAAACAAGTACTCAGCATCCATGCACATACCAGGGGGTAGATTATATGGCGTCAATATCACTGGCCATAATGAATGGTGACGCGACATCCCAAATGGATTGAACCCATCAGTACACAATCCCAAATACACGTTACGTGGTTCTTCAGCAAATTGAGGATTTTGTTCTTGAAAATACTTCCACTCCGCTGCATTAGACGGATGACTCATTTCTCCCACCTTTGCTTGGTGCTCGGCATGCCATCGCATTGCTGCTGCAGTTTTGTGACTCTGATACATTCTCTTCAGTCTATCACCAATAGGTAAGTACCACATACGACTATATGGTACTTTGGTTCTGCGTCGGTCATTCTTAGGCTTCCATCTTGGTGCATCACAAAAAAAACATTTTTCTTCCTTTTTGGCATCTTTCCAGAATAACATACAATTGTTTATACAAACATCAATTGTATGATATGGGAGTCCTAAATTGCGCATTAATTTCTCTGTCTCGTAATGAGAACCCGTAGCCTGGTTTCCCTCCGGTAAATAATCAGTCAACATTTCACATACTGAATCCACTAACTTTTCACTCATATTATAATCTGCCTTATTTTGCATAACTCTAGCAGCTAAAGATAATTGTGACTGACCTTCACGACAACCATCATATATTGGATTTTTTGCACTTTCTAACAAGTCATAGAATTTTTTTGAATGGTTAAGTACTGGTTCTTCTACACTCTGATAACCCCCATCCCATTGATAATTATCATCATAACCCACATTAGAAGTAAATGCATCATTCACCATATCCACATATCTATCTTCTACTACATTACCCACTTCCTCACACCCACTAATAAATGTCGGATCAACAGTACTCGTTCCTATATCCATATTAATTTCTTCCCCATGCTTATACCAAACATAATAATCTGGCATAAACCCATAACTAAAAAGATGATTCCAAATTCTAGTCCCTAGAAAACGCTTCCCGTTTTTGCACCTACTACAAGGGCAAAAAAACTTACCCCCGTTTTCTTGTGCAAAAGGCTGGCTATTTGCAAATTGCATGAACTGCTCCATCCCGGCTCTGAACTCTTCTGTAAAATTTCCCGTCACCTCATCGATCCTCTTGTACATCCACTCTCGGAAATTACTATAATTGTAACTTCCTGACATTATTAGAAATCTCTATGATCTCGTTTTTTTTTTTCTTGTGTGGCTTTGTGTTCTTGTGAGTGAGTAAAACGATTGGTGAGCTCAGTTTATATAGGCATATTTAGCGACTAAAAAGTGACTATATTACGTAGTCACCAAATATAGGTACACCTACTCCGAATGCTAAAAACGTGTTTTTATACCAACTTTTAGCGACTATTTTGCGACTAATTTTTGCGACCCGCCGAAAATATCAAAAAATAGTCGCTAAATTAACGACTACACAAACAACTACCTCTTAGTCGCTAATTAGCGACTATGTTGCGACTAAGCTTTGCGACTCGCCATAACTATCGCAAAATAGTCGCCATTTAGCGACTAAAATAGTGACAAAATCGTTTAGTCGTTAATTAGCGACTAAATAGTGACTATGTTTGATTAGTCATAAAACAGTCGCAAATTAGTAGGTAAATGGTCGCTAAATTTAACGACTATGTGTATAGTCGCCGATCGTAGTCGCAAAACACGTATTTTCTTGTAGTGTTTTTAAAAAAAAAATATATATATTAATAATAATAAATAAAATACAACTAGTGGTCTCATATACACTAGCCACCTAACCACAATCACAACAACCAGCGGAATAACAAATATCAATAATATCCAATAATCCAATAACCAATAAAATAATAATCAGTATTAATTTCAATCATAAACTAATGATCCAAACAACATAAACCAGGAAACCAGCAATCCTAAACAACATTCTAGGACTCATCTCTAGCAACCTAAGAGAAGCCAGACAACCAAGCGAACCACTAGAACATCCTCCTCTTCATTGCCCTGATTCCACGATCACACTTTGTCTTTACCTGCACCACAAACACAAATTGCAATGCATGAGTATTTTATAAACACTCAGTAAGGCAATCCTCCCATCTACTGGGCTATACACACAAGCAATAGAGTCATCTCTAACCATCAAACAATAATCAACAAACAACAATTAACCAAACCAGGACTCTGCATCGACCGACACCAACATGCATCGACCGACACCACATGGGGATGCATCGACCGACACAGGATTGCATCGATCGATGCTCGATGCACTTGCATCGACCGACACTCGCACTGCATCGACCGACGCATGCTCGACATAACACGAAATCCCTAGAGTTTTGCGCGCCGTCCTTGCACTTGCATCGACCGACGCAAGATATGCATCGACCGATGCAATGCCGAGCATCGTGTTTTCTCTGAAGCTTCTCGCCGGATCTTCGTTCCTACAACCACAAAACTCGATCCCAAGCCACAAGAAAGCTTCCTAACGTCCCAATTATCCATCTAACAAGTCTAGCAACACACAACAAGCAAATTAGAGAGTTCTCTAGCTTAGATAAGCCATGAACCTGGACTTACTTTTGCCAAGACGAAACTGAACCTCAAACAACCAATAGACCACTCCTAGCAAGTTCCTACAATGTTCTAAGCCTCAGATCTCACCAGGAAACGCCACAAATCCACAAAAATCACCAAGAACACCAAGAACACTCTTTCTCTCTTTTGTCTCTCTCAAAAGCGGCCAAAGTCGTCTAATGAGACAAAAGAAACGATTAAGGGCATTTCCTTCTCCCTTTGCCCAAAACGCAGCATTTAACTTAAGTCAAAATGCAGAAAACTGAACCTGCATCGACCGATGCAATCCCCAAACCGGGATTTCGGTTCACGGATGTTACAATTCTCCCCCACCAATCTAGATTCGTCCTCGAATCTCGAACAACCATCAGCCAAGGACTCCCATGCAACCGTCTCTATGGCCCACACTCCTCCGACCGATCTACAGAAGGTCACCTCTAGGCGATAGACTCACGCTCCAGGCGTCATTTGCTCTCGACTTTTGGACTTTCCTTTACTCATAGGCCTAAACCTTGAGTTTTTATTGGCTCCTCATCAGACCTAAGTCTGCATGCCATAATGTTGGCTCCTCATCGGGCCTAAGCCCGCCTGCCATAATATATAAGGAAAAATCTAAACTCGTCTCTCGGGTTGCCACCCTACAGCGCGCCCCCGGATCGTCATCCGAAGTCGATATACCAACCATACTCCCAAGCCACAAAGTCTCTGAATATGGCAGTACTAGGAGAACCTAAGTCCTCCAAGAGTCGCGAGCAAACGATTCTGAACACGTCTGAATTCTATCCCTATCCAGGTTTCCTTCCCGTGGCTCGCATAGAACATCTCAATGCCCTACCAACCACATATCCCCTCACTGGAATACCTCATGACCACACAAGGATCATATACTTGCCACAAGGCCAAACAAATATCCTAAACAGGACCGCCACCAAGGCAAAATAATCTGTCCTAAACAGGACCATCACAAAGACCAAACAATCTGTCCTAAACAGGACCGTCACAAAGACCAAACAATATGTCCTAAACAGGACCGCCTAAACAGGCACTCTGGCTAAACAGCCCGCCACAAAGACCATCTGTCCTGAAGTCTGCTCTTCCACACCATCACAGTCCCCAAGGACTCTCATCAAAGGAGTCTTCTTCTTCCGAAGTTCCTTGATCCTCCTCTCGAGAACCCTCACTGGTCTCGCCTCCAAAGTTATGTTAGGCTGAAGATCTTCAGGAATCTTAGCCAACAACCGATCATCCTCACAGAGACACTTCCACAACATACACACATGGAAAACCTTATGGAATGCACGCATAACCTCAGGTAACTCCAGCCTATATGCCACTGGTCCAACCCGCTCAATCACTCTGAATGGTCCCATATACCTCGGACTCAATTTAGTGGGGGTTATTGGTTTAAGATTTGAATAGAGTTTTAAAGATTTTAAATTTTATGTAGAATCTGTTGTTATTAGATCAAGATTTTGTTAAACTCTGTTAAAGTTTAGTGTTATTAGTTTGTGATTTGTAAAAAATCATTTAAAATCTTAACAAATCTGGGTTATTGGATTCAGACTTTTATAAAGTCATTAAAAGTTTTGTGTTATTCAATTAAAACAAAAGAATCTAGGATTGTTAATGAGTTCAATTATTATGTTATTGGTTCATGATTTTAGACACTTTCTTTACAAAATAAAGTCATGGAAAGTATCATAAAAATACAAGGATTGTTTGGAGGACTTTACAAGATTTTAGAAAACTAATCAACAAAACTCTCTAGCAATCTTTAACAATCTTTCACTTATTCATTTTTAATGATTTTGTTGAACTATTCAAAAATCTTCATAAATCTCAAACCAATACCACCCCCTTAGTCTCAGTCAATGACCTGTTTGGACCCCACAACATGGTCATCTTGAGGTACACTCTGTTTCCTACCTGAAACTCAAGATCTCTCCTACTCCTATCAGCATAACTCCTCTGCCTATCTTGAGCCTCCTTCATGTTCAGCTTGAGAATCCGAATCTTCTCTGAGGTCTCTTGAACAAAATTGCCCCGTACATGCTCCTCTCCCCCACCTGAGTCCAGCATAACGGTATATGACACGGCCTCCCATACAAAGCCTCATAATGAGCCATCCCAATACTCGCCTGATAACTGTTGTTGTAAGCAAACTCTACCAGGTTCTGGTGATCTGCCCAATGGCCACCCCAATCCAAAACACACATCCTCAGCAAATCCTCTAGCGTCTGGATCGTCCTCTCTGACTGTCCATCTGTCTGGGGATGATAAGATGTACTCATATGCACCTTAGTGCCCATCTCTGCCTGAAATGCCTTCCAGAACACTGAAGTGAACTTGGAATCCCTATCAGACACAATACTCGCTGGCACCTCATGCAATCTGACTATCTCTCTCACATACTTCTTAGCCAAGACCGCTGCTCCATCAGTCTTCTTAATGGCCAGAAAATGTGCTGACTTAGTCAACCGCTCCACAATGACCCAAATAGCATCAAACGTCATGTACACTGGCAAACCCACCACGAAGTCCATAGTAATCATATTCCACTTCCACTCAGGAATGGGTAGACTCTTCAGCAACCTGCCAGGAACCTGATGCTCAGCCTTCACTAGCTGACACACATTGCACCTCGCGACCCAACTAGCTACATCCCGACCCAGCGATAGTACCTTTTGAGATCCTAGTACATCTTAGTCGCTCCTGGATGAATAGAAAACCTGCTCGCATGAGCCTCTCTCAGGATCTCCTGTCTCAACTCCTCATCCTTGGGGACACAAACCCGACCATGCACCAAGATAATACCATTATCTGAGACCTGATACTCTGAATCCACATCCTTTGAGGCATTCACCAGCCCCAAATCCTGCTCCTGAGCCAACCGCACCCTACTCAGAAGATCTGCTCTATCAACTGCTTCCAGACCCAACGGTTCCTGTGAAACACCACACAAGCTCAAAGCACTAATCTCTCCTACCAGAGACTCCATCTCCTGCTCCTGAGCTGAAGCTACCCTCTTCTAACTCAAAGCATCTGCAACCGTGTTAGCCTTATCAGGGTGATAGGCTATCTCCAAATCATAATCTGCCACAAGCTCCATCCACCGCCTCTGTCTCAAATTCAGCTCAGGCTGAGTGAAAATGTACTACCGCAGCCATCTCCAAATCATGAGTAGGATAGTTGCCCTCATGCTTCCGCAACTGCCGCGAAACATAGGCAATCACCTTCCCATGCTACATCAGCACACACCCCAAACTAACTCTAGATGCATCTGTATAAACCACATAGGTTCTCCCTGCTCAGGCAAAGCCAACACTGGCGTAGTAGTCAACATCTCCTTAAGGCTTTCAAAGCCCTCCTCACACTCCCGTGAGCACACAAATGGAACATCCTTTCCTGTCAACTTAGTCATAGGGAGTGCTCTACTAGCAAAACCCTGCACAAACCTCCTGTAGTAACCTGCCAGACCAAGGAAACTCCTGATCTCTGTGGCATTCTGCGGTCTAGGCCAATCCCTGATAGCCTGAATCTTCTCCGGATCTACAGAACCCCCCTCTGCAGAAACAATGTGACCCAGAAAACCCATCAAACGCTGCCAAAAACTACACTTGCTCAACTTGGCAAATAACTTTTGCTCCCGCAGCTTCTCCAGAACTACCCTCAAATGCACTGCATGCTCTTCAGGACTCTTAGAATATACCAGGATATTGTCGATGAAAATGATGACAAACACGTCCAGAAACTCCTGAAACACGCTATTCATCAATCTCATAAACGCTGATGGCGCGTTAGTTAACCCGAAAGGCATCACCACAAACTCATAATGCCCATACCTCGTCCTTAAAGCCGTCTTCCTCACATTACCCTCATCTATCGGTATCTGATGATAACCGGACGCCAGATCTACCTAGGAAGAGGGTACTTGTTCTTCACAGTGACCCGGTTCAAACCCTGATAATCAATACACAACCGGAAACTCCCATCCTTCTTCTTCACAAACAACACCGGCGCTCCCCACAGTGATACACTAGGACGGATGAATCCCTTACTCAACAAATCCTCTAGCTGCTTCTTCAGCTCTGCCATCTCTGTTGGAGCCATTCTGTAAGGAGCCTTGGATAACGGCATCGTCTCCGGTTCCAGTTCAATAGTAGAAGGATCCGACTAAGATGGTGGTAATCCCTGCAATGACTGAAACACATCCTCAAACTCCTCCACTACCAAAATACCGCTAACCGTAGACTTCCCCACTGACTCTGGCATAGATATAGTAACCAAACAAGCCTCACAGTCCTTCTCAATCATCTTCCCAGCCTGCATGGCCGAGATCACGAGACTCTCTGAAGTCGGTCTAATCCCCTGAAAAACTCTTGGACGCTCAAACTCCACTCTACCCCGATGGCAATCCAAATGCACCATATGCCGATGCAACCAATACATCCCGAGAATAACATCATACAACTCCACTGGACTGATAAGCAAATCCGCTGGCCACGACTCTCCTGCGATCTGAATATCAACTCTTCTAACTCATCCAACAACTCTCAGGAACTTGCCTCCCGCAACTCTGACAACTCCTGTACGCTCCCCGGGATCCCCTCTGATTCCCGCACTCTCTGTACACTCCGGAGTAATGAAGCTATGAAAAGCTCCAGAATCAAACATAAGATGGGACTTAAACCCGCCCACCAACAAGGTCCCTCCACAAACCTCATGTGTTGAGAACCTAACACTTTATCACAGGAAAAACATAAAATCTGAACCTACTGAAATTTACAAAGCTTAAGTATCAGAAATAATACCTGTGATCACCCCGGCACTGGTTCCACCAGTCTCTGTAGTCGTGTAAAGCCGTGGCACCTGCTCAATCCCTGCCACCTGCTGACCTCCAGGCTGCACCTGCTGCAACGCTGCCACTGCTGCCGGCTGCAACTTGGGACACAAGGGCCTGATGTGCCCTGGCTCCCTACAATGGTAGCATACACGAGGCCCTGCCGTTGGAGCACTTCTCTTGGGACAGCTAGCAAACTTGTGATCCTTGCTCCCACACTTAAAGCAACCCGCACCACTCTGCGTCTGCGTAGCCTCCCACCTCCTCTTGGTTCCCTGCGTAGGCTTGCCACCCCTGCTAGAACCTTCATGATGTTGAGCCTTTCCAGGCTGAACCGCTGGACTAACCGCCACTGATTGTGCCCGGATATCCTGCTCAATATCTGCTGCAGTCTCAACCAGCTCTGCATGTGTAGCATAACTACGTCCTCTACAATGGACCCTCAAGTCATCACGAAGAGCCCTCATAAACCTCCTGATCTGGGCCTCCTCAGGCTCCATAGCCCAACCCCCATAACAAGGAAGTCGACTGAACTCCAAGTCCAACTCCCGCATTGACCGTGCCCCTTGAGACAACTGAAGGAACTGTACCTCCAATCAAGAGTTAAGCTTTGTATGCCCTAATTGTTCTCAATCTTAGATAGTTTTCACAATTGTCTAGCATTCCTTCTTTTGAGAGTAAGCCACCCAAAGATATTGTTTGAAACCCACCTACCAAAAACCTTACTCTTGAAACTGATTGAGCTCGATTCACTTTCCATTTGCAAGAATTCGCCAAACACTTTAATGAATGTGAAAGAGATGATCTTTGGAATTGCAAGTCTTTACTTTTAGTTGGAGGTTGAACTAGATCGAGGCATGGTAATAAGCATAGAAAAATATTTGTAAGTATGTTGATTGATCTTAGCACCATTAAACTATCTTTAAGGACTACAGCTTGAATCCTTCGCTTAGCACAAAAAGGTTATGAGTCCCCATTTTTAACCATCATCCTCCTACTTCCTTGCTAGAGGACTAGCATGATTTAAGTTTGGGGGTGTGATAACTCTCTAATTTACATGTTTTAGACACTTTTTTGTGTATATTCGTTATATATACCCTAACATTAGCATTTTTAAGTCATTAACTGTAGGAATTCGCATTTAGGCCATTTAGGGTGTTGCATTCTTGCATTTGTGCATTTTGGATGAAAACAGGTACTTTAGAGCCTAAAATGGGGAAAAACAAGGTCAAATCCGAGCATGTACCCGAAGGAGCTATTGAGCAGGAAGAACAGTCTGAACCTCAACCAGATCGAAGAGGATCCAAGAACAGGAAGAATAACCCGAAGACCTACCCGATGAACAACCTGACCATATCCTCTTGCACCGCATCGAGCAGACCCTCGGGCAGGACTGGGCAGCTAGGTTAAAAGGGTTTCCATATATAAACCCCCCCCCTCTTCTTCCTCTCGCCCTAGCATGCCACAGACACTCAGAACAAAGAGCGAGACACTCAGAACAGAGAGCGAGAGCTTCTGAGCGAGAGACTGAGCGATTCAAAACTCTTTTTCCACTTTGTTAGGATTTGTTTTACATTTCTTTTGCTATTATTTTAGAATTCGACTCTGTACTTTTTTACTTCTATCTTATTTTCAATACAATGCAATTTTCATCTATTTGTGTTTTTATGCTTTCTGCAATGAGATCTGAGTAGTGAAACAAAGTTTCTAGAGATGGGATAGACAAATAGGTGTTCTAGATCGGTTAGGATGTCTTAGCTTGATTGTTTATGTTATATAAATTCCTTTATAGATTGGTGTTATTAATGCTATTTTCAGACCGAGAGGTTGAGATTAGATCTAGGGTGTTTTGCCATCGAGAGATGTTGTTGAAATGCTTGAATCAATAAATGCTAGAAATTTACTCACTTAGCCTAAGAGATTAGATGTGTAAGGAGTTTATTGACAATAATGAATCGGTTTGTATGCTTGCTTGGTCATATTTCTCCAACGAGAGTTGGGTAGGGGAGTGGCCAAGGTTGATTGTTTCTATCACGAGAGTGTTTTAACAAGATTTTAGAGATTCATTGTCTAGGGAATATTTGCTTGAGGCATGTAGGACATCCCATATTGGTCAGGGACACTTAGGAGTCGATTACCCCATCCTTAGGAGCTCTCTTGTCTTTATTGTTTACCTTTATTCTATAACTCGATCCCTTACCCAAACTGGTACTCGATCACCAGCTTCGTGTACACCTTCGAGCTGTTCATACTTTACTTCTTGACCCGATCACTCCACCCGATCTTGTACTTGAATGCTTGCATCGAGTGCTTAGGTCGTGTGGCTCTTGCTTATTTATTTTCTTTTAATTGTTTTAGGATTATTAGATTAAACCCCAATTTTTGCTTGGCTTGACTTGTTTGCTTCCGATCATATCTTATCTGCTATCATAACAACCATTTGGATTGATAACCCTTTGTACTACAACTGCATAGGGAATTGATACCCTGGGTGAAAATCCTGTTATCACCAAGCCTCTGCATAGTAGCAGGATCAACTAACCGAGTTGGCTTGATCTCAACCTTGGGCCAAGCGTTGTAGAACAGAGTCTCATACTCTCTCCAAGTATCAAGTAGCGGTTGGTTCATGTATTCAAGCTTCTTAACCTCTTCAATTGGACGTCCAGGCCAAACATGCTGTGGCGGAATCCGGTGTCCTTCTCTTCTTGGCCATGGGGCCTGACATGTAGCTTGAAATGGTGCATCAGGAGCTGGAAGTAGTTGGATTGGCCTCAGGGGAACCGGAGGAGGGATCACCGGCGGTGGAGAATCGCGGAGGCACGGCTGAGCGGCGGTGGAAGTGAGTGGCGAGGTCTCTTTGATCTTTGGCGGGTCTCCAAGACTCTGAATCGCAAAACCAAATGTGGGATCGAGTAGAGGAGAGAAAATCGAGCAGAATGGGCTTTGAATCGATGGATTTGGGCAAGAAACGAGGGATATATGGTCGACTGTGTGTGTGTTCGTCGCGTTTCTTGTTTTGACGAAGAGAGGCGAAGAAGACGAAGTCGGGGATTAAACGCGACTTTAGGTTAACTTGCATCAATCGATGCAGAGGTTGCATCGGTCGATACAAATGTTGGTCGATACTGGGTCGATGCAACTGGGCTCAGTCCGGCCCACCAACAATTCTAATCTTTCAAACCCATCAGCCTGTTTAACCTTCGATCCATTAACAGCATCGAGCTATGCATCGACCGATGCACCAGCTGTGTCGGTCGATGCAAATCACTTCTTTTTTTTATGATTTCTGCATCACTTAAACTCAAAACTAAAAATTAATATGTTAGTAAATCTTAAAAATAAAAATAAAAATAATTAAATCCTACCAGTGGGTTGCCTCCCATTCAGCGCTTGTTTTAATTCATTAGCTTGACTTGGCAGCAGATTAGGCAGAAGGTGCATCATCCAAACACACAATGTGTTCGTCTGGTATCCCGGCTTCAGCCCAATAGTGTTTCACCCTTTGTCCATTGACAGTAAACTTCTCTCTCTTGGAGTTAAGCAGCACAATAGCTCTATAGGGGCGGACTTCTTGGATAGTGAATGGTTCGGACCACCAAGAACGAAGCTTTCTTGGAAACAGTTTCAAGCGAGAGTTGTATAGAAGTACCTGATCATTAGGCTCAAAATTTCTAGAGATGATCTTCTTATCATGATAAGCCTTGGTTCTCTCCTTGTATAGCTTAGAGTTCTCAAACTCATCCAACTCATTCAGCTGAACCAACCTTCTCTCTGAAGCTGTCTTGGCATCAAAATTCAGCAATTTAACAGTCCAGGCTGCCTTGTGCTCTAATTCCTATGGAAGAAGACATGCTTTCCTATAAAGCAGATGAAAAGGAGTAGTGCCTAGTGGTGTTTTATATGCAGTCCGATATGCCCAAAGTGCATCATCTAACTTGGCAGGCCAATCCTTTCTTGTAACACCCACTGTCTTCTCAAGGATTTCTTTGATTTGGCGGTTAGAAACCTCAACTTGACCACTAGTCTGGGGATGATATGGAGTAGCTACTCTATGTTGAACTCCATACTTCTTCAACAACTTATCAAACACTTTATTGATAAAGTGCTTACCGCCATCACTAATAACAATCTGAGGCACTCCAAACCGTGGAAAGATGATGATCTTAAACAGCTTAAGAACCACAGCAGAATCATTCTTAGGACTTGCAATAGCTTCTACCCACTTGGAGACATAGTCAATAGCTTCAAGGATGTAATTGTTCTTGTAAGAGAAAGGGAATGGTCCCATAAAATCAATGCCCTAGCAATCAAAAACTTCAACTTCAAGGATGAAATTTTGTGGCATCTCATGTCTCTTACTAATCTATCATCTTCTCTGACAAGCATCACATCGAGATACAAACTCATGAGCCTCCTTAAACATTGTTGGCCACCAAAACCCTGCTTGAAGAACTTTGGACACTGTCTTGAAGGTAGCAAATAGCACATCAGGAACTTCAGTCTCAGCTAGACATCTCCGGTAAACTCCATCTGAACAATGCTTATACAAGTATGGCTCATCCTATTAGTTACCTTCTACGCTCTCCCAAGAACTTCTTCTTAGCATATCCTGTAAACTTGTCTGGTTCCACCTCTGTAGCAAGGTAATTCTTGATATCAGCATACCACGGTTAATCAGTAGTATTGACTATTGACAGCAGCCACGTCGTCTTCGTTCTCAAATTCTGATGATTCCAGATATGTGCGTCGATCGATGCAATATGTTGCATCGGTCGATTCAATCGCCAAGTCTTGTTCGCGTCGAGATGAAGCATCGATCGATGCACCAGCTGTGTCGATCGATGCACTGCCACGAGTTTGTAAAATTTCCCGAGACAATCTAGCTTGAGAACCAACATCAACAAAGTAGACATTCTCCTCTGGTAGTGAATCATGAATTGGAACATCATCTTCCATCTTAATCCTGGATAAATGATCAGCTACTCCATTCTCAATCCCTTTCTTGTCCTTAACCTCAATGTCAAATTCTTGAAGAAGAAGAATCCATCTTAGTAACCTTGGCTTGGCATCCTTTTTCTGCATCAAGTATTTGAGTGCAGCATGATCTGTATGAACTATTATTACCTTTGATCCAACCAAGTAAGAACGAAACTTCTCAAAAACAAACACTACTGCTAGCAGCTCCTTCTCTGTTGTTGCATAATTCCTTTGAGCATCATCAAGAGTTCTACTAGCATAGTAAATAACATGAAGTTTCTTATCCTTCCTCTGTCCTAGCACTGCTCCCACTGCAAAATCACTGGCATCACACATTACCTCGAAAGGCAAATCAGAATCTAGTGGTTGAACAATTGGAGCACTCACAAGCTCTTGCTTAATCCATTCAAAAGCTAAACTGCATTCATCAGTAAACTCAAATTTGACATCTTTGCATAATAGAGCTGAAAGTGGTCTAGCTATCTTACTGAAATCCTTGATGAAACATCTGTAGAACCCTGCATGTCCAAGAAAACTCCTGACAAACTTCACACTATCTGGTGGTTGAAGACATGTCATCACTTCTATCTTAGCGCGGTCCACTTTAATATCAGCTTCTGAAGCCCTGTGACCAAGCACTATACCATCTCTAACCATAAAATGGCACTTCTCCCAATTAAGAACTAAGTGATTCTCCTCACATCTAGCTAGCACTTTGCAGAGATTATCTAAACAGCTCTTGAATGAAGACCCATAAACAGAAAACTCATCCATGAAAACCTCCATGTAATCTTCAATCATGTCTGTGAAGATGGACATTATACATCTCAGAAATGTCGCAGGATCATTACAGAGACCAAAAGGCATTCTGCGATATGTAAAAATACCATATGGACAAGTGAAAGTCATCTTTTCCTAGTCATCGGGATGAATTGGAATCTGGAAAACCCCGGAGTAACCATCCAAAAAGCAGTAGTATGGATGGTAAGCATCTGATCTATGAAGGGTAGCGGGAAGTGATATTTCCGTGTCGCGGCATTCAGCTTTCTGTAATCAATGCACATCCGGTGTCTGGTGATTGTTCGTGTCGGAATCAGCTCATTCTTGTCATTCTTCACCACTGTAACTCCAACCTTCTTAGGAATAACATGAACTGGACTAACCCATTTGCTATCAGAAATTGGGTAGAGAATCCTAGCATTCAGCAATTTCATGATCTCCTTTTTGACAACAGCTTGTAAATTCGGATTTAGCCTCCTCTGATGCTCAATAGATGTCTTAGCTCCTTCCTCAAGATGAATCCTATGCATGCACAAGTCCGGAGAAATCCCTGCAATATCATCAAGAGAATAGCCAAGAGCTTTGCGAAATTTGCGCAGCTTGCTTAGTAGTATAGTGAGCTCTGCGTTGTTTAAGGAAGCATTAACAATAACATGATAAGAAGAATTCTCACCTAGAAATGCATACCTTAACCCTGCAGGAAGTGGCTTGAGATCAAGCTTTGGAGCTTTCTTAAGGCTCCAATCTGATAGTTTCTCAGCTTGTGAAGAAGTATCAACCAATTCCTCTTGTGCAACCAACTTCTTCACTTGCTCATTAGCATCTAGTAGCTTGACATACCCAGCAGCAATGTCATCTAAATGCTCAGCTTCCTCAGTAGAAGCAACCAATGCTCTCTCAAGAGGATCTTCAGGATGCAGCTCCTTGAAAATCTCTTCAGCAAGATTAGACAATGTATCCACATAAAAAGTTTGACCATCTATTGTTGGCCTCTTAACCAGCTTATCCATGTCAAAACACATCTGCAAGTCTCCAACATTAAGGCCAATCTGTCCATTCTTGACATCAATAATAGCTCCAGCGGTGGCTAAGAATGATCTTCCCAAGATTAGAGGATCCTTAGGCTCTTCTTCATACTTCAAGACCACAAAATCAGTAGGTATCAAACAATTACCAATCTTAATTGGAACATCTTCAAGAATACCATCAAGAATGCAAACTGAACGGTCAGCAAGTATAAGAGTAATTTTGGTGGGTTGAAAATCTGTCATCCCAAGGCTGAGTGCTACTGATCTAGGCATTAACTTGACACTGGAACCAAGATCACACAAAGATCTAGCAAACCTCTCACTGAAGATTGTACAATCAAGAACAAAACTACCTGGATCAGGAAGCTTTTCTGGGATCTTGTTCTGAATGATGGCACTGACTTGGGCTGAAATCATCATCACTCCTTGCTCAACATTCAAATCCTTAGTCACCATCCTCTTGACATATCTCCTAAGCATTGGAGAAGTCCTAACTGCATCAATCAATGGCAACTCAATAACAAGCTTATCCATCATAGCCTTGCACTTAGCATCATCAAGCTCCTACTTAGACTTCCTTGGGTTCTTAGGGAATGGAATCTTAGGCTTGTACACTCTCTCAGCAACTGGAATTAGAGCTTTCTTAACTTATGTCTCGGTATGGACATTGCATCGGTCGATGCTTGAGTTGCATCGATCAATGCTGTCTCGCAAAGTCAATTCTTCTTCGACCACTGAGGGTTGCGTCGATCAATGCTTTGCGGCTGCATCGGTCGATGCTAGTTCCGGATCGTCAAACTCATCATCCTCATCGATCAGTTCCTGTAACTCTTGGGATCTTTGCTTCTTCTCAGCTTCAGACTGTAACTGCTTACCACTCCTTAAGGTCACAACATTGCAGGAGTGCTTAGGGTTGGATTCAGTTGTTGCTGGTAAGTATCCTTCTTGTCTCTTCACAGCTCCAGCAGTTTGTGCAACTTGGCTCTCCAGCTTCTTAACTTGAACATTCAATGAATCAAACTTGTCAGTAAGCTTAGTATAGACATTGTCAATATTTCCATTGAATGTTACTGTCAATTGTTCCTGCCCCTGAAGGATCTGCTCAAGCATTGCCTCCATCCTACTCTCAGTTGTCTTAGGAGGAGAGATTGTTAAGAAGAGTTGCCATAGATCCTGGCGTAACCACTGCTCTGTTGCTGCTTCTGATAACCTTGCTTAGGAATGTAGCCTGTAGAATTTGACTGATAGTTGTTGCGCTGGTTGTTTCCACTAAAAGACTTATTGCCTTGCTGATTTCCAAACTTTTGTCCTTGATTACCATACACAAGTTGACATCTTCTTCTACATTATGTGGCTCTGGCTCAAAAATCTCAACAATTTCAACAAAATGGACTGACTTCTTTCCAACAAGAAGGTTATGCATTGTATCCAACTTGGCATTCACTGTAGCAAACTGATTTGAATCATACCCTTCATGTGCTCTTTTTCGCTCTAAGTCTGCATTCTTGGTATTGTTGCTTGATGCTAGCCTTTCAATCAACTGTTCAGCTTCATCTGGATATCTTGTCTTGAAGTTCCCATCACTAGCAGCATCCAAAGCCATCTGATACCTCCAATCAATACCACTGAAGAAGATACTAATCAACTGCACCTTTGAGAACCCATGATGCGGACAATCTCTCTGGTATACTTTGAACCTTACCCAAGCAGCTTTGTAAGATTCAGCATGTCCTTGTCTAAAGGTGGAGAGCTTAATCCTCAGCTCATAAGACATCGCATCATCATAGAAGTAGTTCAAGAATGCCACCTTGATGTCATTCCAGGCCGTTAGAGATCCTGGCTTGAGTTGCCTTAGCCAATGAGAAGCTTCCTCAGCAAGAGAGTAGGGGAAAAGCTTGCAGTAGAGATAGTCCTCTGTGACTCCATTAGCTTTGATACTTGTGACTATATCCTTAAAATGCTCAATATGGTCTAGAGGCTTCTCATGTGGCAGGTTCTGGAATGGCCTTTGTCCAACAAGAGCAAAGTAGGCAGGCTTCAGCTCAAAATCATTCCTTGGAAATGGAGGAGGGACAATTGCGGAGCGGTTCTCATAGAATAAGTCTGGTTTGTTGAAGTCCACAAGAGTCTTGACAAGCTCTCCATTGTTGTCATGTCTGCCCTGAAGAATCTGTTGGTCATTACAATCCAAATTCGCACCATTCTAATGGTGAATCAAAAGAATCCCCGGCAACGGCGCCAAAATTTGATATGCTCAAAATGTAATACCCTAATGGTACTAACAGCCTTGCAGTTGTAATACTCTAGGGATCGAATCCACAGAGACTCTAGTTCACACAATAGACTTATTACTCTTTTAATTATGCTAAATCAAAATATTAAATTAAAAACAAGGCAAAAACAGAATTAAAAGTGTTGTAAATTCAAGGGATCAAAGAGCTAAGCCTAGGGAAATTCTCAGAAATTTATGGAATATTAAATCAATCAATAAATTAGGATTCAAGCAATTAAAAATCAGATCTAGAACTCTAAACACTCTTGTAAAATAAATCAGTCCTCACTGCAAATATTATCTAAATTTGAAACCAGAAAATCCAAATCTCTTTGCAAAATTCAAGGTTAAAAATCAGCTTTAAAAACAAGTTTAAATTGTTCACAAAATTATTAAATCAAATCTCTTTGCAAGAAATAATTTTGTTCATCAAAAGGTTTAATCAGGAAAATCAATTATATTCTCAGATCAATTTATTTTCCTAGGTATTAATTCTAGGTGATCAATCAATAATTAATATGAAGAACAACCTAAGATGAAGATCATAGAAGATAATGAATCCTAAAATTAACAGATCTAATAAAACATAAAAACCCTATGAAAAACCCTAAACCTAACAAGCAAACTACTTAGACATGTTTAATGAAGAACAAGACATCTTTCTGAATAATAAGCAATTGATATTAAGAAGTAAGAAGGGAGTTCAAGAATCTTCTCTCTACAGATGAAATCAGATTTGTCTCTCCCAAAAGCTCTCAATCTAAAAGGTGACTGGAATCAAAATTGCTAGAAAATAAGTTAGGTTTAAACAATGACCATAAAAATCCTATACATACTCTAAAACACGTCTTGGGCCTTAATTGTAAATAAGGGAAACTTGAACAAATTTTGTAAATCTTCTAAAGCTTTGTGGAGAAAACTTTCGATTGACTTGTGGCAGCTGCATCAATCGATGTTGTGGTTGCATCGGTCGATGCATACTCTTAAACTCGTCTCCCGGCTTCGTTGATTAGTCTTCATGCTTTGATTATGCTCCAAATCATCCTCTTTTAGCTCCTTAGTGTTCCATCCGTGCCAATGAGTACCTAAACCTATAGAGACTCAAATACAACTTAGAAAACAAATCAAAAGACTCAAAAAGCACACTTATACCATGGTTAAAAACCACAAATACCATGATATATCACCACACTTGCTGCTTTTAGAGAGGTCTGCATGTGATATCAAGATCCTTCATTGGCTTTATTTAAGAAGAAGAAACTTTTTAATGGGGCTGTATTGTAGCTTACCAACTCTTATCGTCAAATGAAGTGTGCTAAATGTCGCCAAATTTTCCAGCTAAATCATTGAATCATTCAATCGTCTCCAAAATTGTTTAGTAACCATATTTTTGTTTGAAGTAAAAAATTTCTAGGAGCTACAAGAACTATGATAGACTAGTTTTCACCAAGGGTATCAATTCCCTATGCAGTTGTAGTACAAAGGGTTATCAATCCAAATGGTTGTGTATTGCTAGCAGATAGGATGGAATCAGAATCAAGCAAGTCAAGCCAAGCAATAGGGGGTTTGGTTCTAACAGTCCTAATATAAACAGAGTAAAAGAATATAGACAAGTAAACCACACGACCTAAGCACTCGATGCAAGCAATCGAGTACAGGATCGAGTGGGGTGATCGAGTATGCAAGTGAACTATGAACATCTTGAGGTATTACTCGATGCAGGTATCGTGTACCTGATCGGGTAAGTGGTCGAGTAAGTAAGAAAAATGCAAGAAATGAAATACGAAAGCTCCTAAGGATGAGGGTAATCGAATCCTAAGTGTTCTAGACCAATACGGATGCCTTACATGCCTCAAGCAATTATTTCCTAGACAATGAACCTCTAAAATCTTGTCACCACACTGTCGCACTAGTAACAATCAACCTTGAACATACTACCACACTGTCGCACTAGCAATATGAACAAGCAGGCATTAAGAACAATTCATTTTTGTCAGTACACTTAGACTTATCTGATTTTGTCACTCAAAGTTAAGTATACCTCTAGCATTGACCTAATCAAGCATTTTATCTACTCCTTTCGGCCTGTAGCACTGTAAACGCCCTAGATCCAATCTCAACCTGTCGGTCTGTTGACCGCATTAAGAACATCAACCTAGAAGGAAATTTATCTATCATAACAATCAACTAAAGCATCATAACCGATCAAGAACACCTAATCATCTATCCCATCCCTAGAAACTTTGCTACACTACTCGGACATAGAAATGAATGACAAAGCCATAGAAATAAACGAAAATGACATTATTTAAAAGATAGAGTAGAGTAGAAAAGAGTAGGGATAAAAGATCTATGAAAAACTACAAATTAAAAGTACAAAAACAAGAAAAAATGTTGAGTCGCTCAGTTCTCTCACAGAAGCTCTCGCTCTCTGGTTTGAGGGTCTGCGGCGTGCTCGTTTGCGAGCTAGGGAAAGAGGGGGTTTATATATGGAAACCCATTTGACCTAGCTTCCAAGACCTACCCGATGGTCTACTCGATGGGGTACAAGAGGCTTGAGTCGGGTAACTCCTCGGGTGGATCTTCGGGTTGCTCTTCGCGCTCTTGGATCCTCTTCGATCGTGTTGGGGTTTGGACTTGTTCTTGTAGCTCGATGGCTCCTTCGGGTACATGCTCGAGTTGTCCTTGTTTTTCCCCATTTTTGGCTCTTTAGCACCTGTTTTCATCCAACACCCTAAATGCTCTAAAACTTGATTCCTACAGTAAATGGTCTAAAAATGCTAAGTTAGAGGTATGAACAATGCAAAATATGGACAAAAAAAGGATGCTAAAAACATGTAAATCAGAGTGTTATCAGATCCCCAAACTTAAATCTTGCTAGTCCTCTAGTAAGTAAGTAAGAAGGTACGGTTTGAAAGTGGGGACTCATAACCTTAAGATGCTAACCGAAGGATGCAAGCTATAGTCCTTAAAGATAGTTTAATGGTGCTAAGATCAATCAACATACTTACAAATATTTCTATGCTTATTGCCATGCATCGATCTAGCTTAACCTCCAACTAAAGATAAGGAACATCTCTTTCACATTCAATTAAGTGTTTGGCAAATTCTTGCAAATGGAAGGTGAATCAAGCTCAATCGGTTTCAAGGGTAAGGCTTTTTGATAAGGTGGTTTCTCTCAAAAAATGGAATGCTAGACAGTCGTGAAAACTATCTAAGACTAAGAACAATTTGGGCATACAAAGCTTAACTCTTGATGATCCATCCTTTTCTCATACATTCATAATATATTTTTTTATTTAAACCTCCTAGAATTTAACTACCCACACCCTTGATTTTAACTCTTTTTTTTTCTTCTTTTTTTCTCCCTAAGGTTTAGACTTTTAGACTTTAAAATTCTAGCTTTTAATCTCTCTTTTTTTTATTTTTTTTTCTTTCTTTGCTAAACTTCTAATATACATATATTCTTTTTCTTTCTTTCTAGGAGACTATAGCAAGAACTTTTTCTTTCTTTTTTTTTTTACTTAGAGACTTAGAGCTAATTAATTCTAACCTTAGGGACTTTTCTCTATTTTTTTATATTCCACAACCCATCCCCAAATAAACATTTTAACCACCTATCCTTCAAAACCGAATCTATTAGCTAGTTCAAATCTAACTTAGCTAAATCAAGAGGCAGTTCTTTGTCGTTCTCAATATTCTCAAGGTTTATCAACCTATAGCACAATGAAAAAGGCCTCACTCAACAATTCACATCAAGGTTTGAAAGAAAGGTTTGGGTTCATGGGTAGGACAAATGAATCGGGTTAAACGAAAAGATTGGTAAAATGAGGAGTGCTAACCCGAGTTTAGAGTTACCATGAGCAAGTATTCAAGTTCCATAAGCAAGACAATTAAAGTTCAAATTAAATCCAATAATATAGAGATGTTCTAATGTTGAAGCAAGTGGAGGAAGCATTCAATCGACACAAATGGTCTAAGCAAAGATTTTTCATTTTTTTCCAAAGATTGATCTAGCAACAATGAACTGAGACTAAGGGTTATAGCTTCAATCCTAAGGTTTGATTTTTAAGCAAGGTGGTTTTAATCATTGTCCCCTAAGATGCATATGCAACAATCCTATATGAAACAAACTAGACTCAATCCTAATATGCAAATGCAACTACATGAACACTCTTCTATTTTTTTATTTTTATTTTTTTCGAAATTTTTCAAAAAATTTTGGGTTTTTTTTAATGCACATAGATGAAGACTCAAATGAATAAAACTAGCATGCAAAAATTTGAAATAATAAAAATAAGAAAATAAAACACAATGTTAAATACATTCTAGGACCCTCCCCCAAACTTAAATTACACAGTCCCTTGTAAATAAAAGTTGGAAAAGAATCCAAGAATCACACAAAATGAATTAAACTAAATGCAATGTTATTTACAAAGTTTGGATGAATGTGGTACCTCATGGGTTGGTGAAGAAGGAGGTTGCAGCAGCCTCCATACTTGCCAACGTATAGCCAGGGTCGTCTCTGGCTTCAGCAGGTGCCGGTGTTTGCTCGTCAGAGAGCTCAGTAATGCGCACGGACGACTTACTCGGACCAGCATCCGAGGTTTTGATCGAGGGTGGGATCGCGTAGCTCATCGGGTAGGGCATCGGGTAGTAGGACGGAAATGGTGGAAGAGGCCCAGAATGATCACCGGTGTATCCACTCACAGGGTGCATCGTGTACGGCATCGTGAATGGCATCTGGTATGGTGAAGGAAAAAGTCCAGCATAATCACCCGATTGGGTGCTCGATGGGTGCATCGGATAGTGCATCGTGTACCCCATCGGATTGGGTGTCGGGTAAGCGTCAGAGTGGCTTTTCCTCAATGCTTCTGGTCGGGTGATGTCCTCCTCAGCTTGGGGCTCGTATGATGATGCTCTTTGAGGTACAGGGGGTGGCAGTCCTCGAGTTCCTCCTAGTGGTCCGCTTCTCCCCATCCATGTAGGTGCTTGTGCCGAGGTAGGTGCCGAGGCACAGCTTGCCTTGTCTTGCAACTCCTTGATCTGACCTCCCATTACCTTCACTGAACCGGCAAGATCCTTCACCTTCTTCACCAAGAACTTGTTCATCTTTTTCAACCATCCGATCCTTTTGTGAGCTTCTCTCACTCCAACCGGTTGCTTTTGAGAGCATGTATACTCCTCAAAATCAAACTCCTCCGAGCTATCTCCTTGTCTCTGCCGGTTTCTTCTCTCTTCTCAGCCTCGGACTCCTCCTCCGGGTTGTACAGCTCTTCCAACGGCGGTGCGAAGTCAATGTTGTGCCCTAACCGAACCTTGGTGTATGCGACATTGGGTAAAGCCATTTGAGCAGCTCCGGCGGTTGGATGGACAAACTTGAACAATGTCATGTCATTAGGCCTTTCATAGGCCAAGAATCTCGCCAGCATGAGGTAGTCCGTATCCAGCCACCTTCATTCGTGGACAATTCCCTTTAAGGGCACATCGCATGCCACTAAGATTGGTGTAACTAGTCCCCCAATAAAGATCTCTCCGCCTCCTTCTCTCCTTTTCATAGCCCAAGATTTCAAGTACAGGAATTGATCGAGTAGCACGAACAACATACTAGTATCAGCTATGTCTCCTACTAGCGGAGTTCCATCTCTAGCACTATCCAAAACTCCACACAATGCAACATCCAACAACTGAAGCTCGTGGTCGTTCACATTCCCAGTCTCTTTTCTAACAAAAAGAGTGCATGCGAGGGATTTGTGAAAATACCTCAAAACAGGGCTCCTTATTTGAGTAGATTTGGAGCTCGTGGACTTGTAGGGGTGTTTGTCTCCTATTGTCAGCCATAGGGACCTCATCTCTTCCTTGCTGACCTCCATACCTTTCCCAGTACCAGCTTTGAA
Organism: Camelina sativa; assembly: GCF_030686135.1. Taxonomy (NCBI): domain Eukaryota; kingdom Viridiplantae; phylum Streptophyta; class Magnoliopsida; order Brassicales; family Brassicaceae; genus Camelina; species Camelina sativa. The sequence goes on from NC_141896.1 coordinate 23,110,734, forward strand.
CCCATACAGCGTCTCCATCTCCTTGAAAGTCAGCCGGTATCCCGTGTTCCGAACGGAGAAGGTGATGAACCCGATCCCCCCATCGGGTAGTAGGGTCGGGTGGTCCTCAAAATAGTGCAGCTTTAGGGTTGAAAGGAAGTGGACCGTCTCCTCCTCATAAGCTTCTAGATGGGATCGCATCATATTGCCCAGGTGGCACATGTCAAACAGAAATTCAACATCTCTAGCAATGCCCAATTGCTTCATGGTCTCACGGTGAGGGTATCGGGTACCAACGAAGCTCATCTTCCGGAAGACTTTGAACAATCTCGCCGGAGTGTCGACTTCCTTTTGCTTCAGCCTCCGCGAGGCTTGACAGGTCCTCTCTCTATGCTCCTCTTCTCTTTCTCTTTCCTCCTCCTCAGCGTGTTGATCTTCTTCAACCACTGCTCTCTCAACCACCTTCTCAGCTTTCTCCGAAGCCGGTCTCTTCCCCCTTGCAATTGCGGCTCTACTCCTTGATCGAGAGGTTTGGATCTCACCTTGTTCTTCTCCTCCAGCATCAGAATCGACCTCCATAGGGTCCGTAAGCGTCTTTTCGGACGTAGACAGGTCCCTACATCGAGGAGAACGGCGGACAACACTCGCCATTGGACACGGTGAGCGAACTCGGGGGCTTACTCGATCGGTTACTCGAGCATCTGGTCGGGTGGTGGATCGAGTTGTGCATCAGGTTGGGGAGGCTAAACGTCCACCTAACGGTCAGGAATGTGGAACGTTTCCTCTTCCTTGGGGTTGTTGAACATCGGCGGCGTCTCCTCCGGTTGTAGCAGCGGTGGAGGTGGATCTTCTTCCTTTCCTTTGGTAGGTTCTAGCGGTTAGCTCCATATCGATTACTTGAGAAGAGAAAGAAAAACTAGTTCTTGGGATTAATAGGGTTAGTCTCCAAAGAAAATCGAGTAAGACTTGAGGTTGAGAGATAATAGAAACTATGAAACACAAAAGCTTTAGGGTTGAGAGAAACTTATCGGTGATGCTTGGGGAGAGAAAGTCGAGACCCTTAAATAAGCTACGGTTTGGTTGGAGGGCTTCGCCGAGAGTGGGCTTGGCTTGTGGAATTCGGACTCCACTCGCTACCCGAGCAGGGACACGATCAGGCGCGTCGAATACGGTGTCGGGTTGACCCTCGGGTTTACCAATTTCCTCTTCCCAATTTTCCATTTTTTTTTTTTAAATTGCAAAAATAGAAAAATTGAATAAAAGAAAATAAAGCAAATATACTAAAATTAAAAGATACCTTTGGGACTTCCTCCCAAGTGAGCTTGTTTAAAGTCACTAAGCTTGACTCTTCATGCTTCTTAAGCATGGGATCCATGTGGAAGAGGTTCTGGAATCTTCTCCACTACAGTAGGTTGGTTCAAAAGATCTCCCAGATTTTGTTTAGGTTCCATGGCAAATGTGGTGTTAACCTCTTCAAGATTTAGCATTTTTCTTTGTTTGGTCCTGGTGGAAAAAGCTTGACCATCTATGGTTGGCCTCTTAACCCCTTTCTTCACCTCAAACTCCATCTTGAGGTGTTCACCATGTTCTATCCTGATCTTGCCTCTTTTCACTTCGATCACCGCACCAACTGTTGCCAAGAATGGTCTTCCTAGAATCAATGGATCATCCGGTTCCTTATCCATATCCAGGATCATGAAGTCGGTAGGCACTTCCAGTCTCCCAATCCTTAGAGGCATATTCTCTAAAATGCCAATCGGATGTCTTACCGTTCTATCAGCTAGAACCAGATACTGCTTACTTGGTTTGAAGTCGGTGAATCCCAACTTGTTAGCAACTGAAAGCGGCATAATGCTGACCGAAGCTCCAAGATCACACAAACAGCTCTTGAAAATCTGAAATCCTATTGAACACGGCAATGTGAAAGAGCCAGGATCTTCAAGTTTTTCCTCAATTCTTACCTCGGGATCCAAACAAAGTCCACTTCTCAGAATTTCAAATCTGATCTCGTTGACAGCCTCCTTAACCTCATTCTCCAGTCTAGCTGCTTCCTTTGCAGCTTCCTGCTGAAGCTCATGTGGGGGCAAAAGCTTTCGTGGTGGAGCTTTGCGCTTAGCCATTCTCTCTGCAAGCGCCTCTAACTGGATGTCAAGTGCAGCATTGAACCTTTCCTCCAACTCCCCTCCTACCAGTGTAGGTGGTTGAGGCTGATCTCTTTTCTCAATATCTACTCGATGCATCATCCGATCAACACCATCGTGTAGGTCATCGGGTTCCACTTTGGGTTGTTCGTCAGTTTGTGATTCTTGAACCAGTGCTCGATCATCAACTCGATCAGTCTCTTCGGGTGTAAGCTCGGGTTCATACTCGAATATATAGTATTTGGACTCATTCTTCATTGAGTCATCCACATCATCCCCATCTTGATCATCACTGTCCCCATTGAGGTAGTCCTCATAGTCATCATCCAAGAAAATGGCTTGAGCAGTTGCATAATCTTTGGGGTTTTGAACAGCTTTACCCGGCAGTTGATTGATCTTTGGTGCGGGTTGGTTGTTTTGGTGGCCTTCCAGGTATCAAACCTTTGTGTTGAGTGATTCGTACTTGGCATTGAGTTCATTGTATCCTGAGTCAATCTTGTTGCTCATTTCGGCGAATCGTGTCGCGATGTCCATAGAAGCTGTAGCCTGTTGCTGAATCATTTGCTGAATAAGACCACGTAACTCGGCTTCTTGGGACTGGTTCGGTGGACCTTGGTGTTGTGGGAAACCCTGGTGGTTGGTTGTAGGTCCCTTGGTATTGTTGTTTAGGCGCATAGCCTTGGTTGTACTGGACAAAAGGCTTCTGTTGGGTCTGGTTCCCTTGAACTGCAGATGGGTAGGTTTGATCTTGAGGATTCGCAACATTCGGGTTCCGATAAGACAGATTCGGATTCGGCTTGAAGTTGTTGTACCCTCTATTGTAACCTCCTTGGTTGTTGATGTAGTTAACATCCTCTAGCTGCATAGTCTCCCCATCTTGTTGTTGAAACTGCTCTTCTTCTGATATAGCATGTACATGCTTTTGCTGGTTGAGGAGCTGATCGAGCTTGTCATTGAGGGCTTTTATGTCCCTCTTGTACTTGGCATCTTCCTCTCCTGTAGATCGCACAGAGCGATCATATTCCTCATTGTAGTTGCCATCAGATTGAGCCAATTTCTCAACTAGGTCCCAACCTTCATCAACATCCTTGTTGAGGAAGTTACTATTGTTTGCGGTGTCCAGCAACATCCGTATCTTGGGGACCACTCCTCGGTATAGTGTGCTCAGCAATGAAGCATTACTAAACCCGTGATGTGGACATCGAGTTGTGTACCCCTTGAAACGTTCCCAAGCTTCATTGAACATTTTGTTGTTCTTCTGTACAAAGCTGGACATTTCATTTCGCAGCCTTGCGGTTGTGGAGTTTGAGAATAATTTGGCCAGGAATGCCTTCTTGCACGCTTCCCAAGTGGTGATGGACTCCTTAGGGAGCGATTTCTCCTAGATGTGTGCTTTATCTCCCAAAGAGAATGGGAAAAGCCTGAGCTTGAATCCATCTTCACTGACTCCATTTATCTTAGTTAGGCTACAGAGCCTATCAAATTCATCCAGATGATCCAATGGGTCCTCCATTGGCAGTCCATGAAACTTGTTGCTTTGTATCATCTGGATGAGACTACTCTTGATCTCAAAATTGTTGTTCTGCACAGCTGGTGGCATAATGCCATTTCTCTGAGTGCGAGTAGTCGGAGCATCTCCTCCTCCTATGTTGGTCCTTGCTTGAGGAGCTGGTGGACCGTTCTCATTATTCATCGTCTCCTCAATGGTTGCTAGTTCCGGTTGAACTTGTTGTTGTCTGAGTAGCGAAGGTCTGTCGATGTTGTCGATGAAAGGACTCAGGTTCTGGCTATCTCTGGATCGCGTTTGCATGCACAGGCAAGTGTCCGAGTGTGTACTCGAGGATCAACTCGATCTAGGTGATCGAGTGACGGGTCGGGTGGGTGCTCGGGTTGTACCTGAGAGTCAAAACAAACAAAGGCGAAAGCAAACAAGTCAGTATCCGAAACGAATATAAACAAACGAACTTGATCTAGCAAGTCCTGAAATCCTAAACGTAGCAAAATAAAACAACCAAATGGCAACGGCCCCAAATTGATAGACTAGTTTTCACCAAGGGTATCAATTCCCTATGCAGTTGTAGTACAAAGGGTTATCAATCCAAATGGTTGTGTATTGCTAGCAGATAGGATGCAATCAGAATCAAGCAAGTCAAGCCAAGCAATAGGGTATTTGGTTCTAACAGTCCTAATATAAACAGAGTAAAAGAATATAGACAAGTAAACCACACGACCTAAGCACTCGATGCAAGCAATCGAGTACAGGATCGAGTGGGGTGATCGAGTATGCAAGTGAACTATGAACAGCTCGAGGTATTACTCGATGCAGGTTATCGTGTACCTGATCGGGTAAGTGGTCGAGTAAGTAAGGAAAATGCAAGAAATGAAATACGAAAGTTCCTAAGGATGGGGGTAATCGAATCCTAAGTGTTCTAGACCAATACGGATGCCTTACATGCCTCAAGCAATTATTTCCTAGACAATGAACCTCTAAAATCTTGTCACCACACTGTCGCACTAGTAACAATCAACCTTGAACATACTACCACACTGTCGCACTAGCAATATGAACAAGCAGGCATTAAGAACAATTCATTTTTGTCAGTACACTTAGACTTATCTGATTTTGTCACTCAAAGTTAAGTATACCTCTAGCATTGACCTAATCAAGCATTTTATCTACTCCTTTTGGCCTGTAGCATTGTAAACGCCCTAGATCTAATCTCAACCTGTCGGTCTGTTGACCGCATTAAGAACATCAACCTAGAAGGAAATTTATCTATCATAACAATCAACTAAAGCATCCTAACTGATCAAGAACACCTAATCATCTATCCCATCCCTAGAAACTTTGCTACACTACTCGGACATAGAAATGAATGATAAAGCCATAGAAATAAACGAAAATGACATTATTTAAAAGATAGAGTAGAGTAGAAAAGAGTAGGGATAAAAGATCTATGAAAAACTACAAATTAAAAGTACAAAAACAAGAAAAAATGTTGAGTCGCTCAGTTCTCTTATAGAAGCTCCCGCTCTCTGGTTTGAGGGTCTGCGGCGTGCTCGTTTGCGAGCTAGAAAAAGAGGGGGTTTATATATGAAAACCCATTTGACCTAGCTTCCCAGACCTGCTCGATGGTCTACTCTATGGGGTACACGAGGCTTGAGTCGGGTAACTCCTCGGGTGGATCTTCGGGTTGCTCTTCGCGCTCTTGGATCCTCTTCGATCGTGTTGGGGTTCGGACTTGTTCTTGTAGCTCGATGGCTCCTTCGGGTACATGCTCGAGTTGTCCTTGTTTTTCCCCATTTTGGCTCTTTAGCACCTGTTTTCATCCAATATATGCAAATGCATAAATGCAACACCCTAAATGCTCTAAAACTTGATTCCTACAGTAAATGGTCTAAAAATGCTAAGTTAGAGGTATGAACAATGCAAAATATGGACAAAAAAGGATGCTAAAAACATGTAAATCAGAGTGTTATCAGACCCCCAAACTTAAATCTTGCTAGTCCTCTAGCAAGTAAGTAAGAAGGTACGGTTTGAAAGTGGGGACTCATAACCTTAAGATACTAACCGAAGGATGCAAGCTATAGTCCTTAAAGATAGTTTAATGGTGCTAAGATCAATCAACATACTTACAAATATTTTTCTATGCTTATTGCCATGCATCGATCTAGCTTAACCTCCAACTAAAGATAAGGAACATCTCTTTCACATTCAATTAAGTGTTTGGCAAATTCTTGCAAATGGAAGGTGAATCAAGCTCAATCGGTTTCAAGGGTAAGGCTTTTTGATAAGGTGGTTTCTCTCAAAAAATGGAATGCTAGACAGTCGTGAAAACTATCTAAGACTAAAAACAATTTGGGCATACAAAGCTTAACTCTTGATGATCCATCCTTTTCTCATACATTCATAATATATTTTTTTATTTAAACCTCCTAGAATTTAACTACCCACACCCTTGATTTTAACTCTTTTTTTTCTTCTTTTTTTCTCCCTAAGGTTTAGACTTTTAGACTTTAAAATTCTAGCTTTTAATCTCTCTTTTTTTTATTTTTTTTTCTTTCTTTGCTAAACTTCTAATATACATATATTCTTTTTCTTTCTTTCTAGGAGACTATAGCAAGAACTTTTTCTTTCTTTTTTTTTTACTTAGAGACTTAGAGCTAATTAATTCTAACCTTAGGGACTTTTCTCTTCTTTTTTTATATTCCACAACCCATCCCCAAATAAACATTTTAACCACCTATCCTTCAAAACCGAATCTATTAGCTAGTTCAAATCTAACTTAGCTAAATCAAGAGGCAGTTCTTTGTCGTTCTCAATATTCTCAAGGTTTATCAACCTATAGCACAATGAAAAAGGCCTCACTCAACAATTCACATCAAGGTTTGAAAGAAAGGTTTGGGTTCATGGGTAGGACAAATGAATCGGGTTAAACGAAAAGATTGGTAAAATGAGGAGTGCTAACCCGAGTTTAGAGTTACCATGAGCAAGTATTCAAGTTCCATAAGCAAGACAATTAAAGTTCAAATTAAATCCAATAATATAGAGATGTTCTAATGTTCAAGCAAGTGGAGGAAGCATTCAATCGACACAAATGGTCTAAGCAAAGATTTTTCATTTTTTTCCAAAGATTGATCTAGAAACAATGAACTGAGACTAAGGGCTATAGCTTCAATCCTAAGGTTTGATTTTTAAGCAAGGTGGTTTTAATCATTGTCCCCTAAGATGCATATGCAACAATCCTATATGAAACAAACTAGACTCAATCCTAATATGCAAATGCAACTACATGAACACTCTTCTATTTTTTTATTTTTATTTTTTTCGAAATTTTTCAAATTTTTTTGGGTTTTTTTTAATGCACATAGATGCAGACTCAAATGAATAAAACTAGCATGCAAAAATTTGAATAATAAAAATAAGAAAATAAAACACAATGTTAAATACATTCTAGGACCCTCCCCCAAACTTAAATTACACAGTCCCTTGTAAATAAATGTTGGAAAAGAATCCAAGAATCACACAAAATGAATTAAACTAAATGCAATGTTATTTACAAAGTTTGGATGAATGTGGTACCTCATGGGTTGGTGAAGAAGGAGGTTGCAGCAGCCTCCATACTTGCCAACGTATAGCCAGGGTCGTCTCTGGCTTCAGCAGGTGCCGGTGTTTGCTCGTCAGAGAGCTCAGTAATGCGCACGGACGACTTACTCGGACCAGCATCCGAGGTTTTGATCGAGGGTGGGATCGCGTAGCTCATCGGGTAGGGCATCGGGTAGTAGGACGGAAATGGTGGAAGAGGCCCAGAATGATCACCGGTGTATCCACTCGCAGGGTGCATCGTCTACGGCATCGTGAATGGCATCTGGTATGGTGAAGGAAAAAGTCCAGCATAATCACCCGATTGGGTGCTCGATGGGTGCATCGGATAGTGCATCGTGTACCCCATCGGATTGCGTGTCGGGTAAGCGTCAGAGTGGCTTTTCCTCAATGCTTCTGGTCGGGTGATGTCCTCCTCAGCTTGGGGCTCGTATGATGATGCTCTTTGAGGTACAGGAGGTGGCAGTCCTCGAGTTCCTCCTAGTGGTCCGCTTCTCCCCATCCATGTAGGTGCTTGTGCCGAGGTAGGTGCCGAGGCACAGCTTGCCTTGTCTTGCAACTCCTTGATCTGACCTCCCATTACCTTCACTGAACCGGCAAGATCCTTCACCTTCTTCACCAAGAACTTGTTCATCTTTTTCAACCATCTGATCCTTTTGTGAGCTTCTCTCACTCCAACCGGTTGCTTTTGAGAGCATGTATACTCCTCAAAATCAAAATCCTCCGAGCTATCTCCTTGTCTCTGCCGGTTTCTTCTCTCTTCTCAGCCTCGGACTCCTCCTCCGGGTTGTACAGCTCTTCCAACGGCGGTGCGAAGTCAATGTTGTGCCCTAACCGAACCTTGGTGTATGCGCCATTGGGTAAAACCATTTGAGCAGCTCCGGCGGTTGGATGGACAAACTTGAACAATGTCATGTCATTAGGCCTTTCATAGGCCAAGAATCTCGCCAGCATGAGGTAGTCCGTATCCAGCCACCTTCATTCGTGGACAATTCCCTTTAAGGGCACATCGCATGCCACTAAGATTGGTGTAACTAGTCCCCCAATAAAGATCTCTCCGCCTCCTTCTCTCCTTTTCACAGCCCAAGATTTCAAGTACAGGAATTGATCGAGTAGCACGAACAACATACTAGTATCAGCTATGTCTCCTACTAGCGGAGTTCCATCCCTAGCACTATCCAAAACTCCACACAATGCAACATCCAACAACTGAAGCTCGTGGTCGTTCACATTCCCAGTCTCTTTTCTAACAAAAAGAGTGCATGCGAGGGATTTGTGAAAATACCTCAAAACAGGGCTCCTTATTTGAGCAGATTTGGAGCTCGTGGACTTGTTGGGGTGTTTGTCTCCTATTGTCAGCCATAGGGACCTCATCTCTTCCTTGTTGACCTCCATACCTTTCCCAGTACCAGCTTTGAACCCATACAGCGTCTCCATCTCCTTGAAAGTCAGCCGGTATCCCGTGTTCCGAACGGAGAAGGTGATGAACCCGATCCCCCCATCGGGTAGTAGGGTCGGGTGGTCCTCAAAATAGTGCAGCTTTAGGGTTGAAAGGAAGTGGACCGTCTCCTCCTCATAAGCTTCTAGATGGGATCGCATCATATTGCCCAGGTGGCACATGTCAAACAGAAATTCAACATCTCTAGCAATGCCCAATTGCTTCATGGTCTCACGGTGAGGGTATCGGGTACCAACGAAGCTCATCTTCCGGAAGACTTTGAACAATCTCGCCGGAGTGTCGACTTCCTTTTGCTTCAGCCTCCGCGAGGCTTGACAGGTCCTCTCTCTATGCTCCTCTTCTCTTTCTCTTTCCTCCTCCTCAGCGTGTTGATCTTCTTCAACCACTGCTCTCTCAACCACCTTCTCAGCTTTCTCCGAAGCCGGTCTCTTCCCCCTTGCAATTGCGGCTCTACTCCTTGATCGAGAGGTTTGGATCTCACCTTGTTCTTCTCCTCCATCATCAGAATCGACCTCCATAGGGTCGGTAAGCGTCTTTTCGGACGTAGACAGGTCCCTACATCGAGGAGAACGACGGACAACACTCGCCATTGGACTCGGTGAGCGAACTCGGGGGCTTACTCGATCGGTTACTCGAGCATCTGGTCGGGTGGTGGATCGAGTTGTGCATCAGGTTGGGGAGGCTAAACGTCCACCTAACGGTCAGGAATGTGGAACGTTTCCTCTTCCTTGGGGTTGTTGAACATCGGCGGCGTCTCCTCCGGTTGTAGCAGCGGTGGAGGTGGATCTTCTTCCTTTCCTTTGGTAGGTTCTAGCGGTTAGCTCCATATCGATTACTTGAGAAGAGAAAGAAAAACTAGTTCTTTGGATTAATAGGGTTAGTCTCCAAAGAAAATCGAGTAAGACTTGAGGTTGAGAGATAATAGAAACTATGAAACACAAAAGCTTTAGGTTTGAGAGAAACTTATCGGTGATGCTTGGGGAGAGAAAGTCGAGACCCTTAAATAAGCTACGGTTTGGTTGGAGGGCTTCGCCGAGAGTGGGCTTGGCTTGTGGAATTCGGACTCCACTCGCTACCCGAGCAGGGACACGATCAGGCGCGTCAAATACGGTGTCGGGTTGACCCTCGGGTTTACCAATTTCCTCTTCCCAATTTTCCAATTTTTTTTTTTTAAATTGCAAAAATAGAAAAATTGAATAAAAGAAAATAAAGCAAATATACTAAAATTAAAAGATACCTTTGGGACTTCCTCCCAAGTGAGCTTGTTTAAAGTCACTAAGCTTGACTCTGCATGCTTCTTAAGCATGGGATCCATGTGGAAGAGGTTCTGGAATCTTCTCCACTACAGTAGGTTGGTTCAAAAGATCTCCCAGATTTTGTTTAGGTTCCATGGCAAATGTGGTGTTAACCTCTTCAAGATTTAGCATTTTTCTTTGTTTGGTCCTGGTGGAAAAAGCTTGACCATCTATGGTGGCCTCTTAACCCCTTTCTTCACCTCAAACTCCATCTTGAGGTGTTCACCATGTTCTATCCTGATCTTGCCTCTTTTCACTTCGATCACCGCACCAACTGTTGCCAAGAATGGTCTTCCTAGAATCAATGGATCATCCGGTTCCTTATCCATATCCAGGATCATGAAGTCGGTAGGCACTTTCAGTCTCCCAATCCTTAGAGGCAGATTCTCTAAAATGCCAATCGGATGTCTTACCGTTCTATCAGCTAGAACCAGATACTGCTTACTTGGTTTGAAGTCGGTGAATCCCAACTTGTTAGCAACTGAAAGCGGCATAATGCTGACCGAAGCTCCAAGATCACACAAACAGCTCTTGAAAATCCGAAATCCTATTGAACACGGCAATGTGAAAGAGCCAGGATCTTCAAGTTTTTCCTCAATTCTTACCTCGGGATCCAAACAAAGTCCACTTCTCAGAATTTCAAATCTGATCTCCTTGACAGCCTCCTTAACCTCATTCTCCAGTCTAGCTGCTTCCTTTGCAGCTTCCTGCTGAAGCTCATGTGGGGGCAAAAGCTTTCGTGGTGGAGCTTTGCGCTTAGCCATTCTCTCTGCAAGCGCCTCCAACTGGATGTCAAGTGCAGCATTGAATCTTTCCTCCAACTCCCCTCCTACCAGTGCAGGTGGTTGAGGCTGATCTCTTTTCTCAATATCTACTCGATGCATCATCCGATCAACACCATCGTGTAGGTCATCGGGTTCCACTTTGGGTTGTTCGTCAGTTTGTGATTCTCGAACCAGTGCTCGATCATCAACTCGATCAGTCTCTTCGGGTGTAAGCTCGGGTTCATACTCGAATATATAGTATTTGGACTCATTCTTCATTGAGTCATCCACATCATCCCCATCTTGATCATCACTGTCCCCAGTGAGGTAGTCCTCATAGTCATCATCCAAGAAAATGGCTTGAGCAGTTGCATAATCTTTGGGGTTTTAAACAGCTTTACCCGGCAGTTGATTGATCTTTGGTGCGGGTTGGTTGTTTTGGTGGCCTTCCAGGTATCAAACCTTTGTGTTGAGTGATTCGTACTTGGCATTGAGTTCATTGTATCCTGAGTCGATCTTGTTGCTCATTTCGGCGAATCGTGTCGCGATGTCCATAGAAGCTGTAGCCTGTTGCTGAATCATTTGCTGAATAAGACCACGTAACTCGGCTTCTTGGGACTTGTTCGGTGGACCTTGGTGTTGTGGGAAACCCTGGTGGTTGGTTGTAGGTCCCTTGGTATTGTTGTTTAGGCGCATAGCCTTGGTTGTACTGGACAAAAGGCTTCTGTTGGGTCTGGTTCCCTTGAACTGCAGATGGGTAGGTTTGATCTTGAGGATTCGCAACATTCGGGTTCCGATAAGACAGATTCGGATTCGACTTGAAGTTGTTGTACCCTCTATTGTAACCTCCTTGGTTGTTGATGTAGTTAACATCCTCTAGCTGCATAGTCTCCCCATCTTGTTGTTGAAACTGCTCTTCTTCTGATATAGCATGTACATGCTTTTGCTGGTTGAGGAGCTGATCGAGCTTGTCATTGAGGGCTTTTATGTCCCTCTTGTACTTGGCATCTTCCTCTCCTGTAGATCGCACAGAGCGATCATATTCCTCATTGTAGTTGCCATCAGATTGAGCCAATTTCTCAACTAGGTCTCAACCTTCATCAACATCCTTGTTGAGGAAGTTACCATTGCTTGCGGTGTCCAGCAACATCTGTATCTTGGGGACCACTCCTCGGTATAGTGTGCTCAGCAATGAAGCATTACTAAACCCGTGATGTGGACATCGAGTTGTGTACCCCTTGAAACGTTCCCAAGCTTCATTGAACATTTCGTTGTTCTTCTGTACAAAGCTGGACATTTCATTTCGCAGCCTTGCGGTTGTGGAGTTTGAGAAGAATTTGGCCAGGAATGCCTTCTTGCACGCTTCCCAAGTGGTGATGGACTCCTTAGGGAGCGATATCTCCTAGATGTGTGATTTATCTCCCAAAGAGAATGGGAAAAGCCTGAGCTTGAATCCATCTTCACTGACTCCATTTATCTTAGTTAGGCTACAGAGCCTATCAAATTCATCCAGATGATCCAATGGGTCCTCCATTGTCAGTCCATGAAACTTGTTGCTTTGTATCATCTGGATGAGACTACTCTTGATCTCAAAATTGTTGTTCTGCACAGCTGGTGGCACAATGCCATTTCTCTGAGTGCGAGTAGTCGGAGCATCTCCTCCTCCTATGTTGGTCCTTGCTTGAGGAGCTGGTGGACCGTTCTCATTATTCATCGTCTCCTCAATGGTTGCTAGTTCCGGTTGAACTTGTTATTGTCTGAGTAGCCGAGGTCTGTCGATGTTGTCGATGAAAGGACTCAGGTTCTGGCTATCTCTGGATCGCGTTTGCATGCACAGGCAAGTGTCCGAGTGTGTACTCGAGGATCAACTCGATCTAGGTGATCGAGTGACGGGTCGGGTGGGTGCTCGGGTTGTACCTGAGAGTCAAAACAAACAAAGGCGAAAGCAAACAAGTCAGTATCCGAAACGAATATAAACAAACGAACTTGATCTAGCAAGTCCTGAAATCCTAAACGTAGCAAAATAAAACAACCAAATGGCAACGGCGCCAAATTGATAGACTAGTTTTCACCAAGGGTATCAATTCCCTATGCAGTTGTAGTACAAAGGGTTATCAATCCAAATGGTTGTGTATTGCTAGCAGATAGGATGCAATCAGAATCAAGCAAGTCAAGCCAAGCAATAGGGTATTTGGTTCTAACAGTCCTAATATAAACAGAGTAAAAGAATATAGACAAGTAAACCACACGACCTAAGCACTCGATGCAAGCAATCGAGTACAGGATCGAGTGGGGTGATCGAGTATGCAAGTGAACTATGAACAGCTCGAGGTATTACTCGATGCAGGTTATCGTGTACCTGATCGGGTAAGTGGTCGAGTAAGTAAGGAAAATGCAAGAAATGAAATACGAAAGTTCCTAAGGATGGGGGTAATCGAATCCTAAGTGTTCTAGACCAATACGGATGCCTTACATGCCTCAAGCAATTATTTCCTAGACAATGAACCTCTAAAATCTTGTCACCACACTGTCGCACTAGTAACAATCAACCTTGAACATACTACCACACTGTCGCACTAGCAATATGAACAAGCAGGCATTAAGAACAATTCATTTTTGTCAGTACACTTAGACTTATCTGATTTTGTCACTCAAAGTTAAGTATACCTCTAGCATTGACCTAATCAAGCATTTTATCTACTCCTTTTGGCCTGTAGCATTGTAAACGCCCTAGATCTAATCTCAACCTGTCGGTCTGTTGACCGCATTAAGAACATCAACCTAGAAGGAAATTTATCTATCATAACAATCAACTAAAGCATCCTAACTGATCAAGAACACCTAATCATCTATCCCATCCCTAGAAACTTTGCTACACTACTCGGACATAGAAATGAATGATAAAGCCATAGAAATAAACGAAAATGACATTATTTAAAAGATAGAGTAGAGTAGAAAAGAGTAGGGATAAAAGATCTATGAAAAACTACAAATTTAAAGTACAAAAACAAGAAAAAATGTTGAGTCGCTCAGTTCTCTTATAGAAGCTCTCGCTCTCTGGTTTGAGGGTCTGCGGCGTGCTCGTTTTCGAGCTAGAAAAAGAGGGGGTTTATATATGAAAACCCATTTGACCTAGCTTCCCAGACCTGCCCGATGGTCTACTCTATGGGGTACACGAGGCTTGAGTCGGGTAACTCCTCGGGTGGATCTTCGGGTTGCTCTTCGCGCTCTTGGATCCTCTTCGATCGTGTTGGGGTTCGGACTTGTTCTTGTAGCTCGATGGCTCCTTCGGGTACATGCTCGAATTGTCCTTGTTTTTCCCCATTTTGGCTCTTTAGCACCTGTTTTCATCCAATATATGCAAATGCATAAATGCAACACCCTAAATGCTCTAAAACTTGATTCCTACAGTAAATGGTCTAAAAATGCTAAGTTAGAGGTATGAACAATGCAAAATATGGACAAAAAAGGATGCTAAAAACATGTAAATCAGAGTGTTATCAAACTACTATCGGTCGCTCAACGGAGTAGGTCTCATACCTCTCACCAAGGAACGCACTATGAGCGAGGGCTTCTGTAAGACCCGGACCATAAAATTCCATACCAACATGTATTTTTCTGATATTAAACTTAGGGCCTATTGATTTTTATTTCGTTCATTCAACAATACGCGCCAGCCGTTAAGTAAAAACGAGTCAAATTAAACGTAAACATGCATCCAAATTCTATATGAGGTTCTAGCACAACGAGAGTCATGCAAATAGGCTATTACATCGTTTAAAATACTAGACTGAAAGCAAAACTACCCAAAGCCACCATCCTCTCCCTTCTTTGCCTTCGTCACGCGAGCTGGTCAGCCACTTAAATCTAGATCCTCGGACCTTTCTTTTCCTCCGACCATAAAAGGAGGCGTAAGCAAACAAGTTTTCTTAGTGGAGCGGTCATCCCGTCTCACTAGGTTAATTTCAATAATCTCAATCCGACATAGGTCTAATCCAATCAAGTCATGCATGTCATATAACCCATAGGATAGTTGTCCAAATCGTTTAGACCAACCATCCATTTATTGCAATAAAAACATTAACCAAGACAAGCAAGCAATCAAGACTAAATAAACCATCGGTCAAGAGATCGACCAAAGAACTTGGCCACATTCACGCACTCACCTTCGGTTTCGACCCAAGGTGCTAACTCTCGGCTTTCTCTTGTTCTATTCGCGAATCTGATCCCCATCTCTACTGGGACAGATCAAACACCATTACTATCCGATGTTAGAACCGTAAACTATTGATGGACTAGGTTGGAGGATTTTTATGCGGTGCTCTCTCGAGAGCTTAGGGTTATCAACCTATTTATAGGGTCGACTAAACCGCCTTGAGCTTTCCCAAAATTATAGGGTCGACTAAACATGCCTGCATCATCAATCACTGTAAACTTGGGATTTGTTTCTTCAATTCAAACATATGTTCACTATTGTCACTTCAGTCGTTTCGAACTCTCCATTTCCACATTCGGATAACCATGGTCCAACTAGACTGATGCTCACTATGAACAGTGCCATCATCCGCCGTGAATGTTCTGCTCTCCGTCCGTGGCTAGTACTGCATACGTACCGCGACTCGTACCGCTAGGTTACCCATAGCAGGTCGTTAAAGCTTCCCTCGCAATTGTGATGCATCCAATAGAGAAGACAGTGCGAGTTTTGCTCTGTTGAGTTATGCAGGGCTTTGGACCCGGAAACTAAGATCAATTAGTGGCTTTAACCAATGTGTGTTATAGAAAATCATTTTTAATCTATATATACACAGTTATTTGAAGCTTATGATTATGAATTTTTTAGCCAGAATAAAAATTTGTAAATATGATTGTGTATATGATTCTCTGCAAAGCGTTTTGTAATATATTCATTACATTATCAAAGCTAGATTTCGATTCGCACTGACGTCTAAAGAGATAAACTCATAGACTCATAGAACACAGATTACATGTCATGCCTCATTGCTTTCACCTACTCCTTCTTTCATTGCCTCTCTGTCTCATCTCCTTTCTTCATCTTCCCAATTGTCTCTTTCATTTCTTCTCTCTCGGTGTATCTGATTTCTCCTCACACTGTAATCATACCACTTATCCCTTTTGTCCCTTTCTCTTACTTCTTCCTGATGTTGTGGTTTTGGCCTTTCCGTGACGGTTATTTAGGCTACGCTTGTTCTTCGCAGATGGAGCATAGATGCTTGAACTGAGTTGCTTTGCATCGTTAACACTAAGGTCCTCTACATAATCTACAAAGGTGTGAAGAATGCAATCACGGTAAAACACTTCGGGCGTAGCTCCAAAACCTTGGATTTCAACACTTCGGAGAGTGTTCCTTTCGGGATTGTAGTAGAAAACATAAAAGGGTTCACACATAAATTTCAAGCTTGAAAATACAATCTCACCTGCAGCAGTCGCCCCAGCAAGATCAATATCTATGTCTTTATTCACGAGCAAAGTGTAGTCATATGTTGACCATTCATGTTTCTCCATATCCTCTAGAACCCACATACTAAACTCATTGGAAAAGTTCTGATGATGAACACCTAATTTACCCTTATAGTTTATCAAACTAGTACTAGAGCAATTACAAAACCATTCTGCATCAACAAACTTAAATTTTTCTGACCTAACATCAAAACAAACTAGCAAATAAGTATAAGTTTTGACATAAGGCGTGATAACTCACTATTTTACACTTTCTTAGACATCTTTTTATTCATGTTTTGCATTGTATATAGCCTAACCTTAGCATTTTTAGGTCCTTAGCCTTAGATATTTGCATTTAGGTATTTTAGGGTGTTGCATTGCTGCATTGTTGCATTTTGGATGAAAACAAGTACTTTGGAGCTTAAAAATAGCAAAAAGAAGGATTCACAGTTTGCAGCTATCACAAGGAAGGACCTGGTGCCATTTATGAGGTTTACACAAGAGGATTTGAAACATCAAGAAGGAAAATGGAGGCAGCTGACCATACCACCCGACCATTACCAAAGAGCACCTGGTCTAGTTCATGAAGAGACCCTCAAAGATAAACTCGATTCTATTGGGATTCAGCTTCTGAGTGTTTCATCAAAGATATCGGAAATCGAGTTAGCTTTCTCATGGTGGTGACGTCAGGCTAATCGGAGGTTCGGTTCAAGAGTTATCCTTGTTTTAGTGAACGTACATCCGGATTGAAGAATGGAACCACCCGATCACTTATCCGATCATGCACCCGAAGTGGAGCTAGAGTTCCACATCTTGTAGACCTTCGAAAACCTGCTGACGTGGCTAGGTCAACTTATTTCTTTATAAATACCCCCTCTTAACCCTATTTTCGATAGACAAGAGGCGAGAGCCGTTTTTACACTTCTCTTTGAGTAAATTCTCCAGTTTTTGTTATTCTTTCAACTTGAGTTCTGTTTACATTTTGCTATTGCTTCTTTTTCAACTTGAAGCTAAAACATTCATCTCTTTTTCATATTTATGATTATGCAATTTTTATGTATTTCTAGGTTTATGTTCTTTGCCATGAGATCTAAATAGTGAATTAAAGTTTATAGGGACAAACATAGCTAAAATCACAAAACATATAATAAAACCAGCCAAGACAATCTTAAAGGATTAAACCATCCAAAACCAACATAAAAGAAACCACAATGGAATGATCTGTTTTAAAAAATAAATGTATGCTGTGTGACTTATATCACCACTCTGCTGTTTTCAGTTCCCAACCGGCAGCACTATAACATATATTTACATTCTCCTATCTATGGGGATGCATCTAAGTCACCAGAAACCATCCTCCATCAATGTCCGAATTCTTGATAGTAATATAGAGAAGAGACAAGCAAATAGCGATAAGTCCTGACCAAACATACACAATTGTCGGTGTTCTTCCTCCTCTTCCCATCAAACCTTTCGCAAACGGATACATATGAAGCAACACCCAAGCAGCAAAGAAAGTCCCACCAAGAAGATTACTCCACTGTGGTCTCTCACTGAAAACAGTCCTACAAACCGCGAAGAGTATCGCTACGATGTTCAAGATTATGATAGTCAAAGGAAGAATCATCAGAGCAGTCCATTTAAAGAGATAAAGATCAGCGAAATCATCCTCTTCTTCATCTCCTCCTGTTGAAGATTTTGAAGTCAAGGTGAATGAGATTTCGATTCCGGCTATGACTTTGAGTATACCTTGAAGCACCGCGACTAAATGTGCGCTAGTGCCGCCTATTAACCAGAACTGTTCGTTTCTCCACCATTCTTCTAAAGAGATACCTGACCACTTGACTTCAAGAACAGCTAATCCACAGAGAGACAATGTGATTATCAAAAGATAAACGAGGAATGATCCGGTGAATGTTTCAACAACGAAGTGACCAGAGAAGAGAGATAACGGCGGGAGGAAGCAATAGGTTAAGATGAAAATGCTTGTGAATGGGTATATTCCAACGTTGAGGTAAGATATTCTCTGGAAAAATTTGAGTTTTCGACCCGCGAAGATAGCGTTGTTTCGGGAGAAGAAGATCTCGACTGAACCAGTGGCCCAACGGAGAACCTGGTGGAGCCGGTCAGTTAGGTTTATAGGTGCGGTTCCGCGGAATGCGTCTGGCTCCGTTACACAATAGAATGATCTCCATCCTTTTTCGTGCATTCGAAAACCTGTCACCACATCTTCGGTTACTGATCCGTAGATCCATCCGACATTGATTCCCCATTCTGTTTTGTCCTCGTACCAACAAGAGATCACGTTAACCGCCTCGTTTACCATCGCAACATCAAGCGGTTCACGGCTTCCGGTTAAAGAACCAGGAGGACGCCCGCGTCTGCTCGAGTGAACCGAAGCTAGTGGCCTACCTTGAAACTCCGCGACCTTAACTGAACTCACGAGCATACTCGAGCTACCGAATTGCTTTGGAATCAAACTCTGATCTTCGTCCTCGACGTCAATGTAGTGCTCTGGTTCAGAAGCTACGGTTGCGGGCCTGCGTTTCTTGATCCGCGGGAAACAGCAGTCGTAACAACCAGATGGTTCTTCGTACGCCACAAAAACATCAGGCGGGTCAAAACCGTAAAGCGCTGTTCGACGGAAGAGGCATCCTGTCCCAACATACATTGGACCTTGGATCCCATCGAGAGCCCGTAGATTAATGTCAAAGAAAACAGTATTTTTGTTAGCATAGCGGTCAGAAGGATCGATTCCTTCAAACCTCTGCGGAAACTGAACATAGCAAACGCGGTCACCATCACGGTCCATCATGAAACAGATCCCATTTCTAAATGCTTTAGAGTTGTAGACATAATGGTCACAGTCCAAGTTCAAGATGAACGGTCCATTAGACATTATAGCCGAGGCTCGTACCAAAGCATTCATAGCTCCTGCCTTCTTGTTATGGTCATAGCCAGGTCGTTTCTCGCGGCTCACGTAAACAAGCATCGGCAAACGAATGTCTATCCCTTCAAAATCAAGTGTGCGCCCTTCACCACCTCTCCCCATAACTGTTTTGTCTCCTGGAGGATCAAGTAATACCTACAAGCAAAACAAAAATCACCATTCTCAATGAGTCAAAACTCAAACGCTATATATCAAACAGATCTCAAACCATGCGTTTTATTTACCTGTATGACACTAGCGTGATCACCTCTGGAATGGTGCGGACAAGGGACAGCCCAAGTACCTGGCCAGTGAGTTCCATCGCTCATCCAAGTAGCTTTAGGAGCTACTAAAGCAGGCCTTGGCTCCTTGAATTGGTCCTCTTCAACTCTAATCTTCCAATGCTTCCATTTCTCTAAAGCTTTAATCTCTTCTTTGCTATTAAACGCATCCGATCTCCTTCTAATGGAATGAGACAGCGCGTTAACCCGAACCTTAAACTCCTCGTAGCCTCGTTTAACGTACCGTCGATCTCTAACAAAATCATGCCTCACCATTCCCTTATAAGGATCCCTCTTCAAACCAAAGTAACTCTCCGGATTCCTCGGCTCGATGTTATGTTTCCTACAAAACGGCACCCATGTTTTCGCAAAGCTAGCCGCTTCAGCCATTGCTTCAAAGGTAAGAAGCGATCCTCCATCATCTGAGAGATAACAAGAGAGCTTCTGAACAGGATAGTCAACGGATAAAATGGATAGGATTGTGTTGGCTGTAACTAGTGGAGGCTCTTTCTCTGCATCAGCCGTTGAGACAAACACATCAATACCCGGAAGATCCGATTTCTCGGTCGGTTTATCGGGCTCTGATGACGGTTCGAATGTCTCCTTTAAGGCTTCGATATCGGTTCCGTGGTTCACAGGGAACAACTTAGGTATTTGGTCGAGTAACCAAGAGAAAGCAAACCAGATTTCGCAGATTACAGAGAGTAACCATAACCATATTGCTTTGTTGTTTGGGTTTCTGATTCTCCAGGTGAGAAACAGACCAAGAGATACAACTCGAACAACTATTAGAGTCCTGTAATAATAATAAAAAAAAAAAAAAATATAAACAAAATCACAACACATCCTGAAAAGTGTGACATCAAAGTGTTTGTAACTGACACGTGCAGAGAGAGATAATATTAGTACCGATAAAGAGCGATGATGAGCGGAGAGATTTTAACGATACGAGTTAAAGGATGCGATATCTTGTAAAGCAAGGTATCCTCTTCTTCTTCATCTTCTTCTTCTTCTTCTTCACTGTTTCTCAGATCGGTTTGATCCGGTTCGTCGTCTTTGCAAGATGAACCGGAATCGGTGTCTCCCGGAGCGGTCGGAACCGTCGCCGGATTTGGATCGATGTCACGGAGAACGATTGAAAGAGACGCCGGGTTGTTGTCCGGCGTCGGAGGGACCTGGACGATGTAACTGGTGTAATCTTCCCTGCTTCCGAAATCGCTGCCAGAGTTTGACACGTGGCTGATTCTGGGATGTCTTAAAGGAGATTCTCCGGACATCGTTTGATATATGAGCACAATCTAATCCTGCCGTCGCCGGAATCTGGAAAAATGCGACGGAGCCAAAAAAAAAAAAACGGCACTGAGTGAGAAATAAAGATTTATTTGGAGAATCAAAGTATTCGATTTTTTTAATGAAAAAGATCTGTGGAGAAAATTAAATTGAGAATTAAGAAACTCTTACCCTTTTCGATACAAAATCAGAATCACTGATGAGATTTTTCAAAAAAAAAAAAAAGGATACTTCTTCTCTGTTCTTTTTTTTTTTCAATTACCATTAAGGCAAAATCTCTGAAATATATCATCAAGAAACAGAAAGTTTTTGTACAGAATCCATATTAAATGGTAACAAATAAGAAGAGATTTTGTTACCTTAAATTAGCGAATTTTATTTAAATTAAGGAGTAATAAAATTAAAATGTGTTGAACACAGCTATTAATGCTGCTTTCACCAAGAGACGAAGAAGTGTGTACACCAAAGTGGGTGGTAGAAACGGGGAATTCGAGTCATTATGAAGGGTAGTTTTGGTATTTTATGACTGGTGCTGTTGCTGATTCATGCATTGACCTCGTCCACGCGCTGACTCAGAAAGGGAAAAGATTAGGACTAGGCCTGGACATTCGGTTAACCATTCGGTTTCGGTTCGGTTGTATTCGGTTTCGGTTATTTTGGATATAGTAATATAGTAACCATTTGGATATTTTTGAAATTTCGGTTCGGTTCGGTTCGGTTTCTTTCGGTTCGGTTTCGGTTTGGTTATTTAAATAAATAACCATAACTAACATAAATTATATTAACATTAACCAAATAAACCAAATATAACCAAAACTAACCGAATATAACCAAAATTAACCAAATATACAATAACAAAAATACAAAAAAGGGAAAAATATGGATTCAATTTTACAAAATAGTATTTAACTTTGTAAATTCAAAATAATAACATTTACATATATTGATTATTTAAAATATTTAATTGTTTTGAATCTAGAAATAATTTATATTTTAAGTTTATTTTATAGTTTTGCATAATATTAAGTATATAATATTTGATATCTTCTAGGTTTTCGGATATTTCGGTTAACCATTTAATTGTCGGTTCGGTTCGGTTCGGTTTCAGTTAGTTTGGATATAGATTTTTACTAACCATTCGGGTATTTGAAGAATTTCGGTTCGGTTCGGTTTGGTTTTTTTCGGTTCGGTTTCGGTCGGTTATTTGGTTATCGGTTATTTTGCCCAGCCCTAATTAGGACTATGTAAGGAAACGTTTGATTTTCCTTGATTTTCCTTAATTTTCCATTACTAATCAATCACTTATTGTAAGAGATACACAAGATTGTGAAATTGTAATCTTAGATTAACTAAAATAAATAAATAAAATTGTTTTTTTTTCGTAGGAGAGAGGGGGGGAGAAAACCTCCCCCGATTTATTTAACAGAAACTAAAATTACACTCGAACATTGCGTGGCAAAGCAGCCCCATTTCCATCATCCAACAAAATTGTTCGGACAGGGTCAGGACAAGAATCCAAAAAGAGAAAACCCAAATCTAATGAAAACGCATAGTTCGCTAATCCATCTGTCAGACAATTAGTTTCCTTATACACGTGTGTAACCCGGACTAACCAGACTCTTGCGATAAAGCCATGGCACAACTGAACCAGGAATGACAATAGATGAGCCTAGCTTATCCCTGCCCGAAGAAAACTTACCACCAACTCTGAATCCACCTCCAGCTCAACTCGTCTTATCCCACGCTCCCACGCTATAACCAGCCCATAGTACATTCCCCACAATTCCGCCATCAGAGCCGAACAAATGCCAATGTTCATAGAAAAACCGCACACCCACTCTCTCCTCTAATCTCAAATAACCCCACCGGTCGTAGCCAAACCTGGATTTCCCCATGACGCCGTCGAGACCTTAAACCAACCAACCGTTGGTTTTTTCCAACTAATCAGTTGTTCAACCGTACCCGCATGAACCTGTCGTCCTGCACCCAGATGATGAGCTTTTGTGACTTCGACAGCGAGCTTTCTCAAGAATCTCACCTTATCCCGGCACATACGATACTCACGAAACACATTTTCACACCTCCATTTCCATTCCCACCAAGCTGCAACACTAAACAGAGTCGACCAGGAAGACCCACCAGCAATTAGTCGCTCTCGCAAATTACTAAATAACCATTCAAGCAGCGACTTAGCAAAGAACTCCGGCTGTTTACTTCTCGGACCCAGCCTTAACCACACCCGTGCATTGCAGGACAGTCCCGTAACACATGTAAAATCTACTCCATAGCTCCGTTACAAATTTGACACACCGCACTCTCACCCATATGTCTTTGTACCCGCTCCACATTCGTTATTAGGACTTGTTGACTAACCAGCCATAAGAACAATCGAACTCGTTCCGGCACCACCACTTTCCAAATCCGAGCATAAAACTGTGACATACACGGTCTTGGCACTACGTCCTCGCTCAGCACAGAGTATGTCGAACTCATCGTGAATCCTCCATTAGAGGTACCCAACCAAGACAAACTGTCCTTCCTCCCTAGAAATCCCTTAAGCACCATCGAATAAAGTTGTAACCGTATACCCACTGGAAGATACTGTTCAAGTTGCGACATATTCCAACCCACGCCCTCTACCCAATACTCCTCTGTTCTCTTATACAGCTCATCTTCCGGTACTGGAACTACCGTCTGATGTACGTCCCAAACCATCTATCCAAGCAGAACCAAATCGAGCTGCCATCCCCTGGCACCCATCCTAGTCCCAACGAGACAACCTCTCTGAGGCCCACTCACACACTCCACCAAGTAGAAGACCAAGTACCCATCGGAACAACCCAAGAGCCATCATGAACATCCCCACTCTATATTTACAACGCAAAACTCTCACCCAATAAAATTGTTTCCTTTGCACACAAAAAAAAAACACCATGTTTCTTTGTTGTTAAATGAATGTAGATTTTTTTTTGGATGGAATTGTGATGTGTCTGCATTTTATAGGGTTTTAACTATAGTTTTTCGGATTGTTTTGAGTCTTTTCTTAGGTCCAAATGTGCTTTTAGAGTCTTTTTAGTCTTGTGTGAGTCTTTACAGGTTCTAGGTGACTTTGGAAGGAATCTGAGCGTTTTGGGGATGGAAATATGCATCTGGAGCTTAATTGGTTGAAGTCTGATCGAGCTAGAAGGCAGATGAAGTAAGAGCAGAAATTCATTCTGGATCGACTGATCCTTTTGGGATCGACCAGTCTCCGTCCCCGACGCAATCTTTCCTTTTCTGGTTTAAACCGACTTTTTAGGGATTTATTTTACTATTTAACCACGGGGCTCGACCCCTAGAAAGATAATTTTTACTCTACGCCGTTTTTGAGCACTTGTAAGCCTGGGAGAAGATCTCTAATCCTTTCTAACCTTTTGGAGAAGAATTCTGAACCCTATTATCTCTTTTCGCAATTCAAACATGTTTTCTTCATATTTGATTTGTGATTGTTTCTGTTCGATGTCTGAGTAGACTCTCTGTTGGGTTTCGGGTTTCAAAAGGGGGTTTTATGATTTATTGATTTAGGTTGTTAGATTTGGGATTGATCTCTTGTGTTCTTTATCTATTGTTGTTCTTATTGCTTAAACTAGATTAGCTACCTAGTTTATGATCTTAAGTTTAATTCATCTAGGCATCAAAAGTGTTGTTGAATTACTTGAAAGAACATAGGTGAGCAAGGTGATCCTCAGCCAACCAACAGTTGAAGTTGGGGCACCTTGTGAGCAAATCAAACTTGAACTTATTGCTTGCTAGGATTGTTTAGATTCAAACGACGGTTTAGGATTCATATAATTCCTTGCATAGAAAACTAATGCTGCGACAGTAGGTTAGTTTTATATTTGAGATTAGAGTTCAAGAGCGGTTCCTAAAGCTATCCTAATCCATCACCCAATTTCGTGATCATAACCCTTGATTGATTCCCTGCGCCCAATACTTTCTCTTAAATTTACAAACTCTTATTTATTTTCTGTTTTAATTCTGTTACTTGCAAAACAAACTTCCTCTTTGCTTTAGCTATACTCGGTCTATATAATTTCATAGTGTATCGTTTGGTATCTGTGGATTCGACCCTGAAGTGCTACGACGATACCACTTGATCGTGGTTGAGTGTGCTTTGGGTTATTGATTTAACTCTAGATCAAATTGAAATTGTATAGATTTAAAAAAAAATGTAAAATGTTAGTCAAAATATCATTTGACTATCCAATGAATCCATCTACTCAGGACTCAAGAGTCGGGACCAAAGTAATGTCCCTTTTTAAGAAGGTTTTAAACAAAAATTCATTGAACTTATTAACGGATTAGGTCCCATAGCCCATAATTAATTAAATTTAGATTATACTTAATCCTCTGTTATACAATTTCCTCACCTTCAACTTGATTTCCCTTGTACTATTTTAATTGTCGGAATCGGAAATAACTTATCGTCAAAAAGTTTGTAATGTATACATTTTCTATGTAAATTAAAAAAAAAAACTATATAAATAGATTTAGTACTCAATTAATATAACAGATCACGCATCAATCCTTAAAAGTTTGACTGTTTATTTTGTTAAACTTCCCATTAATTTTTCAATATATTTTTTAAATCAGAAAAGTGAAAAGTACTTGGTATGGTAGAAGCACTTCATAAACGGACGTCATCTAATGTTAATATTTCACAATTCATACTCATTCTCGAAAAGAATATGTGTATGCAGGTTTGACTTTGACATTATAAACAGTTTGTATGTTTCTTCTGTTGAAATTATATACACTCGTATTTGTATATTTCTCAACGAGTTAGAACATTCAAGTTTTAACGAGTCAAAAGATTAGTATGCTGATCATCCCAAACCATTACTTGAATCATCGTTTGAACTACCTTTTCATTTTTTTTTGTGTTTTTTTTTTTTTGTTCCCTTTATTTTATGTCTAAGTATTATAACTTGTAATGGGTCATACATACCAAACAAGCTAATAAGAACGAAACAAATCTTGCACGTAATATGGATAAGGGCTTTAATTAAGTATGCATTTTGACAAAACTTGTTTTTTCTTTTAATTAATCAAAAAAAAAATGTGAAGTGCTGTTCGCATGAACTTTCTCGAGATAGCTTCTAACTAGTTCTTCCATTGTACAATTGTTTCACGTAATGTACATATCTGACTAATACAACATTATAACGACTGCTTACGGGTAAGCATCCTAAATATATACCAGAAAAGTACGAATTAGAATCATAGATATCATGGATTCCAAGTATTTCCATATACAACCTGGTGGACCATACGGATGAGTTCAAGATGTACAGTATTATTGGTTTCCTTCCATTAGTGTGAGACATTTTTAACTATTTTATTGTGCTGAAGTAGTTGGAAGATTCACCATTTTGATTGAAAATTGACAAGGCTTAGAAGTTAGAATTCTTCCAATGTAATTCAATCATGGTTGGTTAAAACTAAAAGCATGGTTTCATTGATGAAGTGCATTGTCTTACTTACTTTGATATAGGGCGAAGCGAACTATAGAATCTTGGTACAACAGCCCAATTTAGCAGTTGAAGCTGAGAGTCAGAGATAGACTTAAACCATTTGCATAAACCATTTAAAAAGGGATTCGATAATTTAACAAAATAAGCTTAATATGAGCAACATCAAACTTGATTTGGTTCCAAGATTCAAGATTTCATATTTCTATTTTTTTTTTTCATATATTTTGTTCCCTCGGAATGATAAATTAACTTTTCACCTCAAATCTGAGTCTCTCTTCCCATGAATCTCTCCTAATGTTTTACCGAATCTTTTCAACAATATCTATACAAAAATATCGAAATATCAATATTACCCTTCACTCTTAGCCACCGTAGTAGTCCCTCTACTCTCTCTCTCCCCCTCCTTCTTCCTCCTCCCCCCGCCGCAGCAACACAGCCAGCTAAAACAACCGGCAAAGCAACAACAACTCCGACAACACTCAGAGTCGGGGCATTTTAAACATTTCCAACAAGAGCATTTTGGACATTTTGGCTTTCCAAAACAGCTGCATTTGAACTTAGGACAGCAACAACTACTTGCACAGCTCGGTTTCTTGCAGCAAGAGAAACATCCCTTAAAAGACGGACACGAACACTTGAGACAACCGCAACCACAACTGCAGCTGGGTTTCGGACATCGAGGTTTGGGACAGCTGCAGCTAGGTCTGCACAGTCCGGAACTACAACATCCTGTGGATTCATCTCGCCTACGGATTTCTTGCCAAATCTTCTCGAGACGAGACTTAGTGTTTGTATTCTCCATGTCTTGTATAAACCGGTAGAGATGTCTAATGTAGTCCGGATAGATCTCGAGGTTGCAATGTCCACCACCTTTAATCCAAAGCGGTTCATATGGTTCCTTCGCCATTTTCCAAAGCCTGTTTCCGTGTAACCAATTCACCACATCGTCCTCCGTTCCCTGCGTAACAATAGATAGTAAGATCAGTTAAGTTTTACGGATATAAATCGGGTTCAGGCTGAGGCTGAAGATACAGACATGAAACAGATTATGCTTACGTGTATGACAAGAACCGGGCATTTCACCTTCTTTATCTTGCTTACGTTCTGCAATTAAACAACAAAATCAGTAAGAGGATAGTATTAGAACCCCATGACCGGTTAGCTTCTAAACTTTCTATAGCCACTTCTAAATCAGTGAGCTTTCCAAATTAGCCATATCTACTTCTAGATCGGTTAGCTTCCAAATTAGCTATAGCTACTTCTTAATCAATTAGCTTCCACATTGGCCATATCCAATTCTAAACCGGTTAACTTCCAAATTAGCCACAGCCACTTTGTCAACAGGGTTAATTTTCAAATAGCTCATTTCCTGTGCTAACTAAACTTTCATCAATACATGGAAGTTGTTCATGTAAAATATCAGACTATCGACTAGTTTTGCACGGTTTGCTCATTCGCACTTCCTAAACCAGCAACTCTATGCCCATGAATGGGCAGAACAAATAGTAAAAAGCAGAGGGGATCTTTACCGAATAAATGTCACAGCAAAACTTGAACTTGACATGACATAGAACACGAAGACCAGAGAGGATGCCGCTATGAAGAACCACACCTCTAAGCCGTGGAAGCTTAGAGGCAAGGTGCAACGTCGGTCCACTGCCAACTGATTGACCATACAAGATCAAATCTTCTTGCCCAACCCCATAATCCGTCTGCAGACACTCGTAAACCGCCTCTATATCCGCATATGTATCGTACTCACTCGGCTGCAAACAAAAATTATAAACCACATCTCAGAGAACATTTTCAAACCGAGCAAACTAAAAAAAAAAAACTCAAAATAATGCAGAAGATTAATCTATGGATCGATACAGAGCATTTCTAGGCTGTATGAGACTGATACAGAAAAGTCCAATAACCTAAGAGGATTTCAACCTAAGAAGATTTCTAGGTTACATGTTCGATTAAAATTGTTATTGAGATTCAATCTATTTAGTAGAGGAGACGCATTGACACACCTTACCGGTAGAAGCTCCATAGCCTGAATAATCATACCTGAAAATTTAAAACAAAGATAACAAAAATCAAAATCAAAACTCAAAACCATTAATAAATGAAGTGTCATAAATTGACTGACCTATACTATTGATTACTAAAATGAAAGGTTACACTTACACCTTATATTATTATCACCAACCTATTTGAATCCGACGTTATCGAAGAGTAAATACACAAATTGATGGTGGGTAGGTGAGAAATTTCGAACTGAATTTTCAAAGTAAAACCAAAGGGACAAATTCAAGAAAATTAAAACGACACTAAATAAAACAAAAAAAGCAAAACACCAAACATTTTTACTAAAACAATGCAAAATTTATACACATAAAAAGGAAAAAGAAAATTTGTCGGAAATATCACCAAATCTGAGCTTTTTGGGCAACGAGACAAGACAAGAACCCATTTCCCAAAAGCGTGAGCTTTCTCAAGAAACGTAAAGACATAAAAATATTCATGGAGTTAAAAAAATGTGAAACTTTAACCCAAAAAAAAAAAAGAACAATTTTGTAGTAACAAATATTTTAAAAAAAAAAAATCAAAGGAAAAAAAAAACAACAAAAATCTAGGAAAAACTATGCTTAATTACTACATTCGGTTAGCAAAATATGCCTAATTTAATCATAGTTATTGATAAAACTGTCGATTAACAAACCTAATAAGCATCAAAAGAAATCTCAATAAGCAAATTACTTATCAAGTAAGATAATAGGTAAACACGAAACGACGACGTATGAAGAGTATGAACATCAGAGAAAGAGAGAGAGAGAGAGAGACCCCATGAGGTTGACTCGGAGATTGACTTTAAGTTGGACGAAGAGATCGAAGAGTTGTCCCAAATCTGCGGCATTCCCATGGGAATAGAGAAGCGTAAGTCTTGCGTTAGGGTTTCTCAGGTAAAAAGCTGTGACTTTGTTGCCGCGTCTTGTCTTCACCACTTTCACGTCGAGAGATGGGTCTCCGGCCGAGGGAAAAGTGGAGGAGGAGGAGGAAACGGAGGATACGGCGGAGAGTTTGCCGTCGGGGGTTTTGGTGAGGTGGTAGGTTGGAGGAGAAGGTGGGAAAAAAGCGAATTTAGCGGCGAGGTGAGAGAACATGCACCCCATTAGGTGAGTTCGTTACGGCGGAGAGTACAAAGATGTGTGCATCAGTCCGCCGCTAGAGAGATAGAAAAGAAAAAAACAGAGGAGGGGAGAGACTACACAGAGACTCAAGAGAGATAGAGAGATGGGGGAAAAAAAGAGTAAAGATATGAAAATGAAAGTACTACAAGAAGAAGATTAACAGAGAGATTAAAGAGAAGCAGAGAGAGAGAGAGAGAGAGAGAGAGAGGCTCTGGTTTTGTGTGTTTGTGTGTGACAGAGTACAGAGGAAGAAGGAGAGAGAGAGAGAGATGTGTGAGTGTGTGAGTAAAAGCGTGTGAGAGTGAACGTGCGTTTCCTAGGTAATTGGTTTAGTGCTCTGTCTTTACTGTTTCTTCTTCGTTTCTATTTCTTTTACAAGTAATTGTTTTTCTCTTCATTAATTTTTCCAAATTCTTTTTTATAAGAAAGGCAAAAAAAAACAATATCAATGAATTTTTTTGTTTGCTAATCCTGAAAAATACGCCATCTCATGAAAATTTGGGAACAATAGTCCATATGTTCCATTGTATAAGCCTAACCCTAAAACATCAAAAAAAATTGTTTGCTAATTGTTATATTTAGGGATTTTTATATCTATATATATATTTTTTGAAGTATATTTTGGTTTTTACCATTTTATTTATACTTATTTAAAATTTTATTTATAAAGTTAATCCCTATAAAATTTCCAAAAATAGTATTACGTCCGATTTTGTTTCCTAAATATTTTATATTCCATTCCAACTAAAAATATTACAGCAATCAATATGGAAATAGAAACAATCTATATATATATTTTTGAAGTACATTTTGGTTTTTACCCTTTTATTTATATTTATTTAAAAAATTATTTATAAAGTTAATCCCTAAAAATTTTCCAAAAATAGCATTACGTCAGATTTTGTTTCCTAAATATTTTATATTCCATTCCAACTAAAAATATTACAGCAATCAATATGAAAACAGAAACTATGATATATTTAACCACACATTCTATTGTGTTTTAAAAATATTTTATCTTTGAATCCTTTGCAAACAAAGAAAACAATAATTTGATTCCCATTGCTATGAGCTATGAGCTTTGATTCTTAACGTAGGAAGAATTTCGATTCGCATTTATTTAAAAATTATTATTAATATATATAAAATTAATAAAAAATTAAAATATTACGAATATGTAAAATTAAAAAGGTGTAAAATAGTATATAATATGGTTATATAGTATATGGATTATAAAGAGGACATGTTGGAATTAATAAAATATTATTAAATTTGTGCTAACAGGGATTAAATCCTCATTTTATTATTTATCAACTCTACACATATTAGAATATTTGACATATAAAATCAAGTTGATTTAACTAAGATTGTGTAAAATAATTAAATTATTAAGAAAAATATGACTTAATAACAGCGTATAAATTACTTATTACATATTTAAATCTCTTATTTTCGTTATAATAATTAAAAATTAAAATAAAATCTCAAATACTAAACAAAACAAACTAAATATAACAAACAAATGGTCATGAAATGTATTGAGAGTTAAAAAATTAATATAAACATTTAGTAGCACAAATGGCTGAAAAAAATTTAGTTATTTCTCTATTTATAAAACATCCAATATTTAACAAACAAATACAACATAAAATATATTTAATAATAAAAATTATATACACGCAGTGTAACGTGGGTTAAAATTTAGTGTTGTATAAATTGGGCAAAACGTAGCAACGGACTTATTGCTTTCTCGACTTATGCCTGCACTTTTTATATTTTTGGGGCAATATTGTTTGAACATTATATTAACTTCGTTTTTGGACACCCAATATACTATTTTGTTTAGTAATATTATTTGACATTTCTCTTGCAATTTTTTGTTGATTTTTTTGGGTAATAACCTTATTTCATCAAGCGCAACTGTCTCCGCAGCATATTTTGTTTGTGAACTCGTTTCCCCCAAATTGACTCGTTTGAGCTGATTCTATTTGTTGTTAAAAAAAACCTTATTTCATCATAAATTGAACTTCCTTTGAAAATCAAAATTCTAGAAATATAGCAGCTTTGATTAGATTGGTAACATGTATCATGTATGTTAACGGAATTGTGTTTTCGAATACGATTATGTAATTATTTCACTAGTAAAAATTTAACATGTTATGTAGAAAAATATATATGTTTTTTCATAAAAACAATTGTGAAAAAAATAAGAAAATAATTATTTAGAACAAAAATATGTCACTTTTGAATTATATTTGAAACTTTCAAAACTTAACAGAAAAAATCGAATAATCGTATATATATATATATATATATTTTTTTTGCAGCAATATTGTTTGAACATAATAGATACTTCGTTTTTTTTTGGACATCCAATATATTATTGTGTTTAGTAATATTATTTCTCATTTTTCTTGCAAATTAGAGAATTTAAAATAAATTAAAACTTTAGGAACGAAGATAATGAATACGGAAAATAGAGCCATTATCACAAGTTTCTTGCCCTAAACCATCTCCAAAGCAAGCGTTCAAGTTTATGGTGTCACTAATTAGTCAAAGAGAGACATTCGATTACGAACTACTTTCTCTATCAAACAACCTTAAGCAATCTTGGGGATTACTTTAAAACTTATGTTATGTATTTTTGTAGTTTGATATAAATACATTGTGACAGACCCACATTTATTAATGTTATTTGATGAGAAGCATGTAACGGGACCTTTCATTGTTCACCTATCGTCCAGACACATGCAATAATTGCATGTTTTTTGTCTTTCTTATTATAGTAATATAAAAGAGAAATCAATGAATCCAAGAAATCCAAGAAATGTAAAAACAAGAGCATATGAAAATCCTCATATATGAAAACCACAAATACTAAGTAGTTTCAATTGACTTAAAATTAATTAGTATTTTACATTTTCATGTATATTTTTTAGACACCATTTTGCTAAAGTGAAATCAGCATTTGTGAATGATTTTGCAGAATTATCAATTTTTAGAAAAAAAAAACAAAATTCTTACTTAGATAACAAACATCAAGAAACTGTTAATACTCGTATGATAACAAACTTCGAGAAATTCGGTAAGTAAGACCATTTCCAATGGTTTGATCTATTTTTTGCTTTAAAAATAAAAATAGAGCAAATGTTTACTCCAATAGTTTGCTATATTTTTTACTTTAAAATAGTTAATTCAAATATATTTTATTAGATGATTTATTTTAACTTCTACTATAGTCATATAATTTTAAATTTACCAATTTAGCCCACTTAGTTTATTTTAAATAAATATCTAATAAAATTGTGATGATGTTATTAAAATAATTTTTTATTACAAAACATAAATAGAATATATGTTATTGTTATTCGATGCTAATTGTGCTAGTATTTGATGCTAATTATGTATTTTTAGTTTATCATTTGTTATGACATTGTATTTTCTAATTTAACATATGTTATTGTTACTAAATTTTAAAATAGTTTAATAACTATGGTTTTCAATAAATATATATGTTATAATAGAAATTCATTATATAAGATATCAAAATTGGAGGAGTACTTTGTAAATTAAAAAGTTTAGCTTCAAAAATAGAGAAATGAATAGTATTCTCCAAATTTAAAGTAACACTATTCATTTTCTATTTTTGAAACAAGATATAGAGCACCATTGGAGATGGTTTTACACAAAATATAGAGTTTGGAGCAAGATTTGAAGCACCATTGGAGTTGCTTAAGTACATATGTTTTTAGGTATGCAGTATATTATTTCTTATCGTTATGTTTTCTTGTTTGGATATTTAGTTTTTGAATCTTGTGTTTGGCCTTAATTATCACTAGATACGGACCCGCACATACGTGCGGGATTGTTTTCATAAGTGATATTTGATTTATTGTAACATATAGTTATGTTGTTGTTAATAGAAATGATTTTTTTTTTTGTTGAAAGGATTTTTTGAAAGTATTTTTATAGGATAGTAGTAAAACATATTGTTAATTAGAGAGGGGTTATGTTTGTAGTTTGGATTATTCAACTTTTTTTTTTTTGAAATTAACTCAGCCTTTACACTTACGGCCTAACAAATATGTTTAACCAAGTAAAGTCCAATTACCAAATTCCCTGGCCAAGGCCAATAATTTTAACTCGAGAGGACAACAAAACTTCACCTTTTCTAATATAATCCGACTCTCCGATTAAAACAGTAACAAAAAGTAATAATATTTGTCGGCAATTTCTTTAATCATCTTCGACCACAAGGTCATCATGAAGTCCAATAAAACCATCAAACAACATCCAAGTTGATCAAGAATTTACAGAATCTAGTGAGTACAACACTCGTGTGTTATTCTATTCCAGGGTATGTTAATTACATTTTTTTTACTTTTCTAATTGGATCAGGTTCTGGAATTCTTATGAGGTTCGTCTTATATAGATAGATTTGATCAGGTTCTGGAATTCTATGCTAGCGATGCTTTTAAAGCTTTTCAGATCCAAATACCAATCATCTGATAATGACTTTGGTGTTTGTTAGAGACATCTTAAATGCATGATTAGTAGTCCAGTTTTTTCCCATAGCTTAGTTAGCTGGAAACAAATATAATCTATACTATTATTAAAATACACTGATCACATCAATATCAGCGAATATCATTTCCAAAGTTTCTCCTAAGAAAGTCGTATAATGCCCCCAACAATTGTACAATCTTGACTTGTATCTTCTAAATGGTCTTAAAAGGCTTGATGTTAGCCATTTTTGGTTATTTTGGAACGATTGGAACCGTATATATGGTTTGTAGTAGTAGAGATGACGTTCGTTACGTCTCTCGTATTTATATTAGTAAGGAACTTTTTAAGAATATACCCTAGTTTTTAACAGTTAATCATATCGTTTATCACGATTTGGTAAGTTGCCAAGATTTTGTAAATTATATTATTTTGAAATCGTGTAGATTATGTTAGCTTTCCAAGTGTAGAATCTAATTATGTGGGTAGATTTGTTTAGATTTAATGTCATATACATACAAATATCTTGTTACTATAATTTTTTTGTTTACAAATTTTATTTTGGCTATATGATGTGCTAATTACGTGGGTAGATGATATTTGCTTTTAAGTGTAGTACCTAATTATTTGGATAGATTTGTTTAGATTTAATGGCATATACAAACAAATATATTGTTACCATTTTTTTGGTTTCTGATTTTTATTTGTAAATAGTCACTTAAATATCAATCTGTTTGGCTCCAAAAATTATATTTATCCTTATTCCAATTTGAGTAGTATTTCATTGTAATAATTTCAAACTTTATATCTCTTTATTAAAAATGCTTCCCTTTTAAAAGTATAGATAGATGACGGGAGGTCTCGATTGATAGAATTTATATGATGAAAGTCCTGGGCATAAAAACCATACCCAAATACCCAACCTGAAACCCGACCCGAAATACCGAGTTTGGATTGGGTACGGGTTTGCCTATAAAATTCTATTGGGTTCTATTTTCTAATACCCGTGGGTTCGGGTTAGGGTCGGATAATACCCGGTATCCGTTTGGGTACCCATCAAACCTGAACATATAAACATATTTATAATATCCCGCTTCCTACGAATGTGGGAATTTGGCCAATGGACCGGCCAGTTGTGGCCCAATGGTTGACAAAAAAAAAACTTATTTATAATATTTAGCATTAATATGATGGAATTACCCAAAATTATGATTATAATTTTGAATATTTTCGTTTAGTTTTATAGCTAAATATCAAAAATAATTAAAATATCTAAAATAATTTGTCACATAAGTCAAAATTTAGCTAAATTTATTTAAATTTAATTCATTTTTAAAAAAAAAATTCTGGTACCCGGTAGTTCGGGTGCTAATCGGGTTCTAAAATTTGTAATTCAACCCAATCCGAACCCGATAGTACTTAAACCGAACCGAACTGAACCCATATATCTAAAAATATCCAATAAATTCTATGTTTCTAAACCCATTTACCCAAACCCGAATGGGTAATAGCCGAACTCGAACGGGTTACCCGAATGTCCAGCCCTGGATGAAACCATAATGTTAGGTTCAATCGAAGATGAAAGTGGCATCTTTTGGTTTAAGACTATCTTGTTTTTAATGTGCTTTTATTTGTTTGTGCTACATGTTTTTCCCCACTCTTAACATACAAATGTTATTCATTCTTTTGGTGATGCGAATTGTTTTTTTTTGCATATTTTCTCAAATTTTTCACGCCCTCATGTCATTTTATGATATGTTGATTTTTTTTGTTACCTATAATTATTTCCAACAGTCATTATA
The DNA here is from genome assembly GCF_030686135.1 of Camelina sativa. NCBI lineage: Eukaryota > Viridiplantae > Streptophyta > Magnoliopsida > Brassicales > Brassicaceae > Camelina > Camelina sativa. The sequence goes on from NC_141896.1 coordinate 23,146,433, forward strand.
TTTACTTAGATTTTGTTAATAATTTATCAAATGCATGTTTGAATTTATCAAATGCCCATATTAAAACAAACCACTATGTTGCAAGTCACGAGTTTAAAGGTTATTTCGCATGTGTCATCCTTTTTTTTTTAATCAACCTTTACTACAAAATGCATTATCAACACTTCTCCTTAAGATCCCATTTTGGGTAATAATTTTTTTTTTTTGAGAAGAACATGATAAGTATTTATCAAAAGAAAAAAAAACATGGTAACTAACATGTACAATCCGAAATATATAATATATATTATACTATATATTATCAAACCTCTGTCCTATCTATATTTTGTTAACTATAAATATTATGATATTCCTATACTTCCTTGTGACTAAAATACTTTCTTTTTTGGTTAAAACGAAAATACTTTATTTACTTGATTAGAAACTCAGAACTTTGTTAAAAAAACATGCGAAACAAATGCATTTAGATTAATTTCGTAGAAAAGATGTTGTTTAAAATACATGTCGGCCAAAATAGAACTCGGATCTACTATATGTTTAATAAGATACTCAAAGTGATAAGTGCAATTTTTTGGTAAAGTTGTGATATTAAAATGGGAAACTAAAATAAATATTCCAAAAAATCCGACAAGTAACCAAGCTACGCACTACTTACGCAGATTACTCTACGGAGGCGCGTGAGATAATCGTGGATCACTCACTCACTCTCTAAACAAGTGTGCTCTCGTGGATCACTCACTCACTCTCTAAACAAATGTGTTTTTCAATTCGAGTGTAGAGATGTAGTTTGACTTTGGCCCTAAAAAGAGAGATCTGTATAAGACTCTTTCTTTGTCCGTAGGTGAGTCCCACACAGCTAATCAGTTTTTGCTTACTATTTTAGATTTTGTACAAATCTGTTCCTCTTTTGTGGTCCTCTCCCTTGTTTTTCCCACTCCTGCTCTGCCACGTGCTTTACTCTGATTCAATTTTTATTGAATATTAAGTAGTACAAAATGTTTAAATAACTTGTCTTTTTTTCTCCTTTTTGTGTTTCATTGGCTTAGCTCATTCGTTTTTTTTATGAAAATGAAGAGTGGAAAATATATTTGGTGTGACTGATGTGTAGTAGTAGTGTAACAAGTAACACCTAACAAGTAAGAACAAAACAATGAAAAAAGAAATTCAAATTGTACTATAAGGAACTCTTTTTTCCCCCTCAAGTATACTTTGAAATTGTAGTATATTAAAGGTATGCATGCAATGCCCTGGTTCAAGGCCAATTATGCACGGAAAGATCGTGTTGAAAAATCAGGTCAGTAATTTGGAAAGACCACACTAGGAGTCTAGGACAATCATCATGTATGAAATTGTTCGATAAGTGGAATAGGATGGATGTTGATTTATTTGGTAATTTAAAAGAATTAAAAAAAACGCATATTAACACTTTAATCAGAATTAAATAATTTAGTATGGGCCATACAATGTTTTATAAGATATAGTCTATATTGCTCATTTGTTTATGACATGTTCAATAAAAATGGAACAATGGTTAAGCTAACTTTTGTATAAGATATTGTATGAGAGTCGGACCGATAATATGTGAAGGTCTATGCCTCGGCAAATAAATCATGAAAAAGGTACGTACGAAAGGATTACTAACTGGCTACATTTTATAGATCACAAAGGTTAAATTAATGATGTAAAACAAGAAGAAATATTTGTTCCCATATGCAAATATCTTTATTTGCAGATATAACACCAAAAATGTAATAAAGGCTAAATATTTCAATAAATCACAAAGGTAAAATAAATAATGATAGGTAATTATTAGAAAATTCATGAATTAAAAAAGATACTCCAAGGTGGAAGGCGCAATTAGTAATCCAACGCAAATTAAGTGGAAAAATAATACGACTACGAAAATAATATCGTCACTTAATGACCGTACTATTAATTTGATCAAATCATGCTTTAAAACTGATTAGAGCAGATTATCATAATTATGTTTACAACAGTCCTTACAAAATTTCAAAAACGGTGGCCGTGATTGTGACAGTCGTAAACTTTTGGTTTCGTTAATTATCCACCGAAAATACACAAAGTAATCGATATTCAGTGTACTATAATTAGTTACCAAACAGTGATTTTCCCCTAGAACTTAAATATTTACAGTTTGTCCCCAAAAAAAGAGAGTATATTTACAGTTAGTCAAAAACAGTAGTCTCCTATTGTCTAAATGACATCAATTTATTCGGAAAAAAAACATTAGGTTATGCAAAACTTTACTTCTAATTCGATTATCAAAAATTTAGTAATTTTTAATTTATTCATAACATTTTCTAAATTTATGGGTAGGTTATTAGTCATTTCTATGAACTACAAGGGAGAAAATATGTTCTAACTGGTACTATATATAAGTATAACAAAATGATGTTTATAATGCAATTATGCAAATAGTTTCAATCAAAAAATATATATGTACAATGTTCAACAAACGTAAAGTTTGCATTTTCGCATGAAATTATATAACATTAGTAAATGTGTATCATGCAACTTTTCAGTCTGAAATTTTATTTTATTTTATGCAATTATATGATGATTATGTAGTATCCATCGAGTCCAAAATGCTTGTTAATATATTATATATAGTAATGGTGATTGATACACAACTAAACCTATTGAGGGTGTTTTTATGCAAGTTTTTACGGAGTCTTTCGTGTCAATAGTACTAGTACGTAGATTCTATAACTAAGGTTCCATACAAGAATCCAATTAGATAATAAGAAAAATCGTGTGTCTGGGAAGGCTTAAACGTCACTCTTCTCATTACAACGTGGATTCCAACATCGATACATTTGTTTTATTCAATAATAATAACACAAACAAAATCAAACTGAATAAATTAACCGGTCGATAAACGAGAAAATAAATACATCCAAATACTAAAAAACTGACAAATATTAGAAAAATGAAACAAGGTCTGAGAATGTGAAAGGATTCGAGAGGCACGTGCGATGAAAATCGCATTGAATCAAGAAACTAGTAATAAAAAGTGTGTACAGAGAGTTAATATATGAACATTAAATCAGGGGTGCATGCTCCTCGCTGGGACTCGTGCACCTAAAAATTTCTTCCTACATGCCATTTGTAATTATGGTTTATCGCAAAAGACGTGAGGATAAGACAACATTTACTATTTTAAAATTACACATACATCAAACGTATAATAACAAAAACCTTAAAGTGAAATTCAATATTAATGCATATTGCTAGTTACATACTACTTGCAAATACACATCTACATCTACTTATCAAAACGTAATTACATAAGGGAAAAGATAACTTTCTTTTTCACCAAGATAAATTATTTTCGAAATTACAAACAGTTTTTTTTTGTCGTCTAGCGAAATTGTGATTTTTTCATGATTTTTTTTTTTTTTAACTATTTTTCTTGAAAAAAAAATATAAAGGAAGGAAGAACTTTTGTATCTTGAGGTTGACACGAAAGAGGTGATAGTACTCGTGATAACTATTTGTGGATATCGAGCCGTGAAAAGTGAAATCCACAGTAACTTTTCACTTCCATCTCAAAAGATTATTTGCTCCAGAATCCAGAGAATCAGTGGGCGGAGCTAGGAATTCAGTTTACCAGAGTCAAATTTTTTTTAAAAGGGTCAATTGTGTTATTAAATTTTTTTATGAGAGTCATTTGTGCTATTTTATCAGGGTCAATTTGATTTTTTTCCTAACATTTCACATAATTTTATAAATTCACCAGGGTCAATTGACCCTTATAACTCTGAGCTGCCTCCGCCACTGCAGAGAATGAATAACGGAGAATCACGAAACGCTATACAATAATCATTTAAGGAAAAAGTTGAGCATACATTCTAAACCAGTTCGTTGAGATGGCAAATATTTTTCCAAAAATATTATTATCAAAATGGTATATACAGTATATTCATCCGTAAAGTTCCGTATCTATACTATTAAACGGGGAGTACACTTAGGATTAAAAAAAAACAAAAAACATGACATATATAATTTCATGCGAAAATAGCCGCGTTGATTTTTTTTAAAAAAACACAAGAAAAAGGTGAATTACGATTACGAATCATAGAATGTAGCATCTAATATGCAGAGAGAATAATACTGCTAAAAAGAAGAGAGACAGATTTGATGGCTGTTATTATTCATTGATCACACGATTCTCTTAAAACATTTATATCATTTTCATAGTACGAAAAAAGAAAGATAAGAGAGTCGTATATCACATCAACTTGAAAATAAAGATGGGAATGATTATAAATGATGATAAAAAGCTGTAATCCAAACTTTGATCACTAATCAACACTAAAAAGAAAGTGTTAATTGTTGACTAAAACAGATGAATGATGTAGTGTGAGTGGTGTGGTCACTTTCCAAAATACAATCCGTAATTACTACTGAGACGAATGAATCCAAATTTGAATATTCATTCACTCACTACCACTGTCGCCACTGTTCATAATGTAATAAAGTGGGAAAATGAAATAATATTTTCTCTCTATAGCCTCCTTCACAACTTTTGTTTCTGAAAAAAAATGAGAAAGTGAGGGGAGATAGTGGAAGAAGAAGAAAACAGAGAAGAGACACGTGAAAACAGAGAGAGACAGAAGCTTGAGAGGGTATGTGACATAAGGATCCAAACAGGCCAGACACTCATCTACTCTGTCCACTTGCCTTGTAACACATATATAGCTATGTTATGTACTTCACTCTCTTCTCTCTCCCTCCCTACGCGCTCTCACAAGTTCGATCATTTACAAAACTTGTTTTGAAATAGTGAAATAGAATGTATTTGACCCACACACACTCCTGTTTCGTAAACACTTTATTCAGTAGCAATAGTTTGCTTCTCAATTTATTTCTCTTTTCTAATTTCAAAAACTAACTTTATTTTGTTCTGTTACTGTTATATCCTAGAAAACTATATGGAAAATTAAACACGAATTATAAAACCATATAGCGTAAGTATGAGATAGCAGAGAAGGAAGAGGCATAAACTGGGATCGTGAATGATTTCGGCTCTATATAGTATATAGTAGGTAGGAATCACAAGAAGAAAAAAAGAAAAGAATATTACATATGAAAGCATATGTGACCAAAGAGCCTAGCAAGAGTATGTTCTCTCTCACTATTCCATATGTACACAAGCCATTCCTACGTTAGAACCAACGTACCTGTTTTTTTTTTTTTTTTTTTATTGTTGTTTCAAGGAGACTTTGGAACTTTTTTTTTTTGGTTTTGAAAATAACGAAAAAAAAAAGACACTCCCTAGGACAACGTGTGAATAATATCTCCATTTTTGAGTATTTCCATTCATTTGTGTTTGTGTATCCCTGCAGATATAAAAGAACAATGCTCTCTATATATACATAGTTGCAGCAAAATTCTTGAGACAAGATATTTAAGGGTTTTTGAAAGTGTTACCCTAAAAAAATGAGAGACTAATTCCAAGGTTGTGACAAGGAGACCGTTGAAGATGATGCGTCTACCCCTCTTCTGTGTTTGATCGCAGAGTTTAGAATCTTGTATTGCTCATTGACCGAGTTGTACAAAGCTTGGCTGTATGCTTCTTTCGCCTGTCATACAGATGAAAGTAACCTTGATGATGAGAAAAGCAATGGACTAGAAGAATAACTCAATCTTGAAACTAAAGAAAATGGTAATCGACAGACCTCGTTAGGGTTCTCGCAGGCTGCTGTGACGTCTGAGAAGCTGATTTCAGGACCAACTGATAGTCCAGTACCGTGAAACCCAACCAGCCTTTTCTCTCCAATTTCTTTCTCAACCTGGAAGGTGCACAATGAGGTGATGAGAGGAAATAAACCAGAGAAATCCCAAAAGGGAGAATAGAGAGATTATAATCAGTACTTGAGGTGGAGGGGGCATGATGTCATAGCAAAGCAAAGACATTGGATATATATGTCCAGGAGCACCAGAATGTTCAACCAATCTTCTCATGTTGTCCACCGAAGAAGAATCAAAGGGTGCCTAAACAATATTAGATCATTATATATCTGCAAATCTACCAGAACCAGGTAAGACCTCTGCATTTCCAGTCAATAACTTACAGGAAACCATTCCCCTGTAGAAGGATCAGGGCGGTCCCTCCCACCACTTGGTGCAATCCATATAAGTTGCCCGCCAGACCTACAGTGAGGTTTATGCAACATTAGCAGAGAAAACATCAACCTTTTCCTCAACTTCGGCTACTCTGAGATCTAATAAGAACATTCGTTATTTAGCTCCAATAACCTGAGCATTGTAGCCATCTCCTTTAAGCTTCGTGTGTTTGCTTTTCTTTTCATGTCAACAAGCTCAGGATCATCGTTCATGTGCTTTTTCGAGTACACACATATGAGGTTCCTGAAAGCAGGAGAAATCCCGGAAGTCATACAAGGTTGCTTAGATTACACTTCATCCCATCAGGTAGCATACCATTGTCAAATGAGGGGTCGTGATACCTTCCCATACTAAACGGAACACAAAGAGGATCAGTGATGACTCGATCACCAGCCACACATTTCTGGAGCATAAAAAAAAAGGATAAGTATAGCAGACAATAGCATATAGAAGAGCTCAGACTAAGGCTCGAAGGCTCACAATGTTCTCTCCTATGAAAGGAGATTGTGCTTCAAGCAATAGGGAAATGACAGCAGGATCAGCTTCACTTTGATGGTTTGATATTAATACAATATTGTGTCCCTGAAATTAATCAGTTAAATGTTAAAGTCCTAAATGAAAAGTAATTCAACTGTTGATCGAAACAAAATGCAATAAAAAACTTCAAGTCAATTAGCATAAGAAAGAGGGAAGAGTACCTGCCGAATCTTGTCTTCCAACTCAGAGAAAATAGAAGCATTTCCAACATACGAATTTCTACATAATATGTTCAAGGGCTGTTAGTACAAAACTGGAAGATCCACTGATACCAACCAAACAAATTCAAAAACGATATTTACTTTTCTATTTAAAGTTTAATGCTATATCAGATATGATAACTATGAGTACATATTCCAGCTTACTTGAAATCAATTAGAGGACGAATGTATGTATGGACAAACATGTAGTAGTCAAATGGTTCTCTGATTGCTTTATGATATGGATTAAAAGTATAAGGATCCTGAAATATTCACATGGCAATGAAGCTCAAGTAAGAGAATTTTTAAGATGACATCTCCTAATAGAAAAATCATTTTCAAGAGATTAACAAAAGAAGTACCTCAACACCAAGAAGCATACGATCAAAAGCAACAGACATGTTTGATATAACAGTCTCCTCTGCCCTGGAAGCTCCGCTACTTAAAACCTAAAAAGCATCAGTAAGAAAATAATGCCAAAGTTCAGTGGGCTGGTGTTCTTCAAAACAATCTAATGCCAAAGCATAACACCAATCGTACAAACTAGTGAGTGATGATGAAAGGATTCATTTACTGCATTTTTGTAGTTCCAATACAATTCTTCCATTCCTGATGCAACATTTGCAGGCAACCTCCCAGCTTCAGCTTCCTTCTTGATACCAGATAAAAGATCTGAAAACGAAGATATATACAGAGTTAATACAGGCATTGTGTCGTATCCATCCAGAAACTCCTAATTGCACTACAGACTCCTAGAAGCATAAACAGCTCATTGTGAACTACAGACTTATAAAGAAAATTTCTGATTTCATTCTTGTAAAAAAGTGAAAATCTATACGAGGAACGCAACAACCTAAGGATTCGGAAAACAGATACAACGTAAGGATTGCAACAACACAACGTAAGAGTTTTAATCAACCTTATTCAGAACAAGAATGGAGCAAGATCAGAAGCAGAAGGCAAGAAGTCAAATTCGATAAACCTTATCCAGTCAAACAAGAAACGACGACGAACATCGATTTCGCGATAAGATTATGAACAAAGTGGAATCGAACAATCTCCATAACTCTAGATTCCGTTTCCGAATTGCTACCGCAAGTGAAACTAAAAGAGTCAATTCAAATTCCTCAGGAAGAAGAAGAAGACTAACTAACTAACCTTGTTCACTTCGCGCATCCAAGAAAGTACGGGAATGATTGAGCTCACTCGGCGTCTCTCCGGCGGCTTCATCGAAAGAAATGCTCGGCGCGGGGGAAGATTCCTTATCCTGAACAAGCTCAGACATCGCTCTCACACTCGCGCCGCCGCAGCGAGAACGAAGAGGCGGCGGAAGCTTCTTGGCGGTTAACCTGAAGGAAACGAGACCGCGAAGTGTAGCTGAGGAGGCGAGTGGATAACCCGGAACCCTAGCGGAGGAGGTTACGGTTGCAGCAGCAACGGCAACGGTTGCGGCGGAGGAGGAAAATGTGAGAGTCATTAAAGCGTGTTTGGTGATTGGACGAAGCAGAGCGTGTGTGTGTGTTTGTATATGTGTGACGGAGATCTCTTCCTTCCTTCTTCCTTTTTATTTATCCCACGAGTCCCTCCTTTTCACGTTTTTTTTTTTTTTAAATTTCTATTTATTTCACCAAATTACAAGCTCATTTATTTTTCCCACTCTGTTAGAAATTAGAAGTTGCATCAGTAACTTTATTTTCTCATATTAAAGTGATATATGTAACAATTTCAAATGAATAAAATGTAGATATTGTGGGTCAAGACTAGACCAAATTATAACCTCACATCTTTCTACTTGTATTTTGCATTTGTGTTTGGTTGAAGAAGTCATGTTTGTGTGTACACATAATGAATATATCTATTGTATAAATCATGTGACGTTAACAACAACAAAATCACGTAACGATTCTAAAATTATAGTTTGTGGAATTACGTAGTCGAGACCAAACGAAATAACTTTATAACTATACCCTATCTTTTTCCCATTAGTTGCGTCATTAATTAAAGAAGACACATTTGTGCGTGCGTACACATTATTTAAAATCATATAACAAAATGTCAAAGTCAACTGTAAAAATTAGATTCATACAGTTTTGAACTTCATAACACTGACTAGATAAGCTTCAATTATTATTAGATTCTCCCCTTTTTTTTTTTTTTTTCCTTTTTTTTTTGTTTCTCATTTAAAGAGTGTCGCGAGTTTGTTTGTGACATAAACGGCACAAAACTCAACTCACCAACTTGAGGACTGTGTATATTGACAAGTGTCAGATTGTGAGTGGTTCTAATATAGGCCGAGAGAACCTAATTGAACCAAGGGTCCCATTGAGGCAGGAGCTCTGTTATTGTGACTAATAAAAGTTTTTGATTCTTAAACAACAACAACAACAAAAATATCTCAGTTTTTAATTCCAAGTGACACCTAAAAACTCCGGTACATGATAACATGAAAGTGACTTGTGGGTAGGAGAGTGAAACACAAACACCTATCCGAGGAAGTTGATGATCACCAAGTGGAGGACTAAGTTGCAGAGAACAAAATCAGCAAAAGCTCTCTCCGGTGCCAAATCCTGCAGTTTTCAAAGGTAGAGGTCGATAATTATGGATATTATAGTATAGAACATACATTGCAGGAATCTACTGATAATTGTGGCTCCTGGGGAAAATTGAGATCAATGATAAGTTTCTAAGAAAATTGATTCCCATGTTCAGAAGCTCTCTTCAACATCTATATTTCCCTGTTTAGAACCTTGTATTTATCTTCAATCCCAAACATAGTATACTAAATCTCCCACAAACCAAACTAGACCCTATATACTTCTTCAAGATTGCCTAAAACAGTTTCTGCCCAATTCCCTTTCAAACTCTTATATCATAGCTAACAAACTTACTTAAACTCTGTTGGTAAGGTAACCTATCAAACATAGCCACATTCCCATACATATCCTCCTAGGTTAGCTACATTAGTATTTCAGTACACTAACAAGAACACACCTAATCATTAAAATTGCAGTATCACTACGGTTTAGATGAAAGTGTTTTGAGTGTAAATGAATATATAAATCAATCCACTAAACATGAAACATTGTCATTGTGATAAACAAAAACAGTTGTATGATTATTGCAGAGAACTAAAAAATTTTCATCTAACTTTGTTTAAAAAAATTGTAGCATTACCTTGAATTCCTTGTTTTCTTTGTTCACTTGAATCCGGAGGCAAACTATAAACACAAAATAAAGAATGCTGTTAGAGTTATACATTCTCAAGGTATAAGGATTTGTCAGTCGTAAACTCAAAATAAACTTACCAGCAAGAACTGCTGTCCCGATACAAGAGAGAACTCCAGAGAGGAATGAGTTAAACGGAAATGATCCCACCATCGCCATATAAGCCACCTACTCAGTCAAAAATCAAGATTAAAAAACTCAGTGGTCATGTGCTTAGAATTTTAGTCACTCCACTGAAATGCTCCTTATGAGCAACAGGTAAGTCCAATCACTTAACCATGAATTTTTGTACTACTGAAATAAGCCATTTCCACATTTCCTTAGAAAGTCACATACAAATTAACCATTTTATTCAAATTAAAGCGAAACAAAAGACTGATACGTAATAGAACAAACCCATTTACACATCAATGCTACGAAACTACATTGCAATTTAAAGTTACAAGTTCGCAGGGGAAATTTTTAGATCTAAATCGATTACCTAATCCACCAAAATTCACAAACCATGGACTCGTGAAATAATACAAGAGATCCATAAGAAACCTAAACGAGAATCGCAGATCTAGAGAAAGCATAATTCCAACAAATTAGAGAGTAGGTACCTGAATCAGAGCAGTGAAGACAGCGAAAACAACATACAAGTCGATGATCTGCAATCAAAAATTTCCATTGACGTTCAATTTTTCGACATAATTCCAAAATAAACCATTGATCCTTAATTAAAAAACGAAGGTTTAACAGAAAACAACAATGGCGGAACCTTCAGATTAGTGGGAGTAGCGGAATAAGCTGAACGAAGAGAACGAAAGAGATCCTGAGCATCCTTACTAGTCGATTTCACCATTCTCTATCGAAGAACAACAAATAACAAACACAAATCCCTCTTTACTTGTTAAATCTTCGATTGCTCTTCCGTCTTCGTCTGCGTCTTCACGAGAGTCTTCAAGTCTTTCATCACTGTTATACGTCGTCGTTTTGATAAAATGGGCCTATCTTAAGATTATTTGGGCTTTAATTGAATAAACCTAACGTTTTAGAAATTGGATTTAAACCATTTAAAATAAACACAGTAAACAAAAAAAAAAGGAGTGTCTTGCTTCAATTCCGCCGCGTAGTACTATAAACATTTTTCTCGCTTGGCCGTCTTCTCCGGCGAATTATAGACACTAGTTTCTCTCCGAGTCTCCGGTTGTTACAATCAAACAATTCTGTCGGAAATATTGAAAATGACTTCGTTTCTTAGTTTCTCCGCCATTTCAGCTCGTCCACCTGCTTTTTCCGGCGCTTCATTTCGTCCTCGCTCTTTATCTCCCAGGTCATTTCTTTTTTGAATTTTGTGGATTCATGGATATAATTGAACAACGTATCAAAATCTCTGCATTTTGGGTTCCAAAAGTTAAGATCTTTAGTAGTATCTCGTAATCAAATGGACATCATTAGTTGAATAATGAGAAGCGTTTTTTTTTACGTTTGTTTACAGATTGTTCAAGTCTTGTGTGAAGTGTACTTATGCTGAAGCTGGATTAAGCAGCGATTCGTGGTCATCCCCAATCGATGTTGTGGCAGATGTCAAATCCGAAAGGGTATGAAAACTGAAAGAGCGAGCCTTTATTTGTCTTTTGGTTTTATGAATTCTATGTCTCAGTTGAAAAGGCAATTTCTTTTACTTAGGTTGTAGTTCTTGGTGGCAATGGTTTCGTTGGCTCAGCTATCTGCAAAGCAGCAATCTCCAATGGAATTGAGGTTGTGAGTGTTAGCAGGTATAGATAAAAGTATAAACCAGAGTGCTTTGAGTTCTTTACCACTCTCGCCTTTTTTTTCAATGACTAATCTCCTTGATTGATCTTTTAGGTCAGGTCGTCCTAACTTCCAAGATTCATGGTTGGATCAGGTTACATGGGTTACTGGTAATCACTTGTGTTTTTGGTTATATCAAAGATTCACATAGACATGTCCAAGTTAAAGTGTAAGTGTTGTTGGACATTTTGGGATTTTGTAGGTGATGTTTTCTACTTGAACTGGGATGAAGTACTTCTTGGTGCTACTGCTGTTGTGTCAACCATTGGTGGTTTTGGAAATGAAGAACAGATGAAAAGAATCAACGGTGAAGCTAACGTTATCGCTGTGACTGCTGCTAAGGATTTCGGTTAAGTATCTCTATAGCTAAACTATCCGAGTTATTCACCAACATTTCTGTGTGTTTTTGTTCTCATTTTTAGCCTTTTATAATGTGTAGGGGTTCCTAAGTTCGTCTTGATCACTGTTCACGATTACAACCTTCCGCCATTTATTCTCTCCAGCGGATATTTCACCGGAAAACGTAACGCGGAGGCAGAACTTCTTTCAAAATATCCCACCTCCGGTAAGAGAACTGCTTGTGGATTTTGGTTCTGTTTTTTTGTTTCTTTAGTTTTTAAAGCTTACCAAGTGTTGTCTGTGATCTGCTTGTCGTTCTTGAAGGAGTTGTGCTAAGACCCGGTTTCATATACGGGAAACGAAAAGTTAACGGAATCGAGGTCCCGCTTGATATGGTCGGGGAGCCACTAGACAAGATCTATGGTTCCGCAGAGAGGTTCATTAGACCATTGAGAGCTCTCCCTGCGTCTGATCTCCTCTTGGCTCCACCTGTTAACGTCGATGATTTAGCACTTGCTGTGATCAACGCCGTAAAAGATGACGACTTCTTTGGCATTTTCACTATTGAACAGATCAAAGAAGCAGCTGCAAAGATGAGAGCCTGAAGAGTCTTCGAAACTAAAATGGTTTGTGGCATTGTACACAGGTGGAGTTATAAAGACTACCAAATAAATAGCCATGTCAAATTTGTAATTGTAATGTATATTGTAAACGTAGATAGGGGTTTCAAATTTGTTCTTCCTATGATCCTATCAAAGGTGTTCAGAGTTAACGTTGGTAATTCAATGATGGGATTTTTGGCAATTTTGCCATATTTTTTGAATTTCTTACCAAATGTGCCACATTGTTAAAAACTTTTGAAATATGCCATATTCATAAATTATGGCAGTGTAGCATTTTACTCCTATAGCCCCTGAATTACGTTAGTTCAATGGTGGCACTTGGAGAAGGGAAGAGCGCGTAATTAGTTATTGTGGCGTTTGAATTGACGCGCTGGTGGACAACATATTTATATTGAAACTTGTCCATCAAAACAAAGTGGACAACATATTTATATTGGAACTAGTCCACCAAAACAAAGTGGACAACAAATTCATACTAGTTGTCCATCATTTGTGTAAATTCATTAAAAAACTAAGTAAAAAACATTTTACGGAATGGTGGACAACATATTCATATTGAAACTTGTCCATCAAAACAAAGTCGACAACATATTTATATTGGAACTAGTCTACCAAAACAAATTGGACAACAAATTCATACTAGTTGTCCATCATTTGTGTAAATTCATTAAACAATTAAGTAAAAAATATTTTACGTAATGGTGGACAACATATTCATATTGAAGCTTGTCCATCAAAACAAAGTGGACAACATATCTATATTGGAACTAGTCCACCAAAACAAAGAGGACAACAAAATTCATGCTAGTTGTCCATCATTTGTGTAAATTCATTAAACAATTAAGTAATAGACCAAAACAATTCACCATTTGGGTAAATATTAAAAGTGATTTGAAAATAAAATGTATACACACGTAAACATAATGATAGACAATTTTCATATTCATGATAGACAATACTAAAAACACCGATTTTGTCTATTGAGCTTTTAGGTTGTCCACCACTCGAATATATTTTGTCCACAATAAACAATTTTACATCTCGTCCATAACAATCGATTTTCTAGATCTAGTCCATAACAAACGATTACAATGATCTGAGAATGAAAAATCTAAAGTTTTTTTTTTTGTAAAAAACAGATCTTCGATCGAAATCTATGCTCCAGAGATTGAATTCTGAATCCAATACTAATAAGTAAAACAATCGAAATCAAATCGCAAACTCTCGAGACATTGACGATTTGAGTGAAGTTATAGACGACGGATGTGATGTCAGTCTCTACTCTCTGTAACAACGCCTTTTGCTTCTGTAGAGCAGCGACGGCTGCTGCGGCTGTTGGTCCGCTTCCTCCACCGTATCCGGCCATACCGCCACCGTAACCACCGCCTTTGATCATCATCATCACCACTGGTGAGAAACAAAAGAAAAAGTTATTTTTGTAATTCGTTTGAAGGTGAAGACAGCGACACACCATCATCATCATCATCGTAACTACCACTTGAAGGTGAAGACAGTGACACACCAGAAAAACATACACGCGTGAGAAGATAAGAAGGTTATTTTTTTTTCACTAATGTTTGGCTGAAGGATATTTTTGTAATTCGTTTCATACCCAATGCCATTGCTATGGCAGATTTCGAAAGGTATAACTGATTATGGCACATTTGAAATTCACTGTTCATGGCACATTACTTAGTTTTCTCTTCAATGATCTTAACTATTCAAAGCACATGATTCTAGAATACAATAGAATAACAAGCCGTATGTATTAATTAATTTAGAAATGTAAATAAGAAATGAAATCAAACAAGTAATTTTCATACAATAAGATTTATAATTTATGTATGAATTGAGTTTTATACTTTTAACCACAAAATCTGTTAAAATCCAATATAAAAAATTATATATTTGTGAATGGTGTGACGGATAAGGTCATCACTACAGATTAATACTCCATCTCATATAAAAATTTTTGTTTTACAATAGTTGTCGTTTTAGATTTTCAATGTTTGATAAAAATATCAATTTTATCTCAATTATTTTAATGTCTTGACTAATGAAAAAATAAGAAAATATATTAGAGAACGAGTAAAATAGAAATTTTAATTGTTTTCTTAATCTGTATGAAAAAACTTAAACGATAAGTAATTTAAAATGGAAGAAATAATAAAGTTCTCTCTTTTTCTTTTTGGTAAAAGAGCAGGAGATGGATCTTTCTACTGTATTATTAAAAGGAAAATAAACAATTACACGCATATATCTCTTGGTCGAGGCGGTCCAACGACATCCTCATTCAAGATCAACGCTAAATCCAACAAAACAACATTCAAACCATGAAAATCTTAAACATTAAGAAAATGCATAGTTCACTAATCCATTTGCAAGATGATTAGCCTCTCTATACACATGAGAAATTCGGACAATCCAGTCCCTTGCGATAAAGTCATGGCAAGAGCGTACCAGGAAGGACAGCGGATGTGTAGCACTCACTTATCCATGTCTTTAAATAACCAACCACAACCTCTGAATCAACCTCCAACTCCAACCATGTTATTCTCTTCTTCCAAGCGATATATAAACCATAGTACACTCCCCAAAGTTCTGCAAGTGGAGCTGTACATCGACTAATATTACAAGCGTAGCCACCACACCACTCTCCCTGCTAATTCTGTATCACACCGCCAGCCGTTGCTATTCCTGGGTTCCCATGAGATGTCCAGTCACTATTAAGCTTGTACCAACCCGCTCCTGGTAGTTCCCATTTAACCATTCTTTCAACTCTCAATCGCCTCCCACTCAGACTAACAACCGCAGCTCTAGTTGTAACCACCTCCTTTACCATCCCTTTAAAAACCTGTACCCGGTCCTTACAAAGTCTGTTATCCCCAAACACATTTCCACATCGCTATTTTCATCCCCACCAAATCCTAATTGCCAACGTCATTTCCCATGGAAAGTCTCCATGTTTAACTCCATCGCATAGGTTTGTAAACAGTCATTCCAATAATGATTGGCCAAAAAATACTTGTCTCCTCCTTATTGGGACCAAACGCTCTCATATACCCGCCATTGCAGGGCATTCCTGAAGCACATGTAGAATAGTTTCCATTCCTCCTTTACAAACTGACCAAATATTTGTATCACTGAGATGTCGTCGGTATCACTCATGGTTTGTCATAACCACTTGGTGCTCGAACACTCTAACCCTCTATGGTACAATTACTTTCCATACACGCTTGTAGAACTTCCCATGTCAGCCCGTGGTGTGGAGTCTCGTCTCAAAACAAACATAAGCAGACTTCACACTAAACTGCCCATCTGTAGTTCCTCCCCACGATATTCTATCCTTCGCCCTCGTAAAGCTATCCAACACGACCAACACAAGCTCTAGTCTCCGTGTTTCAGAAACATATGGGCTGATGCGATTAACATCCCAACCCCTCCCATCAGTCCATAGCTCCCTCACTGTTACACTTTCATAACCCATGGGTAAGTTTCCCGGGCTCGTCTCTTGAAGATAACTAGAGCTCAACCATCGACCAGTCCACAAAACAAACTATCCTGCCATCACCAATCATCCACCTACCCGCTCCATAGATAACCTCATGTATCTCAAAGCTCACACTACGCCAAAGCACCGACCAGTTAATCTTAGCAATAGTCCATGAATGATCATGAATCTCCCCAACTATGTACTTCTTTCTAACGATCTGAGCCCACATAATCTCATGTTCATTCAATACTCTCCATCCGACCTTTGCAACGAGAGCCTTATTCATGTCACTCGCTTTCCGAATTCCCAGCCCCCCTTCACATTTTGGTAAACACATGCAATCCCAAGCCACTAAATGCTGCTTGCTTTTCTTCGTGGAACTTCCCCACAAAAAACCTTTTGACACTCTATCTAACTCATTCAACGTAGAAGTTGGTTATTTAATATTATTCATTGAGTGAACCGAGATGGATGACAAAACTGCTTTAGTTAGCGTGATACGGCCAGCGAAGCTTAACATTCTACCCTTCCAACCGGATAACCGACCTGGCACCCTCTCTAAGCGTGTCCTTGTTAATTCGCTTTTGTAAAACCGACATACCTAAGTACCTTCCTAAATCATGAATTGACTTAATTCCACTCTCCTCACTTATCAACTTCCCCATATCGGGAGAAACATTGTTCGGAAAGAAGATTTTGGACTTCTCTAAGCTGATTTTTTCCTTAGATACCAGACAAAACCTCTCCAACACTCCTCTTATTACTCGAATATGAGACATGGAGGCGTCTAAAACAAAATTAATTCATCAGCAAAACATATATGGGATAGCCTCGGTCCACCCTAAAAAAGAGTAATAGGCTTCCATTTTTTATTCTCAACCGCCCCCTCAATCAACTAGCATAATCGTCCCATACATTGTACAAACAAATATGGAGACAATGGGTCCCCTTTTCGTAAACCTCGCAATGGTCTAGCAGATTCTATTCTTTCTCTATTCCAGAGAAGGCTCATTAATGGTCCCTTGACGCATTGCATGATCCACATAACCCAAAGATTAGAAACCCTACCGCGTGTTGTGTTTCTTCCAAGAAATCCCACTGAATTCTATCGTAAACCTTCTCTAAGTCAAGTTTCAATAACATCCAACCTTTCCGACCTTTTTCCTTCCTCATAGAGTGCACTGCTTCTTGTACTATCGCAATGTTATCTGTGCTTAGTGGGTCATTAGTGCCTTGTGGCAGCTCACCAATTTCAAAAAAAAAAACAAATAGGAAAACCGAGTCCCCTACGACATCCCAACACTTCTTGTAGAACACCGGCTGGAAACCATCTGGTTCTGGTGCTTACTTTGAACATCTATTTCTACTTCTCTTAGGCTTACTTACAACTATTTGATCCTCCTGGGAAATCCCTAAACTACGGGACTCACATCCTCCAATAAATAAAGTCACTAAAAATAACCAAATGCAAGTAATTCCAGCTCCTCCTTATTCGATATCCACTGTCCCTCGTCATTTTTAAGCATATCAATACGGTTCTTTCTTCTTCTTCTAACTGTAGAAGTGTGAAATTGTTTTGTATTTCTATCCCATGAACAAACCATTTCTCCCTAGACTCATGGTACCATAGCATCTCCTCTTGCTCCATCACCAAGTAAAGTTCTTTTAGCAAAGCTTGTTGTTCTGCTAAAAGATCATCCGTCTGATTCTGATCAGTTAGGCTTTGAATCGCCTCAATATCCGCTTCCGGTTTCCCTTTATATTGTTGAATATTGCCAAGTACTTCCCAGTTCCAGCGTTTTAAGTCTGTTGAAGAGTAGCTAAGGCTGCACATGCGTCTATATTCCGATTCCACGAAGAAACCAATAAATCTTTGAACCTGTCTTAATTCAACCAGGCGGCCTCGAATCAAAAAGGTCAGCGACGAGCATAAGCACCAACCACCACTGATAACTGTAAATACAACGGCATATGGTCTAACAACGGAAACAGAAGATGTATCACAAACGCTTCTTGCCACTTCAGCCATGTGTGTGCACAACATAACACCATATCCAACTTTTTCGCCACAAAAGACTTCCCCACTTTACCTCTCCTCCATGTATATTGGTTTCCCCGAAATCGCATATCAATTAATGACAACTCATTTATCCAATCTCCGAAAGCTAATGAGTCTTGTGATAGACACCCATTACCCCATGTTCTTTCATCTAAATGAACAATCATATTAAAGTCACCACCGATCACAAGAGGTTCCAAAATTGTGCTCACCACATCCCGTAACTTTCCCCACAACCCACTTCTCGTGCGACGCGTTAAATTAAATTTTGGTAGAATAAAAAAATCCCCTATATATTAATAGAGAAGCATTTTGTTGAAAATGCTGATGTGTCGTCGCCAGAGCGATTTGGAGATTTAATTGCAATTAAGCATCTCAAGATAAACATATTTACAAAAAAAAGTCTTTTGATTTATTAAATATGCCATTAAATATATAAGGAAATCTTTATTTCATTATTATTTACATAAATGTGTCATTAGAATATATAAGGTAATCTTTCTTTCTATTAGTTTTTTAAAATGAATATTAATAGAGAAGCATTTTGTTAAAAATGCTGATATGTCATCACC
This sequence comes from Camelina sativa, assembly GCF_030686135.1. Classification (NCBI taxonomy): domain Eukaryota; kingdom Viridiplantae; phylum Streptophyta; class Magnoliopsida; order Brassicales; family Brassicaceae; genus Camelina; species Camelina sativa. The sequence continues at coordinate 23,165,428 of NC_141896.1, forward strand.
AGAGCGATTTGGAGATTTAATTGCAATTAAGCATCTCGTGATAAACATATTTACAAACATAAGTCTTTTGATTTATTAAATGTGCCATTAAAATATATAAGGAAATCTTTATTTCATTATTATTTATGTAAATGTGTCATTAGAATATATATAAGGTAATGTTTCTTTCTATTAGTTTTTTAAAATGAAAGACTTCATCAACTATTAAAAAAAGAAAATATAGTTAATAATTTAATTATCATTTTCATAACATATGTAATTATTTTAAGTAAATTACATTTCATAAACTATTTAACTTTTTGAAATACAAAACTTATTCTCCGATTTTAAAAAATTTGATGACTATTCAAGTACTCCATATGTTTCACAATAAGTGTCTTTTTGACACATTTCACATAAATTAAGAAAATATTAAAATATACATATATGCCCTTATTTAATAAATGTTTAATGGGTTAATTTAGTCATAGATTAAAGGTAAAACTAGAAAATCTAATGAAAAATATGCATTGAAAATATAAAATAGTGCATTGGAAATGTAAAATGACACTCTTTGTGAAACAAAAATAAAATTCTAAAATGACACTCTTTATGAAACATATGAAGTATATATTAAAAATTAATTATTACAATAATCTTAAAAATAAATAACATTATCACAATTATCACAATAATTAACATTATTTTCCACATTTCACGGGTGAAATATATTTTTACACAAAATAATTAACTGTAAATTTGAATAAAATAAAAAAATTATGTGTAAAATTATTATTATAGCACTTTAAATTCCAAATAATAATTGTACTTGTAATAATTTTATTTGAGTGATTTATCCCGCATATAGTGCGGGTTGTTACCTAATTGTAACTTTAATTGTTATGTCGAAAAAGGTTAAAAACAAATGGATTGTACATAGATTTTGGTTAGGAGAAAACCAAATGGGTTATACCAGTGGCGGACCCAGGAAAATTTTTTACCCAGGTTATAAATAGGAAAAAAAAGATTGATAGTGTAGTATGGAAGGTTTGAACCTTGGTTTGGGGAAGTCAACAAAGCTAAGAATAACCAATTGTGCTGCTGAAACTTCACAACTTTACATGCAAAAAAACATTATTTCAAAGCTTTACCCGGTCAGTTGACCTCCCTAAGCTCTATGTGGGTCCGCCACTGGGTTATACATAGTTTTTGGTTAGGTGTCTTTTGGTTATTGGAAAATAAAGTGTGTATGATTTGTAAAACGAAGGCGGTGATCAATATCAACAGTGGCTATACGTCAAATTTTAATGTATATGTTCGAAAAGAGGGAATTTGATCGCACTCTGTAAACCTCATCTATTTTTCTCCGTTCACAAAATCTTGTTCCATGTATTTCTTCTGATCGAAGCTGAGGACTGTGAAAGATAGAAAGAGGGACAAAGAGGGAGAGTAAGAGAGATAAATAAAAGAAACCAAAGAAAGAGGCGAGAAGAACAGTTTCGTGTGAAAGAGGGACAAAGAGGGAGAGTAAGAGAGATAAATAAAAGAAACCAACGAAAGAGGCGAGAAGAACAGTTCCGTCTTTCTGGTAATGTGTCTTCAGAACAGTTCCGTCTTTCTGGTAAAATTTAGGGAATTTAGTTAAGAATACCACATTTGGATATAAACTTTTCAAATCTACCACAACCTAAAACTCTTTTTCTATTCTATCATAACTCACATGTAGAATATCGTAAATATCCTCTTGTTTAGTGATGAAAAATTGAAATTAATTGTATATTTTTGTGTGACATCATAATTGAACATGGGACCACATTGTACTATGACTGTATTGGCATTTATTGTGGATAAAAGAAAGAATTCGTATGTAATAAAAACTAGTTGTAAATGATTTGCAAATTAAAATAAAATAAATTAAAATATTTCATTGTCTGATCATGACGGACAATATACTATATTGTGGACAACTAATTGATTGTCCACTGAATTTAAATATTAACTTGAAATGGACAAGTTGTGACTGTCATATATTGTTGACATGTTAGTAGTTGGCTACTCAAACAGTATTGTCACCAAAGTTGTCCACACTTGTATATGATGAGTAGACAATAAAATCTGTTAACTTGTTTATAAATATTGAATCTAAAAAACCAAAAGAAAGGTTGGAGAACAACAAAAACTGTTGATAGGAAAAGATATATTGTCCTAGTTCATATATTGTAGTAACTTGTCCATGCTTTTATGTATGTGGAGGACAATATATGAACTAGGACAAAAAATCTTTTCCTATCATTACTTACGTAATATACATATACGTTTAAACATTTACAGTTTAATATACTTTCCCAAGTAATATACATATACGTAGTGGACATGTATATTGGTAGACAAGTGTGTTTATGATGGTTTGATATTGAAAGGAAAATAAACTATATTGTGGACAATTAATTTGTTGTCTACCAAAAACGTTGTCCATAGTAATGTTGATAACAAAAGTCAAAAACATAAAAAATAAAATAAAAATCAGTGGATGGAGCCTTCATAATTGAACCGTTGTTTTTTTTTTCATAGAACCTTTTCAATTTAAAATTTTGGGTTGTGATTCTTGAAAAAGAAAAAAAAGGTTGAAAAGAACTAAGAAAAAAAAGGTTTTTGTGTGTCTTGATTTTCTAATTTGGAGAGATGTAGAGTGGAAGAAGAAAAAGTTGAATTTTGTTCGGTCAGGATATCTTTTAATTTGGTCTGACAAAACAAAAAGATTTGACAAGAAAAACAAAATAAAAATTATTTTTTTAAAGATTAAAGAAAGAAACATAAATAAGGTTATTATAGTTTTTTTAAGTTATATTTGTGGTAGTTCTAGAAAAGAGTTATGTAATGTGGTAGAATCAATGAGAAAGATTTCCAAATGTGGTAAAATTGTTAAAAAACTCTAAAATTTAAACTTGGGAGGGGACCATATAAAATGATCTGGTCTCTGGCCTGAGGGGATGTACGAGTCTAGGTCCGGAACTTCTTAGTAATTCAAAAAAAAAAAAAAAAAACTAAGTTTGTAGGTTTATATTATTTAGTATTTAATCTAGAAATAAGACTAATTAATGATTTAATGTCTATTCGCTACTATGAATCCTCTAAATTTCAAAAAAATAATTTCAAGGCCACATGATACTCTTTACAAGATGTTGGATTGACATGGAGACGGGAATACCAATATTGACAATAATATTTCATATATATTATCAAAAATTTGTTTTTATTTACTACTCATAAGCTTCTCTGTTTTGGCAATTAATTAATTTTACATCTTATCAAAAATAAATTTCTAGAATGTAAAATTACAATAACGTCATTATATTAGAATAGCACAAAGTTTGAACAATCTCTAAATTATTATTGTTTCCATCAACATGTGTGAAATTAGTAATATTTCATAATTTCTAAACGATGTTTTTGTTGTTGTATTATTTCAGTTATTGTGATAAAAAATTCATTTGGTGGTATTTTTTTATTATAATTAGAAAAGAGTGATGATTTTCTATTAAAATGTTTTCGAAAGTTTAGGTGGCTCAAAGAATAAATTTTGTATTTATCTCAAATGAGACAACCATAGCAGTAAACATGAGCAATACGACTAATGTATATGCAATGAAAGTATTATATTTAATTTCCATAATTATCCTCCATTCTAACAAATAAAGTATATGAATCTTTTTTTTAAATCACTATATGAAATATTAAAACATGGTCTATATCCACATTAAACTCTTACGACTAGGCATAACCAACCATGAGCTAAAATTGGTAAAGTTTTAGCCTTTTAGGTGCAAAATATTATCAATAATTTTTGGAGCATTTATAATAGTGTAGTGGTTAAGTCCCCTATTTTTTGACTAACAAGATTAGTACCGATTATAACACAGGTTAAACATTATTACTGTATATACATAAATTTTGTATATTATTTTTATAATTTTTTTAAAAAATTTATAGTTTATATTAGTTTTAAAACAATTTTTGATATCATATGATTTCAATATATATATTTTATTAAAGGTTCATATTCATCATATAATGTCCTACAATTAATTAACCCTTCGCCTACTATAAATATTTTAAATATATTTATTTTTATAAATCAGATTAGAGTATTGTTGTCATTTTAATTTTTGATATGTTAAATATCTTATTATATAAAGCTTGGTTCTCAAAGTTAGTAACTCACCAGATCGTGACACGTGTTAGTTTTAACGATCAGAGATCAAAGTTAAAAACTCACCAAATTGTGATATGTGTCAGTTTTAACGATTAAATATCCAAGTTAGTAACTCATCATATCATGACGCGTGTCAATTTTAACGATCATAAATCACATAGCAAAGTTAGTACTCATCGGATCTTGACACATGTCAATTTTAACGATAAGAAATCACAGTTTTCAAGCTTGGTAAAATGATGCATAAGATAATTGTAATATTATTATATTAAAAAAACTTTGTTAATCCTAAAAAGAAAATGATCGCAAATACACCCTTCTATATAAAGCAAAAAGATGATGACATATTTTTCACCAACCAAAATAATTTCAACTAGCTTTCTTTTTTTTGGTAAAATTTTCTTCTTTGTTTTTTATTAACCTTTTGTTTGACAAATCATTGCTCTTGAACAAGTTTTGAAGGTAATTTGTTTGTTGTCTAATCGAAGCAACTATATACAAAGATTCCTAGATATTACCACGTGTTTTCGTCGTCATTTCTTTGAATTTTGTTTCGTTTTTCAATTTCATAATGCATACTACGCAATCTTTGTGACACCCGCGAACCGGAATCCTGGTTTAGGGTGTGCATCAATCGATGCAGTTGGAGCATCGGTCGATGCTTACTCAATTCTCTGCGTTTTGACTTAAGTCAAACGCTGCGTTTGGGCAAAAGGGAGAAGGGAAAACCCTTAAGTCGTTTTTGTCTCATTAGTCGTGGGTGGTGGCCGTTTTTGGGAGAAACGAAAAGAGAGAAAAAGTTATTGAGAGTTCTTGGTGATTTCTGGAGTTTTTTGGCGTTTCTTGGTGAGATCTGTAGCTGGGATCGTTGTAGGAGCTTCCTAGAGGCTTGTTCTTATTTGTTAGAGGTTCAGATTCTTCTGTGGCAAAGGTAAGTGCATGACCATGGCTTATCTAAGCTAGAGGACTCTTTAATCTATTTGTTGTGTGATGTTAGACTTGTTAGATCGTTGCTATGGACGTTAGGAAGCTTTCTTGTGGCTTGGGATCGAGTTTTGTGGTTGTAGGAACAAAGATCCGGCGAGAAGCTTCGGGGAAAACACGGTGCTCGGCGTTGCGTCGATCGATGCATAGCTTGCGTCGGTCGATGCAAGTGCGAGGACGGCGCATAAAACTCTAGGATTTTCGCGTTACGTCAAGCATGCGTCGGTCGATGCGGATTGGGTATCGGTCGATGCAAGTGTAACTTGCATCGGTCGATGCAGCTTCTGTGTCGATCGATGCTTCCCCATTTGGCATCGGTCGATGCATGTTGGCGTCGGTCGATGCTGAGTCCTGGTTTGCTAATTGTCGTTTGTTGATTGTTGTGTGTTGGTTATTGATACTCTATTGCTTGTGTGTATAGCCCAGTAGATGGGAGGATTGCCTTACTGAGTGTTTATTAAAATACTTATGCATTGCAATATGTGTTTGTGGTGCAGGTAAAGGCAAAGTGTGACCGTGGAATCAAGGCAATGAAGAGGACGATGTTCTAGTGGTTCGCTTGGTTGTCTAGCTTATGTTAGGTTGCTAGAGTTGAGTCCTAGAATGTTTCTTAGGATTGCTGGTTCACTGGTTTATGTTGTTTGGATTTTTAGTTATGATTGGAGTTAATACTGGCTATTATTCTATTGGTTATTATATTTATTGGATATTATTTATTGGTTATTGAGATTGGTTATTCTGCTGTTGGTTGTGATTGTGGTTAGATGGCTGGTAGATATGGGACCACTAGCTGTAGTTTATTTATTATATTATATTTATTATTTATTATTTATTAAAAAACAAAAAAAGATCGGCCGTTTCCTTTTGGTATCAGAGCCCTTACGGTTCTAGGTTTGGGCTCACTAGGTTTCTGTTGTGATGTTTGGGATTGCATGTCTTGATTGATTATGTGAGTTAGTCAATTGTGTGTGGCATGGAGTCCTAGAACATCCTCTTCGAGCCGACTGTGTGATTCCATGGTGAGTTTATGTTTCTGTGTTTTAATAGAAATTGTTTGCTTAGCCTTCTGTTCATGGTAGTGCAGATGGTTAGAGGTGAGGCTGTGGCTGGTCGTGGTCGTGGTCGTGGTAGGGGCAGAGTCCTAGTGGTTAGTGAGACCGAGGATCTGAGTGTGACAGTTGAGGGTGTTGGCGAGTCGCAGGGTGTTCCAGGGGATTCTGTGAGTGTGGCAGGAGGGGGCGGTGTTGATGCTCCAGTGGCCGGTGATGCTAGGGTCCCAGGTGTGGGAGTCCCAGCGGGTGGAGTCCCTGGTACTGACGTTGCGGCTATTCTAGCAGAGGTGTTAGCGCGGTTACCACCAGTGGTACTAGTGCAGGCTCAGGTAGTGCCACCAGTGGTGGCGGAGGAGCGGCAGCCAGTGGCTGCGGATGTGGGAGTCCATTCTCGTTATCTCAGCATGCTGACAGAGATGGGCCGTATTCGTATTGAGCAGTTTTCAGGAGGCGTAGATCCTACTGCGGTAGATGCATGGAGGGCGAGTGTGGAACGTAACTTCCATACTCTGAGATGCCCTAAGGAGTTTTGGGTGGACATAGGGGTCCATCATTTGGTTGGTGATGCTCAGATATGGTGGAGATCAGTGGCTGCTAGGAGGGTGCAGAGGGAGATGACTTGGGCTGACTTCGTCTTGGAGTTCAACCGCAAGTATTTTCCTAGAGAGGCATTAGACCGGTTGGAGGTGCAGTTCCTTCAGTTATCTCAGGGGACGCGGTCAGTGCGGGAGCTGGACTTGGAGTTCAGTCGACTTCTTTGTTATGGGGGTCGGGCTATGGAGCCTGAGGAGGCTCAGATCAGGAGGTTTTTGAGGGCTCTACGTGATGATTTGAGAGTTCACTGTAGAGGGCGGAGTTATGCTACGCGTGCAGAGCTGTTCGAGACTGCAACAGAGATTGAAGAGGATATCCGGGCACAGTCAGTGGCGGTAGCTCCAGTAGTTCAGCCTGGTAAGGCTCAGCAGCAGGGTGTTTCCAGCAGGGGCAGTAGGTCTGCAGAGGGAACCAAGAGGAGATGGGAGGCTACGCAGAAGCCGAGTGGTGCGAGTTGCTTTGGTTGTGGGAGCAAGGATCACAGGGTTGCTAGTTGTCCCAAGAGGAGTGCTCCGACGACAGGGCCTCGGGTATGTTATTATTATAGGGAGACAGGGTACATCAGGCCTTTTTGTCCCAAGTTGCAGCCGGCAGCAGTGGCAGCGTTACAGCAGGTGCAGCCTGGAGGTCAACAGGTGGCACGGAATGAGCAGGCGCCACGTGTTTACACGACAGTAGAGACTGGTTGAACCAGTGCCGGGGCAATCACAGGTATAATTTCTGGTACTTAAACTTTGTCAATTTTAGTAGGTTCATATTGTATATGTTTCCTGTGATAAGTGTTAGGTTCTCAACACATGAGGTTTGTGTAGGGACCTTGTTGGTGGGCGGGTTTAAGTCTCATGTTATGTTTGATTCTGGAGCTTCTCATAGCTTCATTACCCCGGAGTGTGCAGAGTGTGCGGGGATCAGCGGGGATCCTGGAGAGCGTGCAAGAGTTGTCAGGGTTGCGGGAGGTGAGTTCCTGAGAGTGATTGGAAGAGCCAGAGGAATTGATATTCAGATCGCAGGAGAGTCGTGGCCAGCGGATTTGCTTATCAGTCCAGTGGAGTTATATGATGTTATTCTCGGGATGGATTGGTTGAATCGGCATAGGGTGCATTTGGATTGCCATCGGGGTAGAGTGGAGTTTGAGCGTTCAGGAGGGAAGTTGGTTTTTCACGGTATTAGACCGACTTTGGGGAGTCTCGTGATCTCAGCCATTCAGGCTGGGAAAATGATCGAAAAGGGCCGTGAGGCTTATCTGGTTACTATATCTATGCCAGAGTCAGTGGAGAAGTCGACGGTTAGCGGTATTCCGGTAGTGGAGGAGTTTGAGGATGTGTTTCAGTCTTTGTAGGGATTACCACCATCTCGGTCGGATCCTTTTACCATTGAACTGGAACCGGGGACAATGCCGTTATCCAAGGCTCCTTACAGGATGGCTCCAGTAGAGATGGCAGAGCTGAAGAAGCAGCTAGAGGATTTATTGAGTAAGGGATTCATCCGTCCTAGTGTATCACCGTGGGGAGCGCCGGTGTTGTTTGTGAAGAAGAAGGACGTGAGTTTCAGGTTGTGCATTGATTATCGGGGTTTGAACCGGGTCACTGTGAAGAACAAGTACCCTTTTCCTAGGATCGATGAGTTGTTGGATCAGTTGAGGGGTGCTACTTAGTTCTCTAAGGTAGATCTGGCATCAGGTTATCATCAGATACCGATAGATGAGGTAGATGTGAGGAAGACTGCTTTCAGGACTAGGTATGGGCATTATGAGTTTGTGGTGATGCCTTTCGGGTTGACCAACGCGCCAGCATCGTTTATGAGATTGATGAACATCGTATTTCAGGAGTTTCTGGATGTGTCTGTCATCATTTTCATCGACGATATCCTGGTTTATTCTAAGAGTCCTGAGGAGCATGTAGTGCATTTGAGGGCAGTTATGGAGAAGCTGCGGGAGCAGAAGTTGTTTTCCAAGTTGAGCAAGTGTAGTTTTTGGCAGCGTGAGATGGGCTTTCTGGGTCACATTGTTTCTGCAAAGGGGGTTTCTGTAGATCCAGAGAAGATTGAGGCTATCAGAGATTGGCCTAGACGGCAGAATGCCACAGAGATCAGGAGTTTTCTTGGGTTGGCAGGATACTACAGGAGATTTGTGCAGGGGTTTGCAAGCAGAGCACGTCCTATGACTAAGTTGGCAGGGAAGGATGTTCCTTTTGTCTGGTCAGAAGAGTGTGAGGAAGGCTTTGCAAGCCTGAAGGAGATGTTGACTACTGCGCCAGTGTTGGCTTTGCCTGAGCAGGGAGAACCCTATGTGGTTTATACAGATACATCTAGAGTTGGTTTGTAGTGTGTTCTGATGCAGCATGGGAAGGTGATTGCCTATGCTTCGTGGCAGTTAGGGGTGCATGAAGGCAACTATCCTACTCATGATTTGGAGATGGGTGCTGTAGTTTTTGCCCTCAAGATTTGGAGATCTTATCTTTATGGTGCAAAGGTACAAGTGTTTACAGATCATAAGAGCCCGAAGTATATATTCACTCAGCCTGAGCTGAATTTGAGACAGAGGCGGTGGATGGAGCTTGTGGCGGATTATGATTTGAAGATAGCCTATCATCCTGGTAAGGCTAATATGGTTGCAGATGCTCTGAGTCGGAAGACAGTAGCTTTGGCTCAGGAGCAGGAGATGGAGTCTCTGGTAGGAGAGATCAGTACTTTGAGCTTGTGTGTTGTTTCACAGGAACCGTTGGGTTTGGAAGCAGTAGATAGAGCAGATCTTCTGAGTAGGGTGTGGTTGGCTCAGGAAAAGGATTTGGGGCTAGTGAATGCCTCCAAGGATGTGGATTCAGAGTATCAGGTCTCAGTTAATGGTACTATCTTGGCGCATGGTCGGGTTTGTGTGCCCAAGGATGAGGAGTTGAGACAGGAGATTCTGAGAGAGGCTCATGCGAGCAAGTTGTCCATTCATCCAGGAGCGACTAAGATGTACCGTGACCTCAAGAGGTACTATCATTGGGTCGGGATGAAGAAGGATGTGGCTAGTTGGGTTTCGAGGTGTGATGTGTGTCAGCTGGTGAAGGCTGAGCATCAGGTTCCTGGCGGGTTACTGAAGAGTTTACCCATTCGTGAGTGGAAGTGGGATATGATCACCATGGATTTTGTGGTAGGATTGCCAGTGTCACAGACCTTTGATGCTATTTGGGTCATTGTGAACCGGTTGACTAAGTTAGCACATTTTCTGGCCATTAAGAAGACTGATGGAGCAGCTGTCTTGGCTAAGAAGTACGTGAGAGAGATAGTCAGATTGCATGGGGTGCCAGCGAGCATTGTGTCTGACAGAGATTCTAAGTTCACTTCGGTGTTCTGGAAGGCATTTCAGGCAGAGATGGGCACTAAGGTGCATATGAGTACAACTTATCATCCCCAGACAGATGGACAGTCTGAGAGGACGATCCAGACGCTGGAGGATTTGCTGAGGATGTGTGTGTTGGATTGGGGTGGCCATTGGGCAGATCACCTGAACCTAGTAGAGTTTGCTTACAACAACAGTTATCAGGCGAGTATTAAGATGGCTCCTTATGAGGTTTTGTATGGGAGACCATGTCGTACACCATTATGATGGACTCAGGTGGGGGAGAGGAGCATGTTTGGTGCTAGTTTTGTTCAGGAGACCTCAGAGAAGATTTGGGTTCTCAAGCTGAACATGAAGGAGGCTCAGGATAGACAGAGGAGTTATGCTGATAGGAGGAGGAGAGATCTTGAGTTTCAGGTAGGAGACAGAGTGTACCTCAAGATGGCCATATTGCAGAGTCCGAACAGGTCATTGTCAGAGACTAAGTTGAGTCCGAGGTATATGGGTCCATTCAGAGTGATTGAGCGGATTGGACCTGTGGCATATAGACTGGAGTTACCGGAGGTTATGCGTGCATTCCATAAAGTTTTCCATGTGTCTATATTGCGGAAGTGTCTCCATGAGGGTGAGCAGGTGTTGGCTAAGATTCCCGAGGATCTTCAGCCTAACATGACAGTGGAGGCAAGACCAGTGAGGGTTATCGAGAGGATGATCAAGGAACTTCGGAAGAAGAAGATTCCTTTGATGAGAGTCATGTGGGACTGTGATGGTGTTGAGGAGCAGACTTGGGAACCTGAGGCAAAGATGAAAGCAAGGTTCAAGAAGTGGTATGAGAAACAAGCCGCGACTTGAGCTTGTTTAGCCTGGTTCCATCTGTAATCCGTGCTGGAGCGGGAATGGAGTATTCCATCCCATCTCTCTTGTTACTCGGTCGCTTGGGGTGGTTGGTTGTGCGACTCAGTAACAAAATGAGGTGGTGTTCGGGGTACAAAGTTTCCGTGAGGCGGGGTTTTTGGAGGAAAGTTTCCTGAATTAGAAGTTTCCAAAAGTGGAAAGTGCTAAATATGGAAAGTTTTACGGGGGTTAGAATTTGTTCATTTTAGCGGTGGAGAGCCTTGGAGGGGCTTGTGTGTGGCCTTAGTAGTGGACTTTCGAGTAAATGCGCCTGTGTGTGGTGGTCTTTTAGACATTGTGTGGCCTTTGTGGCGGGCTGTTTAGCCGTTGTGTGGCCTTTGTGGCGGGCTGTTTAGCCAATTGCGTGGCTTTTGTGGCGGGCTGTTTAGCCAGAGTGTCTTTGTCACGGTCCTTCGAGACAAATGGTCTTTGTGACGGTCCTTCGGGACAGATGGTCTTTGTGACGGGCTGTTTAGCCAGAGTGTCTTTGTGACGGTCCTCTTTAGGACATTTGTTTGGCCTTGGTGGCGGTCCTCTTTAGGATATTTGTTTGGCCTTGGTGGCGGTCCTCTTTAGGACATTTGTTTAGCCTTGGTGGCGGTCCTCTTTAGGACATTTTGTTTGGCCTTGGTGGCGGTCCTCTTTAGGACATATTGTTTGGCCTTTGTGGCGTCCCTTGTTGCATGTATATGATCCTTGTGTGGTCATGAGGTATTCCAATGAGGGGATATGTGGTTGGTAGAACATTGAGATGTTTTACGCGAGCCACAGGAAGGAAACCTGGATAGGGATAGGACTCAGTTGTGTTCAGAATTGTTTGCTCGCGGCTCTTGCAAGACTTAGGTTCTCCTATTACTGCCATATTCAGAGACTTTGTGGCTTGGGAGTATGGTTGGTATATCGACTTCGGACGACGGTCCGGAGGCGCGCTGTAGGGTGACGACCCGAGAGACGAGTTTGGATTTTTTTCTTATATATTATGGCATGCGGGTTTAGGCCCGATGAGGAGCCAACATTTGGCATGCAGACTTAGGTCTGATGAGGAGCCAAATAAGAACTCAAGGTCTAGGCCTATGAGTAAAGGAAAGTCCAAAAGTCGAGGGCAAATGACGCCTGGAGTGTGAGTCTATCTCCTAGAGGTGACCTTCTGTAGATCGGTCGGAGGAGTGCGGGCCGTGGAGACGGTTGCACGGGAGAATTTGGCTGATGGTTGTTCGAGATTCGAGGACGAATCTAGTTTGGTGGGGGAGAATTGTGACACCCGCGAACCGGAATCCTGGTTTAGGGTGTGCATCGATCGATGCAGTTGGAGCATCGGTCGATGCTGACTCAATTCTCTGCGTTTTGACTTAAGTCAAACGCTGCGTTTGGGCAAAAGGGAGAAGGGAAAACCCTTAAGTCGTTTTTGTCTCATTAGTCGTGGGTGGTGGCCGTTTTTGGGAGAAACGAAAAGAGAGAAAAAGTTATTGAGAGTTCTTGGTGATTTCTGGAGATTTGTGGCGTTTCTTGGTGAGATCTGTAGCTGGGATCGTTGTAGGAGCTTCCTAGAGGCTTGTTCTTGTTTGTTAGAGGTTCAGATTCTTCTGTGGCAAAGGTAAGTGCATGACCATGGCTTATCTAAGCTAGAGGACTCTTTAATCTATTTGTTGTGTGATGTTAGACTTGTTAGATCGTTGCTATGGACGTTTGGAAGCTTTCTTGTGGCTTGGGATCGAGTTTTGTGGTTGTAGGAACAAAGATCCGGCGAGAAGCTTCGGGGAAAACACGGTGCTCGACGTTGCGTCGATCGATGCATAGCTTGCGTCGGTCGATGCAAGTGCGAGGATGGCGCATAAAACTCTAGGGTTTTCGCGTTATGTCAAGCATGCGTCGGTCGATGCGGATTAGGTATCGTTCGATGCAAGTTACACTTGCATTGGTCGATGCAGCTTCTGTGTCGATCGATGCTTCCCCATTTGGCATCGGTCGATGCATGTTGGTGTCGGTCGATGTTGAGTCCTGGTTTGCTAATTGTCGTTTGTTTATTATTGTGTGTTGGTTATTGATACTCTATTGCTTGTGTGTATAGCCCAGTAGATGGGAGGATTGCCTTACTGAGTGTTTATTAAAATACTCATGCATTGCAATATGTGTTTGTGGTGCAGTAGGCAAAGTGTGACCGTGGAATCAAGACAATGTAGAGGAGGATGTTCGAGTGGTTCGCTTGGTTGTCTAGCTTCTGTTAGGTTGCTAGAGTTGAGTCCTAGAATGTTGCTTATGATTGATGGTTCACTGGTTTATGTTGTTTGGATTTTTAGTTATGATTGGAGTTAATACTGGCTATTATTCTATTGGTTATTATATTTATTGGATATTATTTATTGGTTATTGAGATTGGTTATTCCGCTGTTGGTTGTGATTGTGGTTAGGTGGTTGGTGGGTATGGGACCACTAGCTGTAGTTTATTTATTATATTATATTTATTATTTATTAAAAAAAAATGTCGGTCGTTTCAATATTTGACTTCGAAGTGTTAACAAAGTTTCTTTATGCCTAATAACTAACGTTTTTGGGATTAACAAATTTCTCACGGTGTTATTATTATTTATATTAATTTGCAGGATAGGTAGCATAAAAAAGATGAATACACAAATGCAAGATAACAATAGAGATTATATAACACTAGATCAACTAAACAGAAAGCGTTCTTATCGCCGAACGATAGTACGACTTACAAGAAAGTGGAAAACAAGAAATGTTTTTAAAAATAATAAGCTCATTAGAATAAATTCTCTCATAAAATAAAAGGAATTAAGAAAAATATACAAAAAATATGAATTCTAAAAAATGTAAATAGTCACTTTTATATAAACATAGATCGTCTCATATTATTCATCTAACAAAATAATTTATTCAAAAATATTGCTTTCAACTTTGTTCTATTGGTCAAACTTTTTTAATGGGAAGACAAATTTTCCTTATTTTCTTAAACCAAAATATACTCCTACTTTCTACTTTTCAGTTTGGAATAGGTAAGATTAATATGTTTTCCCAAAAAAAATAGAAGATTAATATATGTATCTTCTTTTTCTAATACTGTATTTTAAAATTTATTGTAGTAGTTTTATTTAATTTATATTTTCTTCTTTGAATTATTTGAGATTCATATATTATTGTGCTTATAATTTTCTATTATTTCATTAATTATGTCAAATTAATTTTCTTCTAATTTCTCAACCTTGATTGGTTGGTCATAGACCTTTTTTTTTTACATAATTGTTACCATTCGTTCAATCTCAAAAGGAGATAAAGAGGAGAAGGTCATCAACCTAATGGTTGGATAAAATAGGCTAATCAAACACAAGCCTACAACAAACATAGATAGATTGGAAAAACATAAATTATTGTTGATAGATCCATAGGAGCTTGAAGACATAGGCCAAATCATGGTGTGTCAAAGAAACTTCTATGAATACATTGAGAAATTTAACATAAGTTACTATCAAAATATTTTGTGACGTTGGAAAAGGGTCTTTAGTTTCATTGGTTGCTGGAGCAAGCCACTTTGAGATAGCTAAAAGACGTGAACATGTTCTCTCCACACAGGAGGAGGGCAGAGCCGAGATTCTCTCTATCGTGGAGGAGGTTGGACGCAATGTTAACTCCCCAAGAGAGGAAAGTGAGAGAGGTTGGACACAAGGTTATCTCCCCAAGGGAAGAAGGCGGAGCGAAGGTTCTCTCTATGGTGGAGGAGGTTTGATGCAAGGTTCTCTCCATAAGGGAGGAGGCAGAACCGAGGTTCTCTCTATAGTTAGTCATACATTATTGTAATGTAATTTATTTTTTTATTCAAAATATTTTTTGAGCCAATAATTTTAGTGATTAAAAAAACTATACAAAAGTGAAAGTACAGAGACATATAATAGTTGACTTATTTGTTCATATAGACATTTCTAGGTAATGATAAATAATATATTTGTAACATACAATAAATGTAGGTGTAAAAAATACACTTTTAATGGTAACATACATAAAAGATTTGTATAATAGATATAAATCAGTGTATTATAGCAAAAAAGAAAAGTTATAAATAATATACAATAAATTTTAATATATTTTTATTAAATTTTATTTTATTTACAAAATTTTAAACCAACATATCGGACGGGTACTTATCTAGTTTATTATATGCCTTTGAAAGATCAAGTTAAACTATTTAAAAATATTGTAATAGATTATTTTATTATAGAAAATTATGTATTTTAACCAAATAGGAAACTGAATATAAATATTCAAAGAGAGACCTACTACTCAGTCAAAAATTTTGTTTCATTACAATTTTTTTCGTAAATCGAATAATTTTTATTTGCGATAAAATTTCAAATCATAGCATATGCAAAAAATGGATGATATGATGATTTGTTTATTTCACAGAAATATAATCATATGCAGATAAGAGGTGAAATATAATAAGTAATGACAAAGTAATATGGTAAGTTAGATTCTAAATCTTATATATTTATTTTGATTGAATATATATATTTTTGAAATTAATAATGTAATTTCATTTTTTCACATAATTAAATTATTTAAATTAATACTTGAAATTTTTATGTGTATTGACTATTATTAATTTATTTTATAAAATTTATATTTTTAATGATATTGTGATGTAAAACCCCATAGAATTTTTTTTGTTTAAAGCAATTGAAGATGTGATGCAATTCTCCATTTTAAAAAGAACAAATTTTGTTAGTTTGAAATGTGATATACAGCATTAATTTCTTTTTGATATTTTTTGGAAATATATCAATAGGTGATCAATTTAATGGATTTTAATATCTTATTTACGATGTATTTTTGAAATGATGTCAATACATGGTATAAAGTTATTATAAAGTTATTATAAGAATGTATTTGGGCTTATAAATATTTTTTCTTATTACTATTAATTGATCAATTTTTTTTGTGGCAATGCATATGTTGTTTGTAGTGTTATATATGTAAAAGAAACCGTTACAAATAAACGCGGCAAAATACAAAAAACGGTTGATAAAATAACGTCTATAACTTTTTTCCGCGAAACGAAAGAAAACCGTTACAAATTTTTACGCGCGAAAAATTTAAAAGTTATTAGAAAATTATATATTCAATTCGTTATAGTAACAAAAAATGATCTCCAAAATAGTATTATTTAAAAACTTCTAAGATATCCTCAACTATTAAAAAATCTGTTTCAACTTGCCATACAACAAAACCTTTTTATTCACCTTATAATAAAGTGAATACTATGTAGATCTCTATGCAATGAAAATACTAATTTTCTATTGTCCATAGTTATCCCTCCAGTCTAAAAGCTCCTTACTACCCATCGATTTCACAATCTTATCAATCATGGTCCGTCAATACACACTTTCTAGTGTATTTTTTTCAATAATTTTATAATTCTTTTTTCTCCCGTTACGTTAATTTTTTAATTATTTTATTCTCCTCATGATAATATTATTCCATTATTGTATTCGACCATATCTATCACCTTTGTATTGACCGACTCTACAAGTAAATGTCACGACCCAATCAGATATCGACTTTGACTTTTATTAAATGACCGGCTCGTCGTTTTAATGAAACCCCACATGATTTGCTTTTCGTCCAAGCAAATTTTTTTGGGTTAGAGAAAAAGAAAGAGGAAAAAAAAAAAAAAAAAAAAAACTTCAGGAACAGCCGACTTAAGATTTTCTTCTTCCATCTTCTTTTTTCAATATCGCCGATTCATATATAAATGACTCGTCTCCTTCGATTTAGTCTCTTCTTCTTCTTCATCATCGCCGGTTTAGGGTTTTCATCTCTATAAGCAAAACAAAATCTTATCCTTTCTTCTTCGTCTTCTTCTCTCTCCCTCTCTGTTAATTTTCTTGTTTAGCTTTTTGCTTTGAGAACCCTTGCCTCAGCGATCGATCTGAAAAAAAAGAAGGTCGGTTAGCTTATTTCTCTTATGAATTCTTCGCATGCGATTATTCCAACTTCATCTCGTATTGGTTTTCTTTTTTTTGAAGTCGGTTGTTGTAGATCGGTTAGATTCGTATGGTTTTGAGTTGTTTTGTTTGGATTTTTGGATTGTTTGTGTGAGTTTTGGCCACGATCTGCGTTTTGTTTTTGATGAAATGAAACTGTTATTGACTTGTTGCGATTTATTGATTTTGTGAAGAAGGCACAGAGATTTTTTTTGGATTGAGAGTTTTTTTATTGGTTGATAAAATGAATTGACCAGTTTTAAATTTGTGTTTTGCAGGAACTCTTATCTTGCCGGCGGCTGTAAAAAAAAAAAAAAAACTGATTTAGGACGGTGG
Organism: Camelina sativa; assembly: GCF_030686135.1. Classification (NCBI taxonomy): domain Eukaryota; kingdom Viridiplantae; phylum Streptophyta; class Magnoliopsida; order Brassicales; family Brassicaceae; genus Camelina; species Camelina sativa. The sequence continues at coordinate 23,182,798 of NC_141896.1, forward strand.
CATTTCTTCTCTGATTGTGTTTATTTTTATGACAGAGAAGATGATGAACACTTGTATCTATCAGGCTTTAACTGTTACAGTTGGGTGAGTATTTTTAAGCTTTATAGCTTTAGGTTTTACTGTGTTTTGTCTATCTCTAGGTTTGTGATTGAGTTTTGATTTGGTTTGTTGCTGTGTCTTTTTTGCAGTGTTTTCTGATGCTGTCGGCAAGAATCTATCTTTAGGACTGCTAGGGACTTACTTAGAGGCTACACAGTTGACTTTTTCTTACAAGGTTATAGGTTTAGTATCGTTGTTAATATATAGAAATGGAAGCCAAGATCGCCAAGGTGTTGGATAGTAGGTGTGAAAATGGGTTCGGGAAGAAGAGGAAGCGCGCAGCAACCTGTGCTGCATATGTTACTGGAGTTTCATGTGCACAGCTGCAACATGTTCCTCCACCGAATGGGCAGAGTCAGGTTCCTGACAAGAGAAGGAAACTGGAAGGTGAAAACAAGCTTAGTGCTTATGAGAATCGCTCTGGGAAGTCACTGGTCAGATACTACTCTTATTTTAAGAAGACTGGAGCTGCGAAACGTGTTATGATCTATGAGAATGGTGAATGGATTGATTTGCCTGAGCATATTATCTGCGCCATCCGAAATGAATTAGATGAAAAGAGAGCAGCGATTGAGTTCGAGTTGTGTGGTCACAGTTACATTTTGGACTTCTTGCATATGCACAGACTCGATTTGGAAACAGGTGCTAAAACCCCTCTTGCATGGATTGACATTGGGGGCAAATGCTTTTTCCCTGAGATTTACGAGAGTGATGAAAGGACCAATTGTTGCCATCATAACCGTGTGGAAGATCCAAAACAGTATGCTCCACAAGATATCAAACTGCGCCTTGAGATTGATGTTAATGGTGGCGAGCCTCCAAGGTTGAACTTGGAGGAGTGCAGTGATGAGTCTGGTGATAATATGGACGATGTTCCATGTGCTCAACGATCCTCAAACGAGCACTATGACGAGGCAACAGAGGATAGCTGCAGTCGCAAGCTTGGAGCTGCTGCTTCGAAATGGGATGAGACTGATGCTATAGTCTCTGGTGCAAAGCCTACTGGAACCGAAGTACTTGATAAAGATGCAGTTAAAAAAATGTTTGCTGTAGGCACAGCTTCTCTAGGGCACGTTGTAGTGCTGGATGTGGGACGTTTTTCCAGTGAGATTGCCAAAGCTCGTCTAGCGCTTTTCCAGAAGCAGGTTGAGATCACCAAGAAACATAGAGGTGATGCAAACGTTAGGTACGCCTGGCTTCCTGCAAAGAGGGAAGTTCTATCTGCAATTATGATGCAAGGACTTGGAGTTGGTGGAGCTTTTATTAGAAAGTCCATCTATGGTGTTGGGATCCATTTAACTGCTGCAGACTGCCCTTATTTCAGGTATATTCTTGATCTCTATCGCTGAATTTGTCTCGGTATTCATTTGTTTTTCCATGTATATTACCTTCCTCTCTGCTATAGGTACTTAGGTTGCCAAGTACTAACAGTGAACTTGTTTTCAGTGCTAGATATTGTGATATTGACGAAAACGGTGTACGTTACATGTTTTTATGCCGTGTAATAATGGGGAATATGGAGCATCTTCGTGGTGATAAAGCACAATTCTTTTCTGGTGGAGAAGAATACGACAATGGAGTTGATGATGTCGAGAACCCGAAGAATTACATAGTCTGGAACATCAATATGAACACTCATATCTTTCCGGAGTTTGTTGTTAGGTTCAAGCTGTCTGTTCCCCCCATTGCTGAAGGTGATTAGTTTGTTCTTTTTTGTTCCTCACATATTAAATATCCCACATTCAAATCAACTGATGACGCATTGAAAGGGACACAGCTTAGAGATCTGGCTGAAGCTCAGGTCTCAACTGATAAATTTTAGATAAAAAGGATCCTTATGTGATGATAAACCTAACGACCTCCGGTGTTATTACACATTTGGGTTTCAAGAGACACGTCTCTGATTCATCATCCGGGGGTCGGATGAGATATCCACGCCTTAATGGGTATTTCTATCCATCAAATTCTGTTTTGTGTAGTATTAGAAGTCGATGACATACACTGGTTTCTGCAGGAAATTTGGTTGCTAAGCGTGATAACTCAGGGGTCACTTTGGAAGGACCTAAGGATCTTCCTCCGCAGTTAGGGTCAAACGTGAGTTTTTAGTTATTTAGTTTTTCTTTGTATAATCTCTCTTTAGTAAGAGAGTGATTCAACAACTATACTTTTGTTGTGTGTTTTTAAAAAAGCAGGCAGCTGGAGGTTCAGGGAGCGCAAACAGTGTCGGTTCAAGTACTACTACACCCAAATCTCCATGGATGCCTTTTCCTACTCTGTTTGCAGCAATCTCACATAAGGTTGCAGAGAAGGACATGTCGTTGATCAATGCTGACTATCAACAACTGAGGGTATAGTAAAAACTGATTCTGAGAGTTTGTTATGTATATATGATTTTGATAATTGCGTGAGCTGAAATATTTAAGAAATCTGTTGTGCAGGAAAAGAAGATGACGAGAGCAGATTTTGTGAGGAAACTGAGGGTGATCGTAGGAGATAATCTGCTTAGGTCCACCATAACAACGCTTCAAAACCAGGTAAGTTAGTTGTAGAGATCTTGTGAATGGTAAGTTTACAATAATGTTTACAAGCAAATGCTCACAAAACGTTTTTTGGTTTGACTTCAGCCAAAGTTGGGGAAAGAGATTCCTGGAAGCATCAGAGACCATGAAGAAGGTGCAGGTGGGTTGTAAGTATAAAAGAGGATGATGACGAATATCAAAAGGAAGCTGCTTTCTAATCTACCCGCCTTTGTAGTTCTCCTTTTGACTTTTTCTAATTTTAGACTTTTGGTTTTGGGTCGCGGTCGTGGGTAGGGCTTAATGTGTCGACTTTTCTGTCGTGAACAATCGTATTATATAAGACAGTGATGTCGTTGGGTCTTTGTTTTTCTTTAGCTGCAAACATTGTTGTGGAAGTCTTTGAATTGACTAAAGTTTGGTCGTTGAATAGTATCGCGTGAAACTTCTCTTCACTATATTTCACCTTTTTTGTTCGTTGCAAAATTAAAACGTGCTGCTGAATGAGTAATAATTTACTTCCTGACGAAATGATTCTGTAATCTTGGGGATCTTTTGGATAGAGACGTCTTCCCAAGCTTGCTACTGCTGGTCTCCTTTTACATTCTGTTCTAGTTCTAGAGGCCAATCAAGATACTGTGAAACCATGAGAAGCTTGGCCTCTGCTGATGAGACGCCAGCAGATATCTCTATATTCTGAGGTCTAATGTGAATATTAGAGAACAAGACCTGTTCCTGTGTGGTGATGGAAATGGTCAGTTTGGGATCCCTTTCTTTGTTTGGCACCAAAATGGAATCTGATCTGAGTTGTTCACCCAAAAGTACAATGGTTCCGACTGGTTTCTTTTCATGATTATATCCTGAAGGATTCGTTATTTCTTTGTTTTGTGAGGTCATTACATAAGCTTTTTAATCAATGCCCAACTGAGGTATTGACGTTTGGGGCCAAATCTTGCATAAAGAGGCTTAGCAGGAAAGGCACCATGTTATCTTCCACTGTATCTTCACATGGCAAGCTCACCTTCATAAGATTCATGGCCTATCATCGACAGCAACAGCTATACCTTTATCTTGTTGGGCTCCGACCAGGGAATTTGGCGCAGATCCAAGCCCAACGCTCTATATGCTAGTGAACCAAGCTAAGCATTCTCCTCTAGACCAGATCATGAGACTCCATGCATGAGTGGACTATGAGAGCGACCATCCACAGTAGCAAAGCCAGTAGACAGGAAGTTCCGACCTGCTCGTGAAAAGTCTCTATCGACTTCTGGACTTCTCCCAGTTGTTAGATAATTCCAAGACTTGGAGACAAAGTAATCTCCTTCTAGAAGATGTTAGAAGATATAAAAAATAGGAAATACAAATATAGTCTAAATATTATAAGTTTTGTAAGTTTTCCTATTCCATATAGATTTAGGAGTTGCTAAGATCTATATAAATAAGAGGTCATGGAGAGGTGTTCCATAAGACCTAAGAGAGAAAGAGATTTAGTTTTGAGAAGTTTTTATCTTTAATCTTTCAAGTTCATAGTTCTTTTGATTTGAATTGGTATCAGAGCTTGTGTAGAAGACTCGATCAAGAAGACGGTGGTTGAAGAAGCTTCGTCGCCAAGCATGGGAGACAATAATCCACCACGAACCAAGGACCTTGGATCACCCTCGATCCATTGTCCGATGCTAACATCAACAAACTACACAGTTTGGGCGATGCGTATGAAGATCACGCTTCGAGTCAGCGAGGTGTGGGACACAATAGAACCAAGATCCACCGACGTAAAGATGAACGATGTGGCGATAACTCTATTGTTCTAATCGATTCATGAGATGCTGATTTTGCAGATCGGAGAGCAAAACTCAGCCAAAAACCTGTGGGAAGCCATCAAGTCTCGTCACCAGGGAGCAGACCGGGTGAAAGAAGCAAGACTTCAAACTCTAAAAGCAGAGCTAGATCGGGTAACGATGGGAGATTCAAAGTCGGTATATGAGTATGCAGGGAAGATGTCTAACTCGCCGCTCAATCAGCTTCCCTAGGAGAAACGATCGATGAAACAAAACTTGTGAAGAAGCTTTTATCAGGACTTCCAAGAGAAAAATTTATTCACATCGTAGCATCTCTTGAACAAGTCCTCAACTTAAACACAACAAGCTTCAAAGATATAGTAGGAAGGATAAAAGCTTATGAAGAACGAGTTGGGAAAGAGACCTTGAGTGAGGATCAAGGAAAACTCATGTTCTCAAACACCAATAACCGTGGAGGGTATGGTGGATTTCGACGAGGATTCAGAGGCAGAGACGGTACCGGAAGAGGAAGCTTCGGTAGAGGTAGAGGACGAGGCCGAGGAAGATTTAACGGTCATAATCAAGGAGGAGAAACCTCAGAGAAGGACCAAAAGAAGAAAGATCTTTCCAAAGTGATATGCTGGAGATGTGACAAGTCGGGTCACTATGCTTCAAGATGTCCCGATAAGCCTCTGCAACACCAAGAAACAAACCTAAACGAGACTCAAGAAGCTGAAGCTCTCTACGTTCATGAAGTGGTGTTCTTGAACGAAGATAAAAGTGTTTCCTAATAAATACGATGCCAACACTGCTAGTGTTTGGTATCTCAACAACGGCGCAAGCAACCATATGACGGATAACAAAGAGTTTTTCTCAAGCTTAGACGAAAACATCAAGGGGCAAGTAAAGTATGGTGATGGGTTGTATGTAAACATTATCGGGAAAGGATCAATTGTCTTTATGAGCAAGTCGGGTGAAGAAGAGCTCTTAAAGAAATCTATTACATACCGGATTTAAAACACAACATCATCAGCCTTAGACAAGCAACGAAGAATGGATGTGAAGCGAACATGAAGGGAAACACTTTGACATTAAGGGATTCGTACGGCAGACTACTAGTTCAAGTTGTAAAGTCGCCAAACCGCCTCTACAAAACGCCGTTGGAGATCAGTTTTCCGAAGTGTCTCTCAATTCAAGAAGACGAAGGTACATGTACTTGGCATGCTCGGCTGGGTCATATAAGTGTTGGTGTCATGAACAATATGGTGAGAAAATATATGGTCGTAGGAATGCCACAAGTATTACATGAGATGAACATATGTGATGCATGTCTAGCCGGGAAACAAACACGACACACATTCCCAATCAAAGCCACTTACCGTGCAACACAAGTGTTAGAGTTGGTTCACGGAGATCTGTGCGGACCAATATCACCACCAACACTGGCAAACGACAATACATGTTCGTTTTGATAGATGACTTCTCGAGATATATGTGGACAATGTTGTTAAAGGAGAAGAGTGAAGCGTTCGATCGGTTCAAAAGGTTTAAAGAGTTTGTGGAGAAGCAAACCGGCAAGGACATTAAAACCTTTCGTACCGATAGAGGAGGAGAGCTCACTTCTACTGAATTCAATCGATTTTGCAAAGAGAATGGAGTCTCTAGACACGTAACCGCACCATATATGCCACAACAAAATGGTGTAGTTGAGAGAAGAAATCGAACATTAATGGAGATGACAAGAAGCTTGCTTAAAGGAATGCAAGTTCTGAATGATATGTGGGGAGAAGCCGTACGTCATTTAACCTATCTTATCAACCGAGTTCCAAAAAAAGCATTACAAGGTCAAACACCGTATGAGAGCTTATGGTCCAAGAAACCCAACATCGAACACTTAAAGGGTTTTTGGATGTGTAGCTCATGTCAAGATCACGGGACCGCATTTAAAAAAGCTAGATGATCGGTCAAGAAGTGTGATTAATCTCGGAACAAAATCAGGTTCCAAGGCATACCGTCTCTATGATCCGCTTACAAGGAAGATAACGGTAAGTAGAGATGTGATTTTTGACGAGAGAAAAGCTTGGAACTGGTCTCCTCCCAAAGAAATTGATGAAGCACCAGGAATGTTCAAGCTCTCTCATGGAGGATTCATAGAAAATGGAGATGCATATGGGAATAATGAAGACAATGATTATCACGATCCAGATCAAGACCCTATGAACCAAGAGGAGGAAAAAGCAGAACACGGTGACAATGGCGTGAACCATGGAGCTGAAAACCAACAAGTGACAACGAGATATGGTCGTACCATACGACGACCAGCTTATCTTAATGATTATGTGTTACTTGCAGAACAAGAAAGTGGAAGGTTGTTGCTTACGATCGATGGAGAACCAGAAAACTTTCTTGAAGCTGAACATCAACAAGAATGGATTGATGCAATGAAAGCTGAGTTAGTTTCAAATGTAAAAAACGAGACGTAGGAGCTCATCGTTAAACCGGTTGGTGTGAAGCCCATAGGACTGAAGTGGATCTACAAGATCAAGAGAAAGGCGGATGGAACGGTGAGAAAATTCAAGGCAAGACTTGTGGCGAAAGGCTATGTACAACAACAAGGGATAGATTTCGAAGAAGCTTTCGCTCCGGTAGCAAGGCTAGAGACTATACGGCTCCTAATAGCTATCGCAGCCACAAGTGGATGGGAAATACATCACCTAGACGTCAAAACCGTTTTCTTTAACGGTGAAATAAAGGAGTTAGTTTATGTAACGCAACCTGAAGGCTTCGAGAAGAAGAGAAAAGAAGATCGAGTATATAGACTTTGTAAGGCACTATACGCTCTACGACAAGCCCCAAGAGCATGGGATACAAAACTCGATCAAGTTCTAAAGGAGATGAACTTTAAGAGGTGTGTCAAGGAGCCATCGGTATATCTCAAGAAGAACGAGAAAGAAATCTTGATAGTGGCAATCTATGTTGATGATCTGTTCGTAATGGGAACTTCACAGAAGGTTATTGAACAATTCAAGGAAGATATGTCAAGGAAATTTGAGATGTCGGATCTAGGCAAGTTAACATACTATCTCGGTATCAAAGTAATTCAAGGAGAAGATGGGATCATGATAAAACAAGAAGGTTACGCACATGGGATCCTTAATGATACTAAGATGGAATCGTGTAATTTGACTCATGTGCCGATGGAGTCAAACTTGAAGCTCTCCAAAGCAGAATACGAAACTGAGATCGATGCAACAGGTTATAGAAGAGCTATAGGATGTCTGAGATACCTTCTTCACACAAGACCGGACTTAGCATTCGCAGTTGGAGTTCTAAGCCGATACATGCAAAGCCCGAGAGAGTCACATGGAAAAGCTCTCAAGCACGTGTTAAGATATGTGAAAGGTACGACTAACCTTGGTTAGCATTTTAGAAAAGACGGATCAAAGAGGGTGATAGGATATAGTGATAGTAGTCACAATATCGATGTCGATGATGGGAGAAGTACATCAGGTCATAGGTTCTACTTCGGTTCATCGCCAATCACTTGGACATCACAAAAGCAACCCACCGTCGCTTTATCCTCATGTGAAGCAGAGTTTATGGCAGCAAAGCCGCAAAGAAAGCTATATGGTTCAAAGAGTTGTTAAAAGAGATTCTTTGTATTGACGAGAAGGTCATACTAAAGATTGACAACAAGTCGGCCATTGCGTTAACAAAGAATCCGGTGTTTCATGGGAGGAGCAAACACATACTCTCAAAGTATCATTTCATTTGAGAGTGCATAGAGAACGAACAGATTGAAGTGGAGTATGTACCCGGTGTGGAGCAGAAGGCGGACATTCTTACTAAGCTGTTGGCAAGAATAAAGTTTAAAGAAATGAGGAGCCTAATCGGAGTTGTAGAGACAAAACTTCCCGGAGTTCAAGTTGGAATTAAGGGGGAGAATGTTGGATAATTCCAAGACTTGGAGACAAATTAATCTCCTTCTAGAAGATGCTAGAAGAGATAGAAAATAGGAAATACAAATATAGTATAAATATTAGAAGTTTTGTAAGTTTTCCTATTCCATATAGATTTAGGGGTTGCTAAGATCTATATAAATAAGAAGTAATGGAGAGGTGTTCCATAAGACCTAAGAAAGAAAAAGATTTAGTTTTGAGAAGTTTTTAAATCAATAAAAAAAAGTTGTTCTTTAATCTTTCAAGTTCATAGTTCTTTTGATTTGAGCAGTTTGGCTTGTGAGATACTTTGTAGTATTCTAGGAAATGTCTTGACTGATTTTTATATATATCTTGTTATTGAATGTATCTCGTTGATTATAGACTTTATAGTGACCTCATTTGGTGACGACTGACGAGACCAAGTCATTGGCTTATAAAAGATATTAGAGTTTGCATAAATTTGTGTTCCTCGTAACTGTGCTGTTACGAAAACATATATGGGCTACATCAGAGTAAGATCAACATCACGTTTGAAACTAAAGAGCAACATAGCTAGAGAGCATATAGTCTTGTAATAGTAGATTGCAATAGCCGACCGAACATATCCAATACAAGTTGAAAGTTGAAACTATGGAGACAGTTTTATATTAATGCTCAATCCTTGGTTGGATCTGGACTGGGCCTGAGCCTGGGAATGAAGGCCTTTAAAGATATTATTTTGGGGAATTTTCATCAAATAATTTGTTTTCCTAAACCTAATTAAAAGAATACTATGAATTACAAAATACCGTTTGTTAATAATATGAAAATTGACAATTCGTTTTGTTTGTTTCCAACAAATTGACAATTCTTATGTATGATTTAGGAATTTTTGTCTGTGCAAAAAAGAAAAAAGAAAAAAAAAAAAAGGAAGAAAGGGATACAGTGACAGGACTGTGAAAGAGGTCTCAATAAATGACAAAACGGATTGGTGGGGGAAGGAAGGAAGGAGGAGGAATCGTCGTTGATAAGAAGAGAAGGTCCCCAAGAGGAGGTGGTGGTGGTGGTGGTGGTACTCTGTGACAGTAAATTTCGTGTTTTTATTGACCAAATCCCTTTGACACGTCACTTCTTTCGCCACCGTCTGACATTTCCCCCAACACCTCTCTCTCTCTCTCTCTCTCTCTCTCTTTTTTTCTGGTCCTTTTGACTCTTTTTTCTTAATATTATTTTGAGTATGATGATACTGAAAACATTCTTAACTACATACACATGGTATCGGATTTTATCCCATAAGGCCATAATTTATGTGACAAGTGAATATTTAAGCTGCGTTTTTTAAAAAAAAGTTTCTTGAAAACCAACTAATCTTTCTTCTAAAATATGGACGTTACATTCTCTTTCTATATAATTGTTTTGTTATATGTTTTCTATTGCATGTGATTTAATTTATGTCAAGCCGGTAGGAGAAAAATAAACGTTGCATTGGGTTATAGTTGAATAAAATGCTGTTATAGATTATTTTCTTCCCTCAAATTCTTACATTTTTATCTAGTGGGTGTGGGTTTAATGCACTAGAAATGTTTGTTTTTCTTTGTATTTCAAATCTAATTTGGATATAGAAAATCCGAGATATATATAAGTTAGATGTATTTTTTAGTCTTTATATACATAATGTATAATGTATGTATTGTACAAGAGAGTATATTTGTAGGCATGTAATTTGTCTGTATATTTATTACGGGAAGGGAGAGAGAAAAGAGGGGAGGCGTTGGTTCCCGCGAGAATTTCGCCTTATTATCCGTTGTCCTCTTTGAGAATAATTTATCTTTTTGTCTTTCTCCATTTTTTTATTAAAAAAAATCAATTATTCACAAAAATTACACCTAAATTTATCATCACATTAATTATATAGCATTGTCTCTATATCTCAAAATATTTTAAAAAATTGAATTAGTTATCAATAATATTTCAATATATATTTTTAAGATATAAACCTTTTTAGATATAAACCATAGTTTCATGTAATCTTTTCACACATTTGACGTTTGAATTAACGTTGAGAGGACCCACAACCACAGCTTCTTCTCCTCCCCATGCAAAAAAGCTCCTCGAGCTACTCAAATCAATTAAACACTGCAAAACTTCATCAAATACTCGTCTCTTCCTTTGCTCTCTTTTCACCTTTTTTTTGTTTGGTTTGCATCTCTTGATAATATTAGTATTGTTATATATTTACTACCTTCTTTTACCGTATAACATATTATTATACATGTGTTTGACTATAGAAATATTGATATTGTATATGTAGCACGACCTTTTCAGAATGCATATAGTCTTTCTTTTGTTAATGGAATGAGCATTTTAATTAAAAAGTACTTAAAAACTTTTTGAAAAAAAAAAAAAAAAACAAGGAATAAGGGAGAAAGAGAGAGAGAGAGAGAGAGAGAGAGAGAGATGATGTCTCATGAAGGTGAAAACAAGGAAGGAGCGTAAACTTTACTGGTCACTTTCTTGTTGATCAGTATAACATCTTTGCAACATTTGGCAATATCTCTCATCTGACGGCTTGCAGAGCAGCAGAGACCTAACCCAACAATCGTATCGTCGAGACTACGACACGTGGATGAGAGAGCTTCTGTACGAAAAGATCCAAAGATTGAAATGATAATGTAATGATGGTTTAATAATTTATATACTTTTTGACATTCTGTAGACTTCGTGCTCTTCTCTGTTCGTACAACAGACAGTAAATTACTATCCAGCAGTGTTTCAGTCTTTCCCTCAAACCGCACAGAGAAAGTGAGAGAGAGACAGAAGCCATCTTTTAAACTTTATAATTATACTCCCATTATATACTATAATATATATATATATATATGATAATGTTTTTTTTTTCTTTTAATTTAGTGGGTGAATATGAATATAGCTCATGTAACAATTTTACTTATACCACGAGGAAAAGAAAAGTTTACTTACATTTACGTAAATGTGGTTTAGTCATCTCTCTACCTATTTAAGGGAGATGATTTCGATTTTTAAGCAACAATGCGTCATGCTTGCTAAGCTAGTCACTGGAGTTGCTAAGTATAATTGCAAACTTTCTTTTTTGGACTCAAAAGTACGATTTTAAACTTTTGTAGTATTACACTAAATTTTTTTTTTGAATTTGTATGATTAAAGTAGTAATAATTTAAGAAGAAAGTCAATCAATTTGGGGGGTAGCCCAAGGAGCAAGGATAGATGAAAGACTTTTGAGCTAGAGAGAGAGAGAGAGAGAGAGAGAGAGAGTAAGACCAATTGTTCTCTTTTTCCCATAATTCTCCTTCTGATTCTTATGGATCTACTAACTTGTGCCATCCCTCTGTGTGTCATATTATCACAAGATCATTCATCATCAATTCATCATATAGCACCAACAACTTTAAACTTGTATCTACATGTAAAAAACAAACTATTAAAAACAAAAACCAATCAAACTTTGTGTGTTGACAATAAAATCTATTTAGCTAATTTAGCAAACTAAAATAGGTTAGATTTACATTGTAGGGGTATGAAATAGTATAACTTTGTTTGCAAAATACAGTATGTGATAGCATTTAATAGTTTTGATGAGTGGGTGGGTGTATGTTGCAATTATTGGTGAATGATTACTACCTTTTGCATGCCTTTTATATTCCGTTTTGCTTTCAAAACTTGAAAACAATAATAAATAAAAATAGAAATTTTAAAATTGTAAGGTTTAGGATGTTTCGCGTTGCACGTGACAAGACAATGACACAAGGCCGTGTTTCAATTGTCAAATGCGACTACCCATACAATGTGAAGACAACCATACTTTCAATTGTCAATTCTTAGATTTTTCCTCAAGAATTTGGATGATTTTGATATATAATATATGTTTATTTATTTGATAAATAGATGGTTGATATCAAATGTTGATTTGAATCTATATTATTATTTTCACAGTATTTTTTATAAAAAAGCTTGGAGTTCAGACTTATTTACAGACAATGCCACTGTAATTAAAACATTTAATACAAATTTTAAAAAAAAAAAAAATCAAATTAGGAAAATCGAGTATGAAAATATATATTTTCCTAAATATCTGAACAACATCAATTTCTATTTTTCTTTTTAGTTAAAAATTTTAAAATGTTTTAATGAAAAAAAACTATAGTATTTTACTTTATTTAATTTCGATTTTTCATAATTGATTTGGCATTATACATGTTTTTCATTATACATAAATTGTTTAATGTTTTCTATGTTAAAATGGATAGATCAATTGATGACAAAATAGGTAGAAAAAAATATAAAAATAAACTAATAATGTATGATTTTATTATACTATATATATATATATATTTTTTTTTTTTTAACCTCCACAAAATGATATATGTTTTTTGACTAAAAAAGATGTGTCATTTATAGAGTTATGATGTCAAATACAAATATATATATCCTGTTAGACAATTTAAATAGTGAATACATCAAATTTAGTCATATGAGTAATATCAATAATATTACTAAATTTGTGATAATAAAACCAAATTTGTGTAAATACAGATTTTAGCAATTTAACATATGCACAATACTAAAAAAGCAACAATAATTTATGGAAAATTTTATTTATTCACGGGTCCAAACCTAAACTAAAAATAACCATAAGAATGTGATGGAAATTAGGTTAATATTAGTACACAAGCAAAATATTTTAAAACTCATTCTTATATGAAAGGAGTTAAAAACCAACACTAATCCGCTCCATCATACTCATAGACAAAACTAACTAATTTCAAATTGGTGAATAAAATTTAAATCATTTTATACTAACTACAAACTATTATACATATTAACAGATGTTTACTTTCACAACAACTAATTTTGATTGATTAAATTCCAAAATAAAAGAATTTTGATGAATTAAATTTCAAATGAAAATAATAGTTTTTAAATAGATAAAGACAATAAAAGTACAAATATCTCAATATTATTGTAAAAAGGTTTAAAACATATATTTGATCCAACATAATGTTTTTTTAGTAAGTTATATAAAATATACAAAAATACATAATTTTGCAGTGTACCGCAGATTAAAATCTAGTATTTTTAATATTGGGAGGCGTTTCGGTTTTATATTAGAGGGTATAGTAAACTATTCGTGGCCACAGAGAAATTGGATGAGTCTCTCAATCTATTATTTGGTTTATGAATAGTTCTTAGATAATTTATTGGTAAACGAAATTAATTGCCCCATGATTAATAAATCGTATATAAGAACTAAAGTTTGTTTTTGGTCACATTACGATTTTGGTTAATAGATATTTTCAGTTATTATAACTATATTAACATTTGAAATATATTTTGTGTTATGTCTTTTTAGTTTTGCTTATTTAAAAAGATTTTTACAACAATAACTTCTAAAAATTTCCAAAAATAACATTGCACAGAAACTCAATTACTAAAACTTCTATAATCGATCAAAATTTATTATGTTTATTACCATAAAATCTTGACAACATCTATACATTTCGATTTTTCCAAAACAACTCTACCCATTAAATTTTTATTCCCATAATATTTCCAAAACTATCTTTAGAGATGGTATAATCTCTCAAATTTAAATAATATCTTGATACTGCATAATAACTTTTACGTATATAATTATTTCACGGGTTAAATCTAAAAAACATTAAACTTATGGGTTAAATTTATAAATACTAAAAATTGAAAATATAATAATATAAAAATAGTTCTTTCACTAGTTAAATCTAAAAAATACTAAAAATATAAATTTAATAGCCATAAAAAATTCAATACGGCAATAATGTAACATTATTATAAATAAAACCAAATAGTTGTTCCGTCATGTCAGCAATATACAGCTGGTCAAATTTTAGAATTAACAATTAAAATACAATTATACAATCTTAAACACTAAACAAAAAAACAAAATAAATACAATTTAAAAAAAAATTAATTTTTTATTATAAAAATAATATTCCGCAATGTACCGCAGGTTAAAATCTAATATATAAATGAAAAAGAAGTTACGAGAAAGAAAGAAATAAAGGGAAGTTATAATATATACATCAATTTGTACGGAGATGTTCCGTTGATGTGATTTACGTGAAGTTTTGTTGGTTTCTCATGTATCTAGAACTTAATAAAATGTTTTTATTCTTAGGTTCATTTAGGTTTTTATAAACCACATAACAGAAAAAAACTTGATTGACATAATAAAACCACTCGTTCATTAATCACATTGATAAGGTAAGATTCAAGTACCATGTTTTTATAAAACATATTATATTAATCGGTATCTTAACTCTGCCAAGATCCATTGGAACAACGACTAAGTCTAGATGCTTTCTTAGTCTATTAGTTTGGGTTTGAGATGATCAATTCCTCCGGTCCAGATACATTAATGTTCAATCAGTTCGATTGTCCAACTACGTTGAGATGCTAATCATAAACTCACCACACTCATCTAGCTAGTTCATATATTTCGCTAAGCTCATATACAAATTGTTCAACTTCACCATTTGATGCCATTCCAAATCACTCTGGTCGGCTATTTAACTCTAAAAATTTATCAAATCTCATGATAAATCTATACCTCGATAATTAATCTAATCATAATTTAGGCTCCAATGTGGATCATCTTGTATATCATGTGATTACACACGCCATCATCAAGTTAATGACATAACTGAGTAAATTAGTAATCAATTTGATAATGGCTTAGCCTCTAATATTGATCACTTGTTATGTCATCAACTTGATATTGGCTTAGGTAACGTGATTACCTTTTGTTATGTTGCCACTCACCCATCCATATCCAAAAATTTCATTGATGACTTGTTCTTCGATCATCCATGTGAACTAAACTAAATTATTTGATCTATCACTCAGATTTTCCTTAGTATAAGATTCAATACAACCAGTTTGTGCAAAAAAAAAAAAAAAAACATTAATTAGTTTAACTAATGTTAATCATTTTTTTTCGGGTCGTTTAGCCCAAAACTTGTTTTTCAATTAAATTATTATTCGATTATTCTTTGACTCTTTTTTTTTTAGCAAATTATTCGATCATTCTTTGACTATGTTCTTATTTCAAAACAAACTAACCCGATGTATTCATTGCTGGATATAGATGTTAAACATTCTTTGTTTATTTATTTTTATTGAAATCACTACTTACTCTATTTTTTTTTTCTTTTAACTAAAAAAATACTTTTTAATCTTTGTAATTTTTTTTGGTTAATATAAAACGAAAATTTTTTATTACTAGTCGAAAAATCTAGACTTGAATTTGTTATATTTTCTAAGGGGGGTGTATTCAAACCATGATTTTGGAGAATTTGATGGGATTTAGTAAATTTAGAATTTTGATAGATTTTAGGGAAGTTCATATGATTTTCTGTAAAATTCTTTCAAATCCCACCTAAAACCATGAGATTTGGATTTCTGTATTTTTAACTAAACAAATCCTCTAGAATCCTCCAGAATCCTAAAAATTATTAAAATCCTAATCCACAAAACTGTTTTGAATAACAGTGGATTTTAAAGTAGATTTTTAAATCATCAGTTCAATAACAGTGGATTTTAATAGACTTTTTAAAATCCATGATTGAATAACATGGAATTTGTAAATTTCACACAAATCACTTAAAATGTCAATTTGAATACACCCCCCTAATACTCGTGGGTTTGAAAATATATAAAAATTAGATACAAATTGCATTATATATTTTTTACTTTAATTTGAACTAGGGACAATTGTTTAATTTTATTTATAATGATGTTTGATTTTCACGGTATTTAATTTAGTAATAAAATTATATATTTTAAATTTTATTATTTTTATATTTAAACGGTAATACAATTATTCTTAAAATATTATAATTTTATTAGGTTAAAACACTAAAATTATGAAATTTAACTGTTTGTAAAATGTATAATTAATCAGAATAATATTTTGTATTTATTTAAAATAATACTAGTATTGTTCTGTTTAATATATAATTATTTAATTTAACTGATTGTTTATTTTTCATTGTATACAGTTTAATGATTGATTTTTTATTTTATTTTATTTTGGTACACATATATAGAAAACAAATTTGCTATTAATAAGGAATTTAAGTAGAATTAATTAGTTTCTATAAAATAATGATTTTGTCAATTTGCCATATTTTACTTATTGCTAGTGCAATTTTGTAGGGACTAAAATGTTAAATAAGCAAAATTAAAAGGATAGAACCCAAAATATACTTCAAAAATGTATATATTTAATCATAGATTTGTTTTGCCAATATCCGTATCCAAATTACAATTACACATATTAAAATTTATTTCAGTTATGAATATTTAACAAACATCATTTCGTCAACTCAAATCAAATCCATGACAAAATCAATTTGGCAGCAATTAATTTATCTCAATATATTGGTTATTTTGGTCTGTCGGATGGATAGCAATCGTCATGCTTCGTATAATTCGGTGTGCTCGAGTGTTGACGACTAAGGAAACATCAAAATCTTAAGTGAAAGCAATGAACTAAACATTCTTTGGTGGGCATCTATCTACCTTATACATTTGAATTATTATTATGTTTTCTCTCTTCTATGCCTTTTACTTTTTCCTTATGATATATTCAATGGACTTTAGTGATACATCGTCATGTATAGTAAATACACTCCAAGAACAAGTTCCAATATTAATAATATTTGGGACCTGAAAACATATAATACGAGATATTTTTCTTTACTTTTAACGAGAATAAAGAGATATTCTTTGCTTTAATGTATAAGTTAATTATCTTTTCCAAAAGCTTATGGTGATAGACAGTTCATATGCTTTATACCCACTCTAAAACCTTAAGGCCAATCTAAAGGTAATCACTAATCATATATTAACCAAACTCACGTCCATTTTTTTCTTAGCAAAATAAATGAACTTTTATATGTAGAAAAAATTATAGATATTCTTCTTACAACTTTACCCATTCTCCTTTAATTTGTTTGCTTTTCTTTCATTCATGTCCTCTTTTGTCCTTCTTTTAAACCTTTTTCTCTCTTTACTTTTTCTGCTTTTTCTCTTTTATGTCTTTTCTTTTTTACTCTATTATTATTCTTTATATAGATTTCTATATATCTTTATTATCGGAATTGTAAAATAATAAAAATAAATGTTCAACCAAAGAAACAGAACATTTATTGTGCCTCTAGTGGTTGATTCTTTACTAGCTCTTCTCAATAGAGAAGGAAAAAGAACAGTGTTTGTCAACCTTCCAAGAGGACACTGAGATTTGAGCTTTTAAAAAAGACTTATTCAATTGATATGAATATCGAACTAGTCATTAGCCAAAATAGAAGTTAATTTGATACTAATTAATTACTAGCTAGCTAAACAATAAATTTAGTGAGGTCGACCCAAAGTAAACTCAAGATTTGGCTTGAATGGACTTGTTCCCGAGATGCTTGATGAGCTCATCTCTTCTGATGATATTCTTTCATAACTTGAACACTTTCCATCTATTTCCTTCTGTTCCAATTTTAAAAAAAAACATTCATCACAATTAGGAAAATCTTCCATTGTGTAAATATATGCTTTGCATTATTATATGAATGATCATCATGTAAATGTAAATAATTTATCATTAGTTTATAAAGTGCAGAAACTTATGCAACACTAAGTAAAAATAATCTTAACATTTCCCTAGGGGTTAAATCTTCCACTAATTAAGAAAATAGTTCTAAGATCTAAGCTTACCCTATTTATTGTCCTAAGGACTAGTGTGTGACATTGACACAATTATAGACATCTTATTCTTTCTTATTGTTCAATGGAAGCTGCCGTGGTTTTTGCTTTTGCCCATATTAGCCTATAAGACAAACTTAGATAACCGCACCTCAAGGCATAAGCTTTCACAAGTCACAATATATGCGTGTCAAAGGTCAAAACAAAAAAACTCATCATGGTCAATGTCAACATGGTTAGGTTTTCTTTTATTTTATTTTTCCGAATAAATGTCTAAATAGCGAAAATACCCTTTGCTTTTGAAAATTCCTAAAGCAAGCTTTAATGAAAGCCCTTTTTGTGGCACCCCTTTTTATGTTTTCGGGTGACTTAGCAATGAAAAGAAATGGACAATGCATAGATAAATTGATATGTAGTACAATACATATACTATACACACACATATTTTCGTATACATAGTTATATGTTGCAGAAAGAGATGTATCGTACCTCAGAAGGTAGCATAATTTCTGCAACGTTATCGATTAGCTTCCCATGCAAACGTGCTTCTCTGCAAAAGCCAACAAAAGCTTGTTATATGTGATATTCGCTTTATAGAAATGAATAAATAAAAATGAAAAAATCAAAGAAATAAACAAAAAGATGAAGAAAGTGAAAAAGGAAGATATGAAATTACAAGACGAAAGAAAACAAAGCGTCTTTCTTTTG
Source organism: Camelina sativa (assembly GCF_030686135.1). Classification (NCBI taxonomy): domain Eukaryota; kingdom Viridiplantae; phylum Streptophyta; class Magnoliopsida; order Brassicales; family Brassicaceae; genus Camelina; species Camelina sativa. The sequence goes on from NC_141896.1 coordinate 23,201,587, forward strand.
GTAATAACAAAGTTGTTTTTATCTCTGTCGACTGGCATGGCTGTTTGTTTAACGTAAGCAAAGTTTAGAACGTTGTAATATTATATTCTGACATATATATCTTACTTTATTTTTAGTATAAAGTTGAGAAATCAATCTTTTTCCTCCAACCCATGTGTTTGCCCATTTGATCATGTGTAAACCATTCTAAAAGAGCTTTAATTCCCCTAAATATATATCTCGAATTAATTTATATATATATGTGTGTGTGTATTCTTCTGAGTTGTGACTGTGGAGTGAGAGCGAACAACACATGATGATTAACCCATCATGTGTTTTGTCTCAACGCCAATCCGTTGGGTTTGTGGCTGAGAAAGAGACAAAACAGGACTACAAAGCTGAAACATAAAACCTAACCCAATTCTTAACTACACTTATATTATATATAAATATATAAAAGCATGCAACATGTACATGCTTGAGCGAGACTTCACGTTACATGTAGTTATTAAGTATTAACGATGGAATAATCATCTATATCTAGGCATGAATGTATGAGTAAAGATAGACCGTATATGCACGTACCCGGAAGAATTGGTCCATAGGCCATTTCCTTTCTCTAGAGGATTCGTCAATTCCTCACTATCTCTAGATTTTCGATTCATATCGAACATCCAATCGTCTGAGTTATTATCTCCTGACGATCCATTTTCATAGACATCAGATTGTCCTAAATAACATATAGAAGAAAACAAACAATTAGGGTTTCTATCAGAATCATACAATATCATTATTAAACCATATATATCCAATAATTTCACCGCAAAAGAATCTGAATTATTTCCCTAACACTAACCTGACGAAGCTGCTGCTTTGTCGGTTGTCTTCACTGTTCTGTACATCTGATAATATTTTTTAAAAATGTTCATCAAAAATATAATTAAGAAAACGCATGTACAGTATTAGTCAGCAGTATTAAAATTTCGATTAATAAGTCAAAAAGCAAAACTCTTAGTTCCGTATATATATAGATGCATGTATCGAATCATATGGCAAAGGAAGAAGAGACCAAAGTAAGGAGACCAATGTACTGTTGTCTTCCGACACAGTTGAATAGTCCCAACCAATTTTCAAAATAAGAAACATATATATACGCTGATACGCATACAATTATATTCTACTAGTTATATATATGTGCACAGACACATTGGAATAATTTAGAAAAAAAATTGGAACTGTTCGGACACAGAAGCATTAATTGACATTATTAATGAAGTTTGCGATTTTCATGTACCCATGCATGAATTTATGTGTCTAACCATGGTTAAAATCTAGCCCATTAAACATATGGAGAAGTGGAACCATGGTTAAGTTAGATGAACCTCCTCTCTCTCTCTCTCTCTCTCTCTCTCTCTCTCTCTCTCTCTCTCTCTCTCTCTCTCTCTCTCTCTCTCTCTCTCTCTCTCTCTCTCTCTCTCTCTCTCTCTCTCAGTGACTGTGTGTAAGACCAAAACCAATTCATCATTGAGAAATGATGGTGTTTCTTGTACTCTCCCTTTCTGATTTTTCTATTTTCATTATTATTAAAATTACTTTTTTCCTACCGATATATTCTTATTACTTAGAATTTATCCATAATTAGATTGTCCTAAGAATTATCCCTAATAAGAAATTAGACTTGTGAGCTATAGTATCATAATAAATAAATATATATATATATATACATTACAAAATAAGCCCAATCATACTTAATTCGAATACGATAAAATGTGTAAAATTAAATGATTATGTAGAAACAAAGTCCAAATGTTAGTGTATAACCCAAGAAAAATGGATGATAAGAAACCACAAAGTACTACTAATGTTTTTCTTGAAAATTAGCACAATCACTTACGCAATTTCTCCATCTCTCAATTTCTCTCTCTAACTTTCTATTCTATGTGTGTCAGTAATAGTAACATTGAGTAATTTTTGGTTTACTTGTAACAGGACAAGTTTAATCTTCCAAGACGAAATTTTATTTTAAAAAAACTTGCAAAAAGAAGACTGTCGATCAAGGACCATGAAATTTTTATTTATAATATAAATATGTATGGAATGTTTAAATGCATTTTTCTTTTGTCTTAACTCAAGCAAGGGCTGCATTATTGGTTGGCAAAATTGGATTTAATTAAGATAAGAATAAAAAAGGAAGGATCAGAAGAAAACAAGATTCGATCTGTTCTGACTCGAGTGGAACTCTGATTTAAGGAAGTCACCGAGTCAAATGCATCGATACCCGAGACGATTATTACACTATTAACTAATTATTTGCTTATAAAACTTTTTTTTTCATCCCAACTAATTATATAGCAATCATAGAAATGACTATCTATACTTTTAATTAATTTACCTGTAAATGGGACTTAACATGAGCCAAGGTGAGATCTTTGACATCCATGAGCTCAAGAACTGATTTAGGTGTTGCTCCTAATTAACAAGTGAATAAAACAAGAACTCATTAAACTTTTATTAAAAGGGTAATTAAGAAATGAGAAAGAGATAAGCCTTAAGGTAAAAGGAACATACTTTCATGGCCACCGAGTAACTCAACGGCGTGAACGAACCGGGCATGGAGAGTGGTTGTCCATCGCATCCGAGGAGCTCTCATGCTTCTCTTAGCCGGGAATCTTGGCATGAATCTCGCTCTGTTCAGTGTCTGGTGATGATGATGATGATTGTGGTAATTAGGGTTTGTAATCAAACCGGAGTTACTTACGCTACTAGTATTAAAGCTATGGTTGTTTCCGGTAAGAGACGGTGGAGAAGGGGAGGAAGAAGGAATTAGAGAGGACGGATCGAAAGGGAAACATGGCGGCGGCGGACGGTGATGATGATGAGGAGGAGGGTTATGGTAAAGTGGGATTCCTCTGATTGGTCTCAAGTGAGTATTAAGGTCATGAGCAAGAAACCCTTGTAAGTGTTGTTGTTGCTGTTGTGTCGGAAATTGGAAAGAGGTCAAGATGTTAGAGCCGTTGCAATTAGGGACAAGGTGAGGCTGGTGATGTTGATGTTGTTGATGATGATGAGAGTTGTTAGAGAGCGAAAGGTCTTGGAATGGATGATTGGTTGGCTTTGAGCTGGAATTAGAGACGAGAGTAGATGTTCTTGAATCGAGAGCTCTTCTCCAAAACCCTAAATCGAGTTCCTCATGATCTTCTTGATCAGTTGTTGATCTTCTTCTCTGCCATGTCGATGACGGTTTGCTGTTAGGAGGACTTATCTGTAAAGATAAATCGGGCTGAGCAGGAAACAGCTCCATGAAAGAGACCTTTTTAAACTTATTATATTATTCTTCTTGAATAGATTCTTCAGTCAGTTTCCAGAGATGAACCCTAGTTCTTGTTCGCTTGAATTAAAGACAAAGAAAATAATAAAAAGAGAGCTATCCTAATTTTTTTTATATTGTGGGTAAGGGAGGAAAAAGAAAATGGGTATTAAGGATTTGAGGAAGATATTTCTGGGTTTTGTTGAGAATGTTGTTTCTCTATAGTTGGAGGTTAAGCAGATTTTGCAAAGATTTTTGAGAGATATAGAGAGAGAAAAATCAATGACAAGGTAGTATGTAGTGAATGGTTGTTTCTTTTGTGTGAAGTATATGTGAGAAAATGACACTTGAGTGTGTGTATGAGAGAGAGGAGAGAGAAAGGTGTTTGTGTGGACATGGGGGGCTAGAGGAATTTAGGTTAAGAAAGGGGAAGAAAAGCAAAGAGATAAAGAAATTGGAAAAAAGAAAAAGAAATAAAAAAACAAAAGTGGTAAATGGTAAATAAGGCTTTCTTTTTTCTTTCTTTCTTTGCACTCTTTTCTTTTCTTTGGAGCAGAAAAGTAAATCCTTTATTTTTGTTTTAAACCATTTTTATTGTTCTTTTCTTAATCTACATTCCACCTTTTATTTTATTTTTCATCTTTTTACTCTTTTTTTTCTTCCTCAAAACCAATAAACTTGTGAAGTGAAATTTTCGAAAATATATAGCTATCTTGGTCTCATAGTTAATGGAATGATATATGATTCTTTGATTTTTTTCTGGCGATGGCCGTCTATAAGTTGGATATGAAGATTATCAAATCAGTTATGTCATAACTTAATTTGCGTTGAACTAATATGGTGGGAATGAGAAAAAAGTCTATATGACATACGGAATTTAAAGAAAAACAAAAAGAAAATGTTCATTTTGTAGAATAAAGTGATCCTTGGAATGTCTTTTTCTAAACATAAATTAACTAAAATATTCATCACATGAAGAAGAATAGAAAGGTGAAAACTTTGGAATGGTTTTCATCAATCTTTAGCATCCCACACGCTCTCTCTCTATCCTTTGCTTTTAACTGAAACCCAAGGTTGATTTATCCTTTTTACAAACCCTATATTCATTCCAAAAAGAAGAATAAAATTTAAATATAAAAAGCTTAAAATCTCAAATGAAAAAAGGAAGAACAAAGAAAAAGATGAAAAGAAAGAGTGAGAAAAAGGGGGAAAAAAAGAGGAACAAAACAAAGTTTGCTTATTTTAGCTTGTATGACTCTCTCTTTCACATGATTATCACTTTTCTCTTCTCCCTATGTTTTTTTTCCTTTCATTTGTAAATTATACCTTAATGATTAAAAACCCTTACCACATGTTTTTTTGAATAATCTGTTTTCTCAGAGTGATGTTTCAAATCAAGTCCAACATAAACCCCTGTGACTTCACTTATAGCAATTGCTATTGTGAATATCACAATGAACGATGGTGACCTATATGAACTACTCGATATTACAATTATTAATTAATTCCGAAATTATCTTTATGTGAGTACTAGATGATTAAAAAAAAAAAACTTTTTTGTTAGACACTATTTTGGAAAACAATTAAAACTAAACATGCAGACTAAGTTGATATTTGAAATTCAAAATTGATTAGCAGAAATTAGTATATTGTTAATATAAAAAAAAAATATATATATATATATATATCATACTATCATGTGGTTTCAAACCTTCCCAATACAGCCAGCTCGAGTCAATCAAGTTGGGGATAACATTGTAATTTACAATGTCGGATTTACTATGCGAACTATATTGTTGTGGTTTGTCAAAAGGACAATCGAAAGATTAAAAAGAAAAAGCCCAAACCCAATCAAATGCCTCATTTTAAACAAATACTAGCTAGAATTTTATAAAAAATTAAGAAGAAGACAATAATCACATCGCTCAACTACTTAGAATAGAAGAGACGGGTTCATTGAATAATAAAATTTGAATGGTTCAATATTTGACTGACTCTAAAATCTTGTCGAAAAATGATTTGAAGGATACCTGCAAATTAATTACGAGATATTAAAATAATAGATGTGTTCAGTTTATTAAAACCATACTATATTAAATCATCGTGACATAATGGTTAGTAGTGCCGATTACTTAGGCATAGAGATCGGCAAGATACCTCCATAGGGAATAGAAATCTCCATAAGAAAACGACATTTGATCTTAATTTTCTTGAAATTCACAAACATGTTTCTGTAGCTGATTTTGATTTTTTGATTAGTCACAACTACTAGTAGTAGTATATTATAGCACAATAAGCATTCTACATTAATGACACAAACACAATTAGTATTAAACTATTACTAGTATTAGATTCTTGAGTTTTTCACAAGGTTCCCAATAAACCCAAAAATACCGGTGTACTTAATATCGAATCATGCTTAATGTTTATATTATTTGAACCATGTTAGAATATTATTAGAAATTTGGGATGATTTTCTTTTTTTTTTTACAATTATTATAATATCTGACTAATAAGTTCGTCTGTTATGTTATGAATGTAAAAATAAAACTAACATAGCTCGTTTTTGTTTTTTTTACATCATTGCAAGGTTCATAGTATTTGAAAGCAAATAGAGATAAGAAAAAAAAGAGTTAAATAGAATGTCCAACTCGCACAACATTAAATGTGGTAGAAGAACCTCACTCAATTTTAAAATTATGACCCATTAATGGTAGCAGCAACCATTACGGAGCATCAAATTTTTGTAAATAAAATAAACTTTACCGTATGAGTATACACGTATACAAATATGTAGGAGGATTACGTAAATATATAGCTAGTTAGGTACGGTTTTGGCTATTGAATGGTCAATGCGGCAATTAGAACTACGGTCTAATAATAAAACACACATGCTTCGAGGATATGTGTATATGCCTAGGTATTTGTGTGTAAAATATAATATTTTCTAAAATAATGAATACTAATTTATATAAATACGAGGACATACGAGTCCAAAAGAAATACGTAAAACAAATACTGAAAGTTTTATAGTCCAAAATAAAATATTTAAGTTTGTTAGAAAACAAAATGTATTAAAGAAAATTCTAAAATTAATAAAGAAACTATATTTACATATCAAGTATAATAACAAAATTCTAAAATAAAGAAAATATATTTACATATCTAGTTTACATGATAAATATAAACATAAAAGTAAAAAAAAAAATTGGGATATAAATACAAAATAAATTCATCATATTAGTGTAATATTATGGATATATATAGAAGTAAAAAGTTTAGAAAAAAAATTTTACCTTAGAAATTGTATATGAGAAGGTTCATGAAATAGTCAGTTATATATGCACACGAGTTTTTTTGGTAAAAGTATGCACACGAGTTTCAAACGGTGTTCTAAATGCATGACTTGTCAAGTCGGGACTTCAAGAGATTCGATCAAATCGAGCTAAGCATAGAAATTAATGTGCTTCTAATTACCACAACAAAAAGAAACACAGTTTTCTGACTGAAGCAAACGGTAATTGTAGTTATAAGAAATGTCACAAGGTAACCGTCAGGGGCACTCAACAATCAATTTTATTGAATCCTACGGCTACAATGACGAACTTAAATTTATGAAACTTGGTTTCAAGATCTAGTTCATATAAGTTTCTAAATCTATCCCTTACTTTTGTTTTCCAATGAAGCTTGATGTACCTAACAAACATTACCGACTGAAAAAAACCATATCAAAAGAACTTTAATCTATACATCTAGACAATCACACAAACTTTTCTAACATCTAATTATGCTAAAATTTTATTGGTTAAATTCGCCAATCAATTAGCATTGGCAATTATATCCATCTAATTTACTAACCACTTATACACAATTTTTCATTTTTTTTTGTTTTAAATTGGCTTTGCTATTGTATCAAACACATTTGGGGCAAAAACTGTTTAACATTTTGAAATATCAAAATTAAAATGCATTGGGTTTAGCTTCTTGGAAAAGAGGTTAGGTTCAACTGGGGATTAACAATATACTTATTCATCTTCTTTCAGGGACTGCAAAATATTTTTTTTTTATTATGCCAAACTTTTTTTTTAAATATATTCTAGAGTTCTTGAACGTTTCACAAAAAAAATTTATGAAGCAACACCTCTTTGATGTCAAAGTTCATCACTTCAGTAGCTCAAATAGCTTTGTACTCAAACTCACAAATAAGTGGCTATACTTCCAATATATGAAACTTTTCCTTTGGCAAATATCGTAAGTCGAGACAAAATTGTGAACATCTTTGGATATAATACTGCTTGTAGAATTTTTAACATTCTTTTAAAGGCTGCAAAATATCCACCATATTCTCAACTATGACAATGATGTAAAATGTATTTCACTTCTTTTTTTTGAAAAATATTTACACCAAAGTCCATCTATATAACTTTCGTGGATGTAACTCTCATTCCAATAGTTATAAAGTACATCCTTGTAGAACTTTTTTTTTCTTTCTTATTTCCTTCAAGATTTGTTTCACAACCCTCAACTTTTATTGCTTCAAATCTTAGACCCTCAAACGACATCATTCATTTTCTGACGTAGTTTAAGCCTTTCAATTATTCTAGGAAACTCATAAAATGGAAATAGAAATCTCCCAGCGTGTAACATCCAAAATCACACTTGAATGCTCTCTAACAATTATGAAACTATTTTTCCCTATCTACAATTTATTAATCTTTTATATTTTTCCAAATTTTAGACATTATAAATCTACAACTATAAATTCTTTTCAGCATCTTGGAATAATCCATAATATCTTTTGAGTTTTTTTTTCAACTTTTTTTTTTTGTATTAGGCTATTGTGTGCTGCTTTCATAGCTTAGAACAGTAGGCTTTATCACAATTATGTTACAACTGTGTGGTGCGCCCTTCAATTCACCCATCAACAGAACATTCAAGTGGAAGCCCTCTGCCTATTTGGATCCTCACCAAATTACCTTCATTATTGAACCAAAAAGAATGTTTTTTTTTTGGCAAATTTTGGGTCATCCACTTGGTCGACACTTTGAACAATAATTTGATTCTTTTTTTTTTTGAAACACCAATATTTGATTTCATTCATCACAATACCAAGAGAGTTTGACCCATGAGAGATCAAGGTTTGTTGAAAGATCTTCCATGAGTATATCCATGGTAGACACAATGGTCATTGTCAAACATTGACTATATGACGTTGATAAGTTTGCTGCGGTTATGCTTCTCGCCGGCACGAGAGGAGCTACTCGAAGTAGTGCATAAACCATCTCAAGAAACTTTTTGAACTTTGGAGCAGTAGAGGCTTCCTTTGAAGCTATCATCATGATACAAACAAGATAACTGTCAAACCGTAACATAACCGGTAGTTTCTCTCTCACATAAGAGCCATGGCTATGGAGATTAAGAAATTCACATATGCTTTGTAGCCGGGTTGACAGTGACAATACATGAGCAGACATGAGCTTCAGGTTTGGTGACAAAGGTTGGGGATAAAGATCTAATGGATTCGGGAAAAAGACACAACTCCTTGAACTGTTGGCAGCGGAGTGATGCATAAGATCGCTAAATAGAATTTGCAAGGAATCATTGGTAACCAAAGGTCTCCTAACACCGGGGTTAAGCAGAAAGTAATTTGAGTTCAGCACTAAACCGATGGAAGGCTTCAGGATAAGGGGAGCAAAGATAAACACCATATAAAGAGCCGTTACCAGGGATATAAGATACTGATTAAGCAGGCCTAGCAATCTAGTCCGATGATTCCTCAATAGGAGTCTTCGACCTATGAGGATATTCTCACGACCTAGATCTTGATACAAGCTATAAACTGACCAAAGAGTAAATATCGGACCTGCATTTTTTCGTAGTGGGCTGAGGCTTGATGACTGCTAATGGGCCGACTTCAGGTTTCAGGTCCATCAAAGAAAACCCTAGGGTTTCATTTGTTGTCCAAAGGCAGATTTGTGGGCGGCGGCAGATCGGAGAGAGCATGACGATTTGCGGTGGATGGCATGTCTCTGAAGGAAGCACGTTCATCCCCGCCAAGTTATGGCGGTGGTGTGCGGTTGGAGCGGAGATCCAATTAGGAGAGGAAACCATGACCCTGAAAAGAATCTCGCCGTGCGCCGTCCGCGTCTCCTCCTGGCAATGTGCAATAGATGGTCCAAGAGAGATCGCTCCTGCCATCGACGAAACCAGGAAGAGATGAATCTCATCTGTGCATGGTACTCCAGATCGGGACTTGTAAGCAACTGTGGATTTTCGATCCGCTATCATAGGGTCTGGACACATAGAGGGGTTGTTGAGGTTTGCCGGAAACCATCTCCAACCGTTGAGTGGGGAACTAGCCAGATTTTGATCTTTCAAAAGGTTTCGAGAGAATTGACTTCCAATATATGAGACTTTTCCTTTGGCAAATATCGTAAGTCGAGACAAAATTGTGAACATCTTTGGATATAATACTGCTTGTAGAATTTTTAACATTCTTTTAAAGGCTGCAAAATATCCACCATATTCTCAACTATGACAATGATGTAAAATATATTTCACTTCTTTTCTTTTGAAATATATTTACACCAAAGTCCATCTATATAACTTTCATGGATGTAACTCTCATTCCAATAGTTATAAAGTACATCCTTGTAGAACTTTTTTTTTCTTTCTTATTTCCTTCAAGATTTGTTTCACAACCCTAAATTTTTATTGCTTCAAATCTTAGACCCTCAAACGACATCATTCATTTTCTGAGGTAGTTTAAGCCTTTTAATTATTCTAGGAAACTCATAAAATGGAAATAGAAATCTCCCAGCGTGTAGCATCCAAAATCACACTTGAATGCTCTCTAACAATTATGAAACTATTTTTTCCTGTCTACAATTTATTAATCCTTTATATTTCTCCAAATTTTAGACCTTATAAATCTACAACTATAAATTCTTTTCAGCACCTTGGAATAATCCATAATATCTTTTGTGTTTTTTTTTTCAACTTTTTTTTTTTTTTTTTGTATTAGGCTATTGTGTGCTGCTTTCATAGCTTAGAACAGTAGGCTTTATCACAATTATGTCACAACTGTGTGGTGCACCCTTCAATTCACCCATCAACAGAACATTCAAGTGGTTACAGCACCACCTCTGCGACCGATCCCACCGGAGTTCGACTCCACTAAGTCGCGTTATCCCGCGTTGTAAGGATTGGCTATGAATCGGGCCTTGTCGATTTAATGATGACAAAAAAAAAGCAAACAATTCACATAGAAATTCGATGAAGGATTTAAATAAGTACCACTACCACTATGAAGAGGCATTAAGATTTTCAAATATTTGAATATATAATAACCAAACATACATGTTTTCCTTTTTGTAATTTCAACTCTCAACTGTTCATATCAAATCAAATTAATTCAAATTATTCCAATTCATTAGTTTTGATTAGATTGAGTACTGAAAAAAACAGAGTTCTATTCAGCATTTAATATTCTTTTTCTATTATATTTACTTTTAAATTTATACAAACTATATGCTGTCAAACCAAAAGAAAAAAGAATAAATACACACTACTGATGAATACTTTTCGCAATAATTGAATAGATTTTATTGAATGTTCATATTATTTATACAAAAATATTTTCGCCATGTAGATCTCTGAAAAAAATGAATTATCAACGAATAGAGTAGGCTATCATGATAGTGATATAAATTTTAGTATCATTTACAATTTTATTTTTCTAATTACCAAGTGTTTTTATTTTCAAGAATTTTAGTGGGTTTTACTCTTTCATATTTTTCATCAGCCTTTGTTCTCTTCTAAACTAATAAAATTATAAAATTTTAAAAGCTGTATTATTATTTTTGGAAAAGAGTAGGTTACATATTGATTGCTCGAGTGATTACCTAATACACTTAACCGCAAGACAGTATATACGGAGTCGAATCCACCAAGATCAATGGTACACTAAAGATTTGTAAGAGTCGTAAATAGCTAAAGTGAACGAACGATAGTTTGTTTGGTTTCAGAAATCGTAAATAAAAATGCAAGAAATAAAACGATTAAACTTATGGGATTAAAACATTGGGTCATAGGATATATCAGAGATCAATGACTAATGAGAAAATAAAATATGGAATTCAATAATTAAGAACCATTCTAGAACATGAAGACTATAATAGACTAACCCTCTTTCAAGGCATTAGAAACTAAATTTAACTATTAGTTTGCTAAACTTTCATTTGCAACCTCCTAGCCAAATTTGCATTACAATCAAGTGCATTAAGTTCACAATGCATCCTAACATCAACTTTCGAAGGCTAGAAATATATTGCTCGATTCAAACTCATTCAGGTATTCTATTGAACACTTTTGATGCATAGAAAAATCTAGAGTCTAAAACAAGGTGATCAGTCCTATTTTAGCATTAAGATAATGTGAATCAAAGAACCTAAGGATTAAGAACTCCAAACAATAATTAAAACATAAATTCATTGAATCTCCTAATTAGAATCCTAAAACCCAATTGGAGAACTACTCACACATTGCAAAAGAGAAAACAAAAATCATAGATGAAGAAAACATGATTAAATTGCAGAAATAATAAGAACGGTTTTAGAAATCTTTTCCAAATTGTCAATGAAAATGAATCTCTAGAATCCCAAAAAAGTGGCTTACAAAAAGTCTCATGTTGCAGAAAAAAGCATAGAATAAAATTTAAGATTTTTCTCCCAACAAATAAAAAGTATTTATAAAATTCTCAAAATAAGGTAAAAAGGTAACGGCCTAGTTATGACATTTTCTCAGATAAACAGGTTTCTCAGGTAGGTGGATTTTAACATGAAACTTGCCGGTGTAGACTATGTTTCTTAGCCAGGCGGGGTTCTCATATAGGCGGATTTGACGTGAAACTTGCCGGTTCTGACTTCGTTTATCAGCTAGGCGGGTTTCTCAGATAGGCGGGTTTTAACGTGAAAGTTACCAGTTTAGACTTTGTTGCTTATCCCGGCGGATTTCTCTAGTAGGCAGGTTTTCACGTGAACCAACATCTATTTCATATGCTTGTTTATATCCAGAATGACTTATTTTTTCTCCATTTTCATCTAAAATGTCCTAAACCCTATAAAAACTCGATAAAGAACTAAAAAATTTCAAAAACACACTTTGACTCAATAAAAAATATAAAATAAGAGAGCAAACAAATACTCATAACTAATAAAAACACCATATATCACATACAACTTTTCATATCTATTTACCAATATAATACCAAGTCTAAGACTACAATTTTAACTACAATGACACGTAATATATGTAACTGTATTTTATTTTTTTCTTGGAATAAAGGAATTAAACATGATTGTTAGGTAATGTCTTATTCAAAATAAAATAAAATAAAATAATTGATTTCATTCTTTCGTGTGATCAATACCTCACCAAAAAAAAAAAAAAACATTCTGGTAATGTTCTTTAAGTTTCAACCTTTATAGTACATTCAAGAAAAGATTTTGTTCCCATTGAATGGTGGCTCTTTTCAGGTGGAATATTAGTTTTCTTTACCTCTCAAATATATGTGCATTTTGAATTTGGTATCCATTTAATAATATTTTAAGTAAATAAGAATATCTTTTTTCCTAACATTATTCTTTGATTAGGTTAATCTGTCTACATCGTGAAACATAAACCTCTCTTTTTCCCGCATAACTGTTTAGAAAACTTAACTTTTGTTTCACATCAAATCTTTTCTCATAATAATACTTTAAGACAAAGGACTTGTGATAGAAGATTTAAATTTTAAAGAAAAACAACTTATGCATACCGAGAAAACATACACCACCATACAGGCTTTTCCTTTATATATATACAAAATAATAATAATTTTTCACATTCTAAAATTATTTCCACTATAATTCTTTTGCATATTTCTCAAATCAAAAATAAATGATAATTTTAAAAGAAAATAAACTGTAGTTAGTTTTCGGTTCTTTTTTTTTGTGTGCAACCAAATAGTTTTCTGTGTCATATATAATCATTTTGTATAATAACATATGCATATATACTTTCTTGGTGGTTAAAAGATATTATTCTAAGATCATTATTCTTCACATAGGAAAATTAGGATATAATCAAAATTAAAGTCTAAATGATAAAAAAGATGATTTATGTGCCAAAAAGTACAAATTTAGTGGAAGATTGGATTGATTCTCTCCTAAAATATTGATGATATAAGTGGCTTAGTTACAAAAAAGAAAAAAAAATTGCGACGATAAGATTCATGTGCGTTGATATGAAAATGTCTTAGATCGAATTAGAAAGTAACTGACAGTCATCCACGTCAAAGTTTAAACGTATTGCTTCTAGGTTTAAAGAACCAAAAAAAAAAGATTGGTTAAAGATTAATAAATGTGAAATGTGAAATCTCAAGCGTTGAGCATATGCATGATGTGATGTTTATTTCACAAATAACGTGAACCAGTTCACATCTATAATCCGATATGATAATGCATAATTTAACCGAAGTGTGGCCACTATAAATGCATGCTCATATCTTTATATATGAAGATTAGATTCAAGCAAAATTCGATACTAAAAATATTTCGATTTGCGGGACTTATCTCATAGATAGCTCACAAAAACAGCAATTTATTTAAGCCGTAGAATGTCTTACTCCAGCTTAAAACTCGATCACAGAAACATTCTTATAATTCTTTGATTTGCATAATTAGTCATTGTTCTAGTATTTTCTCAAATATCAAGGCAGACAGCGGAGCGGTGTTCAGTGGTCTAAACTCGTTTTCTTGATGACTTGTTAATCTGAAAGTATATTTGTTCCCCACTGTTTGGACTGTTTTAATTATACGATGAGAGAGAGAGAGAGGAAGTATTTTTCCCCAAACGGATATATATATGTGAAAACGCTAATTATATGAAGTTACTTATATGGTATGCATGGTTCTTGCTATAAAAGTTCCGATTTTATAATAACTAAAATATTTATATTATATGTTAGTTACGCAAATGAGGTAAAATACGAGCTTAAAATATGATTTCATGTCATATATATACGGATATTTTCTTGTATATAAATAATTAAATAAACCTCTCTTTATGTAACACCAATAATCTATAAACCATATACGAAACGAAAATGCATGTTGGTTTTGGAACAAAAATGTAACATGTAAACGTAGGTGAATTATGTTCGTTGTTGTCTTAATTTTTATCACATTTATCTTTTGATGTGGATTTTCAAAGTGGAAAATGCGTTGTTAACTCGAATGTCTCCAAGGTAAATGATGCTTTTAACAAAATAAAATTTTAAAGGAAAAGGGGAAACAAAATGAATCTTTCCAGTGACTTTGAGGAAAGACAGTTTTTTATATAAATGCCCTACGAAATCTGTTCAAATACTAATCACTCCACTCATATAAAATATAATATATAAAGATAATTAATTTATATATGATATATGCATATTGACAAGAACCATTAACATTGCTTAATTCTTCTTCTACTTCTTCTTTTATTGTGTCGGTTCGCTCGTCTTTATATGTATTCTTTTCCCATATTGTAAAATAGAATAGTTTTGTTTTATTAATTTTAATATATATTCCAGAAATTCTCTAATTTTTTTTCAAAAATAATTCTCTATTCATGCTTTGTTATAATATATAGTGGAAAATTCCATTCATTTAGGATTCTATGTCCACATAATCAGATTTTTATTAGATTCACAAATATACTTCACCGCCGCAGTAAAAAAATGTTGTCCTTAAATAATATTAGCTAGTGACAAAATAAAAATCCATGCATTCTATAAAAGAAAAAGAAAAAAATTATGATCTACTATAAAGGCAGAAAATGAAATTTAGTTGTATCCGGATCGGTCTGAGTGGGTTGGTGTTTTATTAACGGTATGTGTATCGCCAGCTAAACATAGGCCTGGGCAAAATACCCGGATCCGTATATCCGATCCAAACCCGATCCAAAAAACACGATCCGAATCCGTATCCGAAATTGTAAAATACTCGAACGGGTTCTAAATCTCTAAATCCGAAAACCCGAATCCGAATCCGATCCGAACCGAAATCCGAACGGGTATCCGAATATACCAACATTATTAATATATAGTAGTAATATATTAGTAATATTTATAATTTTAATAATATAAGTGTTCAAAATATTCATATTTTTAGATATTTTCGACAATTTGAAGTATTTAAACTGTTTATTAGTAAATTTAGATAGAAAATACTCTAAATTTTTAGATATATTGCGTATTATTGAATAATTTAGACTAACTTAGATACTAAAATTTTGAGTTTTGTCAACTTTGGATAATCTGAATCCGAACCCAAAATACCCGAACCGAACCCGAACGGGTACCCGAATGCCCAGGCCTAGCTAAACATGATCATTAAGGGGTGGGCAAAATACCCGCACCCGATACCCGAACTCGAACCCGAACCCGAACCCGAAGTAAACAATTCGGGTCGGGTATAAATCACCCAAACTATCTGATCGGGTGTTCATATTAAATAAAACGGATACCCGAATCCGACCGGGTATACCCGAACACCCGATTAAACACCCGAAAGCATCCATAAGACCATAACCATTCCCGATTTCTTGTTTCTTGATTCATCATCAATTCCGCGAGAATTAATTTAAAGTGTTAGAGTGGGTTTCTTACATTTCATTGCTTGTGTGTATGAGTATGTATGTGTTTCTTTTGTACTTTATTTATTTTTGGCCTCAATTCTGAATTTGTTTTAGTAGTGGAGTCAACGAACAGTTAATTAGTCTGAGTTATAATAATTAAAAGCATGATTTAAACTGGATACACATTATGTTTTTGTTTAAGAATTCTGATTTAGTATGTTTTTTTTTATTTCTAGATGGATTCTAACTTTAAATTTGGTGTCATTTCATGTTTCAGGAAATCAAGAAGAACTATTGGTTTATGAACTTATTGTTTTTGTGTTTGGATTTGTCATTTCTTTTTATTGAACTCAATATGGTATGATGAAGTTGGGTTTTTTATATTTGATGATCACAAAAACAATTTGGTGTCATTTCATGTTTCAGGAAATCAAGAAGAACTATTGGTTTATGAACTTATTGTTTTTGTGTTTGGATTTGTCATTTCTTTTTATTGAACTCAATATGGTATGATGAAGTTGGGTTTTTTATATTTGATGATTACAATCAGTTTGTTTAGTTTGATAGTTTGGGTGTAACCCAAACCCGATGGGTGTTTACCCGAACCCGATCCGAAATCTAAAATTATTCGAATGGATCTTATAATTCTAAACCCAAACATCCGAAAACCCGAAATACCCGACCCGAAACCCGATATATAGGGTACCCGAATGCCCACCCCTAATCATTAACCTTGTGATCTGTAAAAATATTTTCAAATAGATTGTTATTAAAAACAAAAAATGTATGCATTGCCTATTTTAAAATGTTTTGAAAACGTAATACTTAATTAAAATATAAATATCTCATTTTCATAACCTTTGAATATTGCAGAGAGAATATTAGTAGCAAATCATCACGATTTCTTTAAATCCATCTAAAAAAGTCAAAAACTATTTAGAAACCTAACGAAACTCAAATAGTTCCAAATATTCATCAGAAAAAGAAAACACAAAAACTTAAAAGTTTTAATTCTTGTGCTAATGTTTAGACCCATCAGACGAGTTTCAGTTTTCTTTTTTATTTATTGGGGAGTTTACTAAAACATGTTTTAAGTTTGAGCCCTAGTAAAAAGGAAGATCCACCAAAAATGGAGGAACCAAAGAACAAGCCATCGCCTCTTGAGGTTGAATCTTATCTAATTTCCCAAAAAAAAAAACTGTAATTTATTTTGTGACATTTCTTGTTGTTCTGATTATAACGAAACCTAGTACAAACAGACAAAAAGAAGTTTCCGTTTGTGTATTTCTCAAAGTTAGACATAAGAAAACGTGTAGATCAAGCAAGTGATATTACTATGAGTCACAAAGTCTCCAAGAAGTTAGACGAGGAGCAAATCAATGAGCTCCGGGAGATTTTCCGGTCATTTGATCGGAACAAAGACGGAAGCTTAACCCAACTTGAGCTCGGATCACTTCTCCGAGCACTCGGGATTAAACCTAGTCCAGACCAATTCGAAACGCTTATAGACAAAGCCGACTCTAAAAGCAACGGACTCGTCGAGTTCCCGGATTTCGTGGCTTTGGTCTCGCCGGAGCTTCTTTCGACGGCGAGGAGGACGACTCCTTACACGGAGGAGCAGCTTCTCCGATTGTTTAGGATATTTGACACGGACGGTAACGGGTTCATCACTGCGGCGGAGTTAGCTCACTCTATGGCCAAGCTTGGTCATGCCTTGACGGTCGCGGAATTGACGGGGATGATTAAGGAGGCGGATAGCGACGGAGACGGCCGGATAAATTTTCAGGAGTTCGCAAAGGCTATTAACTCTGCTGCATATGATGATATATGGGGTTGATGTTTTTTTTAGTGGACTCTTCCATTATTTTCCCCCATAATCTTTTTAGTTTCTATGCTTAGTAGTTTTCATTAATCTACATGAAAATATATTCTTATATTTACAATAATTACTCAAGTTGAAATTCCGGTTCTTTTAAGTTTTCAGATTCTTGACATGCCTCGGTGATATGAGTAAATATTTCGCATTAAGTAATCTCTTACTTGTGGCAAATTTCATATGTATGTATTAGTTCATTGAAATATGGATATATACTCGATCCAGCAATTGATAGACCAATCCATATGTTTTGAGGTCTAAAAAGATGATAGAGCTAAAACGATGTACCTACGATGTTATTATTACGTTTAAGTTTTAGTAGGGAAATATAATCTGTTATCGAGTAATATATTTATTGAAAACAAATATCATGTAACTTTTGTTTCTTTGTAATCATGAATGTAAATAATCTTGCTCAAAAAGAAAGAAAGAGGAAAAAAAATCTAATGCATCTTTGTTTCTTATTTTCTCAAAAGTTTGTTGCATTTCATTGTAAAATTTTTTTGTTGCAACAAAATATTACCTTACAGAAAAGGTTAGAAATGTTTTAGAAAAAAATAATAAACAATACAGTACTGAACTTCAACGGTCACCACCATCGCCAAAAATTGCAAAACCTTTGATCTCTTCCACATATCTCAGATATTACTCAATTTTAAGAGAAATGTTTAAATGAATTTATACTAGCAATGATAATGATCATGTATAGTATATGTTTCAAACTATTAATTATAATCTCAATAAAGTCTACGAAACTTTATTATTCAAGCGTTAGAAAGAAAATAAGACATTGTCATGTTTTCTACATACTTGCTTCTGATTCTATCCACAAATCACATCAGTTTCTGGAAATAAAAAGCACAATTATGTCAAGAAAGATTATAGACTCTTTTATGGGTTTTTGCTGCTTAGTCTTTCATCACTGTGCCATCCACTGCAAAATGTCTTTCCTGATAACACCGTCAAACCTGCCACCTGTAACATAGCTCGGCTGAATCAGACTTGCAGCTAGATTGCCACTGTAGCGTCTGTACTGAGTTGAAGTTCCACTGGGTCTCGGCGGTTGGATCATCATAGAGACAGACGGGAATGGATTGTGCCGGAAGTGTCTCAATGAGGAGAACAAGTGCCTATCGGATTCACGGTTTTGAGGAGTCTGCGTCGTGTTTGTGTGCGATTTGGGACGGGACATTTCCGTTAATCTTTTTGCCTTGTCCAAGTTCGAGTTGGTGTTATGTGGTAGTTCTGCCCGAGTACGGATCTGAGCTGCTGGTTTCATCCGGTCTAGCCAACGGAGAATCCAGTTTCCAAGATTCCTACCAACTTCTATGTCTCTCTCTTGTATGTTCTTGTGAACCGAAACTGCCACATCGAAGATTTTACGAGTCCTCCTGAACCAACCAAACAGGACAACACAGTCAATGCATAAGCATAACCCTAACAAATGAAGCTAAGCTTCTGTCAAAAATCACAGAAAGGAGGATCACAAGGAAGAAATCTATACCGTAACTAGACTAGTTTCAACCTGATGATGTTATGAATACCGTAACGATGATATTCATAAACTTTTCCAAGAATCTCAAGCAAACACATGCAAGTGATAGATTCAAAGACCTCAATTAGACAACTCTCTTGGAAACCAAAGGCGAATCCAACGATACGATACCATCAAACACACCGCTAGTTCTCTAATTCCTACAAATCACATCGAGCTGTATGCTTCAATTGCAAAAGATCAAACACAACAAGGACAACAACAACGAGATCAAGAAACGAAACTATAGACTTGATTTTTACACAAATGAATCGATTACAGTAAAGGAACTGCTTCGATCAACCAGATTCACAATAGGATTGTTGTATCTATTCATCATCAAGGGGAGGCTCTCAGGTTTTGAACCCAAACGATTCGAAAAGCATAAACAGAAATCAACAATTTCAATTACAGAACAATGCAATTTCTCAAAAATTCTGAAGCAAAAACCTAATTTCACGAATCGAGAACAACACAATCAACATTGATCAACCAGATTCGAAACGATCTCGAGATAAACAAAAAAAAAATCTCACCGATGAAGAAACTGACGGATTTTGGGATGTTTCGGAGAAACAAGACGTCGCTGGATCTTCAAGGCGAGCCTATAAGTCCGTCTCAGTCCCAAGAAGTAGGCTGTTCCCAGAGTTATCTCCCAGAGCACCATCTTCCTTCTCGAACCTTCTTCGTCTTCTTCGGCTACACGATTATCTGATGATCGCCATTTCGGTAGTCGTCTCACTGCTCTTCTTCGACTGGTTCATCGTTGATACAATCTTATTGGGCCTTCATTTGGCCCACTTTGATAATAAACATATGGGCCGAGTTAAACCCAACGAATCTGACTTAAAAATGTGCTTTTTTTTTTTTTTTCTTCTTCTTTTCTAATAACGAATCTTGTGAAAGTCTCATTAAACTTAATTAAGAGACTACATAACCTAAGGGGGTTATTGGATGTATGATTTTGATGGATTTGGAAATCCGAACAAAAATCATGTGTTATTCAATCATTGATTTTAAAATACTTATCAAAATCATGTGTTATTGGTTCCATGATTTACAAATACTTTTTAAAATCCTCTGTTATTCATTTAATGATTTGTTTTTGGATTTCAAAATCCACATTATGTTTTATATGGATTTGAATGGATTTGATAGTGTAAAATAGAATGATTGAAATCCAAGAATAAAACATGTTATTTCGAAATCCATCTGTTTTGATTTCTAAAATTTACAATTCCATATGGATTTAGAAATCATCTCTCCAATAACAGCCCCTAAATAAAATCTACTTCGACGTTTTTTTCTTTTTTACACAACTGTTTTTATTTATAATATAAAGCCAAAAAAAGACAGGCCATACCAATATTACAATCCACCAAAGCCCAACAAACAAGCAAAATGCAGAAATCAAAATAAAAAAAAACAAACATAAAGGCCCAAACCCAAGAACAATACTTGGGTTCACCCCTAGGGGTGAACCTCTCCATTCACCTCCTTATAAAATAAGGAAATAAAATCTGTATACATTATTATAAAATTAAAAAATTAAACCGCTTTTTAATAAACCCAAACCGATATATATGAAATCTAAACCCTAACCATCTCATTTGTGAACCCAAACCGACATATAATTTCGTTCTACTTGTAAAATCTAAACCCTAACCATCTCATTTGTGAACCCAAACCGACATATAATTTCGTTCTAATTGTGAAATCTAAACCCTAACATCTCATTTGTGAACCCAAACCGACATATAATTTTGTTCTACTTGTAAAATCTAAACCCTAACTATCTCATTTGTGAACCCAAACCGACATATAATTTCGTTCTAATTGTAAAATCTAAACCCTAACCACCTCATTTGTAAACCCAAACCGACATATAATTTCGTTTTAATTGTAAAATCTAAACCCTAACCACTTCATTTGTAAACCCAAACCGACATATAATTTTACTCTAGTTTAAAAATCTAAACCAAGCCAAATATTTAACATTCCTTAATTAAAAGTATACAGAATTTGTTTCCTTAATTTGGGTTGCTTTTTAATTTATTTTTTATTTATTTTTTAAATGAAATATTAGATGGAAGATTTTGATTGGCTGAGAGAAGAGGGGGTGAATGGAGAGGTTCACCCCTAGGGGTGAACCTAAGTATTTTTCCAAACCCAAGGTAGAAATCCTTCCTTGAAGATTGATTCTGTGGATCACAAAACACGTGGCAAAAGGGAAACGCTAGAGAAGACACGTGCGAAGTCGAAGAGGCTGAAGTCTACAGGTCTCCGGTCATCGACATCAGAAAGTATCGTCGGAAAACGTCACATCCGGCCGAAAACGCCGGCGAACAACAGAGGAATCTCGATCTGCACCCATAGGAAAAGGCGAGTTCCAATTTGCTAAGAAAAAGACTCCACCAAATGCAAAATTCTTAATCTTCTTCTTCAAAAAAGCTTTCAATCTTCAAAAAAGTAGATCTACCCAACCCAGAAAAAACACAACAACATAAAAAGAGAAAACTAAAAAACTTAAGCCACCGTCCGCCGAATATAACGCTGCCATGGAGACCAACGCAAGCCACCCTTGATAAGGTAATCAACGGTGCTGGTCAAAAGCCAGCTAACGCCACGAAGGAAGCTGGCCGTTGCCGGAGAGAAAAACACAATAAAAACCTTTTGCTCTCTATTAGATTGTATATATTGGTTAAGCTTATTAGATTGATTTCCGGTTTATTAGGAATCGGTTTAGGTTGGTTTACTGTATATAATACATATATGTACAGTTTGTTACGATTAAATAATACAGATAAAATCATTTCACAAAAGCTCTTTACTCTCAAACTCTATTATGGTATCATAGCTTTTCTTCCGCAATTCTCTGTGATTTCACCATCTTCTTCTTCAAATTCTCCATAATCTCGCTGGCGAAACGCTTTTATCATCATCGGATCTACTTCCTATCTTTTGATTTTTGCGAAAATGGTGAAGAAAGGGGGAAAATTGAGAAATCGAAGTGAAACACCCGAGATTGAAGCATCTGCTGCGAGGATCTCTCGCGGATCAGTTGTAATCAAAGATCCAGAGTGGAAATGGCGAAACAATAACGTTCTTTTCGATCCGATGGATATGGAGGTCATGGATCTATGTCGAGGTCATCCGAAGCCTCCGATAGTCCGTTATGTCTTCAATCCTCCGATCATCCAGGTTTGATGATTGTTGCTCATACTCTAGATGGAACGAACTACAATAGCTGGGCTATAGCAATGAGGATTAGTCTAGATGCTAATAATAAACTTAGTTTTATCGATGGATCCTTGCCTAGACCAAGCGAGAGTGATTTTGATTTCAAGATCTGGAGTAGATGCAATAGTATGGTGAAATCATGGATTCTTAATGTTGTGAGTAAGGAGATATATGATAGTATTCTCTACTATCAAGATGCTGTTGAGATGTAGAATGATTTGTTTACAAGGTTCAAAGTAAACAATATACCAGCTAGAACAAGCAGTGATGACTCTAAGACAAGGTCAACTCGATTTATCCAGCTACTTCACGAAGAAAAAGACATTGTGGGAACAATTGGCTAACACAAAGTCCAGGACGGTGAAGAGATGTGATTGTGATCAGGTCAAAGAGTTACTTGAAGAAGCTGAAACTAGTCGAATCATACAGTTTCTCATGGGATTAAATGACGATTTCAACAATATCAGGAGTCAGATATTAAACATGAAGCCTCGACCAGGATTGAATGAGATCTACAATATATTGGATCAAGATGAGAGTCAGAGAGTAGTGGGTGTGTCTTCTAGACCAACCTCAAACCCTGTTGCTTTCCAGTCTCAAGCTGTGATCCCGGATCAGAATTCGATTTTGCTAGCTCAAGGAAATTTTCAGAAACCAAAGTGTTCCCATTGTTCTCGCATTGGACATGTTGCGGATAAGTGTTACAAATTACATGGTTATCCTCCTGGACATCCAAGGGCAAAGAAGAACAACTATGTGGGAAGCACGAATCTTGCTAGTGCTGGTCAGATAGAGGAGAGTAAGGATCAACTTAAGGAGAATGTCAATGATGATATGTCAAAAGAACAGCTCCAACAAATGATCACTTATTTGAGTACTAAGCTTCAGTCTTCAAGCGTCACTTCATGCCCTGAGAAAGCCATAGCTTCGACTTCTACTCCCGTGCCAACTATCTCACAGATATCTGGTACATTTCTCTCTTTATATGATTTGACTTTCTATGACATGTTAACTTCCTCTATACCTCATGAAACTGAGTTGTCTTTTAGAGCTTGGGTTATAGATTCAGGAGCTAGTCATCATGTCACTCATGAGAGAAACCTTTATAGACATTATAAACCCTTAGATAAAACCTTTGTTAGATTGCCTAATGGTCAAACAGTTAAGATAGATGGTACTGGCTATATTCAACTTACGGATTCATTGTCTCTTCATAATGTGTTGCATATACCTGAGTTTAAATTCAATTTGTTAAGTGTCAGTGTTATAACTAAATCTCTGAATTCTAAAGTGAGCTTTACTTCCGATGAATGCATGATACATGCTCTTACTCAGGACCTAATGATTGGGAAAGGTAGTCAAGTTGCGAAGCTTTATGTCTTAAGTCAGGATAAATCTCTGGTTAATATGTCTTGTAATAGAAACTCTATCTGAAATACTGTTATCAAAATCTAAGATAAATAAAAATAAAAGTCATTGTCATGTTTGTCATTTGGCTAAGCAAAAACATTTACCTTTTAAATCAATTAATCATATGAAAGAAAAACTTTTTGAATTAATTCACATTGATACATGGGGTCCTTTTTCTGTTCCAACTGTTGATGGTTATCGTTATTTTTTAACTATTGTTGATGATTTCAGTCGTGCTACTTGGCTTTATATGTTAAAACAAAAATCTGATGTCTTGCATGTTTTTCCTGGTTTTCTTAAATTGGTCGAAACTCAATACAATTCTAAAGTTTGTTCTGTAAGGTCTGATAATGCTCATGAATTGAAATTTAATGATTTGTATTTGAAAAATGGAATTAAAGCTTTTCATTCATGTCCTGAAACACCTGAACAAAACTCTGTAGTAGAAAGAAAGCATCAGCATTTGTTGAATGTAGCTAGGGCCCTTATGTCTCAATCAGGAGTTCCTATAGAGTATTGGGGGGATTGTGTTCTTACAGCTGTCTTTCTTATTAATAGATTACCTTCACCAGTTATAGACAATAAGACACCTTTTGAGCGATTAACCTCCACTACTCCAGATTATAATAGCCTTAAGGCCTTTGGTTGTCTGTGTTACTGTTCTACATCTCCCAAGTCTAGAACTAAGTTTGATCCTAGAGCTAAAGCTTGTATATTTTTAGGTTACCCCTCAGGTTTTAAAGGTTACAAGCTATTAGATATAGAGACATACTCAGTTTCAATTTCTAGACATGTCATTTTCTATGAGGATATCTTCCCTTTTGCATCATCTAATATATCGGATGATGTAAAGAATTTATTTCCTCATATTACTCTCCCTGCGCAAATCACAGATGATCAATTGCCTTTAGTGCAAACATCTTCCGATGCTCTTCATCATTATGACGAGTCATCATCCATGGTTTCTGTTCCTTCTGAACCTAAACCAACTCGGCAGAGAAAACTGCCTTCCCATTTGCAGGACTTTCATTGTTATAATAATAATACTCTTACTAAAACTAATACTTCTCCATACCCACTTACAAACTATATTTCTTATTCATACGTATCTCAGCCTCTCTGTGCTTTTATTAATGCTATTGCAAAGTCGAAAATACTTAAAAAAATTTCAGAAGCTAGGCTGGACAAGGTATGGGTTGATGCTGCAGGAAAGGAGATTGGTGCTTTTATAAGGACCAAGACTTGGAGTGTTTGTGATTTACCTGATGGTAAGGTGGCTGTAGGTTGCAAATGGGTATTCACAATCAAATATCACGCAGATGGCAGTATTGAGAGACACAAGGCTAGACTTGTGGCGAAGGGATACACTCAACGAGAGGGAATTGATTTCACTGACACCTTTTCTCCGGTTGCAAAGATGGCAACGGTAAAGATGATCTTTTCTCTCGCACCCAAGATGCAATGGTTTTTACATCAATTAGATATCTCTAATGCATTCTTGAATGGTGACCTCGATGAGGAAATCTACATGAAACTACCACCAGGCTATGCTGAGTTACAAGGTGAAGTTTTCTCTCCTAATGCGGTTTGTAGGTTGCATAAATCGATCTATGGTCTCAAACAAGCGTCGAGACAGTGGTTTTTGAAGTTCAAGACTACTCTTGTGGGATTTGGATTCGACACATGCCATGGTGATCATACTCTTTTCGTGAAAGAAGACAATGTTCAGTTCTTAGTTGTCTTGGTATACGTCGATGACATTCTCATTGCAACTACGGATTCCACTTTGGCTTATACTCTACGAGATCAACTGAGTTTGGTCTTCCAGCTTCGAGATCTTGGTACACCTAAATACTTTCTTGGCATTGAGATTGCAAGAAATGAGGAAGGAATTTGTCTCACTCAGAGGAAATACGTTCTTGACTTGTTGGAGACTACTGGTTTTTCGGATTGTAAACCATCTGATGTTCCCATGAAACCATATCAGCAGATGTCATTGACCAATTTCTCTCGACGAAAGAAGAAAAAGGTTCCTCCAGTCACTGAGGGTGATGATGAATATGAAGTTGAACCTGCTCATCCTTCTGATTCTACACTTGAACTTTTAACGAATACGAAGCAGTATCGTAGATTGATTGGAAAACTTCAGTATCTGACTATCACTCGGCCATACATCACTTTTGCAGTTTCTAAGCTCGCACAGTATTCCTCTGCTCCGCGAAAGTTTCATCTTTAAGCTGCACATAAGGTACTTCGTTACTTGAAGGGTACCATTGGGTAGGGATTATTTTATGGGAAGGATGATGACTTCTCGCTTCGAGGATTCTCTGATGCAGATTGGGGAGCTTGCCCTGATAGTAGGCGTTCTGTTACTGGCTTTGCTATTTTTATCGGTCAGTCATTGGTCTCTTGGAGGTCCAAGAAACAAGACATGGTTTCGATGAGTTCTACAGAATCTGAATATCGAGCCATGAGTGTGATTACCAAGGAGTTGTTGTGGTTCACATACATCTTGAAATCACTCCGGGTACCTTTCTCTCTTCCAGCTTATTTGTATTGTGATAACGAGGCTGCTCTCCACATAGCGAGTAACTCTGTTTATCATGAACGGACAAAGCATATAGAATTTGATTGTCACAAGGTCAGAGAGGCGATTGAAGATGGTGTTCTGAAGACCATGTTTGTTCGCACTGGTAATCAGCTTGCTGATATCCTAACCAAAGCTTTACCTCCGGCTCTCTTCAATGCTAATATTGGCAAGATGGGAGTCATCAACATCTACTCGTCTCCATCTTGAGGGGGGGAGGGTATTAGATTGTATATATTGGTTAAGCTTCTT
Source organism: Camelina sativa (assembly GCF_030686135.1). Taxonomy (NCBI): domain Eukaryota; kingdom Viridiplantae; phylum Streptophyta; class Magnoliopsida; order Brassicales; family Brassicaceae; genus Camelina; species Camelina sativa. The sequence continues at coordinate 23,228,432 of NC_141896.1, forward strand.
AGATTGATTTCCGGTTTATTAGGAATTGGTTTAGGTTGGTTTACTGTATATAATACATACATGTACAGTTTGTTACGATTAAATAATACAGAGAAAATCATTTCACAAAAGCTCTTTACTCTCAAACTCTATTACTCTCTGAAGGATCTATAGAGAGAAGAAAGATAAAGGTTTTCATCGATCAAAAACAAAGCCAGCCAACGACGCTATGGAAGTCGCCGATGCCGGAGACAAAGCCAGCCAATGGCACTATGGAAGTCGCCGATGCCGGAGACAAAGCCGACCACCAACGCTAAGGAAGCCACCGATGCCGGAGTCAAAGCCGGCCAGCGATGCTATGGAAGCCGTCGATGCCAGAAAAAGAGCCGACCAACACTGTTATGAAAGCCAGTCGATGCCGAAAGCCACCGTCAAAATCATTGAAGCTTTCTCTCTCTTTGAAAGATTTTAGAGAGAGAAAAGAGAGAGAAACTTCTTACATCTACTTCGACGTTTATAAATTCTTTTTAAAAAGACTAATCACTGCTGGAGTAATCTTTTAGATGTGAATGAAGAAGAAGAGTCAGAAATTAGGGATTGACTTCTGTGGTTCACGTACGTTACCTGCAAGTCTGCAACAAAGAAGAAGAAGGTAAAGTTAATTAGACATGTGTGTGGCACATGAGAAGTCACATGGGTCGCTAAGCTGAAGAGGAAATTGTTTTCTTTTTTTAATTTGGGATTTATTTAGAGTTTTACATTTTAATTAAAAAGAATTAGAAATTTACATTTCTAAATAATGTCAAGTTATTATTGGCTATATATATGTTACTGTGTATGCTCATCGAGAGCAATTGATTTTCACCGAGAAATAAACAAGCTTTTAGAGAATTGATTTCAACTTCTTTTTATTCTTCTGAGAGCAATTCTTTTTTTTTTTTTTTTGTTTCCTAGTTCACAAAAACACTTTGTTGTTGTAAGCTTGTAGTACAAGCATATGAGAGATAAGGCCTTGTGTGTTTAGAATTGTCTAAATATACATGAGATAAGGTCAAATATGTTTAGGAGGATCTAAATATATTATTGGGAGTTATTCAATTAGGTTTTGGTTTTATGTTTTTCTCTATGAAAGGATGTACTAGCTTGTGGCACAACTTATGAGTTTGAGAGCTTAAGGTTTTGAGTATTTTTCCTTAAGATTAATAAAAGAGTTATTCTTATTATACACTTGTGTTCTATTGTTGGTTTCTACACGTGGTATCAGAGCTTAATCAATGGCGGGAGAAGACATAAAAGCTTTGACAGAAGGAGGAAGAGATGACAAAAGCTTGATGACGAGTCAAGAAGGAAAAACAAGTACGTCACAGGCTGCAGGATCGTTGTCGGCAATAGATGGAGGATCTTCCTCCATAAAGTGTCCTATGTTGAATTCGAGTAACTACACCGTATGATCGATGAAGATGAGGATTCTGCTCAGAGTTCACAAATCATGGGATGTGATCGAACAGGGGAATATTGATGAGACAAAGAACAATTTGGCAATTGCTTTAATCATACAGTCTATCCCTGAAGCTCTTACTCTCCTGATTGGAGTTTTGGAAACCGCTAAAGAAATATGGGAAGCTATAAGATCAAGGCATATAGGAGCAGATATGGTTAAAGAGGCAAGGCGTCAAACCCTGATGGCTGAGTTTGACCGGTTAAAGATGAAGGAAACAGAGAGGATTGATGAGTTTGTTGAAAAGTTGTCTGCTATGTTGACAAAATCTGCAGCTTTGGGCAATGAGTTGGCTGAACCTATGATCGTAAAGAAATTCCTGTCAAGTCTTCCTCGTAGAAAGTTTATTCATATTGTGGCTTCTCTGGAGCAGGTACTTGACTTGAATAATACAAGTTTTGAAAACATCGTAGGTCGACTTAAGGCTTATGAAGAAAGAATTAGCGAAGAAGAGTCAGAACAGGATGATGATCAAGGCAAACTTATGTTTGCTAACTCAAATTCTTTTGGAAGCTACAGAGGTCGGGGAAGAGGAGGTCGCTCTTTCAGAGGCAGGGGAGGACGCGGCAGTTTAGCTTTCAACAGAAGGATAGAGATAAGGAACAAGACTTGTCACATATCACCTGTTTTCGTTGTGATAAACAAGGTCACTATGCGTCGGATTGTCCTGATAGGTTACTCAAGCTGCAGGAGAATTGAGAAAAAGGACGAAGAGACTCATACTGTAGATGAGCTGATGATGAATGAGGTAGTGTATCTCCAAGAAGATAAAGTGAAACCTAACAACTTTGAAACTAGTGTCGACAACACTAACATATGATACTTGGATAATGGAGCAAGTAACCATATGAGTGGTGTTAGGAGTTTCTTTCATGATCTGTGTGAGAAAGTGACAGGTAAGGTGAGATTTGGAGACGACTCTCGAGTCGATATCAAGGGAAAAGGCTCCATGCGGTTCATTTTTGAGAATGGTGAGAAGAAAGTGCTAAAAAATGTCTACTATATACCAGATTTAAAGAGTAACATTGTGAGTCTAGGTCAGGCTACGAAAGCAGGGTGTGAGATACGGATGAAAGATGACAAGTTAATGCTTTATGACAAGCTTGGGAAGTTGCTTGTTACGACAGGGAGATCCAAAAACTGCTTGTACAAGGTTCTGTTGGAAGTAGAGAACATTGAATGTCTGCAACTAGTTTATGTTGATCAATCCTCTACTTGGCATGCGAGACTGGGTCATGTTAACACTGATACGATGAAGTTGATGATCGACAAAGATTTGGTAACAGGAATACCCAATATCAAAGTAGAAAGACAAACATGTGTGTCGTGTTTGCTTGGGAAACAAACAAGAGATTCATTCCCACGTGCGACATCCTACAGAGCTTCTCGTCCTCTTGAGCTGATACACGGCAACCTCTGCGGACCGATCACACCTGCGACACCTGCTCAGAAAAGATATGTTTTCGTGATTTTAGATGACTACTCGTGTTACATGTGGACGGTTCTTCTGAGAGAAAAGAGTGAAGCACTTGAGAAGTTCAAAAGATAATTGCAGAGCAAGAGACGAAGTGTGCGATCAAGACACTCAGAACCGATAGAGGAGGGGAGTTCACCTCAGCTGAGTTCCACTCTTATTGTGAGAAGAATGGGATCTTGAGATAGTTGACAGCTCCATATTCTCCTCAACAAAACGGGGTAGTCAAAAGAAGAAACAGAACCCTTATGGAGATGTCGAGAAGCATCTTGAAGCATATGGAGTTACCAAACTTCTTGTGGGGTGAAGCTGTGAGGCACTCGACGTACTTGATCAACAGAGTTGTAACCAGGTCACTTGCAGAGAAGACTCCTTACGAGATGCTGAGAGGAACGAAACCAAATCTTGAACACCTAAGGACGTTTGGGTGTATAGCTTTTGCAAGATCAGAAACAGTGGGAAGGAAAAAGTTGGATGGTCGGTCGCGAGTCTTAGTGCATTTGGGAACCGAGCCAGGCTCGAAAGCCAACCGTTTGTTTGACCCAACGAGTAACCGAGTTGTTGTGAGTCGAGATGTCATGTTTGATGAAAACAGAGGATTGAGCTGGAATTGAGCAGAAACAGAGGAGCTCGGTAGTTCTCAGAGTTTTTCAATCTCAACAAGATATTTTGGAAACAGAGGTGTTAGACTGATCGAGAATGCAACAGAAGAAGCGAATGGTGAACCGAAAGACACAGAAACAGAGTTAACTAATAATCTCAGTGAAGAAGAGGATAATGATAATGAGGAACAACAACAGACAATGGTAACCAGACCTGTTAGACTTCGGGCAAAAACCGAAGTATCTTGATGATTATGTCACTCAAGATGAAGAGTTGGAGCGTCTTTTCTTGTCTATTAACGAAGAACCCTGGGACTTTAATGAGGCGTCCAAGTCAGAAGTATGGATAATGCCCTGTAAAGATGAGCTTGCATCAATCGAGAAGAACAGGACTTGGAGTCTAGTAGATTTACCATATAATATTAAGCCTATCGGGTTGAAGTGGGTCTTCAAGTTAAAGAGGAACTCGGATGGAAGCATAAACATGCACAAGGCTAGACTAGTAGCAAAAGGATACGTTCAGAGGTATGGGATTGACTATGATGAAGTCTTTGCACCTGTGGCTCACATGGACACAATCAGGTTTATCATAAGTCAATCGGCATCATACAGATGGGAGATACACCATTTAGATGTTAAAACAGCTTTTCTGAACGGTGAGTTGAAGGAAGAAGTGTTTGTTGAGCAACCAGATGGTTTTGTTGTCAAGGGAAGCGAGAGGAAGGTATAGAAGCTGCATAAGGCTCTCTATGGGTTAAAGCAAGCTCCTAGAGCATGGATTGCAAAGCTGCATAAGACTCTCACAGAAATGAAGTTTCTGAGGTGCTCAAAGGAACCTTCGCTATACTTTAACAATGGAGATGGAGAGATTCTTATTGTAGCTGTCTATGTAGACAATTTACTCGTTACTGGTTCCTCTCGGTCTGCAATTTGTGAGTTTAAACAGAAGATGGCTGCAAGATTCGAAATGAGTGATCTTGGATTACTTACATACTATGTTGGGATCGAGGTGAAACAGTTGAAAACATGAATCGTTCTGAAACAAGAAAGGTATGCACTTAGGTTCTTGGAAGAGACTGGGATGAGTGAATGTAATTCTACTCAAGTTCCGATGGATATGAACTTAAAATTGTCTAAATCGCAAGGTAAAAGAGTGATTGATGGACTCGAGTTTCGTAGAAGCATAGGTTGTCTTCGATACCTGCTGCACACACGACCGGATCTCGCTTATAGTGTTGGAATTCTTAGCAAGTATATGCAGGAGCCTAGGGAGTCTCATGGAGCAAGTTTGAAGCAGGTTCTCAGGTACCTTCGAGGGACGTGTTCTTTTGGTCTGTTTTATGGTCGTACGAACAAGGCATGTTTTGTTGGCTATAGTGATAGCTCATACAATGTGGATTTGGACGACGGTAAAAGTACTACAGGGCATATGTTTTACTTTGGTGAATCACCAATTATGTGGTGTTCACAAAAACAAGAGATCGTGGCTCTATCTTCTTGTGAGGCAGAGTTTATGGCCGCTACTGAAGCCGCCAAACAAGCGATATGGCTGCAGGAACTTCTTGAAGAAGTAACCGGAGAGGAGAGTGGAAAAGTGATAATCCATGTGGATAACAAGTCAACAATTGCTCTGAACAAGAACCATGTGTTTCACGGTCGAAGCAAACACATCCACACCCGTTTTCACTTTATCCGTGAATGTGTCGAGAAAGAGCTGGTGAGTGTTGAGCATGTACCTGGGAGTGAGCAGAGGGATGATATTCTGACTAAGGCTCTTGGAAGAATGAAGTTCAAGGAGATGAGAACTCTAATGGGAGTGTTTGATGTGAGTGAAGATGGTCTCAAGCTTAGGGGGGAAAATGTTGTTGTAAGCTTGTAGTACAAGCATATGAGAGATAAGGCCTTGTGTGTTTAGGAGTGTCTAAATATACATGAGATAAGGTCAAATATGTTTAGAAGGATCTAAATATATTATTGGAAGTTATCCAATTAGGTTTTGGTTTTATGTTTTTCTCTATAAAAAGATGTGCTAGCTTGTGGCACAACTTATGAGTTTGAGAGCTTAAGGTTTTGAGTATTTTTCCTTAAGATTAATAAAAGAGTTATTCTTATTATACACTTGTGTTCTATTGTTGGTTTCTACACACTTACTTCATTATATTCTCACAAATCTTTCCTCTTCTATCAGCGAAAACATGGCGGACGTCAGCGAATGCACCCCTGTACGCTGCTTATGTTGGCCCTGTAAATGTGTGCTCAACTTTTTTGTATCACTGCTCTTTTTCACCTGCTACGCTTCATTCTTCGCTTGGATCATGTTCATATCCAACGACGTGAAATTCCAAGTCTACGACGCGGAGCTGACACAATTTAACCTCGAGAACAAGAACAACAACCTCCATTACAATCTCACTTTGAACCTATCCATCAGAAACTCCAAGAGTAGTATTGGCATCCATTACGACAGGTTTGAAGCAATCGTTTACTACATGAACCAGCGGTTGGGAGCTGTTCCCATGCCGTCGTTCTACCAGGAGAAAAAGAACACGACGGTTCTCAAAGCAGTCTTCGAAGGCCAGAACCTAGTTTTATTCGACGATGAAGGACGCACCAAGTTTGAAGACGATCGGAAGACTGGGGTTTACAGAATCGACGTGAAGATGAGTATTGGTTGTAGGATTATGGTTTTGCGATTAGTGACGTGGCCGATGAAACCTAGTGTACGTTGTCATCTCAAAGTACCATTAGCGTTAGGTTCCTCTAACTCAACAGAAGGGTTTGATTTCAAGTCAACCAAGTGCCGCGTTGGATTTTAATTAACCATTTTTTTGTTTGCTGTTGTGGATTTGATTATGTGGAATATGTTTAGGTCTTTTGGTTTTGTCACAAAAAAATTGAGTCATTTGTTTTATATATTTACATCAGATTTAAATTATGTGAAAATAACTTGTAACACTTTAAAAAATATTTACCATTTGTTGATGTAAATAATTTGTATCAGTTTATTTCAAATGGATGCTATATTTAAGTCAGTTACAACATATGATTTTAATTATTTGTGTCAGTTTATTGTAAACAATTTTGAATTTTGGTATCATTTATAGATAACCGGTACTAGTAAAATATTTTTTATTTTAATAATACAAAAATTAATAACAGATTTTTTAGAATAAATATTTTCGAAATTATTTTTAATATGCAGAAAATTGTTTTCAATATCTATTAAAATCTTTACTAATATCTTTTATTAAAATTGTTATTTACAAAAATAGTAAAAAGAAAAAACAAGTTACAACCCATTTAATATAGATTCATCATCGATTTACAAAAGAAAAAAAAAGTGACATGAACTTAGATCATAAATTCATAACTAAGCTATGGTTTTTTCTTGCTTAAGTGTTATATGTATTTCTTCATCCTTAAGTGATATATGAAACACATATTACTTGTCTTCCATGCCTTTCTTTTCCAGTTTCTTGATGACATTATTGTTTAATCTTGAGATTTTCTGAGTATATAACTGAAAGTAACATAGAAAAAAAAAAATTCTACATGAGATAATAACAGAAAATTGATAAAAAAATATGGAGAAGAAAATTACACTTTGACTTCAAATGTTCTTAGATGTGATGATAATATGCTGAATATGTGTTGTAGATGCATAATTTGTTTTACCTTTAGTTGTCTTGTTGATAATAAAAAAAAACTTATGCAAAATTTGTTGTTTTGATCACTTTCAAGTTTGTTTTGTTTGTTTTTGCTAATGAAGAACCATTTTCACCTTTAAATAATCACAAAGATTATCTTTTTTTGAGAAGTTACAAAGATAGTGAGTTGTGGAAATGAATTTTCAGATTTTAAAAAATAAATAGTCTTTAATACATATAGTTTTTAATAAAACAAATAAAAAGTAAGGAATTTAAAAAATAAAAGAAACAGAATTCGATTTTAAATATTAAAACCACATCTGGAGTCTAAAGAGAAAATATATGTTTATGATTTTTTTGTTTATAATTATTAATTTGTGGTATATTGATTTATTGTTTTAAAAATATTTTAAGTTTTGACACATGTAAACCAATTATATACAACCGATATCTATAAAATTATGGAATTACAAGTATATTTTTTTAATTTTGAATTGAGTATGTATTAATTGGCACTATTTTATTTCTGAGATCAATTGTGTATCATATATTAATTGATATTTAATTTGCATCATTATATTAAGTGATGTAAATTTACATTTTTGTTAAATATTTTTGAATGATGCAAGTTAAAAAAAAATTGTGTCATTTTTATTGAACCGATGTCAAATTAGTCGATTACCACATCAATAATTACAATTGATACTAAACCACATATTATACATCTTTTATTAATAAGTCTTTTAAATGGATATCATTTACTTTTGTGATACTATTTAAGTGATGCAATCAACCATTTTTTTTGTAGTGTGTGGTAATGCACTTTTTTCACTAGACAAACAAAGTAACAAAGATAGTTTTAAAAAAACAATCAAAGAGGAGTTGATGAATTACTATGTGACTTCCTCATTCTCAAGGTTTTTACTTTTTATCTCTTGCCCTTTGCTTTGGTTCGGTTCTTCGGCTGTATGTATCTGTTGTACATACTCGAAATGGCAGAAGAACATATGTAAGAGGTATAAATTTCACCGAAACCTTATCTAAATGTACATTGACATGGCGTTGATACAAATGATACACTAATGGTGACACATCTAATTGGGACTAATTTGATTGTGATCAATGTAGAATTATGATAATTGTACATTTCTAATAGTGTAGACTCATAGATTTTTGTTTTTGGGAGAATATCACCTTACTTATCAATTCTTTTGAAGTCTATAAAAATTCTATCAGATGGGAAGTGTCTTTAGTCAAATGGTTACATCATCACCTCTGCGATCGGTCTCACCGGAGTTCGACTCCACTAAGTCGCGTTACCCCGCGTTGTAGGGATTGGCTATGAATCGGGCCTTGTCGATTCAATGATGACAAAAAAAAAAAAAAAAAAATCTATCAGATGAAGGAGATTTTTTTAAAAGTCAATCACCTAATAAGACTAATTAAACTTTAATATACAATATAAAAGTTACTTAATGTATTTATTAATCCACTAAGCCATGATTTGAATGAATTCCTAAAATCATCAATTCAAAAATAAAAAACTTTTAATGAATGTAAACAACTTTTATAAATATTAACCAATAACATTTGACAATAATAAAGGTTTTATAATATAAGATTGAATAAGAATATAAAGTTTTTAAAAGTTATATCTCTTTAACCGGTTGCGGAAACGGTAGGTTGTCGTTTTGGTTTAGCGGGTGAAAGTGGGTATGTTTGCGGAAGATTTATGATTGTTGTGATAACGTACGATTAAAGTAAAAATTATCAACATAAAAATAGTATATAATAATAAAAATTAATAACATTAATCATGTGAAAATATAAAAATTTAAACATGATTAATAAATAAAAAAAATATATATGTTTTAGAAGTTAAACAAAAAAAATTTATAGTGAATATATATAAAACTGATAATACATTTTTAGTTTTTTGTTTATGAGATTTTCTTTTTCAACAACCTACAGCCGCAAACGTTTGAGGAATGAAGCTTTTGAAATTTTAGCAATTTCGAACTCTTCACAATAGTAGAAAACAATTTTCTTAATTGCGTTTAAACACTAATAACATGCTACGTTAAGGAGTGGTTGCGGAAAAAACAATACTAAGTTCTAAAAACATAAAGATAAAAAATGTAATAATAAACTTGGAAGTAAGCATTAATTAAACTACTCTCTATTAATATATCGAAAATATATATTGTGGAAATATATACCTGACGATCCCTCTGATTCCAACCCGGGTTTCCAGTGTTAGAGAGGGAGTGGAAACCCTCCAAAACGCCATCACCCTACCACCCATTGGAATTGGACACGGTCCCCTCCACCCGTGGATCCTTTGGAAGATCTAGAAGGAACAAAACAACAAACTATTCTCCAAGCGCCATGACACCCCGAAGGATACGATAGCCACTAGCTCGTGAATGGCAGGGGGCCCAATTAGCGATTGAAAAGCCAAAGCATGCTCACACAAAGACTAAACGCCCGGAAACAGACACGGAAGTAATGACTCTACACACGGATGCGGCCTGGGATGTGGGATCCCGAAAAGCAGGGTTAGGCTGGCTCTTCTCAAACATCAAATCGGGAATCAAGATTTCCGAGAGTAGAACTGTGCTGCATGTCGGTTCACCACTGATGGCGGAAGGAATCGCGATGCTTCATGCTCTCCGACATGCCTTGACTCTAGGTTTCACGAAACTCTCTGTAGCTTCAGACTCATTTCAACTGATTGAAGCCATTAATTCAGAATCTCCACAGAAAGAGATCCACGGGATTCAACAAGATATCCTGATTATCTGTTCGTCTTTCCTTAAAATTTGTTTTAGATTTGTACCGAGAGAGGAAAACAAAGAGGCCGACGCTTTGTCTAAGGCTGCCCATTTAATTTCCCCGGTTGTAAAGATCTAATGTTAATTTATGAAAGTATTTGGTTTGTCAAAAGAAAAAAAAAAAAAAAAAAAAGCTTACGCGTGACTATTTCATAATTTTCATTAATATTTTTAGCATAGCTGACTATTATTTCATATTTCCTGTCTAATTTGTCACTTTATTTCCATATATCCATTTTTAAGACAACAGACACGTCTTCGATCTGATTATTTCGTAAGCCAATATATTGAAAACAAAAAGTAAAAAACAATCAGAGACGTCTATAAATAAAGAAACTAATCTCTGTTCAAGTTTGTTCAAACCAAAAGAAAAAAGAAACTAGTCTCTGTTACTTGATTCACAAATCTTTCCTCTCAACTCAAGATACATACTTGTCTCCTTCTATTAGGCATTCTAACGAACATAACACATGGCGGACAAAGTCGACCGTCCATGTTGGCCCTGTACTTGTGTGATCAGTTTCTTTCTATCACTTGTCTTTTTCATATGCTTCGCGTCATTCATCGCTTGGATCATGGTAAGATCCAACAACGTGAAATTCCAAGTCTATGACGCAGAGCTGACACATTTCAACTTCGAGGACAAGAACAACTACCTCGACTACAATCTCACTTTGAACCTATCCATCCGAAACTCCAAGAGTAGTATCGGCATCCATTACGACCGGTTTGAAGCAAACGTTTACTACATGAACCATCGGTTAGGAGCTGTTCCCGTGCCGTCGTTCTACCAGGGAAGCAAGAACACGACGGTTCTCAAAGCATTGTTCGAAGGCCAAAACCTAGTTTTACTCGACGATAAAGGACGCAACAAGTTTGAAGATGATCGGAAGAGTGGGGTTTACAGAATCGACGTGAAGATGAGCATTGGTTGTAGGATTATGGTTTTGCATTTAGTGACATGGCCGATGAAACCTATCGTACACTGTCATCTCAAGGTACCATTAGCGTTAGGTTCCTCTAACTCAACAGGAGGGTTTGATTTCCAGACAACCAAGTGCAGTGTTGGATTTTAACCATTTTTGTTTGGTGTTGTGTATAAGAATATGTTATATTCTATATGGCCTATGTGATTGTAGATTTTAGTCGGTTTCTATTAAAATTACTAGAATTCGGGTGAACTGATACCCTCCTTCCTTACCTCAATTATATATATATTTATGTTCTTCCGTCAGTAATGTTCATGTGTATTATATGTATATATGTGACTACTGGATGTGACCCTTGGGTTTATTTGTGTTAACTGAACACAATTATAAATACCACAATAACTTGTCGCTGAAAATATATGAAAAAAGAGAGAAATGTGTGGATTCCTTTTCCATCAAAAGAGAAAAAAGTCAAAGGGAGGAGAAAGTCATTTGGAGACTTGAGTCCATCATCAAGCCTAATTAAGCAATAAATCAAGGTTACTATTCATTGTTGAACTAAATTAAATCTAGATGTTATTTGGAATATATAGATTTCATCAATATAGAGATCTAAATTTATATTGTCGATTCGATTATATGGTAACACTCGGCAATTTACTGGATTGTTTGGTGGCAAACTCGGCAATTCCATTGCTGAAGTGTTAATCGTTACAAAAATATTTCAATCGTATATGATATTTGGTGGGCTGGTGTGGTTTTATAATCAAGTGTTGAATACTTGAATGAATCGTGGATATGATTTATTTTTCTTCCTTTTCATATCTTTGTCATATGATATTAAATATTAATGGTGGTCGTCTTTACTTCTTAATTATTGTTTTCTGTTTTGAACCAAACTCGTCTATTGTTCATGTTAAGTGAAGATTAAAAAAGGAAAATATAATTTGGTAACAAGAAAGAAATTAAAACTATTAAAATGAGATAACTGTAGATATTAGAAATTTTTAATGTGTTTTGGCGATTAGTTAAAAAAAATAGAAATAAGCAACTATGTGTATAGAAAATGTAGTAATAAAAATTAAATACATACAAAAATTAAATAATTGAGAAAAAAAAATAGAAATAAGCAACTATGTGTATAGAAAATGTAATAATAAAAATTAAATACATACAAAAATTAAATAATTGAGAAAAGTGGTGGGTTTGCCGTAAGCATTAAAAATTCATTGTGAATAGAAAAATATAAATATTGTGGAAATTTCTTTTAGCTTAGGTGCAACTATTTCACTATTTTTTTTTTGTCGCATAACCGTCACTCTATTTGACATTTGCCTATTTTAATTTCGTAAACCGAATAATGTTCTTAATTTTCCTTTTGTCACAAAACAAAAAAAGGAAACTTCGACAACATAAAAAAAAAAAAAAAAAGGAAAACACAATCAGAGACGTCTATAAATAAAGAAACTAGTCTCCGATCGAGTTTGTTCAAACCAAACAAAAAAAAAAAAAAAACCCTAGTCTCTGTAGTCATCAAAAACTCGAACGGTAGTCACGAGATCCAATATAATTTTGCGTTTAGCGATGAAACCAACTCTACCTTGTCATCTCAAGGCACCGTCAAGTCCTCCCTAGGGTTTTAACTCTCAGTCAACCATGTGTCTCGTCTCCCTTCTTCTGAGAATTTTGTTTCTTCTTTTTTGATTTGGAATACGTTGTTGTCTTTTGTAATATTTTCTTTTTTTTCTGTAATCTTTTCATTGAACAAAGATAGTTTTGTTAATTTCATTAGAGAAATCAAAATCGAGAACAAGAACAAAAACAAGAACAATTTACTTTTTTTTTTTTTTTTTTTTTTTGTAATTTAAAAGAAATCATTTTTTGAATATGGCCCAATAACGGCCCAAACAATTTACTTCTTAGCACTCACACCACGTGTCTTTTACGACAACAGATAAAGCCAAAAAACTAGGTATCTCTCTTAGAAGCAACTTCGAATTTTGTGTGTTTTTGGTTCTTCAAACACAACCCAGAAATCAAGAACAACGTTTGCAGATTCCTCATCGATTAAATTCTTAATTTCTCTCCTTAACCCTTCAATTTTGTTTAGTTTCACTCTCTATAAAAAGATGAGTTTTCAGGATTTGGAAGCGGGGAAGCCATTGAAACCGCCGCAGAATCTGATCAACGGAAACAGAGATGGGACACAAGCGGTGGCTTCCGGTATTTTTCAGATCAACACAGCGGTTTCTTCTTTTCACCGGCTTGTTAATACTCTCGGCACGCCTAAAGATACCCTGGAGCTTCGTGATAAGCTGTGAGTTTTTTTTTCTTTGGGATCAGTGCATTTGATCATCTCAGTATAACTTAGGTTGAAACTGCGAAATCGTGTCTTAGTTATATTAGGGTTTTATGAGATAAGTCTTGTATTTTCATTTGTGTATGTGTTGTGGTCTAAAGTTTTAATCTTTTTTCACCTATGTATATGTTTTTGTATGTGTTGTTCTGCCTGTGCGGTGTATGTTGTTTGGGCTTAGTTCTCTGTTGATGTATCAGGCACAAGACAAGATTACATATTATGCAGTTGGTTAAAGACACTTCGGCAAAACTTAAGGAAGCGAGTGAAACTGATCATGGCAGAGATGTTGCTGTGAGTGTGTTTTCTCTCAATATGAATGACTTGGAAAGATCTCTATTGCTATGAGTTTCTTGTATTGATGTATCACTATTTATGAATTGGTATTTGCTGCAGCAAAGTAAGAAGATTGCAGATGCTAAACTTGCCAAAGATTTTGAAACAGTGTTGAAAGAGTATCAGAAGGCACAGCATATTGCTGCTGCAAGAGAAACTTCTTACACTCCTTTCGATTCAAAAGAAAACCTTTCTTCAAGGTATGAACAAAACTACTCTCATAAGAAGAGAAGTGGTATTAGTTACGTTTAATTCAACAGTAGAGATAACCACTATGTTCTGCCTATTTTTTGATTGGAAACAAAACTGGTTCAACCATACAAGTTGTGTTGTTGACTTTGAGTCCAATTTACCTGTATTTTTCTCTTGAGTTGTTAGTTCTTCACTAGTAAAATCTCTATATAGCCCACCTTGAAGTTATTATTGATGTTTCTGTTTTTCCTATTCAGTGAGGTGGACAGTGACTATAATAGATCACAAGAGCAGCGTGTCCTCATGGAATCTAACAGGTACGTAACTTCTACACCGCATATCTCTGTAAAATAATGACTGTGTACTGTTCATGCTTGTGAGTTGTGACCTCTCTTTCTTCATCTGAAGGCAAGAATTTGTGTTGCTTGACAACGAAATTTCCTTCAACGAAGCGGTGATAGAGGAAAGAGAACAGGGAATACAGGAAGTTCAGCAGCAAATCGGTGAAGTAAACGAGATTTTCAGAGATCTTGCGGTGTTAGTTGAAGATCAAGGAGCCATGATCAGTAAGTCTCTTAACCAAAAACAACAGTAAAGGACCAAGAATGCTTGGATTTCAATTCTCAATCCTCTTTAATATTCTATTTTACTGCAGATGATATCGGTAGCCACGCCGAGAATGCATATTCAGCAACAGCTCAGGGAAAGTCCCATCTCTTGAAAGCATCCAAGACACAAGGATCAAACTCATCCCTGGTAAGAAAAAAAAAGAAAAGAGATCCTCTATTGGTTCACTTGCTTGTTATTCATGTTCCTAACTCCTCTGGTGATTTATGCAGATGTGCTTGCTAATGGTGATATTTGGGATCATTCTTCTCATCGTTATCATAGTACTAACAGCTTGAGATGACCAGTGCAACATCATTGTGGTCGTACATTCGAGAGAGAAGTCTTGTTTCTGGACATAGAAATCTGAGTGTGCAAAGCCATACTTGTGTCTGTATATTATTATTCAATCTTCTTTCTTGTTGTTACTTCGCTATGTGAATGTTGATGGTAATAAAGAAAAGGCATAAATTTGATTTCGGCGATTTTGATGCCCTTGAGTCATCCGGGCTTGTAGTCGTATCATCATTCCTCTACTTACCGAGTCGTTTATGTTGGTTTGTTCCGTATGGTTTGGTTTAACCAAATTTGTGGTTCGTTTCCGTTAGGTTCAGAGAAAAATAACCAAATTCTGTAAAATGAAAAATCGTATTCATAATCATATCAATTAAATTCTGTGTGTGTTTTTTTTAAACAAACTATGTAACAAATAATTTCATGAATAAGGCAAATAAATATAGTTATTACTACAGTCTCTTCATTATATTAGCTGT
The DNA here is from genome assembly GCF_030686135.1 of Camelina sativa. Taxonomy (NCBI): domain Eukaryota; kingdom Viridiplantae; phylum Streptophyta; class Magnoliopsida; order Brassicales; family Brassicaceae; genus Camelina; species Camelina sativa. Next base: position 23,243,658 of record NC_141896.1, read on the forward strand.
ATTAGTTTATATGTCCGTTTTTCAAAATTCCAATCATACAAATGTAGAAAAGTGTCTACAGTTTTATTATTTTTATGTATTATATGATGATTAATGCAACTAACAAGAATGTTAAACAAAGATAATAAAAAATCATAATTTTAAATCTTAACAAAATCTTCTAAATATCTATAATATTAATAATGGAACATTATTTGGATATTTTGGTTTTTACAATTAAAATTAGAGTTTTTAATAGTGTTTGATTATATAGATAGTATAGAATTAATTGTAGAGGTGGTTTGGATACATGTATAAGTATTTTTCATATTCCATGTTTATCCTTAATGAGCTTCCTAATTTGTTATTTAAATCAATGGTATTTTATGTAATATTTTACAAAACAATCATTCTTTCTAAAATGTGCTTCAAAAATGATAATATAGATGTTCAAACTTAAATTTTAGTGTTGGTATATAAATATGCAAATTCTTAATAAAACTATATTATGTCCGTTGAAATCTTATGTCTGTTAAATACAACTTATAATAAATATTATGTCTGTTAGAATCTTCTCATAACAAATATTTCTGACAAGATATAATTTGTTATCAAAATTCTGATGATATCTTTAGTATCAAAATGATCATTATATACTCTTGCAAATTTGAATTTTTCCACTTATTCAATTGATTCGAGCTCTTTTGATTAAATGATTATCCTTAAGATTTTCTTTTCTAATTTCGAAGATCTTTCGACGAATACTTATACAACTTTAGAGACAAATATTCAAGTTAAACCCACACATCTCGTGGATCGTTTCCTAATATACATATACAGTACATAAATAGTTCAACATGATCGATGATGCGAGAGACTTTGACTCCTTGCCTGGGATTCTTCTTGGGCTTGCCAGACGAAGAGGATACTTGTCACTTAATACTCGTATTATTACTATTCTTCGTGTTTGTTGCCGCTTTTTTTTCCTTGGATTCGCCGAACGAAGAGATTTCGTGATACACCTGTTGGCTTACGGTCGTCGCCATCATCATCAAATATATTTTTTTCTTTATCGCAGAATAAAAGTAATAAAATATTTTTTTTAACGACCGAACACAATAAAAAACTAAAGTTCTCCAGGCAATTAAATTAAATAATTTGAAAATAAATTAAATGATAAATATTAAAAAATACATATTTTACGAAGAGTTACGATAAATAGACGCAACCATATATTATATATTTAAAGTTGTATTAAATTTCTATATTGCTATAATCATTTCTAAAATCTTAAGTTAGATTATAAAATAACGTTGAATATTAGATATTAATATTCAAATTATTTAGATTCAACATAAAATGCATAATGTGTTTCAACAAAAGATGATTTGTTAATTATTGAAGAAGAGACAAATATATATATATAGTTCAAAAAAAATTATTTTTTAAATAGTTACAACTATTAGAAATAGAAGTAGACAATTTTCCTCCTAATTGGCTTTGCTAATCTAGTAAAAACTGTTAACAAAAAAGACTACTAAAAATAAAAAGTGTGACAAAATATATATATATAAATAAAATATGATGACACAGTTCTACAATAATATATGCAAATGTAAAATGCGTAAAAAAAAAATTCTATAAAAGGAAAAAAATAATGTAAAATATATTTTTTTGGATATAAAAGACATATTTTTTTACTAAAATACGTAAAATGTACAACTAAAACTAACTATCGTCGTCATCTATTCAGATTATTGTTATGATAGATAGGATTACTCAATAATTGCTCTCTTTACTTTTGTTGGGCCTCTAGAAGTCCAATAAAGGCCTAATCGTGAAACGACAGAACAACACATCCGAGTCGGAGTCGGAGTCGTCGTCGTCAGTCGCACTCCACAGACCTCTTCAATGGCGGCAGCTACTCAATTTCTCTCACAACCTTCATATCTCCGTGGAACTCTGAATCAATACCAATTGAACCAAACTTCAATCTCCAGAACCCCAAATTTATCTCTTAAACCCACCTTCAAACGCGTCTCCGTCAAAGCCGCCGTTTCCCAAAACTCCTCCAAAACCCTCACGAAGGATTCTGCGTCGTTCGATCACTGTTTCAAGAAATCATCAGATGGGTTCCTCTATTGCGAAGGAACTAAGGTTCACGATATTATGGAGTCAGTCGAGAGAAGACCCTTTTACTTATACAGTAAACCTCAGATCACCAGAAACCTAGAGGCGTATAAAGAGGCATTGGTAGGAGTGAGATCTGTGATTGGTTACGCTATCAAAGCTAATAACAATCTCAAGATTTTGGAGCATTTGAGGAGTTTAGGCTGTGGTGCTGTTCTGGTCAGTGGAAATGAGCTTAGGCTTGCTCTTCGTGCTGGTTTCGATCCTACAAAGTAAGATCCTTTTACCCATTGCCCTGTCTCCCATTTAGAGTGTATGCAACTTGGAGTTGACTTCATACAAATAGTAAAGTCTTTGACTTGTTGATGAAATCAGAATATGAATGGTATGATTTGGTATAATCGTGATGTGATCGTTGCTGAGACTATGTCTTGTTGTATAAAATGAATAGGTGCATTTTCAATGGAAATGGCAAGTTGTTGGAAGATTTAGTTCTAGCGGCTCAAGAAGGTGTGTTCGTAAATGTCGATAGTGAGTTTGACTTGAATAACATTGTGGAAGCTTCAAGAATCTCTGGCAAGCAGGTCAATGTACTGCTGCGTATCAATCCTGATGTTGATCCTCAGGTATGGTTAAATTTACTTTATTTTGGCATTGTAATTGGTTTGCACAGCTTGGATACATGAGTGAGCTTTTCTGTTTTGTTACATTTTTTCAGGTCCATCCATATGTAGCTACTGGGAACAAGAACTCAAAGTTTGGTATCAGGAACGAGAAGCTTCAATGGTTTCTGGATGAGGTGAAGGCACATCCCAAAGAGCTGAAGCTTGTTGGAGCTCATTGCCATTTAGGCTCTACCATTACGAAGGTATCTCCGATTATAGTTGCTTAAAGTTGTGTTTTGATGTAATCAGATGGAAATGGATTGCTCTCTATTTAATGCCCCCCTATGTTTGCGTTTGCTCCGTCTCTTAGATATCAACTCTTGAGCTTTACATATTTGCGTATGTTTTGTTTATTCCAGGTGGATATATTCAGAGATGCTGCAGTTCTCATGGTGGAATACATTGATGAGATCCGGCGTCAAGGTTTTGAAGTCAGTTACTTGAACATTGGTGGTGGTTTAGGGATAGATTATTACCATGCTGGCGCTGTCCTACCTAAACCCATGGATCTCATCAACACCGTAAGAGCAGCATCTCAAAACTGTTCCCTTCATTTGCTCTTAGAAAGTACTGTAATTGGTAGAATCTTTATAATCCTTGATGTGTTTCAGGTAAGAGAGCTTGTTCTCTCACGAGACCTGAATTTGATAATCGAGCCAGGGAGGTCGCTAATTGCAAACACGTGCTGTTTCGTCAACCATGTAACCGGTGTGAAAACGAATGGAACTAAAAACTTCATAGTGATTGATGGAAGTATGGCTGAGCTTATCCGTCCCAGTCTTTATGATGCTTATCAGGTAAAAACCGATGTGATTCTCACAACAGCTCTCACCAGCTTATGCCATATGCAGATTTTGTTTCCTTGGAGTTATAGTAACATCCTCTTGTTCTTGTTTTTTATAATGCAAAAAGCACATTGAGTTGGTCTCTCCTACACCGCCTGAAGCAGAGATTACCAAATTCGACGTAGTGGGTCCTGTTTGTGAATCTGCTGATTTCTTGGGCAAAGACAGAGAGCTTCCTACTCCTCCACAGGTATGATAAGGATCTGATTCTGTTTGGCCGCTCAAGTAAAATGTGGAATCTAATGAGTTAGAAACAGGGAGCTGGTCTGGTGGTTCATGACGCTGGTGCATACTGTATGAGCATGGCTTCCACTTACAATCTCAAGATGCGTCCTCCGGAATACTGGGTACCAACACATTTTCGTGTTCTTTTTGTTTTCTAGAGAAATCACAGGAGAACCGAAAGAAATTTTGTAACTTGTGTTCTTAAATTTGTGTTGTTTTTGTTTTGGCAGGTTGAAGAAGATGGGTCGATCACTAAGATAAGGCATGCTGAGACATTCGATGACCATTTGCGTTTCTTTGAAGGTCTATGAACACTGGGAATTATTTACTCAGCATTGCTGCTTTTTAGTTGAATTGTATGATTGAGTATTCAGAATCAGAGCCATAATGCTATTGCTGTTTTAGATTTGTCACACTTTGTGCTTTTGATTCGAAGTACTCAATAAGTGATCATATGAATAAGAAAAAGGTGACAAGTGAAGACAGAAAAGAAAAGGTGAATTTGTGGGTTATGCTTACTACTACAAGTCAAAAAGTTGTCCATTGTCCAAACACACAAAAGACTTGAGAAACTAACGTAATGCCAAAAGCTGTTTCATTTGGTTTGTAAGGTTGAGGAGAACATTGGTGCTACTAAGCTAGTAAAAATTAATTAGATTTCAATAGATAATTTTGGAGTAAAATGTTCTTCTGTTCTAAGTAACCATTCATATCACAAACCTAATTATAATTTATTTACAGCACCAAACATTAAAAATGAACAAAAAAAAAACTACACAACAACACATAATAGATTTACTCCTTTTTGGTCTTAATTCTGAGTTTGATTGGTCAGATGGGCTTTCTCTTTTTCTTTCAATTTATTTTAGTTAAATTCGGTTGACATGGTAAGTCCTCGAATTAAAATTACGGTTTAAGATTGTTACGGCTCCTCCGTCAAATCTCTTTGAAATCTGTCAAATCTCTCTGAAGTGGACATTTTCCTGATTTGATTAGGCGCTCAGTGATTCACAATTCCACATCACAACAAGTGTAGAAAATGTCTAGAATTTTATTAATTCTATATCGAATATAAAAATAATCTGTATTCTAAAAATAAAAATATTTAATTAAAATTATTTAACTTTATTTTTTCACTAATAACATCATTTAATTTTTAAGTATAATATTACAATCTCAAATCTCAAAAAAATGTTAATCCTTGCTATAACATGAATCATAGTTTAGTAAATAACTATTTTGAATTATATAAAATATAAAGCCAATGACATTGATATTGAAGAACAGCATTAAACCTTCATGTATTGTGAAGGCTGCAGCAAATGCAACAAAAGAAAATGCAACTAACAGCGTTGCCACTACGAGAAGAGCGTTGGCCTGAATTTGATGTAATTATGATATGGAGTCGGTGACAAATCTGTAGTTATTGGTACCTTATGCAAACGATGCGGTGCGTAAGCATAGGTTGCTTATGCATTGGCGTGTTTCCGTTCGCATTTCGTCCATTTATCATTTTCTCCATTATTTAAGATCCAAATATGTAAGTAAAAGCTTTACTCCCATTTTCAGTAGCGATGTGAAGCACATTTTGACCAGCTTCGTTAATCAATTCTCTTGAATATGAGAAACATCTCAACAATCTATAATGGATTTTGATATGACCTCCTTTTACAGCCATGTGAATAGGAAAGAACCCATCATCATCCTCTATGTATACATATGACCTAGATTTTCTTAATAAATAACAAAATTCTTTGAAGTATCCTATGAATTATGCAAATGAAAGACATGTACTGTCATTTTTGTCTTTTAAGTGAGTAAGACTTTGATTCATACCAATAACAACATCAAGAATATATGGTGACAAACAAACAAGTGAAAAGATCAGTTAGTTAGCAAAAATAAGTAATGAAATGAATTTAGTGAACAATCAAATAGAAACAGCTAACCAGTAAGAAATATCAAGCAAGTGAAAGATTAGTTTAATTAGCAATATAAGTACTAAAATGAATTTAGTGAACAATCAAATAGAAACACTTAATTAGTAGGAAGTAACAAGCAAGTGAAATAGTAGTTAATTAGCAAAACATAAGCAATTCACCCAAAAAAAAAAAGCAAAACAGAAGCAAAAAAATGAATTTAGTAAATAATCAAATAGAATCACTTAACCAATAGGAATTAGCAAGTAAGTGCAACAATAATTAATTAGCGATTTTGGAGTAAAATGTTATTTTGTTCTAAGTAACCATTCATATCACAAACCTAATTATGTTTTAACTACAGCACCAAACATTAAAAAAAAAAAAAACTACACAACAACACATAATAATAGATAAACTCCTTTTGGTGTTTATTTTATTTTAACGAAAACTCCTTTTGGTCTTCTTACTTCTGTTTTTTTGGTCTTAATTCTGAGTTTGATTGGTCAGATGGGCTTATGCTTTGATTTCGGTTTATTTTGGTTAAAACTCCTTTTATGGTTTTATTTTGGTTAAATTCGGTTTATTTTGGTTAAATTCCTCGAATAAAAATTACGGTTTAAGATAGTTACGGCTCCTCCTCCGTCAAATCAAATCTCTCTGAAGTCCGATTAGATTTGGCGGTGAGTGATGAACGGCGCATCTCCGGCTCATTCGTTGGTATCGACGACCGCCGTAGCTGGTGGCGGTGGAAGCAGCGGCGCCACCGCTGGTCTAGACGATTTCCATTTTCCACCGGATATTCCCTCTATGCAAGACCGAAAAGACGAAGCTATGCGTGGTCAGTTCTTAATACTCTTTGCTCCCATTTTCATGCTTTCGCAAAATTAGGGTTTTATGTAAGAATCGCCAATGAAATTTCTCAGGTAATCAGAAATTTTTAAATGTCACATCTCCATTGTTAGGGTTCTTTGATGTTAGTAATTGTTTGTTTCAATTTTGCTAGGAATTGGGAGGTTGCAAAACTTTGAAAATTGCTATCTGGTAATCTCAATTTTTGGTAGTTGTTTGGGTGGATTGGATTGATATGCTGATTCGACTGTGACTTCATTTTGTATTGCTAGTTACTCAAAAAATGATTAGGGATTTGAGTAGAACAGGAGCTTGCTTGTTTGAGAAAGACTATCATGTTAATAGATTTGGGCTGTTTTTTTTTTTTGGTCATGGTGTGCAGTTTTGAAAGCTGATTTGATGGCTGAACTTGACAAAGAGGTTAAATCTTTGGAAGAAGATAGTTGGATGTTCGAAGGTCCTCGTTCTCGAATCCATCTTATCTCCAGAAGAGGTCTGTTTCTTCTTCTTCTTCTTCTTCTTCTTCATTCAATCCAGTTTTCGTGTATGGTAGTATGTTGTTACACATCGATCTTGGATATTAATGAATGTTAGCTCAAATAGGTCTTGAATACTTGATGACTACAATAGCCATTATTTTTTCTTTGAGTCCAGTGTTAATAGCAGTGATCTGATCATCCCATTGATTCAAAAATTTCATATATTGGCCATTCTCTAGATCAAGAAAAATCGATATGATGAGACGATATTGATGGAATCTGCGGGTTTCTTTCTTCTGTGTGTGTGTGTGTGTTTCTTCGTGTTTCATTATCACTAAGACAACTCTGCTAGCTGAATCATATTTGTGATAAAAATGGGTTTCTGATTAGGTAACTTTCTAAAGAAAGAAGGTGTAGCTGTGGCGAGATCAAGCATTATTCAGCTGCCTAGATGATCAGATTCAAGTAAGAAAAATTTCAGAAATGGTCGTAAGGTTATGGTGTTCGTCACACATGTCACTTTATTTCTATCCATTTTAAAGGGATAACATTAGCTTATTCCAATGTTGTTAATAATTGTTTACAAGTGATGAGTGTCTGTTACCACCAATATGAATGAGTACTTTAGAGTATCTGTATATCAATGTTCTCAAGAATCTAAATATCAAACTTTCATTTTTATGATATTATCAAGGACAGTTTTTAAGTTTGACATTTTTTTAGACAATATAATTGTTTTGAAACTAAGATATTATTCCTGAATTTACTACTACTTTTTAATTTGTTCATTTCAAGAAAATTAGATTATCCATCTTCCCAACTTGAACAAAAGATCCTTACTAGATGTATGGGTAAATCCCAAAACTTGTTACCTATTTTTATCAGAAGCAAAAATTGATCACCACCACCTGAAAACCACAAAATTCTTGAGTTTGTTAAAACTGACTGTGACAAGTGTCATACAAGTGGATCACATTTGCCACGTGTCATGTCCTTTTTAATGTGTAACCTAGGACTTGAACCACACACAAGTGCAAATAACCTAGTTAGATGACACTTGTTAGAGAGCGACGTCACCAAGAACCTCTCACACTCTCTATTCCGCCACCACTTTGCCACCGCAACACCATTGCCTTTTCCATCCCATCTCAATCGTCATCATCATCATCATCATCATCAAGCCCTGATTCCTCTCCGGTGGAAACCTTAAACGATCTCGAGAAACTCGCCGTTTTGGGACACGGAAGCGGTGGAACAGTCTACAAAACCCGTCACCGGAGAACCAAAACGCTCTATGCTTTAAAAGTCCTCAGGTCAAATCTTAACGCCACGACGATGAGAACAACCGCCGTCGAAGCTAACATCCTCAAACGTATCCAATCGAGTTTTGTCGTTAAATGCTACGCAGTTTTTGTCAATTCATCTGATCTCTGTTTCGTAATGGAGGTAATGGAGAAAGGATCTCTCCACGACGCGTTGCTTGCTCAACAAGTTTTTCCCGAGCCAATGATATCGGCGCTCGCTAACAGAATCCTCCAAGGGTTACGTTATCTGCAAGAAATGAGAATAGTTCATGGAGACATAAAGCCTTCAAATCTCCTTATTAACGAGAATGGAGAGGTAAAGATTGCGGATTTTGGTGCGAGCAGGATTGTAGCAGGAGGAGAGTATGGATCGAATGGGACATGTGCTTATATGAGTCCTGAACGTGTGGACCCAGAGAAATGGGGTTTTGGTGAAGTTGGATTTGCAGGAGATGTGTGGTCCTTAGGAGTTGTGGTTCTTGAGTGTTACCTTGGAAGATATCCATTGACCAAAGTTGGGGATAAACCGGATTGGGCGGCTTTGGTTTGCGCGATTTGTTGCAGTGAGAAGGTGGAGATTCCGGTGAGTGGTTCGCCGGAGTTTAGAGGTTTTGTTGGGAGATGTTTGGAGAAGGATTGGAGGAAGAGAGGCACTGTGGAAGAGCTTCTTCGTCATCCTTTTGTGATGAACAGATAGCACTAGTAGTCTCGGTTTTGGTTTTTAGGGTTGAGAAAAACAGATCCACAAATAAGAACCGAAACTTCTACTCCAGTTTGGTTTTAAACTTTTGGGTTTGGTTCGAGTTGAGTTTTGAATTTTTTTCGAAAATAAGATAACTAATCAATTTAGTTAGATTCATAAGATAAAAGACTTTTAAAAAATATATTTTCTTAGAAAATTTCTGTTTATTTGAAATAGTTCGGTTTAGTTTACACCAAACTTAGACTCGGTTCAATAAATTCAGCTAGATTTTTTTTTATTACTGTAAAGAAAAAGAAAATCCGGTTTCATTCGGGTTTAATAATGGCAAAAAGAGAACAAAATAGTTGACCTCAAAAGTTCACATTGCTCTTCTTCAAGAAAATAGGCTAAAAATTCAAGAAGAGATTGAAACATGACACATCTTGATTGTAATGTGTGGATTAAGAGTTGTAAGAAGCAGTAACGTTTATACAAGTTTGGAAAAGGCAAACGAAAAAAATGATCAGTGGATGAAATGTATATGCTGCTCTCAGACTGTGTTACCAGTTCAAAAGACTTTAAAGACTCCCCAAAATCAAGGATTTTGCCTGAATGAAATAAACATAATAAATAAGTAAGCAAATACTGTTTGAGTAATTAGAGTTTGTCTGATAGATTACTACTACTAAAGTTAATTTTAATTACCTTGAGGGATCTACAGTTTCAGGCGAGAGAAGACCCATCTGTTGAGTCAGATTATCCATATGTTGAGTTTTGTCCCATCCATTTTGTTTCTGCTCTGTCTCATTGTCCACTGGTGTGAAATCCATATTATCTGAGACCGTGCTTGACATCAATAAGTCTTCGAGTAGTGAGTAATCAACAGGCTCTATATCAGGGTCCATTGGAAAGTCGTCGATGTCAAAGGACAGAGAATCATCGATCAACAGATCTGGGTCAAGGAAAGGACTAGAATCTCCAATGTTTGGTTCCAAGAAATCCTCTGGAGGCTTCTCTGCGTTAATTTCTGGTAGCATATGAGAGAATTCGGGAAGAGTTAGACCATCAGGTGAAGGTATACAGTTCTCGGTTGCTTCTGGTTGTGCTGAAACATTTTCAGGAGTTGTTCCAATTGGTGATGATGGCTGTATATCAGAAGCTGTTGGCATTTCCTGAAGAGTTATACCCGATGCATGGTTTGTTGAAGTATCCATCTCTGTTCCCTCAGTAGTAGAAGTACCATTACCAAGAAGGAAACCATCATCCCCGGTTTTGTAAGGTTCCATCTTCATAAGCTGCTTAAACATTGCTTTGGCTTGCTCGTGCATTGGAGGTTGATACTTCACTATCTGTCCATCAGGAGAAGCAGAATCATTATTACCGACAATGCCGTCTCGCTTGAATCTCCGCTTCTTATTGGTATCACTGATGCGCCTACTACTCTCGTTTTGTTGATTCTGCTGTTGTAAGAATTGAGATAGAAAATGAGGGCTTTGTACTGCCTTTGCAAGGAATGACATTAACTGTTGTTGCCGATTCTCCATGCCCTGGAGACGCTGAACCATCGTTTGAAGTTGGTTATCAGTGGACTGTTGCTGCTGTCTTAATCTGACGAGTTCTTGCATAAGGACGTTCTTATCTCTTTTTAGCCTCTCAACTTCTTCTTCGAGACCAAATTTGCCAACTTCAACACATGCACTAACAGATGCGTTCTGTCCATTCGAGTGCTGAGATTGCTGATGTCCATGTCCCTGGGCAGATTTTCGCCTAGTTATTGTTTTTAGCAAGTGCTTCTGACCTCTTAAAAAACCTTCATTCGCAAATTCCCATCTATCTGGGTCAACCTTTCGGAAACCCTGTTTTTAGAAAAGGCACGCAAAATGTAATGAGAATGGATGCCACCGAGACAAATGAGAAAGAAGTTGCCCGACAGGGGAAACCTTAAAAGTGAAAATCTTAAAACTTCAACACAAATTCTAACTGCCAACTATTCACAGATTTTCAAACAGCCATTGACAGGAAGTAACTTATCAGTTGGCACATGCTACAGAGCAAATTTCAGTCAGAAGCCAAGTAAATGAAACAGACCAACGGTGGTTCAATCTAATATCGTGAACGGAAGAATCAGGAAAACTGCTAAATACATGTTCCTTTTGTGGGTCTTAATATCCAATAGCGATCATTAAAACTAAGAGAGTGTAAGGTCTCTATGATATACCAGTGTACTCTGTATGTCAGAATCTGCATGAAATAAACTAGTAAAGATCGAAATTCTCTTTCAAATAGTGTCCCAACATGTGTTACAAGGACACTAAGGAATAATAATATTCACGAATGTTGCAAATAGGAACTGTCTGCAGAGAAATCAAGCTTTCACCATCTTGCAGAAATATTACTAGCATCCTGCTCTAAACAATTATTCAGTACAAGCTCTACTCACGAAGACCTTATGTAAATCTACTTAGATAGGCAATACAATCTCCATCCAGCCTATATGAACAATATAATCAAAATCGAAGTGTACAGAGAAGATCTATGATTCCCGCAACTGACATACTAACCAAAAATGCAAAGTCCTACTGCACAAATATTGGCAACACCAAATACCCATATATCTACGATCTAGTTTCTACTCCAAGCCATAAAAGGCTCCATTAAACTTGACTCATTTAGAAGTTGCAACAAGATGATGATACATAGTAATACAGAGAGTCGATAACCTTGCAATCAGGTCATGATCAACATGAGACTTGCTCTCTTTTTCCATTTTTCTTCTTTCTTCATCTTTATAATGCTGAGAAAATTCAGGAAGGTTCATTACTATCTTAGACTATTGCTAAACCTGATTACATGGAGTCAGACAGACAGAAAACACATTAAAGGATGCATCTCTATCTCAGTTTCAAACTATCACAAGTCCAAGTTGAAACACTAATCCAATCACTCAGACCAGAAAAGAGACTTGATTCAGTTATTTTTATTTCCCCTAAAACTGTATCTAGTGTAAGCTCCATCAACGCCCTTACAAATCTTTTATATCAATACTAGATCAGGAATCTGCATTCCATGAGAATATGCTAGACTGATTTCAAACTTTCAATTGCAAAAACTGCATTTCCCATGCTGTGGTTTATGTCCTAACAGACAGCACCAATAGTTGATTCCTAATTGTTCCAACAAGAACGCTATTGAGAAACCCTTATCAGTATAGCTTATAGACGATGAAATGCAGTATATCATCTATTCAAATTCCAAAAAACCATAAGGTCCTAAACTAAACAATCACAATACACCAGTCTCAGTCTTGGATAAATCAACAGCAACGAATAAAGTAGGCTCTAAAAAGACATTACTCAGAAAGCTACCTATCCTTTCTATAGGCTAAAACCATTGTTCAACAAGCCAAAAACTCCTCTGCTCAGTAAGTTAGGATCAAGAATCTTCGTAGCAACAACATCAACTAAACCTAGTTCATAACGGTGCTACTATTTACTTCCAAAATTGAAACAAGTGAAGGGAAAGAGGGGAATTACATAAGTATTGAGCTGCCTGACGAAGCTGGAGAAGTTATTATGCTTAAAGTTCTTAGGAAGAAGATCTCTAGCGAACAGCGGTGGATCCCAAACGATAAAACTGTTGTTATTAGCACTCCACGACACAATCGAATCCGTAACGGGATCATCAACCATGTCATAGGTCTTGCTCAGGAACGGAGGAGGCGCGGTTGAACTTAGAATCACGGCAGGCTGTGGTTGAGGTAGAGGAGAAGGCTTAATCTCCATTGATTCGACAGTTTCAGATCCTCCTCCTCCTCCTCCACCGTCGCTGGTGGATACTTTGCTGTTCACACCACCATCCATTCGGATTTGTTGTTTCTAGTCAAACAATAATGAGAATTTTGAGAAAACCTAGGGTTTTAGATTTGTGATTGGGGGGGGGGGGGGAGAGAGAACTCGGATTGAAGAGAGAATCTCAGAGACCAAAGACGACGAGAGAGAGAGAGAGAGAGAGATGGGCGGAGGAGAGAGAGAGAGAGATTAATCTGAGAGATCGACGGAGCAAAGGAGGAGAAAGAGACAGACAGAGACGACGGGAGACCCATGAAACTTACGAAATTACGCAAATAGACATTGCGCTTTTTGAGATTGGGATACGTGTCATTTTATGAGTGGTTGTTACGCTCTGAGTCTTTGCGCTGACACGAGGATCGATTTTTTTGTAAAAAAAGAAATATTATAATATTTAAAACTAATTTTAAATTTAATTAAAAATTAAGAGTTTTTTTCTGGAACAAAGTGGAAGGTTCTGTTGAAAAAAAAAAAAAAAAACAAGTGGAATGGAAGGTCCTATCTGAAAATTTAAATGATTACAGTAAGTTTAAAGAGAAATTATTGAAAACATAAAATTTTAACACAGATTAAGCTTTATCGGAAAAGGAAACAGAATTAGAAAAAGGAAATAACAAGCGTATTTCCTTTTGTGTTAGTGTCACCGACCGACTCACCGTAACATTATTATAAATAACCTTTGAACTTGATTGAAGAGCCTAGCTACTTCTACATACACAATTCTCTAGAACGATTAAACGCAGAAACACTCTTTTGAAGATGAGGAAACATCGTTACATGGTCAGAAACGTTGATGCAGTTCCGTCTCATACAAAAAACGGAATTGGTTTCCACTGCTTGTCTTCTATCTCCGATCGACATGTTCATCATGTAAAGGTCGCTCCTCCCTTAGGCTCGAACTCGAAACGTTTTCGTAACCCACGAAAAGTTTCTTTTAAACCCTCGAAACCGTCTCGTACCCTGAAGGTGTGGCGATCTAAATCGGATCTGGTTCGTGAGAAACTGAATCGACAAGTAGAGTTTTTTGGTGGTTCTGTCACAATGGGTGCTGCTCCGTCACCGATACACGTGCCCATTCCAATTTTTTTGCGTCGGAGGAGCGGGAGGGTTATAGAGTCTACAAAGCTAACCCCCATGACTTGAATGAGAAGTCAAGAAAACGAGAATCTTTCAAGAGTTTTTTTTTTTTGTTTATTTTAGCCTTTTGTTCTGTGTTAGTGTAGACTCTGCATTGTAACTCAGTAGTTGATAATTGTAATAGATCCACAACTAGATAATGATTTCGCTTTCACTAATATTTTTCTGGTAATGAAATTTTTTATGTTATTGTGTTACCTTTTTTTCAGCTTTTTGTGATCATCACTTAAGAAAAGCTTTAGAGTCAAAATAAACCCTAATTAGACAATCAAAGTTTGGGTTTGAATAATGAAAGTTTCTAATACCTCAACACTGGGACTGCCACTGCCACTTGGTTTCTTTCACCTCAAAGACTCATATCTATCTGACAAGCCTTGTGGTTCAACCAGTAGCGTAATGAAACATTCATATAATAACACTAGCTAGAGAATTAACAACAATCACAATTAGGAGTAGAGAGAAGATTGAAAAAAGGTTTGGTCTAAAACAGAGACATCCATGTCAGAACCTGTTGACCAAACATCTCTTCTCTCATAAAATATCTGCGGCTTCAAGCTTCAACTCTTTCTTTATCTTCAACATCATGACTGTAGTAATTTCAATGTTTTAACAGTTTTATCGAGATATCTATACCCGAAACTACATAAAAAGACCTTCAGCTTATTTGTGACTGTTCATTTCACCTGAAGTCTTCATGTCATCTACAAACGAAACAATCCCATGATCGTTTTGAATGGCCAAAGAGCTTCCATTAGTTATTCGGTGAGTGAAATTTGAAAGCACTTCTTCACCTGGAAAGATCATAAACTTGAAAATTGGTTCTTGTTGAAGAACAGAGCTTCTTGATCCAATTTCAAACAGTTCAAGAAATTGAATTTGACATTTGAGACAATGTCTGCTCCCATTGGACGTGACCATGCCAACTACTAGCTTCAGTCAACCCCCTGCAATATGTAAAATCAACATCCTCAAGATGTTTCAGTTTAGAAATGGTTAAGGATACATGTTTTAACTTGTTGCATTCCTTTATATATAGGAATTCAATACTAGCGAAGTTCTCAATCCACCAAGGAACTTCTTCGATCCTTGTTTGTTTTAGACTTTTAGTGGAGTTCTAAGGTGTTATTTGAGACATCAGGAAAGCTCCTCAATCGCAAGCATCCGCTTAGATTAAGGTTGATGCCCAGTACAAGAATGAGGTTCAGATTCCCTGTATAGTAAGGAAGAAGCTCCACCAAAGATAGGATTTCTGAAAGAACCAATGTCTGACTTCAATTTGGTCTTCAAAGAAAGAGACAACATTGCTCACGAAGGGAGACAACATGGTCACCAATGGCCTAAGTGGTTGAAAATGTAATCAAAACCAAATTTAGAGATATTAAACTATTTTCTGAAACTTCCCATTTGGAGACTCTTTCCCAAAGTTACCTGTAAGCTTATCTAGACTGGATGAATTATCTATGAGTTGTTTGCCAACACAAGTTAGTGAATCAATTAGTCAAAGACGTTGGTATTTCCTGACTCTATGCAATAAGTTACACCCTACATTAGTTTCCCCTATACCCATTGCATATAAATAATGGCAAGTTGTAATGATGATCATGGAGACAACATTGGTTCAACATCACCATTTTAATTTACAGGTCGACGAAACAGATCAGAAAAGGAGAGAGTTAAGGTATACGAAGTGACATACCGAGAACATATATAGCAGTCCAGGAGATGATTTCTCTCAGACACTTATCACCTGCATCTACGTTATTGTTGGCTTCAAAGGGGTTTTAAATTTTGTTTAAGAACATTTATATCTTCAAAAAATCAACCAAACCCATCAACGCTTTTATTGGACCATAAGCAAATGAGAAGACACAACAATGACAGATAAATAATATATATTGAAACCGCACTCGAAGAATAAATCAAACTGATCAATGTTTCTTTGGAACATAAAACAAACGACAACCTCTGGAAAAGAAAAGAAAAAAACAGAATCTGAGTTTGATCTTTACAGACATGCATGCCTTTACCCATCTGTGTGTTGCTTGCAACCCTTTGGTCCATAATGCTGAACAGATTTCTTCACCACTTTCTTGCAAAGATAACAGAAATGAGCTTGACATGCCCAGCAAAACAAGTGATTGTTGTTTCCAGCCTACACAATAACCAACTCAAGAATCATCTCATGAACCCCAAAACCCCATAATTCACTGGCTTGATTAAAACCAAATTAGCTTTTACCTTTGCATTGAACTGGCGGCAATTAGGACACAGCTGGCCGCGCTGTGGAAACTGACCGTTTTCTGCAAACATTTGAGCTTGAATTTGTCCAAGGACTTGTCGCTCATTCATCCTCTCATTCCATTCTTGGATCGCCTCTTGTGGGAATAGATCACATGTCCCCTCGCTTTTACCAAAGAAGACAAGGTTTATTTAGTTCCAAGATATATACATAACATATGTATGCATCTATTCTTTTATATATGTAACATCACTAACCTGAAATGTTCATAACCACTGATAGCTTTGTTGCAACGGTAACAAAAGTATTGGCCACAGTTATTGCAGACCATTTTGTTGCAACCTCCGGTTCTTGAGATGGCTATTTTGCAAGATGGGCATTGTTTAGCGCTTTTCATTATCACCTTCACACTCATAATTTCATTGATCATTTCTTTTTCTTTCCGCCTTTGTTCCTCTCCAAGACGAGAAGAACTCTGACGCTCCTGCATAAGATTTACATGTAAGAAAAAGTCATCTGTCTAAAGATCTTTAGGGATATAATAAACAGAATTGTAGTGATTGATCAAAGGCACAATAAAGATACCTGCAAGATTTGAAGCCTAAGCTCCGGGCTCATGCAAGCCACACCCACATGTCTCTTTTCTTTACAAAGTGTACAGAAACTGAAGTGGCACTTGAAGCATAAAGCAAGCTGCTCCTCATCCTCTATGCAAGGGGTTTCACATCTAGGACAGTAAGCGACGTCAGTCATGGCTTCCAATGTTTTCTGCAACATAAGAGTTTCCCAGCGTTCATACGCTTCATCGCCCAACAATCTCTTCAATATACCTGGCGGAACAACTTCTCCACATTTCGAGTCCGGACACTTAAGCTTGTTAACTGTGCCTTCAGAGACATGTATGTCTGTGTAGGTCTTCATACATTTCAAACAAAAGAAATGCTCGCATGGTAACTTAACAAAGTCAATACCTGTCCAAGGAGTAAAAAAATAATATGGAGAAACAAGTGTAAGCAGCTTGAACCAACCCACATCACTAAAAGCAAACAGCTATGAAGAAAGGACACGTTTTACCTGCAGATTCAGAGAAACATATACAACACTCATGCAAGCTCTGAAGGAAACTATCATGACGTTTCTCATCGTCATAACTCCTAATATAAGGAATATCTGAATCCGGAGAACGACTTCCAGACACAGCACGCTTATCTCTAGAACATGTAACCCCATAAGGACCAAGAACAACCTCATCATCAAATCCGAGATGAGAAATCGACGAGTTCTGTAACCAGTCCATCCATTGGTACAAGACTTCTTGCCCTGGCTGTTCACTCCATATAGAGTCCAGCATTGAGCAGAGACTTGAAATCTTATCAGGGTTCATCCACTGAACACTTATTAAGAAATAAGGCGGTAAGTGGCTCGGATAAGCACTTGGTAACAAACATGTCAACACAATCGGCGGAAGATGCTGTGCCTTGAAAGAGTACAAGAAATCCTCTGGCTCCTTACTTGAATCAGCTTGTAAGTTAAGCTTCGTAGAGATGGTATATTCATTAGTAGCTTCAACGTTTACATGAACCTGCAAAAACCAATCATTAGAAGATATTGTTATGTCACATTTATCTCTATATGAAACCTGCAAGTACAAAGCTTATCTCTGACCTGAAAGTATCGCATATCTTTATGCCGATCAAAGATGAACATGTTTCCTCCATAGATGTACCCCAATGCCAAAAGCTGCAAGATTTCAATACAAATCAGTAACCCCCAATGAACAATCTAAACCACAGCATAACTTTTATAATCAAGCCTAAACAGCACAAAGGTCAAAACTTTATACCTCATCTTCCTGTAATTGATCATTCATCTTTAGTTGATCCTCTGTTAGCTCTGGCTCACTGACGCTAGATCTCAAATCATTCAGAATAGTCAACATAATGTCTCCATTCGTCTCATACTCATTAGCATTAGTACCAGCATCAGCAAGTTCTTCACTTTCACCTCTATTCACATCTGATTCCTCAGAATTCGAATGATCAACAGAACTGAGATGAACCTTCTCGTCCGTAATCGAATTCGGGTTCTGTTTCACCTTTAAGCTACTCAAATCATCAGCCAAGCAATCTACAACATCGGATTCAGTAAAATTCACCTCAACGGGACGAGGTTTTGAATTTGATACACGGCCGCGCCGACTCCTAGGGCTCCGGTAAGGTTTCGAAGGTTTTGTTAATGGCTGAGAAGTAGACGGAGAAGCAGCTGTAGACGACCGATCCGTGGAGGTCGTGTCTTCTTGCTTATGGTCCAATTCTGATTGATCTTTTACTGGATTCGCATTCCCACCACCACGACGGACGTAACGGCGGTCGTGATTTCTACCACCACTGCCTCCGTGTGCCCGTCTCATGATGGTGATGGCGGTCTCGTAGCGCAATTGGGTTTTTGATGACGTAGTTTAGTTTGGGGTTTTCTTTAGTAGACGATCGTGTCCGAAAGGTTTTCAATTTCCATGTTTAAAAAACATAGAATTTATGTTTATACCAATATACATACCAATATCTATACTATTAAAGCAGAAGTACTCTCTAGAGTAAAAATGGACCATGACTTGGTTTTGGTAGGTTTTTCATTAAAAATGATTAGAGAATCACAAAATTTAATCTAATTAACCTATAGTTTCGATTTTGACAAATGACGAAAATGCCCTCGGTCGATTACTTTAAAAAAAACGGGTCGGGACGCGGATCCTTAAAAAAACCGACAATAGAAGGAAAATAACCACCGGATCTGTTTGTGTTCGAGAATAATATTTTTCGGATCCAGTTTATTATTTAATTCAAGATTAGTTAATTAAGATCCCAAACAAACCCATTCGTTATAGGCAAACACTCTGATTTCATAAATTTTAATACCGAAGAATTTGAATATTTACTTAATTACCGAAACATATCATAACAAATATTAATTTAAAAGGAAATTTTTCTGATTCAGTTAAAATCTTATAAAACGAATATTCAAGTTACCATATTTTGTTTAATTCCTTGATTTCCGATGTTACAATTATGAACTAATCTTTTACGATCAAATTTTCAAAGGAATATTCGTTTATCAGTTGTAACGAATCAAGCAAGTAAATATATTTTGCGTATATTCCTGATATCAAATCTTAACTTATAAGTGATAACCTAAATCAATGAATTATAACTATAAATATATTGAGAACTTTCTATTGGATTATTATACTAAAATAACGATTTTTACTTCGTTACACAAAATGATGGCTCTACCCCTATCTTACACTCCTTTGAAAGACCTAAAACCATACAAAAACGCTTGGCGTATTCAAGTCAAAATTCTCCACAGTTGGAAAATGAATACCGCTAAACTTGGTGAATCACTCGAACTAATTCTCGCTGACGAAACAGTATGTATTTTAAGTATAGATTTATTATTCTTTTGCTAATATATTAATATCAATTCATTCTAAGAGTATTTTTTTTGTTTTATATAGGGTGACAAAATAGGAGCTTCTATCAGAAAGGATCATATCAAAAAGTTTGAATCTGAATTGAAGCCTGGATCTTGGAAAGTTATATCAACTTTTGGTTTGAATTTCTGTACATCCTACTTGCGTCCTTCTCTTATTAAGTATAAGATTAGTACCAGATATGGTACCACAATTATTCCTTCTGAAAATGTATCTGATGATCATTACCTATCATTCACATCGTTTGATAGTATACTTGCTGGAAATCTTGACAAAAATCTCCTGCTAGGTAATTTCATAATACATATATTTTGTTACTAATTTACAAAGATGATTTTATTAATAGTTGTATTATTTATATTTACAGACGTTATTGGTCAAGTAGTCAGTTCTGGAGGTTTAGAAGAAATCACAAGTCGTAACAACATTACCATGAAGAAAATTGAGTTTGAGATAAGAGACATTGAGTAATATTATAAATCTAAATATATATTTTTAGATTTTTTTTGTTCATAACAAAAATAATATATATATTTTCATGCTTATACATTATACTATTAAAAATCTATTTTATATAGATTTTCATGCTTATATGTTATACTATTTTAATATAATCTATGTCTGTTAAAATTCTTATTTAGGGATAAACGATTATCATGTACTCTATGGGAAACCTACGCTGAAGCTTTAGATCGTGCTATCAATGATTCAAGTGATGGAATGGTTATGTGTTTCCTACGCTTTGTTAAACAAAACAGCTATAAAGGTAACAGTACGCATAATATTTATACATTTAATTTCTAGGGCACAAAATATTTATCAAAAGTATTTTTAGAAAACATTTAACTACTGTATCATATTTATATTTCATTTCAGAAAAACGATACATTGAGAATGCTTTCGATTCTTCTATCTTGATGATCAATCCTCAGTTACCAGAGATGGAGGCTTTTCAGAACATGTAAATTCAAATAGCTATGAAATTATTAATCAACAATATGTTTCATTATGATTTACTATTCCTCTTTTTCATTTTAGTCTTCCTGCGGATCAATTGGCTTTAACAATTACCAATTCTGGTGGAAAGAGAGTTTATAACCCGTCTGGCTCCAAGAGTGGTCTTGACTTTCCTTTGCAAATGATTGCTGACGTACTTGCTGAAACAGAGGTATTTTACATTTATTAATAGTCTAACAATATATTAACATAATCTATTTTGGAAAATGTATGAGTTATAAGCTTAAGGATGTAATATTATTTTGATAGGTAGGAAAATGTAGAATCGCATGTACTATTTCAGCAATCGATACAGATTGGGGTTGGTTCTACATTAGCTGTCGAAAGTGTAATAAGAAGGTTGATAAAGAGGACCTGTCAATTAAAGTGGAAGATGTTAAGAAACCAAGCAAACCAAGGTGGAGGTGTGAAACCTGTAACGAGTGGGCCACGTTGATTGAGCCTAAGTAAGTCTTCTAATTATTTGTCATATATTTTGAAATATGAATATTTGTTGGTTTATCTATTAGATGATTAATTCCTCTTTAGGTACAAATTACATGTCCACGTTTGGGACAAGAGTGGTGAAACCAAAATTTTCATGTTTGATAGTTGGGCATCAAAAATTGTTGGTGTTTCCGCAGCTGAAATCCTAAATGGTTCATTTGAAGAGGTATATTTTTAAATTCCTTGGTTAGATTTTTAACAAAATATGGAATCATTCACAATATCGAATATGCAGATTACGGATCCTACTTTGATCCCTGATCAGATTAAGGCTGTGTGTGGGAAGACCTTTCAATTTCTGATATGTATTGGTGGGGACAATCTTTCTGGTGCTAATGATAGTTACAAGGTTGCTAATGTCTGGGAAGGCAATAAATTCATGGAAATTAGTAATGAAGCATCTGAAAATACTATTGACAGAATTAGTCTCACCTCTGAACAGGTTTGCCTTTTTTTATTAAATATAGTTTCTATATATCTATATAGTGCTATCAGAAACATCTAATGTATATACTTTTTTACGTGCAGGCATCACTGATGATTACTAATGGCACTGAGCCTTATGAAACTGATCATTCTTCCAGTTCAACTCCTTCGTCGAAGCGCAAAACAGAAGCCACAGACCCAAACATTGATCAATCATCTACAAGCAAGAAAAAATGTTCCGATCAGTCTACTGATTTCACCGAAGATAAAGGAGATTATCCTACCAAGGATTTGAATGAAGTCATTAGCTGTGAAGATGTTGATCACGGAAAAACATAGTCCTACTCCACGTTTGGTTTCCAATTATTTTCACATTTTTCCTTTGAACAATAAAAAACATTTTTAAATGCTTATTTTAAAACTTTGTTGGTTATTTATTTGGTTCAGTTTTTAATATTATTTTGCTTTGGTTATTTATATGGTATTTTTATTGTTTATAATTTATTTGTTCAAAACTTAATTTATTTTACTAGATATTTGACTGTTTAGTTTTTTTCTATACTTTAGAATATTGTACTCAATTATTTAATTTAGAAATCTTCAATATAGTAAAATAAGGATCTCTTTCAACAGAGACATTGATGATGAATTAGACTTCTAAGAATCATAGTTTCAATGGAGTATATGATGATGAAATCTACTTTGAAGTAGCATCAGTTTCATCATGTATCTATAAATGTAAAAGAAATTTATACTGATTCTAATTTTTATTGCAGTACATGCGATTAGTAAAAACTGCAATTCAAGCAGACTGTCTAATTAGTATTAGTACAATATAAATATGAATTAATCTATTACAATGTATAGTTTCGATCAAATTTAACCATTGCATGTATGGATTATACACCAAACATAAATTTTTTGTTATTTTCAAAGTCTTCGCCTTGATTACTTCAATTTCGAACTGACAAAAAAAAAACCGACATAAATTTGTAAGTAACTTCCAATCACTTTTCATATTCCTCTTTTCTAGATATATATATATATATATATATATATATATTTTTTTTTTTTTTAATTTTTTTTGCAACTTCAAACTTCATTCACGATAAAACATTTACTATATATCTATTATCTAAAATATTCTAACCTCTCACCTTTCATCATCTTTCTTCTTTCTCCAAAATAATCAAGAACCAAACCAAAAAATGGTTGCATACATAGAGGATTTGAATCCATCAACAGATAGGTTGAGTGTTGCTGTTAAAGTACTGAGGCTCTGGATACCCGAAATAATCATAATGCAGCCTACCTACATTTGTTTGATCTTGGTTGATGAGAAGGTAACAATCCATTTATATCCTTCTTCTTAATATTTAAATCTGAAATTAGTTTTTATATATTTTAGGGAACAAGAATTCAAGCTAAACTCCGAAGTCAGCTTTACAGCTGAAGAAAGAATTTATCTAAGTTCTGATTCAATTGACCCTCAAGATAAACGTGCTCTGAAAAATAAAGTTTACTCACCAGATTTTCTAAATACCATTAAGGTTTCGGGTATACCTTATCATAGGCTTCGTTTGAAAATAGGTTGTCCGATTATGTTAATGAGAAATATTGATCCGCATGGTGGTTTAATGAATGGTACAAGACTGCAGATCACCCAAATGGCGGACCATGTTTTGCAAGCTCGGATTTTAACTGGTACGCGAGTTGGTAAGATAGTTCTCATCCCTAGGATGTTGATATCACCATCAGATACTAGGTTGCCTTTCAAAATGCGCCGAAGACAGTTCCCAGTGTCAGTTGCTTTTGCAATGACTATCAATAAGAGTCAAGGTCAATCTCTGGAAAATGTTGGTATATACTTGCCTAGACCCGTTTTCTCCCATGGTCAGTTATATGTAGCAATGTCAAGAGTTAAATCAAAGTCTGGATTGAAGATGTTGATAACAGATGCTGAGGGAAAACCTCAAACAAAGACCACCAATGTTGTTTTTAAAGAAGTTTTCCAAAATCTTCACTAGGAAATGGAATGGTACTTACTCCCTAAATTCTAGGTATATTATAATTTCGTTTTATTAATATATATGTTACTAACTCTATATTTATTCTAATTTGCCCTACAGAGAAAATACAACACATGGTTGAATGGGTTAATGACGGAATATGGTACTTTCATGACTATATGAGTCATTTCTACTCTTACTATTATTTTTATTTTATTTTATTATTGTTTACTTTGGATATTAAACATTCATAAACACAAATAGAATCTTAAAACACAAACCAACAAAACTATAGTCCGATATTGCTTTCTGCGTAATCCATTACGAACCTACTATCCGATATTGTCCAATATATACCCTCTAACATATCTACTATTCAATATACTCTTTGTCTGTCTGATTTTGTAAGCAGCTATATTATGCAAAGTATGAGATTATATAAAGCGACTGATTAGTTTATTACCGATTACGTTTTTATTTTAACTTCGATAATAAGATAGATTACCTAACTCAGATAAGAAAAAGGTTAAAAAAATTTAATCCCGTGCTGTAGCACGGGTTATCCTCTAGTTGAAAATAGTAAATTCCCTATGCTAATATTTTGGAAGTATACATAAAATTAACCTTATCTTATTATATAAAGTTGGGTTTTGAAAGTTAGTCATTAACAAGATTTTGACATGTGTCAATTTATCAATCTCAGATTTTTGACATGTGTAAAAGTTAATATTTAATAGGAGAACTATAATTACAACAAAAATAAATTATTTTGTTTTAAAAATATTAATAATGTAAAAAGATAATTATCAAAAATTACAGATTTTATAAAAAAAATACAAAGGTTTTTTAAATAATAATAAGGAGATTATATATATATATATTTCATAAAATTCGAAATTATAATATTATTTACTTCTTTTAATTTTAAATTATTAATTTTACAAAAAAAGGATTAAGGATATTATACAGATAATTATTAATTCTAAAATTTTGTAAATACTCACTTTTATATAAAGATATATCGTCTCATAATTAAATAATTTATTCAAAAACACTGCTTTCAATTTTATTTAATTAGAAATTTTTTTAATGGGAAGTTAATTTTTTCTTATTCTTTTAAACCAAATTTTTCTCCTACTTTCTCCTTTTTCAGATGGGAAATGGTAAGATTAATATGTTAACCCAAGAAAAATATTAATAAATGCATCTTCTTTTCCTAATACTGTATTTTAAAATTTATTGTAGTATTTTTAGATTATTTTATTTAATTTATATTTTCATTTTTGAATTATTTAAGATTCATATACTACCGTGTTTATAATATTCTATTGTTTCTTTAATTATGTCAAATTATTTGTTTTAATTTCTCAACCTTGATTGGTTGGTCATAAAGCCTTTCTTATTTTGCAAACATAAATGTTACTATTATTCATTCAATCCCAAAGGGAGATAACGAGTAGAAGCTCATCAACCTAATGGATGGATAAAATAGGCTAATCAAACACAAGCTTACAATAAACATATATAGATAGATCGTTGTTGATAGATCCATATGAGCTCAAAGACTGTGACATCCTGATTTGCGGAAAAGGTATAAAAGAATTGATTTAGCCACATATATCACCAAAATGCACTTATTTTTTTGGTCAAGGATCCTGAGAGAACTTTATGATTGGTGACCTTTCTGGAAGTGATTGTCGGAACTGTGCGAGTGAGGACAAAACACAAGAAAAGATCATTTGTAGATTTGTAGGGTCGGTAAACAAGTTTTTAAAGTCTCTCTGACATAACAAACCGGCCATCAAATATGGGTGGGTCTATGGGCCGGGAAAGATATAGGGCACACTTAGGAAGGCGGGCCTATGGACTGAGAGTGGACATGGGCTCACTAAGCAAGGTGGCGGTTGAGGCGTTACAGAGACAAAGCAACATCATGGTGTGTCAAAGACACTTCCACGAATACATTGGGAAATTTAACATTAGTTACTATCAAAAGATTTTGTGACGTCAACATTTTTTTTTTTACTTTCATTAGTTGTCGGAGCAAGCCATTTTGAGATAGCAAAAAAATGTGAACATATTCTCTCTACACAGGAGGAGGGCAGAGCCAAGGTTCTTTCTATAGTGGAGAAGGTTGCACACAAGGTTATCTTCCCTAGGGAGGAAGGTGGAGGAGGTTGGACGCAATGTTATCTCTCCAAGGGAGGAAGGTGGAGCCAAGGTTTTCTCTATGGTGGAGGAAGTGAGACGCAAGGTTCTCTCTATAAGGGATGAGGGCGGAGCCGAGGTTTTCTCCATGGTGGTCATACATTATTGTAATGGTACATAATTGATTAGTATATTATGTAATATATTTTTTATTCAAAATATGTTTTGAGCCAACAATTTTTGTAATTAAAAAACTATAAAGAAGTGAAAGTAAAATAGTTGACTTAATGTGTTCATATAGACATTTTCTAGGTGATGATAAAGAATAAATTTGTAACATAGAATATAGTTAGGTTTTAAAAAGTACACTTTTAATAGTACACATACATAAAATATTTGTAAATAGATATAAATCCGTGTATTATAACAAACGTACGACACATTTTAATATATATTTTTGTTAAATTTAATTTAATTTATAAAACTTTAAACCCGCACATCGGGCGGGTCCTCATCTAGTTATTTATAAAATGTCAAAAAAACAGCTATTCAAGATAAATATAAAAGAAGTCAAATACTAATCAATTTAATTACTTTACAAAAATATATTACATAAATAATTTCCAAAAAAATAAATAACCAATCAAATTAAACAGATAAGATTTTATATATAGTTTATCATGTTAGTTTGTTGCTTAAGAAATAATCATTATACTTCCCCTGTAATCTTTGTTTGATTCTATTTTTTTGTGAAACAAATTAGATAAACACCACACCATCTAATAGATAAAAATGTAGAGTTTTCCTCGTATATGCCATGTTTGAATTTTCAAAGACGTATATAATTATTTAACGTACCTATGAAGAAAAAATAGTAGTGTGTCAATCGAACATAAAGATAAATGGTAGTCTAAAACTATAAATATTTAACTAGAAGAAACTATACATGTATTTTTTTTTTATATAATTCAGGTATCCAAAGCCCAGTGGGTCCTGACTAGTCCACTAGCCCGAAGGCTTGGCGTGCGTCCCAAAAGCGGCAAGAATGGTTCCTAGAGGCCGCATAGCCCATTGTTAAATTTTTCTGCGGTGGCCACTTAAGGTGTTTGCAGCCGTGGAGATTCAAACCCGAGAGTATTAGGAATCTCACCCTCAATCCGAAATTCATCCTACCACTGGCCCACATATGAATGGTTTTTCAATACAATAACATCACTTATTTTTTATTTGAATATAAATTTACAATCTCGAATCTGAAAAAAAAATGTCAATATGTGCTACAACACAGATCATAATCTATAAAGAATAACAATTTTGAACAATAAAAAAAAAAAAAGAGGAAATAAAAGTATAATAGAGTCCACAATCACATAGGCGTTTATCATGCATGGATACAAGAAGCTTTGTCAAATGATCTCTAATGATATCCAACCGGAGCCGGAGCTTCCTTGAGTTCGTGTCCTTTAAATTGTATATCCTGCACAAACGTTAATTTAACCCCCAATATGTTAGCCAAAATTTCGAAAATTCACATTAAATAATATTACTATACATCTTTTGCAAATAAAAGTATAATAACTCCTTACCGAAGCATAATGATTAATATCTCGGTGGTGAGCTTCGTCAGCTCGGATAACATAAACCACGTCCCTGAGCGTCGCGTCTCTAGGCAACCGCCAGTAATCGATTGCGATGGCTGGAGCTGGCGAGTTTTCGAATTTTCCGGCATCGATGTCTTCGAGGAATTCGGTGTAAGAATTCACAGCCTCTTCTTCTAAGTATCCAGTTATGCGATGAGCAAGTTTCGGAGAAACTACATAAGCCAAGAAATATGCGTTGAAGAAAACGCCTTGGACCGTGAACACAATCGCCCGTTCGTACCTTTAATAACCGGTTCAAATGGTTAGATAAATTAACTCTAACAAATAATGATTTGAATTTAGATTGTATTAATTACTATATAGTTGTATAATACAAGTTATACGTGGTATTTTGATAAGGTACAAAATCAGAAGGGTACATGCATACATACCATTTGGGTTGTGAGAGTTCAATGAAGGTCATAAGATGCATACGCTCATTCTCGGCCTCTTCGAGCAAAGCTTTTATCCATCCACCGCTATGTTCAAATCGTCGAAGAGATTTCAAGTGCAAAAGCATCCCTCCGACCATTCCTGGCACTGCCGCCACTGTCTCTAACAACATTGCATGGCACATATGCTTCCTCTAAATACGCAAAATTATTGAATTAGGAAAAATAAACGAACAAATGTGTATATGGTCAAAGGTTTAAGAATCAGAGTTCAATTTCAAAAATTTACAGATTATCTTTTTTTCAATATGGAAAAATGTTGTAATCAGCTACTTTTGATACAACCCAATTACTGACTACCAAATATTTGATTATTTGAAAATTATATGAATACGAACAATTGATACAACAATTTAAAAGTTCTGAAGAAGTTACCTGAAAAAATAGGTGAACCGGTATTTTCAGAGTTTGGACGGTCCAATATGCGAATTTGTCAGTAAAATTGGAAGGTTTGTGATGTTTGGTTACATCAATAGACACGTCCGGTTTGTATGAATCCCATGGTTGAAAGCAATTCCACTTCCAAGCTGAACCGTCCGGTTTAGTGATCTTAGCCGGAGGTATACCCCAATAAGTGGATATAACTTTGCCGTCGACCGTTCGGATAGGGTTTTCCGGTTGGTTATTCTCACTCGCCGGAGATGACGTGACAGAACTAAAAAACCGAACAGTGGGCAAGTGGCTGATGATATGTCCCCTTATCCCCGGTCCAGTACCTAAACCGGTGAATTGTACCGAAGATGATAGCACCGGTCGAAGGGTACGGTAAACCAATTTAGAAGACATGAGTGACAACAGCTGTGGTATGATATATATCGACGAGGTTTTGGGGGTGAGACTTGAGAGAGTAGAGAATACTAAAAAAATGAGAGAGGGTTTTAAATTATGTTTGGTCTTTAGATTTTGTTATGTGATCAATTAAATTGTGAAGAGTATAATTTATACATATGAGAGTGATTATAACGAATCTCGGTCAAGTTCAAAGTTTCTTGGACGATGAATAAGAATAGAGGACATGTTTGACACGTTTTGTCATATATTGTACGTTTCTTGAAAAGTATTATTAGAACAATGTGAAATTACCATGATTGTATCTATCACAATCATATTATTATTATTTTTTGAAAAATGTTTTGTCTATATTATTCAATGAATAATATTCATCCGGTCAATAAAAAAACTATTCAGAAACAAAACATTTTAAAAAAGAACTTTGTAAAGATGATTGAATCACAAATCCATTACTAGATTTATTTTGACTAAGATTTATTTATTTATTTAACATTATTAACAAAATTTATAAATATCACTATATCAGGTTAAGTTTATATATACTACTTCTTGTATAAGTCTGACGTTGATATTAGAAAATTATGCTTAGAAAGAACCAAGTGAAATCATCCCGAAAAGTCCAGAGATTCTATTCCTTAATCACTTGCAAATTTGTGAACCACGAAATTTAAAATCCATGAAGTAGACTTGTGTACACAAAAAAAATTACATGAACAAAAAGAAAAAGAGATATTTTAGAATATCTCGTATGGTTATGAAACACTTGATTCTTTGCTTCATTCATCTCTCTCTCATTTCATCTCTCTCTCTAATGCCCAGCCTCGTCTCGAACCAGTCAAGCGTTGCACCATTATGTGCCTTCGTTGACCGGTGAGCTACAAGAGCTAGGCATTCTCATTGCAGCATTTAACTTATTTATATGAAGGTCACATAATTTATGATCAGTATTCAGTATCAAATTAACTAAATTATTATTAGTATATCGATATTCTCAGTTTATAGAAATCTCAAAAACATAATTCACTCTAGTAATTAACAAAATTTATTCTCAGAGCTTTGTAGTTGTTTTTTTTTTCTTTTTTTTTATCAACAACATAAAATATTGGCTCTAAAGTTAATACGAAGAAAAATTGTTTACAAAGGTGACACTAGACGATTCAGCGCGAGCTTTATAGGCCAAAAAAATATGTCTTAACATTTGCACTACGATAAATAAGTGAAAGAGAAAACAAAGAAAACTCCTCCGTATCGCTTTTGATATCGTCTAGGTAAACTGAGAAGATCGGTCACTCGGAAGGGGAAGACACCATCTTCACCAAATCTGAGAAATCCATAAAAAAGGTTATGTCTTTGTTGTCTGCTCCAAACGAACCTTCAGAGAAGAAATAATTAACTAGTCCCAATACATCCACTTTAATAATAGGTCACGTCTTTTGGTAAAA
Source organism: Camelina sativa (assembly GCF_030686135.1). Taxonomy (NCBI): domain Eukaryota; kingdom Viridiplantae; phylum Streptophyta; class Magnoliopsida; order Brassicales; family Brassicaceae; genus Camelina; species Camelina sativa. The sequence goes on from NC_141896.1 coordinate 23,273,864, forward strand.
AAGTGCAGTTATACTGTCTGGCCCAGAGGTTTTTTCAGGGTGCATCATAAACAAAGCCTCCCGCACCTCTTTCTATATAGTCGGGGCCGTGATAAAAAGATCATCCTCCACAGAGATCGGTGATTGTACCTCACTCAAAGCATCCTCAAATTCATGAGGATTAGTCGATGTGAACAAATCCTGAAAATATGTTACCGCAATATTTTGAATATCCTTCCCCTCCATAGCCCAAACATTATCATCACCATGTCGTCCTATAATACGGTTCCTAGCCCGACATTGTTTTGCTAAAGCATGAAAATATTTGGAATTAAGGTCCCCTACCTGCATCCAACGGTTCCTACATTTCTGGTGCCAATATATCTCCTCATCATGATATGCCTCACGCAATCATAAAGTCAGTGCCGTAATCTCCTCGGATCACCTTCCATCATCTACTTGCGCAAGGGTAAGTTCACTTTTTATACCCTCATTCGTCTCCCTACCAAATGGTTTTAAAGTTTTCTGTCATCTAGAGATGGAACACCGACAACTAATCAGCCTGTCAACAGTAGCTCCCTCGGTTAACCCATTCTTCAGTGATAGCTTCGAGCAACCCTTCCTTCCCAACCCACCATTTATCAAACCGAAAACAATGCTTACCCCTTGAAACCTTATCCTCGATGGTAGCTAAAATCGGTTTATGATCTGATCCTATCATGGGCAAATATTTAACGAATGATTGTACTAAATATATCATGTCAGTCTTCATTCGCCAGAGCCCTATCTAACCGATAACGAATAGGTTTTTTTTGCCATCGTTTCCAGAATAAAAAATCACCAAAATAAGAAAACTCAAGAAGTCCACAATTATCAGTCATAGAATTAAATGGAAGAAATGATAACACAGAGTGTAAAACTCCCCCGTTTCTCATGATTTCCTTTTAATTCAATTAAAATCATCAATAAAAACCATGGGGAATCTCGAGACAACCCATACCTCATTAACTGTTCTCATACTTGTTCTCGCTTACTAAGAACCGGGTCTTGGTACACAAAAATCATACACTTTTTTTCTTTTAACAATTACCTTAATATCCAAATCTATTAGACTTAAATAAAATAAAAACTAAAAATTTATTATTATAAAAAGGGTTAAACCGCCACTACAACCAATAAAATCAACTATTTTTTAAGTGTGAATAACCAAAATGACCTAACATGTCTCGGACGCGCAGACCCTTGATCATCTTCTAACTGAATTGAAAACATTAAAAATTATAAACATTAGAAATGTTCCAAAATTTGTTTATTAGGTTGTATGCTAAATAATCCCAGTAGATTTCAACGTTTTAGACAAAAAAAAAAAATCATAACAATTACGTTAAATATGATAGCTACTAAACAATATTGTAATTTACCAACCAATTCATAATATATACCAATGTTCAAGTTTTTCCATGGAAAATTTAACAAATTGTAAAAAAAAAAAAAAAAATTCACAAAAATAGAACACAATCTCAAATTTAATTAGTCTTTGGCTCTTTGCCGACAAAATCTATAATACAAAAAGATATTTAGAAATACCTCAAATGTTTTTATACACAACACAATGCTCTCTCTGCTGCTGCTCTTGCTCTCTCTCATTCTCGTGCCCAGCTCGAGCTTCGAACTCATCACACGTTGCACGTAAATGTACCATCGTAGACCAGCAAGCTACAAGAGCCAGGCACCTACTCTACAACTTTAACTTTTTTAAATAAATTCGCTCACCTATTTTATCTTCAATATATATATTTTTTGTTTAATAAAGCGCTTCTAAATAGTTTTTTTTTTTTTCCAGTAAATTCACAAACCATCCTAGATTTCAATATGCAGACTATGCAGTCAATTATAATAGTCGTTGAATGTTTAAAAGAATCGGCTACTCGAAATATATAATTTGAAATTATTAATCTAATTATAAACTTAGCAAATAAATTAGTTTTTCTATTTCTTTTTTTTGTTAAACTAATTTAGCTTTAAGTGAAACTTACAAGTTACAAATGGTAATGGAACTGCGTATTGTATACATGGAATAAATGTTTGGAGCTCAACGATTTTATAAAAAGATAAATAAGTCATACTAGTATATCCATAAATTTCATTGAATGAGCAACACTCATTTCATAGCTGTGTCATCATTTAATACACTGTAAGAAAGGATTTTTTTTTTTTTTTGTTTTGTCAGATTTCAATTCCTCTTAATTCTATAAAACCATATCTTCTTTTATTACAGTGTCTTTCAATTTTCATCACTTTATTACCAAATTTAGTTACTTATCTGCTGCTCCAGAGTTTCAAAATTAAACTAGTAGTATTGTCCAAATAAAGATCTTATCCACTGTCCACACGTTTCGTATTTTTTTCCTTGTTTAAACAACTGTTTTACCCCGACCATGATCTTTCAAAATATCTTCTTCAAATCTTTCAATCTCAACGACGATTTTTGAGTGACCTTAAGTACTAATCTTATACGTCTTCTTCATCATCTTCATCATCTGTGTTTATTATCTGTTCATATACATATTTCCAGTTTATCGTTTTTTTAATTTTTTTTTTCTTTCTTGGGTTTGTCAAATTTTGTCGTTAATCGATGAATTTGATTGTTTTCAAGATTACCCATCTCTGGAATCCACGAAATTTCTCAGCTTTTCCGTGATTCTTGGTGAAATTTGTAAACTTTCACAAAAAATTAGGGTTTAGACACACACGCGATGAGTCATCATCATCGGCGAGATTCCGGCGGCGATGTAGTTCACGTGATACCCACGAACAATCCTCCGCCGGATAATTGGTTTCCCAATCTCGGCGATAGTGCCGTTTGGGCGACGGAAGATGATTACAATCGAGTTTGGGCGGTGAATCCCGATAACATCTCCGGCGATAACAATGGTCCTCCGAACAAAAAGACTCGAGGCTCTCCGTCGTCTTCGTCAGCCACTACTACTACCGCTACTACTTCCGCCGCGAGCAATCGTACCAAAGCGATTGGGAAAATGTTCTTCAAGACGAAGCTTTGTTGCAAGTTTCGCGCTGGGACTTGTCCGTACGTGACGAATTGTAACTTTGCTCATACGGTGGAGGAGCTTCGTAGACCACCGCCGAATTGGCAGGAGATTGTGGCGGCTCATGAGGAGGAGAGATCTGGTGGTATGGGAACTCCTACCGTTGCTGTGCCTGAGTTGCCGAGGGAGGAGTTTCAGATCCCGTCTTTGGTGTCATCGACGGCTGAGAGTGGGAGATCTTTTAAAGGAAGACATTGTAAGAAGTTTTATACTGAAGAAGGGTGTCCTTATGGAGAGAGTTGTACGTTTCTGCACGATGAGGCTTCGAGGAACAGAGAAAGCGTTGCGATTAGTTTAGGACCTGGCGGTTATGGAAGTGGTGGGGGAAGTGGCGGTGGTGGTGGTTCTGCTAGTGGTGCTGGTGGTGCTGGAAATAGCAATGTAGTAGTGCTTGGTGGTGGTGCTGGTGGAAGTGGAAGTGGAAGTGGGATTCATATTGTGAAGCCTTCTAATTGGAAGACAAGGATTTGCAACAAATGGGAGATTACTGGGTATTGTCCCTTTGGTGCTAAGTGTCATTTTGCTCATGGAGCTGCAGGTAAAAGATTCCGCCTTTTGTAAGATTTGGTTTGGCCTTTATGAATGCAATGGTTAGGCCTGAAGATAAGGAGTTGACTGAGCTCATGGGTCTCTCTAGTGGTTTGCCAATTTTGTAGTGACTTATCGTGTGTTAGTTTAAACATTAAACCAATGTTGCTTGATGAGTGGGCTAAACGAATAAAATACTGGACAAGCCGAGTGAAATAGTTAATCCCCAGTGACTTGCTTATTCGCTGACCCTGTCAGGTTCTGTATTTTATAACACTGCTTTCTTTGGGTTTTGTTGGTCTGTGGTTGCTATTTAGGCTGTTAGCTTTTTGTGTTAAGATAAAGAGTAGTGGAAGTTTTAATCAATGTTGCTTTGTGGATGGACTAGTGAAAATGGTACTATAGGTTATAAAGGAGCCTAATTAATGGATTGAGTGCTTGTATTAGTTTAGCTTGCTGCAGGACACTATTGAAAATATATTTTTCTTCATTTTCGTTATATTGTAATGAAGCAGACGAGTTTTTGAATTCTTAGGCTCAGGGCTGAGCTATTGGTTGCTTGAAATCTTGAAAGTTTGATAGCTAATCCATCTTACATTTGTAAAAACGGAAACTTTATGTTGAATCTTTGATAGTTTCTTATGGGAAACAAATTCTTAGAATTGTTCAACTTTATTATGAGCTTAGATAGTTCCGTAGTCGTGTAGGTTTAAAGTTTGAGTCTTTATGGTTTGCAGAGTTACATAGATTTGGTGGAGGACTCGTAGAAGGAGAAGGCAAAGACGGAGTATCACCCAATCCGGACACAAAGCAAACAGGACAAACCCCAAAAGGACATTCAGACACAACGACACTTCTATCTCCAGGAGTTCCTCATAATGTAGATGCCAGTTACCACAGTGGAGTCGCATTGCAACGAGCAACTAGTGCGGTTACACAAAAGCCTGGGATCAGAACTCATCAGAAGTGGAAAGGACCGGCGAAAATCAGTCGGATATACGGTGATTGGATCGACGATATTGAATAAAGTTATCGCCTTTTGTTTTTACATATCGGTTAGATAACTGGTAAGAAAATTACAATCTCCTTTTTAAAAAAAAAAAGTTTTTTACCTTTTAGTTTTCTGGTGATGATGGTACAGTTTGTAGAGTTTGTGTATCTGTGTAATCCTTGTATCTCTTGTTGTGGTTATTGTATTGTAGATTATGACTTTTAAGAAGTTGAAATATCATCTTTCTTTCTTTGTATCTTTCTTATGTCTACCAATACCAAAAATTTTAGAGGGATTTACTAGTTTGTGTATTGACCTTTTTTTAATATCATTGTGCTTAAAGCATGAGTCAACATTTTTTTAAAAAATTATAATATAATAATAAAAATTATTGTTTTATTTTTTTTAAAAAAGTTATTTTGTTTGAGATAATATTTATTTTAAATTGTTATGTAAATCTATTAGTCTATTTGAATAATAATTATTTTAGAATATTATAGTATTTTATTTTTGACGTATTATTATAGTTTTATATTGTTTGTTTGTTGTATTTACATCATTATTTTGTGAAATATAAAATAGTAATTTTAATATTATAATTATGAGCAAATAAAAATTATTAATTTATCATTTATATAAATTAAGTTTTACCAACCTGCCAATGTGGAAATTAAAACACACAATTTTCATATAATGAGTAATATATCTTCGTTTTAAAAAAATTCAAATCACAACATATGCAGAAAAATATGCATTTTAAATTATAAGTATTATAAAAAAATTCCAAAAAATTTGTAAATAAAATAAAATAAAGATGATAGGAGAATCATAATTTGAAAAGTTAACAAAATCTTCGAATTTAATTATTAAAAATAAAGTCTTAGTTTTTAAAATTCTGATTGGTTTATATATTAAAAAAAAAATAATTAGTAATTTCGTCCATAATTTATTAGAGAGAGAAAATATTTTTTTAGATTTTTTTAGATTTGATTTGTGAGTGTTTTTTATTTTTAATTAATTATATTTATTTAAATTAGTTAATTAAGCTTAATTATTAATTAATGGCAATTGAATGTAATTTTTTAGTTTTATATTTGTATTTCTCAATTAATATAGTAGGATTACAACTTAGACCTGAAGACCTTAAAACTAGAATGTAAAAGTAAATAACTTTTTTAACCGGCCGTAAAGGAAAAAAAAATCACCAAGCTTTTCTCACAAAAGACTCGCTCAAAAGTCAAAATTATAGGACCTTACCTTTCTCCTCATTTGTCTCCACCCCACTGACATTACCCTTCCCACACGGCAACGTCAGAATAAACCCTTTCTTTTTCAACAAACAACCTATGAAACCAGTCACAATATTTCTGATCCGACCGTTTCACTACACGGTCTCAAAATGTCTTTATCCACGACGAGCACAGAGAATTCCAAAGCAGTCCACACCCTCGTTTCCTCCCCTGTCACCATAGTTTTGACCGGTAGTCTTCTCTTCATCATTTTCTCCGGTTTCTTCTCCTTCTTCTTCTGTGGATGTTGTTTTAGGAAACTCATGAACGTTTGGAACAACCATCGTAACCGAAACCGTCCTAGTAACCTAATCCAACCGTCTAATCAACCTGAAAACATCGGTCTCGACTCCAAGATCATTGAATCCTTCCCTGAGTATCCTTATTCGGTGAAAAATCATGGGACAGATCAATGTTCCATTTGTCTAGCAGAGTTTAGGGATGATGACACCATCAGGCTCATTTCTACTTGTAATCACTCCTTTCAAACAATTTGCATTGATCTTTGGTTTGAAGGACACAGGACTTGTCCGGTATGTCGGCGTGAGCTCGATGTTGAAGACCGGACATCGCTAGAAAAGCCGTTAGATGTTCCTGAACTCGATCTAGTTACATCTGAAATCCGCGACGAGCCTTTGTCCCACGACACAGTCACAATCATCGTTCACGAGGAGCATCCAACTAGTATTGATATCGCTAGTTTAGAGCATACAGACGAAATCGAAAGCTATGAAAGACGAATGAAAGCATCGAATCTGCGGTTTTGGAGGTCACATTCTACTGGACATTCTATAGTAGTTAAGGCCGAAAACGAACAAGAAGAAGATGAAGAAGAAAAAGATGAGATTAAGATACATATTGAGATCTCTGGAGAATGTCAATTCGAAGATCACAAGATGACTTTACCGAACAGAAAGTTGTATTGTGTTAGGGGAACTTACTCTGTAGGATAGAGCCTGGCCTGAGAATGTGAATTGTCTTGGTTGATATATTCTTTGTTTTTGGGCGGTCCAATTTTGTAATGTTTTTATACTATAGGTTATACATATAGAAGATGTTAAAGATTGTTGTAATATTTGTACTTAAATTCTCATTATTCCATACTATACTTCAAAAAAGTTCATACTATCCTATTTCAAATTTTCATTTTTGGATTTTATAAATTCTAAAATATTTTAAAATTTATTTCTATTACTCTATCTCCCAACATGTAAGATTTTCTTAGGTTTTTTTCTTTGTTCTAGTTTATTAAACTTTCCTAAGTTTCTATGCATAAATTAATTCAAGATTTTTTTTGACTATTTCCACTATGCAATATTTTTTTTCTATTGGTTGAAATTTGTTAAACAATAAATTATTTATTGATTTTTTAATCTGTGTTTTTAGCTAAAAACTCTTATATAATGGAATATAGGTGTATAATGGAATCAGTGTTTTTTAAAATAAATAAAATTTAAGAAAGAATATAAAGTAAATATTTTAGTTAGTAAAAACTATCTATAAAAGTAAATAGATATACCGAGGTGTCCAATGTGACATTTGGTATAAAATGTGCTATTCTGCGGTTGAGAAAATTAATCACATTTTCTTTGAATGCCCTCGCTCGTGTAAAGTTTGTGATTTATCTTCGACTCCAGTCTCGTCAGAGAGTTTTCCATATGAGTCGATGTACTCGAATTTAGAATTTGTTTTCTAGAGGGGTTCCTCTCAACATGGTGATCCTGATCAACTTCTTCAATTACCATGGATTTTATGGACAATCTGTAAGACCATAAATAAAAAGTTTTCAAGGTTTAGAGATCGAACAAATGATATAATTGCTCAGGCTTTGGGCGATAAGTTAGCCTGAGAAGAGGCACTCTCTTTTACGGCGGTCATGTAAGCTTCATCTCTGTCTTCGGATGTCCAGGTTTCTTCACCTCGTTTCTAAGACGGAGCCCCTCCCCCTGCATTCGGAGTTAGAAGCGTTGTTGTGGGCCATGGAGCGGATACGTGCTGCAGGGATCACTTATCAATATTTTGAGACTGATTGTGTTGAGTTACACACTATGGTGCAGTCCCCTGAAGATTGGTCGTCGTTCTCCAACCTGCTCGATGAGATTAACTCGCTGGAGTCCTTCCTACAATTCTCCATCTCTTGGATCCTGCGTGCGTCAAATACGAAGGCGGATTGTCGTGCACATGCTTTACGTTCTCTTATCTCTGATATTTTTTTTATAAACCCCTTCCCTCTGGCTTGGGCAACTAACCAAGGAATTTTATTTTAATTTATTGCTTGGTTGAAAAAAAATAGTAAAAAAATACACTTTTAGTTAAAAAAAATAGTTGTAGATGAATTCATAGTTTCTTAAAATAAATTTAAGTTTAACAAAGAATATATATTTAATTATTTTCGTAAGTAAAAACAATGTATAAAAGCGAAGAGATAAACTTTTAGTTATAGAAAATAGTTGTTAAAAAGATCGTGAAATGGCAATGGCTTTTATTAGTCAGATCCGCCCTTCTCGGTGGTCGTTAGCAGCTGCTATTTGTTTTTGCTACACTAATGTATATCCATTTACAAATCTACTATCTACATTACCACTAAAAGTGTATTTGTACATTAAAATATACTCTTTAATCTTTTCTACTACTAAAAAATTATCTTTATGAACACATTAAATTACATATTATATGTCTCTTCACTTTAACATTTTAATATTTACAAAAACGCATAAGTTAATCTTACATACTCTTATCTTATATATTACAATAACAGTCTTTTTGAAAAAAAATATTTGATTGGTGAAAAAATATGAGATGATCTATTTTTTTTTTACTTCAAAAATATTGTTCTTTACGTAAAGGTGAGTATTTACATTTTTTTAGAAACAGTAATTAATTATAAATTTTTACAATCATTTTTTTATCTTATATAAAAAGTAAATCCTTTTTCTTCTAAAATTAGCAACTTAAAATTAAAATAAGTGAACAATATTATAATTTTGAATTTTATGATATATATATATATTATTTCCTTATAATGATATTTTCTAAATTTTAAAGCTGTTTAAATTTTATAATTTTCTTATAATTGCCTTTTAATATTCTTAAAACTGTTAAAAATAAAACTTTTGTTTTACATTTGGAAGTTTACAAAGGTTTTTTTTTAAAGATCTAATCAATACTAATAAAAGTAGAAGCTATAAGATCCTAAAGCTGTTCACCTAGGATTTTAAACCACCAATAAAAATTAGACATGTCACTGATTTACATTTTTAAATCTCGAGAAATTTTTATATTAATAAGATTTTTTTAAAACAACCAATAGGGATTAGACATGTCATTAATTAACATAAATTTCAGAATTTTGTATTTCAGATTTTTTAAATAACCAATTACGATCAGACATCTCAATATTTAACATTATTGAAATTATGTTAAATTTCTATATTAAAATACTTACAAATAAGTGTATGTACAACTTCCCACATTGGCTAGAAAATTTTTAGACAATGACTGAGAACTATTACAAATAAAACTAATATGCTTCCAACTACGAATTAGCAGTAAACTTGATTTATCAGGCGTCCAAATTTTTAAAATTTAAAAGTTTAAAATATTATAATTATCTATACTAATAAAAGTTAGAGCTATAAGCTCCATACAACATCCACATAGGATTTTAAACAACCTATCAGGATTCAACATGTCACTGATTAACATTTTTTAAATTTACAGAATTTTCTATATTAAGATTTTAAAAACTATATGAGAGAAGATATCAAATATTATAATATTATTTTTACGTGTGTTGCAGAATTTTCATGTTTTCTTGCTGTATAAAGTTTTAAATGTTATAAATATTTAAACTACATCTAAGTTTTAAACTATAAATACGTAAACTCTATTAAAAGTTACAAATTTAAGTATTATTAAATATTGTATATTTGATTTTTCAATATGTTGAAAATATCTTATTTATCTCTCTATCTGCTTCACATCTCTTATGAGCTATAAAACATGTTTTTGTTTATGACTTTATAGGTTATTTTATATTATTTCAGTAAGTTTTTTTTTGGGTCTAAAGAAGAAGGATTGACGTTAATTTTTGAAGTTTAAAGAAAAAAGATCAACGACGAACACATTTTTTTATTAGCTATATATGTGTTCATATTACTTTCTCTGCAAGTAATTTGCAATTTTGTATTATTAAAGATTTTGGTTTAAGAAGTTTCAATAAATGTGGATCTAAAACCGAGTAATGTGGATCTAAAACCGATTAAGTATACATGTGAAAATATCAATAATTGAGTGCATGTGGTGACTATGCTGATCCATGAAATTTTATGAGAAAATAGGCAATAATTTTTGTTTTGGAGTTTGATGGGTTAACAAGGTATTTGGTTGTCTAAAAAAATAATTATTAAGTAGAAGAATGTGAGAAAGCTGACAAGGTAGAGGAAGCAGAAGAGTATAACAAAGAACCGGACGGTAAAAGTAATAATGACAATTATCATGAAAATTTGACAATAAAAATGACGAGAAAGAATATGAAGTATAAGAAAACAGTGAAAAAAAATACGAAAACATAGATGGTGTCGGTCAATTGAATATGAGAAAACAAGACTAATTCATGATTCAAAAAATGTTTCGTTTGTATGGTGGTCAAAGAAATGGCTTAGTATATGCAAGGTCACCGTTTGAATGTCTGATCCGCCTCGCCTAGACGTCCAGTTAAATCCATGATTCTTTTTATCATATTTGATTTTTAAGCACAACTGATTTTTATATTTTTTAAAATTTTTTGTGTATCTGAAATAAAAGTTTGGCCTAAATAGAAATTTAAAGTTTTCTATAAGATAATATTTCATAACTGTCATCAATCATATATATTCATCAAAATATATCAAATAAACCCACACGTAGCATGGCTTCAAAACTTAGTGATATTAAAACAAATTACTATGTTATAGTATTGGTTTAGTAAACTTTTTAAAAAAAATTTATATTTGATACAAAAAATAATATTAATGTAAAATTTAATTAGATGTGGAGACTCCTAATTTAGTAAACGGTTAATTTGTTGTCATGCCTTTGAATTCTTTACAATTTTAAGAATTCTGCTAATGAAAGACAACTGAAAACTGTACATAACATATAAATAGCCAATAACAATTTTCTGTTCATGCATTATGCACGGTCTGTCTTTATTTAGAATCATCTCTCTTGCTATAAATCAATAAATATATAACACAACAACAACAAAAAAGACAAAGAAGATTTTTAAAATTTTTTTTTTCTTTTCAAGAAACAATGGCTGCACACAAAAAGAATCTTACATCTTTCATCATTGTTTTGATAATGATTATGTTATCAGTGTTCAGCGAATGCGGCGAAGGAATGAAAAGAAAACATTTGGGATATGGAACTATAGCAAAAGACAGAATTCCTGCATGCGGCTATAAAAACCCTGCTGAATGTATCAAAATTCCGGTTAACCATTATCATCGTGGTTGTGAAGCTTCAACACGTTGTCGTCATCAACTTAAACTTTATAATGGTCCCTAAATCATATTACTAAATATTTTCTTTCTAAATATATGAAATGATGTTTTTTTATTGATAAATATTATTGATGTAAAATCGTTAAATGTTATGCTAAAATTTAATTTATTTTAAGATTCTTTCGTTCTTTTATAAACTGAAATTGTTAAATATATACTTATATTTAAGTAACTTAATCTTCTTATAAATGATTGTCTCTATTGTTTTATTGAAAAAAAGATAACCAAGGTTAGATGTGTAATTTGACACTGGTAAATTGAATATTGAAAATTTTGAAATTTGAATTGTTTGCTCGGTACTTTGCTCTCGATCGATCACTTCTAAAAAAACATCACCTATATATCGTTGAGATGTTCTAACCAATGATATTTAACGTAAAAATATGCAAATTAAAATATACCACTTCTACAAACAAACAATGAACTCAAATAATAAAAAACTAAAACAAAACGAATTTGATATATATATATTAACATTTTTGCAGCAGTTTTGGTAAAGAAGGCTTGGAGTTGGAATATATTTACATCTCATGCCATTGTCATCAAGACATTAAAAAAAATTGAAATAAGCAAAAAAATCGGGTATGGAAATAAATGCTTTCCTAAAATATCTTAACAAAATTAATTTTTTATTTTCCTTTTTTAATTACAAGTTTTAAATCTATATATTATTGGGTATGGAATTTTAAAATGGTAAGATAGATTACTAAATTGATAAGCAATTGAAATTTCTTGATAATAAAGGTATGTAGTTAATTACGACACTTACACTCATATCTGTTAGCATATTCCAAAATAATTTTCTAAATCCTACAAAACATATCGGGAATGATAATTTCTTTAAGATATTTCCAATTTTCTAACCAAGATTTTTAGAAACACTCATAGAAAAATCTCTACCATTTTCTTAAACCATTATAAATACTTCTCATAAGCAAACCAGTTCTTCTACGACAATGTTAAATGCCAATGAAAAGGTGATTTATGTGCTACTTATTATGTCATTTTTACTTTTCCTGTTTTTATTTTGTCCTCTCTAATATCGTTTTTTCTTCTTTTCTATATTAGGATGTTAGGACTTAGGATCCATGATTCTGTCAATATGTTTTATGGATTGTCAAATTCATAATTAAAGTTATTGATTTACATTGTACTTTGATATAACATCTTCATTTATTGTTTTTTTATATTTTTCTAATCAATTCCACATACTTCATAGGCTTTTTTTAAAGATTAATAGTTAAGGAACAAAAATGGTCTCATGTACAACACGAAGTAATTCCTAGAATACAAACTTTTGATGATTTACATGTTAGACAATTTCAAAAGATACTCAATACTAGATCGCTAATAAATTATTTATGGACGGGGTCAAATGGCGAGCCAATACAGGTAATTCATCATTTCATTTTTTTATTAATATGAGAATATTACATATATAATATTAAATTGATTAAATTACGATTATGTAAAAAACCTAACTCGCAGCATACTACGATCAAATCCTAAAATTAACAACCAAAATATCATTATATAAACTTAATTCTAGGTTCTAGGTTCTAAACCTAATTGACTAACCCTAGTTTTTTTTTTCACTCGCAGCCTTACCTTCCTCCCACCAGACAAGAACATGAAGACTCTCAACCAACATTCAATCTTCTTTCATTTGATTTCTCTGAACCATTCTTCTTCTTCGTTCGATTTCGCGGTGTACCGCGGGTTAAAACCTATATATATATATATTATCGCCCTGGGAAAAATAACCTAACCAAATTGTCCAAACCGAACCGAACCGAGATTCAGACAAACGGTTCGGTTAGTGTTTCTTTGTTCGGTTCAATCGGCACAATTTCTGCAGAAAGTTTGTGTATGTCTTCGGGTCGGTTCGGTTGGGTTAACCGAACGGGTAACCGATAACCGAAAATTAAGGATTTTACTATAAATTCTAGGTTCTAAACATAATTGACTAACCCTAGTTTTTTTTTTTTTTTTTTTTTTTTTTTTTTTTTTTTTCACTCGCAGTCTTACCTTCCTTCCACCAAACAAGAACACGAAGACTCTCAACCAACATTCAATCTTCTTACATTTGATTTCTCTGAAATATTCTTCTTCTTCGTTCGATTTCTTCTCACTTCAATTAATCTCTTCTCTGTTTGTTCACCATTCTTCTTCTTCTTCTTCTTCTTCGATCTTCTTCCGCTTTGTTCCATGTCGCCTGAGTGAACCGCCGTCGTCCGCAACCAGAGTTTGAGTGAACCGCCGTTGTCTGCTGCTGCTTCCTCTTCCACAAAAGAAGAAAACCCTAATTGTTTATTGTTCTGTATTTTGATGGGCTTTTCTTTGTTGGGCTTTTTATTGGGTTTTTACAACTGAAATGATATTTTTAAAACCCAAAAAATTGAATTTTAATTAAAAAAATAAAGTCGGTTAGTTCGGGTCTTTAATCTCATAATCAAATGAACCAATATCAGAACCGAACTGAACCGAATTTAATTTTGGTTAGTTGCCGAACAATTTTAAAAAACTGTAAATACCCGATTACCAAAATAATCAACCCGAACCGAACCGTATTACCCGAATTTACAGGGCTAATATATTATATAGACAGACAGAATATACATGGAATCCAGACCAGGATTTCCAAGAGAAATCATATGGGTCTCTCTATCCATAATTAACAACAAAATTAGTGTTGTTCTCTCTTTAAGGTTTGATTTTTTTTTTTATCAACTCAATACAATAAAAATAGAATGTGTTGCTCTTATTTTCTGACACATCAGCCTCAATATTGAAGCTGATGTTGACACCTCAGAAAAAATCAACAGCCTATCAAATTAAAACAATTAATACATGTCAGTAGTCTAGAGAAGTTGGGCTTAATGTGTTTTGGTTATGAGAAGTGTTAATGAGCCGTAGGATTGGTCAAAGCCCAAACAATAGCTTCTATTTTTTGCTGTTTAGCACATATGCAAATTTTGGAATGAGATTTACGGCTCATCAAGTAAAATTATAGCTATGGAAAAAGTTTTCTAAAGATATGGTAATTAAAAGAGTTGTTGGGCATAATCTGGATCATGTCAAGGTAATTTGCTGAATCACCATAAATTTCTTCAATAAAGAATACAAATTTGAAGTAAAAGTAAAATTTTCCGGAGAGGTAGGGTGTTTTCTTTGGACAACATAATCATATTTGTTATAATATTTTTTGTCTTTAAATTTATTTGATTATTCATATAATCATTTTTCCAGTTATTAAGTTATCAATATGATTTTTATGGAAAGAAAATCATTTTTTTCAAAAATCTCTATTCAAAACAAATAACTCAAACCAACATTTTATTTAAATATTTATAATGATAAACATATATTAATTCAGTTATTTACAATATTGTATATATATTTTATAAGGGAAAATTAAGCTAAACTTTTATAATGATAAATATATATTAATTCAGTTATTTACAATATTAACTATTAAAATTAAAGTAAAAATAATTAATTTATGATGGAACTTAGTTGACTGATATTTTGGTTTTCTTTATGGATCAGACTTAAAGCATTGTTTAGAATAATAAATAAGACTTTTGTTGTTTTCTTAAAGTAAAATAAATTTTCACAAAAAGATGATACAAAAAAGAAAATTCATAATCTTGTGTTTTTGCTAAGAGGATGTCATTCAAGTGGTTACCTTATAAATATTAAAATGCATAAAGTATACAATAAAATTTGAGTAAAATCATAATACTGAATTCCAATTTTTACAAGACTTTTAAATGCTCAATCTTATTTATCTTAAACTACAATTAATTATCAAAAATAGTCCGCATACCAACAAATTCCAAACAAATTAAGAAAAACTTACAAACAATATAAAAAAAAACACAACAAAATATTTTAAACCGATGGAAGAGTATATGGATCTAGGGGATATTCAGATCATATTATCGATGGAGATAAGTAAATCTTTTAAACCGGATAAACTAATCTGGCATTATTCTAGATCAGGGAGGTATTCGGTCAAATCTGGCTACCGCATTGCACGTGAATTAATTAAGGAGGTGGAGTACGGTCCGACGTGCACGGCTCTTAAGGCCCAGGCTTGGGAATTAAGGTTCCCCCGAAGATCCAGCACTTTTTCTGGCAAATGGCTTCCGGCTATCTTCCTGTGATGGAACATTTGGCTCACCAGGGGGTCCGGTGCGCTTTGCTCTGTAGTAGATGTGGTTTGGAGGCGGAGACTATCAATCATGCTCTCTTTGAGTGTCCCCGATCACGTCGCATCTGGGATTTGTCCCGTTAGTCTCTGGTAGCGAGGGTTTCCCCTTTGGCTCTATCTTTTCAAATTTAGATTTCTGTTTTGGCGGGCGCCGATTGCTTCAGATCTTCGATTGAAATTGCCATGGGTGGTTTGGTCAATTTGGAAGGACAGGAATAACAAAATTTTTCAGGGCTGCGAAGCTAAGCCGGTTGAGGTTATTAACCAGGCGAACGTTGACATGCTGCTATGGGAGGAGGCCAGGTTCTTCAATGCGGCCCCTCAGGATTCTTTACCTTTGGAGGTTCGGGATTCTGTACCCCGGTGTCAGGTAGATGGCTCTTGGAAGGCCTTAGACCCTTTGGAAGGTTTATGTTGGTGGCTTTGCAATAGTGAGGATAAAACGTTGTTATTAGGAGCACGAAGTCAGCGGCACGGTCCTTCACCCTTACATTCGGAGTTGCAGGCGCTGTTATGGGCGATGGTCTCCCTTTTGGAGTCAGGTGTTGATTGTCAGCTCTTTGAGTCAGATTGTGCGGAATTAGTGTCAATGGTGCAATGTCCGGATGAGTGGCCAGCTTTCTCCAATTTATTGGATGAGTTCAATCTGCTTCGTTCTTCCTTTCCTTCCTTCCAGCTATCAAAGATCCCGCGCACGACCAATGTTCAGGCAGATTGCCTTGCCCGATCTTCAAGATCTTTACTTTCCGCAAATTCTTTTGTAAACACTTTTCCTCCAGTTTGGGCAACCAACCTTGGAGTCTTATTCTAAATTAATGTTTGGTTGACAAAAAAAAAAACCACAACAAAATAGTACCGAAAAAGGAAAAAAACAATCCCGCGGCGTAGTGCGGGTACTATACTAGTATATTAAAGGAGTAGTCGAAAGAGCTCACATTCAATCTAACAAAAATTGACCTCTATTGCCCTTAATGAAAATTGCCCTCAAAATATTTTTGGACAAGCTTTTTTCTCCTATTTAGGTTGCAAAAACACACCACATTCATCCTTAGACTTAGGATTACTATTTTGCCATTAATGAGATTCAAATCTGGACGTTTTTACACTTTTTATAATTTTTAAAAATTATTAAAATATTAATTACGAAAATATATGAATTAAAAGTCAAAATTCATTAAAAAATGGCAAAATCCAAAATCTAATATATACATTTTTTTTTTCAGCAAAAGAAATATATTCAGAATAAAATCTGTCAAAATACAAAGGTTCCATCAACCATATAGGTGGATACATACAATCTGAAGAAATCTAGATTAGTACAACCATGTTTTGCTAATAAATGAGCCACCTCATTGTTTGAATGATAAACAAAAGAAAATTGAACCTTAGTAAACTGCCTGGAGCAGAACTTAATATCCTGAATTAAACTGTAAATGGAAACATCTATCAGAGATCTATTTAGACAATCAATTAAAGTTTTACAATCTCCTTCAAAGCAAACATTTGTATAGCCGTTGTTCAAAGTTTGTTGCATTGTGAACAGTAACGCCTCTGCTTCACCTTCTAAAGGACTATTTGCAGCCCTTAGTAGACTTGAGCCCCGGAATAATTCTACACCTAGGAAATTACGAACCATCCATCCTCCTATTGTTTTTCTTGGAGTTAGCTGTATAACTGACATCAAAGTTGCATTTAACCATTGGTAGTGTAGGTCGTGCCCAATGAGGGTTTATCGATTGAAGACAAGAAGACGTCTGGCGCTTTTGTGATTCCATGGACAATATCCATTCAGTAATATCTGCTTTGGATTGTGAAAAGGTTTGATGATGATCCTCTGCTTTGTTATCAAAGATAAAGTTGTTGCGACCTTTCCAAATGTTCCAGATTAACCAAAATGGTAAAAGTTTTTGTTCCATAGATAAAGTGCAGTCTTTGTGTATTCGTAGCAAATAAGAGACATTTAATTCATGGTCTGTGTTATGAAAAGAAGTCTGCAGTTGGAGATTTGCCAGATTCCAAACTAACTGAGCCGAGGGACAAGTAAATAAAGTATGGTTGGTCGTTTCGTCAGACTGTTTACATCGTTGACAAGTTTTATCAATGGCTAGACCAAGAGAGATAAGTCTAGTTGCTGATCCTATTGATTTAGATAAAACGTTCCAAAGAAAGTGCTTTATTTTTGGTAAAATATGCAGGGCCCAAATTTGTTTTTTCAACTCAACAGAACCATAAGGTATGTTAGGAGCAGGTGCCAGATTGGTAGGATCATGTGTAGCAAACCAATAGCCAGATCGAACTGTGTATTCACCAGAGGAGTTGTAATGCCAAATGATTTTATCCATCATTCTAGACTGAGGAATGTATATTTGCTTTAACGCATCATAATCTGTCGGTTCAAGGAGGTTGGCGTCAGCTTGAGTATTCCAAGACTTAACGGAACCATGTGAATGAATAAATGCAGACATTACTAATGTTGACACAAATAGATGAACCATCTCCAACAACAACTCGTAAACCTTTTTTTAGCAATTCAAGACCAATAAGTATAGAAGACCAACCATAAGACTGAGATTTTTTTGGTGTAGCATCCAGGATTGATTCATCAGGAAAGTATCTAGCCTTCATATCGTTAGCAAACAAGCTATTAGGATATTGTAAAATTCTCCAAGCCTGTTTCGCTAACAGAGCATCATTAAACTTTGCTAAATCCCGAAAACCCAAACCACCTTCTTTCTTAGAATATTGCAGTATTTTCCAAGCAATCCACGGAATACCTCTTGAAGATGTGTTCTTCTTCCACCAAGAGTTCGTTAATAGAGACTCCAATTCTCATATTAGGCCAAGTGGTAGTTTAAAACAGGACATTGCATAAATAGGCATGGCTGCTGCTACAGATTTAAGCAAAACTTCCTTTCCTGCTGGTGATAGGAATTTTCCACTCCAGTTAGAAGTACGTTGTCGAACACGATTGACTATATACTCAAACATTTCTTTCTTTTTGCTACCAAATTGTTATGGCAGACCAAGATACTTTCCACCACCCTTTTTATTTGAAATCTGCAGAATTTGCTGCATTGAACTTTGGCGATGACCATACACGCGAGATCCAAATGTAAGAAGGGACTTTGATGTGTTAATTATTTGTCTTGGATAGTATTCATAGACATCAAATACATCCTTCAAGGCTTGGCAATTACGTTTATTTGCTCGACAGAAAAACAAGCCATCATCTGCAAATTGCAAATGAGTGATAAGAGGAACTCCATTGCTAATTTTTATCCCTTGTAAGTGTCTAGAGGAAACTTGAGAGTTTATAAGATGACTGAGTATATCTGCACAGAGGATAAACAAATAAGGTGATAGTGTAAGTTTAGAAAGAACAAAAGAGTTTCTTGTGTAGCAAGTTGCAATAGAACAAATGAGAGAGTATAGAGATTGTTTAGAGTGTAATCGGAAAAGTGTAAAGGAGAAGAAGGTTTATTTCTTCTTACTTGATTTAGATCCTAGGTACAAACTAAATATAGACAATTTACAAATGGCATATTCTACTAAGATCCTATGCACAAATACACACACGGATAGCGACATCTTTTCTAAGTTAGACATGTGACTTTGACTTAAGCTCCCACTTGCACCACTTGCACCAACTCGCCTAACGGCTATTTGAGAAGATTCTAGAGGGTTGGCGACCGTTGAAGGCTTTTGTTCATGGACTGGATTCGTTGGTCCTTCTAACTGTACAAACGGCCCATCTTGGTTCATTGTACGGACGCCCTATCTTGATTCCTTGTACGGACGTACGGACGTACGGACGTACGGACATAGGCGTGTGAGTTCTCATACTACCCCTCAAGCTTTGATCGATTAAGATCATCGATTAAGCTTGGAATAACGAGCACCCACCTCACTAAAAACCTTAGTATAGAAAACCACTTAGGAAAAACTATACATAAGGGAAAAAGAGTGTAGGTGCCATGTTAGGAAAACTCATGGTCGAGTAAGGTCTTGAAGACCGAGCTTAGGGTGAATATACTCACACACTTGTGGACTGGCTGCCTTGGTAAGGATATCGGCTAGTTGTTCTTTGCTGTTGGTGTGGCATGGAAGAGTGACACCAAGCTGAATCTGTTCTCGCACCTTGTGACAATCAACTTCGATGTGTTTTGTCCTCTCATGAAACACCGAGTTTGTGGCTATGTGAATGGCTGCTTCATTATCATAGTGCATGGTGATAAGTTTTGATGACTCGAATCCAAGATCCTTTAGCAAGGCTTTAAGCCACATCAACTCGGTAGTTAGTTTCCTCATGGCCCTATACTCGGCTTCAGCACTTGATAGTGATACTACTTTTTGTTTCTTGCTTTTCCATGTCACAAGGTTGCCTCCTAAGAATGTGCAATATCCTGTGGTTGATCGACGATCCTCACGGTCTCCTGCATAGTCAGCATCACAATAGCCCACTATTTTCGTAGTTTCGTTCCTTCCCATCCAAATGCCTTGCCCTGGTGCACCTTTGATGTACTTGAGGATCCGATTCACCATGTGCCAATGATGTATCATTGGATTTTTCATGTGCTGGCTCACCTAGTTCACAGCAAAGCAAATATCAGGTCGAGTAATGGTAAGGTATATGAGCTTACCCACTAATCGCCGATATCTTGTAACATCTTTGAATGGAGCTGTCTCAAGCTCCCCCTTTCCTCCTGTCTTATAGTTTTCTTCAAGTGGTGTTGTTACTGCCTTGGTTCCAAGTTTTCCTGCTTCACTTAAAAGATCAAGAGCATATTTCCTTTGTGATAGATATAAACCCTCATTAGACCTATATATTTATATCCCAAGAAAATATTTGAGCTCTCCTAGATCTTTGATGTCAAAGACTGATTTAAGAAAGTCTTTAGTTTCTTTAATGCCTACCTTGTCACTTCCAGATATGATGATGTCATCAACATATACTAGAATGACTACAATACCTTTTTCACTTGGTAGTGTGAAGAGGGTGTGATCAGCCTCTGATTTGCGAAAGCCTCTCCCAAGCAATGTGGTACTCAGTTTATGGTACCAGGCTCTTGGTGACTATTTTAAACCATAGATTGCCTTGTTGAGCTTGAAGACTTTGCCCGGACCAATGGTCTCTTCTAAGCCGGGTGGAGGTCGCATGTATACTTCATCCTCGAGTTTGCCTTGCAAGAATGCATTCTTGACGTCTATTTGCCACAGTTCCCAATCCAAGTTGGTAGCCAATGAGAGAACCACACGGACAGTGTGGATTTTCGCTACCGGAGCAAACATATCAAGATAGTCCTCGTGCAACAAGTCGCGCCTTATAGCGTTCAATCTCCCCATCACTCTTGTATTTAATAGTAAAGATCCATCGGGAAGTGACTGCCTTCTTCCCTTTGGGTAAGTCAGCCTCATCCCATGTGTGGTTTATCTCCATTGCCGTCTTTTCAGCACTAACGGCGTCACGCCACACCTTGTGTTCCTTGGTTTCATCATAAGTGCTTGGTACCCAGTGTTTGTCCACTTGACCAAGAAAGACTTGGTGTTCCAAAGGAAAGTGAGCCAGAGTGCACACCGCTTGAATAGGATGTGCAACTGCAACATTGTTGTAGAATATGCGAGGAACCTTTTGTAGCCGTTGACTGCGCCTTAAGGGGACAACCTCCCCATGAGCCTGTTGTAACCGTTGACTTCTCCGTAATGGGATAACCTCCCCATCATCATGTGTTTCATCATCATCATCATCATCATATATAAGTTGCTCATCAGCTTGACTATCCTTCTCTAGTGCCTGCTCTTCATTTGACCCGGATGGGTTACCGGAGGTAGGCGGAGTGAGGGCTGCATCTGAGCCATTCGTGTCAGGTTCAACAGGTGAAACACGGTCTCCAGGTGAGTTTGGCCTAGCTGATTTGTCGGCGTCCCGATTGTTTTCAACACTTAGCCGCTCAAGGATACTACGGAGGTTCTCGGCACGATCGGATGACGATGCGGATAGGTCACGAACCTCGTCCCAATTTTTCTTGTCATAGTATCCCCGAGTTTCCACAAACTTCACATCACGAGACACCAGGACACGTCTAGACTCAGGATCATAGCATTTGTAGCCTTTTTGAGTTGTAGAGTAGCCAGTAAACATGCTTTTGGTACTTTTGGCATCAAGTTTGTCCCTTAATTCACCTGGTTTTAAGACAAAACAAATACACCCAAACACACGTAAGTGATCAAAGATGGGTTTGTCTTTGTTTAGTAACTCAAATGGAGAGACATCATCTAAAATTTTCGTGGGAATCTGGTTGATGAGATAGCATGCGGCAAGGACAGCATCGCCCCAAAAACGTTTTGGAACATTGGTGTGAAACATCATGGACCTTGCTACCTCCATGAGATGTCTATTCTTCCTCTCAGCTACACCGTTTTGTTGTGGCGTGTAGGGACAACTTGTTTGGTGAATTATGCCATGTTTGGTAAGGTGTTGCTTGAAGGCATGGCTTGTGTACTCCCCACCATTATCTGATCTTAAAATCTTAATTTTTGCATTATAATGGTTAGTCACATATTTTTGAAAGCTAATAAATGCTTCAAGCAACCTATCTTTAGAAGGGAGAAGGGTTAGCCAAGTATACTTAGATTTTTCATCAATGAATGTGACAAAATATTTTTGGTTCTCCCTAGATAGACATGGTGATGTCCATACATCAGAGTGAACCAGATCAAAACAGTTTTCATAAATAGTCAAAGACTTTGGAAAAACAGATTTGCAATGTTTGCCAAGTATACAAGCCTCACACTCATCATTTTTAAAAGAAATATCTGGAAACACAAGTACTAAGGCTAGCATGCCAAATAACATTGTTTGTTTTTACAATAATCAAACTAAAACAAGATAAATTAGAAGATGGTTGATTCAAGTCCTCAAGCAAGTATAAATCATCTTTAGTGACTCCCTGGCCAAGCACTTTACTTGTCTCAATATCCTGAAAATATACATCATTAGGCCCAAATATTGCATAACAATTTAAATCAGTGGTTGCTTTCTAAATGGATAAAAGATTTGATGTAAAACTCGACATATAGAAAGCTTTAGAGGTTTTATCAAACAGTTTTAAGTTTCCAATGCCTTCTACTGGTACCTTATCCCCATTTGCTATAATTACATTTCAACTAGCAGGTTTAATTTCACTAATCAACTTAGAATCACTAATTATGTGATGAGATGCGCCAGAATCAACAATAAGAGGTTTAGTTGGTTTTAAAGCAAGATAAGAGTCACTGGAGGCATCCTTAAGGGCTTTGATGAGTGCATCAAGGTCTGATTTCCTCACTAGCTTGGAAAAGGCTGCGAGAGCCATTCCATTTCCTCCGGAGGCTTGCTGGTTTGGTTCGGAAGTCGTTGCTTCTCCCATCATGGTAGCTTGATGAGCTTGTGGTCCTCCACGGTTAGTCATAGGGCGACTTGCTCGGAGATGAGGGTGGAGAATCCATCACCGGCTCATAAAATGGCCAACCTTCTTACAATGGTCACAAACAGGTGGATTCTTGTCATCATGCTTGAAATAGCCTTTATTTGCAGAAGCTATCTCCACCTTATTGGCCGTTACAAGCTCTCCTTTGCTCCCAAACAGACCCATAGAGCCATGTTCCTTCTAGATCTGGCTATAAACATCATCAAGGCTCAGAAGTTTGTCCAACCTCAAGATGTGTTTGATAAGATCGTTGTAAGAGGGATTCAGCGTTAGAAGTAGACCAAACACCTTATCTTGTTCTCGCCGCTCGTTTAAGATGGCCGGATTAAGGTTGGCCGGATTAAGGTTGGCCGGTCGGAGCATCTCAAGCTCATCCCAAAGGGACCGAAACTTTCCAAAATGTTTGGTAAACTCCATATCTTCTTGGCTGAGGTTGTTAATGGCCCTCTTGATCTCAAATACTCGGTTTAAATTGGTAGTGTTGCCGAACACATTTTGTAATGTGTCCCATAGATCCTTGGCCGTTTCGCAATATGAGTAGGCTTCAAGTATTGGAACATCAAGGGAGTTCTGAATGATGGCGAGAACACTTTGGTCTTCTTAAAACCATTTTTCTTCACCACTAGCGGCTACAGCTTTGCCGTCTTTGGTTGACTCTTCTTTTGGAGCTTCATTCAATGTAATATGGGTCCAAAGCCCTTGGCCACCTAGTACCGTCTTTGTGGTTCTTGCCCAAAACAAGTAGTTCTCTCCTTTGAGAGTAACTGGAACAATCAAGGTTTTAGAACCTTCCATGTTGAAGTGACCGTTGGCTAAAGCTATTGTCCAACGGATAAATGAACTTGACTTTCAAAGTTGAAACATAAGGAGGTTAAAGAGAAAGAGATGGAAGCGGAAGTATTTGGTGGGTGTGAGAATTTAGAATGAGGAGTGTAACCGCTCTGATAGCATGTAATTTTAGAAAGAACAAAAGAGTTTCTTGTGTAGCAAGTTGCGATAGAACAAATGAGAGAGTATAGAGATTGTTTAGAGTGTAATCGGAAAAGTGTAATCCTAGGTACAAACTAAATATAGACAAATTACAAATGGAATATTCTACTAAGATCCTATGCACAAATACACACACGGATAATGACATCTCTTCTATGTTAGACATGACTTTGACTTAAGCTCCCACTTGTACCACTTGCACCAACTCGCCTAACAGCTCTTTGAGAAGATTTTAGAGGGTTGGCAACCGTCGAAGGCTTATGTTCATGGACTGGATTTGTTGGTCCTTCTAACTGTACGGACGGCCCATCTTGGTTCATTGTACGGACGGCCTATCTTGATTCCTTGTACGGACGTACGGACGTACGTACATAGGCGTGTGAGTTCTCATAGATAGAAGGTCACCCTGACTTATCCCCCGACCAGGTATCACCTTTCCATATGGAGTACCATTTATGAGAACTGCATATTCAACTGTACGGAGAGTGGCCATGATCCAATCAGTCCATGTGGATGAGAAACCAAACAACCTCATCGTCGTTTCCAAGAAATTCCATTTTACACGGTCGTATGCCTTGCTGACGTTGGTTTTAATAGCCATATATGTTTGAGAGACACGTTTTCTTGCTTTGAGAGAATGCATGAGTTCGTGTGCTATCAAAATATTAGCAGTGACCATACGTCCTGGAATAAATGATGCCTAGGAATTTGACACAATTGTATCTAAATGGTGCTTTAAACGATTTACCAGACAATTAGAAATGATCTTGTAAATTACATTACAGAGACTAATAGGACGGTAATCAGATAGCGTAACTGGTTCTGGATTTTTGGTATCATACATGAAACAACCAAACCCGTTTTTTTATTTTTAAATAAATACAATACATAATTAAGCATTCCATACTACTTAATTAACCAATCCAAACCACAACAGATCATTAAACCAACAATAACCATTAAGCACAGCGGAAACATACCAATAATACAAAACTAATACATCATCAATACAATAACACTCCTAAATATCATATCCAATAACCTAGCATTACTCTATCCAAGGTTCCAACATAAACAATATAACCAACAACACACAAACGAGACCCTAGATAATCCTCCTTCTCATCGCCATGATTCCACGTCACATACCTGCACACCACAAACAATAATCAAGATGCGTAAGTATTATCATAAATACTTAGTGAGACAATCCTCCCATCTACTAGGCTATACCCACACGCAACTGAGAACCAATGTTTATCAAATAACTACCAAACACAAACAAACCAGGGAAAACGAACATCAACCGATGCTGAACAGGTTGGTGTCGACCAACACTACCTAAGTGTCGATCGACACTCCTCACTTGGTGTCGACCGACACCTACTTGGTGTCGATCGACACTGCCTCTTCAACGCGATTTGCATGAAGCTGGAAGTTGAAGAACCACTTCCCAAATCCTCCAAATCGTCCAAAACTCTTCCAAAGCCCCGGGAACACATGGGAACCACATCCCAACCACAAACATACAAGGAATCACCACAAACAAAAACAATACAAGCAAAACAGAGAATTCTCAGGCTTAGATCAGCCATGGTCATGCACTCACCTCTTTTTCAGGAGATTTGATTTAAAAACAGTGGAAACAACTCCTCAAGAAGCTTCTCCTTCGTTCCCAGCAACAACCTCACCTTCCACAGAAACAAATCTCACCAAAAACCACCAAGAACAAGCCAAAATCTCACAAGAACACTCTCAAACACTTTCTCTCCTTTTTCTCTCTTTTTCTTATTCAACGGTGACCAATACATGAAACCCTTGACTTGGGTCGATTCTCCCCTTATATATCCGGTTTAGGCAAACCAATTAACCCAAACCAACCCAAAATCGGGTAATAAAATTAATCTGGTCGAACCAGAAAGGCTGGTGTCGATCGACACTCCCATGGTGTCGATCGACACCCACCCCCAAATCCCCAAATTTGGTTCGCGGGTGTTACAGTACAAATGTTGGTGTTATTCAGACCTGGTTTCATAGTAAAGAAATCTTTAACTTCGTTGGTTATATCCTGTCCTACGACCTCCCAACATTCTTTATAAAATCTGGCCGTTAACCCATCCGGACCAGGCGCCTTGTCATCACCAATCATTGAAAGAGCTTTGTAGATTTCCTCAGAAGAGAACTCCTTTGTTAGTTCATCATTGATTGTTTGTGTGATAGTAGTATGAAACCTCACATCGCACACCGTCCGTACCTTATCGGACCGTCCATACCACACCGTCCGTACAACATGTGAATGGGCCGTCCGTACAGTATCATGTATAACAAGGCCCAGCTCGTGTATGAAGCCTCTCCAACGGTCACAAGTTTTCTAGAACCTTCCCAAGCAGCCGTTGGAAATGAGAAAGCAAGTGGGAGCCTAAGTCAAAGTCACATGTTGTATTAAGAGAAGACATGTCGCTTTCATAGTCTTAATTGTCTATAGAATCTTGTATAGGATATTCCTTGTGTCACATGTGTCTATATTTAGTTTGTAACTAGGAACCAAATTAAGTAAGAAGTTGAATTCTTCTTCTACACTTTTCTTATTCTCTCTCTACACTCTCAAACACTCATACACTCGCTTACACTCTCTCTCTTTCGTTACACACACTCGACCTTCTTCTTGTTCTAAATCTTACATGGTAGCAGAGCCTTGTTGTTCCATAGTCTAAATCTCACATCCATCAAACACTTATGCTCTATCTTCTTCTCTCATTTCTGTTTCGATCTCAAAAGTCATTTCTCTTTAACCGTTGGATAATAATATTAACCGGTGGACAATTAATAACAATTCACCATGGAAGGCACCAAGACCTTGATTGTTCCAGCTACTCTCAAGGGAGAGAATTACTTGCTATGGGCAAGAACAACAAAAACGGCACTATGTGGCCGAGGGCTTTGGGCTCACATCACTTCGAGTGAAGTGCCAAAGGAGGAGGCGGCTCAAGAAGGAAAAGAAGCTGCCAAGAGTGGTGAAGACAAGTGGTTCCAAGAAGACTAAAGTGTTCTAGCCATCATTCAGAACTCTCTGGATGCTCCAATACTCGAGGCCTACTCTTACTGCGAAACGGCCAAAGAACTATGGGACACATTACAAAATTTGTACGACTACACCACCAACTTAAACCGAGTATTTGAGATCAAGAGGACCATCAACAACCTCAGCCAAGAAGATATGGAGTTCACCAAACATTTTGGGAAATTTAGGTCCCTGTGGTCAGAGCTTGAGATGCTCCGACCTGCCAGCCTCGACCCGGCCATCTTGAACGAGCGGCGAGAACAAGATAAGGTGTTCGGTCTACTCTTGACTTTGAACCCCTCCTACAATGATCTCATAAAACACATCTTGAGATCAGACAAGCTTCCAAGCCTAGATGATGTGTGTAGCCAGATCCAAAAGGAACATGGCTCTATTGGATTGTTTGGAAGCAAAGGAGAGCTTGTAACCGCTAATAAGGTGGAGGTAGCGGCTGCGAACAAGGGGTACTATCGACATGAAGACAAGAACCCTCCGGTTTGTGACCATTGTAAGAAGCCTGGTCACTTCAAGAGCCGGTGTTGGATACTCCATCCACATCTTCGAGTCAACCGACCCATGACCAACCGTGGAGGGCCAAGAGCGCATCAAGCGATCATGGAACCATCAACCGCTGAACCAAACCAGCAAACCTCCGAAGGAAATGGAACTGCACTAGCTGCCAATTCAGACTTGGTGAGGAAGTCTGACCTTGATGCACTCATCGAAGCCCTCAAGGAAGCCTCTGATAACTCTTATCTTGCTTTAAATCAAATTAAAGCGCTTATAGTTGATTCCGGAGCATCACACCATATGATTAGTGACTCTAAGCTAATTAGTGAAATTAAACCAGCCATTGGAAACGTAATTATAGCTAATGGTGAGAAGGTGGCAGTTGAGGGAATTGGTAAATTAAAACTATTTGATAAGACAACTAAAGCGTTTTACATGCCTAGTTTTACCTCAAAATTATTATTGGTTAAGAAAGCTACTACCGACTTGAATTGTTACGCTATATTCGGTCCTAACAATGTGCATTTTCAGGATATTGAGACCAGTCAAGTACTTAGACAAGGCGTCTCTAGAGATGACTTATATGTGCTTGAGGACTTGAATTTATCTTCTTCTAATGCCTCTTGTTTTAGTTCAATCTCTATCAAATCAAACAATTCTATTTGGCATGCTCGATAGGACATCCTCATTATCGTGCTTTAGAACTTATATTTCCAAGTATTTCTTTTAACAACAATGAATGTGAGGCTTGTATTCTCTGAAAACATTGCAAAAAAGTTTTTTCTAAGTCCTTAACTATTTATGAAAATTGTTTTGACTTGGTTCATTCGGATGTTTAGACATCCCCACGTTTGTCTAGAGAAAACCAAAAGTATTTTGTCACATTTATTGATGAAAAATTTAAATATACTTGGTTAACTCTTTTACCTACTAAGGATAGGGTCCTTGAAGCATTCATTAGTTTTCAAAATTATGTAACTAACCATTATAATGCTAAAATTAAAATTTTAAGGTCGGATAATGGTGGCGAGTACAAGAGTCATGCCTTCAAACAACACTTGACCAAACACGGCATCATTCACCAAACCAGCTGTCCGTATACCCCACAACAAAATGGTGTGGCTGAACGAAAGAATAGACACCTCATGGAAGTAGCACGGTCCATGATGTTTCATACCAACATTCCAAGGCGTTTTTGGGGAGATGCGGTCCTTGCAGCATGCTATCTCATTAATCGCATCCCTACCAAGATTTTACATGATGTCTCTCCATTTGAGGTACTAAACAAAGAAAAACCGACCTTTGATCACTTATGTGTGTTTGGATGTACTTGTTTTGTCTTGAGACCAGGTGAACTACGAGACAAACTTGAGGCTAAAAGCACCAAAGCGATGTTCATTGGGTACTCTACTACACAAAAGGGCTACAAGTGTTATGATCATGAGGCCAGACGGGTCCTAGTCTCTCGTGATGTGAAGTTTGTTGAATCTCAAGGGTACTACAGCAAGAAAAATTGGGAAGACCTTCACGGCCTCTCTACCTCCTCTTCCGATCGTACAAAGAACCTCCATATCATCCTTGAGCGGCTAGGGGTAGAAAACAATCAGGCCAAAGACAAACTAGCCGGGCCAAACTCACAAGGAGACTCTGTTCCACTTGTTGACCTCGACCCCAATGGTTCAGAGGCAGTCCCCACTCAGTCAATTTATGGTGACCCGTCCGAGTCCAATGAAGAGCAACCCCAAGCACTCGAGGAGGAGAGTCAACGATGAGCCACTTACACATGACGATGATGATAATGAAGCACATGATCATGGGGAGGTTATCCCCTTACGGCAAAGTCAACGACTACAACATGTTCCCCACGTGTACTACAACAATGTTGCAGTTGCCCATCCGATTCAAGCTGTATGTACTCTTGCTCATTTTCCTTTGGACCACCAAGCCTTTCTCCGTCAAATAGACAAACATTGGGTTCCACAAACCTTTGATGAAGCCAAGGAACATAAAGTGTGACGTGATGCAGTCAGCGATGACAAGACGGCCATGGAACGCAACCACACATGGAATGAGGCAGATTTACCAAAGGGCAAGAAAGCAGTCACATCACGATGGATCTTCACTATCAAATACAAAAGTAATGGCAAGATTGAGCGTTATAAGGCCAGACTTGTGGCTCGAGGATTTACACAAACGTATGGGGAGGACTATCGAGATACCTTTGCTCCGGTGGCCAAACTACACACGGTTCAAGTTGTTATCTCGTTGGCCACTAACTTGGACTGGGAACTATGGCAAATGGACGTGAAGAATGTGTTCTTACAAGGCAAGCTTGAAGATGAAGTCTACATGAGGCCCCCGCCCGGTTTAGAAGACACCATCGGGCCGGGAAAAGTGTTAAGCTCAACAAGGCCATCTATGGTTTAAAACAGTCACCAAGGGCATGGTACCACAAACTAAGCACTACCTTGCATTGGGAGAGGCTTTCGCAAATCAGAAGCTGATCATACTCTTTTCACACTACCAAGCGACAAAGGTATTGTAGTCAACTAGTATATGTTGATAACATCATCATATCTGGAAATGACAAGGTAGGCATTCAAGATACTAAAGTAGCCGTTGGAAATGAGAAAGCAAGTGGGAGCCTAAGTCAAAGTCACATGTTGTATTAAGAGAAGACATGTTGCTTTCATAGTCTTAATTGTCTATAGAATCTTGTATAGGATATTCCTTGTGTCACATGTGTCTATATTTAGTTTGTAACTAGGAACCAAATTAAGTAAGAATGAAATTTTCTTCTACACTTTTCTTATTCTCTCCCTACACTCTCAAACACTCATACACTCGCTTACACTCTCTCTCTCTCTTGTTACACACACTCGACCTTCTTCTTGTTCTAAATCTTACAAGTAGGTCGGAAGTCAGCAAATCCATTGGCGTAACTGGATGACCAGTTGAAGTGTACAGATTTTGAAAAAATTCTGCAGCATGAATGCCAATAGAAGTATCACCACAATAAGAGTTGCTCTGATCATCCTTAATTGAATTTATATAATTTTGTGCGAAACGGTTCTTTGTTGTAGCATGAAAAAATTTAGTATTGTGGTCACCAGCTTGTGACCATAAATTTCTACTTTTCTGTTTCCAATAGATTTCCTCATTCTTGTATGCAACAGCTAAATCTTGTCTTAGCCACAGGATTAAATCTCTGTCTGAACAGTGAAGACTAGACATGGCTCTGTTAAGACGGAATTGAAGAGCGTCTATCTGTTTTGCAGAATTTAGGTTGTGTTTAAGCTTGCAACGAGCCATATAAGTACGACAGTGCCTGATTTGGTCAACAATGGTATGATCCTGTTTTAAAAAAATTAGAATAATATATTACGAATATTCGTTTAAATTTTTTTTATATTTTTTTAAAATCTTAAAATGGTAAAGATAATTATGACGTTTTTCCTTCCAACCTATATATATAGGCTCAGCCAATACAGTAGAAGTCAGATTCATTAAGCTAAACATATAGATTTTTTTTTTGTCAACCAAACATTAATTTAAAAGATAACTCTAAGATTGGTCGCCCAAACCGGAGGAAAAGTATTTACAAAAGAAGAAGCTGAATTTAACGATCTCGAAGAGCGAGCTAGGCAGTCAGCCCGCACATTAGACTTGCATGGAATCCTCGAAAGCAAGAAAGAGGGAAAGAAGGAACGGAGTAAACTGAACTCATCTAGCAGGGTGGAAAAACCGGGCCAATCATCGGGGGACTGCACCATCGCCAGTAATTCTGCACAATCCGTCTCAAAAAACTGTCAGTCAACGCCTGATGCTAAAATGGAAGTCGTCGCCCAAAGCAAAGCTTGAAGCTCCGAATGAAGGGGTGAAGGACCGCGACATTGACTCCGTGCTCCCAATAACAGCGTTACATCCTCACTATTGCAGTACCACCAACCTAATTCTTCTAAAGGATCTGATGCCTTCCAAGATCCATCGATCTGACACCGGGGGGCGGGGGTCTGATCCTCCAAGGTTAAAGGATCAGAGGAGGTCGAAAAAGAGGATCTAGCTTTCTCCCATAACAATTTATCAGTAGCCGCCTGGATCAGAACATCACCCGGTTCTGCCTCAATACCCTGATAAACTTTTTTGTTCCTATCTTTCCAGATAGACGAAAACTAATATCCGAAATAGTCGACTGGGAGGACGCCCTCCAGAAAAGGAAATCAAGATTGGAAAAAATAGAAGCAAAGGGGAATCCATCAATGCATATATCTACTGGAGACAAATCCCAAATCTGAGGCAAACGGGGACACTCAAAAAGAGCATGATTGATAGTCTCCACCTCCAAGCCATATCGCTTACATAGAAGATCACACCGGACATCCCGATGAGCCAAACTTTCCAACACAGGAAGGGTGCCGGAAGCAATCTGCCAGAAGAAATGCTGGATCTTTGGGGGAACCTGAAGTTTCCAAACCTGAGCCCTAAGAGATGTGCACGTCGGCCCATACTCTACCTCTTTTATTAAATCGCGGGCGAGCTGGTAGCCAGATTTAACCGAATATTTCCCAGATTTAGTATAATGCCAGATCAGTTTATCCGGTTTAAAGGATTTTTTAATCTCCATAGATACAATGATTTGAATATCTACCAGATCCATATACTCCTCTAGGATTGGCATATGCCATTCCTTCGTGTATGGATTAATCAAATGGTTGACCATTAGATTGGGATGTAACTGCCGACCTCGACCATTTGCTGGTCTCGGTTGAATATCCGGAATCCACGGATCCCGCCACACCAAGACGTTACATCCCAAACCAATCGCCCACCAAGAACCATGTTCCACCAAACCCTTAGTTGAGAAGATACTCCGGCAAGCAAACAAGGGGGAATAGGGTTTCTTAGCCTGTAGAGGATGTTTATTCCGAAAATATCTACCTCGCAAAACTCGAGCCATCAGAGACAAATAATGAATTAACCGCCAATATTGTTTGGCCAACATAGCATCATTGAATTGTTCTAGAGCGCGGAAGCCCAAACTGCCTTCACATTTATCCTCACATAACCTATCCCAAGCGACCCAGTGTAAACCTCGTGCCTTATCATTAGACTTCCACCAAAACTTTGAGATAGCACTCGTTAATCGAGCCGTTAACTCCGTTGGTAACTTGTAGCAAGACATAACATGGGTTGGGAGAGCCAGAGCTACCAATTTAATCATAACTTCCTTCCCACCCTTTGATAAATACTTTGCAGACCAACCATTCACACGATCATCCAAACGGTCAGTGACGTATCGGAACGCCTTTGTTTTTGAACCCTGGAGATCCTCTGAAATACCCAAATACGAGCCCATACCACCCTCGCTGGAGATACCCATTACATCTTTTAACTGAGTCCTTACTTCAGGGGGTACTTTTTTGCCAAACATGATGGATGATTTCTCCAAATTTACCTCCTGCCCGACGCTCGCCCATAATCTCCTATAATACCCATAACCGTACTACATTCAGCAGGCTCAGCCTTATAGAAGAAAAAACTATCATCAGCAAACAACAAATGTGAAATGGTAGGACAATCCCGAGCTATCTTTATACCCGAAATCCTATGCTCACTTTCAGCCTTCTTAATATTGGCAATTAAGACCTCCGTACACAGTATAAACAGATAACGAGATAAAGGAACTCCCTGACGTAGACCCCTCTGAGGTTTGATATAACCTCTAGGTTGACCATTTAGGAGGACTTGATACGAGACAGAAGAAACACACCACATAATCCAGGAAATCCATTTTCTATCGAAACCCAGCTTAACCATTACCGCTTCCAAAAAATCCCACTCAACACGGTCGTATGCCTTGCTCATATCCGTCTTGAACGCCAAAAACTCCGATTTACATCGTGGGTTGGTATTTAAGCCATGAAACATTTCCTGAACCACCAGAATATTATCTGTAATTAAACGTCCAGAAACGAAAGCCGATTGGGTTTCAGAAACAAGGGATGGAAGAAACCGCTTGAGTCTGAAACATAGTACCTTAGAAATAATCTTATAACACACATTACAAAGGCTAATTGGCCTAAACTCCGTCATCCGTTGAGCCATCTCCTTCTTAGGTATGAGACATAGATTCGTTTCGTTTAACCGAGGATCAAACCGGTCAGTACGGAAAAAATCCTTCACCAAAGCTACCAAATCTCCTTTAATAGTGGACCAGAATCTCTGGAAAAACATTGCCGTCATCCCATCAGGACCTGGTGTCTTCTCGGGATGCATCGCAAACAAAGCCTTGCGAACCTTTGATTCTGTGATTTTCCTGATTAAACTCCTATTCATAGAGTCTGTGATCAAAGAAGGAACCTCCTGAAGCATCTGTGAAACACCCCGCACATCCGACCGTTTAAAGAGATCCACAAAATATTGTGATGCAATATCCTCCATACCCGAATCCGATTCGGTCCACATGTCATCAGGTCCATATAATTCAGTAATCCTATTCCTTACCCTCCGCTATTTCGTGGAAGCATGAAAGTATTTAGTATTTTTGTCGCCAACCCGTAACCAGAACTTCCTACTTTTTTGCTGCCAATATAAATCCTCATCCCGATAAGCCTCCTTCAGCTTTCGCTCTATGCTACGAATCTCCTCCTGCGAAATCGAGTCATCCATCTTCGCCTCTTGCAACGCCGCCTTCAAAGAGGAAATAACCATAGGCCCAACACGGACATTGTTTTTCCACCACCATGATATTGAATTTCGACAATTCTTTTATTTATCCACGAAGACCGGAATTCGAAAGTTCTTAGTGCGATTCCACCCAAAATCCATTGCTCGAGGCAGACCGTCTCTCCCCAGCCACCGCTTATCAAAACGGAACTGACGTTGCCTCCGTAAGTTCGATTTTAAACAAGTTGCCAGAATAGGGCAATGAACAGAGCCAATCATTTCTAAATACTCAACCTTTGAATGAGGAAAAAGACAATGCCAGTCTTCATTACCTAAGGCTCGATCTAAACGACATTGAACCACTTGATTATCCCGTCTATTACCACGCCACGATAGTTGCTCACCATAACAAGGAAATTCTAACTTACCACAATGCCGGATCATAGAGATAAAGGGCGCAAAAGAAGAGGCTGACCGCATAACCCCTCCTGATTTCTCATGGTTCCCGACCAATTCGTTAAAATCACCGATCATAAACCATGGATCAATTCTGAATGAACCAAGATCCACCAACTTATCCCATACCTCCTGTCTATTTTGGGGAACAGGATCCCCATAAACAAAAGATAGATAAACCAATTATTGTCCAAAATAGGCTTGAGCATCAGTTAAACGATTACTATAAAAAAGAATAGAAAGTTTTATTTCATTCATATAAAAAACAGCCAAACCACCACGGGAACCACAAGGGTCAACCGTATACATATTATCATAACCAAACTTAGCTTGAAATTTTTGTAAATAAGAATAACATTTTTTTGTTTCTCATAAAAACAAAACATCAAGATGATGCGTCTTCCACAAATCTCCCAGATACTCCTCTGTCAGGTCTGCTCCAATGCCCTGACAGTTCCAACTCATGATTTTCACGTTCGTGCCGGTGGTTTCGGGAGAGCCACCATCCCTTTCTTAACTGATCAACCGCCGCCCGCAGGTTGACCAGTCACTGACTTGGACCCTTGTTTCCCCAACACCTTCTGTTTCTGGCCATCACCTGCAGATTTAGATAGAGCTTTAGCAAGCAAACGTTTCCCAGGAGATGCTAAAGACAAAACAGGTTTTTTAACTAATTTCTTAGACCGAGAGCTAGGAAACCCTAAAGCATCATCCTTTTGGTGACCTAGAGTAACCCCTCTCATAGCAGAACTAACACCACTCACATCCAAAACAATCAGGAGAGAGGATATAGGAATACTTCCGGATTAGACTCGTTTGAAACATTGCCATCCGCCCCCATACCCTCCTCCAACATCGTATCCTGCTCTATCGCAACCTCCCCCTCCTCCTGAAGACTACCATCCGAAGCATCACCCTCCTCTAATAAATCATCTGTAGCTTCATCAAATTCCGAACCTACCAAAGACTTGTCAACCTTGTGTTGGGGAGAACTCTCCATCATTGTATCTCATTGAGAACCACCTCCAAAACCCTCTAGCATACTCTTATCATTCTGACCAGGTTTAGCCTTATATAAAGGCTTAAGCCAACTGGATCCAGCACCCTTTCGATTCAGTGGATAAGTAGAAGCATGCCCCATCTGTTCCCCAGGAACAAACTGAGACCCGCGTTTACCTCCCACCCCCATCGCCACCGCACCATACGATCTCTTCTGCTCCCATGCTGAACCATAATATCTGTCTTGGTGATAAGAACCGGAACCACCCTCCCTAGAAAAAGACCCGTGAGCTTGAAAATCCAAGGCTCTCTTAGCATATTTCCGAGGCTTCTCCCAACCACCATCGTTGTGCAGCACACCCTGTTTCCCCATGCCTTGATGACGCTGAACCCCTCTTTTATCTGCCTGGAGCTCGACACCTTGATTACCAGTATCCTTAAATGAGCTCTGGACATTCTCTCTCCTCATGAGTAAGCCGAGAGCAATTATCATAATACCCATTTAGTTTCTCATACTCTATAGTAACTATAACCTCATCACCTGATTCAAAAGGCACAACCATCTTGAAGAGAAGAGGGTTGAAGCCGTTGACAGTAACACACACACACTGCTTGTTTCCTCATCAATTTCTCTAATGATCCCAAGCTTCTTACCAATAGCCTCCAGAGTAGCCACCTCCCATAGATGCATTAGGGTACCAGCAACCTTCACCCAGAAATTAATCGCAGAGGGATAGGTTGAGGAAATAATTGGTTCCCTCTTAACCAGAGAGATCATCCTACCATCAGAATGGTAAGGGCCATTTTGTAAAACTCCTTGCAGGTCGAGCTCATCTGCGAAGTTAAACTGGAAGGTACCTTGGCCCAAATCTGCACCCACCACCTTTTCTTCAAGCTTCCAAATCTTAGGCAGAGTGGAAACCAAAGACTCCATAATCGTTGAATCGAAGGATTCATCAGTCTCCCGATAAGGGTGAGAGAGAACTGCTGAGTTCTCTGAGCCAAAAATGAATTGGAGATTTTCACAGTTTCCGTACGCACTAGAGGAGCCTTACCCTTAAGAAAAGCCGATTGAGCCATGTGAGGAAGCACCAACAACAACAACCGGATCCATTGCACAACAAAAGACCAGAAGCCGCACGAGCCAGAACAAAACAGAGAATAGGGGAGGACAACAAAGGAAACGTGAATGTGACGAAGGAGACCAAAACTCTAGCTATATACCCTGATACTCCTCATAAAGCGTCGACCCAAAAGAGAAGATCTGCCAATCAACTGAATCCCAAAAAGACACCCAGATAACAATCTCAAATCAATCTCGTATCCCATGAACCACCGAAACCAGAAACAACATCTCTCAAGGTAAAGACAGCATCGAATCCTTACCTTAAAACACACAACAAACGAAATCACCAACATAAATACCATCAAATCCCGAATGGAGACCAAAATAAATCCCGCAACCCTGATTTCGCTCCAAACATTAACCCACATACAAGATCTCCGATCAAACCAGATCGAATCTCTAATATCCGATTGCAACAGAAGATCTCCTTTGAAATTGAGATCTACTACCAAAGTAAGAAGCCCTAAGGAATTAAGAGGTAGACTTCCGGTCTAACCCCGAATAAACTCACCCAACGGAGAACGCAAGAGACCCTCTCTCCATCTCCCAGCCTTGCCGGAATCCTTGAAACACATATATTTGTGGTATGGATGATGAATGTGAGTGATAGTGAGATATGAAATAAATGGATGGCAGGGTGTTTCAATTCCCCTTATGCAGTTGCAGTATAGGAGGTGTCAATCCAATCTGAGAGTTTGTGAACAATCAAGATGTGTAAATGAGCCTAAGTTAAGCCAAGTATGCAAAGGATGTTTGTCACTAACAATCCTATTGATGAAATGTAAAGAGCAGAAAGTAAAACTACTAGACCTAGATGCTAAATGTAAATGGAACAGATTGATTACAACAATTATGAAGCTAGAACAGAAATAGAAACTATGCTAATGAACTAATGCAAGATAAGTAATGAACATGACACTAAGTAAATGCAACAGAAATGCAACTAGAATGAAACAAGAGATAAGACAGGACAACTACAAATCATAAACAAGAGTTCTGGGGATGAACTCGAGCAAGCACTCGATCGAGTGTAGATCGAGTGCAGGGTCGAGCTGGACAAATCTGTGAAACAGAGCAATGCAAGAAAGACAGAGCAATACACAAGCGAATCAATAAACTACAGGATTAAGACTTAGAAATCAATAAACAAGGAAGGCCTTGAGGAGGGATTCATGGGCTGGACTAATGAATGAGGTCATCTAACTTGGTCAACAAATCTCAAGCAAACTTTGAGCTAATCTCTAGACATATATTTCTAAGACAAGTTTAATCCACTCTCATGGCAAGAAACAATCAAACCTATGCATCTCTAGACTTGTTCTCACAAAGAAAAGAATCTACACAAGCAGGCATTAAGCAATATGTCTCATACCAAACAAGACCTCTAATCTCTTAGCAAGCCTAATGGTAAGCTCTAGATCTAGCCTTATCTATGCTCCTTAAACATTGGTGTGATGCTAAGATGCTTGAAATCAAACCCTACCCTCTCAGTTATAGGATCAACATTAAGAACATCTAGCCTAGAAGAGATTCTACCACAATCAAGCTTGACCAAACCAAACAAACCTCAAACACAGCCCAGCCTAACCCATCCTCAAGATAAAGCAAAGATCTATAATATTGAAGAAAGAACCAAACTCAAATTCTCAATATTCTGAAAGTTATGAAACCAACAATATTGAAGAATCTAGTGTTTTCTCTCTTAAAAGAGTACAAGATCTAAGAAAAATAAAAGTGCAAAAGGAATAATTCCCAAAAGGGTAAAAACTATGTTTCTGACTATTCTAAAAAGTTGGACTCTTGGTGGCTGCTGGGTACAAGGTCTTTAAATAGAAAAAGTAGTGGAAGCCCTAAAAATGCTAAAAGACAAAATAGCTAGGCGGCTCGGCCAACTCGACCGGGTGCTCGGTCGAGTGACCGGTCGAGTTGGCTTCTCTCGTGCAGCTTCCACTCGGTCGATTCCCTCTCTGCACACGGTCGAGTGTCTGGTCGAGTGGGCGGTCGAGTGGGACTCTGGACCTTGTTTCTTCAGCCTTAACTCTCTTGCTTTTCCTTCATGATTGCTTCACTTCTCCTCAGCATTGCTTACATGCTCCTTGAGCTCCAAAATCACCTGTTTATGCATGAAAAGATGCAAATGCAATGCAACTAAACTCTAATGTATGATTAGTCCTAAAGCTATGCAATTATGGTCAAAATGGATAACAAAAGATACAAAAGATGTGAATAAACTAAGGGAAAACAGGGTAAAATATATGAACATCAACACCCCCAAACTTAGTCTTTGCTTGCCCTCAAGCAAATAATCAAGACATAAGAAGGTATGTGAGGTTTGAAAGTGGGATCTCAGCTCCTAAAGCTTGCAAATAGACCATATAGAATCAATGTCCAAGTTACTAGTACTATGATGCAAGTTGAATGAGCTGTAGTTAAAGATTTTAGACAAGCATATCACAACCTTTACTGATTTGAGCCTTAGATGTCCACATGCATTCAAATCAACCATTTCCTTTAACATTCATTAATCAAGAACATGAATCAATTCTATGCAATGCTTAAACTCATTTGGCTTGGAGATAAAGGTTTTTGAGACAATGATGGTCTCTTTTTAGAGTGGGGCTTGTCAATATCAAGGTTCTCTCATAAAAATGGATTGAGCTTTAGAAGAATGCACCCAAAGTGTTTATCCTATCAATCTAAACCCAAATGATCCTAAT
Organism: Camelina sativa; assembly: GCF_030686135.1. Lineage (NCBI taxonomy): Eukaryota > Viridiplantae > Streptophyta > Magnoliopsida > Brassicales > Brassicaceae > Camelina > Camelina sativa. Next base: position 23,313,511 of record NC_141896.1, read on the forward strand.
TCTACCCTTTAACTTCTTCTTTTCTCTTTCACCCTTTTCTCTTTTGATTTTCAAGCCTTAGGAGAGGTTTCTTATTTGATCTTTCTAGTGGAATGGGGAAAATTCTTTCTTATTGCTATGGTTCTCTTTTCTTCTTATTCTTAAGACATACGAGCTTTTTGCTAGACTTTTCTTTTCTTTATTTTTCTTTTCTTTATTTTTCTTTTCTTTAACTAGAACCATCTTCAACAATTTTTACTTCCCATCCTTTCACTAGACTTTGCTTAAACACATTCCCTTCCTAAAGATTTTAACCTTTTTTTTTTCTCTTTTTCCTCTTTTCTTTTCTTTTTCAAACCAACCAAGTCCCAAACCCAAAAGTCAAACAACCTAGTCATATCTAGTTTGGAAAATGCAAACTAGAACTACACAAGGTCTTACTCTTGTCAGTTCAAACCTAACACATTCTACCAAGCTCAATCCCAAAATAGGCCTTACACACTCAAGAATAATTTTGGCTTGAAAGAAGGGTTGGTTTAGGGGTAGGGGAACTGATTCTTAATGAGGAAATCAGCTACTTGGATCAACAAGAGTGGTAAAAAAAAAAAAAAAGATGATCCAAGTATGTATATGGTATCCATGAGTTTAAAGCAATGCACACATTGATAATTGAAAGTCAATATTAGGTTCTTATAAGTAGGAAATGGTGTCAAATCACAACATGCTTCAATTTAGACCAAATGTAATGCAAGAATTCAAGGCTTGGTTCAATCTTATGCTTCTAACCACTCAACTAGCATCAAAGTCCCACTAACTTGGGCATTGATCCTAGTCTAGTGAATTAAGCAAGCTAACAAGGCAAAACTCATCATAGATCCCTAATGCAAATATTATACAATCCTACATGAAACATGCTAAACAAGATCCTAATATGCAATGCAAACTACATGAACACTCTTTTTTTATAAAGATTTTTGCAAAAAAATTTCAATTTTTTAGGGTTTTTCTATGTCTTAGATGCTATGCAAATACTAATATGAGGATGCTAAAAATTTGGAATAAGAACACAAAACACAATGTCAAATGCTATCTCAAACCCTCCCCCAAACTTAAATCACACAGTCCTCTGTGTGAAAGAAATTTGTAAGAGGATTCAAGACCAAAAACAAAACACAATTTCAAATTTTATGATATTTACAAGTGAAGGTGATAGTGGTACCTCAAGGGTTGTGGAAGAAGTTTTCCTCATCCATTTGCATGCTGTCAAAGGAGTAGTTGGGGGCTTGTTGGTGACTTGGAGGTGGAGATTGGGGCAGCTCGACGATTGCGATCGACCGTGACTCGGTCGAGTGCGTGCTCGACTGGGGGGTCGAGCTGGACTGCGTGTGTTCCTCTCTTCTTCTGTTTAGACTCCTTTGCTTCCCTGACCATGAAAACACCAAAACAAGAGTCAAAATACCAAAATCCTAAGCAATATATACAGAGATACCTTAGGGACTTTCTCCCTAGTGAGCTTGTTTAGAGTCACTAAGCTTGACTTCTATAGCTCTTCAAGCTTGAGGGGCATCCTTGAGAAGCATTGAGCACTTCTCATATGTCTCATTTTCTCCCAAATATTTCTTAACTCTCTGACCATTGACTGTGAACTCATCACATCTCTTTAAAACCCTACACAAATTAGCAAGACAAGAAGAAAATGAGTCTCCATAGACAGAGAAGTCATCCATAAAAACTTCAACAACATCCTCAATGAGATCAGAGAAGATAGACATCATGCATCTTTGAAAAGTTGCTGGTGCATTACATAATCCAAATGGCATCCTTCTATAGGCAAAAGTACCATATGGACATGTGAATGTTGTCTTCTCTTGATCATTAGGATGAATAGGAATTTGGAAAAATCCAGAATATCCATCCAAGAAACAGTAGTGAGTGTGAGTAGCTAATCTTTCTAACATTTGATCAATGAAAGGAAGAGGAAAATGATCTTTCCTAGTAGCTGAATTAAGCTTTCTATAATCAATGCACATTCTATGTCCTGTAATGGTTCTAGTGGGAATTAACTCATCATGATCATTCTTTACTACAGTAATTCCTCCTTTTTTAGGGACGAAATGAACTGGTGAAACCCAAGTACTATCAAAGATAGGATAGATTACACCAGCATCAAGCAACTTAAGAATCTCCTTTTTGACTACTTCTTTTAGGTTGGGGTTTAACCTTCTTTGAGGTTCAATGCTAGAGTAAGATTCATTTTCAAGATGGATTCTATGCATGCAGAGACTAGGTGAAAGTCCTTGAATGTCATCCAAAGTATAACCAATAGCTTTTCTATACTTCCTTAACTCAACAACTAGCAAATCAAGTTCTTTCTTACTCAACTTAGCATTTACTATCACAGGATAAGTAGAGTTCTCACCTAGAAAAACGTACCTTAGCCCAGATGGGAGAGGTTTCAGCTCTACTTTTGGTGCTTTCAGTTCAGACCAGTCATCTGTGGAAGACTCGGCAGTCCACCCGGTCGAGTGATTTTGGTGCTCGGTCGAGTGTGTGCTCGAGTGGGTGGTCGAGCTATCCATATTTGCTATTTGAACTGACCAGACTTCCTCTCTTTGTGCAGGCAATCCCTCAAAAACCTCTGGATGGTCTGATTCTCTACAGGAGTCCAATATCTCCTCATAAGCCTTGGTTTCTTTATGAATGAATCCTTCCTCCCCACTTTTGGTCAAAGCAGTTTTAAGGTGATCTTGTTCTGCTAGTTCTTCCATCAATTCTCCTGATAATTTGTCCATCTCTTCAATCCAAAAGACTTGCCCTCCAATGGTTGGTTTCTTCATAGTCTCCACAATGTCAAATGTCATTTTGAGGTCCTCTCCCAAGTTAAGATCAATCTTCCCTTGTCTCACATCAATTATTGCTCCTGCTGTAGCTAGGAAAGGTCTCCCTAATATCAAAGGGTCTTTTGGTTCTTCATCCATTTCCAAGACTACAAAGTCTGTTGGGACTTCCACTGCTCCAACTCTAACTGGTAGATCTTCCAAAACACCATGTGGTAGTCTTATTGATCTATCAGCTAAGATCAAGGATATATTGCATGGCTTGTACCTTGTAAACCCTAGGCTCTTAGCAACGATAGAGGCATTAGGCTTACTGAGGCTCCCAAATCACAAAGGCATCTGTTGAAAGTTAAAGGGCCTATAGAGCAAGGTAGAGTGAATGAACCAGGATCTCTTAGCTTTTGAGGATTCACTTGCTTTTGGATGATAGCAATGCACTCATGGCTAAGAATCACCATTCCTTGAACTTCTTTGATCCTTTCCATCACAGCATCTTTCAAGAATTTCTGGTAAGGGAGAATCATCACAAAGGCATCTATTAGAGGCATCCTAAGCTCAATCTCTCTAACTTGTTTATCAAACAATGCCTTGTATTTTTCAACCATCTGCTTCTTAAATCTTCTTGGGAAAGGTAGTGGAGGCTTGTAAGGAGGAGGAATGAACCAGACTTCTTTTTCTTTGGAAGTAACTGGCTTAATTTTCTCCTAAGAGGCTGCTCGATCGGGTGCTCGATCACACACTCGGTCGAGTGAATGGTCGAGTGGTGGGTCGAGTTCGATGACGTTTTCATTCTGAGTCTCTTCTTGTTGAAAACCCTCCCCATCTTGAACACCACTGTCCTCAGTGTCTGGTAATGCCCCCTCTCTTGTTGGTAGAACCCTTCCACTGCGTAGATTGATAGCATGAGCAGATTCTAGAGAGTGCATAATGGCCTTGCCTTTGTTGTTGTCTTGCATTGGGGCAGAAGCTAGTTGAGTCTCCATGGTCACAATCATGGATGTCAGTGTGTCAAACTTGGCATGGAGTTCACTATAAATATCTGCTATCCTCCTGTTCAACTCAGCAAATCTATTTGCTGCCTCAATCTTTCCTTGTGTTTGCCCAATCAACAACTGTTGCATCATGGCTCTTAAGTCTTGGTCTTGGCCTTGGTTAGTCTGAAACCCTGGTAGGGGACACAATTGAGGCTGGAACACTTGATGTTGTTGTTTGGGGACATAGTTGTTCTGTTGTTGAGGCTGTTGAGGTGGATAAACTTGGTCTTGTGGATTTGCTACATTGTTGCTTCTATAGGAGAGGTTGTTGTTCTTGAACCCTCCTTGGTTGTAGCCTTTGAATCCACCTTGGTTTTGCATATAACAGACCTCAGCAAACTCATTCTCCCCCTTTTGAACTGGAACCTCTTCTTCACCAATGAAGTGAATGGACTTTTGTTGGCTACGAAGGATCTTGTCAAGCTTCTCTTGACCATCTTCAAATCCTTCTTGTACTTGTCCTCTTGGTCAGTAGATGTGGACATTATGGTTCTGTCATAATCATCATTGTAATTCCCATCAGACTGAGCAAGGTTCTCAACTAGTTCCCATCCTTCTTCCACATTCTTGTTGAGGAAGTTGCCATTAGAAGCTGTATCAAGAAGCATTCTGATCTTGGGAAGCACTCCTCTATACAAGGTACTTAGGAGGGACTCATTGCTGAAGCCATGGTGAGGACACTGAGTCTGAAATCTTTTGAACCTCTCCCAAGCTTCACAAAAGCTCTCATTGTTTCTTTGAGCAAACCTAGAAATTTCATTCCTCAATCTAGCAGTCCTTGCATTTGAGAAGAATTTGGCCAAGAAAGTCTTCTTGCAAGCATCCCATGTGGTTATTGCTCCAGTAGGAAGAGACTTCTCCCAAAGGTGAGCCTTGTCTCCAAGTGAGAATGGGAAGAGCCTCAACTTGAATCCATCTTCACTAACTCCATTAATCTTTGTAAGACCACAGATTCTATCAAATTCATCAAGGTGGTCTAGAGGATCCTCCATTGGCAACCTATGGAACTTGTTGGCTTGGATCATGGAGATCAATCCACTCTTGATCTCAAAGTTGTTGTTTGCTATTGTGGGTGGCACAATACTAGCTCTCTGGTTGTGTGTGTTGGGTGCGTCTCCAGCACCAATGTTCCTTGGTCTTGGAACTGGATCATGTTGCTCCATTACCACTTGATCTCTTTGCTGTTCTGGAACTACTCTTCTTTGCTTATGTCTCAAACCCTTTTGCAGCCTGTGGATGTTGTCAATAGGCCTTTGAAGATTATCTTTCCCCTTTGACCTGGTGTGCATCAACAGACCCGAGTGAGTGGTCGAGTCGACTGGGAAGTGGTGTCTATTTAGATACGATGTCTGACTCGATCAAGTGCTCAATCACGACTCGGTCGAGTGGTGCTCGAGTGGTTGGTCGAGTGGGTACCTGAAACTCAAGACAGCCAAACAAAAGAAGATTCGAGTTCAGGAACTTTACAAGTGGATAAACGAACTTAATTTTAGACTAATGATGATCCTAAATATCACAAAAACACTCTCAAATGGGCAACGGCGCCAAATTGAAACACATATATTTGTGGTATGGATGATGAATGTGAGTGATGGTGAGATATGAAATGAATGGATGGCTGGGTGTTTCAATTCCCCTTATGCAGTTGCAGTATAAGAGGTGTCAATCCAATCTGAGAGTTTGTGAACAATCAAGATGTGTAAATGAGCCTAAGTTAAGCCAAGTATGCAAAGGATGTTTGTCACTAACAATCCTATTGATGAAATGTAAAGAGCAGAAAGTAAAACTACTAGACCTAGATGCTAAATGTAAATGGAACAGATTGATTACAGCAATTATGAAGCTAGAACAGAAATAGAAACTATGCTAATGAACTAATGCAAGATAAGTAATGAACATGACACTAAGTAAATGCAACAGAAATGCAACTAGAATGAAACAAGAGATAAGACAGGATAACTACAAATCATAAACAAGAGTTCTGGGGATGAACTCGAGCAAGCACTCGATCGAGTGTAGATCGAGTGCAGGGTCGAGCTGGACAAATCTGTGAAACAGAGCAATGCAAGAAAAACAGAGCAATACACAAGCGAATCAAACAAAGATCAAACAGCAGGATTAAGACTTAGAAATCAATAAACAAGGAAGGCCTTGAGGAGGGATTCATGGGCTGGACTAATGAATGAGGTCATCTAACTTGGTCAACGAATCTCAAGCAAACTTTGAGCTAATCTCTAGACATATATTTCTAAGACAGGTTTAATCCACTCTCATGGCAAGAAACAATCAAACCTATGCATCTCTAGACTTGTTCTCACACAGAAAAGAATCTACACAAGCAGGCATTAAGCAATATGTCTCATACCAAACAAGACCTCTAATCTCTTAGCAAGCCTAATGGTAAGCTCTAGATCTAGCCTTATCTATGCTCCTTAAACATTGGTGTGATGCTAAGATGCTTGAAATCAAACCCTACCCTCTCAGTTATAGGATCAGCATTAAGAACATCTAGCCTAGAAGAGATTCTACCACAATCAAGCCTGACCAAACCAAACAAACTTCAAACACAGCTCAGCCTAACCCATCCTCAAGATCCTAAGCTACTACTCACAAGAACACATGATGAACATCAAAGTCATAAACCCAGAAAATACTGAAACTTGCATCAAATGAAAGATAAAGCAGAAATCTATAATATTGAAGAAAGAACAAAACTCAAATTCTCAATATTCTGAAAGTTATGAAACCAACAATATTGAAGAATCTAGTGTTTTCTCTCTTAAAAGAGTACAAGATCTAAGAAAAATAAAAGTGCAAAACGAATAATTCTCAAAAGGGTAAAAACTAGGTTTCTAAATATTCTAAAAAGCTGGACTCTTGGTGGCTGCTGGGTACAAGGTCTTTAAATAGAAAAAGTAGTGGAAGCCCTAAAAATGCTAAAAGACAAAATAGCTAGGCGGCTCGGCCAACTCGACCTGGTGCTCGGTCGAGTAACCGGTCGAGTTGGCTTCTCTCGTGCAGCTTCCACTCGGTCGAGTCCCTCTCTGCACACGGTCGAGTGTCTGGTCGAGTGGGCGGTCGAGTGGGACTCTGGACCTTGTTTCTTCAGCCTTAACTCTCTTGCTTTTCCTTCATGATTGCTTCACTTCTCCTCAGCATTGCTTCCATGCTCCTTGAGATCCAAAGTCACATGTTTATGCATGAAAAGATGCAAATGCAATGCAACTAAACTCTAATGCATGATTAGTCCTAAAACTATGCAACAATGGTCAAAATGGATAGCAAAACATGCAAAAGATGTGAATAAACTAAGGGAAAACAGGGTAAAATATATGAACATCAAACCTCCATTCAAAAACTAGATCCAATCGCCATCGCCATCGCCATTGCCATCGCACGTTTTTCAACACATTATACGGTTATACCTATTCTAGAACTCTCTTTTTCTTCCTACAATTATTTTGTTGTTGTCAGAGCTCCTTTCCTTTCTTGCTAAACATATTGTTTTGAGAGTATAAATTTTTTTTTTGTATTATTGTGCTTCTAATGAATCAAGTTTACTATTGTATGATTTTTTTTTTTTTTTTTTCATGTTGATGTGCTATTGCTTTGGTGCTTTGCATGAATTAATTTTATGCTGCCATAATTTTTAATTATTATGTTGAATCATATCAAAAGTTTTACTCATTTTGTAATGTTTGATTGTGTTTTAGGTCTACCTGTCACGGACCATGGGTGTTTTTTTGTATATCAAAGATCAAAAACAAGACTGGACGAACGAGTTGATTAAGCAAGCAAAAAAATCAAATCGGCGAGGTATTATTAATAATTGTGTTTATTTGCTTTTTTGTTGTGATTGTTATTTAATTTTATTTTCTTGGTTAAACATGATCATATTTTTATTCGATGAGGTTTTTATTCTACAAGCAAAGGAGCAAAGACAACTTTTGGTATTATAATCCTAGTCTTTTATATGATTCATCGGATTCTATTTTTATGCTCTTAACCTAATACATATTTTTTTGTTTCAGTTGAATTCATGGATGATCATTGATCATAATTGTGAATCTACAAAACTGAATATAATGAAATTTAGGTATTAATTTTTGCAAATCTGAATCCTTAATTTTTTAAAATAATATTGTTGCTAATGTTTTTTTTGTGATGATTATACTTGCAGAAAAATTATAGTGGATTCTATTCATAACAAATTTATGGTAATTTTCTAAAAACTTGGATTTCTTTCTGTTTCCAAATAGATTTAAATTATAATTTTAGTTATATGTAACTTGTTTCATAATTTGTTTGTTTCAGTTGAATTCATGGGTGATCATTGATCATAATTGTGGATCTACAAAATTGAATATATTGAAATTCATGTATTACTTTTGCTAACCCGAATCCTTATTTTTTTAAAATAATATTGTTGCTAATTATTTTTGTAATGATTATAGTTCCAGAAAAACTATGGTGGATTCTATTCATAAAAAATTATGGTAATTTTTAAAAAACTTGGATTTCTTTATATTTACAAATAGATTTAAATATGTTTTATGACTAATATTTAAATAAATATTTGGGATTAATATTTGTGACTAATATTTCTTCTTCTTCTTAAATTGATAGAAAGAAGAAGGAAGGAATATTAATTGGATTCGCGACTTAATCTCTCATATGCTTATCAAGAAAGATAGGAGATTAAGGAAACTTAGGAAGAGTTTTCTAATAACTTACAAGCATTTTTTATTTGAAATTGTTTTAGAAGGATATACTGTTAGAATTAAGCGGAAGAAATGAGAAGAAGAAGAAGAAGACGGCCAAGAGAATGTGAAAAGACTTATATTTCATAAGATACACTTAAAGGTTTACAAGAGAAGATATATATATAACAAGAGAACTAGGGCTACACCCTAATAAATCACATAGGGAATAAGGAAGGAGATATAGTCCTTCCCAAAGTTGAACACAACTCTTAAATGCACCGCCCAAGAATATTCTTCTCTTTATCCCAACGGCTCTTTATCCCAACGGTTAATATCGAGAGCCTTATGGTCAATACTCCCCCTCAAGCTTAGCCAAGTATAATGACTAAGCTTGGAACCCGCGAGAGACCACCTCGTTAAAAACCTCAACATGGAAAACCACATGGGACAAAACCATGTTAAGGAAAAGAGTATGATCTTCACGGGTTAGAAGAGATCCTTCATGGATGTGTGAGGTCGACTATTCCAAGTTTGCTTGAGATGTATTCGCAAATCTGTGGACTAGTGGCCTTTGTGAAGATGTCAGCCAGTTGATCCTTGCTTGGCGTGTGACACGGCAAGACTACTCCCTCTTCAATTTTCTCTCGTACCGTATGGCAGTCCACCTCAATGTGTTTGGTTCTTTCATGGAAGACCGAATTGGTTGCAATATGTATTGCCGCTTTGTTGTCACAATGCATAGTGATAGGTTTGTCAATCTCCACCCCAAGGTCCTTGAGAAGGCCTTTAAGCCATGTGAGCTCGTTGGTGAGCTTCTTCATAGCTCTATACTCCGACTCGGCACTTGATTGAGACACTACCTTCTGTTTCTTCGACTTCCAAGTAACAAGGTTCCCACCAATAAACGTGCAGTACCCTGTCGTAGACCTTCTATCGGTTGTGTCACCCGCATAGTCCGCGTCGCAATAGCCGACGATCTCAGTGTTGTTGTTCTTCCCCATCCAAATGCCTCGGCCAGGGCTCCCTTTGAGATAACATAGGATCCTCTCAACCGTGTTCCAATCAAAGTTAGTCGGCGCTTTCATGTGTTGGCTCACTTGATTCACGGCATAGCAAAGATCCGGACGTGTGATAGTGAGATAGATCAACTTGCCCACCAGCCTTCTATATCTTCCCACATCCTCATATGGCTCAGCCAGTCTGTTCACCGGCGCATTTGGTGATTTCTTCATCTCCTCCTTTCGCTTGACCTGGTAACCCTCTTCAAGCGGCGTGGAGACCGGTTTTGCACCAAGTTTACCAGTCTCCTTTAGCAAGTCCAGCGTATATTTTCGTTGGGAGAGAAACAGCCCTTCCGGTGATCTAGAGATTTCAATCCCAAGGAAATATTTAAGTTCACCAAGATCCTTTATATCAAATGCGGAGTGGAGAAGAGCCTTAGTGGTGGAAATGCCGGCATTATCATCGCCGGTGATGATTATATCATCCACATAGACAAGCACCACCACGCGACCACTAGCTGTGCGAAGTGTAAACAAGGTATGGTCTGCTTCCGATCGACGAAAGCCATTGGTGCGAAGCGTTGAGCTCAGTTTGTGATACCACGCCCGAGGAGATTGTTTCAACCCATAGATGGCCTTACGAAGACGTAGAACTTTGCCTGGAGCAACAATGTGTTCTAAGCCCGGAGGAGGGTGCATATACACTTCTTCTTCAAGCTCCCCCTGAAGGAAGGCATTCTTGACATCCATCTGCCAAAGATCCCATGAGAGGTTCGTAGCAAGAGAGAGGACAACACGAACTGTATGGAGCTTGGCTACCGGGGCAAATGTGTCCATGTAATCATCTCCATAAGTTTGTGTAAAGCCACGAGCGACGAGACGAGCCTTATAGCGTTCCACATCACCGTTGCTCAAATATTTAATTATGAAGACCCATTTCGAGCTGACCGCCTTCTTTCCCTTTGGAAGATCATCTTCATCCCAAGTATGATTCCTAATCATAGCATCGGTCTCATCCTCAACGGCCGCGACCCATTCTTTGTGTTCTTTGGCTTCATCGTAGGTTTGAGGGACAAACTGAGCGTCGATCTTGGTGAGGAAAGCAGCATGGTATTGAGGAACAAGGTCAAGCGAACACACAGCTTGGATTGGATGAGCCACGGCCTGATTATTGTAGTAAACCCTTTTGTCTTTCCATGTCGACGGATGAAATTTGAGACGTTCACTTCGCCGAAGGGGAACAGGCGGTTCGGAGGGATGTGCCTGAGATGGAACGTCGGTCGTAACCACGGCATGGTCGTTGTCCACATGGTCTGGTTCGGCACATGGTGCATCAGTAGGAAGAACAAGCGGCTCGGAGGCATTTTCTTGATCTTCCTCATCTACTGTCGGTATAGTGGTTACTTCCGGTTCATTTGGAGTCTGAGTAGGAGGAGCGTGATCCGGTTGATTTGATGGTGTTGTGATGCCTAGGTGGTTTAGGAGAAACCGAAGGTTGGCTGCACGATCCGAGTTGGGTTGAGATAGGTCCTTGAGGCTGTCCCAGTCCTTTGTCGCATAGTATCCTTGGTGTTCAAGGAACTTCACGTCGCGAGAGATATGAAGGCGGCCATTAGCCGGGTCGTAGCACTTATAGCCCTTCTGACTTGTTGAGTAGCCAATAAACATGCATTTGGTGCTCTTGGCATCGAGCTTAGTCCTTTGTTCTCCTGAAACCAAAACAAAACACACACACCCAAAATTGCGTAAGTGGTCCAAAGAAGGTTTAATTTGGTTTAGTACCTCATATGGGGATTTATCTTGTAAAACTTTGGTAGGAGTCCTATTTATCAAGTAGCAAGCCGTCATCACAGCATCTCCCCAGAACCGTTTGGTGACATTGGTTTGAAACATCATTGACCTCGCCACTTCCATGAGGTGTCGGTTCTCTCTCTCGGCAACACCGTTTTGCTGGGGCGTATAGGGACAGCTAGTTTGTTGTAGGATGCCATGTTTGGATAGATGAGCCTTAAGTTTGTGACTTGTGTACTCCCCTCCATTGTCAGACCTTAGTACCTTTATTGTTGCATTGAAATAATTAGTGACATAATTCTGAAAATTAACAAATGCATCATAGACTCTATCCTTAGATGGTAATAAGGTAAGCCAAGTATACTTTGATTTTTCATCAATAAAAGTCACAAAATACTTGTTATTGTCTCTAGATAAACATGGTGAAGTCCAAACATCAGAATGCACTAAATCAAAATAATTTTCATAAATAGTAGTTGATTTAGGAAAAATAGACTTGCAATGTTTACCAAGAATACAAGGTTCACAAGTTGAATTATCAAAAGAAACATTAGGCAACATTAATTCAAAAGCTCTAGAATGGGGATGGCCTAGTCTAGCATGCCACACATCACTAGAGATACTATTAAGGTTCGATATCAAAGAAAACATATTAGGTGAACTTGATGAGGTTTTCTCTAGGACATAGAGATCTCCCTTAGCATCTCCTCCTCCAAGGACCTTTCCAGTCTTAATATCCTGAAAATGCACACTGTTAGGACCAAATATAGTATAGCAATTTAAATCAGTTGTAGCTTTCTTGACCGATAAAAGATTAGAGGTGAATGTAGGCATAAAGAAAGCTTTTGAATTCTTATCAAACAGCTTCAAGTCTCCTACACCCTTAACTGGTATTCTATCCCCATTTGCAATAATAACATTTCCCACAGCCGGTTTTATGTTGTGTATGAGACTAGGGTTACTTATCATGTGGTGAGAAGCACCCGAGTCTACAACAAGTGTTTTACTAGGCTGTGAAGCAAAGAAAGTGATAGCAGAATCCTTTAGAGCGGCAATGGACTTGATGAGGGCCTCCAGGTCGGATTTTCTCACAAGATCCCCAAGCGAAGCCGCCATAGCCGTAGCCGCTGCACTACCTTGGTTTGCCGCACTGGAACCTTGTCCGCTTGATCCTTCATGCGAGAGATGCGCCTTGAACTTAGCCGGTTTGAAATGAGGATGGAGGATCCAGCACTTGTCCTTCATGTGTCCCTTCTTCTTGCAGTGGTCGCACACCATCACTCTCCGGTCATCATGCTTGTAGACACCTTTGTTCGCGGTCGCCAATTCTTCCTTTCCACAAAAGAGACCAAGGGAGCCTTGTTCCTTTTGAACTTGTGAGCACACGTCCTCAAGCGTAGGCAGCTTGTCTCCACGGAGGATATGCTTAATCAAGTCATTGAACGCCGGGTTAAGGGTGAGCAAGAGGCCAAATACCTTGTCTTGCTCCTTCCGTTCGTTGAGGATAGCCAGATCTATTGTACTTGGTCGGAGCATCTCAAGCTCGACCCATAATGACCTAAACTTCCCAAAATGCTTCGTGAATTCCAAATCTTCTTGATGGAGACCGTTAATCGCCTTCTTGACTTCAAACACGCGAGTCAAGTTGGTCACGTTCCCATAAACGTTCGCCAGCGTCTCCCATAACTCCTTGGCCGTTTCACAGTACGAGTAGGCCTCAAGGATAGGTGCGTCTAACGAATTTTGGAGAATGGCAAGCACGGTCTGATCTTCTTGGAACCACTTAACTTCCTTCTCGAGATCAGCCTCCTTGTCTTCTTCCTTTTCCTCATTACCGCTCTCCTTAGTGACTTTCTTGGGAAGTTGGTCCGTTTCAACGTGGATCCAAAGTCCTCGGCCACTGAGTGCGGTCTTTGTGGTTCTCTTCCACAACAGGTAGTTTGCTCCCTTGAGCACCACCGGGGTCACAATAGGCTTGTTGTTGTCCATTGTTGAATAGAGTAGAATAGCAAATAGAATAAAGAGTAGACTAGCGAATAGAATGGTGAGCTGAGTAGAATAAGAGAGTAGAATACAAGGTAGAATCAAAGAGGAAACCGAGAAAGAAAAGAAGAGAAGGTTTATAGAATCATAGATCGATAAACATGCTCTGATACCATGTTAGAATTAAGCGGAAGAAATGAGAAGAAGAAGAAGAAGACGGCCAAGAGAATGTGAAAAGACTTATATTTCATAAGATACACTTAAAGGTTTACAAGAGAACTAGGGCTACACCCTAATAAATCACATAGGGAATAAGGAAGGAGATATAGTCCTTCCCAAAGTTGAACACAACTCTTAAATGCACCGCCCAAGAATATTCTTCTCTTTATCCCAACGGCTCTTTATCCCAACGGTTAATATCGAGAGCCTTATGGTCAATATATACACTATATAAAAATTGTAAATTTTCCCTTTTGTTTACTAAAATTTAAAAGTAATAGAAGATAAATACTAGAATATATGGCGGATCTTTTTTTTTTGAGAAAATCACTATTTCTAAAAATGTTATACAGAATAATTTTTCTTTCACTTTTAAATATAATTCTTTTTAAAAAACGAAAATCAGAAAAATCGGAAATCAAATATTCATATTCTATTTTTTTTTTTTTAAATGGAAAATAAATATTGGAATCTATTGTAAATATTTATTTCGAGAAGATTTCTGTTTTTAAAAATGTTAAATTTGAAGATATGGCACAATCTTATGTGACCCCGAAAAACTCTCATAGGGTTTAGTATTTATAGTTTAGGGTTTAATTTACATAATTTTAATATGTTTAGAATTTTTTTGGTTTAGGTTTTCTACTTTACATTTAAAGTATATTTTAGAGAGGGTAAGGTTTAGTATCTAGAGTTTAGGGTTTAATTTTGACCTATAATGCTATATTATAACTTTAGAGATGATGTGCTAAATTTGGAAGTTAAAATTATTTTTTGTGCCATTTGTGAGAATATTACAGCTTAGAATCAATATAATTTGTTGGACGTTACCAAATTATATATGTTTTATATTAAAAAAAAAAGGAAACATAGACTTTTTAAAATATCGAAGGATCAAGTGAAATTTAAGATGTTAAAGTAGTATATTAAATTTTTTTAAAAAAACTGTTAATTGGCCTCAAAAAATAATAAAATATTTTGAGGCTTCATTATATGCTTTGACATTTTTTACCATAGTTTGTTTCTTTACAAGACTAAATATTTTGATGACTATAAAAATATATAAATTACAACTAAATCTAAAAAAATAATAAAATAAAAATCAAATGTTAAAATTATTGTTTATAATCAGTATTTGCCCACTCAAGAGTGTGGGTAATCACCTAGTTTTAAATAAAATTAAGTTTTCTTTTCTCTATTTTACTTTTTTACAAAACTTTCTAATGGTAAGTTTTGAATTTTTACATTTTTATCTTTTAAAATTTTAATTAATTCAGAATTGATATTTGTCAACATCTGAATGATACAATTAATATGTGTCACAATATTGTTAATGAGTAATTTTAACATCAAGTTTTATATAATAAGATATGATATATTATACTTAATTTTGACATCAAGCTTAATGAGAAAAAAACTGAATTAATGATAAATTATACTGCATATGAAATAGTATAACAATAATAAGTATTTTATAATATATCAAAAAATGAATTAATAACATATCAAATTTTTATATTTACAAGAAAAAATTGAATTAATAATAAATCAAATTTTTATATTTACAAGATAAGAGCTATATTTTCCCATTTGTTAAAAAAGAGAAGTGAACAAACCGAGACTTGGGGAAAGAGAAAATGGCGACGGCATCGGAAAATTCAAGAGGAATCGGCGGAGGTGATCGAACGGCGAAAGCAGTCGTCGCCGATCAGATCACACAAGCCGTTAATTCTACTGCTAATCTTCTCCAACTGATGCGTCAGTCGTCTTCTTCTCAGGTATTTATTCTTCAAACCCTTTTCCCATAGTCACCGATGAAGATGGTGCGATTGGATTATATGCGATTTAAGGTTGAATGATTCTTAATTTGTTGATTAAAACATGTTCTCAACAAATTTTGGAAATTTCTCGAACCTGTGACTGTGATCAAATCTGCATCCTTGTTAATTTAGCATCTTAGAGGTTGAATTTGGTCTAAGGAGTGAATTAGTGATGAAGTGGGGATGAGATTTTTGGTGGCTTTAGCTACAAGTATGCAAGTAAGATTAGTCTTTGATCAAATCTGTATTTGTTGTTGCTCTAGGGATTGGTTTTGATTAGGTTTGTTTGATGAAGACCTTTAGGGTTGATTCTGATGATATAAAATGGGGATTTGGTGAAATAATTTTAGACATAGATGCAACAGTTTCGTTGTTGTTCTAAGAAGAAGATGCCTTCTATTTCATTGGAAATCTAGTTATCTCCTCCTAGATCATGTAATAAAGAAGCATCTAAAGAGTCTTATTAGGATGAGTGAGTGTAAGATGTTTTATCTCTGATTTTGGAATGATGGCTATGTGCAGGCGCAGTTGGCAAAGCTCCCGAAGAATCTTTTGGCGAAAGCTTCACTGACTAAGGCCACTGGACAAGTATGTATGTGTTATGGTGTAGAAGAATCAAGAATGTATGAAATCAATAATGACTTGTGTGTCTTATGGCATTTCTCATTTTCTTTTAAGGCGTTGGCGCAGCTTCCTCAAGTGATTTCATCTCTGGACGCTCATATAGAAAGTGGATTGCACAGGTTTGGATTTTCTTTGGCTTGCAAGAACTACCCTATTTTTTGAACAGCATCCAATTTAAATCATTCAAAACTTGTATCAATTGGAGTTTGACTCTAATAGATAGCTTCAAGCCTTCAAAACCATTGACTGAGAAATATGATGAGAGAATACTCCCTTTAATATTGAAGAATACTCGTGTTCTAATTTTAAAGGCTTTTCTTGTCTCAACACAGCGGTGTTCATTTGAACACAGTAACTCAGTTACTTGAAAACATGGAAAGCACACAGCTTCGTGCTCTTCGACAATCTAATATTTCCCCTGTGGTATAAACTTTGATCTAACAATTAGATGTTTCTTCTGTTTTTCTGTTACATTTTCCAGCAACCAATTGAGATTATCATAATTTTATTTCTGCCGTTTTTTCGTTTCTGCGCATTTGAAAATTTCAGACAGATGACAAGTAGTGATCTCCAAGATAGGCACATACGGCGTCTCCTACTTCGTTGTTCATTCATCTTCAAACAATCACACTTCCCTACTTCGTTTCCACAACAGAGAGAAATTTGTGGTGGTGACTTAGTTTTCGATTTTCCTGGCGGTTCTGATTCCAGAATAGCTCTGGTTGTTAGCTAGATTGCGACTTTTGATATCAGCTTTAATCAGATTCTCTTATAACTCAGACTGAAATCTCCCATGTTCTTTGTTATAGTATATAATTGGGGTGTGTTAACCCACTTTTAGCTAAGTGTTTTTTTTTTGTATTATTAAATTAGAAAATTTGTTTTTATTTATTTATTTATATTTCCATTTTTGAAGTATGTTCTACCTTTTTAGTTATATTAATTTCAAAAGTTATTTACAATACAAACTTAACCTCTAAAATAGTTCACAAAATAAAACAATAAGTAATACTCCATCTGTTTCACAAAGAGTGTCATTCTAACACTTTTCACACAAATTAAGAAAACATTGAAATATATATATGCCCTTATTTAATACTCTCTTTGTTTCACAAAGAATGTCATTTTGACACATCTTCTTTGTTACAAAAAGAGTGTCATTTTATGTTTTCAATGCAGTTTTAAAGTTTAAATTCTTTTTTTATCCCTATAATTTGAGCTAATTAATTAGAAAGAGAAAAAAATTTAGTACATTTATAAAGGGTAAAATGGAAATTTAGATAATTTTCTTAATTTGTATGCATTATGTTAAAATGACACTCTTTGTGAAACAGAGGGAGTAGGTTAATTTAGTTATAAATTAAGGGTAAACCTAGAAAATCTAATGTAAAATATGCATTGGAAATATAAAATAATGCATTGGAATTGTAAAAACTCTTTGTGAAACAAAGAAAATCTCCAGAATGACACTCTTTGTGAAACGGAGGGAGTATATGGCAACAAAACTGGTTTAGTCATATAATATACATTAAAAAATCGATTTTGGTAAAATATTTTTAGATGAGGAGAAAATATAAGTGGTTCAAATTAAAAATTAAAATTTAATATCAAATCATCATATGTAAAAATTAAAAATTATTATGCAATGTACCGGGTTCAAATTAATAAATTAAATTAAACATGTACCACGATTTAAATTTAAAAATACTAATAATTTAAAATTATATAATTTTGATATCAAATCGAAACTACAAGAAATTAAATCCTTATATATATAAATGAAAAAAAATTGTGTGGTGACCTGCAGTTTAAATTACGTAACTACACATGTACTGCAAATTAAATTAAAAAAAAACACACAAAAATCGAAATAATATAACTTTACTATCAAATGAAAAACTAAATTAATATATATAAATAAAATTATCATGCGGTACACCACAAGTTAAATCTTAGTTAACTTATGTTAAAAACAAATTTACATTTTACCATATTTATGTAAATTAATATGATTCTTTTTTTCTAGTCAAAAAATATGATTCACATTTTTAGTATAAATAATCATATATAATAACATAATATGATATGTGAAATATACTAAATCAAATGTACACATTTGGTTCTAATTATAGTGGACTAATAAAGTTCCATACTTCCTCCATTCTTTTTTAGATGATCTTTTAGACTTATATTTTTGTTTTAAAATAAATTATTTTTTCACAATTCTATACAAAATTGATTAGGTTTTTATTTGGTTTTAACAATTTATATTATGCAGATTTTTTTTGTTGGTTTAATTGTGTGCACAATCCTATAAAGAGTCATATAAAAAAACGGAGAGAATATAATATGTAACATCCGCGAACCAAAAATTGGTTTTTGGGGATGGGTGTCGATCGACACCAAGGGGGCGTCGGTCGATACCACTAATTTTCTGGTTCGATCAGTTCGATTTAATTATCGATTTAGACCGGGTTGGTTTAGGAAAAACTATTAAACCGAGATATTTAAGTGTGTGGTCGACCAGAAGGGTTTTGGGAAGTTTTCTCTTGTCACCGTTTAACGTTTTTGAGAGAAAAAAGGAAGAGAAAGAGAGTTCTTGAGATTTTGGTGAGATTGGTGAGATTCCTTGCTGTATCTTGAGAGATCTAAGGCTGGGAAGGTGCTAGAAGCTTGCTAGGAGTGAGGGATTCGTTTTTATTGGTCAGAATCTTCCTATAGAGAGGTGAGTGCATGACCATGGCTAATCTAAGCCTTTGATTCCCTTGTTCTTGCTTGTTTGTTGCTTGTTTGTGTGTTTCTCTTGCTGGGATTGGTTGATACAGGTTCCTACGGAGGTATAAGGCTTGGGTTTTGAGTATTAGACGATTTGGAGGAGATTTAGGAGCGAGATTCGACTCTCGACTCGTGCGGATCGCGGTTGCAGAGGGAGTGTCGATCGATACCACTTGGTGTCGGTTGACACCAGCAAATTGGGCATCGATCGACACTGTGGGGTAGTGTCGGTCGACACCAAGGCCAGTGTCGGTCGACACTCGGCTGGTGTCGGTCGACACCTCCCTTCCAGCGAGACGATGTTTGATTTCCTGGTTTGTGTGTTTTGTTTGTTGCTTGTTTGGAACTTTGGAATCATTTGTTGCTTGTGTGTATAGCCCAGTAGATGGGAGGATTGCCTCACTGAGTGTTTATCAAATACTCATGCATCTCAATATGTGTTTGTGGTGCAGGTAATGGCAAAGTGTGATCGTGGAATCAAGGCGATGAAGAGGAGGATGTTCTAGTGGTTCGCTTGGTTGTCTGGCTTCTGTTAGGTTGCTAGAGTTGAGTCCTAGAACATTGTTTAGGATTGCTGGTTATTTGATTTATGCTGTTTGGATCATTAGTTTGTGATTGGAATTAATATTGGTTGTTATTTTATTGGATATTTATTGGTTTGTTATTCCGCTGTTGATTGTGAATGTGGTTAGGTGGCTAGTGGATATGGGACCACTAGTTGTAGTTATTTATGTATATATATTATTTATTATTTATTAAAAAATAAAAAGGTCGGTCGTTTCATTTTGGTATCAGAGCCCTTACGGTTCTAGGTTTGGGTTCACTAGGTTTCTGTTGTGATGTTTGGGATTGCATGTCCTGATTGATTATGTGAGTTAGTCAATTGTGTGTGGCATGGAGTCCTAGAACATCCTCTTCGAGCCGACTGTGTGATTCACGGTGAGTTTATATTTCTGTGTTTAAATAGTAATTGTTTGCTTAGCCTTTTGTTCATGGTAGTGCAGATGGTTAGAGGTGATGTTGTGGCTGGTCGAGGTCGTGGACGTGGACGTGGTCGTGGATGCGGATGTGGTCGTGGTAGGGGCAGAGTCCCAGTGGTTAGTGTGACCGAGGACCAGAGTGTGACAGCTGAGGGTGTTGGTGAGTCGCAGGGTGATCCGGGGGATTCCGTGAGTGTGGCAGGAGGGGGCGGTGTTGATGCTCCAGTGGCCGGTGATGCTAGGGTCCCGGGTGTGGGAGTCCCAGCGGGTGGAGTCCCTGGTACTGACTTTGCGGCTCTGCTAGCACAGTTGGTAGCGCGGTTACCACCAGTGGTACCGGCTCAGGCTCAGGTAGTGCCACCAGTGGTGGCGGAGGAGCGGCAGCCAGTGGCGGAGGATCGGCAGCCAGTGGCTGCGGATGTGGGAGTCCATTCTCGTTATCTCAGCATGCTGACAAAGATGGGCCGTATTCGTACCGAGCAGTTTCCAGGAGGTGTAGATCCTACTGCGGCGGATGCATGGAGGGCGAGTGTGGAACGTAACTTCCATACTCTGAGATGCCCTGAGGAGTTTTGGGTGGACATAGGGGTTCATCATTTGGTTGGTGATGCTCAGATATGGTGGAGATCAGTGGCTGCTAGGAGGGTGCAGAGGGAGATGACTTGGGCGGACTTCATCTTGGAGTTCAACCGCAAGTACTTTCCTAGAGAGGCATTGGACCGGTTGGAGGTGCAGTTCCTTCAGTTATCTCAGGGGACGCTGTCAGTGCGGGAGCTGGTCTTGGAGTTCAGTCGACTTCTTTGTTATGGGGTTCGGGCTATGGAGCCTGAGGAGGCTCAGATCAGGAGGTTTTTGAGGGCTCTACGTGATGATTTGCGAGTTCACTGTAGAGGGCGGAGTTATGCTACGCGTGCAGAGCTGGTTGAGACTGCAGCAGAGATTGAGGAGGATATCCGGGCACAGTCAGTGGCGGTAGCTCCATCAGTTCAGCCTGGTAAGGCTTAGCAGCAGGGTGGTTCCAGCAGGGGCGGTAGGTCTGCACAGGGAACCAAGAGGAGGTGGGAGGCTACGCAGAAGCCGAGTGGTGCGAGTTGCTTCGGTTGTGGGAGCAAGGATCACAGGGTTGCTAGTTGTCCCAAGAGGAGTGCTCCGACGACAGGGCCTCGGGTATGTTATCATTGTAGGGAGACTGGGCACATCAGGCCTTTTTGTCCCAAGTTGCAGCCGGCAGCAGTGGCAGCGTTGCAGCAGGTGCAGCCTGGAGGTCAGCAGGTGGCACAGATTGAGCAAGTGCCACGGGTTTACACAACAGTAGAGACTGGTGGAACCAGTGCTGGGGTGATCACAGGTATATTTTCTGGTACTTAAACTTTGTGAATTTCAATAGGTTCATATTCTATATGTTTCCTGTGATAAAGTGTTAGGTTCTCAACACATGAGGTTTGTGTAGGGACTTTTTTGGTGGGCTGGTTTAAGTCCCATGTTATGTTTGATTCTGGAGCTTCACATAGCTTCATTACTCCAGAGTGTGCAGAGTGTGCGGGGATCAGCGGAGATCCTGGAGAGCGTGCAGGAGTTGTCAGAGTTGCGGGAGGAGAGTTCCTGAGAGTGATTGGACGAGCTAGAGGAATTGATATTCAGATCGCAGGAGAGTTGTGGCTAGCGGATTTGCTTATCAGCCCAGTGGAGTTGTATGATGTTATTCTCGGGATGGATTGGTTGCATCGGCAAAGGGTGCATTTGGATTGCCATCGGGGTAGAGTAGAGTTTGAGGGTTCATGAGGGAAGTTGGTTTTTCAGGGTATTAGACCGACTTGGGGGAGTCTCGTGATCTCAGCCATTCAGGCTGGGAAGATGATCGAGAAGGGCAGTGAGGCTTATCTGGTTACTATATCTATGCCAGAGTCAGTGGGGAAGTCTATGGTTAGCGGTATTCCAGTAGTGGAGGAGTTTGAGGATGTGTTTCAGTCTTTGCAGGGATTACCACCATCTCGGTCGGATCCTTTTACCATTGAACTGGAACCGGGGACGATGCCATTATCCAAGGCTCCTTGCAGAATGACTCCAGCAGAGATGGCAGAGCTGGAGAAGCAGCTAGAGGATTTATTGAGTAAAGGATTCATCCGTCCTAGTGTATCACCGTGGGGAGCGCCGGTGTTGTTTGTGAAAAAGAAGGATGGGAGTTTCAGGTTGTGCATTGATTATCGGGGTTTGAACCGGGTCACTGTGAAGAACAAGTATCCTCTTCCTAGGATCGATGAGTTGTTGGATCAGTTGAGGGGTGCTACTTGGTTCTCTAAGGTAGATCTGGCGTCGGGTTATCATCAGATACCGATAGATGAGGCAGATGTGAGGAAGACTGCTTTCAGGATGAGGTATGGGCACTATGAGTTTGTGGTGATGCCTTTCGGGTTGACTAACGCGCCAGCAGCGTTTATGAGATTGATGAACAGCGTGTTTCAGAAGTTTCTGGATGTGTCTGTCATCATTTTCATCGACGATATCCTGGTTTATTCTAAGAGTCCTGAGGAGCATGCAGTGCATTTGAGGGCAGTTATGGAGAAGCTGCGGGAGCAGAAGTTGTTTGCCAAGTTGAGGAAGTGTAGTTTTTGGCAGAGTGAGATGGGCTTTCTGGGTCACATTGTTTCTGCAGAGGGGGTTTCTGTGGATCCAGAGAAGATTCAGGCTATCAGAGATTGGCCTAGACCGCAGAATGCCACAGAGATTAGGAGTTTCCTTGGATTGGCAGGTTATTACAGGAGATTTGTGCAGGGGTTTGCAAGCAGAGCACGTCTTATGACTAAGTTGACAGGGAAGGATGTTCCTTTTTTCTGGTCAGAAGAGTGTGAGGAAGGCTTTGCAAGCCTGAAGGAGATGTTGACTACTGCGCCAGTGTTGGCTTTGCCTGAGCAGGGAGAACCCTATGTGGTTTATACAGATGCATCTATAATTGGTTTGGGGTGTGTTCTGATGCAGCGTGGGAAGGTGATTGCCTATGCTTCGCGGCAGTTGCAGGTGCATGAAGGCAACTATCCTACTCATGATTTGGAGATGGGTGCTGTAGTTTTTGCCCTGAAGATTTGGAGATCTTAACTTTATGGTGCAAAGGTACAGGTGTTTACATATCATAAGAGCCTGAAGTATATATTCACTCAGTCTGAAGGTGATTGGTGGGGGAGAATTGTAAACTCCGCGAACCAAAAATTGGTTTTTGGGGATGGGTGTCGATCGACACCAAGGGGGTGTCGGTCAACACCACTAATTTTCTAGTTCGACCAGTTCGATTTAATTATCGATTTGGACCGGGTTGGTTTAGGAAAAACCATTAAACCGAGATATTTAAGTGTGTGGTCGACCAGAAGGGTTTTGGGAAGTTTTCTCTTGTCGCCGTTTAACGTTTTTGAGAGAAAAAGGAAGAGAAAGAGAGTTCTTGAGATTTTGGTGAGACTGGTGAGATTCCTTGCTGTTCTTGAGAGATCTAAGGCTGGGAAGGTGCTAGAAGCTTGCTAGGAGTGAGGGATTCGTTTTTATTGGTCAGAATCTTCCTACAGAGAGGTGAGTGCATGACCATGGCTAATGTAAGCCTTTGATTCCCTTGTTCTTGCTTGTTTGTTGCTTGTTTGTGTGTTTCTCTTGCTGGGATTGGTTGATACAGGTTCCTACGGAGGTATAAGGCTTGGGTTTTGAGTATTGGACGATTTGGAGGAGATTTGGGAGCGAGATTCGACTCTCGACTTCGTGCGGATCACGGTTGCAGAGGGAGTGTCGATCGATACCACTTGGTGTCGGTCGACACCAGCAAATTGGGCATCGATCGACACTGTGGGGTAGTGTCGGTCGACACCAAGGCCAGTGTCGGTCGACACTCGGCTGGTGTCGGTCGACACCTCCCTTCCAGCGAGACGATGTTTGATTTCCTGGTTTGTGTGTTTTGTTTGTTGCTTGTTTGGAACTTTGGAATCATTGTTGCTTGTGTGTATAGCCCAGTAGATGGGAGGATTTCCTCACTGAGTGTTTATCAAATACTCATGCATCTCAATATGTGTTTGTGGTGCAGGTAAAGGCAAAGTGTGATCGTGGAATCAAGGCGATGAAGAGGAGGATGTTCTAGTGGTTCGCTTGGTTGTCTGGCTTCTGTTAGGTTGCTAGAGTTGAGTCCTAGAACATTGTTTAGGATTGCTGGTTATTTGATTGATGCTGTTTGGATCATTAGTTTGTGATTGGAATTAATACTGGTTGTTATTTTATTGAATATTTATTGGTTTGTTATTCCGCTGTTGATTGTGAATGTGGTTAGGTGGCTAGTGGGTATGGGACCACTAGTTGTAGTTATTTATGTATATATATTATTTATTATTTATTAAAAAAAAAGGTCGGTCGTTTCATAATAACTATGTAACAACCTTCACTATGTGCATGATAAATTTATTTCAGTAAATTATTATGAGTAAAATTATTATTTGAGATCCAGGACTTGTTTAAGTAGAACAAACTAAAGATATTTTTTGTTTTCTTTCAAATTTGTGTTTATGTCATGTAAAAATATATTTTACCCGTGGAATATTTGAATGTAAAAACAAATTTGAACGTGGTGAAGAAATTTTTGATAAAATATTACCATTTATGGCAATATGTCTTTTATGTTTTTAAAAATCAAATTCAACTTTATGTTTTATACAGTAACTAAATCAAATGCTAACATTCTCACAATAAAATAGAATTAAATCTAAATTTTCAGTGACTAATTCACATACAATGGAGAAAATTAACATAAATTGAGTAAAATATAATGGGTCACCAAGATATAAATTGAGTAAAATATAATTGAGTAAAATTAACATAAATTAACTAATTGATTGTGAATTTGTCGCAAAGATATTTTCCTTGTTCACCAATATTTTTTGCGATTTGATATCACAACTAATCATCACAGTAAACTCTATAAATACCATGGTTATATTTCAATGAAAATGCACAATCTCAAGCGAGCTACTTTATGTTTGTTTATTGATTGTTGCTTTGTATTTTACATAAGTCCATGTCTTAATTGTTTTTGTAGGTGAGTCATTGTTTCTGATTATTAGCAACTATAATAAATAATTTTTTTTATTTTCTTTCTAGATGGCCAAATCGTTAGCATTGGGGAGTGGACTTGCTTAAAGCGAACAACAATCCAGCTAATAAATCAATATATATATATATATATATATATTTTGTCAAACACATTTCATTAAAACTAGGTAATATTCCATGCATGCGCGAATTATTGTATTAATATGTTAATTTATTTTAGTTTCTGTAATTTTTTTAATAAAGTTTTTTAAAATGGTATTTCTGAAAAGTGGAATTGAAAAAGATGCATTTTTGAAATTCTCCCTAAAAATACATATATAACAAATAAATTTTTTAAATGTCAATGATACACTTTATTTATTCAAATCTTATAGTATCAAAACATACCACTTATTTAAAAATATTGTTAATGATAAAAATAAAAATTTATTATGATATTCAAAATTTACCTAAAACATTTAATAATTAAATTCCAAAATTATTTTTTAAGTATCAATTAAATATATTTTCTATAAAATCATATGAAATATAAGATAAATCTAACAAAATATATAAGCACCCTCTTACCATGAGTTTTGAACCAATGTAAAAACAAAAACAAAACAAAATATTTAAAATTTGAGATATGGTGGATGATGATGTGATAATGGTTATTTATATGATTTTTTACATTTCTAAAATAAATTAATTAGAGGAGTTACAATTATGATTTATAGTGTGTTTGAATGAAAATAAATGGAAAATAGTCAATTCATAATTTATATAATTTCAGTTACAATTTAGTAGTAAAATGTAGATTTAAAGTATAGATTAATATACATTACTAGGATTTCACCCGCGGTACACCGCGAGACTGAATTATAAATTATTGTATTTTAAATAATAATTTTTAATTTATTTAATTTTTAAATTCTCAATTAATTAACTTTTTGTCTAATTAATTTAGAATTTTGTTTAGAATTGTTTTTCTTCTTCTTACGTTTTAGAAAGTTTATAACTTAATTACATTAAATTTGTTATTAGATAGAATATAAAATTTTAAATTTGTTTTGTTCTCTAGAATTAAAGAGGGGTATATACTATATAGTATGTTAGTGTATATTTTTATGTGTATATATTTTTTTTTGGAATATTAAGAATATGTTATAGTATGTGTAATATTTTGTAGATTATATACTAAATAATTTATAAGTTAATTTTTAAAACTATGATTACAAATCTATAGTATATATGAGATAAACTAATAGTTTTATTGTTGGTTGTATAGTCCAAACCCGCCATGCTAGGCGGGTCAGACAATATGTTCAAAGATTTTTAATCCGCAAAAACTCATCATACGAAACCTGTGAAAGTAAAAATTAGTTTTAAATATGTAATAAAAATAAAAGTAAAAATCTGTGAGCAAGCAATATCTTTTATATTTTATTATTATTTCTCGAATAAGATATCAAATTGAATGGTAAATACGTTTGTTACCTTTTAAAATCATAAATTTTTTTTAAATGATTGTTTAAATTCAGAATTTATGTAGAACAATTACACCAAAATTAATAGCATTTGCTCCTATAACAATTAACCGAATTTATGTAAAACACTTAGTTTCTACAAACAATCTAAATTGTATGGAAAGTTTATTAGAATTCTCTTCTCAAATTAAATTTGTTTTCTTTAATTAATCAAATTTCTGTAATTTCCGATTGTGTAGGAAATTTGTGTATGAAGAAAATATTGTTTTGTAAAATTAGAAAATTAATATTAATTAAATTAGTTATAAACTTAATACTTAATGTTAAAGGGAGTGGTTCTGATTGTTTTGGAAATTTATTTAGGATGAGAAATCTTGTTTTCAAAAACAGAAACTTAATATTAATTAATTAAATGAAAAACAAATTAATAATTAATACCAATGGCATGCTTGTAAATAGGTATGAACTTCAGGATTTATTTTATAAATGTCTCCAAAAATGTATACATAGATTACATTTTTATTTAATTATAAATAAATAATATTTTAAAAAAATTAAATGCTAAATGGACCAATAAAAAGAGAGTGAAACACCGAACTATTCTATCTGTTTTGCATTCTGATAATCCAACCGTTCTTACTGTATTCGTGGATGTGGTAAACTTAGGCCATGAATGGTGACATATCAAGTGTCTAATTGGAAGTGTGGTTTTCAAAAAACTGAATTTTACACTATTCAGAAAACAACAACGTAATTTGCGTTATTTAAGAAAGAGAAAAACATCTGTTTGCGTTTTTTAAGGAAGTAATTCAACTCAAGGACCGCACTTTGTTATGACTCACCAATTAGCTAGCGGTTTTGTGGTTTTATGATTTTATGTTATACCAACTAGTCAAAAACGTGCAGTTAAATACCTTAAATCTTCGTCACTTCTTCTTCATCATTGAAGAATCCTATACTCTAGAGGCAAAGTGTGATCGTGGAATCAAGGCGATGAAGAGGAGGATGTTCTAGTGGTTCGCTTGGTTGTCTGGCTTCTGTTAGGTTGCTAGAGTTGAGTCCTAGAACATTGTTTAGGATTGCTGGTTATTTGATTGATGCTGTTTGGATCATTAGTTTGTGATTGGAATTAATATTGGTTGTTATTTTATTGAATATTTATTGGTTTGTTATTCCGCTGTTGATTGTGAATGTGGTTAGGTGGCTAGTGGGTATGGGACCACTAGTTGTAGTTATTTATGTATATATATTATTTATTATTTATTAAAAAAAAAGGTCGGTCGTTTCATAATAACTATGTAACAACCTTCACTATGTGCATGATAAATTTATTTCAGTAAATTATTATGAGTAAAATTATTATTTGAGATCCAGGACTTGTTTAAGTAGAACAAACTAAAGATATTTTTTGTTTTCTTTCAAATTTGTGTTTATGTCATGTAAAAATACATTTTACCCGTGGAATATTTGAATGTAAAAACAAATTTGAACGTGGTGAAGAAATTTTTGATAAAATATTACCATTTATGGCAATATGTCTTTTATGTTTTTAAAAATCAAATTCAACTTTATGTTTTATACAGTAACTAAATCAAATGCTAACATTCTCACAATAAAATAGAATTAAATCTAAATTTTCAGTGACTAATTCACATACAATGGAGAAAATTAACATAAATTGAGTAAAATATAATGGGTCACCAAGATATAAATTGAGTAAAATATAATTGAGTAAAATTAACATAAATTAACTAATTGATTGTGAATTTGTCGCAAAGATATTTTCCTTGTTCACCAATATTTTTTGCGATTTGATATCACAACTAATCATCACAGTAAACTCTATAAATACCATGGTTATATTTCAACGAAAATGCACAATCTCAAGCGAGCTACTTTATGTTTGTTTATTGATTGTTGCTTTGTATTTTACATAAGTCCATGTCTTAATTGTTTTTGTAGGTGAGTCATTGTTTCTGATTATTAGCAACTATAATAAATAATTTTTTTTATTTTCTTTCTAGATGGCCAAATCGTTAGCATTGGGGAGTGGACTTGCTTAAAGCGAACAACAATCCAGCTAATAAATCAATATATATATATATATATATATATATATTTTGTCAAACACATTTCATTAAAACTAGGTAATATTCCATGCATGCGCGAATTATTGTATTAATATGTTAATTTATTTTAGTTTCTGTAATTTTTTTAATAAAGTTTTTTAAAATGGTATTTCTGAAAAGTGGAATTGAAAAAGATGCATTTTTGAAATTCTCCCTAAAAATACATATATAACAAATAAATTTTTTAAATGTCAATGATACACTTTATTTATTCAAATCTTATAGTATCAAAACATACCACTTATTTAAAAATATTGTTAATGATAAAAATAAAAATTTATTATGATATTCAAAATTTACCTAAAACATTTAATAATTAAATTCCAAAATTATTTTTTAAGTATCAATTAAATATATTTTCTATAAAATCATATGAAATATAAGATAAATCTAACAAAATATATAAGCACCCTCTTACCATGAGTTTTGAACCAATGTAAAAACAAAAAAAAAACAAAATATTTAAAATTTGAGATATGGTGGATGATGATGTGATAATGGTTATTTATATGATTTTTTACATTTCTAAAATAAATTAATTAGAGGAGTTACAATTATGATTTATAGTGTGTTTGAATGAAAATAAATGGAAAATAGTCAATTCATAATTTATATAATTTCAGTTACAATTTAGTAGTAAAATGTAGATTTAAAGTATAGATTAATATACATTACTAGGATTTCACCCACGGTACACCGCGAGACTGAATTATAAATTATTGTATTTTAAATAATAATTTTTAATTTATTTAATTTTTAAATTCTCAATTAATTAACTTTTTGTCTAATTAATTTAGAATTTTGTTTAGAATTGTTTTTCTTCTTCTTACGTTTTAGAAAGTTTATAACTTAATTACATTAAATTTGTTATTAGATAGAATATAAAATTTTAAATTTGTTTTGTTCTCTAGAATTAAAGAGGGGTATATACTATATAGTATGTTAGTGTATATTTTTATGTGTATATATTTTTTTTTGGAATATTAAGAATATGTTATAGTATGTGTAATATTTTGTAGATTATATACTAAATAATTTATAAGTTAATTTTTAAAACTATGATTACAAATCTATAGTATATATGAGATAAACTAATAGTTTTATTGTTGGTTGTATAGTCCAAACCCGCCATGCTAGGCGGGTCAGACAATATGTTCAAAGATTTTTAATCCGCAAAAACTCATCATACGAAACCTGTGAAAGTAAAAATTAGTTTTAAATATGTAATAAAAATAAAAGTAAAAATCTGTGAGCAAGCAATATCTTTTATATTTTATTATTATTTCTCGAATAAGATATCAAATTGAATGGTAAATACGTTTGTTACCTTTTAAAATCATAAATTTTTTTTTAAATGATTGTTTAAATTCAGAATTTATGTAGAACAATTACACCAAAATTAATAGCATTTGCTCCTATAACAATTAACCGAATTTATGTAAAACACTTAGTTTCTACAAACAATCTAAATTGTATGGAAAGTTTATTAGAATTCTCTTCTCAAATTAAATTTGTTTTCTTTAATTAATCAAATTTCTGTAATTTCCGATTGAGTAGGAAATTTGTGTATGAAGAAAATATTGTTTTGTAAAATTAGAAAATTAATATTAATTAAATTAGTTATAAACTTAATACTTAATGTTAAAGGGAGTGGTTCTGATTGTTTTGGAAATTTATTTAGGATGAGAAATCTTGTTTTCAAAAACAGAAACTTAATATTAATTAATTAAATGAAAAACAAATTAATAATTAATACCAATGGCATGCTTGTAAATAGGTATGAACTTCAGGATTTATTTTATAAATGTCTCCAAAAATGTATACATAGATTACATTTTTATTATAGATTACATTTTTTTTTTTTTTTTTTTTTTTTTTATTATTTATTATTAACCAAGGTTTAGAGTTTCTCGTTCGCCCTAGCCGCTCCTCTCTGGCACATTCCCCAAGGTTGCTTTCTCCGGCGGCGTCGATCCCGATCGGCGCCGCTGGGACATCGATCCGTCTTCTCCATGCTCTCCTCTTTCTTCTAAGCCTGTTCTCTGTCTGGTTCTATGGTGAACGCGCCGGAGGTTCATCGATTCTCTTCTCTGTGACTCCGGTCATGCGACAGCTTCAATCGCCCACCTTTCCCCCGTCTCTTCCGGTGGTTGCTCTTAGCGAGGTGATTCTCACGAGCTTCCAGCCTTTCAAAGTCAGATCTGAGACTTCTCAAAGCCCTTGTATTCTTGTCGTCCGTCCTTGTCCTGCCCCATTGAAGTCAACCTCATCATCTCTCTGCTCCTCGGATCTAGATCCCCTCACCAAGCTGGTTGTTTGGTCGCAGCTGGACAGGAGCTCTGTGTTGACGCCGAAACCGTACAAGACCTCGACAAGACCCCGAGACCCAACCTCTGCGCCTCATGAGTTCAGGTCTATTTCAAATCCTTGTTTGTATTCGCGTAGTTTATTCTTGGATCGATTAATGAAGTCAGTTGTCCGAAGACTGCAACTGCAACATAATCGAACATGGATACTATGTTGTTGCAAAGAGCCTTTGAGAACCTTGCCCTTAGATTTGGTTAGGGTCACTACATATTACTACATGATTTTAAGTAGGTCTGGCATTATGATCTTGGCCCGATGGAGCCATGGTTACCGGTACCTCTTGAAACTACCCTCTCTGTTTCAGCTGTTCTCTGAATTACATCAAGTACCAAGCTGCTGTATATGCTCTGAAACTAGAAGTTCTGGGACCATCGGCATTATGATCTTCTCTCCATGGAGAGGAGATTACCGAATCGTCCCCATCCTCCTCTATGTATCTTCCGTGAGCCATGAATCTTGTCAACTTCAATGTACCAACGTCCGGAAGTTTGTTCCCCTTTGTCACTGTCTTGAGAACCTCGGCATTATGACCATTGCTTCAAGGAGTGTGGTTACCGAATCCTCTCCAAGCATGACATTACCAAACCTAATCCCCCAATCACTCTCCTTGCCCCTGAGCAGATCAAACCATCTTGTCTCCCGGCTATGGAAACCTCTTCAACGTCCCAATGTCTTTGTGATAAGGACCATTCATCACATTACCGCTGTTTCTGCGAATGTGTCCTCGGATCATCCTGAGCTAGCTTGTGGTTTGGTGCTCCTTTGCTCAAGCCTTCAATATCTCTGGTTTATGATTGCCGAGCTATCTATCTGTACCTTTTATGCTTTTAGTTGTTTTCAAGTTTGGTCGTTGAACCCTCTAAACCCTTGTAACTTTGCTACTTTGATTGGTTAAATGGAAGTAAGCTCTGTTGTGTTTCAAAAAAAAAAAAAAAAAAAAAAAGATTACATTTTTATTTAATTATAAATAAATAATATTTTAAAAAAATTAAATGCTAAATGGACCAATAAAAAGAGAGTGAAACACCGAACTATTCTATCTGTTTTGCATTCTGATAATCCAACCGTTCTTACTGTATTCGTGGATGTGGTAAACTTAGGCCATGAATGGTGACATATCAAGTGTCTAATTGGAAGTGTGGTTTTCAAAAAACTGAATTTTACACTATTCAGAAAACAACAACGTAATTTGCGTTATTTAAGAAAGAGAAAAACATCTGTTTGCGTTTTTTAAGGAAGTAATTCAACTCAAGGACCGCACTTTGTTATGACTCACCAATTAGCTAGCGGTTTTGTGGTTTTATGATTTTATGTTATACCAACTAGTCAAAAACGTGCAGTTAAATACCTTAAATCTTCGTCACTTCTTCTTCATCATTGAAGAATCCTATACTCTAGAGGCAAAGTGTGATCGTGGAATCAAGGCGATGAAGAGGAGGATGTTCTAGTGGTTCGCTTGGTTGTCTGGCTTCTGTTAGGTTGCTAGAGTTGAGTCCTAGAACATTGTTTAGGATTGCTGGTTATTTGATTGATGTTGTTTGGATCATTAGTTTGTGATTGGAATTAATACTGGTTGTTATTTTATTGAATATTTATTGGTTTGTTATTCCGCTGTTGATTGTGAATGTGGTTAGGTGGCTAGTGGGTATGGGACCACTAGTTGTAGTTATTTATGTATATATATTATTTATTATTTATTAAAAAAAAAGGTCGGTCGTTTCATAATAACTATGTAACAACCTTCACTATGTGCATGATAAATTTATTTCAGTAAATTATTATGAGTAAAATTATTATTTGAGATCCAGGACTTGTTTAAGTAGAACAAACTAAAGATATTTTTTGTTTTCTTTCAAATTTGTGTTTATGTCATGTAAAAATACATTTTACCCGTGGAATATTTGAATGTAAAAACAAATTTGAACGTGGTGAAGAAATTTTTGATAAAATATTACCATTTATGGCAATATGTCTTTTATGTTTTTAAAAATCAAATTCAACTTTATGTTTTATACAGTAACTAAATCAAATGCTAACATTCTCACAATAAAATAGAATTAAATCTAAATTTTCAGTGACTAATTCACATACAATGGAGAAAATTAACATAAATTGAGTAAAATATAATGGGTCACCAAGATATAAATTGAGTAAAATATAATTGAGTAAAATTAACATAAATTAACTAATTGATTGTGAATTTGTCGCAAAAATATTTTCCTTGTTCACCAATATTTTTTGCGATTTGATATCACAACTAATCATCACAGTAAACTCTATAAATACCATGGTTATATTTCAACGAAAATGCACAATCTCAAGCGAGCTACTTTATGTTTGTTTATTGATTGTTGCTTTGTATTTTACATAAGTCCATGTCTTAATTGTTTTTGTAGGTGAGTCATTGTTTCTGATTATTAGCAACTATAATAAATAATTTTTTTTATTTTCTTTCTAGATGGCCAAATCGTTAGCATTGGGGAGTGGACTTGCTTAAAGCGAACAACAATCCAGCTAATAAATCAATATATATATATATATATATATATATATATATATATATATATATATTTTGTCAAACACATTTCATTAAAACTAGGTAATATTCCATGCATGCGCGAATTATTGTATTAATATGTTAATTTATTTTAGTTTCTGTAATTTTTTTAATAAAGTTTTTTAAAATGGTATTTCTGAAAAGTGGAATTGAAAAAGATGCATTTTTGAAATTCTCCCTAAAAATACATATATAACAAATAAATTTTTGAAGAAAATGGTTTGGTGCTCCTTTTTGAAGATACTTCCTCAAAATCCCCAAACCCTATTATCGAAAACATAAATCCACAATAGAAGTCACTGTGAAAGAACATTAGCAAAAGTCGATTCGTACACATACGTTTAGTTTCAAACAGAGTTCGATGAATTTTGTTAACCTATTGCTATTGTACTTTCAAATCCAAAAGAATAAAACAAAAAATAATAAAGGAAATTAAAGTGGAATGCCTAGACCCTTGCGCTACTTCTCCTTCACTGTATTTATGATCGATTGATTGATTTAGCTGGAACTCACAGGAACTTGATCACCGAGTTATTGGAACTTCAAGGAGAGTATAATCTCACACAAAGAACACAAAGGTAAAGACTCTAACTCTCTTGGCTCCTTTTAACTCTTCGCTGCTCTTTTTTAATCCCTCTCTCAGTGTTTCTCTGTTTTTCCTTCAAAGTGCTATGCTCTCTTAATTATGGCTATCTTGTTGTTTCTTTAGTCATAAGCATTCAATAACCAAACCTTATAACGTCCTCTGCTATTTTTTTTACTCTTCGTTACAAGAATTAAAAATTACTACAGAATAAGCAATAAGTTTCAAGTTCAACTAAAGATAAATACAAGACAAAAAAAAAAGATATCTTATTATATACAGCTTGATGTCAAAGTTACTCAAAAAAAAAAAAAGTAAAAATTCAACACTTACCACAAAAAGGTTCTATATAAAAGTAAAATAGAAAAAAAAATTATTTAGAATCTTTTAAAGAAAAAAAAAATCTTTGTAAACTTCCAAATGTAAAACAAAAGTTTTGTTTTTAACTGTTATAAGAATACTAGGACTCAGAGCCCCTGTGATGTCGCGGGGGAAGTATGTTTTTTTTCTAAAAAATATATTGTTTAAAATATTATAAATATATTTATGAAATATTTATACGAAGAATTATGGTAAAGAGGTACAATTAAAAAATCATTATGACAAAGTGATCCTAACTGAGAATATTAAACTAATGGTTATAACGAGTAAATGTAATTTTATTAAGTAACTATAACTAAAAATAAATTTAATAATGAGTAAAATTGTATCAACGAAAAATTAAAATTAAAATACACAACTCTTAAAAACAAAATAAAAATAATTTTTAATATTAAAATAGTTTTTAACAAAAAGTTATGATAAATAGACGCAACTGTAACTTCTATATTAAGTTTTATTAAATTTCTATATTACTATAATCATTTTTAAAATTTTAGTTAAATTATAGAATAATATTGAATATTAGATATTAATATTCAAATTATTTAGATTCAACATAAAATAGAAAATTTGTTTCAATGAACAATGATTTATTAGTTATTGATGAAGAGACAAATATATAGAGAGTTCAAAAGTTATGATAATTTAAATAGACACACCTATTAGAACGAAAATTTGTGATGAAAAAATCTGAATAAAATATAGTGAAAAGACATAACTCTACAATGAACAAATACAACTGTTTGAATTTAAAAAAAAAAACCAATTTTTTACAATAAAGTACTACGAAAAGTCGCAATTGTTGTTCTCATTTATTCAGATTGTTATTATTGTTTTAAATATTAAAAAAAATTAACGAAAAGTTACGATAAATAGACGCAACTGACATAACTCTACAATGAACAAATACAACTGTTTGAATTTAAAAAAAAAAACCAATTTTTTACAATAAAGTACTACGAAAAGTCGCAATTGTTGTTCTCATTTATTCAGATTGTTATTATTGTTTTAAATATTAAAAAAAATTAACGAAAAGTTACGATAAATAGACGCAACTGTAAATTCTATATTAAGTTGTGTTAAATTTCTTTATTGAGATAATCATTTCTAAAATTGTAGTTAGATTATATAATAACTTTGAATATTAGATATTAATATTTAATTATTTAGATTCAACATAAAATGAAAAATTTGTTTCAATGAACTTGTTAGTTAGTGATGAAGAGACAAATATAAAGAGAGTTCAAAAAGCATGATTATTTAAATAGACAGACCTATTAAAACGAAAAGTTGTGATGAAAAAATATAAATAAAATATATTTAAAAGACACAACTCTTAATGAACAGATACAACCTTCTGAATTAAAACAAACAAATAAAAATATTTTTTTACGAAAAGGTACTACGAAAAATCGCAACTGTTGTGTCTGCTATTGATTATACCTACAAACTCATATAAACTGTTTTTAAATAGAAGACATCTATATTACCATATTCAAAAGTCAAATCCAAAAGCTCACTATATAATCCATCTAACTCTAGGTATTTTTCATTACTTTTATATATAAAATTAACTTAAAGTTTTAAATTAGATTCATCATTCCAAAAATCTTTTGTTAAATCAAGAATTGGAAGAATTTTTTTACTTTTAAAAGAATGAATGCTAGAGAATAATTTAGAGAGCTGTAGAAACCGCTGAGATTGAAATTTTATATTATTTTGTGTCATGGCAAAAAAATGAAAACAGTTCAAACAGACAAATATATATAGATTTCAAAAGATACGAATATTCAAATAGAAACAACTGTACAATGAACAGTTGCAACTTTACAAAAAACTGTTACAATGAACAATCGCAACTGTTTGTAGCAATTTAAATTTTCTACAGATTTTTTTGAAAAATTATCCAAAAGGTACGATTGAAAAAAACAACCTTTGGTGGCATTTATTCGGATTTCTATTATATATAGATTAGTATAATTACTTCATTAATGAAACAACCCTTCCCGTTTTTTTTTTTTTTTAATACTATAATTTACTAGTGGTCCCATACCCACTAACATCCTAACAACAATCAATAACCGCGGATAACCAAGAAAAACAATTTCCATTAAACCAATAAGAATTCCAACAACAATAATCCAATAACCAATAATGCAATAACAGAGATCCAACATCCTACAATGCTCTATCATCTCAATACTAGCAACCTAACAATAGCCAGACCACAATCAATCAAGCCTCTAGAACATACTCCTCCTCATCGCCTTTGATTCCACGATCACACTTTTTCTTTACCTGCACACCACAAACAACAATTGAGATGCGTAAGTATTATCACAAATACTTAGTGAGGCCATCCACCCATCTACTAGGTTATACACACAAGCATATGAGACCCTCAAGTTTAAGCAAGCAAACAAAACACAAGCAATACATCAAACCAGGAAAAACAAGTCTCGGATGAGATTGGTGTCGACCGATGCTACAAGGGAGGTGCCGATCGATGCTACAAACACGGGTGTCGATCGATGCTATACAGTGTCGACCGATGCCTTGCGAAATGGTTTCGACCGATGCTTCATAGTGTCGATTGATGCCTCTTCTGCAGACACGATCTGCGCGAACACGAACGTCGATCTCTCCTTCCAATTCATCTCGAAACCGTCTCAAACTCACCCAATTACCTCGGAAACCTCTGGGAATCAAGAAAACAACAAACCCAAGCAACAAAACAACACAAACAACAAAGAAAACACCCAACAAGAGAGATCTCATGCTTAGATCAACCATGGTCAAGCACTCACCTCGAAAACAAGAAGATTGGATTGAGAAACGATGGAATCAACACCTCCAGAAGCTTCTCCTTCGTTCCCAGCAACAGCTAACACTCCTACAGCCTCAGACCTCTCCCAAATCACCAAGAACAAGCCCAGAACAAAAATCATAGAACGTTTTTTCTCCTTTCTCTCTTTTTCTCACTTAAAGGCGACCAAAAGAGACTTTCCAAAACCCTTAATTCGTCTTAGACACTTATAAACACGATTAAGGATTTTAATTGAACCAAACCGAACCAAACAGCAATTAAAATAATCCCGACCAAACCGGAAACACATGGTGTCGATCGATACACCAAGGGTGTCGATCGACACCCACACCAAAACCACAAAAATTGGTTCGCGGATGTTACAATTCTCCCCCACCAATAAGGATTCGTCCTCGAATCCCGCAACACCGTCCATCCGTCAAGGACCTCCGTGCCACCGTCAACATGGCCTGCACGTCCTCCGACCGGACTAATCACCGTCAGCCAAGGTTTCCCGTGCCCTGTCGCAACAGCCCGCACACCTCCGACTGAACCATGAGGTCTCCCTCTAGCCAATATACTCGCATCAAAGACACTATTTGCTCACAACTCGGTGCTTCCTCCGTCCGTGGTCGCAACCAACGAATCATGCCGGCTCGCTATCAGGCCAACCGCGTTAAGCTACGGCATCCAGGAAGTCACTCACACACACTCCCCCCGCTCTCGGGTCGCAACCCTCGAGACATACCGGCTCACTGCCGAGCCTCGGCTCACAGCTACGGTATCCAGGGAGTCCTAAATATCTCGCTCTTGGGTCGTCACCATCGAGCGCGCTCTCGGATCGTAATCCGAAGCATCATACCACTCCAACTCTCTAGTCACAAAGTCCATCGAGCTATCGGTATCACATGAGTTGGGCCCACACGGCCTTGAGCAAAACAAATCTGATGCCAACGAGTATCTCCCGGCTAAATCTACCTCAACATTGTCCACAAAATTTTCCCCTTTTAGAAACTTTCTAATTCTGGAAACCTTCCTTTTGTGGAAACTTTCTATTTATGGAAACTTCCAAAAATAGTAACCCGAGCTATTTCTCTTTTTCCCATGACAACAACAGTCAACATAAAGAAAAAATACTCATCTTATTAATCTCAAAAATTTCATAATCGTTACAACCTTAACGAAAATACAACAGAAAAATAAGATACAATAATCCAATTCATCAACCCGCATCCCGAGCACCACCTCATCTTGGTACTTAGTCGCACAACCAACCACCCCTAAGCGACCAAGTATCAAGAGAGATGGGCTGCAATACTCCTTACCTGCTCCAGCCACGGACTACAACTCGGACCCGGCTAGACAAGCTCAAGTCGCGACCTGCTTCTCAAACTACTTCTTAAACCTTGCCTTCTTCCTCGCCTCGGGCTCCCAAGTCTGCTCCTCTACTCCATCACAGTCCCACATGACTCTCATCAAAGGAATCTTCTTCTTCCGAAGTTCCTTGTCTCTCCTCCCTAGTACCCTCAACGGTCTCGCCTCCAACGGCATGTTGGGTTGAAGATCCTCAGGAATCTTAGGTAACAACTGATCACCCTCGTGAAGACACTTCCTCAGCATCGACACATGAAATACCTTGTGGAACGCACGCATAACCTCAGGCAACTCCAGCTGGTATGCCACTGGCCCCACCCGCTCTACCACTCTGAACGGACCCATGTACCTCAGACTCAACTTAGTCTCTGTTAATGACCTGTTCGGACCCTGCAACATGGCCATCTTAAGATACACTCTATCACCAACCTGAAACTCAAGATCCTTTCTCCTCCTATTAGCATAACTCTTCTGCCGATCCTGAGCCTCCTTCATGTTCAGCCTCAGAACCCGAATCTTCTCCGAGGTCTCGTGAACAAAATCCGCACCATATATGCTCCTCTCCCCCACCTGAGTCCAACATAATGGTGTATGACACGGCCTCCCATACAAATCCTCATAAGGAGCCATCCCAATACTAGCCTGATAGATGTTGTTGTAAGCAAACTCCACCAAGCTCAAATGATCTGTCCAATGACCACCCCAGTCCAACACGCACATCCTCAGTAAATCCTCCAGAATCTGGATCGTCCTCTCTGACTGACCGTCCGTCTGAGGATGGAATCTCTATCTCTGCCCATCTCTGCCTAAAACTCTCTCCAGAACACCAAGGTGAACTTGGAATCTCTATCAGACACAATACTAGCAGGCACACCATGCGATCTGACTATCTCCCTCACGTACTTCTTGGCCAAAACCGCTGCTCCATCAGTTTTCTTGATGGCCAGAAAATGCGCAGACTTAGTCAAATGGTCCACAATGACCCAAACCGAATCATACGTCCTCGACATAGGCAAACCCACCACGAAGTCCATCGTGATAAAATCCCACTTCCACTCTGGGATGGGCAAACACTGTAATAATCCACCAGGAACCTGATGCTCCGCCTTCACTAGTTGGCAAGTGTCACACTTCGCCACCCAGTCAGCTACGTCCTTCTTCATCCCGACCCAGTGATAATACCGCTTGAGGTCACGGTACATCTTGGTCGCCCCTGGATGAATAGAGAACTTGCTCGAATGAGCCTCTCTCAGTATCTCCTGCCTCAACTCCTCACCCTTGGGCACACAAACTCGACCATGCACAAGGATAGTACCATTAGCAGAAACCTGATACTCTAAACCCGTAGCCTTAGAGGCATTCACTAGCCCCTCATCGCTCTCCTGAGCTAACCGTACTCTGCTCAACAAATCTGCTTGATCAGCTGCCTCCAAACCCAAAGGCTCCTGTGAGATAGCACACAAACTCAATGCACTAATCTCACCTACCAACGCCTCCATATCTTGCTCCTGAGCCGAAGCCGCCTGCTTCCGACTCAAGGCATCTGCAACCAGGTTAGCTTTACCAGGATGGTAAGCTATGTCCAAATCATAATCCGCTACTAACTCCATCCAACGCCTCTGCCTCAAATTTAGCTCAGGCTGAGTAAAAATGTACTTCAGACTCTTGTGATCTGTAAATACCTGTACCTTCCCACCATACAGATAAGATCTCCAAATCTTCAGAGCAAAAATCACTGCTTCCATCTCCAAATCATGAGTAGGATAGTTAGCTTCATGTTTCCGCAACTGCCGCGAACTATAGGCTATAACCTTCCCCTGCTGCGTAAGCACACAACCCAACCCCACTCCAGAAGCATCTGTATACACAACATAAGGCTCATTCTGCTCAGGCAGTGCTAACACCGGCGTGGTAGTCAACATCTGCTTGAGGCTTGCAAAGCTCGCCTCACACTCCGGTGACCACACAAATGGAACCTCCTTCCCTGTAAACCTAGTCATCGGCTGTGCCATACTTGCAAAACCCCAAACAAACCTCCTGTAGTAACCTGCTAACCCCAGGAAACTCTGAATCTCAGTGGCACTCTGCAGCCTCGGCCACTCCCTAATGGACTGAATCTTCTCTGGATCCACTGAAACTCCCTCAGCTGTAACAATGTGACCCAAGAACCCCATCTCACGCTGCCAGAAACTGCACTTACTCAGCTTAGCAAACAACTTCTGCTCCTGCAGCTTCCCCAGAACTGCTCTCAGATGTACTGCATGCTCCTCAGAACTCTTAGAAAATACCAGAATGTCGTCGATGAAGATGATGACTGACTCGTCCAGAAACTCCTGGAACACGCTGTTCATCAATCTTATAAACGCAGCTGGCGCGTTAGTCAACCCGAAAGGCATCACCACAAACTCATAATGCCCATACCTCGTCCTAAAAGCCGTCTTCCTCACTTCTTCCTCATGTATCGGAATCTGATGATAACCTGAAGCCAAGTCGATCTTGGAGAACCAAGTAGCACCCCTCAACTGATCCAACAACTCATCAATCCTCGGGAGAGGGTACTTGTTCTTCACAGTAACTCGGTTCAAACCCCGATAGTCGATACACAACCGAAAACTCCCGTCCTTCTTCTTAACAAACAGCACCGGAGCTCCCCACGGTGAACAACTAGGACGGATAAAACCCTTACTCAACAAATCCTCCATCTGCTTCTTCAGCTCTGCCATCTCTGCTGGAGCCATCTTGTAAGGAGCCTTGGATAACGGCATCGTCCCCGGTTCCAGCTCAATTGTAAAAGGATCCGACCGAGATGGTGGTAATCCCTGCAATGACTGAAACACATCCTCAAAGTCCTCCACTATCGGAATACCGCTAACCGTAGACTTCCCCACTGACTCTTGCATAGATATAGTAACCAGATAAGCCTCACGGCCCTTCTCGATCATCATCCCAGCCTGAACGGCTGAGATCACGAGACTCCCCGAAGTCGGTCTAATACCCTAAAAACCAACTTCCCTTCTGGACGCTCAAACTCCACTCTACCCCGATAGCAATCCAAATGCACCTTATGCCGATGCAACCAATCCATCCCAAGAATAACATCATACAACTCCACTGGACTGATAAGCAAATCCGCTGGCACACTCCGGAGTAATGAAGCTATGAGAAGCTCCAGAATCAAACATAACATGGGACTTAAACCCGCCCACCAACAAGGTCCCTATGATCGCTCCTGCACTAGTGCCACCGGTCTCCCTAGTCGAGTACACCTGAGACGTCGGCTCGATCCAACCCACCGGCTGCACACCGTGCTGCATACCCTGCTGCACTCCTGCCTGACCACCAGCCTGCACCGCTGCTACTGCCATCTGATGCAACTTGGGACAACGAGGCTTGATATGCCCCGTGTCTCTGCAGTAGTAACACACTCGAGTATCTGTCCGCGGCTCCGTCACCGCCCGCTGCTCTGTCACTACACGCTGCTCACCTCTCTATGGACAGTTAGTCACCTTGTGGTCCCTGCTACCACACCCAAAGCATCTCGCACCCCCGTGCCTCGATCTCTGCATATCATCAAACTTCCGCTTCTGCCCCTGCGTAGGCTTGCCGCCCTTGCTAGGAACAGAATGCGGCTGAGACCGCTGTGGCTGCACCGAAGAATTGACCACAACCACATGTGACCTCAAGTCATCCTCTATCCCAGCTGCAACCTCAACCAGCACCGCTCTCGTAGCATAGCTCCTCACTCTGCACCGAGTCCTCAGATCATCCCGCAGAGCCGACAAGAACCTCCGCACCTGAGCCAACTCTGGCTCCCATGCCCGACCTGCATACCCCACAAGCCGACTGAACTCTGCATCCAGCTCTCGCACTGTACGGTCCCCCTGAGTCAACCCCAAGAACCGTGCCTCCATACGATCAATAGCCTCCTCAGAAAAATACTTGGAGTTAAACTCCCTCGCAAAATCTCCCCAAGACATACCCCGCTGCACCCTCCGTGCTGTCACCGACCTCCACCACACACGTGCATCTCCTGACAAGTAAAACACTGCCAGATCCACCCTGAACTGGTCTTGACACCTAAGCGAAAGGAAAAGATCCTCCATCCTCTCTCTCCACTCATCCGCTACACTCGGATCGGTACCTCCTGAGAAATACCCCGCTCCCACTCGCCGCAGCTGCTCCATCATCTGCACATACTGAGCGTCCACTACCTCGGCCCCCGGCTGCACACCTGCCTGCAAACCCGCCCCAGGCTGCACCGCTGGAACCTGCCCACCAACCACTGGTGGCACTACTGGAACCTGCCCACCAACCACTGGCGGCACTACTGGAACCTGCCCACCAACTACTGGCGGCACTACTGCTGGAACTCGCTGCAAAACCTGAGCTAGCAAGTCCATCAAGACATCCTCCCTGCCTGGAGCACCTACTGCTGCAACCCCCACACCCGGGGCAACACCGTGACCAACACCGTCACCCAAACCAGCCTGGTGTCCAGACACACTAGGATTAGCCTATGACTCCGCTACCTCCTAACTGGCCATGCTCTGGGTGACACTCTCACTGGCCTCAGGAACCTGACCTCGTCCCCGACCACAACCACAACCACGACCACGTCCACGACCACGTCCACGACCCCGACCACGACCACGCCCGCGACC
Source organism: Camelina sativa (assembly GCF_030686135.1). NCBI lineage: Eukaryota > Viridiplantae > Streptophyta > Magnoliopsida > Brassicales > Brassicaceae > Camelina > Camelina sativa. The sequence goes on from NC_141896.1 coordinate 23,356,654, forward strand.
AACAGCATCCTCACCTCTAACCATCTGTGTCATCCGAGAACAGAAGGCTAAGAAAACAATAGTTCTAATAACACAAGAACACAACTTACCGTGGAATCACAAAACAGGCTCGAAGAGGATGTTCTAGGACTTCATGCCACACACAATTGACCAACTCACACAATCAATCATAACATGGAATCCTAAACATCAACAGCAAAAGCACAATGAACCCTAGACCTAGAACCGTAAGGGCTCTGATACCAAAATGAAACAACCCTTCCCGTTTTTTTTTTTTTAATACTATAATTTACTAGTGGTCCCATACCCACTAACATCCTAACAACAATCAATAACCGCGGATAACCAAGAAAAACAATTTCTATTAAACCAATAAGAATTCCAACAACAATAATCCAATAACAAATAATGCAATAACAGAGATCCAACATCCTACAATGCTCTATCATCTCAATACTAGCAACCTAACAATAGCCAGACCACAATCAATCAAGCCTCTAGAACATCCTCCTCCTCATCGCCTTTGATTCCACGATCACACTTTTCCTTTACCTGCACTCCACAAACAACAATTGAGATGCGTAAGTACTATCACAAATACTTAGTGAGGCCGTCCTCCCATCTACTAGGTTATACACACAAGCATATGAGACCCTCAAGTTTAAGCAAGCAAACAAAACACAAGCAATACATCAAACCAGGAAAAACAAGTCTCGGATGAGACTGGTGTCGACCGATGCTACAAGGGAGGTGCCGATCGATGCTACAAACACGGGTGTCGACCGATGCTATACAGTGTCGACCGATGCCTCGCGAAATGGTGTCGACCGATGCTTCATAGTGTCGATCGATGCCTCTTCTGCAGACACGATCTGCGCAAACACGAACGTCGATCTCTCCTTCCAATTCATCTCGAAACCGTCTCAAACTCACTCAATTACCTCGGAAACCTCTGTGAATCAAGAAAACAATGAACCCAAGAAACAAAACAACACAAACAACAAAGAAAACACCCAACAAGAGAGATCTCATGCTTAGATCAACCATGGTCAAGCACTCACCTCAAAAACAGGAAGATTGGATTGAGAAACGATGGAATCAACACCTCCAGAAGCTTCTCCTTCGTTCCCAGCAACAGCTAACACTCCTACAGCCTCAGATCTCTCCCAAATCACCAAGAACAAGCCCAGAAAAAAAATCACAGAACGTTTTCTCTCCTTTCTCTCTTTTTCTCACTTAACGGTGACCAAAAGAGACTTTCCAAAACCCTTAATTCGTCTTAGACACTTATAAACAAGATTAGGGATTTTAATTGAACCAAACCAAACCAAACAGCAACTAAAATAATCCCGACCAAACCGGAAACACATGGTGTCGATCAATACACCAAGGGTGTCGATCGACACCCACACCAAAACCACAAAAATTGGTTCGCGGATGTTACAATTAATTTTTCATAAGTTATAAAATAATGAGTTTTTATGAAAAACAGGTTTAAAGAAAAGAAAAAAAAGTTAGTCAACTGAACTTTCATTTTATTTTTTAATACACTAATATTTGCTATATATATTGTACTTATCTTTCAAAAGAAATCACATACACAATGAGATCATAAAAATCTTCTTATACTATTTTCTTATGTACTAATAGTTGAATTAATTTATATTTTCTTAATTCAAGATTTTCTTACAATAATAGGGTATATATTTCATTTGTCAATAGATAAATATACTTAGTATATAACTATGTATAGTTATTTTATTATAATAAAAATTATCTATATAAACATATAATATGTAATATATCACCATTTTTACAACAAAAAAAAAGAACGGGTTTCACCATGTACTTTGATAATTTTATCTATAATTTGTAATTTGTATTGTTTCTTGCATTTTTACCATTCAAAAATTATATTATAAACCGTAAATAGTTTTTTTCACCAATCAAATTTTATTGTGTACCACTTATTTTGTATAAACCGCACTTGTACCGCAAACCGCATATACCGCAGTCTGTACCACACTCTAATACCGCTTTCTCCGCACAACCAAATACGTGGTCACCATTCATACCCTTAGTCTTATTCAAGAGCCAGCTTGTGACCACAAACTGCCTCACACAAATCAAACAAAATATGACGCTTCTAATACGTCGCTTCAACGTATTACGTCTGTCAAAAATTTAAAATTTTAAAAAATTTAAACGTGTGAGAGTGGTGTTAAGTGCTGTCATTTAATTTTAATAATCATCACCGAACAAAAAAATGAAAGAAGAGAAAGTGTTAGGCTTGAGGTTTAATAAATGGGAGAGGACATTGTCAACTCTAAAACTTGTTTGTTAAACCTAAAAACTCAAAATTCTTTTTTTTTTTTTGAAGTGCTTTCATGATCATCGGATGGAGTCATATTAGAGCAGTTTGAGGATTGTATTCTGAGACTTGACACCCGTTATGGTATTGTGTAATACCCGCAAACCAATTTTTGGTATTTTGGTAAGGGTGTCGATCGACACCTTCTAGTGAGGCATCGATCGACACCAGTTGTGGCCGGTTTGGTCGGTTCAATTTTAATTGTCCGGTTTGTGGAGTTGGTTTAGGGGAAACCCTAGCTCGGGTTTTTAAGGAGGGAGCTCGAGTTTTTCTCCTCTCTTGGCCGCTTTTGTCAAAAACAGAGAGAAAGAGGATGAAAGCTTTGTTCTTGAGTTCCTGGGAGTTTTTGTGAGATTTTCTTGCTGTTCTTGGGAGATCTAAGGCTGGGAAGGTGTTAAAAGCTTGCTAGGAGTGAGGGAATTCGTCCTTATTGGTCAGAAACTTCCTGCAAAGAGGTGAGTGCATGACCATGGCTTATCTAAGCTAAGATCTCTAGATTCTATGTGATTTGGTGCTTATGTGGTTGTTTCTTTGAGTTCTCTATGATATTTCGTTGCTGTCTGGGCTGGGTTTGGCTTCTGGGAGTGCAAGGAGCGGATTGGAGAAGCTTGGAGGCGAGATTCGGAGTTTCTGATCGAGGGGAAATCGTTGCTCAGCATCGGTGTCGGTCGACACCAGTTGGGGTGTCGGTTGACACCAACGCGAGGACGGCTCGGGACTTTAGCGAGTGTCGAACGATGCCATGTGGAGGTGTCGGTCGATGCAAACTAGGGTTTCCGGGAGTGTCGGGCAGGGTGTCGGTCGACACCAGTTTGGTGTCGGTCGACACCAGATGTTCAGCATCGATCGACACCATCTGGTGTCGGTCGACACCCCTTGTTCAGTTACGATGGACGTCGCATGCTTTGTATATTGCCTGGTTTGTTTTATTGGTTGTTGTTTGTGGCATGTAGAGATCTTATTGCTTGTGTGTATAGCCCAGTAGATGGGAGGATTGCCTCACTGAGTGTTTATCAAATACTCATGCATCTCAATTTGTGTTTGTGGTGCAGGTAAAGGCAAAGTGTGATCGTGGAATCAAGGCAATGAAGAGGAGGATGTTCTAGGGACTCGATTGGATGTTGTCTGGCATTGCTAGGTTGCTAGAGTTGGGTCATTAGAGACATTGCTAGGTTGCTGGTTCCTTGTTTCTTGTTGCTTGGATTGATTATTGTTGATGATTATGGTTATTGGTTTTTATTGGAGTATTATTGGATATTATGTTGGTGTTGTTATTTTCCGCTGATGTTTGTGGTGGTGGTTAAGTGGCTAGTGGGTATGGGACCACTAGTTGTAGTTATATTTATTATTATTATTTATTAAAAAAAAAAAAAAAAAAAAAAGGTCGGTCGTTTCATTTTGGTATCAGAGCCCTTACGGTTCTAGGTTTGGGTTCACTAGGTTTCTGTTGTAGATGTTTGGGATTGCATGTCTTGATTGATTATGTGAGTTAGTCAATTGTGTGTGGCATGGAGTCCTAGAACATCCTCTTCGAGCCGAGTGTGTGATTCCACGGTGAGTTTATGTTTCTGTGTTATATTAGAAATTGTTTGCTTAGCCTTCTGTTCATGGTAGTGCAGATGGTTAGAGAGGATGCTGTGACTGGTCGAGGTCGTGGACGCGGACGTGGTCGCGGACGTGGTCGTGGTAGGGGTAGAGCCCCAGTGGTTAGTGAGACCGAAGACCAGAGCGTGACAGCTGAGGGTGTTGGCGAGTCACAGGATGTTCCAGGGGATTCCGTGAGTGTGGCAGGAGGGGGCGGTGTTGATGCTCCAGTGGCCGGTGATGCTAGGGTCCCGGGTGTGGGAGTCCCAGCGGGTGGAGTCCTTGGTACTGACGTTGTGGCTATGCTAGCACAGTTGTTGGAGCGGTTACCACCTGTGGTGCCGGCTCAGGCTCAGGTAGTGCCACCAGTGGTGGCGGAGGAGCGGCAGCCAGTGGCTGCGGATGTGGGAGTTCATGCTCGTTATCTCAGCATGTTGTCAGAGATGGGTAAGTTACGTACCGAGCAGTTTCCGGGAGGTGTGGATCCTACTGCTGCGGATGCGTGGAGGACGAGGGTGGAACGCAACTTCCATACCTTGAGATGTCCTGAGGAGTTCTGGGTGGACATAGGGGTCTACTTTTTGACTGGAGATGCTGAGTTGTGGTGGAGATCTGTGGCTGCTAGGAGAGTGCAGCGGGAGATGACTTGGGCTGACTTCGTTTTGGAGTTCAACCGCAAGTATTTTCCGAGAGAGGCATTGGATCGGTTGGAGGTGCAGTTCCTTCAGTTGTCTCAGGGGACACGGTCAGTGCGGGAGCTAGACTTGGAGTTCAGTCGGCTTCTGTGTTATGGGGGTCGAGCTATGGAGCCTGAGGAGGCTCAGGTTAGGAGGTTTATGAGAGCTCTACGTGATGAGTTGAGAGTTCACTGTAGAGGGAGGTTTTATGCTACGCGTGCAGAGTTGGTGGAGACTGCAGCAGAGATTGAGGAGGATATCCGGGCACAGTCAGTGCCGGTTGCTCCAGCAGTTCAGCCTAGTAAGGCTCAGCAGCAGGGTGGTTCTAGCAGGGGCGGTAGGCATGCTCAGGGAACCAAGAGGAAGTGGGAGGCTACGCAGAAGCCGAGTGGTGCGGGTTGCTTCGGGTGTGGGAGCAAGGATCACAGGGTTGCTAGTTGTCCCAAGAGGAGTGTTCCGACTGCGGGGCCTCGGGTATGTTATCACTGTAGGGAGACAGGGCACATTAGGCCTTTTTGTCCCAAGCTACAGCCGGCAGCAGTGGCAGCGTTGCAGCAGGTGCAGCCTGGAGGTCAGCAGGTGGCACGGATTGAGCAGGCGCCACGTGTTTACTCGACAGTAGAGACTGGTGGAACCAGTGCCGGGGCGATCACAGGTATAATTTCTGGTACTTAATCTTTGTGAATTTTTGTAGGGTCAGATTTTATGTTCCTGTGATAAATTGTTAGGTTCTCAACACATGAGGTTTGTGTAGGGACCTTGTTGGTGGGCGGGTTTAAGTCCCACGTTATGTTTGATTCTGGAGCTTCGCATAGCTTCATTACTCCAGAGTGTGCAGAGTGTGCGGGGATCAGCGGGGATCCTGGTGAGCGTGCAGGAGTTGTCAGAGTTGCGGGAGGCGAGTTCCTGAGAGTGATTGGTCGAGCTAGAGGAATTGATATTCAGATCGCAGGAGAGTCGTGGCCAGCGGATTTGCTTATCAGTCCAGTGGAGCTGTATGATGTTATTCTCGGGATGGATTGGTTGCATCGGCATATGGTGCATTTGGATTGCTATCGGGGTAGAGTGGAGTTTGAGCGTCCAGGAGGGAAGTTGGTTTTTCAGGGTATTAGACCGACTTCAGGGAGTCTCGTGATCTCAGCCATTCAGGCTGGGAAGATGATCGAGAAGGGCCGTGAGGCTTATCTGGTTACTATATCTATGCCAGAGTCAGTGGGGAAGTCTACGGTTAGCGGTATTCCAGTAGTGGAAGAGTTTGAGGATGTGTTTCAGTCTTTGCAGGGATTACCACCATCTCGGTCAGATCCTTTTACCATTGAACTGGAACCGGGGACGACACCGTTATCCAAGGCTCCTTACAGAATGGCTCCAGCAGAGATGGCAGAGCTGAAGAAGCAGCTAGAAGATTTGTTGAGTAAGGGATTCATCCGTCCTAGTGTATCACCGTGGGGAGCGCCGGTGTTGTTTGTGAAGAAGAAGGATGGGGGTTTCAGGTTGTGTATTGATTATCGGGGTTTGAACCGGGTCACTGTGAAGAACAAGTATCCTCTTCCTAGGATCGATGAGTTGTTGGATCAGTTGAGGGGTGCTACTTGGTTCTCCAAGGTAGATCTGGCGTCGGGTTATCATCAGATACCGATAGATGAGGCAGATGTGAGGAAGACTGCTTTCAGGACGAGATATGGGCACTATGAGTTTGTGGTGATGCCTTTTGGATTGACTAACGCGCCAGCAGCGTTTATGAGATTGATGAACAGTGTGTTTCAGGAGTTTCTGGATGTATCTGTCATCATTTTCATCGACGATATCCTGGTTTATTCTAAGAGTCCTGAAGAGCATGCAGTGCATTTGAGGGCGGTTATGGAGAAGCTGCGGGAGCAGAAGTTGTTTGCCAAGTTGAGCAAGTGTAGTTTCTGGCAGCGTGAGATGGGCTTTCTGGGTCACATTGTTTCTGCAGAGGGGGTTTCTGTAGATCCAGAGAAGATTCAGGCTATCAGAGATTGGCCTAGACCGCAGAATGCCACAGAGATCAGAAGTTTTCTTGGGTTGGCAGGTTATTACAGGAGATTTGTGCAGGGGTTTGCAAGCAGAGCACGTCCTATGACTAAGTTGACAGGGAAGGATGTTCCTTTTGTCTGGTCAGAAGAGTGTGAGGAAGGCTTTGCAAGCCTGAAGGAGATGTTGACTACTGCGCCAGTGTTGGCTTTGCCTAAGCAGGGAGAACCCTATGTGGTTTATACAGATGCATCTAGAGTTGGGTTGGGTTGTGTTCTGATGCAGCATGGGAAGGTGATTGCCTATGCTTCGCGGCAGTTGCGGGTGCATGAAGACAACTATCCTACTCATGATTTGGAGATGGGTGCTGTAGTTTTTGCCTTGAAGATTTGGAGATCTTATCTTTATGGTGCAAAGGTGCAGGTGTTCACAGATCATAAGAGCCTGAAGTATATATTCACTCAGCCTGAGTTGAATTTGAGGCAGAGGCGGTGGATGGAGCTTGTGGCGGATTATGATTTGGAGATAGCCTATCATCCTGGTAAGGCTAACACGGTTGCAGATGCTCTGAGTCGGAAGAGGGTAGCTTCGGCTCAGGAGCAGGAGATGGAGTCACTGGTAGGGGAGATCAGTGCTTTGAGCTTGTGTGCTGTTTCACAGGAACCGTTGGGTTTGGAAGCAGTAGATAGAGCAGATCTTCTGAGTAGAGTGCGGTTGGCTCAGGAGAAGGATTTGGGGCTGGTGAATGCCTCTAAGGATGTGGATTCAGAGTATCAGGTCTCAGATAATGGTACTATCTTGGTGCACGGTCGTGTGTGTGTGCCCAAGGATGAGGAGTTGAGACAGGAGATTCTGAGAGAGGCTCATACGAGCAAGTTATCCATTCATCCAGGAGCGACCAAGATGTACCGTGACCTCAAGAGGTACTATCATTGGGTCGGGATGAAGAAGGATGTGGCTAGTTGGGTTTCGAGGTGTGATGTGTGTCAGCTAGTGAAGGCTGAGCATCAGGTTCCTGGCGGGTTACTGAAGAGTTTACCCATTCCTGAGTGGAAGTGGGATATGATCACCATGGATTTTGTGGTGGGTTTGCCAGTGTCACGGACCTTTGATGCTATTTGGGTCATTGTGGACTGGTTGACTAAGTCAGCACATTTTCTGGCCATTAAGAAGACTGATGGAGCAGCGGTCTTGGCTAAGAAGTATGTGAGGGAGATTGTCAGGTTGCATGGGGTGCCAGCGAGCATTGTGTCTGATAGGGATTCTAAGTTCACTTCGGTGTTCTGGAAGGCATTTCAGGCAGAGATGGGCACTAAGATGCATATGAGTACAGCTTATCATCCCCAGACAGATGGACAGTCTGAGAGGACGATCCAGACGCTGGAGGATTTGCTGAGGATGTGTGTGTTGGATTGGGGTGGCCATTGGGCAGATCACCTGAACCTGGTAGAGTTTGCTTACAACAACAGTTACCAGGGGAGTATTAAGATGGCTCCTTATGAGGCTTTGTATGGGAGACCATGTCGTACACCATTATGCTGGACTCAGGTGGGGGAGAGGAGCATGTTTGGTGCTAGTTTTGTTCAGGAGACCTCAGAGAAGATTCGAGTTCTCAAGCTGAACATGAAGGAGGCTCAGGATATGCAGAGGAGTTATGCTGATAAGAGGAGGAGAGATCTTGAGTTTCAGGTAGGAGACAGAGTGTACCTCAAGATGGCCATGTTGCGGGGTCCGAACAGGTCATTGTCAGAGACTAAGTTGAGTCCGAGGTATATGGGTCCATTCAGAGTGATTGAGCGGGTTGGACCAGTGGCATATAGATTGGAGTTACCTGAGGTGATGCGTGCATTCCATAAGGTTTTCCATGTGTCTATGTTGCGGAAGTGTCTCCGTGAGGGAGAGGAGGTGTTGGCTAAGATCCCTGAGGATCTTCAGCCTAACATGACTTTGGAGGCGAGACCAGTGAGGGTTCTCGAGAGGAGGATCAAGGAACTTCGGAAGAAGAAGATTCCTTTGATGAGAGTCCTGTGGGACTGTGATGGTGTTGAGGAGCAGACTTGGGAGCCTGAGGCAAGGATGAAGGCAAGGTTCAAGAAGTGGTATGAGAAGCAAGCCGCGACTTGAGCTTGTTTAGCCTGGTCCCATCTGTAATCCGTGGCTGGAGCGGGAATGGAGTATTCCAGCCCATCTCTCTTGTTACTCGGTCGCTTGGGGTGGTTGGTTGTGCGACTCAGTAACAAGATGAGGTGGTGTTGGGGTACAAAGTTTCCGTGAGGCGGGGTTGCAAAGTTAAGTTTCCTGGAAAAAGAGTTTCCAAAAGTGGAAAGTGCTAAATATGGAAAGTTTTACGGGAGTTAGAATTTGTCCATTTTAGCGGTGGGAAGCCTCGGAGGGGCTTTGTGGCCTTTGTGGCGGACTTTCGAGTCAGGGTGCATGTGTGTGGCGGTCTTTTTAGACAGTGTGTGTGGCCTTAGTGGCGGGCTTTTAGCCAATTGTGTGGCCTTTGTGGCGGGCTTTTAGCCAATTGTTGGCCTTTGTGGCGGGCTGTTTAGCCAGAGTGTCTTTGTGACGGTCCTTCGGGACAGATGGTCTTTGTGACGGTCCTTCGGGACAGATGGTCTTTGTGACGGTCCTTCGGGACAGATGGTCTTTGTGACGGTCCTTCGGGACAGATGGTCTTTGTGACGGTCCTTCGGGACAGATGGTCTTTGTGACGGTCCTTCGGGACAGACGGTCTTTGTGACGGTCCTTCGGGACAGATGGTCTTTGTGACGGTCCTTCGGGACGAGTGGCCTTGGTGGCGGTCCTCTTTAGGACATTTGTTTTGGCCTTGGTGGCGGTCCTCGTTAGGACATTTTGATGGCCTTTGTGGCGGCCCTTGTGGCGTGTGTATGATCCTTGTGTGGTCATGAGGTATCCCGGTGAGGGGATATGTGGTTGGTAGGACATTGAGATGTTTCTACGCGAGCCACGGGAAGGAAACCTGGGTAGGGATAGGACTCAGACGTGTTCAGAATCGTTTGCTCGCGACTCTTGGGGGACTTAGGTTCTCCTAGTACTGCTATATTCAGAGACTTTGTGGCTCGGGAGTATGGTTGGTATATCGACTTCGGATGACGATCCGGGGGCGCGTTGTAGGGTGGCAACCCGAGAGACGAGTTTGGGCTTTTCCTTATATATTATGGCATGCGGGCTTAGGCCTGATGAGGAGCCAACAGTGGCATGCAGACTTAGGTCTGATGATGAGCCGATGAAACTCAAGGTCTAGGCCTATGAGTAAGGAAAGTCCAAAAAGTCAAGAGCAAATGACGCCTGGAGCGTGAGTCTATCGCCTAGAGGTGACCTTCTGTAGATCAGTCGGAGGAGTGCGGGCCGTGGAGACGGTTGCACGGGAGTCCTTGACTGATGGTTGTTTGAGATTCGAGGACGAATCTAGTTTGGTGGGGGAGAATTGTAACACCCGCAAACCAATTTTTGGTATTTTGGTAAGGGTGTCGATCGACACCTTCTAGTGAGGCATCGATCGACACCAGTTGTGCCCGGTTTGGTCGGTTCAATTTTAATTGTCCGGTTTGCGGAGTTGGTTTAGGGGAAACCCTAGCTCGGGTTTTTAAGGAGGGAGCTCGAGTTTTTCTCCTCTCTTGGCCGCTTTTGTCAAAAACAGAGAGAAAGAGGAGGAAAGCTTTGTTCTTGAGTTCCTGGGAGTTTTTGTGAGATTTTCTTGCTGTTCTTGGGAGATCTAAGGCTGGGAAGGTGTTAAAAGCTTGCTAGGAGTGACGGAATTCGTCCTTATTGGTCAGAAACTTCCTGCAAAGAGGTGAGTGCATGACCATGGCTTATCTAAGCTAAGATCTCTAGATTCTATGTGATTTGGTGCTTATGTGGTTGTTTCTTTGAGTTCTCTATGATATTTTGTTGCTGTCTGGGCTGGGTTTGGCTTCTGGGAGTGCAAGGAGCGGATTGGAGAAGCTTGGAGGCGAGATTCGGAGTTTCTGATCGAGGGGAAATCGCTGCTCGGCATCGGTGTCGGTCGACACCAGTTGGGGTGTCGGTCGACACCAACGCGAGGACGGCTCGGGACTTTAGCGAGTGTCGAACGATGCCATGTGGAGGTGTCGGTCGATGCAAACTAGGGTTTCCGGGAGTGTCGGGCAGGGTGTCGGTCGACACCAGTTTGGTGTCGGTCGACACCAGATGTTCAGCATCGATCGACACCATCTGGTGTCGGTCGACACCCCTTGTTCAGTTACGATGGACGTCGCATGCTTTGTATATTGCCTGGTTTTTTTTATTGGTTGTTGTTTGTGGCATGTAGAGATCTTATTGCTTGTGTGTATAGCCCAGTAGATGGGAGGATTGCCTCACTGAGTGTTTATCAAATACTCATGCATCTCAATTTGTGTTTGTGGTGCAGGTAAAGGCAAAGTGTGATCGTGGAATCAAGGCAATGAAGAGGAGGATGTTCTAGGGACTCGATTGGATGTTGTCTGGCATTGCTAGGTTGCTAGAGTTGGGTCATTAGAGACATTGCTAGGTTGCTGGTTCCTTGTTTCTTGTTGCTTGGATTGATTATTGTTGATGATTATGGTTATTGGTTTTTATTGGAGTATTATTGGATATTATGTTGGTGTTGTTATTTTCCGCTGATGTTTGTGGTGGTGGTTAGGTGGCTAGTGGGTATGGGACCACTAGTTGTAGTTATATTTATTATTATTATTTATTAAAAAAAAAAAAAAAGGTCGGTCGTTTCATATTGGTACTGCAAAGTGTTGAACATTTTCAGCTTTGAAATCTGGAAAGTAAGGAGAAGCAGCCGCTATTTCCTCTGGATTAAGAGGAGGAGTATCCACTCTTGGAGGTTGAAAAATTGGTGCTAGATCACTATCTGATATCTGAGGAATATCTAACAAAATATATAATCACACTCTTACCATGATGAGTTTTGAACCAATGTAAAAACATAAACAAAACAAAGAAAATATTTTAAATTTGAAATATGATGAATGATGATGTGAGAATGGTTATTTATAGGATTTCAAGGGATGGAAGTTACATTTCTAAAATAATTTTATTAGAAGAGTTACAATTATAATTTATAGTGTGTTTGAATGAAAATGAATGGAAAAAATAGTCCATTCATAATTAATGTAATTTCAGTCACAATATAATAGTAAACTGTAGATTTAAAGTACAGATTAATGTACATTATTATATTTTTATTTAATTAAAAATAAATATTATTTTTTTAGAAATTTAATGCTAAATGGACAAATAAAGAGAGAACCTTATAATCATATGAAATGCAATAAAAATCCCAAAGATTAATTTAATTTTTAATCTCTTTTATATTCACCTTAATTTAAACTATATTGCTAGGTTAAATTCTAAGGAATTCCTCTTTGTAGTAAAATTTTGGAAATGGAATATCAAATTGTTTTTTATATATATAGAAAATCATTAAATTATAAATTTTGAATTTAATAAACATTATAATAATCTTTATGTAATTATATTTTGGATCACAAGAACTAAATATAATGATGAGTATACAAAAAATATGTATTACAAATTTTTTGGAGGTAAGAGAGAGTTAAAAAATTTGATTTAATAATTCTATTATATTAGTATATTTTGTTAAAACATTGCATATTTAAAAAAATAATAATAATAAATATACATGAATAAAGATGATTTCTTTATCTTGATTCCCTCATTAGGCTTTGATAGAAATTAGTATTGTTGAATCTGCATCGATAATTGTTTTTTACAGTCACCAATATTTTATTATACATATGTAATTGAAAATTAAAAATAATAAGAAGACAAAAAAGGAATGAAGAAATGCATATAAAAAAAAAAAAAAAAAAAAAAAAAAAAAAAAAAAAAAACTGAACAAAATATAAGATAAATTTAATAAAATATATAATCACACTCTTACCATGAGTTTTGAACCCATACAAAAACATAAACAAAACAAATAAATTATTTAGAATTTGAGATATGGTGGATGATGATGTGAGAATGATTATTTATAGGATTTCAAGGGATGAAAGTTACATTTCTAGAATATTTTATTATACAAAACTGAAAATAGAAAATAATAAGTAGACAAAGAAGGAAGGAAGAAATACATTAAAAAAAATTGAAAAAAATATAAGATAAATCTAACAAAATATATAAGCACACTCTTACCATGAGTTTTAAACCCATGCAAGAACATAAACAAAACAAAGAAAATATTTAAAATTTGAGATATGGTGGATGATGATGTGAGAATAGTTATTTATATTATTTCAAGAGATGAAATTTACATTTCTAAAATAAATTAGCTAGAGGAGTTACAATTATGATTTATAGTGTGTTTGAGTAAAAATAAATAGAAAATAGTCAATTCATAATTAATATAATTTCAGTTACGATTTCGTAATAAAGTGTAGATTTAAAGTATAGATTAATGTACATTATTATATTTTTATTTAATTATAAATAAATAATATTTTTAAAAAAAACTAAAAGCTAATTGGACCAATAAGGAGAGAGTAAAACACCTAACTATTCTAACTGTTTTGCATTCTGATAATCCAACCGTTCTTAATGTCTTCGTGGATGTGGTAATCTTAGGTCATGAATGGTGACATATCAAGTGCGTAATTGGAAGTGTGGTTTTCGAAAAACTGAATTTTACACCATTCAGAAAACAACTACGTAATTTGCGTTATTTGTGTTATATATTTCATTTGTAAATAGATAAATATACTTATTATATAACTATATATAGTTATTTATTATAAAAAATTATCTATATAAACATATAATATGTAATATATCACCATTTTTACAAAAAAAAAAAAAAGGGTTTCACCATGTACTTTGATAATTTTATCTATAATTTGTAATTTGTATTGTTTCTTGCATTTTTACCATTCAAACATTCTATTGTAAACTGCAAATAGTTTTTTTCACCAATCAAATTTTATTGTGTACCGCTTATTTTGTATAAACCGCACTTGTACCGCAAACCGCATATACTGCAGTTGATCCGTACCGTACTCTAAAACTGTTTTCCCCGCACAACCAAATATGTGGTCACCATTCAGACCCTTAGTCTCATTTAAGAGCCAGCTTTTGACCACAAACTGCCTCACACAAATCAAACAAAATATGACGCTTCAAATACGTCGCTTCAACGTATTACGTCTGTCAGAAACTTAAAATTTTAAAAATTTTAAACGTGTGAGAGTGATTTTAAGTGGTGTCATTTAATTTTAATAATCATCACCAAACAAAAAAGTGAAAGAAGAGAAAGTGTTGGGCTCGAGGTTTAATAAGTGGGAGAGGACATGGTCAACTCTAAAAACTTGTTTCTTAAACCCAAAAAACACGAAATTCTCTCTCTTTTTTTTGAAGTGCTTTAATGATCATCGGATGGAGTCACATTAGAGCAGTTTGAGGATTGTATTCTGAGATTTGACGCCCGTTTTGGTATTGGTATTGCAAAGTATTGAACATTTTCAGCTTTGAAATCTGGAAAGTAAGGAGAAGCAGCCGCTATTTCCTCTGGATTAAGAGGAGGAGTATCCATTCTTGGAGGTTGAGAAATTGATGCTGGATCACTATTTGATATCTGAGGAGTATCTAAGGCCATCCTTAACGGGATAACTTTTCCCCTGTTCTAAGCCCAACTAAATAATAAAAAAAATGTAACAGTGGGCTTAGATCAAAAATATTGATCTTGGTTCAGAACTGATCCAAAGGCTGTTCTAATATTCTTCCTCTCTTCTGATTGGTCGAAAAAAAAATGAGAAGGCAAATTTTTTCATTTCTTTCATTCGCACGAAATCGTGTAGGGTTTGTTTCTCTTGCGAAAACGGCGACAGCTTCGTTGTCGCCATAGTCGCCGCCGAAGCTTTGTTTTCCGGCAATTGAAACACCAAAATCGAAAGGAGAGAAGTTAGTTTCATCCTATTCCATCCTTCTCTCCGTCGTTGTCTCCGTCGTTTCCTTTGTCCGGCTTTTGGCAAATCGAAACCAAATCTCAATCGATTATTTGATTCATGTTTTTAATTTTTTGTTCTGTAGGGAATGTTTGTGCCTGTTATTAAAGGGCAGGGCACTGAGGAGCAGCAGCAGAAGTGGTTGTCGCTGGCGAATAAGATGCAGATTATTGGGTGTTATGCACAAACTGAGCTTGGTCATGGCTCTAATGAGGGAGGCTTGGTTGACTTACTTCACTCTTGTCCCTGTTGTCACTGGTGTTGTTATTGCTAGTGAGGTAATTCTCTCTAACACTCTTCAAGTTGAATCCTTTTTAAAGTATTTGCATTTTGATGGAATTGAGATGGTTTTGATGGATTCTTAGAGAGGTTGTTATATTTGTGAAGTAGAAGTATGAATTAGAGTTTGAATTGCTCTTGTTGATTCAATTCATATGTTGCCATCATAGGTGTAATTTTGGTGGAAGAAGCTTAGATATCATTATGAGCTTAATATGGTTGGTTCAGTTTCATTTTATGGCCAATGATAAGAGCTCTTAAGCTCTGACATTGTTGAATTACGTTTTACATTAGAATTTGTTTGGATTGTTTTATGCTTGGATTAGTTGAATTCTGTGTTTCACTCATCCTCTCTTCACCTTATGATCATTTGTTACTCATAATGTTTGATTAGCGGAAAGTTTTGTTCTTTCTCTGTGTGGTGTGTTTGCGTCCTCTGATATCTTCTTTATTTCTCTGAGTGCTTCCTTTTATTTATATAGGTGTATGATTTTCTCTGTTTGACATTTCTTAATTTCTGGTTGTCTCAGGGTGAGCCAAGCTTTCACCTGTTTGGATTCCTTATGTGCATTGCAGCCACAGCTGCGAGAGCACTTAAATCAGTGCTTCAAGGAATTTTACTTTCTTCTGAAGGGTAAGATACGGGTAACATTGTCCCAGTGTGATTGTTAAAAGGTCTATGTAGCAATAGTTTTGAATATCTTAGCGAGTGTTGCTGAAACGATTCTATTTTGTATTGAAGGGAAAAGCTGAACTCCATGAATCTCCTCCTTTACATGGCTCCAATAGCTCGAGAAACTCAAGGCTCAACAACAACAACAACAAGAGCAAAAATCTTGATTTTTTCACTTCGCCAAGGTTTGGGATTTTGAGTTGTGGCCTGAACGTTTGTGTTTGTTTTTGACTGAGTTGTATGTTTGTTTTTTTTTTTACATTTTATTTACAATGTTTTTTCACTATATTTTTATTCTAAGAACACTAAAATTAGTTCTCCCATTTTTTTTTACCTATGATCTTAACAACTGATCTTAGATTATTTTCACTATATATTTAATCTAAGAACACAAAAAAAAAGTTCTCCCATTAAGGATGCCCTAACAAAATATATAATCACGCTCTTACCATGAGTTTTGAACCAATGTAAAAACATAAACAAAACAAAGAAAATATTTAAAATTTGATATATGATGGATGATGATGTGAGAATGGTTATTTATAGGATTTCCAGGGATGGAAGTTACATTTCTAAAATAATTTTATTAGAAGAGTTACAATTATAATTTATAGTGTGTTTGAATGAAAATGAATGAAAAAAATAGTTCATTCATAATTAATGTAATTTCAATCACAATTTAGTAGTAAAGTGTAGATTTAAAGTATAGATTAATGTATATTATTATATTTTTATTTAATTAAAAGTGAATATTATTTTTTTAGAAATTAAATGTTAAATGGACCAATAAAGAGAGAACCTTATAAACATATGAAATACAATAAAAATCTCAAAGATTAATTTAATTTTTAATCTCTTTTATATTCACCTTAATTTAAGCTATATTGCTTGGTTAAATTCTAATAAAGTCCTCTTTGTAGTAAAATTTTGGAAATGGAATATCAAATTTTTTTTTTTATATAGAAAATCATTAAATTACAAATTTTGAATTAAATAAACATTATAATAACCTTTATGTAATTATATTTTGGATCACAAGAACTAAATATAATGATGAGTATACAAAAATAATGTATTACAAATTTTTTGGAGGTAAGAGAGAGTTAAAAATTGTGATTTAATAATTCTATTATAATAATTTATTTTGTTAAAACATTGCATACTTTTAAAATAAAATAAAATAAACATACATGAATGAAGATAATTTCTTTATCTTGATTCCTTCATTAGACTTTGATAAAAATTAGTATTATTGAATCTGCATCGATAATTGTTTTTTACAGTCACCAAACTTTTATTATACATATGTAATTAAAAATTAAAAATAATAAGAAGACAAAGAAGGAAGGAAGAAATGCATTAAAAAAAACTAAAAAAAAAAAAACTAAAAAACTAAAAAACTGAACAAAATATAAGATAAATTTAACAAAATATATAAGCACACTCATACCATAAGTTTTGAACCCATACAAGAACATAGACAAAATAAATAAAATATTTAAAATTTAAGATATGGTGGTCTAATATATTAGCTTTTAGTTAAGTTCTAGGAAAAGAAAAGAAAAGAATATTATTTTCTAACTCTTATAAGTATATATATTTGGTTGTACTGCAAATTTAAAGTCGAGAATAAATCCAAATAATCTTGAAAATTGTGTCTACAAAACGAATACGTGGCAATGCACAAACAAGTTCGAAAAAGAGAAGAAAAGAAAAACGTTTTTAGTCAAGTTCCAAACACAAAAACTATTGAACGTAAGAATCTCTTTGTATCAAGAGGGACAAAAGTTGGTAGATACAAATAGAGAATATTATTAAACAGGTATAACAGTTGACATGTGTGTAGAAATTAATCAAATCAAATGTAAATGAGAATGCAGACGATGAAGAAGAAAGAAGGAGATGAAGAAACAAGAGATGGGACTGTGGATTTCTATGGTCGTCCCTCTATTCGTTCTAACTCAGGCCAATGGGTTGCTGCCATCGTCATTCTTCGTATGTTTCTCTCTTCCCTATTCAAAAATTTACAATATATTAAGCTAGATAGATACCAAATACATCAGTTTCATTTTTCTTTTATTAAACTAAGAAAGAAAAAAAGATAATTAGTTTTATCAACCAAATTTCATCCGATGAGTGATACCTTAAAATATAGAATCTATATTTTCATATATATTTTTTGGTTCTGCATGTCCTTTTCTCAAAGATACCACATGCAAACGCATGGCATCCTTACATAGGTATATTCAGGGCCGGTCCCCATATATTTAATGGATTCGTATCACTATTATGTCTTAATACAGTATTTGTATATAGAAACATACATTTTTGCATTATTTTGTAGCACACATGCATGTATATATATAATATACATATTTGTACCGTATAATTATGTAGATATCCACCTGACAAAAAAAAAATAATGTATAAGATCGATATCAATAAACATAATGACAAAAATAAAATAAAAATAGGGATACCGATATGATGTATATCTAAAAAGTGTGTGGATTGATTGATATGCATACTTATCTTTGAGGTATGTAATAAGTTATCAGAAACTAGGAAAGTGACAATAGAACCAACAAATTTATGTAGAATTAACTTCGAGTTGTACGTGAACGTGTCAAGACATATGACATATCCATGTGTTCGAACGTAGGCTGCATGTTTTGGTAAAAACCCCAACCACATGACATATATAAAAGCTCATATATTTTTCAATATTTTTATAACCAGGTAAATGAGGTGGATGATGATATGAGAATGGTTATTTATATAATTTCAAGAGATGAAAATTATATTTCTAAAATAAATTAATTATAGGATTTATAATTATGATTTATAGTGTGTCTGAATGGAAATAAATGGAAAAATAGTCAATTCATAATTAATATAATTTCAGTTACGATTTAGTAGTAAAGTGTAGATTTAAAGTATAGATTAATGTACATTACTATATTTTTATTTAATTGTAAATAATTAATATTTTTTAAAAAATAAATACTAAATAGACCAATAAGAAGAGAGTGAAACCTTATTTTTATGTATATGATAACTAGAGCCTCAAAATAGGAATGTTCATACAACTTAAAAGCACACGGAAACATAAAAGGTAAAATAGACTACATGAGTCTTCCAACAAGATGCACAACTTTGAGAGGCTTGCAAAGGGTTGAAGATCTTTTGATGTCTTGTATGTTGAAGATAAGCTTCGAGAGATCCCCGACCAACATGGGGGACAAAATTTTAAATATATATATATTTAGATTGAAACGACCCGACTCGTTTTTTTTTGCATAATAAAAAATAATAATAATAATAATAATAATAATAAACTACAACTAGTGGTCTCATACCCACTAGCCACCTAACCACAATCACAAACAACAGCGAAAATAACAATACCAATAAATATCCAATAATCCAATAACCAATAGAATAATAACCAGTATTATAACATAATCAATATCCAAATACTAAACATCACAAATCATAGAACCAGAAACCTAACAATGTTTCTAATGACTCAACTCTAGCAACCTAGCAATGCCAGACAACAACCAATCGAGTCCATCCTCCTCTTCATTGCCTTGATTCCACGATCACACTTTGCCTTTACCTGCACCACAAACACAAATTGCAATGCATGAGTATTTTATAAACACTCAATAAGGCAATCCTACCATCTACTGGGCTATACACACAAGCAATAGAGACATCTCTAACCATCAACCAACAATCAACAATAACAAACCAGGACTCTGCATCGACCGACACCAACATGTATCGACCGACACCAGATGGGGATGCATCGACCGACACAAGGTTGCATCGACCGATGCTAGATGCACTTGCATCGATCGACACTCGCACTACATCGACCGACGCATGCTCAACATAACACAAAAACCCTAGGTTTTAGCCGTCCTCGCACTTGCATCGACCGACACACAAAATGTATCGATCGATGCAATGCCGAGCATCGTGTTTTCCCCAAAGCTTCTCGCTGGATCTTCGTTCCTACAACCACAAAACTCGATCCCAAGCCACAACAAAGCTTCCTAATGTCCCAAATAACAATCTAACAAGCCTAACAACACATAACAAGCAAATCAGAGAGATCTCTAGATTAGATAAGCCATGGTCATGCAGTTACCTTTGCCAAGAAGATTATGAACCTTAAACAAGCAAAACAACGCTCCTAGAAAGCTCCTACAACGATCTCAGCTACAGATCTCTACAGGAACAGTCTCAAATCACCAAAAATCCTCAAGAACACTCAAGTACCTTTTCTCTCTTTTGTTTTCTCTCAAAAACGACCAACCTCGTTGAAAGAGACAAAACTCGAGTTTAAGGGTTTTTCCTAAACCCAAAACGCAGCGTTTAACTTAAAACTCGACCGAGAAAACCGAACTTTCATCGACCGATGCATCTATTGCATCGACCGATGCACCCCTAAACCGAGAATTCGGTTTGTGGATGTTACATAGATTCAATAAAAACAAATTTTATTATTTATTATAGTTCAATCTAAATATTTATAAAAAAAAAACATTAAAACTATGTACGTAGCAACACAACTTAAATTCTGAATTTTAAAAAATGAATGAAGATACACATAGTAAATTCAAAAAAAATGTATATAAAAATATATCTATATGTATAGCACCTTAATTTATAAAGTCAGCACTATAACAACTAAATTATATATATATATATATATATATAGCACTATTAATTGTAGACTTCATCAACAATTCTGAGTTTATGTAAATAATCGCCTATAGTAATAAGTAATTATATATATATATATATATGTATAGTTAATTTTATCAAACTGAGATTTGCAAATATATTTAGTATGTCTTAGCAAACTTCATTACGAAAAATCTTAAACGTACAATTATTTTTCATCTTCTCTTAAAGAATTTGTTAATCTAATTTAGTTTGTTTGGTTTTTTGTTTAGTAAATTATGATTTACAAAGGCATAATTTAGTTTGTTTGGTTTCTTGTTAATCTTTAACATTATCTAATTTAGTTTGTTTGGTTTTTTGTTTAGTTTGCAATGACATACTAAATATATCTAATCTACTCCTATTGGTCTAATGGGTCATTGCATGTCGAACTTAGAATATTCAACAAACTCAACACGAAAACTAAAATATAATAGTAAATATATTAATTTTAAAATAAGTAAATATACTAATTAATATCAACTAATTTATAACTTTTACAGTTAACAAAATAAAAACAACAAATAGTAAGATTTTTATATAAACGTATGTCTTATGTTCAAAACATAAAATATTGTGGATAATTCATGTACCCTGTCTCATTTTCGATCCAACATTTCACTCGTTAAAAGAAACTAAACTATTTTAAACATGAAATTATTTTAACCAATAACATTAAAAGGATATCAAATTCTAGATGAGTACGTTCAAGAGCAAAAGATGTCTAACATAAAAAATATTACATAATCAAGTTCCAAATCGTACACATATGTAGATTATACACAATACGTTACACTATCTTAAACATGAAATTACATTTAATGGATCTTTTTAAGGTTAATTTTTTAAAAATAAAAGTAATTTTGTGGAAAAGTATTTAATTTTGTGGACTTTTTATGCATCCATTTCTAACATTGCATTTAAATATGAAATATTTTACTCAACTTCGTTGACCACTTAAAGTTACAACAAGCTACTTTTAAGATCAAATATCACATTAATTATTTTATAAATACCATTTTTGTGATGTAGCACGAATACGAACCTAGTTTTTATTTTAAGGAATACATTACTAATTAGAGCATTTTTCTTATTGTAATTTTTATATTCAATTTGAAATAAAATGTAACTGACGATGGACATGTTTTAGAGTAATATGTATGATGACCCCATTCTATTTATTATTTTTTTTTTGTCAACCATTGGGCCACAACTGGCCGGCCCATTACAATTTCTATTTATTTTTTTTATTTTTTTTACTCAAATGAATTTATATTGCTTTAGGAAATGTCATTACAAAAATGAGGTCGTAACCAATTTGGGACCATTACAGACTCAATATAGAATTCAGAATCTCTACAACCGAACTTTGCTAATGTATGAGCAACATTGTTGTGTTCCCTTTTAGTAAAATTAAAATCACAGAAATTAAACTTTGATGCCCACAATTGTATGTCCTGCAGTAGATTTGAAAGAGCTGCATTCTTTAAAGTGCCACTAATTAGCTTGTACAGAGATTCATTATCACCCTCAAAAATAACTGCATCATATCCTTGGTGCCATGTTTGTTCGAGAGCCAAAACTAAAGCTTTTGCTTCCGCTTCCAGTGAATTTTCTGCATCAGTTAGTTTCTTTGCGCCCCAAACTAATTCCTGACCCCGATGATCTCTAATGATCCAACCTCCAATGACCGTATGATTTACAATATCAAATCCTGCATCAAAATTACACTTCTTTAATGGAAAAACTGGCGGGATCCAGGCTGTTGAATTTTGACCAGACAAATTTCTGTTTTGTTGATGTTCCGAGTCTGTTGTAATGTTTATCCACTCCTTTGTTTCAGCAACCGAGAGCAAAACTGTTTTAGAAGCCCCTTCACGATAATTGTTAAAGATAGAGTTATTTCTAGCCTTCCAAATCCTCCAAAGCAGCCAGAAGGGGAGCAAAGACTCGAAAATGTTTGAGTTTTGTTGAAGCGATTGATTGATGATGTTTGATAGATTTTCCTCTGCATCTTGCTCTAGATTATGGATGTCTAATAAAGGTGTATTGGATGTACGCCACACCATTTTCGCAAAAGGACATGTGAAGAGAGCATGAAGTATTGTTTCATCCTCTTGTCGACATCTAGGACAGATAGCTTCTATTATCATACCTCTTGTTCTCAAACGAGTAGTTGTTGGAAGCGCCCGAGAGAGTACACGCCATAGAAAATGCTTAATTTTTGGCATTAAACGAAGTCGCCATATCTTGTGTTTGAGATCCTTAGAACCATGGATATGTAATGGATTCATATCAACTGCGTGAGGATCATGTCTTGATAACCAGTATCCCGACTTCACTGTGTATTCACCGGAGGGAGAATAGTTCCATATTAGTTTATCCTCTTTCTCCACAATAGAGAGATGGAGTTTTTGTAGAAGCTGACCATCCTCTTGATTGAGCATTGATGCAATTTTTGTGGTATTCCAGTCCCGAGGTTGGTGCAGTTCACCAATAAGATGATCTAAAGTGAGATTTTGAACTGGTGACAAAGGCGTTACAGGACTCGGTGGGTGAGATGGTAGTACATTGTCAACACCAATCCGAATAGATTTTCCATTACCAACAATGTAACGTGTGCCTTTCTTGATGAGATTGAGCCCTACTAATAATGAAGACCAACCATATGATTGATTCTTACAAGCTTTTGCATCCAGTACCGTGTCATCTTTAAATAACGAGCTTTCATCACCTTTGCAAATAGGGAATCTGGATGTTGAATTAGCCGCCATGCCTGTTTGGCTAGTAGAGCATTATTGAACATTTCCAAATCTCGAAAACCTAATCCTCCTTCTTTTTTTGATAGTTTGAGCTTGTTCCATGCAATCCATGGTATACCTCTTTTATTTGAATTCTTTTCCCACCAGAAGTTCATAAGAAGAGACTCTATCTCAGTAGTGATGCCTTTTGGTAGTTTAAAACACGACATCGCATACACTGGCATGGATACAGCTACTGATTTTAACATAATCTCTTTTCCTGCAGGGGATAATCGTTTTGCTGTCCAACTAGATGTTCGTTTCTTGACTCTATCTATAATGAAGTTGAACATTTCTCCTTTCTTGCGTCCAAATTGCTCTGGTAATCCCAAATATTTACCGCCTCCTCCATGGTTAGCAATGTTTAAAATTTGTTTAAGTCGATCTTGTGTTGAGCCATAGACCCGGGATCCAAATGTGATCATTGATTTTGACGTATTTATCTTCTGACCCGAGTAATACTCATAAACGTCAAAAACATCTCGTAGAGCCTGGCAGTTCTTTCTGTTTGCTTGGCAGAAAAAGAGTGAATCGTCTGCAAACTGTAAATGTGTGATTCGAGGAACCCCAAGTCCGATTTGAATCCCTTTGATTTCCTTATCAGATACTTTAGATTTTATCAAATGACTTAGAATATCTGAACAGAGAATAAAGAGATACGGGGATAAAGGATCCCCTTGTCTGATTCCACGCTGAGGTATGATGTTTCCATACGGAGCTCCATTAATCAGTACTGAATAGTTAACAGATCTTACGGTAGCCATGATCCAGCCAATCCATTTATCACAGAAACCAAAAAGTCTTAGTGTTGTTTCGAGTTCCACTCTACCCTGTCGTAAGCTTTGCTCACATCTGTTTTCACTGCCATATAGGACTGAGAAACACGCTTACGAACCTTTAAACTATGCATTAGTTCATGTGCTATCATCACGTTGTCTTGTATTAAACGGCCTGGAATAAAGGCTGCCTGGGCCTCGGAAACAATATTATCAAGGTGAGGTTTGAGCCTGTGAACTAAACACTTCGAGACTATCTTATATAAAACGTTACATAGTGCGATTGGTCGAAAATCTGAAAGAGTAATAGGGTTGTCTATCTTCGGAATCATGTAAATATTCGTCTGGTTGATACTCTGTTTCATTACAGAGGTATCAAAGAAGTTTTTCACTTCTTGTATAACATCCTTGCCGACCTTATCCCAACATGTTTTATAGAAACGTGCGGTTAAGCCGTCGGGTCCTGGAGCTTTGTCATCCCCAATAAGACTAACCGCTTTGTATATCTCTTCATCACTAAACTCTCTAGTCAGATCGTCATTAATCTCTGCTGTTACCTGTGATTCAAAATCTGCAAATTCCCGAGGTGAAACAAAATTTCCATTTGTTGAGTATAGATTCGAAAAGAACTTTTGGGCATGGTCGCCAATGTTCTTATCACCCCGGATTATATTTCCTCCCTCATCAAAAATCGACATGAGATTGTTTTTTGCAGCTCTCGTTTGGGCACAGGCATGGAAAAAACTCGTGTTTCTGTCCCCTTCATGCATCCACTGGTTACGACTTTTTTGTTTCCAATGTATCTCCTCGTCTTTGTAGGCCTTAGTCAAATCCACATGTAACTGAGGAATGCGTATACGATCCACACGTAAACCACTTTCCATAGCTTTATTCAGTTGTGACTGTAAAGATTTAATCCTTTCATCAGCATTAAGCTGGGAGCGTTTTTTTAGATCAGCCATTGCCTTTCTGCAGTTAGAAATCCTGGTGTTGATAGATATGTCTTCATTTTCATTCCCGCCAGACCAACCTTGATGAACAACCTCTTGAAACTCAGGAACATTACATAGTCTCTTATCAAAATAAAAAGTTCTTCTTCGTTGATTATTGTTGTTGTTCAAATGTAATAGTATCGGTTTGTGATCTGAACCCGCATACTCCAAAAAATGTGCTTCCGCATTTCGAAAAGAAGCTGCTCCCGCAGTGTTCATCATCGCTCTGTCTATACAGCATTGCACAGTGTGAGAATACCTTTCTCCTACCCAAGAAAATCTATTCCCCCTAGATCTGATATCTTGTAGGTCACACATAGATATCATATGGCGAAAATCTCGAAAAGTCCATTCAGCTCTTTCAGGTCCACCTAGTTTTTCCGCATTTGATGTAATTTCATTAAAATCACCAATTAAGATCCATGGTGCATTACGATCTAGAGCTATCTGTTCAAATCTTTCCCAAAGGAAATGTCTCTCACTTTGTGTAGGATGGCCATACACACAAGACAAGTGGAAAAGAGTATTATTAATAGTTACAACAACATCAATGAGTCGTTCATCCTTAGAAACCAAGGACAAAGACACATTCTTCTTCCACATTAACGCTAAGCCACCACTCCTTCCTTGAGGGGGCTGAATTAAAACATCATCAAATCCTAGATCATCCTTTACTTTAGTTACAAATCCAGAGTTATTAAGAGTTTCAGAAAGAAAGAGAATATCACACTTAGAAGAAAAACATAGTTTAGATAAACGAGAAGAAGTCAGCGACTGAGCCAAGCCCTGACAGTTCCAGGAGACGACTCTCATATTGGATCTGGGGGTACCGGGCCCCCCGCGCCTCCGTCGAATCCCTTGTTAACTGAACACGAGTCCACAGAAACCTCCCGTTTTCCTTTCTTCCTGAGTTGACACAGGACCGTCAACTCATCTGCAGCCTCGGCTCTGTTAAAAGCTGTTTCAAACCTGACCCTCTTGCGCTTCAAGAATGCAAACTCCGATTGAGCATCACTGGAAGTCTTGTCTAGAAGCCCTCCCGCTGCGGTTGTACCCTCAGTCTTCCTCAAGTACTTAGCATGGAGATAGCGAATCCTCTCTGCTGTGAGTTCTGTATCTTCAAAAACGCTTGGAATGGAAGATGAAGACATGGTGTGTGTAACTTGTCCATGACCAACAGTTTTTGGTGGTGGCATTTGGAGGCCAGGGATAAGGGTCGCAGGGTCCACTGATGGCAGAGTATCAGATTCAGACATGTTGTCTTGTATGTCGAATTGATGATCATCATCATCCTCATCATCAGACCCCGGTGGGTCATTGTTATCGAAGGTTAAAGTACATTCTTTTGCATCGTGTTTAAGTGATCCACACTTAGTACAGAAATTCATAAGGCGCTCATATCTATACTTGATCACAGTGTTTTCATCAAGAACAAAGTTTATGTTCTTCTGAAAACGTAAAGGATCATCAATATTCCAGGCTATCCTAACCCTTACCGCCCCCACTTGGTTGACATTCTCATCATAATCTACATCCGTAACATATCCAATTCTATAGCCAACCCACCTAGCCGTAACATTCGTTAAATAGAGAGTGGGAATACCTTGGATTTGTACCCAGAAGGGAATGATCTTCATATCGTTCTCGCCAATGTTAGGGTACCAGCGATGTGTCGTGATCATCCAGTCATTGAAGGACCAAGGACCGCGTCGCAAAACCAAGTCCATGGATTCCTCCGATTGAAAGCGAAACAATACTCTACCACCGTCAATTAACCGTCCAACGCAGGCATCGGGAAAGCCCCAAATTCGAGGCATTTGGCCAATTAAAGCCCGAAGGTTTTGCTTGCGGGGGTTCACCGGAGTAACGACTATCGAGAATCGATTCACCGAAGCGGCACGAGAACTGAATTCAGTGGGGAAGGAAATCGGAGCATCATCAATTCCCAGATCCAAATCTTGGACAGATTTTCTCAGGAAATCACTCATTGTGAGTCGCTTAGAAGAGAACACTGTAACAGAAACGGGTAAAGAGATCTGAAAAAGGCGGGGGAGAAGGTTACATTTATAGGTTTTGATCCATGGCGGTTTTAGGAAACGGTTATCTCCCATAAAAGAAGGAGACAGATAACTGTCATAAGAAACTGACAGACTTAAACCGCCGACAAAACCCCAAAGATGAAAAAAACAGAGTTTATCGGTCGGAAACAAACTCCAAATCGAAGAAAAGAAACGGAAGCAAATTCCAGAGGGATCGCCCTCAGGATCGCCCTCAGGATCGCCCTCAGGATCGCCCTCAAAGAGAGACGCCATTTTATTTTTTTATTAATATTATTTTCAGTGTAATTAAGTAAGAAAGAAAACATAGAATTTGGTAGGTTGTTATGTTGGTACCATGATATATTATTAATTTATAATGATTATTTTTTAAAGTGTTATTTTTAAAATAAGAATTCTTGAGGGGTATAAGAGCAATGGTCACATTTCACATTTCAATTAGGGTTCCGATTTTAAGACGAATTCGTGTCAGTAACAAAGAAGACGTTCATCTTCTCCGGTGATGAGAAATTCCGGTGACGTTTGAGGTAATACTTTTACTTTTAATGTGAATTTTTTTCCTGATTCCCTTTTACTTATTTGATTTGGAAGAAGCGATTTCGTTTGCTTCTTCTCTTTCTATTTATGGTTTGTGTATTTCATTAGGGTTTGCTCTGACCTTGCATCGTTTCTTGTGATATACTTCTTCAGTACAACACACACGACTTATTGCTGTAGTTTTTCTTGGCTATTGCGCAGGCTTTCCTGTTTTGGTTTTGTGTTCTGTTCTTTGACAGCTAAATCTGTAGAAGCTGAAGTTTGGGAATAGAAAGTGTTATATATATAGCTTGAATGGATAGGTTAAGTCAGTTGCCTGAAGCGTTACTCTTGACAATTTTGTCTTTACTGCCTGCGAAAGATGTTGTGGCGACAATGGTTTTGTCGAAACAGTGGCAGTTTCTTTGGATGTTGGTGCCAAAGCTTGTGTATGATGATGATAGCTATCAAGATATTGAGTATGGAAGATTTTCACGGTTTGTAGACAGGTCATTGACTCTGCACGAGGCACCAGTTCTAGATACTTTGCATTTAAAACTCGGTAAAACCTCATGTGGTACTGGAGACATTCGAGTGTGGCTTAAAACAGCACATAAGCGTTGTTTGCGCGAGCTGATCATTAAGATTGATAGTAATAAGTCTTCAGTGGTATACCTGTTTTAGAATGCTTGTTACTTTGAAGCTAAAGAACGCGGTTCTTGTGGATGTTACATCCTCGTTTTCGTTTCCATCCCTCAAGAAGTTGAGTCTAGTATCCATGAAGTATCCAGGTCATGAGCTGATCGAGACGTTTCTATCAAGTTGTCCTGTTCTTGAAGACTTGGTTGTGAAACGATGCCTAGATGACAATTTGTTTATTTTCCCTGTTAGAGTGCCGTCTCTAAAGTGTTTAGTCTTGCACAATAAAGAAGAAGCCGGTGTAGATGTCGGGTTTGTGATAGATACTCCTTCTTTGGAGTGCTTGGAAATTTTTGATAATATGGGTGTGCTTTGTCTCGTTAAGAATAATATGACTAAGATTCTGAAGGCAAATGTTTGCTTTTCTTATGCCCATACTAAGAAGCTCATAATTTCACTTTATTCAGTCAAGCGTCTCTTTTTATGTCTATCATCCTCCTCAAAGGTAATATGTTCTTGAACTACTTATTCCTCTATAGTTCTGCTATCTGCATATATAAATAAATTACAGGCTTCTCTTAGAACAAATTAATGAACGACAATAATTGAATCAATCATCACTTGTCTGCTGTGAATGGCGGGTTCTCTTGTGATCTTACTTATGCAGAATTCATATCCTGTTGGTAGTGTCTTCCACTCTCTTGTACGTTTAACTATATGCACATGTGAGACAGAGTGGCTAAATCTACTTATGTGTATGCTCAGAGATTCCCCTAAACTAGGAGCTCTAAAACTTATTCAGGTCTGCAGATCTGAACATGAATTTATTTCAGTTTCTTTAATCCGCATATATTCTTTCAGTACGATAGCAGTATGATGATACTTTTACTTCTATCTCAGGACCATCCCCTTCGTCCTTCTGAACCACGGCCGTGCTGGAATGAACCGAGTGCAGTTCATAAATGTCTGTTGACAAGTCTTGAAACTCTCGAATGGGTAAAATATGAAGGAACAGAAGAAGAGAAAGAACTAGCGGCATTCATCTTGAGAAATGGGCGCTGTTTAAAGAAGGTAACTATCTCCTCTGAATCCATTGACCGCGACGAATAATTTGAGATGCTCAAGGTGTTGTCATTGTTTTCGAGGCGTTCACCTACATGTCAGATTGCATTCAACTGAAGTTTAGTCAAGTCCTGTTCATTAGTCAAGTTGGTTTTGTGTTTGATCTGAATCTTGGTTTTGTGTTTAATTTTTTTGAAACATATCAAACCTATAATCGACTCTCATCTTTCTAGACCCAAATTTTACTCGTGTGACTACAAATATGCTCAATCTGACGTGTCAAAAAGAAAGCCTTTCGTCCATCTCTATGATGGATGTTTTAGTAGTTTTCTCGAAGCAGAAGTCTTTGTAAAATGTGACCCTTTTTAATTGTGGAATGGAAAACAGAATAATGAGTTGAGAAAGAAAAAAAAATCAAAATAGAGTTACACCATTTTAGAATGGAATAGGGACTTGTGGGTTCTTGATCTTACAAGGAATACATGATATGGAACAAGCTATTAAATCGGAGTACTTGAAAACTATTTTTTGTGGACAACGCTTCTTACACCTAGAGCAAATAGGTCGAGACATATGATGATTGTTGCTCAAAACATGTACCTCCTTACCGTCATAGATCATCGATGAACCAGGCTTAAGGTATAAGTCCTTCCCAAGCATACATGTAATGTGTAGGGTGACACAACAATTCTCATCACACATATAAAACCCTTCTTTCGGATTTATTTTTCCCTCGCAAGCTTCACACCAATACGCCAAGAAACTTGTTTCATTTCCATAAGATAGAGTGAGCATATGCTTATCATGCTTATACCTCACGGTTTGAGGTAACGTAGCACATCCAAAGCACAAAGAAAAGCGGCACTCCTCAATACAATTGAACGTTTCTCTTGTGATCGAATGTCTTGAACCTCTGCAAACGTAACATCCTCGGTCCTCTCCTGGTTTAGATGTTAGGAATAAAGGATGCATATGATTTTCACGGACTAATGGCTCAGTAATTGCGGTACACTGCACATGTAGTTGGAAATAACACCCTTCTTCACTACACTCATAGACAAAACCAGCTGTGCAAAACCAAGGACAAGCTGAACATGCTCTTTCGGTATCCTTCACAACACCGTCATAGTTCACTAAAGTAAGCAGATGTGGATGTATTGGGTGATGCATTTTGCGAGAAAAATTCGCACACGTTTGGTGGAGAATATAATCACACTGCATACAAGAGTAGAAGTTACCAAAATAGATCGGTGTGATGCATGCTTGACACAACTTATTCTCGTCGTAATCTCTGTCCGTGTTCTCATCAAGCCTCAA
Organism: Camelina sativa; assembly: GCF_030686135.1. NCBI lineage: Eukaryota > Viridiplantae > Streptophyta > Magnoliopsida > Brassicales > Brassicaceae > Camelina > Camelina sativa. The sequence continues at coordinate 23,387,124 of NC_141896.1, forward strand.
ATGATGATGTTCGTGACTGAAATGTTGTATGACCCCATCGCTTATCCTCACAAACGGCTCAACTTCTTCTTCAACTTCTTCTGGTTCTCCCTCAAGTTCTTTACCATCCCACACATTTCTTTGTGTACCGCATTTTGAATGAGTCGCATACAAACAACCATCCTTGATGCAAGAATAGCCCCCATAATCATTGTTTATCCTTCGACGACAAACACCACAATACCAATCTCCCTGTCCAAAAGAAGTTGTAAACGAGATACGATGGGGATGACGAGATATCCTTATCACCTGTGGTAAGTTGAAACACCTTTGATGGACCGCAAAGTCACAAGGGGGACATATGTAGAGGGGTCCTTTCAAATGTATCAAGGCACAAACGCTGCAAGTGAAAGGAGTTTGTGTTGGAAACAGAGCAAGAGTATGCTTATGCCACTTCGGATGGTCAACAGACAAGTCTGGTTGTTTCTGCACACAAGAAAACCTAATACCAAAATCGCAAGCCGAGCAATGATAAAATACCTCGTCGAGATCTTTATAACAACAATAGCATTTCCTCGTTCGACCAAACAGTTCCAAAGAGACGAGATGTAGAGAATGTTTTGGATGAAGAGGGTGTTTGATCTCAACAGGAGCCTGCTTATATTCTTTGTGGTTCTTGCCTTTGCAGCCACGGCAGAGGAAATGGGTAGCGTCTCGTTTTGTTAAACTGATCTTCTTCCAGTTCGAAGGGAGACACTCCAGCTTCCCATCCCGCTTGTATTTGGTACTCACACAAAATTTTCTTTGTTTCAGTTCAACTTGTACTGGAGGGGAGATAGAAATTAGCTCCTCCCACTTTGTATCCATATAGAAGACGAGGAAGGCTATTTGAAGGATGAGCGATATGAGCTCCGGCTCGGGGTCCAAACTCAATATTTCATTAGCGAGTGACATGAAGTCCAGACCTTCCAAAACCGAATCCAAATCCGAATCAAATTCGGAGTCGTTGATGATACAGGTATATGATCGAGAAAAGAAGTGATATGAGCTTCTTTAGCGGCTTCGGCTGGGAATCCAAATCTATTGAGTTGAAGACAGAGATTGTTTGAGTAAGGACTGACATCAGCTTCGACTCTGGCTTCGGCAACGAATCCAAGTCCACAAAGTTGACGAGATAGATTATACCCAAAATGTTTGATACGAGTTTTACACTCCGGTGCCAGATGAGTGACGTTGGGTTGGTGAGAGATATTACTTCCTTGATGAGTGATATGAGCTGCAACTCCATCGGCTCCGGAGATGAGAGAGATTATTTGAGTAATGAGTGACCTGAGCTCTGAATCGACCGGATCTTCAGAATGCAGAAAATTGTAATAAGATAACATGTCATCAATGAGTAACATGAACTCCGGCTCCGACTCCAGCTTCGAATCAGCTACAGAACTCATGAGAGAGATCATTTGAGTCGTTAGTGGAACCAACCACTGCGGATCAGAATCAGAGCTAGAGTTGCCCACAGAGATTGCTTGTTTAATGAGTGACATGAATTGAGACTCCGGCTTTGGCTGTGAATCAAAATCCATTGAGGTGACCAGAGAGAATAGTTGAATAACGAATGGTGCGAACTTTGACTTCTTCTCCCACTTCGTATCATTTTCAAGTGATAAGACATACATCAATTGAGAAATGACAAACATGAGCTCTGACTCAGAATCCGAATCTGAATCCATAGAGCTGCCGAAAGAGAGTAAATGAGTGGTATGAGAGGTTCTGTAAGTAATGAGAGAGTATATGAAACTTACTGCTCAAGACAATTTGTATATATGCAATATGCTTGCGGTTCTCAAGTGAGAGATTATGGTCAATATTGAGAGTGTTCCACTCGCATTATTTATATATTACGTGAAGTCAATAATCTAACATTACAATATTACAAACTAATCTAGACTCTATCGTAGACTAACAATTTAGTCTTAAACATGTATATTTAATGAGGGATTGGGTTGGCATGTGAAACTTTCAAATTTTATTGAAAAACAATACGAGTATAAATATTGCAATATTACAGGTCGTCCGGACGCAAAGTCATTGATTTTTGTATAGATAAAAGTTCTAACAGTACAATATTGCAAATTGCTTGCCATGTACGTAGAGTTTCTATACTAATAAATTAAGCTCAAGAGTAAGTATTAACGAATGGCTAGGTTAGTTGGCATGTGCAACTTTCTAATTTTATTCCAAAAACAAAACAAAACGACAAGTACAGTATTGCTATTTACAGGTCAACTAGGCGCAAAGTTAATGGCGAACGTAAAGATAAAGAGATTTAACAATACGTACAATATTGCAAATTACTATATCTAGAGTTTTTAGACTAGTAAATTAAGCTCAAATGTGTATTAATGAGGGTTTAGGTTGGCATATTGCATTTGCAGGATACATCTATTGCAATGTAATAAATTAAGCTCAAATGTGTATTTTAATGCGCTAATTTCTTGTAACAAGAATACAAGATACTTAGATTAGTTAGATACATCCTGAGCTGTGCCTATGGGCAAAAAAAAAGGTATTAGCCTCAAGCCCCCAAAATATCCTCCATTTTTTCATACTTCTTTTTTGTGTGTTTGTGAAATCACAGTCAGTGTTTGCTATCATATACATAAAAAAATAACTAAGTAAGAACATTATGAAAATTTGGTGAAAACGTTTATTTAAATATAAGAAGAACAACTATGCCTTAGTTTTTTTTAGATTATTATTTTGTTTTCAATAATTTATATGATTCAAAATGATTTATACATTTATTTTATTTAAAATTTTGTTTTTGAAAAACTCTCAATTTCAATCTCGCTTTAAGCCTCCATAAATCTGGGCTCGGCACTGGCACTGGATACATCTAATTTTTAACGTGTTAATCTGTATTATTATACTGGATCGAACTAGTCGTTGAACTTTTTTCAAATTCTTTAATTATGCAAGTATGATAATCACACTAGTTAAGAGATAGAGTCCTACACACTTTACTTAAATGAGCTGTAAGTGCCGACGACACTATGCGTCTAGTGGAGGCTTTGAGTTAAGAGGTCAATGAACACTCGTGGAGACACGTGCGAAGGACCTTTAGAGTTTTTCTTCATAAATAAGGACTGTTAAAATTTGTTAATTGATAAGAGACGTTTTGGTCTTTTGTTTAGTAGCAAGTCATACGTAATGATGAGCTTGATGTCTCCACATTTTTAGGTCTTTTGTTTAGACTATTAGTACTTAGAGCATGTTTATCCCACATCCTTTAAAATTGGTATCTCAGATTTATTTTATTAATATTTTAATACAATAAAATTATTTAATTTAATTAGTTATTTTCTTTTTAAAGTTGAACCAATCACATTGTGACACATAAGTGGGAGAAGATCAGATGGGTGTCTCCGAGGGTCTGCTGCTAGACTCGGTATCTCTCTTCTTCCTCAACTTTTTCATTTTTTTTGAATTTTTTATTAAAAGACATACCCACAGTATGTGGGATAAACATGCTCTTATATGCTTTACTTTATATTTTCTCGAGTAAGTGACAAAGATTATCAGTTTATCATACACTCACTCCCTTGGTCCCTTTGTTTATATATAATACTATAACTCATGACTTAGAAGAAAAACATTGTTTCCCAACGATATGCATTTTGTTTATATTCGTTTGAAGCTGGTTTAATGAGTTCGCGAACACCTCTTACCAAAAAAACGCTAGACTTTTTAGCAAAATACTCGTATGGATTCATGAGTGAAAGAGTAGTTTCACGTAGTTAGTCGCCGTGAATATACTCGATTCATATAGGGAATTAATATTAGAGGATGATGAACGACTTTTGCTTTTAGGTAACGTAGAGATTGCAAACAGGGAATCGATAGCAGAAAGATTTGAGGTAGACGACATGGTGAAAAATGAGAGATCGTTTTCCAGGACATTCAAAATTATCAAACCGCTTCAGTTTATAATCTCAGGTCTGAAAGAATCTATTACAAGTTGTTATTAGGGATTAGTTTGGTAACTTATACTCCCTCGGTATATATAAAAAAAAGATGATATTCTAGAATTTTTTTGTTCTATCACAAAAATAAATTTTTAGTGCATTTAATGCATTTTTATTTTTAAAATCAAATAACTAATTAATGTTTTTTATTTTTATAATAAATAATTAAATATATAAATGCAATGGAAGATAGGTGTGAGAAAAAGATGAGTACAGTAGAACTTCCATAAATTAATACTCGGTAAATTAATAATCTCTATAAATTAATAAATTTTTCATGTTCCAAGTTGGGACTAGTATAATTTTGTATACAATTCGATAATATAATAAGATAATAATTTTTTTGAAAATTCTTTGTAAATATATGGTCTCATCGATAATATAAATTAATAATTATATAAAATTATATAAATATATGTATATATATATATACATACTAATTTTTATTAGAGTTTATTTTAATATTTTTACTATATAAAAATCTTTGAGTGCTATCTTCAAAACATAATATTTGTTATTTTCCTTGTAATTGATTTTATAAAAATATAAGTTATAACGATTATATCTTTTTTTTATATACCAAATTAGGAAAATTTCTCAAATTTATCAATAAATTAAAACCTCTATAAATTAATAGGTTTCCATGGTCTCAACATTATTAATTTATAGAGGTTTTACTGTAAATGAGTATTAAAAAAATATATAACAAAAGTAATTAATTAACAAAACAATATTTATAATTTTTCTTAATCTTGGTGAAAATACTAAAAAATCATCTATTGTGGAGTATCATCATTAGAGATAAATTTCACCAATTTTTTTTTTTTTTTGGGTAAAATAAAAGAAGGGTGAATTAGTGTACTAACCAAAATTGAAAATATATTTAAAAATATAGCACATTAATTCAAAAAATTAAGTATATGAGATAAGGATTAGGAAAAATTACTAATGGGGGAGGGTGTTGATGGTTTGGAGGAAGCGGTGGTGGAGGGTGGCCGTCGGAGGTGGTGGCCGGAGATGGTGGTCAGAGTTGGTTGCCGGCGGTGGTGACCGGAGGTGGTTGCTGGCAGTGGTGGCCGGAGGTGGTTTCCGGCGGTAGTGATCGGAGGTGGTTGCTGGTGGCGGTAGATGACGGTGGTGGCCGGAGGGTTTGTCCGGCACTAGTGACCGGCGGTGGTCGCCGGATGTAATGGTCGGAGGTGGTTGCTGGAGATGATGGTCGGAGGTGGTCGCCGGAGGTAATGGCCGGTGGTGGTCACCTAAGGTAGTAGTCGGCAGTCGCCGGAGGTGATAACCGGCGGTGGTGGTAGAAGGTGATACTAGGAGGATTAATCTTGTAATTATTATAGAAAATAAATACTATATTATCTTTATATGGTTTATATAGTTACTGAATAAATTAGTATAAATTTTTTTTGAGTTATACAGTGCAATTTTCCATAAAAGAAGTCGGAAGGTCTCTTAATTATTATTAAAATATAAAGACACCCAATTACTCTCTCTTTTAGGGTTTCGAATTGCTGTCAGTAACAAAGAAGACGTTCATCTTCTCCGGTAAATGTGAAATTCTGGTGGGGTTTCTGGTAATTGCTTTTCTTTTCTTTTTCTGTGAAATGATTTCCCCTTACATGTTTGATTTCGAAGAAGCGACTTCTTTTGTTTCTCTTTTCGATTTGTGGGTTTTGTATTTCATCAGGTTTTTCTCTGACCTTGCATCATTGTTTGTATACTTCTTCAGAACAAACAACACACATTTAGAATTTCACACTCATTGCTGTCTTTTTCCTTTTGCCTATTTTCAGGCTTTCCTGTTTTTTTTTTTGGTTTTGCGTTCTGTTTTTGGCACCTAAATCCGTAGAAGCTGTAAACTAGAATGGATATGTTAAGTCAGTTGCCTCAAGCGTTACTATTGAGAATTTTGTCTTTACTATTGCGAAAAGATGTTCTGGCGACAATGGTTTTGTCGAAACGGTGGCAGTTTCTTTTGATGTTAGTGCCAAAGCTTGTGTATGATGATAGCTATCTAAATGTTGAGTATGGAAGATTTGCGCGGTTTGTAGACAGGTCATTGACTCTACACGAGGCACCAGTTCTAGATACTTTGCATTTAATACTCGGTAAAACCACCTGTGGTACTGGAGACATTCGAGTGTGGCTTAAAACAGCAGATAAGCGTTGTTTGCGCAAGCTGATCATTAAGATTAATAGTGATAAGTCTTCAGTGGTACTGCCGATGAGCTTGTATACCTGTTGTAGAATGCTTGTTACTTTGAAGCTAAAGAACGCGGTTCTTGTGGATGTTACATCCTCGTTTTCGTTTCCGTCCCTCAAGAAGTTGAGTCTAGTAACCATGAAGTATCCAGGTGATGAGCTGATCGAGAAGTTTCTATCAAGTTGTCCTGTTCTTTAAGACTTGGTTGTGAAACGATGCCTAGATGACAATGTGTTTATTTTCAATGTTAGAGTGCCGTCTCTCAAGTGTTTAGTCTTGCACAATAAAGAAGGTACCGGTGTAGATGGTGGGTTTGTGATAGATACTCCTTCTTTGGAGTGCTTGGACATTTTTGATAATAGGGGTGAGTTTTGTGTTATTGAGAATAATATGACTAATATTGTGAAGGCAAATGTTTGCTTTGTGTTGAGAATCACAGACCCCGATTCACCTCTATAGTGAACCGCAGACCGCGACTCTGCCCTTACTTCTCTTCTACTTCACAGATCAGTTTGCATAACATAAACATAACACAGAGATTTAACGAGTTCCCCTCATGCAGAGGGTACATCTCGTGTGGGAACCTTCTCCCACAAACATCCACTATCAATCAACCAAGGTTTTACATAGTATTACATATACAAGCTTAGAGAACTAACAACTACAGAGAACCTGAAGAAGAAAACACATAATAGATCTAGCTTTTCTTCTTCCTCTTTCTATGTCTCTGGTTCAGCTCTCCTCTCCATGTATAACCCATAAACACCTCCATAACCCCAAAGAAGCAGCTCCACCTTTGTCTCTCATCAGAGTGTCCTAAAGACACCTTAAACCTAGACAAGGTTATGTCCGACTCTCAGCCCTTCGACCCCAGCCGAGCTTCTGCTCTTTTATCATGGTTTTGCGCACAGCTTCAAGCTCCATGTACGACACCCTGCCCATGCTCTCTGCACTACGCCCTGCGTCTCTGCGTCTGCCATACACAGCGCCCTGCGCTGTGCCCTACAGCCGTCACCAATGTATCTCCAGCTTCTTTAGTGCGTGTTCGTGCTTTGCGGCTTTCTTCAGCATACATGTTTCTTCAACCCTAGTTTCCCTTTTATAGTGAAACCCTAGAGCTTATGTCGGTTTAGTCCTGCAGGCCACACAACACGGATCCTGTATGGGCTTCACACCAATAGAGGCCCAGTTCTTGGTTCAGACCAAATAAGCCCATATGAAGCAAACATTTACAACAAACTCCACATTTTGCTTCATTTGGTCCAACTCACAAAATCCCCTTTGTGTTGATACTTCCCTGAGAAGAAAAACAAAACTTTGTTTCTCCTCTAGAACCTGCAACTTCCGATGATCCTTATGTTTGTCGACCTTAGGAATTTTCAACTCCATCTTCAGAAACTTCAAGAGATTCACAACTCTCCCTCAAGCTTCCTTCTCCTGAGGACTGAATCCCACTTGTAGAAGAACTCTGGCCACTGAACCGACATCCTTGAAGATACCCTTACCAACCTTGTTCCTTGATAATCAATACATAACACAACCAATCATTGAATGTTCCTTTGTGTTCTCCAATGCCATCCTCTGACATTGCTCTGAAATTTCCATCACCTATCGAATCCTTAGACTATCTTATGACTGTCCCTCTGTTCGAACTTTATGAAATTTTAGTCTATGAAGCACTACAGCTTCACCTTGTTCTTGACAGCTTTTTTTGAATAGTTTACGATGCTCTTCAGCTGTCCCAACAAGTTCGTGTAACTCCTTACACAAATCTACTTCTTCAACCTTGTTTCTCTTGATCTTAGAAACACTTATGAAGACCTTTACTTGATTCTTCTGTTCCTAACAACAGCTCCACCTAGAACTAGAACTTCTAATTCACCCGCAAGTAACACCTTGCTTGCTTATGAAACCTTGATCTTGAAACTTTTAGAACTAGTAAAACCTGAGACATCAACCTCTCAGAACACGATTACAACAATCACACAACCTCTTCCATGGTTTCTGATAAATACCACAGACCTGTTATCATGATTGTATATCATCTGTATCCGTCTGCAACCTGATTCACTTGGTCGACCTTTGATTCCCCTCATGTGCACTGAGCTTGAACCAAACTTCCTTGAATCTCATGCAGAACACATGAATCATACATGCTTCAATCCTGAAATAATCTCTGATTCATCATGTAAACAATCTCAACCTAATGCATTACTCTTGAGATTGAGTTTACATCCCATCTGTTTAACCAATTGATTCTTGAATCCAGCTTGTACGATCTGACAGTACAACCTCCTGTTCAACCTCATGTTAAAACAGATGTCCGACCAACAGCTTAAAAACCTCTGCTAGTCTCCTTGTAACAGCCTTTAGTGCTTCACTCTAGAATCCCTGAAGCCACACCTACTGTTAACATAACCCTGCAATAGTTCTTCACGTTTGCAGACCTTACCAAGAAGAACCTTGGTACCAGCATCATACCTTTTCTCACCATTCATCAATACAACTTGACATGTCTTTACCATTGATGAATCCTCACTTAACCTTCGTGTAAGTGACTCTCCTGAGAAAACTTAATGATGTTGCTAGACCCACTAGTCTTCTAGTAGTCTTGTCTATCATAACCTGCATCTTTAACCACCAGAGATCTACTTGAATCCTCCCCTTATACTCACATGCTTCCTTATTAAGTGTCAACAAACACTTAAACTTCCTACAAGTGATACCTTCAGAAGATTCATCCACCAGATCATCTCTGTAGATGTAAACAGGCGAACCAAAATTTTTCTGTTTCTGATTCTCTTCTCAATACAAAACCTAACCCCAGTCACCTTCCGCCAGCCTTGTAGATTATTGCACTTACTTGCAAACTCTTACACAGTCCTGCAACGTCTACAAAAGTCTTCCAGAGATTTTAAGTCACCTTGAAGAACCAACTCCACCTTGACAAATAAAATCGCATTGGCTGCAACTTCGACTCTTGGTACTCTTCTGCATTCCCATTCTCTGTAGACCTACCTTGATTGTAGTCCTTTCAAATCTCTAACAACCTGATCCATTCCTGAGACTTCACCATTCACCCAACACTTCTCAAATCTGACCACTTCAACACAAATTGCCTGGTCCATCTTCATACTCATCTGAATCTTCGACACAACTAGCTGACCTAACAACCCTCTTACACAGATTTACCTTTGAAGGCGTCCCTTAGTAAATCTGTGACTCCAATAGTTGTACCTTCAACCAATTTCTGAACACCACTACACAGACTTTCAACAACCGAAAACTGACTTTTCAATAGTTGAAGACGTCTACATCCTTGCGTTCTCCTAGTGTTTAGATTCCATAAACTGAAACAGCTTTGAGTATTCAGAAGCTTCAAAACAGAACATCACATGTACCTTGTGACCGCAGCGGAAAACTGAACTCCTGTTTTGATAAGTTTTGAGCCTTATGAATGATGCTTCAATTCCTTCTTCACAGCCATGTGCAAATCACCTTCACACATCCATCCATGAACCTGAATCAAATACTGCAGATAACTCCACTTTAAACCAACCCCATAATTGATTCAACCTTCGAGTATTCTACAACAGTCTCCGAATCCTCCTTGTATGCTTTTAGCGTCATGCCTGAGTCTGTGAATTCCTGAGCCTGTGCTCTGATACCACTTGTTGAGAATCGCAGACTCCGATTCAGCTCTATAGTGAACCACAGACCGCAACTCTGTCCCTACTCCTCTTCTACTTCACAGATCAGTTTGCATAACATAAACATAACACAGAGATTTAACGAGTTCCCCTCATGCTGAGGGTACATCTCGTGTGGGAACCTTCTCCCACAAACATCCACTATCAATCAACCAAGGTTGTACATAGTATTACATATACAAGCTTAGAGAACTAACAACTACAGAGAACCTGAAGAAGAAAACACATAATAGATCTAGCTTTTCTTCTTCCTCTTTCTCTGTCTCTGGTTCAGCTCTCCTCTCCATGTATAACCCATAAACACCTCCATAACCCCAAAGAAGCAGCTCCACCTTCGTCTCTCATCAGATTGTCCTGAAGACACCTTAAACCTAGACAAGGTTATGTCCGACTCTCAGCCCTTCGACCCCAGCCGAGCTTCTGCTCCTTTATCATGGTTCTGCGCACAGCTTCAAGCTCCATGTACGACACCCTGCGCATGCTCTCTGCACTGCGCCCTGCGTCTCTGCGTCTGCCATACACAGCGCCCTGCGCTGTGCCCTACAGCCGTCACCAATGTATCTCCAGCTTCTTTAGTGCGTGTGCGTGCTCTGCGGCTTTCTTCAGCATACATGTTTCTTCAACCCTAGTTTCCCTTTTATAGTGAAACCCTAGAACTTATGTCGGTTTAGTCATGCAGGCCACGTAACACGGATCCTGTATGGGCTTCACACCAATAGAGGCCCAGTTCTTGGTTCAAACCAAATAAGCCCATATGAAGCAAACATTTACAACACTTTGCTTATGCCAATCCTCAGCAGCTCATGGGGTCAATTTCTTCAGTCAAGCGTCTCTATTTATGTGTACCATTCTCAAAGGTAATATGATTTAAAACTACATGTTACGCTGTTTACTTGTTTCTATTCTTGTGTTATCAAATTACTTATTTTCTCTTTGCAGGATGCTTACCCTGTTGGTAGTGTCTTCCACTGTCTTGTAAGTTTAACGCTATGCACATGTGAGACAGAGTGGATAAATCTACTTATGTGTATGCTCAGAGATTCCCCTAAATTACGAGCTCTCAAACTTATTCAGGTCTGCAGATCTAAACCTGAATTATTCAGTTTCTTTGATGATCAGCATATATTATTCAGTACAATAGCAGACTGGTGACACTTTACTTCTATCTCAGGAACATTCCTTTTGTTCTGAATCACGGCCGTCCTGGAATGAACCGAGTGCAGTTCCTGAATGTCTGTTGACAAGTCTTGAAACTCTCGAATGGGTAAAATATCATGGAACAGAAGACGAAAAAGAAGTGGCGGCATTCATCTTGAGAAATGGAAATTATTTAAAGAGGGTAACTATCTCCTCTAAATCCACTGACCGCGACGAAAACTATGAGATGCTCAAGGAGTTGTCATTGTTGTCTAGGCGTTCACCTACATGTCAGATTGCATTCAACTGAAGTTTAGTCAAGTCCTGTTCATTAGTCAAGTTGGTTTTGTGTTTGATCTGAATCTTGTACATGTTAGAAGCGCTTAGTAGTTGGTGTTTTCTCTTCTTAAAGAAACTCATGTTGCTCAAGTTTTAATCTTCTGACGTTAGATTGAGTTTTCTCATCTTCTTATAATCCTTTTTGAGTTCTTATCTTTTTAGCTCTGCTTCTCTCTGCATATTTCTTCGACAATGCGAAGAATGACGCTTTTTCATAATTTAATCCTCATTATAATAATGTTACTTAAACTTGTTGTCAAATTCTTTTAAAGGTTCGAATCAGGCAAAGTATGCTAATCACACTAGTTGAAATAGAGAGCTTTCAAACTCAAAAGCAATGAGCTATAAGTACAGTATTATGTATCCTTTATCGGTTCCCTTGTTATAACTCTAAACCTAGTCGTTGAAATTTGTTTTCAAGTTCTTCGAAAGGGTCGAATTAAAGTATGATAATCACACTAGATGAGAATTTGAGATAGAGTCATATACAGTATCTACTTACGTAAATGAGCTGTAAGTGCTGACGACACTATGCGTCAAGTGGAGGCTTTGAGTTAAGATGGTCAATGAACAAACACACGTGCGAAGGACTTTAGAGTTTTTTTTCATAAATAAGGACTGTTAAAAATTTGTTAATGAATACAGACATTTTTGGGTATTTGGTTTACTAAAGTAATCCGTAATGATGATTGATGAGCTTGATTGCCTCTGGGTCTTTGTTTACCTATTAGTAGTACACTTATTAATGCTTTACTTTATATTTTCTCGAACAAGTAACAAGAATACAAGATTATCATATACTCCCTTCGTTTATAATACAAATAATAATATGCTCAATTTGACGTGTCAAAAACAAGCCTTTCAGCCATCACTACGATGTTTCGTAGTGTTCTTGAACAAGTCTTTTGTAAGTTGTAACCCTTTTTTTTTTTTTTTTTAGGAGAAGAATCACATCTTCACTTTTGATTTTTTTTTTTTTGTTGACTTGTCCTGTGCACTTTCTCAATTGCTTCAATGGACAATATTAATGATGTGACCCCATCTACTTGTATAGCCCGCCGAAAAGAACCCAAAATACGAATGGTCTACTTGTTCCTTTCTCTTTTCTTTTTAGTAATTTTGTCACAATTAGTGATGGCTCGTGGAATCCTAAAAGTGGCATGAAAATTTCTTAGAAACACAAGTGGCATAAGGAATCAGAGACGTATGAGATTCTATAGAAATTTGTGTTTGGATATTTCGATAAGAGTTGTTCAATTTTTTTTTTTTAAATTGTATCATTATTTCTGTACTCTTCTTTCCTATAAATGGTATTTAAGAAATAAAGAATAGTTCAACATGCAATCTGTAGAATATTAAAATAAAATTTAACAAAATTGTCATGTTGTGTTAGATATACAAGAATCTTTTTTTTTTTTTTTTTATCAATATCAATATGTATGAATATCCTTTTAAATTTAAAATCAGTAACACCATTTGTATACAATTTCCAAGTTAAGAGATTTACTAAAAATTATTTTCGCGAATATTAAAAAGATAAAAATAAGAAAGAATGGAAAAAAAAACCAAAAAAATGGAAAACAATTTCTCTTTTTTGACTCCTTTAATAATAATATAGTCCCTACCTGACACGTAAGCTGAAAGCTACAAGCAGAAACGATTTAGCCATCAACCAAAAAACGACAGCGTTATTGAACAAATATTATATTTATTGAATTTTTGTTTTGTGCAACAAAAAAGAAATTGAAAAATTCCAAAAATCGAGAAAGAGAGAAGACCATCATCGCCGCACCGCTTTGAGAGTCACTCCTCCCTCCCCGGAGAAGAACCAAATTCACCATTAGCTTCTTCTTCTTCTTCTTCGGTTCTCTCCCTCCAAATTTTGAAACCCTAAAATCCTATTCTCCTTCGATTACTTCACGTCTCTATCGGAACTTTTAACGGCGAGGAATCTGACGTATTCAGGTGTTTCCGACGTATTATTTTGTTTAACAATATGACGTCGTTGGCTCTGAGTTCTCCTCCCGCCGTTAAGACTCCTTCGTATATGTCCTCGTCGTCTTCATCTTTCTTCTCTCGTTCCTCGATTTTATTCAGGAACACTGAGTCTCGCTCCCGCATCTGCGTTTCTCTCCCGGTGAGTGGTTTTTTTCTCTCTCCCGTTAATGTATGAATTTGATATTCACGTTACGTTTCTTGTATCTGTTTTTGAATTATTTTGATATTTTTTAAAAATTGAAATAGTGTTTGGTTGAATCTATGCTTTGATCTGTGAGATATTGTGGATTGAGTTGAGTAGATGTTATTTAGCAGAGAGTTTTATTGGCTAATTGCGTGAGAATTTGTGTGTTGAACGTGATTTCATGAACAGTTTTTTGCTGGCTTGACTCTGTTCATGTATATGACTCTGGAAATTTGGAACTTCAGCTTTGTATGGTGCATGAATGTGACTGTGGAAATTGGATACTATATATGAATATGTTTGGTTAAGTTGTGTAACTTGTGTTTGACTGAGGTGGTTGAGATTTGTGTATTTAACATTGTGAAATTGGTTTCATAATTCCTTTGCCATTTGTTTTTGTTAGAAATGCAATTTGCCCAAGGCACTGAATGTTGGAAACGGGAACGCTCGTGCTCCCATCATCAATGAGACGACAATTCCAAAGTTCTTTGATTCTTCTCGGTTGGAGAAATCAGTCAGTAGAAACAATACCAAGCTCAAGTTGTTCTCTGGTACTGCTAATCCAGCTCTTTCTCAGGTAGTTCCTTTCGTCAGTCTTTTTTTATCAAGTTGTCTTCTGGTCAAGAAGTTACTAAAAATTCTTGGGAATTTCTGAAGGAAATTGCTTGGTATATGGGCCTGGAGCTTGGGAAGGTTAGCATAAAGAGATTTGCTGATGGAGAGATCTACGTTCAGCTGAAAGAGAGTGTTAGAGGTTGTGATGTCTTCTTGGTGCAGCCTACTTGTACTCCGACTAATGAGAATCTCATGGAGCTATTGATCATGGTTGATGCTTGCCGAAGAGCATCTGCTAAGAAAGTTACTGCTGTGATTCCGTATTTTGGATACGCAAGAGCTGATAGAAAGGTAGGTTCTTTTGGTTTTACTTCTGATCAGGTTCTTCGTCATCTTAATTTGTAAATGTATTAGTATCTCAGGCAATATCATCTTATGTATCTATTGATGCTTCTAGACACAAGGGCGTGAATCCATTGCTGCCAAACTGGTTGCAAACCTAATAACCGAAGCTGGTGCAGATCGGGTTCTTGCATGTGATCTTCATTCAGGACAGTCCATGGGTTATTTTGACATACCGGTGGATCATGTCTATTGCCAGGTACCTCAAATTTCAACCTTTTTGTCTTTTTGAGACATGCCTCTTCTTGTAATGGAACCTTTGAAATCTTACCCAAAATTCTGTGAATATTTCAGCCTGTGATACTTGATTACCTTGCTAGCAAGTCAATTTCCTCAGAGGATTTGGTAGTGGTATCTCCTGATGTTGGTGGAGTAGCCAGGGCACGTGCATTTGCTAAGAAATTATCTGATGCGCCACTCGCCATTGTCGATAAAAGGCGTCATGGTCACAATGTTGCTGAAGTAAATATTTTATAATTTATCTTCTCATTTTCTTTTCTAAATTACTACGTTTCTTGCCTTCAAGCAAGTTCCTCACATGTGTTAACAATACTCTTCCCCACAGGTCATGAACCTAATCGGTGATGTTAAAGGGAAAGTGGCAGTTATGGTGGATGACATGATTGATACTGCTGGTTAGTTAAAAACCTTGTGAAACTCTCAGTTTCTATGAATATGTTTATTACCAACAACAATCTCTAAATAAGTAGTTCTCATATGCAGGCTTAATTGAATAGTCGAGATATTGCTAAACAGAGAAGATGTCAATATTTGCAGACCAAAAACATCATAGCTAACAACGAGTTTTATTATTTGCAGGAACCATTGTGAAAGGAGCTGCTCTTTTACATGAGGAAGGTGCACGTGAGGTTTACGCTTGCTGCACGCACGCGGTTTTCAGGTTTGACCCATTAGCTCGATTTCACCAAACTTTTTCTCCCTTTCATTTTTAGATAAACCTCTGATGAGAGACTATTTGCTTGAATGAATCAATGTGACAGTCCACCTGCAATAGAGCGGTTATCAAGCGGTTTGCTGCAAGAAGTGATAGTGACGAACACTTTACCGGTAGCGGAGAAGAATTACTTCCCACAGTTAACGATTTTATCGGTGGCTAATCTTCTGGGTGAGACCATTTGGCGTGTCCATGATGATAGCTCCGTTAGTAGCATTTTCCTTTGATACTTGTCTTTGATGTTCGGTTTAGGATCGGTTTACCCAAACTCTTTTTTTTTTGGTTCTACGTCTTCTTCTTCTTCACAGTTTCTACTTTCTTCTAGTCTAACCATGCATGTTTTGCATCTCTTTCTGACCCAAATTTCATCACTTGTCTGAGTTCTACCTTTTTCTTCTTTTTTAGTTTAGAGTTGTTATCAATAATATTTAAAAAAATTCAT
Organism: Camelina sativa; assembly: GCF_030686135.1. Classification (NCBI taxonomy): domain Eukaryota; kingdom Viridiplantae; phylum Streptophyta; class Magnoliopsida; order Brassicales; family Brassicaceae; genus Camelina; species Camelina sativa. The sequence continues at coordinate 23,403,062 of NC_141896.1, forward strand.
ACTTTGAATAAAAATTATTCAAAACAATTACACCTTGGTGTAAACATTATTTCTCATGATTTATTGAGAAATTTCTATAATAATTTCCACAATTGATGTATGTAATTACAAATTTTTTATATGCTACCACTCACCTTAAATAGGCCCAAAAATTTGGCCCATCAGATGTTAAAACATTTATTGAATTGGAAAATTAGAATGGATGGATTGGTTAAAATAAAAATGGTCAGAAGATTAGGGTTTTCTTAAGCTACCCTGTCTCTTGGCATATAAATAAATAGTCTTTACATCGCCGCTTGAAACAGATAAGTGTTTCTTCTTCTTCTGCTATCCTCTGGTCCCTCTCTAGATTCATTAGTTTTAATATCTATTAATTGGTTTTCAATTCTTGCCGTAGTATAGCGCTGTGATGAATAAAACCGTGTGCCAGAGATGAAGTTAAATACTTCATCGCTGACGGCAAACACAACCCTCTAAGAAGTTCTGAGCTTTTCTCTTTCGTTTTATACAATTTTGATTTTATTAGTTATTAGGGGAGTCGAAGTGATGATAAAGAATTCACAGTCTGTCAATCCACTGACAACATTTGAGTGATGTTATTGTGATATCTCGACAGGTTCTGATCGACTCTCTATAGTTTTTTTAGATTTGAAACTGTTTTTTTCTTTAGTGTTAATTGGATTTTTTTGGGGGCAGATGATGAACAATAATGAAACAAATGGGTAATTTGCGACTGATTATTATATTGATGTGAATTTTTCACCTTGGAGAACTGATGTCCCAATCTCTCTCATCTTCTAGATTTTGTTATTTTATGAATTAGTTTGATTAGTGTTTGAAAAATAGAAAAGAAAAGCCAATTAGCAGAGCAAGGGCGTCTAGTTAAAATGGCGTGAATTGCCTTGAAGGTTGGCGATAACAAGTCTAATTGCGATTCTCCGTGCCTATCAAACTTTGTTTTCGGTATTGATAATGGCCTCGAACAAGTCGCTACATTGCTTTTTTTTTTTTCCTTTAAAAACTTATCACTAGATTTTTTCAATTGACGATCAGATAATCCCGGTTTGAAGATTCGATTACTTGGATCATTATTTCAGAATACATAACCCAAAAGGCTTTTGGAACGAGAATTGTCGAAGCTAATGTTGGAGCCAAATAAATTGGAATTATTATTAGACAAACAAATAGTAGTCGAAGCTAATGTTGGATCATTGTTGAAGCTAATGTTTGAACGAGAATTGTCGAAACTAATGTTGGATCATTGTTGATGCTAATGTTGGAACGAGAATTGTCGAAACTAATGTTGGAGCCAAATAAATTGGAATTATTATTAGACAATAGTTGTTTGGTTAACTTAAATTGCAACCAAGATAAAAGCACAATTAAACCAAAATCAAAGAATCTGGTCTATTAGACCAATTTGTTTAAATTTGCAACCAAGTTGAACACATTTGTTAACCGTGAATGGCATCAACACTGACCCGGCTCGTCAACGAATTTCAAATAATCACAACATGCCGTGTAACTTTTGAAAGTATTCTCTGCCTTTGAATTGTAGCCAAATCCTTCCTTTATTTGCTAATGTGTAATACTATAATTTTTTGTTGTTCATCTTAATTTTTCATTGATATATTATCGAATCCTAATTAGGACAATGTAATACGTTTGAAATTATATTTACTACATAAAAATGAATTTCTCGTTACCATTTTTTTTGTTCTCCAATCTCCACAGTTTAGTTAAAAAACAATACAATGAAGTGATGCCTTCAAATTTTCTGTAGAATCAGCTCCACATGTTTTACATTAATTTCATGTATACGTATTTAGGCTATATACAAATTCTTAATTAAAATCAAACATTGTGAAAGCATAATAAAAATTCAATAACATCAGGAGAAATTTATCTTTATACAATTTAGTGCAAATTTATGTAACTTTCACATTAAGAGACAAAAATGATACATAAATTACTAAATTAAGATAACCGGATCATATTTGAATAAGAACGGCTTAATTTTATTTAGTTAATTCAACAAACATATTTTGTTTTAAGGAAATTAGGTTTAGTTATACTCATATGATAACTCTTCTAAGTTCTAACACCTCATCATGCCTTATTTATTCTTTTTAATTTGAAAATAATAAAAAATGATTACACCATTCATTAACTCTTCATTATTTATATAAATTTTGATATATGACTTATTAATTGCATATATTACATAAATAAATAGAATTCATTTCTTATATATATATATATCATATATCTATGTGTAGGACTAGTTAAAATGAGTTTTAGTTAAATTTATTGGTTACTTTTTAAAAGAAATACAAAATTCCAAATCAAGATAAATTTTCTTTGTTTATTAAATCATTTAGAGGTATCAAAATAATTTCTTTATTTTTGTATTTTAGATAATTAATCAAAAATAAGCATTAAACTATCAATTAATAAGAAAAGTTAAAATATGGGATAAATTGTTCAAAAAAATCTCTAATGGTTTTTATGTATCAACGATTATGCTTTTTATATATAACAAATAACATCATATAATCTAGTTTGATATCATTAAATAAAAAATCAAGTTTATCATTAAAAAAAAATTGTCAAACGATTTATTAAATTTTCTTATGCTGTTTAACATAATTTATTAATTTATATTAATTTATTAAAAATAAATATAGATATAAAAATATGGGACTTGTTAATTTATATTTCAAAAATCGTTTGATGGCAAAGCGCAACAGATGGTCCAACGAACAGAGAATCAAGAACAGAGGTGAACATATCAAACGATTTATTGATTTATATATTTTTTTAATGTATCTACAATGTCACTGCCTCGTATCTTGATACATTTACCAATTGACCGTATAAGAATAAGAACTAACAAGAAATGAAGCATGTAAAGATATTAAATTTCAAAGAGTCAATGAAAAATTTACAAGTAATTCTTGTAATAATTGAGTAAAGATTTGTTATAATAATTCTTATCAATCATTCTTCAGAATATGACAAATGTAAATTGTATATTTTTTGTACAAGTGTATCTTGTTGAATGGGTATTTGATTTTGATATTTAGAGTGATTGTTAAACTAAAATAGTAATACTTATTATTGTGTATATTACATATAGTTTGTTTCATTACCACTGCTCACTAATACTTGAAAATTTAAGAGTTTTGTTTCATTATTTGTTTCATAACTATCAAAAATTTTACATAGGAGATGAGATATGAGGATCATATATTAACATTTTTGAATTAATGTATATTTTGGGTTCTACCCCTTAATATATCTTTATTAAAAAATTATTTACAACATTAATCTATACAAAATTGCGCTAAAAAAATAACTGAAATATAGCAAATTGACAAAATTTATCTAAAAATCGCACCATATCTATATACTTTGCTAAAATCTCTCTATAAAATCAATTAAAATTACTAAAAAACATATATAACCGATTTTCGCTTGAAATATCTTTACCATCTCCCTAAATAAATGAAGTAATCAATAAGTTTCTTAAAATCTCTTTATCACCTCTCTACAAAATCAATTAGCTTACTAAAATTGACAACAGTAATATAGATACAATCCTATTTTTTCATCATCCATTTAACAACTAATATTTTCAGGTTGTTCGAAAAAAAAAAAAACAACTAATATTTTCAAACGATTTTTTAAATTTTTGAAAAAAGAAATACATTGAATTCTTTATCTCTTATTTGGGAATGTAATATTGTTCTACAAAAATATATTTCGATTTAATTCTTTTTTCACATTCTCACAAACAAACACAACATACAGCGTGAATTATAAATAATTAAAATAAATATAGACCGTGGTACATCGCAAGTTAAAATAGAAAATTTAAATCAATAACTATTAAAAATGTTTATGATTACTTTGATTTTCACTGAACTTGTTAATGGAACTTGATATGATTCTTTTTACATTAGTTTAATAAGGTACAATACATGTGAAGTTATAATACTTACCGAATAAGCCTTTACGTTAAGTAATGAGCATTTCAGAGAACAACACGTTAGGTCTCTTGTAGCACCGAAGCGGCACAAAACGGCATGTGGTGGACTTATAAACCAGTCTATGCCTCTATGGATTTACAGAAACTAAACATTGTTCGAACTCACTAGTCACTAAAATGTGATTATAAACATAAAACTCCTTCTAACATTTCTTCGTAAGAACGTTTAGTTGTTTACCCATCTCTAATCGTTGGTTTCCCACATTTACGTATCCTGTGTAGAAACCTCAGGAAAGAGTGTAATTTGCAGGTTGAATTATCAAGATAGGTAGCTACTTTTATGTAATCGATTACTTGGAACCCACACAATAAACCTAAGAACTCTTGATGTATCCCAATCGAACATCAACAGCTGCACAAAACAGAAGTTCTACACAACTGCTGCATAAACTCTCATATCCACAAAACTCAATAACCCAATAACATTTTACAGATATACTATTTCAAAGCTTCGAATTCGAATCGCAGTTTCATCAAAAAGGATGGCGAAAATAAAAGCATAACCAAGAGGAATAGCGAAGATTTTTTATCAGGACAGAGTAATGATGAAACTGCAGAGAAGCTGCCATCTGAGGATCTCTGAGCAGAGCAAAACTTATGTATCTTCATACCCAACTTTATCATATGGATGTTACAGTTTATAAAATTGGACCTAATCTGCCTAATTGGCTATGGTTTTATAATGTATAACAAGCAAAATTTCTGGCGTATAAAATAGAAAGAACGTGGAACATGAAGCGATTGAATTTCAAATATAGTAAGAAATATAGGACTGAATCAGCAGAAACTGGGAACCAAGATGAATATTCATAATGGTAAATCCTTACAAAGACTACACAGACACAACAAATGAGTTTTGAGACCGTGACTAGGTTGATTAGAGATCTCAGATGCTAGAGTCATCATCAACCCAGAAACAAGAACCCTAATTTAACTGACACTCTTGATTTGTTACACACAGGAAAAAAAAAGTAAAAGACAGGAAAAGAGAATTGACTGAACTTTTCAAGACTTTTAAACTGGACTCACATTATGGTGCATCGGCCCTTCTCTTCGTTTGGTTGCGCTGGCATTTGCTGGAACCGATGTGACTCAGAGGGATTGTATGTGAACTCAGATGTGTCAAGCCCATACTGTTTCCAACAAAAAGAAAACACCATCAATGAATCTCGGTATCGTGTTAATGCTTTTATCCTTCTTATTGCAGCACAACATATTACTCATCTTACCTTTTCCCTCATACGTGCACTCCAAGGGTCACTGCGGCTCGGGCGTTGGTCCAAAGTAGGAGCAACTGGGACACCGGTGACAGGGGTAGCTTGACGGTTGATGAATGGCTGTCTGATTTGTTGCCTTGGAGCAATAAACTCATCATCACTGTCATACTCTGGTGGTGAATTAGCTGACCTAACCATAAGGGCAAGCAAGAAAAGCAAAGCCTGCAAGATAAATAAGACAGCATTAAGAGTTTTTATAGGTAAATCATACAACAGTCTACAAGCCATCGGTGTTTCGCCTTAATCTTTATAATTAAACAAACGAGAAGAGAAGAAATGATCAAAAGTTCTTAAAGTTGCCTGCTCTTACCTCAAAAACAACTGCTCCTAGAGCTACCCATCTTACAATCATCCAATTCTCTCTCAGGAAGTTATATATTGTCTCAAAGTTCCCAGTCCTGTCTGAAGGAATTTCCTAGAAAAACAATTATACAAAATGGTTAGATATGTACATAAATAGTGGATCATGTCTGGTTATATAATCCGAAAAGGCAATCTAGGCGAAGAGAAAAATACACAAGAAAAAAAAGACAACTCACCTCTCTCCAGCTGTGGTCGAAGAATATAAATGCTGCAACTCCAAGCTCCACCAAGATCAATAAGATCAGAAGCAGAGAGTACTATTCTCAATTAAGGAAATAGAACATTTTATCATAACAAGCATATAAGTTATATGATATAACTAGAGTTCAAGGCATCAGAACTATAACACAACAAGGTCTTAATAATATAATTCCACAAGTCCTTATCTAGAACGAAATGTTGGATAAGAAAAAAAAGAAGCACATTCAGCAATCAGGATACACAAGATAAGCAGCAGACGCTCCTCGAACAAGTACCAACGCAGCCACAGCAAGAAATAACAAAGAGAGCCACACCAATACCAATGAACAAGTATATGAACCTGCATTTACATGATAAAACATTAAGACGACTTTTGTTTCGGACCCAACATACTAAGCTAGTGAAAGACAATAACCAGTAGGGGACAAACACATACCAGGCTTTTGGAAGATTGTCAAAGACATTAGAAGAAAGTGTCACAGCCATAAGCAATGGCCTCCCAAATGAGACGTAACTTTGATCGCCATTTACCGGATCGAATGTACCAGAGGAGTTATCGGTAGCTCTCTTGTACTCAACAAACAAGTAGATACCATAACCAATCATGCCAAGTCCAACAACAGCCAGAAGGAAGTTGAGTAACTTCAACAAACACTCCAAACAACCTCTACAAGCCATTCTCTTTTTTTTTTTTTTTTCCGCTTTATATAGAACTGCTATATGGGTTTACTCAAGCTTTTCCCTTTATTTCATCAGTCTCAAGTAATTCTCCTAAAACACACAAAAACACAATCTTTAGATCAATTAATTTGACAATACACGAAACTACAATTGAGTTTTTTTTTTTTTTTTTTAAATGTAGTCCCCCAAATTCGATTGACTATTTCATGAAACAAGCCTCGTATGAGAGATATACCAAATCTAATATTCTCTAATCGAGATAAGAAACGATCAAATCACAGGGAGTTAATCTAATCTAAGCTTGGACTGGGTTTTATGATTTCCACGAATTCAGTAAATTAACAACAACAACAACAACAACAACAAAAGAAAAATCATAGAACGAATGAGTTAAGATCGAGCCTCGAGGTGAACAAAATCCAAAATTAAGCGATCGAAGCAAAGAGATTGAAAACTTACGGAGAATTGTTTAAAGATGATTCTTCGATCTTTGCGATGATTGAATTTTTATGGGTTCTTGTCGTCGAGAGAGGAGGAAGAAGGGGATGATGAAATCGAAGGACGGGAATTTTTTTTTTTCTTTTTTGGTTTGGAATTTTTGATGTAATACTGATGCCAGCTGGCAATTTAAAAAATGAAGATGGACTGACAAAATTAAAAGAAATAGGCCATTTTAAGCTTCTCTTTTTTTTGTTTTGCAGAAGCCCAAGTACATCTTTACTACGTGTCGCTGATTTACAAATACACAAATTATTTTTTTCCTTTCTGTCGGCAATTTAAAATTAGTTTTGTGTGGAATGGAATGTACTATATATATATTATAGACAGTGTCCTAAAAACATTTAAAAAATCTTTTTTGTTTGAAGTTTTACTAAATAAATCCAAATGTATTTATTATCTGTGTATCTGTGGTTTCTCTGAATATATGTCATCAACATTTTTCAGTTTTTTTAGTAATTTTAATATTCAAATGTATACGATGACTCCACCACAGATTTAATAATTTGTCGATTTTTGGTGATTGGTCAAACTTTCATCTATTCTATAATCCAATAAACAAAATAAAGATTCCGAGACTCCATATATATATATATTTTTCTTGAGATTTATTATCTACACAAAAAGTTGGCTTACAAAAAAAAAAAAAAAATGCCAATGTAGTACATAAACCGGAGTTGCAATTTGAGTTAAACTTGAACTCTTAACTCCGGAGTTTTTGTGTCGGACAGGACCGAACTACAAGTACTTTCAAGTTTCAAACCGTCTCGGAGTTCGTTTGACACACACACCTTTTATAAAGTTAAAAAAACCAGTGTTACCCACACGTGGCCCGGTCAATGTTAAAAAAGGTTTACGATGAGCTCGACTACAGCTGATAAAAGATAAAAGTTCCAATATTACAAAAACAGAATTGTTTATATATATATATATTTTTTTTTAAGTTGAAGAGGGGTTTACCTTATGATTATTGTCTGAATTTTTAAGAGGAATCAATAACAACAGTCAGGTTCGTGAAAATCAGATTTGACCGTCAAGGGGGTTTTTTATTTTGTTAACGTCGTGCTTCAATCTCTAACCTTGGTCCGGTATGATTCTCAATCTAATCTTTGTCGTTCAAATTTGTGTGAAATTGATTCTGGCGATTGTGGGTTGGATTCACCAATTTTTCTTCGAATCTCTTCAAAAGTTGTTGCCTTTTGTAGAAATTGATTACAAAACATCGAATTTTTCGTGGAAATTGATTCTATTTATCACAGTTAGTTAGCGTAGAGAATGGAGAAGTATAGAATTTGAGGTCTGATGTCGATTTGGATAAGTTTGGTATCTCTCTAAACACTGACGATACTTTCTTGGGGTTCTTATGATATGTGTTAATTGATGATTAATTGGCTCAGTGATATCTTGGATGGAGGGTTTTGTAAATTTAGGATTTTTATGAATGATAAAGAGTTTAGAAACTCAATAATATACTTTTGGCTCTTTCTCTTCTGATTACATTGGCATTTGATTTTTTTTTTTTTTTCTTCTTTTTTCTCTCTTAGCGTTCAGCTTTTTCTTGTGGAAGGACTTGTGTTAATGGCAGACTTACCTGGATACCTGCGCACTTGTTTGGATATGGGGAAGATAGCTTTCTTAGCAATCTTAGTATCAACAGGGATCGTGTTGCAGATTCTGGTATAATCCACCCCTGAGAGATTCTTATACTGTTTGTAAACCACCATAGATTCATACTTGTTTTTAAAACACTTTGTTTGTTTGCTAATTTTGTTCTAGGCTTGTGCTCTGTTCAATAACTGGTGGCCAATGCTAAGTGGTGAGTGAATTATAACCTGCCTGGCTTGATCTTTAACCGTTTTGACAATCAGTTGGATTTTGATGAACTAAGTACCCTAACTGTGAATTTTCAATCCTGTTTGGTAAAGTAAGAAATGTAAGTGGACTTTATCTTGTTTCTAGTTAATCTTAAATCTTTTAATTTGCAGTTATAATGTACGTGCTCCTCCCAATGCCTTTACTCTTCTTTGCTGGATCAGACAGTTCATCTCTATTCAACGACTCAGATAACAGGTGCGCAATTTACATATATAACAGTCTCCATTGTTTGTTTCTTCTGTTTGTATTTTACACATGAACATTTTTTGTTTGTATTTTCAGCTGGATCAATGCAGCCAAGTTCTTGACTGGTGCATCAGCAGTTGGAAGCGTCGCCATACCTTCGATTCTTAAACACGCTGGACTCATCGGTTGGGGTGCATTAGCCCTTGATCTCTCATCATACGTTGTCTTCCTCATCGCTATTTTGGGATACATTTGCATAGGAGATGCCAGTGACAACTATTACAGCTACATTTAGAAACACACACACAAATATCATCATGAGTTTCAAGCTCAAAGTCTCAGCCTTTTCGAACGAGAAATCTCTTGTTGCGACGGAATCGTTCAGCTGATTGGAAATTTCACAAGTTTTTTTTTTGTGTCAAGTGTGTGTATATGTATATGATTGCATGGTTTGTAAGATGAAGTTTTATAAGGTTTTGTTTCCTTTATGTATAGGAAACAGATTTTATTATTTGGGAATATATAAAGTCTCTTCTTTGTTTTTTTTTTTGAAAAATGTGAAAAACGAAAAGCTTTACTAAACCATCTCTCAATTGAGAAGCTGAGAACAATTGTATGAATGCGAGCTCTCTGTGTTAAGAAAGTTTGTTGCTTTCTCTCGAAACTATCTCTCAATTCTTCGATTTCTCGTCGTCGATTCTTTGGAAACCATAGTCGTGGGTTCTCTAATGAAGAAGCTCTTATACTACGTCGTTTATCTGAGGGAGGTCTTGTACATGCACGCCACTTGCTCGACAAAATTCCTCAGAGAGGAAGTAATAGCCGTGTCATTTACTGGACATCGCTTCTTACGAAATACGCGAAAGCTGGATACTTGGATGAAGCACGGGTTTTGTTTGAGGTTATGCCGGAGAGGAGTATCGTCACTTGCAATGCGATGTTGACGGGTTATGTTAAACGTAGGAGAGTGAAAGATGCTTGGACCTTGTTTAGGGAAATGCCCAAGAACGTTGTTTCGTGGACTGTTATGCTTACTGCGCTTTGTGATGATGGAAGGAGTGATGATGCGGTTGAGTTGTTCGATGAAATGCCTGAGAGAAACGTTGTTTCGTGGAACACGTTGGTTACGGGTTTAAGTAGGAATGGGGATATGGAGAAGGCGAGACAGGTGTTTGATGCTATGCCTTTACGAGATATTGTGTCGTGGAACGCTATGATTAAAGGGTATATTGAGAATGATGTGATGGAGGAAGCGAAAGTATTGTTTGAGAATATGAGTGAGAAGAATGTTGTTACTTGGACGAGTATGGTTTATGGTTATTGTCGATGTCGTGATGTTCATGAAGCGTATAGACTGTTCTGTGAAATGCCGGAGAGAAATGTTGTTTCTTGGACAGCTATGATTAGTGGGTTTGCTTGGAATGAGTTTTATAGAGAAGCTTTGCTGCTTTTTCTTGAAATGAAGAAGGATCTTGATGCAATATTACCAAATGGTGAGACTCTTATCTCTCTTGCTTATGCTTGTGGTGGTCTTGGTGTTGGATTCCGCCGTCTTGGCGAGCAGTTGCATGCACAAGTTATATCTAATGGTTGGGAAAGTGTGGATCACGATGGAAGGTTGGTGAAGAGTCTTGTTCATATGTATGCATCTTCTGGTTTGATTGCTTCAGCGCAGTCTCTGCTCAATGAAAGCTTTGATTTGCAGTCTTGTAACATTATTATCAACGGTTATCTAAAAAATGGGGATTTGGAGCGAGCTGAAACTCTGTTCAAGAGAGTGGAGAGCTTACACGACAAAGTATCGTGGACATCGATGATCGATGGATATCTATACGTGGGTGATGTATCCAGGGCCTTTGATCTGTTTCAGAAACTTCACGACAAAGATGGGGTTACATGGACGGTTATGATCTCAGGTCTTGTCCGAAACGAGCTTTTTGCAGAAGCTTCATCCCTACTGTCAGATATGGTGAGATGTGGTCTGAAACCGTTGAACTCGACTTACTCTGTTCTTCTTGGTTCTGCGGGAGCCACTTCGAATCTCGATCAAGGGAAGCATTTACACTGCGTGATTGCAAAAACCACAGCTTGCTATGATCCTGATCTCATCCTTCAAAACTCTCTTGTCTCTATGTACGCTAAATGCGGAGCCATAGAAGATGCTTATGAGATATTCTCAAAGATGCTCCGGAAAGATACAGTTTCATGGAACTCCATGATCATGGGGTTATCACATCACGGCTTAGCGGATAAAGCCTTAGAACTGTTCAGTGAGATGATTGATTCGGGGATGAACCTGAACTCTGTAACGTTTCTTGTAGTCCTCTCAGCTTGTAGCCACTCTGGACTCATCACCAAAGGCTTACAACTATTCAAAGCGATGAAAGAAACCTATTCCATCCAGCCCGGAATCGAGCATTACATCTCGATGATAGACCTTTTAGGCAGAGCCGGAAAACTAAGAGAAGCAGAGGACTTCATCTCAGCCCTGCCTTTCACTCCAGACCATACGGTCTACGGCGCATTACTAGGCTTATGCGGGCTCAACTGGAGAGATAGAGATGCAGGAGGCATAGCGGAACGAGCTGCAATGCGGTTGCTAGAGCTTGACCCAGGCAATGCACCGGGACATGTGGCGCTATGCAACGTGTATGCGGGATTAGGGAGGCATGAGATGGAGAAGGAGACGAGGAAAGAGATGGGATTAAAAGGAGTGAAGAAGACACCAGGATGTAGTTGGATTGTCGTAAATGGAAGAGCTAACGTGTTTCTCTCTGGTGATAAGTCTGCAAGTGAGGCCGCTCAGATGATTTTGCCAATCTTTTGTGGTAATGAAATGATTGAGGAGGAAGAAGAGAAACCGCTGACTCTATCCCATTGCTGAGAGTTAAAAGCATATATGTTCGAAAGAACATTTCTTCCGAATCAACTCATGACAGCTAGAGCTAGAGTTAAACTGAGTCCAATCAGCATTCAAGTTAGTATGCTCGAAGCAGTCAAAACTAATTTATTTTGCCATACAGGCTCAGAAATTTATTGTGAGCAAAATACACGAAAATATAGAAAAAGTAAATGAAAAAAGCAACCAAAGAAAATATAAATTAACTTGTGATTTTGCTTTCTCTCTTTTACCTCCAGGAATCAGGACCAAGCTGGGAAAATAAGTACAATGCAATGGCCAAGGATCAACCACCGAATCCAATTGTGTTTTACTGATCAACTTGTTTTCCCTCACAACATAGATCCAAGCCCGACCGTTTTCATCGCAAGAACAAATGACGAGCCTTTTACCGTCGATGAAGTAACTTGGCTGAGAGTAGGATTCGGTCTGTACTAAATCCGGCATGTTTGGGATTGACACCTCCATAAAACTCATCCATTTCACATTTTCACCATACCGATCATCAATCTTGTTCTTGGTCACCCAAATCTTAATCTTCTTGTTTACATGGCATTGCTTCAACAACAAAAACCCATCTTCCCTAAAAAGAGCATCGCGGGGATGGTTCTCCCCACTTGGTAGATCACAACACTTTCTGAAATTTTCGCTCGAAAAACTGAAGCTAAGTAAGATGAACAACAAAGGATGAGTGACATGAGTCCTGTCATAATACGCAACCCAATACAAAGTTCCATTCAACGATACAACATTTGTACAATGATATTTAACCTTTTCTCCCTGAGTAATACTACTACTAGACTACTAGTACTAGGCAATAGTGTTGTATATTTTGCTTTTTCCAGCTCTTCGTCTTTCCACGTATCAGAGGCAAAGTCATAGATTTTGCACTTGCACGTAGTGGTAGAGTCTAAATCCTTCTGGTAAGTCGAAAGGGTCTTGTAAACAATTTCATCATCTCTCCTATTATTGTCATAACCTATGCCATGAAAATTCAAAGTAGGTTGGTTAATCTCGGGCTCGATGCATCTAATCTGTCTTAACCAAGGGTTCCAAACCACGACTCCGTTACGCATGCCACAAAGCAAGAATCCGCTGGTATCAACCAAGCTTCTAGGTATCTGTGGTTTTAAACCAGGAGTATTTAAGGTTAACTCACGCACCTCCACCTTGGAACTCACGTTTACCGAGTAAATCTTGGTTCTACTTTTCACAATGAAACGAAACGTCATCTTGTGGTTGTTGATGAAGGCGTTGTCGTCGAAGAGACTGTTCCATCGTTTGCAAACTGTTCTGAATCGGAGAAGAGAAGTAGGAGGGACACGAGATAGGATCTCTTCCATCAAATCCCATGGAACCTTTTCCGTATTCGCCATTTTGGGTATTTTGTTTTCAAGTCATCACTAAGTTTTTTCAATATATATGACTATCTTATTATATAAAGTTGGGTTTTGAAATTTAGTTTTTAACAAGATTTTAACATGTGTCAAGTTATCAATTTTAGATTTTGACATGTGTAAAAGTTAATATTTAATAGAAAAAATTTGATTACAACAAAAATAAAATATTTTGCTTTAAAAAATATTAATAATGTGAAAATATAATTATTAAAAATTACAAGAATTTATTAAAAGTACAAAAAAATTAAATAACTATAGGATATTATATATATATATATATATTTTCATAAAATTCAAAATTATAATATTATTTACTTTTTTAATTTTAAGTTATTAATTCTACAAAAAATAGAAAAAGAGATTAAGGAAAATATACAAGTAATTATTAATTCTAAATTTTGTAAATACTCAGTTCTATATAAACATAGATCGTCTCATATTTAAATAATTTATTCAAAAATACTGCTTTCAACTTTGTTTAATTGATCAATTTTCTTTGATGGGAAGGTAAATATTTCTTATTTTTTTAAACTAAAATTTTCTCATTTTTTTCCTATTTCAGTTGGGAATAGGTAAAAGTAATATGTTTACCCAAAAAAAAAATTAATATATGCGTCTTCTTTCCTAATACTGTATTTTAAAATTTATTGTAGTATTTTCTATTGTTTTATTTAATTTACATTTTCATCTTTGAATTATTTGGGATTCATATATTATCGTTCTTATAATATTCTATTTTTTCTTTAGTTGTGTCAAATTAATTTTCTTCTAATTTCTCAACCTTGATTAGTTGGTCATAAACCCTTCTTTTTTTTGCAAACATAAAAAATAGAAAAAAAGAGTAAGGAAAATATACAGTTAATTATTAATTCTAAATTTTGTAAATACTCACTTCTATATAAACATATATCGTCTCATATTTAAATAACTTATTCAAAACCACTGCTTTTAACTTTATTTCATTGGGAAAATTTCTTAACAAACCGGCCATCGAATATGGGTGGGTCCACAGGCCGGGAATAGATATAGGGCCCATTTAGGAAGGTGGGTCCATGGACTGAGAGTGGACATGAGCTCACTAAGCAAGATGGCGGTTGAGGTGTTACAGAGATAGAGGCTACATCATGGTGTGTCAAAGACCCTTCCACTAATACATTGAGAAATTTAACATTAGTTATTATCAAAAGATTTGTGACGTTAGAAAAAAGTTTTTACTTTCATTGTTTGTCAGAGGCTCGGAGCAAGCCATTTTGAGATAGCAAAAAGACGTGAACATATTCTTTCCACACAGGAGGAGGTCAGAGCCGAGGTTCTCTCTATGGTGGAGAAGGTTGGACAAAAGGTTATCTCCCCAGGGGAGGAAGGTGGAGGAGGTTGGACGCAAGATTATCTCCTTAAGGGAGCAAGGCAGAACCAAGGTTTTCTCCATAGTGGAGGAGGTTGGACACAAGATTCTCTCCATAAGAGATAAGGATGGAGCCGAGGTTCTCTCCATGGTAGTCATACATTATTGTGATGATACATAATGGATTAATATATTATGTAATATATTTTTTATTCAAAATATTTTTTGAGCTAACAATTTTAGTAATAAAAAAACTATGGAAAAGTGAAATTAAAATAGTTGGCTTAATGTGTTCATATAGACATTTTCTAGGTGGTGATAAATAATATATTTGTAACATAGAGTATTTTTATGTGTAAAAAATACACTTTTAATAGTAAAATACATAAAAGATTTGTAAATCGATATAAATCAGTGTATTATAACAAAAATAAAATTTATAAAATACAAATTTTTTTGATATATTTGTCTTAAATTTAATTTAATTTATAAAATTTTGAACCCGTATATCGGGCGGGTCCTCATCTAGTTTATTTATAAAGTATTCTCAATTGGGGATCCAGCTGACTGATTGATTGTTAACGAAGATCTCCAAAAAATATGATTTTACTCTTTTGTGTTTTTTGTATTACATAGAATCTGGATTTTATATGAGAATTTTTAATATATTTATAAGATCCATATTCTCTCCATTCTTTATTACTTCTTTTATTTATTTTTGGCAGTTTTTTTTATATCATTAGATATCACATGACTATGAAAGCACTATAATATTTGTTGAAATCATTTATCTATGGAAATAAATTTATTTATCTATACTATTAAAGCAAGAGTACTCATAGATCAACTTTTGGACCATGATTTTGTTTTGGTAGTTTTTAAATAAAATGGTTAGTACTCAATAATTATTAATATATTAGTATATCATGGCATTAAAATTCTCTAACCATTCAAATTAAGTCGGGTTCCGCGCGGGTCATTTATTACTCGATTAGTTGATCTGATTTTCTCATCAAATCTATTTACTATGAAAGCACTATAATATTTGTTGAAATCATTTATCTATAGAAATAAATTTATTTATTTATACTATTAAAGCAAGAGTATTCATAGACCAACTTTTGGACTATGAATTTGTTTTGGTAGTTTTTAAATAAAATGGTTAGTACTTAATAATTATTAATACATTAGTATATCATGACATTAAAATTCTTTAACAATTCAATTTAAGTCGGGTCCTGCATGGGTCATTTAATACCCGATTAGTTGATCCGATTTTCTATTCAAATCTATTTATTATGTATTAAATCAACCATAATCTTGCCTAAATCTTAATCAGTTAAAATATTTAATAAAAGAAAACATATACATCAGAATTAAATAAGGAAAATGTTTAAATACATAATAAATCAAATCTAAATTTCGTGATTCTTTATAAAAATTTTAAGAAAAAAAACAAAAAAAATTACAATTAATATTTGTGTATAGTTTTTCCTCACAGTTTGATGAACAAATAAATAAATACAGTTTAATTTTAAAAACAATTTAATAAAATAGTCAAGTATTCATTATAGCCTTAATAGTATAAAGTTAATTGATACAGAAGATATGTGAAATTAATAAAAATCAATTCAAATTTATTTTAATGGATATATAAAATACATCTAAAATCAACTTATTTCCTAATAAAATACTCTCTAAAACACAAGATATGCAAGAAATATCTTTAAAAAGATCTTATGTAACTAATATATTTTGTAATCATAAAGAAAAATAATATATATTTATGAAAATAAACTATTTCATGGATTACATTATTTGTTTAAGAAAAATTATAAAAATTCGCTTTTAAAAAACAAAAAGGAAGCAAAGAAATTTCAATTTATATTTGTATTTCTAAATAGTATTACCCTAAAATAAGTGTTTAAAACTCTTAATTGGTTGACTATATTGTAATACTATATATTTATGCAAAATTGAATATTAATAAGTAGCTTTTTAATTTATTTACTATGAACAAATCTTCTATTGCAGAAGGAAATAAATTATATGTAAGAAAATGGATGCCCCTTTTTCCATACCCCTTTTTAAAAATACCCCTTCATGTTGACCATTTTTAAAACTACCCCTCTTTATATATAAAATGACCAAATTACCCTTTTTGAGTGACAGCAAGAATGTACAGTCATCAAAATCAAAAATATTTTCCCGCCAAAAAAATTTCCCGCCAAAATTTTTGTTTTCCCGCCAAAATCGAAAATTTTTCCCGCCAAAAATATTGAAATTTATACCTTTTAAAAACATTGTAAACGCTTTTAAAAAACTTTTAAAAGTGTTTACAAGGTTTTTAAGCACATTGTAAACGTTTTTAAAAACCTTGTAAATGCTTTTAAAAAACTTGTAAATGCTTTTAAAAAGCTTGAATGCTTTTAAAAAGCTTAAATGCTTTTAAAAGGTTTTTAAATACCTTGTAAACGCTTTTAAAAACTTTTTAAACGCATTTACAAGGTGTTTAAAAACCTTTTAAAACCCTTTTAAAAATCTTATAAAAACTTTTACAAGGTTTTTAAAAACATTGTAAAAGCGTTTACAAGGTGTTTAAAAACCTTTTAAAAATATTTTTAAAAACTATTTGAAAACCTTTTAAAAACCTTTTAAAAACCTTTTAAAAACCTTTTAAAACCTTCTAAAAATCTTGTAAAAGCGTTTACAAGTTGTTTAAAAAACCTTTTAAAACTCTTTAAAAAATCTTGTAAAAGCCTTTACAAGGTGTTTATAAGGCTTTTCTAAGGTAGAAACCTTATAAAACCTTTTAAAAACCTTGTAAATTTTTTTTGGCGGGAAAAATTTTGGCGGGAAAATTTTTTTGTTGAAATTTTTTTTCAAAAATTTTTTGACAAAAAAATTTTTGGCGGGAAAATTTTTTCGAAAAATTTTTGGCGGGAAAATATGTCGGAAATTTTTTGGCGGGAAAATTTTGTTTTTCTTTTTATTGAATAAAATAATTTTCATCTAAGGGTAAAATGGTCATTAAAAATTAAAAGAGGGCAAAAATAAAAATGGCTAGAAAAGAGGGTATTTTTGAAAAGGGGTATATCAAAGAGGCATTTTTAACAAATTCTCAAGAAAATGTGAGAAAAGCATCAAATTTAGTTATGTTATTATCCAAAAAATTTGGAGTTATGGGACATAAAAAAATTTACGAGTAGGGACAAGATGAAACAAGACAGGACAGGACAATACGGGATGGGACGAGATATCTTTGCCATTATAAAATAGTTACGTGTAGGTTATATACGTGCAATAGTCCAAACTAAAACCACATTAAAATTTGATATATGAATTTAACACCTTTAAGCATACCGCTATTGTTTAAAAACTGCAAAACGATCATTGTATATCTGTTAACACTAAATATACTACTTAACACTATTTAAAATTTCAAAATTATAAAAAACACATAAACCAAAACATTTTATGCATTCGAAATATACATAAATTAATTACAACATGTGTCATCTCGTGCTGTAGCACCCCCTTTCTATATTTCTGTATACCCCGACTATATTTCTATATCAATAAAACAAAATGATGGCTCAGCCCTTTTCTTTTACTCCCTGAAAATCCATCATCTTTAAAAACTACTATCCGATATAGCGGTGTGTCTATTTCCATGAAAAGTTACATTCTCTAAACAACTTACTCTATCAAGATTTCCAATTTACCGTATATTACCAAATATACAATTCAAAACTATATAAACAAAGAAAATAAGTCAAAATAAAAAAACTACCTTACAAAAATTCAAATTAAAAAAAATTATTAGCAAATCTCGTACTGTAGCACGGATTCTCTCCTAGTTTTGAATTAAATACCTAAACATTTAAGCACTCTCTTTAGTTATTGTAGTTAACTTTATAGTCTCCTCTTTTTTTTTTTTGAGTGAGAAAAGGGAGAGAAAGCCTCCCTTACTTTATTAAAATGAAAACCAACTACAGATAGACAATTAGGACAACAATCCAATTGATGCAAGCCTAACCGGGTCGTGAGTAAGCATAGTGAGGGGGGGGGGGGGGGGGGAGGAGGGATTTCCACATTTTAAGTGTTTTTATTGATTTATTTTTATCTCACACAAATATATATATTTTTAAAATAACATGATATATACACAGAGTTGAATTAATCATTTTATTGCGTCAAATTTATTTCGTCGGATTTCTATAAAAGTTTTGACTCATTATTGGCCACTTCAAATGTTTATCAGAAGTTCTGTTGAAAATTGCAATAAACGTCTTTGACCATTTTGTTTTTATAAATTTGGTCGAAATGGATGATGTTTTCCTTGTATAGCTAGAACTACTAGCAGAACTAGCGCAGACTTTAATTTATACTAGGAGATATCCCGTGCTTAAAGCACGGATCAACATTTTTCTAAAAAGTTATAATATAATAATAAAATTATTGTTATATTTCTTTAAAAAATTATTTTGTTTGAGATAATATTTTTTAAATTGTTCTATAAATCTATATATGTATTTTTAATACTAATTATTTTAGAATATTATAGTATTTTATTTGTTGATATATATTACAGATTTATATTGTTTTTTGTTGTACTTGCATCAATATTTTGTGAAATATAAAGTAATAATTTTAATATTATAATTGTGAGCAAATAAAATTTATTAATTTATCACTATATAAGTTTAGTTTTACCAACCCGTCAATGTGGAAATTAAAACAAACATTTTTTTCATAGATTGAGTAATATATCTTTTACATTAAAAAAAGAGTAATATATCTTCGTTTTAAAAAATTCAAATCACAGCATATGTATAAAAAATTCTGCATATTTATTAATCATAAGTATTATATAATAATTTCAAACAATTTGTAAATAAAGTAAAAGAAAGATGATAGGAGAATTATAATTTGAAATCTTAATAAAATCTTCGAACTCTAGTTATTAAAACTAATTTTTTTGTATACTTGGATATAAAATCTTAATTTTGAAATTCTGATTGGTTTATATTTTTTTAAAAAATATTTAGTAATTTTCGTCTATAATTTTATTAGAGGGAGAAAATAATTTTTTTAATTAATAATTATCTATATTTTTAAAAAATCTTAGCTGTTATTTTTATTTTATTTTATTTTATTCCAAGTAGTTTTCTTGATTTTTTTTAATCTCTCAGCGTTTTCTGTATTTTTAATTAATTAATTATATTTAATTAATTAATTAATCTTAATTAAAATTTTCTAATGGAAATTGAATGTAATTTTTTACAGTAAAGTTAGTTTCATATTTGTATTTTCCAATTAATATAATAGGATTCTGTAAGTAAATTAATAAATATTTGATATATCATCATCTCATTATCATTGAATAATAAGTTCATAAAATTAAACTAAAGTTAAAGTTTATGAGTATATATGATATATTATGATTGATTTTTCAAGTTAAGTTTTTTAGTTAGGTACAAAAGCAGAAAAACTGTTTATGCGTCTTCATATTTTTTTAGTGGCTAATAAATTTGATTTGTATTAATTGTTTTAATTTGACTGGTTTATCTTCCCCTAACCCTAATCACTTCTTCCTCAGCTCATGTTGAATCCTGCGGTTAAGAAAATAAAAAGGAGAAAGGTTGCACCCAACCTTTCTCAGAGAGTTTCCGCATCTAACCCAGCCGTTCATCTCACCAACCCATCCACAGCCGTGAATCGAACCAACCCATCCCCAGCCGTTCATCTCACCAACCCATCCACTGTCGTAAACGTCTCTCAGAGAGCCGGACCGTCTAACCCATCCACAGCCGTAAATCGAACCAACCCGCTACCACCGCAGTACAATTTCACCCCGACTTCTCGAATTCCTCCGCCATTCACACCATCGGAGGAAGAACGATTTATGCCCCAACAAGTACGACCACCGCATTTCCGGAACTTCCCACCGCCACAGACCCTTTTCTAGAGCTCCGGCAATCGACTTCCTGATCCACCTGTTCTGTCGCCTGAGGTTCAGAACTATGATGCGAATGCACCGGAGGATCATATGCGGTCTCCAACGCATCACTCCCATGGAAGTCAACCATCTTCGCAAGGCAACAACTATGAGCCTCAACTCCAGGATGAAACGATGCAATCTCTAACCGCCCTCCTCACGATGTCTGGCCGTGAGACGTTTACGACAGTTCTATCTCCTACCCCACTGGAGAACACGACTTGGTATGTTTTGTTTCTTTGTTTAAAACAAAATTTGTGTTCCACTTGGTATTTGATGGTTTGTGAATTGTGTGGAATTTGATGGTTTGATTAAAACACGACTTGTTTGTTTGATTCAGACAAAATATTTGACTCGTTTAATTAAGTGAATGTAGTTTGTTTAATTATGTGACTCATTTGTGAATGTAGTTTGTTTAAGTATGTGACTCGTTTGTTCTCATAGTGTATAATTGTTTAAGTATACACAAACATAATATGTGACTCGTTTAATTAAGACAAAGCTTAAGTATGTTTTGCTTTCTAATATGACAAACAATTAACATTCTATTATCTGAGTTAGTTAAGAACTTTGACTGAGCTTTCTAACTATCAAACTAACTACAATTTGTTTACATGTGTGTGTGGAGGTTTGATCGGGACAAAAAAGGCCAACTTGTTCGAAAGATTACCAAGATTTTTACAAACAAATTCGATGGTCCATATTATACTTGGTCTTGTGTGCCTCCCGATAGAAAAGAGAGATACTTCATGGAGTTTGCGGTAAGAATAGAACACTGTAACCTGTTTTATACTTATGTTTATTGCTTGTTTTCACTAACATAATTCCTTCTCTCTTTGTTATGTAGAAAACTCACACCTGGGATCCATTGATAACAGGAACCGTTCAAGAACATTTCAACACCATCTGTAACCGCCGGATGAAGGGCATGGTTAGCAATGCAAGGACGGCTCGAATAAAACCAACATGGATTGAAGGTGACCTCTGGAAAGTGATGGTTGCTAATTGGGATACTGAAGAACAACAGCAAAGGAGTTCCACCTATTCCAAGTGTCGTATGTCTGACCGTAATGGTCTCGGTCCTCACATCCACTTATCAGGGCCTAAGTCGTATAGGGAAATCCAAGATGATCTGGTACTAAATCATTTCTATTTTGTTAGTTTCATTTATCAACATTTCTATATTATCTAGTACTAACAATTGTTTAATTTCTAACATTGCAGGAAGAGGAGTTGGGAAGAGAGGTCAGTATGGGTGAAATTTTTTTCAAAACACATACAAAGCCGGATGGTTCTTATGTTGATGGCAAGGCAGAGAAAATTCATCAAGCTTATCAGCAGAAGGTGCAAGAAAAGATGGCTGAGCTCGAGGCAGATTCAACTCTTTCAGATGGTACTTCACACCGTCGGGAGCTCACCACCGATGAATGTACTGCCATCTTTCTTGAGGTAAAGTAGCCTAACACTCGATCATATATTTGTTTTGCTCTTTAGCTCTTTACTTACTGTTTTTCTTTTTCTAAAAACAGTGCACTAAGAGGGATTCACGTGGAACTCCTTATGGTGTTGGAAGCCTCAAAGATACTCTTGGCAAGGGCAAGGGCAAGGGCAACCAACCATCACAAACGGAAGTCTTTCTCACACTGCAAGAGCAACTGAAGGCAGCCCAACGCCAGATTGAAGTTCAGGCTGAAATCCAGGCCACTCTCAACGCTGAAGCTGCTGCTCGAGAAAAAAAACTGCTCTTCTTGTGGCTGAGCAAAAGCAAGAGTTGACAATGATGGCAAAGTTTATGCGCCACACTAATCCAGCCTACATGGAGTTTATAGCCTCTCAATCAGCTGAGGAGGACAATCTTCCATCATCAACTCCATGATCAACTCCACAACCTTGCATTTTGTTTCTCAACTCATGAACTAAGTTCTTGTATTAAGTTTGTATGTGTTATAAGTTTGTATGTGTTAATACAATTATGATTATGTTTTTGGAAGGTGTTTTCATTAGATTTTTCATTTACTAATTCAGTATTAAAGCAGGATTAAAATCAGGATTACAAAAACAATAAAAACCAGTAAATTTCATTATTTTATAAAACAAAGTAGTCGCTATATAGTCGTCATTTAGTCTGCAAATTATCGTTAAATAGAGGGTAAATAGTCGTAGAATAAAACGACTAATTTCAGACTAAAGTATTGCAAGTTTTATTCATGTATATACGTCGTAACTTTGACGCAGATTAGTCGCTAAATTTAACGACTAATACACGACTAATGCTATTATAATCGTTAAATTGTCGGCAAATTGTCGCAGTATTTGGTCACTAAGTGACGACAACGCAGCGACAAATTAACGACAACACTATATAGTCGTTAAATAGTTGCTAAATAACGACTATTTAACGACTATACGAATTAGCGACAAAATTTTACCTACAACAGTAATTAGTCGCTAAATAGTCGTATATGATCATTTAACGACTATTTAGCGACTATTTGCACAGTTGCTGTTGGCCTGTTTTCTTGTAGTGTTTATCTTTTAAATGAGTTATCAATTTTTCATAACACAAAAAATGTTGATGTGTCAACACATAACTAGTTACACATTTTATTTTTATTGTAACGATATAAAGCGATGAAGGAAACATATTTCAATCCAACTATGGAGCATTACATTACATCAAGATAAGTAAACTTAACTATTGAACCATTTAGACTGGAAACTAAAAGAAGTAGAGGAATTAGTCTCAGATCTACCATTGAATCCAAGAAAATATTACAGTCTATGGCGCATTGATAAAGTTTATGCGGGCTAAACTGGAGAGATAGATGCAAGAGGTGTAGCAGAACATGTTGTGATGCGGTTGCTGGAGCTCGATCTGGTTTAATGCACCGAGGGGCACGTGATGCTTTGCTATGGTAACGTATATGCGGGTTTAGGGAGGCATCAGGCATGAGGTGGAGAAGGAATTGAGGAAAGAGATAGGGTTGAAAGGAGTGAAGAAGACACCAGGATTTAGTTGGATTGTGGTTAATATGGCAGCTCATATGTGTTCTCTCCGGTAATAAGTCAGCTTGTGAATTTGCTCAGTTGATTTTACCAATCTTTTGTGGTAATGAAATTAGGAAGAAGAGAAACCGTTGACTCTGTTTAAGAAATAAAGACTCAAGTGAAGCACATACGTTCGCTTTAGTTTGTCTAGTTGTAATTGTTTACTAATTCTTTTTTAGCACTTAAATACAAATTACTCCTCTCTTTTTATAGAAAATTACCGACAAAAAAAAAAGGTTTAAATTGGGGGAAAAAGGTTTAAATTATCACAAAAATGTTTTTCTTTTTCTGGGTAAAGAGAACTGGAGTTTATGTACAAACTGTTCAAATTACCTGATTTTTTACTTATAAAAGAGATCGCTAAATTATTTTTTATTTCATGTGGTTAAATAATTTTTTTAAAAAGATATTTTAGTTGTAAACTTGTAGTTTAGTAGTTTTTATGTTAATTGTTTTCGTTGTGTCACTATCCATACTAATCGCATATCGAGAAACCTCAATACATCATTACTATAATGCATCAAGTAAATATTATTAAAAATTATTTTTACTGACCAAATTAGCTTACCAAATCACAGGTTCCTTGGTTTTGCTACCATAACAATTTCAACTAATTTTAGACCGACAGTATAACATTTCTAAGCGTTCAGACGTATAACAAATTCGTATAATTTCATTAAAGTTTTTTTTTTTTTTTCCAAAAAGTTCATCTTATATATGAGCTTATACTGTTACATTCATCAGAGAAGAAACCAAGTTGGAGAGTCAAGTTATTACAACAAGCTTGGAAACACAGCAGATTTAAACTACAACATAACTGCTAAAATAAGGTAGATGCTAGTGAAGTAAGTCTGTCTTCATCACTCTCTCATTAAGACCATCAAAACAATGTAATTCATTGCAGCCGGTCTTAAAGCATACTTCATAAGTAAAGAGGAATGACAGAACCTTACATCTCACCACATCATCTTCAAAAAACAGTCATCAAAGGTCTTCATGAATTTCTTCCACGACCTTTACCTTCATCAAAATAACCATAGCCAAGGCACCAAGAGGTGAACCAAACACCATTGTCAACATAAAAAAAACTAAAGCAAGACACATCCTACAAAAGGATTAAACCAAAAAGAAGAATCTCAGAAATAAAGGCTATTAGTTCCTGAGATTCCTGACTTGTTAATCATTTTCCTTAGAGGTTTATGGTAAAACCGGATAGAACCTCAGTCCTGGATCCTTTCTGCATTGACGTGTGTTCCTATCAGTCTCCATGTGCACCTGTTTCCCTTTTTTCCTCTTCGAGCTCTCACCAATTTCATAATTTCCTTTTGGATTTCCAGTTTTAGAAAACAGAGAATCTGATGAGATTTTGATGGAGGCTGAACTTGAAGACGGGAAACATTGGAGAGGGTTAGCAGCTAAAAACTCCTCAAGATTCGGCGCTGGAGAAGCAAGTCTCGGCGGCTGAGAGATAGGGGAATAGGAAGAGATTGCGGAGCTCTGATCTGATTTAATGTCTCCATTACAGCTGTTGTGAACGGATAACACTTCTTCTTCCTCTGATTTGAACCCACAGGTCAATAGATGTAAGGAAATCCTCTCCAGGAAAGTCTTCCCACCTTTGAAGAGCAACAAACCATTTTTCAAACACCCAGGGTCCCCTTCTGAGAACAGAGGCTAAGTCACTCTCTGAACTAAACCTGAATTGAACATAACTATCATCCAGAATTCGACCGTGCACCCTGTCGTAAAGCTCCCATTGAGCAGGTAGGGCAGTTAAGACACGCCCACGGTCTTGGAGAGTAGGGTTAAGCAGACGCCCAATAAGGCTGCGTCTATTCCTTGCCAGAGCACTATCATAAGCTGAACTAGGAATAAACAGTTCCGGATCATCACGACCAAGAACCATATATTGAAGATCATTCCAAAGTTCATCAGCCATGATAGATAAATAAAAAACGAGAGAAAGGGTAACTACTAAGGAAAGAGTAGCGAGAGAGGGTGGTAATATATATGGGTGACTAAGAGGGAATAAGTTAAAATAGGACTAGAAAATATGAGATAAGGAGAGAAGAAGGTCAAAGAAGATAAGACTTTTTTGTGGGAACTGAGTCAAAACTTCTAAGGAAGGAAGAGAAAAGATTAAGAAACCAAGATAATCACCGCTTTAGAATCAAAAAGTCTTCTAGATTTGTTTTTTTCTGAAAGTCAGAATATAAACCATTCTAACGATGAAAAACAAAAAAAGTTTTACTATTAACACTAGATAAGAGAAATAATATAAGAAATTTCTGGAAGAAGAGCAAAAGGAAAATACTAATGCAAAGAATTAAAAATCATGCTTTGCTCATGATCAAAAAAACCTTTCAACCACATAGGCTTACCAGAAGCTACGTAAGAAGATAATCTCAAGTCCAGAGTGACACTTTTTGCAATCATCATAGCTCCCGAATTGCTTTTTAAAGGTTCAAAGCTAAGAAACCAAAATGGTTTCCCTTTACTATATAAGATGAGGGGAGAGATGAAGCTTACAATTGATGGCCAATGACTTGGGTCATGTATAGCTTGAATAATTTCGAAAGTAGACGCGGCAAAAGTCACATTCGCGAAATGCAAGCTTGTCATACTCTCTAAAGCCCACTCCCAACTCTTGATTTTAGCTTCAAAGACAGAATTGACAGAGGCAAAGGATCTTCTACTATGCATGAGTACATTACCTGTAGGATCTCTTACTACCCAAGAAGCTCCAGATAATGAAAACTTTTTGGACCATGAAAAGCCAATGTTACATTTCACTTCATCATGTAAAGGGGGAAGCCATCTTTCGTCCTGGTTTGAAGGGTCAATCTCGTGGCAGCGGTTTAGAGTCTGCGCTGCACTCCATTCCGAAGAAGCCTCCCATGCTTTTTGGACAACATCAAGTGGTGAAAAACAGACTCCTTGAAAGAGTAAGGAATTCCTGTTTTTCCACAATTGCCACAGAATCCAAGAAAAAGATGAACTAGGTTCTGCAACAAAGTTCCCTTGACTCTTTAAACTCAATACGTGATGCATATTTTCAAAAATTGAGTTGCCAAAACCCAAGAACGGAGATGGAGTATTGGAAAGAGCCCAAACTTGTCTTGCGAAAGGACAGAGGAACAAAATGTGGTTGATAGATTCTATCTCTGCACCACATATCATACAACCATCAAAAATTCTCATTGCTCTAGTCCTAAGTCTTTCTGTAACAGCAAGAGCTCCAAGTAAAGCTTTCCAGAGAAATATTCTAATTTTTGGAGATGTAGCCACCTCCCAACAAGCTCTTAAGACTGGATTTCTAGAAGGGCAGGCACATGCAATCTGCAGACTTTCCTTTTTTCTCACTTTAAACATCAAATTGTAACCAGAGCTCACTGAGTAAATTCCATTCCTTGTTTCCCCCCAGCAGAAAGAGTCTCTATAACCTAACCTAGGTTTTATAGCTTTAATGCTTTTTATCTCAGAATGATGAAAAAGAGCACTTAAGAGATGATCATCCCATTTTCCGGATTGCTGATTGAAAAGATCAGACACTTTAAGTTCAATATTCATCAGAGAATGAATACCAACAGGTCTTGTAGGGCTACCATCATATAACCACTTATCAACCCAAACAAGAGTGTCTTTACCATTTCCAATAACCCGGCGAAGATTATTTGAAAGAAGTTCTTTACCAAAAAGAATACTCCTCCACCCAAAAGAAGGGCTTCTTCCAAATGAGGCATCAAGAAAGTCAGTAGAAGGAAAATATCTGCTTTTTAAGAATTTGGAGAAGAGACAATTTGTATCATGTAAAAGCCTCCAAGCTTGTTTTGCTAGCATCGCTTGATTAAAAATTTCCAAATCTTTAAAACCAAAACCACCATCTACCTTTGGTATAGTCATCTTCTCATAGCTTAGCCAATGGATTTTTTTTTTTTCTTGATTATTATTCCACCAGTAATCCATCATGACAGAAATCAGATTCTTGATAGTATACTTAGGCAATTTGTAGCAGGACATTGCATAAACTGGTAAAGCCAAAGCAATAGACTTTAGAAGAGTTTCTTTACCTCCTTGAGAAAGATTCTTGGCATACCAACCAGTTAATTTAGACTGGAGTCTCTCCTTGATAAAACCTAGAAGCTGTTTTTTGGAGCCACTCAAACATTCAGGAAGACCAAGATATCTACCCTCCCCACCTTCTAAGCTAATCCCTGTTTTGTTCTTTATCCAATTCCAATCTTGAATCTCTGACTTTGATCCAAATGTAATTGCTGATTTTTGCCTATTTATCATTTGACCCGATATCTTTTCATAGTTCTGAAGGCAATTCAACATTTCAGCACATTGAATCCTATTGGCTTTACAAATGAAGAGGCTATCGTCTGCAAAAAGCAAGTGATTGATGGCTGGACCAGAATGATGAAACTGAATCCCAGAAATTTTATCCTCACTTGCCGCTTGATTGAACAAGTGAATCAGCGCCTCAGTACACAACACAAAAAGAAAAGGCGATAAAGGATCACCCTGTCTAATGCCCCTAGCCGGTTTGATCAAACCATAGGATTCTCCATTGATTACCACTGCATAGCTAACTGAAGAAACACAAGCCATAACCCAAGAGATCCAACGTTCATTAAATCCAAGAGCGATAAGCATATCCTTCAAAAAAATCCATTCTACTCTATCATATGCTTTTGACATGTCAGTTTTAATCAACATAAACTCTTGAGATATCCTTGGATGTGTGTGAAGACTATGAACAATTTCATGAGCTATCAAGATATTGTCTGAAATCCATCTTTCTGAAACAAATGCTGCTTGAGTAGGAGAGACAATGGATGGTAGATGTCTTTTCAGCCTAAGCACAAGGATTTTTGAAACAATCTTGTAGATCACTGAGCATAAACTAATAGGTCTAAGATCTGACATACGTTTTGGATCTGGGATTTTCGGAATGAGACAAAGAAGAGTGTGATTCCAATCCTCAGGGAGATTACCAGTAGCAAAGAACTTAAGAACCTCACCATTAATCTGGTTATGGATCAGTGGCCAAAATTTTTTGAAAAAAAACCCTGTGAGACCATCCAGGCCAGGAGCACTTTCACTACTAATCGAGAACGCAGCTTGTCTGATCTCCGACTTCGAAATATCTTTTACGAGATCCTGATTCATGTTATCTAACACTCGTGGTCGAAAGTTATGAAGGATATCACTAAGTTGTGAAGGCGAAGATGATTTAAAGAGGTGATTGAAATACTTAACTGCCACTTCTCCTTTTTGTTGCTCTGAGAAATGTTCTATACCATCATCATCAATGAGAAACTGTAAAGAATTCTTCATTCTTGCAGCTTTTACCGATGCTTGAAAGAATTTTGTATTCTTATCACCATCAAGAAGCCATTTCTCTCTACTCTTTTGTCTCCAGTAAATTTCTTCTTCTCGAAAGGCTACAGCAAGTTCTTTTTTAATCTCATTAATCCTTCTGAAGCAGGGTTTCAACGATTCATCTTGCTTCTTCAACTCTTTCCGTAGACTTTTTATACGAGTTTCTGAGCTGGACCAAACTCTATTCTTCCAAGCATTAATTGCCTTTCTGCAGTTATCACTTCTTAAAAGAACAGAATTTTCAACTTCTAGAGAGTTCATCTCATTCCAAGCCTTCTGAATTACCTCCCATAAAGAAGGGTCCTCAGCCCAACGTTTGTCAAACCAAAAGTTACTCCGAAATAAATCCTTATCATTCGTAAATTTAACCAGCACAGGTTTGTGATCCGAGCCTAGTTTCTCCAGAAACCATTGATGGCTGTTTGGAAACATAGATAACCAAGCAGGATTTCCAAAACAGCGATCTAGTCTACACTGGATCCATTGTTTATTTCTAACACCACCCCACGTGAAGCCATTTCCAGAGCTCCCAAGTTCAGACATATCACAATTATCTAAAAACTTTTGAAAAGGCAGAAAAGAGCTTTGGTCTCGCAAAGGACCACCCAACTTATCTCCATTGGACAATATTGCATTAAAATCTCCAAGCATACACCAAGCTTCAGTTCTTAACAGCCCAAAATCTAGAATTTTATTCCACACAAGGGATCTAAGACCAGTAATCGGATTCCCATAAACACAAGAAATAAACCAAAATTTTGATCCACTTGAGATTTTCATATCTATAAAGTTTTTGTCAACCAAAAGAAAATCTATATCTATATTGTCTTTCCATAACAGAGCTAAACCCCCACCATATCCTACAGGTTCAACTGTTTTCAAGTTACTATAGCCCAGCCAACCTTGAACCTTCTCCAAAAAACCTATTGAGTTCTTTGTCTCCATGAGGAAAAGGATGTCAGGGAAATGAGCTTTTCTCATTTCCTTGAGATGACGAATTGTCCAGGGATTCCCCAACCCTTGACAATTCCAGCTCAAGATATCTATTGATCTTGCGGCAGTTCACCAGGAACCACCGAAACATTGTCTCTCTGGAGACTTTTGGCCAAACTCTTCCCATTATCCCTACCCTCATCATCCCTTGAAACTTTCGCACTACACTCATTAAACAGATCAATAACTTTCAAATTTTTGCCTTTCTTATCTTTCAAACATTTTATCCAAGGCCTAGGTCTTTTAGTTGATTTTATCATCTGATGCTGACTTTTGGACGAGCTAGCTTCGAGATTACCAGAACAGAAAGCAGATGGAGAGCAGTAGAATGACGTACCTTGATTCACACTTTGAATAGGGACCTCTAAGAGAGAGCTCTTTTTTATCACCATATCAGCTTTGATTGTATCATGTAAAAGCTTTGCAGAGTTACCTTCTACAGTGGAGGTAGCTACCGCATCTGATTCCCTTTCCTTGCCTTTGTTAAGAGTTTTAGAAGCTGTCACTGTTCCAGAAGTCACTTGATTTTCGAGAGAAGAAGGAACCAAAGGGCATCGAGATTTATCGTGTGTCAGCCTCTGGCACTGGAAGCATCTTTTTCTAATTCTTTCGTAATCAATTCCAATCCTTACCCTCGATCCGTTCGGGAGTTGTAGCTCTTTAAAATTTCTTAAGCCCTTAGAGACATCAAGAGCAATTCTAACCCGGACATAGTCATTGCTTTGTGCTTCTTTCTCATCAAAGGGCACTTCCAAAACCTGTCCAACACATCCAGCAATTTCCGATATAGTATCTTTTGTATAGTGATTTACTG
Organism: Camelina sativa; assembly: GCF_030686135.1. Classification (NCBI taxonomy): domain Eukaryota; kingdom Viridiplantae; phylum Streptophyta; class Magnoliopsida; order Brassicales; family Brassicaceae; genus Camelina; species Camelina sativa. The sequence goes on from NC_141896.1 coordinate 23,434,082, forward strand.
GAATGTTACGGAGTCTAATCCAAACCGGCATAAACTTCAGATAATCAGGAGGAGGATTTTCAACCCATCTTTCCATAACAACACCCCAATCATCTTGCGTCCAAACCCCAGTTTTTAAGATCTCATGTATGTCTTCTTCATTCTTGAAGATGAACTGGAACCTATCTCTCGATAGAGCAATTCCTCTAACCCTATCATATAATCTCCAAATTCTTGGCATCTCTAAAATCCAATTCGACATGCGTTGAAATTCAGGATTTAAAAACCTTCCCATAATACTTCGCTTGTTCCTCTCAGAGGAGCTGAACTCTGGTAAATTAGATAAAACCAGAGGTTTATCTTCTTCTTCCTCAATCGTCATCTGTTGGAGAAAGATATCCAATTGCTTTTCCATATCGAAAACGATCTTTAGAAAGGAGTAGCAAACCCGTGATATGCAAAGAAGAAGCAACTAGTGCGAATTGAAGAACTGAAGTATCGAAGTTTACTGAATTTGAATTTGTCTGAAACCGGACAGAAAACGGTAATATCTCCGGCAATTTCTCTGCTCAGTAATCTGTACCTGAGAGAGGAGTTCTTAAACCCAAAAGAAAGTGGAACAGCGGCGTTCTTTATGGCGGCGATGTAAACGGCGAGAGTCGATTTATTGACTAACTAGGAGAGAGAACAGAGCTTATCTTTTCTTTATTATTTTACCATCAATATCAATTTCATTAAAGTTTTAAATTTTCATTTCATATAAATATAAAAACTTTATGGTATATACGACAAGGAAGAAATCAACTTTGGTATATGCGAATGTAGCTGAGAAAAAAATATCAGACAGAACCATAACTTATAGTTTGCTTTGTTTGCTGCTTCTCCCTGAGTCAGAGGGTTCAGTGTAACTGTCCTACCAAAACAACCAATAAGAACAAGACGAAACCCTCTCTCTCTCTTTCTCCGCCCCTCCTTCCCTCTCTCTCTCTCTCTCTCTCTCTCTCTCTCTCTCTCTCCTCTGCATCTCCTCTGTTCATCCTCAGGTGCTGTGCACATGGCGGCTGTAGGTCAAATCTCCACCGGAATGTCAGTAGATCGCACTCTTTCCTCCTGCAAAAACATTGGAGTTTCCCTATCACCTCTCCGGCGAACGCTAATCGGCGCTGGAAGGTCTAGTATCTCTCTCCGTCAATGCTCTCTCTCCGTCAGATCAATTAAAATCAGTCAAGACACCCGGAGAGTTCAAACTCATGCCGAGAACGGTGCCTTTGATGTGGTGAGTTCATTTTTTTTTTTTTTTTTTTTTTTTGAGTTTTCCCCTAATTGCTAATTTTGTATTCTTGCTTGTCACGTTCTGTTTGATTCAGTATTGTTGGGATTCGATTATGATACCATTTCAATCTGAATATTGCTATTTTGAATGTGATTTTGTGGGTTTTATTTGTTAGGGAGTGTTGGATTCTTCAGTTGATTCATCATATAAACTGGCGGATTCTAGAACAAGTAACAATGATTCGAGGAGGAAGACTAAGATTGTGTGTACGATTGGACCGTCTTCGAGTTCTAGGGAGATGATATGGAAGCTCGCTGAAGCTGGAATGAACGTAGCTCGTTTGAATATGTCTCATGGTGATCATGCTTCTCATCAGAAAACTATCGATTTGGTCAAGGAATACAATTCTTTGTTTGTTGACAAAGCCATTGCTATTATGTTGGATACAAAGGTACTATAGTTACTTTTTTTTTTTTGTCTCTTGTGATGAAAATGTTATGCGAGTTTGTGTTGTTATTTTGTTTGTGTGCTACCTATGTTTTGTGAAGGGTCCTGAGGTTCGAAGTGGGGATGTACCTCAGCCGATATTTCTTGAAGAGGGTCAGGAGTTTAACTTTACCATCAAGAGAGGTGTTTCGCTCAAAGACACTGTTAGTGTAAATTATGATGATTTTGTAAACGATGTTGAAGTTGGGGACATACTTTTGGTGGATGGTAAGAGTACTAGTAGTCTTTGTGGGTTTTGGAGTCTTTGTTTTTAGTTCATTTGTGACAAGAGGTTCCTTCTTGTGTCTCTTTTATTACTAGGTGGAATGATGTCGCTAGGTGTTACATCAAAGACGAGCGATTTGGTGAAGTGTGTAGTAATTGATGGTGGAGAGCTTCAATCTAGACGTCACTTGAATGTTCGAGGAAAGAGCGCGACTCTTCCTTCCATTACAGGTCGATACCATTAAGGAGCTTTTTGAACTAAAAAAAGTTTTTTTGAATGATTATTACTCACTTTGGTTTTTACTTTTAACTAACTCTATTGCAGACAAAGATTGGGAAGACATCAAATTTGGAGTGGATAACCAAGTCGATTTCTATGCCGTCTCCTTTGTTAAAGATGCTAAAGTAGTCCATGAGTTGAAGAACTATCTCAAAAGTAAGTCTGTCCTCTTTTCTTCAATCTCCTATTAGCTTTGGTGAAACTAATAGAAAATTTCAATGTTTTGATAGCCTGCAGTGCGGACATATCGGTGATTGTGAAAATCGAAAGTGCAGACTCTATAAAGAATCTTCCTTCTATCATATCTGCTTGTGATGGGGTTGGTTTCAAAGTCTTTTCTATGATCAGAAGTTAATATACTGATGCTTTAGTGCTTAGTTTTTCCTTGCTGATTCAGGCAATGGTTGCTCGTGGAGATCTTGGAGCTGAACTTCCCATTGAAGAGGTTCCCTTGTTACAGGTAAATCCAAGACTTGGTTTACGAAACATAGACTTAGACTCTGTTGGTATTTATGCTTTTGCCATTATGTCTTAATACTTACTTAGGAAGAGATAATCAGAAGGTGTAGGAGCATTCATAAACCAGTGATTGTCGCCACAAACATGCTAGAGAGTATGATTAACCATCCAACGCCTACAAGAGCTGAAGTCTCTGACATTGCAATTGCAGTACGTGAAGGTGCAGATGCTATCATGCTTTCTGGTGAAACCGCACATGGAAAGTTCGTATTTTAATCAAACCCTTTCTTCATTTTGTCAATATAACTTACATGTCATGTGATCTTTAATGTTCTTTGTCCTATGTTTTAATTCTCGGATATCAGGTTCCCGCTGAAAGCTGTTAACGTAATGCATACTGTGGCGTTGAGAACTGAGGCAAGTCTACCTGTCAGAACCTCTGCAACCCGCACCACTGCTTACAAGGTACTTCACACATTCCTCATACTGGAAATATGAAATATGGTATATTAGTCAAATGTGAAATGTTAATAATGACATTCTTGTTACAGGGTCACATGGGGCAAATGTTTGCTTTTCATGCCTCTATAATGGCAAATACACTGAGCACACCGCTAATTGTATTCACGAGAACCGGATCCATGGCAGTGCTTTTAAGTCATTACCGCCCATCCGCTACAATTTTCGCCTTCACAAACCAGTAAGTCATTCAGTGAACGTCCATCCAATGTATGCAACTTTTTAAACAGAGGAATTGGGTTTGATCAATCTTATGGCTTCTTTCCTTTAGGAGAAGGATAATGCAAAGGCTGGCTCTATATCAAGGTGTCATGCCTATATATATGGAGTTCTCGGATGATGCTGAAGATACATATGCCCGGTCTCTGAAACTCTTACAGGTACTACATTAACCATGTTCCTTCTCATCTATCAACCTTACATTTTCTCAAACTGCAGAAGTAGTTTTTCTAACAATTATATATTGCTCAGGACGAGGATATGCTTAAGGAAGGACAACATGTAACTCTTGTCCAAAGTGGTGCGCAACCCATTTGGCGTGAAGAATCAACACATCTCATACAAGTCCGTAAGATAAAGATAGGTGGATGATGTTTTTTTACTTCTTGAGCTACACCACATCTTCACTTTACTCAGCTTTCTTACTCTTGAGACACTTTGATCCATTTTTTTTTTTGAATCACTCTACAGTGAATCAAGCAACCATATATATTTTCAAGTTATTGAAGTTTTTTTTTTCTTTCTGGTTTTCGTTGAGTACCTCAGTGTCATGGAAGATTTCTGTCTCACTCATCTTATTACTTACTGGTAAGAGTAATCCACATAATACATGACAGTTAAGTCTTTATGGCTTAGGATTTTAAAGAAGTAGACTTTTCGACGAAAAAGACTAATCCGATTTAGCCTTTTTATTATGAATCAGTTTGTTGTTTTACACATGACCGGAAAAACTGAAAACAAAACCACACGTTTGTTAGACTTTAGAATCCTTCTCTCGTTCCTCTTCACTCTCGGAGTCATCCTCATCATCATCACTCATGTCTTGCATCTCATTTTTTCCTTCTAGTTGTATAGATTTGTACCACTTTGCACATGCAATGTATACTACCAGGTCAATGCTGGTTAATGCAGCCAAGAGGAAGTAGAATCTGTCCAAGTGACCTTTGTTGAGGTTCCTTGGAATCCAACCAGGCATGTGATCCTCTGTAGAGATCTTCACCACCATTGTCACCAACAAGCTACTCACAAAGTTCCCCATTGACATTGACATCATACATAGAGCACTCCCGAAGCTCTTTAGTCCGTCTGGTGTCTGCGCGTTGAAGAACTCAAGCTGACCCACGTACATGAACACTTCTGATGCCCCTATGAGCGAGTATTGTGGAGCCTGCAAAGAAGAAAAGATTGTCAGGACTCAAAAGTTTCTTCTGTAAGTTGTTTATCTTAGGACCGAAGTGGGTTTTCATGTTTGTGATCATTACCTGCCAGAAGATGCTCAAGGAGCTTGAGCCGTCACAGTGAGTGCAACTCTTGTCTGCATACTTAAGCCTATAGCATTCCACAACTCCAGCAGCAACCATAGCGATGACAGCAATCACAAGCCCGATTCCCATCCTGTGAAGCTCAGTGATTCCTTTTGATCCATTCTTCTTGAATCTGTTGGCGACTGGCTCGAGAACTCTTCTGTATAAGAATATGAACAGAGCGACGCTAAGGATGTCAAAGCTGGACATACTTGCGGGAGGGATTTTGAAATCAGAGATATTGGTATTCATCGCAGCGCCTTGCTCCACAAAGAGAGATGCCATTTGGGTGAAGACCACTGAGTAGATAATAGTGCATAGCCAAATTGGCATCAGTCTAAGAATGCACTTGACTTCCTCAACTTGTGTCACCGGACAGAGCCTCCATGGGTTCACTGCGTCTTGTTTCTTGTCATCTAGATCTCTCGCGGTGATGTACGCTGCTTTGTCCAAGAATCTGAAATTCCAAAAAGAAACATGTTAGAACACTCTTATGGCATTGACATATATGGTGAAACTGTGGTTTCTTGGCAACTTACTTGAATTCATCAGTATGCATTATCCTCCTTCCTGTATTTTCAGAAGCATTTTTCCCTTGGCTGTCTCCATCATACATCTCCTCTCTCCCTCGTAATGGCGCCTCCACCGATGATTTCTTCGTTGCAGCGACCAAAACTTGGCAAAACCTCGAAAGAGGATTACCCGTGGGCTTGAAATATCGATATCTCGGGGTTCCAACGAGGAAAAGAATCAAAGCAATGACAGCAGAGCCAGTGGACGCCCAAAAACCGAGCGCCCACATTCCCTCGTCTTCAAAATATCCCAAGATTGTGTTTGAAAAGAGTGAACCGAGGTTCAAAGCAAGGTAGAAGTAGCTGAAGAAGGCGATCTTTGAGTACCCTTCTTTAGGATGTTCCTCATCGAACTGATCCGCTCCAAGAGTTGCAATGTTAGGTTGGTAACCACCGTATCCTAATGCGATCAAGTAGATGGAGAAGTAGAACATTGTGATCTCCATCATGGAATGCGAGCCACAAGGTGTGACTTCGTCCCCGCAACCTATTGGTCTGATCAAGAACATGTACGATGATAGCGATAGCGATGAAAGTCCCTGAGGTTTCACATAAAAAGAAAGCGTTTTTATTAGCTTAAAACGTTTTAACTTTACACACTAGTATAGAAGGATGAAACACATTTTAGTTGTTGCTACTTACAATGACAAAAATGACTTGGAAGATAGCACACGTCTTGTAACGACCCCAGTAGGAATCGCTAAGAAACGCTCCGACCAATGAGAAGATATAAACTGTTCCTGTCCATTTGCTAACATTGTTCGCTGCGTCTGCGTTGTTTTGTTGCAAAACGCGCGTTAGGAACAGCACCAGATTCACTCCAACTCCAAAGAACGCTAGTGTCGCCAACCCCTGGTTCACTGTTAAACCGGAAAAATTATATTACAAATTGGTTTAGCAATTGAACCAAACTATATATTATTTGATTTGAAAGAAACCAGAATAGGTAGATGAATGAATGACATTGAATGATTGATTGTTTAATAATTGAAACTAAGTTCCGTGTTCGTCAAGATGACGTTAACACTTCTTTGGTTGGATTGTATTTAATGACGACTACTTCATTATTGTCCCACCTTCTAACGAAATCAAAACTTATATGATATTACAAATAACTAAAATGTTAGCTAATCGAATTCCATATGCGAAATACAAATCGTTAACTAATAATAATAATCTTATGAAATTTTTATTTAAAGTATTACGTGGATCCTACTAACTAAATCAAAAAAGCAAAAAGGAAGAAAAAAAGAAGACCACTAAAATCTCTTAATTTGTGTTTATGTATAAAACCAGATGCTTTGTGAAATATTCTAAAAGTATAATTTAATATCAACATAACTTATTAGGAGTATAAGATAAAAATGTTAGGAAAAAATGTGAAGAAGTGCACGTGGCATTAGCTAACGACATAGAAAGATGAAATGGGTAATTACGTGTAAGGCAACGTAATTCCACTAACGCATGCTTTGCTTGCACTTATGTTTAATATTATTAGTGTCGTCTTCCTCAAAATAGTTTCTCTTTTTCTTTTTTTGGTTAAATTTCATCAAAGTATCTTTAAAAAACCTAAATATCTCTCTCCATATATAGAATCACTTACAAATCTGAATGTTCTCATTTCAGTTATTCTAAAATGACAAACAAGATCCATATAATATATATAAAAAAACACTCAATCATTCAGATTTCTTACATCATATTAGTTGCGTTCGAATTATTAGTTTTTTTGTTTTTGTTTTTTTTTTTTGGAGAAAATGATTGAAAAGTACACATATGATATCATAATTAATTTTCATCACAGGTATTATTTTCTGTAAAACATAGGGATCTCTGTAATTAATAAATAAATAAATAATGACAAGAATATTCAGGGATTGGTCTGAATTTCAATCTATGATCTACCTGGTTATAAGAAAATTGAAAAATATATGAGCTTTTATATATGTCATGTGGTTGGGGTTTTTACCAAAACATGCAGCCTACGTTCGAATATGTCTTGACACGTTCACGTACAACTCAAGTTAATTCTACATAAATTTGTTGGTTCTATTGTCACTTTCCTAGTTTCTGATAACTTATTACATACCTCAAAGATAAGTATGCATATCAATCAATCCACACACTTTTAGATATACATCATATCGGTATCCCTATTTTTATTTTATTTTTGTCATTATGTTTATTGATATCGATCTTATACATTATTTTTTTTGTCAGGTGGATATCTACATAATTATAGGGTACAAATATGTATATTATATATATACATGCATGTGTGCTACAAAATAATGCAAACATGTATGTTTCTATATATAAATAATGTATTAAGACTTAATAGTGATACGAATCCATTAAATATATGGGGACCGGCCCTGAATATACCTATGTAAGGATGCCATGCGTTTGCATGTGGTATCTTTGAGAAAAGGACATGCAGAACCAAAAAATATATATGAAAATATAGATTCTATATTTTAAGGTATCACTCATCGGATGAAATTTGGTTGATAAAACTAATTATCTTTTTTTTCTTTCTTAGTTTAATAAAAGAAAAATGAAACTGATGTATTTGGTATCTATCTAGCTTAATATATTGTAAATTTTTGAATAGGGAAGAGAGAAACATACGAAGAATGACGATGGCAGCAACCCATTGGCCTGAGTTAGAACGAATAGAGGGACGACCATAGAAATCCACAGTCCCATCTCTTGTTTCTTCATCTCCTTCTTTCTTCTTCATCGTCTGCATTTTCATTTACATTTCATTTGATTAATTTCTACACACATGTCAATTGTTATACCTGTTTAATAATATTCTCTATTTGTATCTACCAACTTTTGTCCCTCTTGATACAAAGAGATTCTTACGTTCAATAGTTTTTGTGTTTTGGAACTTGACTAAAAACGTTTTTTTTTCTTCTCTTTTTCTAACTTTATTGTGCATTGCCACGTATTCGTTTTGTAGACACAATTTTCAAGATTATTTGGATTTATTCTCGACTTTAAATTTGCAGTACAACCAAATATATATACTTAAAAGAGTTAGAAAAGAATATGAGCTAAAATATAGCCATATTCTTTTCTTTTCTTTTCCTAGAGCTTAACTAAAAGCTAACTATGAAGAAAAAAAAGAAAAGAAAAGATGTTGAACTAAATGTATTTTGCGCATAAAGATCGTGACTCTCCATTTCACTGAGCATGCCCTTTTGATCATGCTCTTCTTGAGCCACCAAAAACTTTTAAAAGTTTTACCATAATTATTAGTTACTAAAAAAAAACACAAAATTCCTATTGTAGTCACAGCTAGGGCTGGGCATTCGGGTTACCCGTTTGGGTTTGGATATTACCTATTCGGGTTCGGATTAATGGGTAATGGAAAATAGAACCCATTCGGGTATTTTACTATGTTTGGGTTCGGTTCGGTTCGGGTAGTACCGAGTTCGGGTCGGTTTGGGTTACAATTTTCAGAACTCAATTAGTACCCGAACTACCGGGTACCCGAAAAAATATAATTAAAATTAATAAAATTTAAATAATTTTAGTTAAAGTTTGACTTATGTGACAATATATTTTAGATATTTTGATTATTTTTGATATTTAGGTATAAAACTAAATGAAATATTCAAAATTATAATCATAACTTTAGGGTAATTGCATTATATTAATGATAAATATTATAAATATGTTTATATGTTCGGGTTTGTTGGATACCCAAACGGGTATCGGGTATTACCCGACCCTAACCCGAACCCACAGGTATTAGAAAATAGAACCCAATAGGGTTTTATAGGCAAACCCGAACCCAACCCGAACCCGGTTTTTCGGGTCGGGTTCCGAGTTGGGTATTTGGGTATGGTTTTAATGCCCAGGCCTAGTCACAGCTGATATCTAAGGAACAAGAAACTTAATTACATAATCAAAATCTTATGAGGAAGAAAAATAGATGCCCATTTAATTATATCAAAGCAAAAGAAATAATCAAAGGGACAAGCTTAAAAATAACTTACGTCTTTGTTATATATCTCTAGGCAAGACATTTCTGATGATATTTGATTATATGTATGTGAGGTTTAGGGAAGATAGTGATAACGAAACTCTCTTTAGTTTTTGTGTCTTTTTTTTGTTGTTGTTTTTTTCTCTTTAAGTGATATGAGAGAAATATAGAACAAAAGACGAAGAAGGAAGAAGCAGAAAGCAAGTTCAAGCTTGGATGTTGTAGAGAAGAGAAGAATGAGAATAAATAGAAGTTTGGAAGATGATTTGAACGGTCCTGATTTTACATGGGACACTCACATGCCCAATACCTATTTTTAATTTATAAATTCTAAAAAAAAAATATACACTCAAAAGCACGATGACGAAAAATAAAAAGCTCAAAAGCACAATTCTAATTATACGGAAATTGATATTTGAAATTTTTTCCCAAATTTTTTGTTTGCGTGGCTGAAAGGAAACTTTAGGCGCTTTCAAAACTTTGGGCTGTGGCTGAGGCTGAGGCGGAGGGTCGGTCGGAGGCTATTTTTCTTGTTTCTTATGCAAAACTTAAAAACTTTTGTTGTGACAGATACAATTTATGATTCCAAAAATTTTATCATAAAGGAAAATCCCAAATATCTCTTATCAAATAGTCATAGATTGGGATTTTTTTGGATTAAAGGTACCTTTTAGATTAAAGGTACGCATGGATTGGGATTTTTTTTGGAGCTTCTAATAATTTCTTATATCTGATTTAGTCCTGTGTGAATGTGATCATATTTATCATTTATGTTAAACGATATTTATTTGAAGATATTAAGTTAGTTGTAATTTTTCAATGATATCAATACATCAATAAAACTAATAATTTTCAAAATATAATAAGCATTAATGTTTTATGTATAAGTATGGCTTAGTTATTAGCAATATCTGTAAAACAACGTACCAAAATTTAGTTGCATTTTGTAACATATACCTTGTTTTATTTTTATTTTCGAATTTATTTTTTTCATTTGGAAAATATCATAGTATAATATAAATGCCATTATTATTATTTATTGTTTTTGGCAAAGGCATATATACCGTTTCTGATGTTATAAATTACAACACTACTAGTTCTTCATCATTACTTAACATCATATTAATAATAGTAAATAATCTCTAACTTGTTTATAAAACTTAAAATTCTAAAATATATATACAAATGTGTAAAAAGGTCATGACTACGATACTAAAAGGATGACAGTTAAGTCGTTAATCCACAAATTTAAGTTGTATCACAAACTAATCAATCCAATAAATTATTATCTTACAGGGATGTATTCAAAACAGAATTTGGGAGGATTTGTGATTTTTAAAAAAATCTCATGTTATTCAACTAGTGATTTTAAAATCACATCTCAAATCCACGGTTATTGAATATGAAATTTGTTAAAAATCATTCACAATCCACTGTTATTCAATCAATAATTTGTAAAAATCATATATATAAAAGTAAGGTTGGTCTCTCCTTATTGGTTGATTTTCATTTAATACTTTCTAATTTTTTGTTTATTTCCTTTCTAACTGTTTAATTGCTTTAAATAATATTTAAGACCCAATTAATACAATACATTTAATTCATACATTAAAATAAAATTATAACTGAAAATAATAAATTATGCATTAATCATATTCTACCACTCAATTATATTCAAACACAATAAATAATATTTGTAACTCCAATAATTTTAAATGTAACTTCCATCAATTTTTATCATATAAATAAGCATTGCCTCATTCTCTCATATTGGCATTTTTTACTGTTTATTTCTTTTCTAACTGTTTAATTGCTTTAAATAATATTTAAGACCCAATTAACACAATACATTTAATTCATACATTAAAATAAAATTATAACTGAAAATAAAATAAATTATGCATTAATCATACTCTACCACTCAATTAGATTCAAACACAATAAATAATATTTGTAACTCCAATAATTTTAAATGTAACTTCCATCAATTTTTATCATATAAATAATCATTGCCTCATTTTCTCATATTGGCATTTTTTACTTTCTCATTTTCACATTCTCTTCCACTTCTTTCATTCTCTTCCACAATATCTCAAATCATTTTTTTTGTTTTTTTATGTTTTCAATTTCTTATTTTTGTTGTATGGGTTACAAAAAACCAAATGAAATATCATTGTAAAATTTTAATGCTAAATTTTAATTTTAGAGACTACATAATATATATATATATATATTAAATTATTTTTATATTTAATGATTCATCTCTACTATCTAATTTGGATTATCATCTTATAAGTAATCACTCTCTCCTCCTCTCTCACCAATATCAAATGTTGTTATATCTAATATGTGTTGTAAGAGTTTGATTCTATATTTTAATTTAGAAAGTACTATATATAATTAACATTGTTTTCAATTTTTATTTTATTTATATAAAAATAAAATATTTCTTTTATATTTCTTGCTTTTCTAATCTATTCATATTTATTTTGAAAATTTCCGTAGCTAAATTTAAATTCACATATATGTTGGTTTTAACAAAAAATCAAGTTTATTTGAGAATCTGTTTTAAAAGGTTTATCTTCATTATCTATTTTAGATTAGCATATTATAAGTCATTATTTTTCATACTCTTATAATATTCACCACACAATAAGATCATGAAGTTGAAAAGATCCATCTCTAATTTTCTATTATGTACTCTGGTTATCTCGCATATTCATGTATCATTTTTAATAATTTAGAATGATCAATATAATTATCCATTTATAAAGTCTATTTTATTTTGTAAAGTCTATTTTGTTTTCTGATCCAATAGATAAATATGTAAAGATCAATATAATATTTATATTCTTTAAGATTTGAGGTTTTTGAAAACAAAAAGAACTTAATTATTAAAAAATTGATTTTCTTGATTTAAGCAAAATGAAAAAAGTGAAATATAGAAAATAATATAATTATTAAAATACCATTTAACTAAATCCTATTAGTATGAAATCTAGCACTATAAATTAAATTGATGAGTGAAAAAACAAAAAACAAACAAAAGGATTGAAGTTATTCTTGGAGTTTTAAAAAATCTATAGATTGAAGTTCATATAATTTCTTTTAAAAACTAATTTAGTTTGTCACTTCAAAAGTAATATTTTCAATTTGGAATATTATGTGTGAATGTTGAGTTTATATCAAAACAATCAAAAAGTGTACGTTTAAATTTTGATTGAGCCACTTGGCATTCCTTTTCTTTTAAGTCAAAAATAAATTAAAATATTTCTTTATAATTAACCCACTTTTAAAGGCATTTAACTCAATTTAACTCTACATTTAACTCCATTTAACTCTACCTTTAACTCAAATGTAACTCCTACCCAATAATTTTACATTCATTCCTCCAACTAATATATTTATCTTTCAAGAAAAAATATTTTTGGTAAAATTTTAATATATTTTTTAATTATTTTAATTGCTTTAAACTTTGAAATGAGGAATATTCTATATAGAATAATTTTATACGTAGTTACTAAATTTTTTGATAATTTTATTTGGTTCAATTTTACTATACTACAGTCTTATGTTTACAATGTCATTACAAAAAAATCTTTAAATCAATGTTTAACCTCTATAAAACATGATCATAAACATAGATTCTCTCATATTAGGAAAATGTTTAAATTTCTCTATTATTATTTATATTAATATAGCTAATCAATTTGTAATAACTTTTTGTAGTATTGGCTAATTTTTTTATTGATAGAAAAGTTTCTATATTTTAAATTTTGTATAATAAATAACCATACAAAAAAATGTTGACAGGAGTGTTATTTTAAGAAATTGCTATAAATTTTTTTGAAATTCATACATTAGTATAATGTTTTTGAGATTAGACATTAGTAAAACAGTATTTTAGTTTAAGAAAATTTAAGAAATATAATCAAAACTATTTTGCATACAACCACGCATTGCATGGATTAATTACCTTTTTTTTTTTTTGTCAAACGCGTGGACTAATTATCTAGTCATAAGTCATAACAAATCCACTGTTATTCAAAACCAAATTTTTTTTTTTAGAAAAACATAATAGTGATTGTAAGAGAAATCCTATTTAAAAAATCTCACCTTCCAGAGGGTGTTTTTGAAGGATTGGTTTAAAAAAAAAGAACAAATTACGAATTGCAAAATTCTGGGCTCTCTCTCTCTACCTTTCTCTTTTCTCTTCTCCTCTCTCGTTTCTAGGCTTTCACTCTTCTCCTTTCTCTGTTTTTCTTATGTGTTAATTATGGGTTTCACGTCTTGTTTTATTTTATTTTATTAGGGTTAGTTGTTAGATATATATACTCTCGAGATTAGGGTAAATGTTTCATAATGCAAATTACGGTGGTGTCTGTTCGGATCAAATTGCCAAAAAACCAAAAACCAACCTCTATACATATGAATATGTTCAACGTATTCTTTCTGTTATGCTATATGAACACCTCTCGTTTGGACTTGAGAATCTCTTACAAACCCACTTAAGTCTCACCAAATCTCATTAAATCACAAACTATATTTTTTTTCAAAAATAGAAAATAATAATAAATCCATCAAACTACCTTAAAAACTCACTCTAAATCTCATAAAATCTGGTTGTTACAACACATCCATCCCTGATAAAAAACCCTAATGGAGAGCGACCAGGCGATTTCGGCGCCGACTTCCTGATCCCCATAGATCTGTGAAGTTGGAAGCTTTTCCTCGACCCTTGAGAGTTTTTTCTTGCTTTTGTGCGTCCTTTAGTATTGGTGTTACTTTTCCTCTTTACAATAAGGTTTTGGTCCAGAGATCTATAGTTTCCTAGTTTTCCTCGTTGAGCGAGAGTTTTTTTTCAAATATGAATCGTGAGAGAGATTCGAGAAGCCACGAACAAGGAAGGTCGGCGGATTCACGCCTCAAGGAGAAGGCTACAAGCAGTGGACACAGGGAGGCCAGATCTGGGCAGTCCAGCAGACCGAGAGAAGAAGTTTTGAGACAACGAGGTTCCATGACCACCGCGGGGTCCAGCCGGAGTGAAGGAGATGAAGATGATATCATACGGATTCCTCGTTTTGATAATTCTGATCAGAACTCTCTCGTGGGCAGGATGTTTCATACTGGTAGCCGCAGTATCGATGCCCTTATTACCTTTATGCCGAAGGGAAGAATTTGGGACGTTGAAGGAAGAGTACATGGAACAAATCTGGGGAATGGAAAATTCTAGTTTGACTTTGATGATGGTGCCGACCTGGAAAAAGTTCTAGCGAGAAGGCCATGCCACTTCAACCAATGGAGCTTTGCCCTCGAAAGATGGGAACCAAACGTTTGGGAGGACTTCCCAAGCTCAATGGTTTTCTGGGTAAAAATCTCGGGAATTCCGAAACACTACAGGAAGCTTGCTGCGTACCAAAGTATTGGAGAAGCCCTAGGCACAGTGCTAACAACCGATGTACCTGGAGAAAGAGTTAGGGTCTCTTTAAACGGGGATCTGCCGCTACAGTTTGAACGAAAAGCGGGTTTTGATAATGGAGATGTGGTGAAGGTGTCTCTTGCTTATGAAGGCCTCTTCCGATACTGTTTCACTTGTAAGAGGATCTCCCATGAAGAGAGAACATGTCTGCTGCTGACAGAGGCCGATAGAGAAAAAAACAAAAGACTTCGGGCAGAGGCATACGCGGCTACGGAGGAGTTCAAAAGCCTCTACGGTAACCAACAGGGTCGAGCGTCCACGACAGCAGGGCAGGAAGCAGAGGTTAACAGAAAGAGAGAAGGCAATAGGAATTCCCCAAAAGGCAGGTCTCTAGAGCAAAGGTTGATTCGGGATGAATCCTTTCAAAAGCAGGATCCTAGGCAAAAGAGCATTTGGCAACGGTTGGATGATCCGAGGGAGACTAATTATCCCCGTTATCGGGAGAGGTATCATCCTTATGCAGAAGATAGGAGACGTCGAGCTCTTTCTAGAACTGAAAATTCTCTTGCCTCCGTGTCTAATATATAGAGGAGATCCGACGGTCGTGGTACTGGGTTCGTTGAGCTGGAAGCAATGGAGAATAAGCGTAAGGGTAAGGAGTGAGTTGAAGCTTCTGACTCTCAGCGTACTATATCGGATCTCAACAATGAGAGATACTACAGGCCTCGAGCTCGGCCTGTTACAAAGGCTAGTGAATTTGGGCGTAGTTATAAAGATCAGCCTTATAAAAATGGGAAGGAGGATTACACAAGGACTTATCGACCAAAGATAAAAACCCCCCATGACCCCGTGGAAAGGCCTACTACAGCAAGGATTAGTTCTTCTAACATTATAGCTAAGACTAGTGAGGCTGTCCCTCTCCCTCCCCCACCCCCAATTTGTGACACTATTCCCTCACAAGCTAACAGGGATTTATCTGCACAACAATCTAACAAGGGGGAGTCGCACTTGGATAATCCCAGCTGATCTGAAGCGGAGAATCTTGTAGACATTAGTTCTCCTGTTATGGATGTAGAGATGATCGACAATGATGACCTGCTAGATGAAGAAACCCCACAGGATGAGCCGATGGCGGTGGATGCATATCTACAGGAGATGGGATTACTAAAAGATGGAGTGCTGATTGATGTACCACCAGAGAAAGGAGTTGAACAAATTGAAGCGATATCTCAATTATCACCGGTTAAAAAAGTGCAAACGAAGCATAGGATCTCCCAAGAACAGGTAAAGGCAAAAGCGAAGGGGAGCTCTACTACATGCCAAGCAAAAAACCCTTCCCTTGAACGGGGCGTGGAACTGACAAAGGATGAAGCAAAAGAGGTAAAGCAGGGTAGACGACGATCACCGCGATGACCGGAGATAAAGGGAGTAGCATCGAGGAAGACAAATGCTCTTCGGGGGCGATCATCCCCAAAGAAAGTAAGCTCCAGTAGCCGTCAAAAAACTCGTATTGTCCCTCACTGTGAGGTGTTTCCTTCTGCTATCAGCAAGAAGATTTCTGCTAATTCAGGTTCGGTGGGGTCCCAGAAACCACCCAGTACGGATATATGAATACAATTGCATGGAACTGTCAGGGAGCGGGCGCTTACCTGACGATTGAGCACCTAAGGGAGCTCAGAAGATGTTTTTTTCCTTCTTTTTTCTTTCTTTCAGAAACAAAAAATAATTTTTCTTTTATGCAAAACATTCAAATTTCTTTTGGTTATGATACGTTGTTCACCGTGGAACCCTCGGGTAGAAGCGGTGGCCTGGCATTGTTTTATATGGAGTCTCCTGATGTAAAAATTCTATATTCCAACAACTGTATGATTGATATTGAGACAACCATTGAGGGACACAAGGTGTTTATGACCTTTGTCTATGGTGATCCGGTTGTAGCATACCGTGAAAATGTGTGGGAACGTCTGACGAGGATGAGCATTGATAGAGAAGGAGCATGGTTCATGATTGGGGACTTCAATGAAATCATTGGGAACCAAGAAAAACGTGGAGGACGTCGTAGAGTGGAGGCTACTTTCATCCCTTTTAGGACCATGCTAGCAAACTGTGGTATGATAGAGTTCCCGTACAGAGGCAATTTCTTTTCCTGGGCTGGCCGGCGTCGGAGGGGTAGGGTCCAATGCCGTTTAGATAGAGCTGTGGGCAATGAAGATTGGCATAGCTTATTTTTCCACACTGATGTGGAGTATCTAAAACTATGGGGTTCAGATCATCGGCCTGTACTGGCTAGAATCAAGTCAAGGAACCATCGGGCTCAAAGAAGCTTTAAGTTTGATAAAAGATGTCTCGGGAAACAGGGTTTCCGAAAACTGATCAAGGATAATTGGTCTGAGAAGAATCATTTAGGCCCCATAGACCTACATACTAAGATCGCAGATTGCCGTAAAGCTATTTCTCGATGGAAGAAGAACAATCCGTCAAATTCAGAGAAAAAGATTGAGGAGCTCAAAACGAAAATAGACGAAGCTCAAGGTCTGGACTCGGTTACAGCAGAAGAGGAACTGCAGCTTAAATGGCAACTCTGCGCAGCCTTTCGGGACGAGGAGATCTACTGGAGACAAAAGAGCCGGGCAACTTGGATGCTAGAGGGGGACCGAAATACTAAATATTTTCATGCGAGTACTAAACAAAGAAGAGCTTGGAACCGGATTGTTAGTATTGAGAACGAAAGAGGGGGTCTCGCGGAATCAGATGAAGACATAGAAGAGGTGGCGGTTAGTTTCTTTGAAACTCTTTTTTCAGCCTCGAGTGTAAGTGGTACCGATGATGTTCTCCAGTACGTTACTGAGAAGGTATCCCTGGAAATGAATAATGTACTCACCCGTGAGCCATCGGATAGCGAAATCAAGAAAGCTTTATTCGGGATTAACCCGGACAAAGCCCCCGGGCCAGATGGAATGACAAGTCTCTTCTACCAGAAGTTTTGGCATGTGGTAGGAAAAGATATCATCTCTATGGTACGAGATTTCTGTAACGCCCGCGTCCCGCAATCCTAAAGGGGGGCAATTTGTTTTAAGGAAATTGATCGCTAGCTGAGCCTAAGTAGCTAAACTACTAGCTCAACTAGCTAGAATATGAGCTGTACGAGCTGAACGTGTTCGATGAACAAGTTAGCTCAGCTACGGACAGCTCTCGGCCAGCTGCGGACAGTTATCGGGCAGCTAACGTCAGCTCGACCAGCTGCCAGGAAGCTGCCACTAGCTCGACCAGCTGCCAGGAAGCTCAACCAGCTGGACAGTGAACGAGTCAGCTGGGTGCTGGGAGCTCGGTCATGGGACGCGGCGACGAACGGGTATGGGCGAACAGTCGTGACCGAACAGGCACGACCGGACAGGCGTGTCCGAACAGGCACGACCGGACAGGCGTGACCGAACAGGCACGACCGGACAGGCGTGATGACCGAACATGCATGAGCGAAGAGGCATGACCGAACCGACACGGACGATCGGTCATGGCCGAACAGGCACGGCCGGACAGGCACGGCCGAACGTGTGCGAGCGAACGTACACGATCGAAGGGTCTCGTCGGACAGGTACCTTTTGGGACCAAGACTTCGGCCAGAACCCTATAAATAGAGGGCGTTGCCTTCATTCCAGGACACCAATCATCGTCCATCCATCGTCCATCAAGTCCGAAATAGAAAAGGGGGTGCGGCTCGGCGAGTATTCTCGTCCGACTGATGCGCACGCTACCTCTCTATCAACGGTACGATGAGACGAGCGACGGGTCGACAATTGGGTCGAGCCGATCGAAGGATTAGCGGCAGTTCGGACATGGAGTCGGACTGATCGCAGGACGATCGACGGTTCGATCATAGTGTCGGACCGATCGAATGGTCATTGACGATCTGCGTCCACGGACGGATCGATCAAGCGTCGACCGGTGATTCGATCGCTAGTCGGATCGGGCGATCTAAGGATCGACGATACGAACTGTAGGTCGGATGGATCGGTCGGGTGGTCAACGAGTCAGTCGGAAGTATCGGCTTGGTCCGTGGATTGGTGATTCGATTATGGGGTCGGATCGTTTGATTGGACCTGGCTCTGATACCAAGACCGACGAGTCGACCGGGGTACCAAGATATGACCGATAGGTCAACGGACGGTACGTCCGGTAAGCTTCGGACACGAGTGGTACGGGAAGCCGATAGAGCAACCGTTCACCGTGAACCGAAGGGACTATAAGTCCCCATCCCTAAACTGTGCGAGCCTGTGGGGTTGGTTGGTTGTATGGCTATGCACCAAGGGATGGGTTAAGGTTAATATGATATTCCGCTGCGTATAAAGGTCCAAAGGCAAGGCCGCGAGCCAAAGCTAAGTGGACGGGTTAAAGGATATTCGGCCGGGAATGGGGCCGAGGGGAAGCCGTGACCGCGGACGCTAGGACGTCCGGGTCGGGGTCTTTCAAGTTGGTATCAGAGCATGCGCGATCCTGTGAGGACATCGACCACGGGTCGGGAGATATCGACCAGAGGGTCGGGAAACGTCGACCAGATGGTCGAGAAATTTCTACACCCACCGAATTCGAGGACGAGTTCATTTTAAGGGGGGTAGACTTGTAACGCCCGCGTCCCGCGATCCTAAAGGGGGGCAATTTGTTTTAAGGAAATTGATCGCTAGCTGAGCCTAAGTAGCTAAACTACTAGCTCAACTAGCTAGAATATGAGCTGTACGAGCTGAACGTGTTCGATGAACAAGTTAGCTCAGCTACGGACAGCTCTCGGCCAGCTGCGGACAGTTATCGGGCAGCTAACGTCAGCTCGACCAGCTGCCAGGAAGCTGCCACTAGCTCGACCAGCTGCCAGGAAACTCAACCAGCTGGACAGTGAACGAGTCAGCTGGGTGCTGGGAGCTCGGTCATGGGACGCGGCGACGAACGGGTATGGGCGAACAGTCGTGACCGAACAGGCACGACCGGACAGGCGTGTCCGAACAGGCACGACCGGACAGGCGTGACCGAACAGGCACGACCGGACAGGCGTGATGACCGAACAGGCATGAGCGAAGAGGCATGACCGAACCGACACGGACGATCGGTCATGGCCGAACAGGCACGGCCGGACAGGCACGGCCGAACGTGTGCGAGCGAACGTACACGATCGAAGGGTCTCGTCGGACAGGTACCTTTTGGGACCAAGACTTCGGCCAGAACCCTATAAATAGAGGGCGTTGCCTTCATTCCAGGACACCAATCATCGTCCATCCATCGTCCATCAAGTCCGAAATAGAAAAGGGGGTGCGGCTCGGCGAGTATTCTCGTCCGAACTGATGCGCACGCTACCTCTCTATCAACGGTACGATGAGACGAGCGACGGGTCGACAATTGGGTCGAGCCGATCGAAGGATTAGCGGCAGTTCGGACATGGAGTCGGACTGATCGCAGGACGATCGACGGTTCGATCATAGTGTCGGACCGATCGAATGGTCATTGACGATCTGCGTCCACGGACGAATCGATCAAGCGTCAACCGGTGATTCGATCGCTAGTCGGATCGGGCGATCTAAGGATCAACGATACGAGCTGTAGGTCGGATGGATCGGTCGGGTGGTCAACGAGTCAGTCGGAAGTATCGGCTTGGTCCGTGGATTGGTGATTCGATTATGGGGTCGGATCGTTTGATCGGACCTGGCTCTGATACCAAGACCGACGAGTCGACCGGGGTACCAAGATATGACCGATAGGTCAACGGACGGTACGTCCAGTAAGCTTCGGACACGAGTGGTACGGGAAGCCGATAGAGCAACCGTTCACCGTGAACCGAAGGGACTATAAGTCCCCATCCCTAAACTGTGCGAACCTGTGGGGTTGGTTGGTTGTATGGCTATGCACCAAGGGATGGGTTAAGGTTAATATGATATTCCGCTTCGTATAAAGGTCCAAAGGCAAGGCCGCGAGCCAAAGCTAAGTGGACGGGTTAAAGGATATTCGGCCGGGAATGGGGCCGAGGGGAAGCCGTGACCGCGGACGCTGGGACGTCCGGGTCGGGGTCTTTCAATTTCTTTGTGACCGGGTGCTTTGATCCACGGCTAAACCAAACAAATATCTGTCTCATCCCAAAGAATGAAAGGCCGAGAGCTATGACAGAATTCAGACCGATAAGTCTATGCAATTTATGTTATAAAATCATAGCAAAGGTGATAAGCAATCGTTTACGGAAAATCCTCCCGAAGGTCATTTCGGAGACACAATCGGCCTTTGTGACTAGGCGGTTAATCACCGATAATATTTTACTGGCGCAAGAAAATTTCCATGCCTTGCGAACAAACCCTATATGCCGCTCAAAATTTGTAGCCATCAAGATAGACATGAGCAAGGCTTACGACCGGGTAGAATGGTCCTTCCTGGAAACGGTGATGTGGAAGCTTGGTTTTGATAGCAAATGGATTGGCTGGATCATGCAATGTATTTCTACTGTCTCTTACAAAGTCCTTCTAAATGGAGAGGCCAAAGGAAGCATAGTACCATCTAGGGGATTACGGCAAGGAGACCCCTTTTCTCCGTTCCTGTTTATTATTTGCACCAAAGCTTTGATTGCCCAACTTAAAGGGGCGGAAAATGAGGGCCGTCTCACGGGCTTAAAGATTGCACAAGGAAGCCCTCCGGTATCACATCTCCTTTTTGCTGACGATAGCCTTTTCTTTTGTAAAGCGGACATCCAGCAATGTAATGAGCTTTTAAAAATCATAAATAGCTATGGTTTGGCTTCGGGGAAACAACTAAACCGAGAAAAGTCGGCCATTCTGTTTGGCAATCGGGTACCATCGGATACGAAAGCAGTTCTCAAAGAGGCTATCGGTATTACAAAGGAGGGAGGCATGGGAATGTACTTAGGATTACCAGAATCAATATGTGGATCTAAGCAACAAGTCTTCTCTTTTGTTCATGATAGACTGAACTCAAGAATTAATGCATGGTCGGCAAAACTCCTTTCGAAAGGTGGAAAAGAGGTTCTTATAAAATCAGTTGCCCAAGCCATCCCGTCCTATGTTATGTCCTGCTTCCTGCTGCCCCAAAATATAATTGGAAAGCTTAGGGGAGCCATTGCTAAATTCTGGTGGAGTACCAAGACCAACAGTAAGAGGCTTCATTGGATTGCCTGGCACAAAATCTGTGTCCCGATGGATAAAGGAGGCCTAGGCTTTCGAGAGCTGAAGGAATTCAATCTCGCACTCTTAGCAAAACAATTATGGCGGCTGTTAAGATATCCGAACTCGCTTCTCTCCCGAGTTCTTAAAGGTCGTTATTTTCGGTATTCGAACCCGATGGACGTATCGAAGGCAAATTCCCCATCCGGCACATGCCCAAGATGTGGTGCGGACGAAGAGTCAATAAACCATGTCCTATTCAAATGGCCGCCGGCACTCCAGATATGGGCCTTATCGCAGATCCCAACAGCTCCGGGGGTTTTCCCGAGGTCCTCTCTGTTTTCAAATCTTGATTTTCTCCTTTGGGGCGCAAAGGACCAGAGTCTCGATCCCGCTCTTTTAGAGGTGTTCCCATGGCTCCTTTGGTACATCTGGAAGGCCAGGAACGATAAGGTTTTTAATAATAAAGATATTCTGCCATCGGACACACGTGATGTTGCATATTCAGAAGCGGTCAACTGGAAGTTAGCTCAGGAAATGGGAAGAACAGAGCTAGAGGAAGACGCGACGGAGGAGGCTACCGTTCAGACAACACAAGGAGATGCTCTAGTGTATCGTTTTGACGCCTCTTGGAAGGATACTGATGGAATAGCTGGTTTGGGTTTCGAGTTGCAAGGAGCTCAACAATCGGTTTATGGCCTCAAAGGAATCTCATGACAACTATCTCCTCTACAAGTCGAGCTGGACGGATTAATCTGGGCGATGGAGACAATGCTGCTAAGAGGCTACGTGAAGGTGAGCTTTGAAACAGACTGCTCAAGCATTCCCAAGTTACTTGACGAGTTGGATGACTGGCCAGCCTTTGCAATGGAGTTGGAAAATTTCACGAATCTAAGAGAGAGTTTTTCATATTTTTCAATTTCTTATATTGCTAGAACAAACAATGTCCGTGCCGATCGTCTCGCTAAGAGCGCTCGAGCACGTGGAACAATCTTTTCCCACGTCAGCTTGCAGATTCCGGAATGATTGGCTCCTGAGGCTAACCTATTCGATCTTGCGTAATAAAGTATGGTGTTTTTGAGGTCAAAAAAAAAAAAAAAAATCTCATAAAATCCTGAATATCATAAATCCTCCAAAATCCTTCCAAATTCTGTTTTGAATACACTCCTCTTAATGTTCTCTTAATCAAGTAATCACAGAAATGTCCCCTTATTAATCAATCCACATAAGTCTTTATTTCGCACTAATTAAGAGGAATTGAAATTAAGTAGTTTAAAGTCAATCTATTAGTATGAAAATAGATACCGTATTGAATTATCCACCATATTTGATGTAACCATTAACAAATGAATTAAAAAACTACTAGGTTCGGACCCGCACATACGTGCGGGATTGATTTCAAAAACCAAGTATATTACTTATGTATAGGATTATGTTTGTAATTTTTTTTTTAAAGTATTAACATTCATAATCCAAACTCATACCAGTTTAGTATTGGATTTGTATTTTAGTTGGGTTAGACAAAAAAAAAATTATCCAATTTGATTTTATTATATGTAAAGACAACTTCGTTAAAAGAAATGTGGTATGTTGTATCATATTTTCTTATAGTAGTTTAGATAAAGTTATTCTATTTTCTGAATTACTTGTTTATGTCTCCTATCTATTTTATTTTATTATAATAGTTTAGATATTTGGCATAAATAGGTCAATGAAGATATTTGACATAAATAGGTCAATAAAATTTTTCGAATATATTACCAATCTTTCTTAGCTTCTGAAACTTATTATATTTCATATGGCTAAAATTTTTAATTTATTATGTCTATGTGTTTTATATATAATGGGTTATTCTATTTTCTAAATTACATGTTTATGTCTTATACCTAATTTACTTGTCCTAATATTTGACATAAATAGATCAATGAAATTTTTTTAATATACTACCAACCCGTCCTACCTTATATATATTTCTCAAAGTTTCTGAAGTTATTATATTTCATATGGATAAAATTTAATTTATTATGTTTTATCTGTTCTATTTTTAATGGATATTATATGCTAGAATGTCTTTAGCTTTAAAGATTCTAAATGGTAATGAGCGTTTTGCTTATTTTCATTTTTGGGAATTCTTGGTTCTGTCGAGCTAATACAAAAATCTTTTATATATGGTAGTCCTATATATTAGGAAATACATATATATATATATATTTTATTTTGAAATGCTGAAATTTAGGATTTAGAAATATGTTCTTCTTTAAAATAAAATTATGATATTTTCATATATATTATTCAAATTTAATTGAAATTAGTAAAAGATGTGGAAATTGAATTTAGCATGTGATATAGGAGACAGAGTGTTATATTTTTTTGTAGAATAATCGGCAATTTAATAAATTATAACTTATGCATTGACTTTACTAAATTCGATTCTTAACACTGCAATTATGGTGAGAGATATCAAATTGCAAATGCCATCTTCAACTAAATTATTTGATCGGTTTTCTCTATAGTACTTCAGAAACTAATGCATTAAACATTTTCAATAATGTAGTAACTAATTTATAAACACAGTAACCACCATCAATATTATGTACACCAAAAAGGGGTCTTACCATGAGACTCGGATATGTTTTTTACTGACATATAAGAGCAAATGGATCCATCAGGTAGATTATTTTTCATATAACAATTCTTTTTTACCTAAATAATTTTGTAGGCAAAGTTCTTAAATATTTTTAAATATGGTTTTTAAGAAACAGGTGAGAAAATTATAACAGAAAAGAGGAAAAAAAAAGAGAATGTAAAGGCTGAATATATAAGTCAAATATCATTTTTGGTGTCTCAAAATTTCATTACAATTTTTAAGTAATAAAAAAAACAAAATGTCAATCCATAAACGAAAATAATTCTAAATTGCAATTACCAATTTCAATTTTAGTCCCTCATATTTTTCATGTAACATCCTAATTAAAACAAAGTTCACAAAAGATAAGTAATTTTCGATCATTCTAATTATAAAATTAGCACTCTTCTCGAATCTTTTCCTTCCAAAGTATACTAATCACTTTCGTGAACCAAGAATTAACTCTTGAAGATATTAACTCTTGATTTTTTATTATAAACGTTTCCAATTAAAAACATATAAATGCTACAGAAATAGAAGATCCATATTATAAACATATAACTCAGACTAATTACATGAAACTGGAAAAAAAAATGCCAATAGATTATAGCTTCTCAGTCTATTGCTTTGTACCCCTTTAATGATTGATATGAAATCAGTGTTCTTCGATAGATTTACTCTATTATCAAGTATGACCTGCTTCAAGATCCTTCCTTTGAAATCATCCAATAGGCCACCTATAACAATATAATCATGGAGCATAAAAATAATACACTATCACATTTACAGTTAATGTATATATGTGCTAACATATAAAAAAAAAATAATCAAAAAGAATGATAAGAGAAAATCGATTAGAACTATCTGATTATTTCACTAGCACCAGTATAAAAAATTAAAAGTTTAAAGTTTTAGCTTTTATGTTTCACATGTTTTTGAAGAGTTTCAAATCTGAAACACTAATAATAAAACAAAATGAAAAATAAAAGTTAGAATACTCATAATAAACTCATAATTTTGATGCTCGAACATTTTTGTGAATGAATGAAACGAAAGAGTTCAACACGTCTTATATAGAGATCAATTAGTTAGGGTTTCCTAACTCAAAATATTAACCAAAAAAGAAGATTTTTGTAATTATTTAAGATTTTTTTTTTCATTTAAAATAAATTTAACATGTTTACATGGCTAGTCCGTATTACACATATTTATCGGGAGGCGAACCATCTTGCTGATAGTTTAGCTAACCATGCCTTTTCTTTGCCTTTGGGTTTTCATGTTTTTGATACTTGTCCTAGTTTTATGTCCTCTATCCTTGTAGCGGACATGAATGGGTCTGCAGTTCAGCGCTCTGTTCGCTTGTAATTTTTTTTAATTTTTGAATAAATAAGGGAGACATTGTCTCCCCTCCCTTACCAAAAAAAAACATATATAAGTTTTTGAATTTAATTGTCCGATTTTGATGGTAACAATTTACCTTTAATATATTTGAATTTAAATTTAGTTGTTTGAAATTGGATAATTTGATTAAAATGGTTTGAGTGATTTTAGGGAGTAAATATCTTTATAGTTAGTATCATTTTATTTATAGTCAGTATCATTTTACTTTGGAAAAAAAAGTTAGTAGGAGACGTTTGATTTAAATGGTTTGAGTGATTTTATGGAGTAAATATCTTTATAGTTAGTATCATTTTATTTATAGTCAGTATAATTTTACATTGGAAAAAAAGTTAGTAGGGGACGTTTTCAGTTTACCTTACAAATTGATTTGTAACAATTATAAGAAAATTAAATATTATTTAAAGATAATATCTAAATAATAGGAAACAAACGACTTAATTATAGAAGGGAAAAAACTTAATATTAGCAAAAGTATAAAATCGAATCTTTTAAATTCACTATAGGGTCCGCTTGCCATTAATAATAATCTGAATTGTTCATCCATAATCTGAATAAAATTAGATATTAATTTTAGTGTTTGGCTATAGATGACTGTTTGGATACACCCTTTATAATAAGGGCATTATATAGAATTTTGTTTTGTTTATTTTTATTTATATACCTAAGTGTACTCCCCAATTAATAGTATAGATGACTTTCAATATTAATGTGGAGGGTATATTGTAAGCAGAATATATTTTTTTATTAGGAATTTCATGTCTGAAAATTAAAATAATTTCGGTTTATTTCTAGCAATTTTTACTCTTTTTATTATCCTGTAAATTTACAGAAAAAAATTAACTGCGACTTTATTTATGTATATATATATATATGATCTTTATTATGAAGTTTAAATACATAAATACCATGATCAGTAGTTTCTTGGGATTTAGATGTATAACTTCTACCGACAATAAAGAATTTCGTCTAATACAACCTAACTAAACACAAGCATGCTTGCAATTTTCTCTTTGTTTTTTTTTTTTTTTTTTTTTGATCAAATATTTTCTCTTTGTTTTGATTCATGTTCTCTAGTGAATTTTGTTTTGTTAATGTTACCTTTTGTGGACCAAAAACGAAATATCAAAATCATTACAAATTAACATCGAATTGAACACTGACAAAAACATAGACTTCAACACGATAGCACATATGCATTTTATACGTGTAAATTCTATAACCAAGTAATTTTCATTATTTGATTATTAGTGTTTTGGTTCTTATATTCGCGAGTCGACGCAACATAAATGACTGAAAATAGTTTTACTTTCACTACAATTATTCGATCACATTCGTTTATTCAATTTGAAAATAAGTAAATTTCTACATCATCATGTGTTAAGCAAGCAATCCGATTCTAACATTTAATCGATAAACTGACTATCAACAAACCACATGATTCACCAGTCGGTTTTTAGATCTATCAATCAGTAGATGATCGGCTGGTTTACTGGTTTAGTTGGGGGATCCAATGATCAAAAGGATCCCAAGATTTTTCTCTTTAAACTGAAAATTTATTCATAACAATATATACAAAGTAAAATTAAATTGGGAAAAATACCTTTTAGTCGGTTCCTAACCAATCTAATAAAACATGCTCCAATTGAAACTTATTTGATAAGTATTTTTGTTTCTGAATAAGAGTTAAGAAAAAAACAAATAGTAAACAATGTTCAAAGGTCCTTAATTGATTATTTTGGAGTCCACTTACTCCTTACTAGTTAGTACAAGATTAATTGGCAGACAAATCGATTATTTGACCGAATTTTAAAACATTAGTTTATAGTTTAGAGATAGTTATACGTATTCCTTTTTGGACGGGATATAATGTTAGATGATTGTCCAAATTAATAACTAAACTTTATCTGATCATATTTTGTATTTTTAAAATCGGTTGATGTTCACAGTATTCTGATAAATATTGTTTCGTATCTTAACATAAGTCATACTTTTTTTTTTTTGGGCAAAACGTAAGACATACTTTTTTTTTTGGTAATAGAGAGGGAGACAATGTCTCCTTAGTATTATTAAACTAAAAAATTAAATTACAACCGAGTCTGTTTTGGAACCGAAATTCCTCGAGCATCATCTCCTACAATCAAAGCTACAAATACTGGAACAGAATCAAAAACATGCAAACCGAAAGGTAAAGTAAACGCATAGTTGGCCAATCCATCAGCTAGACGGTTAGCTTCCCTATACACATGCGAAATCCGGACTATCCAGTCCCTTGATAAAAAGCCATGGCACAGACGTACCAGAAACGACAGAGGATGTGAATCGCTAATCCCTGTCCTTAAAAAACCAACAACTATCTCTGAATCCACCTCCAACTCCAGTCTTCTAACATTCTTCCCCCATGCCAAATACAACCCGTGATATACACCCCATAACTCTGCCAAGAGCGCTGAACAAATCCCAATGTTTAGAGCAAAGCTTCCGCCCCATGCTCCGGAACCATCACGCAGAACACCCCCTGCAGTGGCTAACCCAGGATTACCATGGGAAGCCCCATCTGTGTTAAGCTTCATCAAACCTTGTCCCGGACGCGACCAAGCAATCAACCTCTCAATCCGCTCAACTCGTCTGTGTCCCTCCCGAGAGTTTAAATGTGCCCTGCTAACCTCCCAAGCCAAATCTTTAACAAAACATATTTTATCCCTACACCTGCTGTACTCACCAAACACACTACCACAACGCCATTTCCAGCTCCACCACAACCCCATGGCAAAGAGGGTTGACTAATCACTACCCGCTACTTGAATACCCATCCGTAGATTATAATACAACCACCTTAACAGTGAGCTGTCAAAGAAACTCTGTCTCAGAGACACTGGTATAACCCGCCTCCATAATCCAGCGATGGAGGGACAATCCCTTAAAACATGAAGGACTGTCTCTTCCCCTCTCTTACATACCTGACAAACTGGTGTCGAACTCAAATGTCTACGGTGTCTCTCCACGTTTGTCATGATGGCTTGCTGAGACACCAACCATAGGAACACTTTAACTCGCTCAGGAGCGACAACTCTCCACAGACGAGAATAAAAGGTAGACATATTCACTCGAGGACAAGAGTTCTTCGCCAACATAGAATATGCAGACGTCACAGTGAATTTGCCATCAGCTGTTTCACCCCAAGTCAATCTATCCCGAGCACCGGAACCGTTATCAACTACCAATGCAGCCAGTACCAGTTGAATATGTTGAGACAGGAATGGCGACAGGCGTGCCAAAGACCAGCCCTGCGCATCCCTCCAAAATTCCTTTATAGGCAGCTCTTTAAGCTCACTTGGCAAATCTGCGTTCACCCGCCCCACCAGTGGTTCCTCAAGCAGCCATCGATCCTCCCAAAAGAGTATATCACGACCATTTCCCACAATCCATCTCTGACCCTGGAGCACCACATCCCGTAGCCCAGCTTTCACACTTCGCCACGTTGATGATCCCGGTTTTCGAGCCCCCATCCAATCCCGCTCCCGGATGTTCTTCACCTTATACTTAGTTCGCAAAATCCGTGCCCACAAACTGGTATGATCAGCCAGAAGTCTCCAACCAACTTTAGCCAGAAGAGCTTTGTTCATATTCTTGGCAGTTCTGATACCCAAACCTCCCTCCACTCTAGGTAAACAAACTCTGTCCCACGCCACTAAGTGCTGTTTTCTCTTTTCTTGAGAGCTACCCCACATGAAATCTCGTGACACTCGATCTAAACCATCCAAAATGGATGTCGGTAGTAGAATTGTGCTCATTGAATGGACTGGTATTGATAATAGAACTGACTTCGTCAAGGTTAACCGCCCTGCCATACTTAGACACTTGCTTTTCCAACCCGCTAATCGCGAAGTGACCCTTTGTAACACCTCTCCAAAGGTCTCCTTATTAATCCTTTTCTGCAGAACAGGCATACCAAGATATTTACCAAGTTCTGTTGTTGACTGGATCCCACTCTCATCACTAATTAACTTCCCCATCTCCCGAGAAACATTACCTGAGAAGAAAATCTTGGACTTCTCCAGGCTCACCTTCTGACCCAATGCTGTACAAAATCTCTCCAGCACACGTCGAATCACTCTAACTTGGGAGACCGAGGCTTCTGCAAACAGTATTAAATCATCTGCGAAACAGACATGAGATAGCTTAGGACCTCCACACGACAGACTAATAGGTTTCCATTCACCCTCCAGAATAGAACTCTCTATCAAGTGACATAACCGTTCCAAACATAGCACATAGAGATACGGGGATAAGGGGTCCCCCTGTCTGAGTCCACGAGAAGGTGTGAATGACTCTGTTTTTTCACCATTCCAGAGTATAGTCATAGCCGGTTGTTTAACACATTCAAGAATCCGGCGCACGACTTCCTCTGACAACCCTGCTGCATATAATGTGTCTTCCAGGAAATCCCACCTGATCCTATCATAAGCTTTCTCCAAATCTAATTTCAGAAGCATCCAACCCTTCCTACCCTTCTTCTTGCGCATCGAATGCACTGCTTCTTGAACTATCACAATGTTGTCAGTGCTCAATCTCCCCGGAATGAAGCTAGCTTGTGCAGGTCCAATAAGCTTTCCAATCACGTGCTTAAATCGAAGCACCATCATCTTCGTGATAATCTTGAATAGCACGTTACACAGGCTAATCGGCTTAAACTGGTTGATCCTCTCCGGTTTTGAGACGTTAGGAATCAGAACAAGCAGAGCATCGTTTATACCAGGTAGTAAGACCCCTGTTCTGAAAAGATCCTGAACAAACTTGACTACCGACTCTCCAACCATCTCCCAGCTCTTGTGATAGAAGATTGGCTGGTATCCATCCGGTCCAGGGGCCTTAAAACCCCCCATACTAGAGACCGCTTTCACCACTTCCGCTTCAACAAAGGGTGTGTTAAGGGCAGTTCGATCCTCTCTCGTGAGAGTAGCAAACCCGGCACACGGCAAGGCCTTGACCACTGCTGGGACATCCTCCAAAGAATATAACCTACTATAATAAGACACAGCCATCCTTTCCAGCTCCTGAACATCTTCAACCCAATTATTCTCATCATTCTTCAACATCTCCACACGATTCCTCCTTCTTCGTATGATAGTTGACTTGTGAAAATATTTGGTATTCCTGTCTCCTTGCACTATCCACTTCTCCCTTGATTTCTGGAACCACAATGTTTCTTCTTGTTCCAGAACCACTTCAAACTCCTGTAACAACTCCTCTTCCTCCAGAAGTAAAGAGTCAGAGTGCATTATATCCAGAGCATCTTGGACTCGCTTTAGTTTCCTCATCAGCTCCTCTTTCCGCTTCGTAATGTCACAAAACACTTCTCTGTTCCATTCTTTGAGTTTAACCCTTAACTCATTTAAAGCATCCGGTGTTGATACCTGACCGTTCCACGATGTTGCTAAAAGCTCCTTGAAACTGGGATGGTTTAACCAGGCCGCTTCAAACCTAAAGGATCTTCGACTGGGACATCTAACAACCTCCGGGCAAAGCTGTACATAAAGAGGCGCATGATCCGAAGCCAAGAATGGAAGGTGGGTAACCCTTGCATCTTGCCACTTCAGCCTAGCATGAGCACAGCACAATACTCTATCTAGCCGTTTTGCCACACACGTCCGCTCCATCCGACCTCGACGCCATGTGAACTTGTTCCCCCGGAAACCCATGTCAATCAACGATAGACTATTTATCCAATCCCCAAACGTCAGTGAATCCGGTGACAATCTCCCATTACCACCTGACCGTTCATCAATCCTCACGATTGTGTTAAAATCTCCCCCAACCAGGACAGGACCATCTAACGCGGTGATAGCTCGACTCAGCTGGTCCCAAACCCCATTCCGTCTGCTCACCGAAGGAGCTGCATAGACCACAATGAGATTTAGAACCTCCATCCCCGTATTGACCTTTGCCACTATGAACTGGTCCGAGTGTTCCACAATGGTCACCGCTCCAACCTCTGCCCGCCACAAAAGCCACAGACCACCACTCTGCCCAACCGAATCCACCCGAAATGAACTATCGAAGCCCAAACCTCAACAAATACGATCTGCATTATTCCCTCCGGCATGCGTTTCAAACAAAGCAAGTATGTCAGTCGGAAATTTCTTTAAGAGGTACCGAATAGCTCTCCTGAAATTGGGTTTATTCGCCCCCCGGCAGTTCCACAATAAGCAATTCATTGAAAATTGAGTGTGCAAGATCCAAACTACCGGGGCGGACTGTTAGTGCGACCCCAAGTCACTCCCTGCAGTCGGGACTTTCTTCTGTGAAGGATCTCCGTCATCCGATTTCGTATTCTTCGGCAACAGAGAACCCTCCTCCATGTTCATAGGCAACTCAATC
Organism: Camelina sativa; assembly: GCF_030686135.1. Classification (NCBI taxonomy): domain Eukaryota; kingdom Viridiplantae; phylum Streptophyta; class Magnoliopsida; order Brassicales; family Brassicaceae; genus Camelina; species Camelina sativa. The sequence goes on from NC_141896.1 coordinate 23,466,364, forward strand.
TCCTTCCTCTCCATCGATTAGTCCCCTCCACTATTCGTGAACACTCCTCCGGGTCTCCCCAGTTCCCCCGACTCTACCTGCAGTCGCTTACCAGATGTGGACAATAACTCTTCCCCTTTAGTGGGCCCGAAAACTAGGCCCTTAGAATGTTTCGTAAATAAACCTTGTTTCTGTTGCGGCCCACTGGACTGTACTGCTTTCTTTCCAGCCTTCTTACCATGCGGCCCAACATAACGCCCCCTCTGACCTTTATTCAAAATTTTCATCATACCCGCTTCCGTTACGTGTGACTCACGCTGTTCCGGCTGCCGCTGATTCTGGGGAGATATGTTTTCCTTGTTTATCTCCGCCACATTAACAACTTCCCTGATTTCGTGAGATACTGAATTATCTTCCAGATTCCCAAATCGATTTGAAGTTTCCAAAACCGGTTTCCTGGGAATCCCCTGAGTATTCTTTCCTGATTTGGCCCCCGCTCTTTCCGCTGACAAACCCGCCGTAAAAACCAGCGGCTTTCACCGTTGGGCTCGACCGCCTCCCGTGCCTTCTCACCTCCGTGAAACCATCACCCTGACTCACCGGCACCGTCCCCTCTGTCACCGGACTTGTCTCTGCGACCACAATACTTCTCTCTACAACTTTCTTAGGACACGCATGAACTAAGTGACCGTAGATCCCACACAGCGAACAGATATTTGGTAGGCCTTCATATGTCACAAAGAACCTTTCTCCATTGATCATCACTGTCCCCTTCAATGGCTTGGAAAGATTCACTGCCACACAGACACGAGCAAAACGTCCTCTCTCAAAATTCAGCGTTGACATGTCCACCTTTAACGATTCCCCTAACCCACGTGCTATCGCATTCAGGATCGCTCTATGGTAATAATTATACGGGATATTTGACACCCTCACCCATACTGGAGTCGTGACTATTTCATCTTGCAATGGATCAAATTGTGGTGACCAGTCTTGTACCATAAGGTAGTTGCCAAAAACTCTCCACGGTCCACCTGTGAGCGCCGCCATATACTCTTCCTCCAGTTCAAAGCAGACCAAAAAGAACTGCCTAGGCAGATCCATAACAAACATATCCCCCCTCGGCTTCCACAACTCCCTCAGCTTCCGAGTGAGAACATAAATCGGTACAGGCCGACCTAACAACTTGACTATCATACATCTTTTCCACAACCCGTTCATAGCTTCCAGAACCTCATCTCCAATTGTAAGCACTGGTTCCCCATCCTCTCCATCAGGAAACTCCAATCGCAGCCTCTCCTCCACAAACGCATCATCGACTACACTCTCCGGCCTTGGGGTCCCCCCCCCCCCGAGCTACCCATCAGCTTCTCCATCCATACTCTCGACTGATCAGGAGGATCTCCAGGCGGCCTGGCTCTCTCACCTACATCATTCATCGCAGTATCCTGGTCTACAACCCTCGCCGTCGCCGTTGCTAAGTCACCAGAGCTCATCTCTTTTTCTTCTAAACGTAAGACATACTTATGTAGACTAATTTGGCTAATTGTACATTTGGAAAAGATCGTTGAAACGTTAGATAATTTTTTTTACTAGAAATTGTTCATTTTCAGTGATAGATATACTGTAAAAGTAATTTCTGTAATGTGTTAAGTTATTGATCTAATATACGGAACAAAAACTGTGGATAGATCCACACACAGACACATATTACAAATATTTGTGTAGGTGCATGTTCTTGGTTGATATGCAAGAGTTAGACAATGACTTTTGGTTTTTAGATAAAAAATGTTTTAAACTTTAAAAAAGATACCCAATGGGAAATGTCATGTTACTATGATCAGTCGATCTTACCTATCATGGGGAAAAAGTAAAGGAAGTTCTTCAAAAGCAATCATCTTCTGCATTACAATTGTGGCAACAAGTGAAAAAAAAATTAAGTAAAGTTATTTATGCCCATTGTTTTTTGTTTCTCCAAATTAAACTACTAGTTCACCATATTACAGCTTTTTTTTTCTTCTTTTTTTCTAATAGCTATGAGTTATCATTCATAGACTTGTTGTTGCAAGTAAATTTGAAACAGCTTTTTTATGTAAAGCTTGATTGACATAAAAACAAAAAACACAATCATACTAACTAGTGAAAAAAGAAAGTAAATATTATATAGACTCATTTCTATGGTCATCATTAGACTCAATACATTATTTAATTTACATGCATATAATTTTAACATTCATTTAACAATAAATTAGTGTGTATCCGTAAAGTGGTTTATATTCGTGGACTGTGCAGGGTATTCGCCTTCTTTGATCCTTTTGATTTTACTCTTTAATAGTTTTATCCGAATCATCTACATGTACTTATTTATATCGTTAGCACCGTTCATTTTGATATATTACAAGTACAACTTTACACTCTATGGTTGGAGAATATTTGTGTAATATATGTTAAAATATGATACATTAATAGAATTGGTAATACTTTTAAGCGAGTTATTTTAAGACCAAAATTTAGACTCATTACGAAATATGTAGAACGCCAACTTTAAACTTTTCTGGTAAAAGAAATCCACAAATGGAAAACTCACTAGAAGTGGTACCTAACCTCGACCAAGTTTCTTTTCAAAGATGTTAGATATTAATTAACTTTTGTGTTAATCTATATACTAGTTTTGTGTTAGTGTTAAATGTCGGAGCACTTTCAAATTCTAAATGAAGAATTTATCATATATATGCATTTTTGTGTTAGTTTTGCCTAGTGTTATTCTACATTTAACATATATATGTGTTAATACTATTATATATGATAAAACTACATTTTGCCTATACTATTTATCATATATATGTGTTAACACTATATATCATATATATACTATTTATCATATATATGTTATTAACACAAGAATTTATCATATATATGCATTTATATGAATCTATATACTAGTTTTGTGTTAGTGTTAATTTAGAATTTATCATATATATGCTATTTCGGAGCACTTTCAAATTCTAAATGGTTTCTTTATGAAGGATGATTCTATTTCTGGTCAAAAATATTATTATGCTTCTTAATCCGAAGAGATGTGAAAACGTCACACAACTCATAATTTATAGGTTTAAGAAAATATTAATGACGAGATAAATTTACAGGTGAGACGACCTATCAAATCAAAACTAATCATCCGGTTGAAATAATCGAGTACAATAAGAAGATTTAAACTGTCCAAAACTTTACAAATGACTAATTAACAATAATGCCTTGTGTACAAATTGAAAAGCAATTGCTCGTATTACGTCCACCCACTTACTTATCAAATTGTCTCTCTTACGTAACCAAATCACCTTTTTAATAAAATAAAACAACATCCATTAAAAAAAAAATCGGCTTTAGCTAAACAATAAATAATAAAAACAGTAGAGAACTTATCAGGCTTTACCAATGTCCCCCCATCTACACAATAGCGAACTTAAGTAATTATATTTATAAAGTCCGCAGGAGCTTGAGTTGGATCCCACTTCACATATGTGTGTAGGTATTGGCTTGTTTTGTTTTTATTTATTAAGACATCAACATCCATACCAAATTAATTTTAATAAATCAATTAACTTTTTGTATAAGAGAAATAAAAATTGTGGTGAAATTCGGTCATAATCTAATGTATTTGCCTAGTTTATTTTATTGGTCCAAGTCATATATATCTTATAATTCACAGTTGATAGATAATATATAGCTGGATAGATTTGTTTTTGCCATCTTGCGTGTGCTTTTTTTCATAAAATATTTGCACGTTCGATCTCATTCTAATGCCTAAGTTCGGCTGGATTGTTCGTAATAAACTAGGGTGATTATGTTATACTTTTCGTTTTCTTCTTTTATTTATTTTATGTTGCTGTTTTCCATTATTACCAATGTTTTCTAATTAAACCACACGAGAGAGCACATTAAACCATAACGTTTTATGAGTTTTTTTGGTTTCAGAACAAAGATAATTAATACAACAATATAAATTAGTAGTACTAATTAAATCTGGGTTACCTCTAAAACCGAATAAATAAAAATCCGCAAAGAACCAAAAAAATACACTAAAACCCTATAAATCGGTGGTTAAACCGGCGAATCGATCTCAAATTAATATATTTTATTTTTGTTACACTTCAAACTCAAACCAAATAAAAACAAATGTTATTATTTATAAAAGAATCACTTAGTTATTTTATCTAATCATTTAAAAGTTTAGTTTTAGTTGTTTAGTATTTAGCTATATATGTTTTGTTCATATATTTATAGAAAAATCTAGATATTATATTCATAAAATGTAAACAAACCAATAAACTAATTGACCTGTAATTTAACCGGTCCGACCAGTTGACTCAGTGACCCGAAAGACTTTGGGTTCACCTTCCGGTTCAATTTTAAGAACATTGATTTTAACTTTTAAACGTGAGGTTAATCCTACACTTACTAATATAGATTTGATTGTATATAACGTCGCGACGACACTGTTTTCAAAAATATTTCAAGTAATAATTTGTAATTAAGCATATAAATGTATAGATTCTACTATGGATTTGATAGATGAATTTCAATACACGTAAAAGAAAAGATTCATGTCGAAAACAACTCGTACTTGAATATATATATATATATATATATATATATATATATATATATATATATCAGATTTGGAGTTTTCAACAATAACATATTAACATATCGACTTGCATACAAAACGAAAACTACAAACAAAACTTAAATGAGAAAAATGTGGACGTTGATCATACACAAAAACAGTCAAAACATCACAAAAATGATACTTTTTCTTTCATTGTTAAATTTATAATGGCTTGAGAATATATATCCATCGGATATTATCGAGAAGATTAACCGAGTCAAGTTCTCCTAAATATATATATGAAAAAAAAATTATGACATAATTTAAAATTTGAAAGCATACTGATTGTATAACAATAGGAAAATAGTGAATTTTGGGCCAATAGAAACCCTAGAAAAAAAAAAAGGACATCACAGTCCCGTCCACTATATAGTTACTCCATCAACCAACAAAGGCAAGGTCCACTCATACTGTTCATGTGTGATAAATTACATCATCGGCTTCACTTATCACTATAGTGGACTGTGGACTAAAAACTGAGTATTGGACTAGATTAGGCTGCAAATAGACAGAGCTAGTCTAATCTAAAGATAATTTAAGTTTATTAGCCACATATGAGAATTTGTGACACTTTTATTTATTTATAAAACCAAATTTTAAGTGACGTTGTCAATTTTGGGTCTACTTTTGTAGCAAAAGGGCAAAACGACGTTGTTTGGGTACAATATAAAAAAACTTTTTTTTTTTTTTTTTGTCAAGGACAATATAAAAAAACTATTCAAGAGATTTTTGAAGCTCTATAGATTGGGTGTGGCCAAAATGGTTGGTTCAGACAAATATTAGACGGTGCGAGATTAAGATAGATTTGGAAGATATTTCAATTATGCTAAAGACTAGAAAGACACGAAAAAGTTTTATTTTCAATAATTTTTTTTCTTCTTTTAGTTAGTTTAAGCAAAGACTCCATCCTCTATATTTTGATACGACACTGTTCAATTAGTTTCGCTTCAAATAACATCCTCGAATTTTTATTTTTTTTTGATAAATTAAAAATTACAAAGAACAATAAAAAAGAGAAGTAAACATCCTCGATTTATGTATACATGTTAAAATCACAACATATACATATATATAACCGCTTATTATCTTTGTACATTTGATCATATTCGACAAGTTTAAACACTGATTCTTTTGAAATGTGAACCAAATCGAGACGTACGTACTCACTGCAAACCAAAAGACACCCTAGCTAAGTTGGTTTCGGGAAACCTAAAGCATTATTTTTAGGAGAATAATGCCAAATTATAGATTTAAACCATTCATTGTAATTAGTAATAGTTTGTATGTTTAAACTAAATAAATTCAGGTATACCAGAATGTTAAATACGTACTATCCTACTGATTCATAAGCAAATAGTTAGAGCTTTACTGCTTAGTGGTGACTCAAACGGATCAATCATAATCATAGTTAAGGAAACAATTAATTGTTTATCTTGTATAGATATGATTACGTTCTACTATTTCAGACATTTGTTCATCATTACGTATTACATTATCGACTAGTATTTTGGAAAATGATAAAAATAAGTAAAGCAAATCATGACCTAATTCTTCCATACTACAATGCTTTATTTGTTTTTTTTTTTTTTTTTTTTTTAATTTAGAGTTCTCCGCGTTTTCAATTAGTACACTTGGATCTTTTGTCTACGCCACTAGTTTTACTTTTCCACATTTAAATTAATTACTAATCATTAGGTACAAGTTTTCATTTTTTTTGCATATGCATCATCCATTATCTTATAACCATATACATTATTTTAGTATATAGTAACTTTAATTAATGAAACTTTTGCCTCGCCAAAATTTGGTAATTTTGCACCACACTTATAATATTTTCGTGTTATTTTATCAATCCATATATATATGGAGTGACATGTCTCTTTTCAGTCGACAACTATTGATGAGCTGTATCTAATTTATACTCTCATTATGTATAATCGCAATTATACTTCTTTGATGACCGTTGGGAAAGGGATTATGCTTCTTTAAATGTCTAAAATGACTCTTCACGTACGGCTTTATTCATCCTAGTGGTTAATGAAAGGTCATTTTACTTTGTCGAATGATTGGTTTATGGGATCTAGATCTCAAACTATCTAGATTTCATGTTTAAATTTTATAAATACAAAACATACTCATATAAACTGAAATCGATTATAGGTTATATATTTATAATTAAATTATATATAAATGAGGTTTCATTTGGTATAATTTTACACTTTTAAGTGATGCGAAAATGTTTTTCTTGATGAAATTTAAGTTCAAATAATTTTTTGGTCAAGTCTAGTCTGAGTTAGGTTTCAAAATTTACATCAAAACCAAAAACTAAACTAACTTTTTATTTTAAATATTTCTTTAAGTTCGATAGTACTCGGTATGATTAATTAAACCCAAAATAGAACCCTTTGGCATGTGTATGATCTAGATAACGATTTTACTTTTAATCAGTGAAAAAAGCAATTTTATAACTTTTTCGTAAAATTTGATTCATTCAATTGCATTAATATTGGCGTATAGACCACGATTAAGTTCGGTTGTGTAATCTGGTTCGTTTGAAATTAAAAACAATTATTCAATCAGATTGTAAACAATTCAACTCATACGATCAGGATCAGCCATGAGTTAGTAGTACTCACTACTTTAGTAGGCTACTTGTCCACTTGGTTTGTATGTATGTGGTGGTTATTAAGTACGGGCAAAAGCAGTTTTTAATTCTTATCATTTTCATTTCAAGCTTTTCAAATAGCTAGATAGGATTTTTAGTGACATTCTTAAACATTGTTGTCAGTGTCGTCTTATTGTAAAGTCTTGCCTATTTTTGTTTGGTCTTTCTAAAGTGTATCTACTTACTTCTACTGTTCATGTTATTCATTAATGTTCTTTAGACAAATGTGATGTCATATTGCATCAAACCTCACATTCACATATTAATTACTTTTAATTAATACAAGTTAATGAGAAGACAAATAGAAACTTAGGTCTTGATTTTGACAGCAAACCTTTAAAGCTATACAACTGGTAACATCGAATCTGGAAATATGTGGAGTAAAACGTACGTATTAGATAGATAAAATAGAAATTTAAGTTTCTTCCACTAAAAAAAACAATCTTTCTATTCAATAATTTATTTACTTTGGCTGACTAAAAGATCTAAATGCTGAAACATAATATGTGTATTCGATATTTTCTTTCGCATTATGTTCTATTATTAATTAACGTAACATATTGTGATCACAACTTTTATGATTAACTAAGAAAATTCCACGTGATCTTATATGATAAATCTTATAGTAGAAGCAAATATTAGTTAACATGAATATCCAATCCAAAACCAATTGGCAATGAGTTGAGGGATCCACGTACTATTTATATTGCCCCACAAATATGATTTTTCTTGATGTGGGATATTGTAATACATCCCCTCACGCTCATGATTGGACATTTGTAGCGTGAAGTGGGACTGGACATCTACTGGCGAACCCACAATCGAGAGAAATTTTAGTCCACAACAAGATATGCCACATATATGGATCACATAGGTGGGAAACCATTTTTGTGAGAATTTACTTGTTGGGCCTAACTATAGGCTCTGATACCATATTAGTAAACATGAATATCCAACCCAAAATTAATTGGCAATAAATGGAGGGATCCATATACTATTTATATTGCCTCACAAATAAGTGGAAGGATCCATGTACTATTATCATATATATGGTTAATATCTTTTGCATATTCTAGAATTTTAAACTTTATATCTGACATAACAACTATAGTTCATGATCTCTAACGCCAAAATCCCTTCTTAATAATTCTTTCAACCAAGTTAGTGTTATAACCCTTGGGATAGTTTTAGGTATCATTTTCAGCGTTATCCTTTAGATTCTCGTATCGCATATTAAAAAGCATATATATGATATATCTGAGATTAATTTGTTTCTAGGTAAAGACAAAAATAATGATTAAACTAGCATAATTAGGCTTAGAAGTTAGAGTAATTATATTTTAGATTCCATGTTTCACAAGCACCTTTTTCCAAGTTGCGAGTCATTTATATCATTAATACTAGTATAGTATCAGTATGTATGTATTTTCTAGTATAGTAATCATTTTATTATTATACCCGAGCCAAAAGTCTAACTTTTTTTTTTGTGCAACGATAATTTCATTTAAGAAACTTAGTTTTGGGCCAGGCCCGTTATAAAATGGGATAAAGCCCCTTTGGCAAGGGTATCCGCTAAAAGATTGAGATCACGGGGAACAAAAGTAAACAGACAGTTTTTGAAAGAAGCTGAAAAGTCAAGGATATCGAAATGAATCCCGTGAATCTCCTTTGGGTGGAGATCCGAAGTTAGTGCTGTGACCAGCTGAGCTGAATCGGTAGCAAAGATAATGTTTGTGATGCCAAGGGATTGAGCATGCGAGATGGCGTGTAGCATCGCCAGGGCTTCAGCCATCAAAGGGGATGAGACATGATCCGCGGAAGCCGACTCATGGAGGATCTCCGTTCCTGCGGAATCAAAGAAAATCCATCCAAAACCTGCTATCGAATCCGTTCTCCATGCTGCATCTGTATTACAAGTGACGGTAAGTGGATCTCTTCGGTTCGGGGTCAGATCCGCTTGTGATTTAGGTGGAGGGTGAGGGATGGAGGATTGAGCCAGGCTCCACTCCTTTGCTCGCGTTATTATCTGGGTGACAACTTCCATCGGTTGGGCATGCCGATCCTGAAAAACTCTTTGATTTCTCGTTGACCACAACGACCAGAATATCCAGGGAGCGAGAGGGACATCAGTTAAACCCGTTGGTGGAAGGCAGGTTAGGTGAGTAGTAGCTTCGAGGCCCGATCGAAAGTCATGGAATTGATTCAGGGGAAAAGGGGTCATTAGAGGTAGGGTTTGCCATACCTGTCTCGCAAAGGAGCAGCTGAAAAATAAGTGGACGACTGTTTCCTCCAAACCACAAACACCACAGGCATCAGATGGAGTAATGTTTCGTTTTCGGAGGTTTTCACCAACTGGTAGCGCTTGTTGTAGGGCTTTCCATAGGAGAAGTTTAGATTTTGGTGGGCATTTCAGGTTCCAGATTCTTGTCTTCCAGTTAAAACCATCATTCGGATGATTCTCCATAGAGTTAGTTTCTTCCGCGTTTAAAGCTTCATAGTATCCCGATCTGGTAGAGTACACGCCTGCGGCTGTGGGTAACCATGCCCATGAATCCGGTCCTCCTTTTGTACTGGGGTGCAGGGATAGGATCTCCTGTTCATAGTTTGGTAAGAGAGCCTGTATCCGTTCTCTATCCCATTCATACTTTCCATTCACCATTAGATTTGACACTGTATCTAACTGAGCGAATTCTATAGCAGGTCCAATGGGCATAAGGGGTTTTTCCAGCGAGAGCCAAGGTTCGCCCCATATCGGGGTGGATTCGTCATTACCAATCAGTTTTCCAAGATGGGGCTTTAAGAGGTCTCTGCCTAGACATATGCTCCTCCAGCCATGTGAAGCCGAGTTTGGAACTTTGCAGTGGAGGAAATGGGAACTTGGGCAGTACTTACCCAGGAGGACTCTTCCTAGCAAGCTATTTGGATTGGTAAGTAGTCTCCAGCTTACTTTTGCTAGCAGGGCATCATTGAATTTTTGGATATCTCTAAAACCGAGTCCTCCTTTATTAATAGCACGAGTCATTTTCTTCCAGGATACCCAGCACATCTTCTTCTTCTCTGTATTGGCGTCCCACCAGAATCTGGTCAGAGCAGCTTGGATGCGTTTACAGAGAGACACTGGGATTTTGAAGCAGGTCATCATATATGTAGGCATTGCTGAGAGCACAGCTTTAAGGAGAGTTAGCTTTCCTGCTGAAGAGAGGAATCTGGATGACCAACTGCGGGCTCGTTGGTTAATCTTATCAATGATGCTGGTGAACAAATCTTTCTTTTTGCGGCCAAATAACTCTGGTAAACCCAGGTATTTCCCTTTTCCCCCTTCATTTGAAATCTGAAGGATCTGTTTTGCTCTGTCTTTAACCGCTGGAGAGGTCTTTGATGAGAAAGTGATAGCTGACTTTTGTAAGTTTATTTTCTGGCCAGATGTTCTTTCATACTTTTGCAGGATCGTCAGGAGTTCTTTGCAGCTTGAAGGATCAGATTTGCAGAAGAACATCGTGTCATCAGCAAAAAGAAGGTGATTTACTCTAGGGCTGTTTAGAGAAACTTAGATTCCTTCAAGTTTTCGTGATGCTTGAGCTTTGTTGCAGAGTCCTGAGAGGACCTCACTGTAGAGGATGAAGAGATAGGGGGAGAGCGGGTCTCCCTGGCGGATGCCTCTGTTCGGTGTTACTAGTCCTTTGGCGGTCCCATTGAGGAGGTAAGAGTAGGAGACAGTGACTATACACTGCATCATCCATTGAATCCATCTGGTATGGAAACCCATTTTCTCTAGCACTTCTTCAATAAAGTCCCACTCTAGGCGATCGTAAGCCTTACTCATATAAGTTTTCACTGCCATATAGACTGTCTTCTTTGCTCCTGAGGTTTTTAAGTAGTGTAAAGTTTCATGTGTAATCAACACATTATCACTAATGGCTCTTCTGGGAACAAACGCGGATTGGTTCTCTGAGATGATGCTATGCAGGACAGGTTGGAGCCGCTTAGATAGGATCTTGGCTATAATTTTGTAATACACAGAGCATAAGGCAATAGGTCTGTAATCAGCTACCTTCTTAGGACTTGTGATTTTTGGTATCAGTCTCACATGAGTGTGGTTTATTTTTGGTGGCAGGTTTCCGGAGGTGAAGAAACTTTGGATCTCATTGGTGATCTCCTTGCCAATGGAGCTCCAATTTGACTGGAAGAAACTCGCAGAAAAACCATCTGGTCCGGGGGCTTTGTCAGCATGGATCGAAAAGCAAGCCTTCTTTATTTCCAAGCTGTTTGGGATCTTGATGAGAGCATCATTTACTTCAGGGGAAATACAAGGAGAGATGGCTTCATTGACTAGTTCTGTATTAGAGTAACCCTGGGAGGTAAAAAGATTCTGGTAGTAAGTGGATATAGCTCTTTCAATTTCTGAATCTTCATACACTGGATGGCCTTCCTCTTCCTCAATGACTGAATCCTAGTTATTCCTTCAACCATTAATGTATCAACCATCTTCTTTAATGTATCAACATTACAGTAAATCAGTTTCTATTTCTTAATAATCTTTTAAGTGGTTTTTAATTGGCTTACATAGCACCACTTTAATTTACATGGTTATATATGTATCTAATCATATTTTTCTTATATAAGGACCATAAGAAACTATTTCACCATAAGAAACAAAAAAAGGCACTATAAGAAAGTGTCATATTACTTCGATATGAAATCGTAATCGATGTGACTTAACGTTAATATATGTATCATACATGTTACAAACATGGATTATATATCCTAACTATCCGACGAGCTGTCTACCAAAAACTAGTTAGTGGCTTTTGATTGGCTTATGTACACTCAAACATCAACGGGATATATCAAACATCACGTTACAATCAGTATAACATATATATTATATACATTATGTTTTATCCTGTCTATCAACATATATGTCCCTAAACATGGATGTAGAAGAAAAGTGTCTTCTGTGCTTGTAAGAAAACTCCAAAGTATAATCAAGATTCAAGATACTAATCAGTCCGAGTAAGAAGGTTCAAGATTAGAATATATATTGAACCGTTCGAGGTAAAGGTGGAGCAAAACGTCAAAGACGTCTTAAGTGTTGTAATTGCTACGATCGAATTCTAGGAACATTTTCTCAATATTAGAATTTCAATATATTGTTTTTTTCTAACTTGTAAATACTATTAAAAATGAAGTTTGAGGTATTACAAAAGTTTTATCTATAGTAGAGTAATCTTGGCAAAAAGAATAAAAACAAGACTACAATGCATTAAAAGGAAGCGAAGTAGAAGATTCAACTTAACGAATCCAAAGAAGCATTAGCTTCCTCCATCTCTTCCTATGTTGTCTCCCTGATATGGTATTGAGGATCTCCCTATCAATAATTTTGAAGATTATCGAAGGAGAGAGTCTTTGGTTGTTATGAAGCACTTTATTCTTTTGTTGCCAGATGTGATAGACACACGATTGAGCCACTACTTTTCTTAGCATTGAAGGAGCCTGAGGAGAACGTTCAGACCAGTTGCAGATTTGACTGCTGGTGGGAGATAATCGGTAAAAGATCTGATGCCAGATAGCAGAAGCAAAATCGCAGAATATTAAAAGATGGTCCCTCGTTTCTGGATGGCTAGAGCATAGGCAGCAATCGGATGAAGTTGCTACGCCCCATGCGGCAAGTTGTTTTCTGGTGGGAAGCCTGTTGAGGTTGGCCACCTACATGTTGAAAGCTTGTCTGAGCATTCCACCTTTGAACCAAACTGAGCTTGCCCAGTCTTTTTCATCCTCTCTAAGCCTCAGAGCTTCCCAGGTTCTTTGCGAAGAGAATACATTGCACTCAAATCCATCAACAACCCAACTATACGTATCAGAATCGCAGACCTGGCTTGGGAGAGGGATGGTGGTAAGATGTGTGTGAAGGCGAATACCGGCGTCAGACCTTGGGACCGATAGCTTCCAACCTACATTATCAGACGCATCCTTTACCTTTGCTGAGAAAGGGATGCCAATTAATCTAGGTCCATCAACTCCAAAGAGTTTGATTAGGGGGCCGAGAGGTGTCCAGCTATCGTACTAGAAGGAGATGCGCTCACCATTTCCCACAGTTGTAAGTAGGCAATTCTCAGCAAACTTCCTCAATCTTAATATATTTTTCCAAGTCCAAGAGTCTCTCTGGTTTTTTGAAATTTCCCACAGAGATTTGTTTTTGATGTGGTGTTGTTTATGCCATCTAGCCCATAATGAGTCGTTGTCAACAAACACGAGCCAGATGAAACGCAAACACAAAGTTTGGTTCCAAACAGAGAACCGCCTTAAGCCTAAACTGCCTTTTGATTAGGTAAGCAGATTCCAGACCAAGCTATCTTAGCTCCGGTGCTACCCTCTACGCTTCCGGCCCAAAGGAATCTAGAACAAAGCGCTTCAATTTGCCTGACGCAGCCTTTAGACAGCATAAAGGTCGATATCCAGAAATTGACTATGCCAGTAATCACTGAGGCGATAAGCTGCATGCGACCATCAAAAGACAAGCACTTAACAGACCAAGATCTGAACTTTTTCCTGAGCTTTTCCAAGAGAGGCTCGTACTCCGCTATTTTAAGCTTCTGACTCATTAAGGGTAACCCCAAGTACCTGACCAGGAGGTTACCAATGGGGAAGCCATAATTTGCAATGGTGAGGGCTTTGACTTGTTCGGTTCCAGCCAGATAAATGTTGATTTTGTCTCTGTTGACCTGCAGGCCTGACCAAGAAGCAAAGTCATCCAAAGCTTTAGTGCTACCGTGAAGAGACGAGCAACCACCATAAAAAAATACCATGACATCATCAGCAAACATCAGGTGGGAGATAGATAGCTCAGATGTGTCAGGGTGGTAGTGGATATAGCCAGCGTCGAATCTTGATTTAAGCAAACTAGAGAACACCTCCATAGCGAGTACGAACAGGTAGGAGGAGAGTGGATCTCCCTGTCTTAACCCTCTAGAACTCTTGAAAAACCCCTCGACTTGACCCATGTATGGAGATGGTAAAGGTGGGAGTTGAGATACATTGTGGATCCAATTTATGAAGATATCTGGAACCGCTAAAGCTCTAAGGACAGAAATGATGAAGTCCCATTCGACTGTGTCAAAGGCTTTACGTAGATCCACCTTTAACATCCCTCTCGAGTCAATGTTCTGCCTATTATATCCATGAACGATCTCATTGGCCAGTAGAACATTCTCGGCTAATAGTCTTCCCAGAAGGAAAGAAGATTGAGCGGGGGAGATGACCTCTGAAAGCAGTTTTTTCAACCTTGTCGTTAAGAGCTTGGCTATCATCTTATAGAGGGTATTCAAGCAAGAAATTGGCCTAAAGTTGGTAGTCTTTGAAGCGTTTGTAATTTTTGGGATAAGAACAAGTGTGGTAGCGTTCCATTGCTTCAAAATCTGGCCTGAGGAAAAAAATTATTTCACTGCGTCCAGCACTTCTGGACCAACAATCTTCCGCATACTTTTGAAGAATTCAGAGGAGTACCCATCTGAACCACTAGCTTTGTTACGGGGAAGTGTGGAGAAAGCCTCTGCTATTTCAGCATCAGTGAAGGTCATACTCAACTCCCTAATTTGCTCCTGCGAACATCTAAATGGAAGAAGAAGGTCCATGTCGCTTTGTTCGAGCCTAGGGGCATTATCTTCACCGCTAAGCAGAGCCTCAAAATAGTTTGCACAATATACATCCATTCCCTACTGAGATTCGATTTTATCCCCATTGTCATCCATGAGAAACGGAATCCTGTTTACCGAGAATCTCATATCTGCCATTCAATGGAAGTAAGCAGTGTTGTTATCCCCTTGTAGAAGCCAAGTGACACACGACCTCTGGCAGAAAAAAATTTCCTCCGCATTGACTAAGATGTGCCATTTCCTGGTCACTTCCAACTCAGTGGAAGCATTGAGAACTGAGGGATCGTGTAGAGTATTCCTCTGGCAGCTTAGTACTAACTCATGGGCCTCAGCAACTCTCTTTTCAAGGTTTGAAAAGTTGTCTTTGCTGAAAGCTCTGATAAAGGGCTTGAGCGCCTGAAGCTTTCTGGAGATTCTAAACATGGTAGAACCTACCGTGTTGATAGAGAGCCACTGTTTCCTGATCAGGTGAACGAAATCCGGGCTATTAAAGAGATAGTTGTAGAACCGGAAAGGTCTCCTGTTTCGCTGAAAAGTGGACTCCAGTTCCACCATACAAGAAGCGTGGTCTGAGAAGTCTGGTTCACCAAAAAATGTTGATGAAAGCGGAAAGGCGCTTTTCCAGTTGTCATTTACCAAAGCTCTGTCAATCTTTTTTGCCACTTAGTCTAAACTACTCTTATTCCACCAGGTGAAAGTATTTTCTTTGTAGATGAGGTCAGCAAGCTCACACTCCTCCTGGCAGTTTCTGAATTCTCTTATCCGACTATTGACATTATTTGTCATAGACTTAGAGTGCTCCCAGGGATTTAGGAACTGGTTAAAGTTTCCAAGAATCAGCCAAGGTTTCCGTCCTAATGATTGTGAGGCTTTTAGAGCTCTCAACTCCGCCCAGAGCTCTTTTCTTGTAGCCACTTCATTTGCTGCATAGACAACCGATACCACGACCCACTGAGTCATACCTGGTAGCAAAACTTCACAAGTCACCATCTGTAACGTTTATTCAACAATCACAACCTGGACCATAGGGTCCCATAAGACCCATATCTTTCCTAAAACAGAGAACTCATAGTTCTCTTCCAAAATCTAACCCGGGAGAAGCTCATTGATGAATTTAACCTCCTTCAGTTGCTTCACATAGGTCTCTATAATAGCTCCAAAAAGTGGCTTATATATCTTGATCCATTTTTTAAAACCGCGTCAGTGTGAGGAAATATTGAACCTGCGGACATTCCAACAAAATTTTTTACTACACATACTCTAAAATTTTTACTACACATACTTATGTTGCAGAAGCACCTGCCTCTGAGGCCTCTCCGCTATTTTTTGGACAGCACCTTAGTGTAATGCACCTCATTAGGGCCAGAAGACATCGTGTCTAAGGAGTCTTCATCCACTGCACTATCTGATTCGGAAGACTGAACCACTACTCTAGTACTTGCCCTTTCAGTTGGATCTGGTCTTTTAGGTGTTGGCCTACTACCACTAGAGTCTCCTTTGGACTGGTGGCCAGTTCCAAGCAGGATACCATCGGTCTGGACTAATGAAGTATTAGTAGAGGCAGCTAAGGACCCTGGTAAGACAGCTTTGATTTTCCAGACATGTCCTGCTACCTAACTTGTTTCCACATTTCCTTTTGGTTAAGGTAATGGAAACTCCTTAGGCAGAGCTGGGGTTTTGGAGCGCCACCTGTGTTGTGCTCTCTTCTTTTTGGTACCAGGTACTTTAAGACGATGGCACAACTCAGTCAGGTGAGTGGTGGAAGAGCATTCCGTGCAGGTAGCCGGGGCTGACTTACAATGTTTCAGACTATGTCCAATTTGCTTACAGTGTGAGCAGACAGGAGGCATAAAAGGGCTCAGCACCAAGACCCTACTAATCTCCCCCGACTCGAATTGGGCATTCACAGCTTCAGGGAGGGGTTTTCGCGGGTCGATGATAGTAAACACTTTTGCGACTTCCAGGTTTGTTCTATTTGCGGTTGAGGGATGAAGGAATTGTGGGTCACCTACCAGCCCTGCTATACGCTCTAATCCCTCTTCGTGAAAGAATTGGAGGGGAACATTACGAAGCTCTAGCCAAATCGGAGCCTTAGTGAGTTCTGGTTTGGCTGGAACCACACCAGGTTCCCATTTAGCAACGAACATAGTCTTTCCCTCAATCTGCCACAGCCGCTGATTTAGGACTCACGTTCTGGTGAAGGCGTTGGGAATCCGAAATAAAAAATAGTTGCCCTTTATTTTAGACACAACTACATCTCTGTGTTGCTTGCTTCAAATACCATTGACAATATTGTGAATAGTTCCTTACGAAGGAGGGTCCGAATAGAACTGACCGATGATGAAGCAGTCCCATGCTTTTGGGTTCTGTTCGATGATGGAGTTTGGGATTTTCACACAGGCTTCTTCAGACTTAAGCGTGAAGGCTTCACCTTTATTCTTAAGCTGTCGTGAAGTGCCTTTAACCATATTCACCCAATTGTCCGAGCTTCCTACTGGGGCTTAGTTGACTGGGGCGGGTTTCGACGCAGCAATTGCGTCCTCAATTGGAGGGGCGGTAGAAGTACTAGCTTCCATGTTATTCTCCTTTGACGCTATCACGGCTGGCTCAGTTGACAGAGCAACTTTCACAGGGACTGCAACATTGGGGGATTCATCACTAGCTCTTGTAGCTACAGACAGATCTGGATCTATGGCCAAGACTATCTTAGAGACCGTCGATTGAGCATTAATTGAGTTCAGCGGAGGAGGAGAGGTTGAGACTGGGGAGGCAGTTTCATCCCTAGCAACAGTTGAGCAGGGCGGCAGCGGAGATGAAGGATTGGGTTCACGAAATGGGGATCGAGTTTTGGGGGTTTCTTTTTCGACTTAGATTTGGAGCTGGATTTCTTTTTGGGCGAGTTTCTCTTCCCATGAGGAGGGGAGGGCCTGAATACGACTAGAATTTAGGGTTCCGTTGTCGTGAGAGACGCCGATGAGCGGCGGAGAAGAGGAAGACTTTTTGCCCTTTCGAGAGAGAGAAAAGTCACCTTTTCAATTTCCTTTTTTAAAAAAGAGAGCGAGGGATGCAACATGAAAACTTCCCGGGAGGTCACCCGTCCTAGTACTATTCTAGCCCAAGCACGCTTAAAGAATCTGTATATTCGAGTTATCAAATCATTCAGCTCTTGTCTGTCAAATTTATATTTCTTCCTCACGCTCGAACAGGTCATCACTAGTGAGATCATTTTGTAGAGAACTTTACAAATTAGCGATGAATGCACGCAACTAAGATGCAAAACCTAGCTATGTAAAGTCCTTTTAACAAAAAAAAACTAACAATGTAGTTAACTTACAAGAGTTTTATCATTATGTAAAAATTGTGGACGATAAAAAATGTTTACAATTAGTTTTTGTTTTTTGGTGAATGAGGGGAAACAATATCTCTTATTTTTATTCAAAAAAAAATTACAAACGAATACGATGTGGGTACGCAGTTCCATTCACATTTTCCAAAAGGATTGAGTTTAAAACATCCGGATAAGAAACCACACTATGAAATATAGGAGATAAGACTACATCCTTGCTGTTAGGATTATATTCTCTAACTACCGCATATCTCTAACGTATATTGTGTGTATATCTTAGTTTAGATATCTCCTTATCTCTATAACCCTATGTATATAAATAGGTGTTGTACCTCTCTTTCATATACATACAAAAACACATTTTTCTCAATCTTTATATGAAAACCCAATGGCAAAAAAAAATATGATTAGCTAATTCATTGGTAAGATGATTAACTTTCTTATAAACATGCAAAAAGCGAACTATCCAGTCTTTTGAAATGAAGCCATAATACAACCGTAATAATGGAAACTATAAAAGATGTGAATCACATATATATCCGTGTCCGTACTAGGAACATTTTGTTTATATGCATGCAACTAAGCAAGCGTGACCTTACTTCATTTATGTATTTCTTTATCGTGTTTCAGTATGTTATTTTTGACAAAAAGATAAGGGACATTACATATTGGGAACCAACAATGGTTTACCAAAATATCATGTAAAATAAATATTTGTTAAAAATATGCATGATCTCCATGTTATTTTTTATTTGAAAACATATAAGATATAAGTACACCAATTTCGATTTGTCATCACTCGTTTCTGCATATACTGCAAATCTGCAATTACTTAATAGTAATAAATATATATTTGAAAAGTAACAAACATGCATGATGTCAAATTAATTTAATATGGTGTTTTTCTAAGCATTTTTTAAAAATACATTGAACTTTAGCTATTGATAAAAATTAAGAGATTAATCTTTTTGTTAAAGAAATTAAAATTTAATACCTTAGGACAAGCTGTATAGATATAAACTGGTATAATTGATATATGCTATTTGAAACTTGTATTTAAAGGAATATTTCTTATGCCATCCATAAATTTATATAATATTAAGAAACGTGACACGAGAAAAATATGTTATTCTGTATGTAATTATCCATTTCACAACCATACACTAAAAACTAAAACAAAAAATGTACTATTAATGAGACTTACTGTTTCGTTGGAAATTAAAACAGTGTGACCCAATTTATTATGTTCCCCTTTAATCTAACTTAAAAGTTATCATTTTAAAGTTGAAGATTTTATCTATTTTGTCGTGTGGACAGCTAACAACTTCCACATTTTGTTAAGAAAATAAAAATTCTGCAATAAATCAAGTATCGATGATGACCTCAAAAATTCAATACAAATTAGAGTATCCTACTATATTAATTGAGAAGTGCAAATATGAAACTAACCTAAAATGTGTAAAAAATTACATTCAATTACTATTAAAAAATTTTAATTAAGCTTAATTAATTAATTTAAATAAATATAATTAATTAAAAAAAAAACACTTACAGATCAAATAGAAAAAAATCTAGAAAAAAAAACACTTTCTCTCTCTAATAAATTATGGATGAAATTACTAAATAATTTTTTTAAAAAAATATAAACCAATCAGAATTTTAAAAACTAAGATTTTATATCCAAATATACAATATAATTATTTTTAATAACTAAATTTCGGAAATTTTGTTAAGATTTCAAATTATGATTCTCCTATCATCTTTATTTTATTTTATATACAATTTTTTTGGAATTTTCATATAATAATTATTATTAATAAAGTGCAGAATTTTTTCTGCATATGTTGTGATTTGAATTTTTAAAAACGAAGATATATTAATCAATCTATGAAAAATATATGTTTTAATTTCCACATTGGCGGGTTGGTAAACTAAATTTATATAGATGATAAATTAATAATTTTTATTTTCTCACAATTATAATATTAAAATTACTACTTTATATTTCACAAAATAATGATGCAAATACAACAAACAAACAATATAAAACTGTAATATACGTCAAAAATAAAATATTATAATATTCCAAAATACTTAGTATTCAAATAGACTAATAGATTAACAGAAAAATTAAAAATAAATATTATCTCAAACAAAATAACTTTTTTAAAGTTATATAACAATAACTTTTATTGTATATTATAATTTTTTTTAAAAATGTTGACCCGTGCTTAAAGCATGGGGTATCTCCTAGTTCGCAATTATTTATGACAACACAACAAGATATATATATATATATATATATATATATACATGAACAGTTGTAAAATTTTTACCATATTAATTTTTCACTATGTTCGAAGACTATCTAGTAATTGTTTTTGTTTCATAATATGTGCATAAACACATAATATGTGATTGTGTTTATCACCAAATATTTATGTTGAATTATTTCCAATTGTATATATATATATATACTTACATGTTATATATAAATAGATATATGCATATAATTTTTTATCAAAAAAGTATAATGTAATTTATGTTAAGTTTTTTACAAATAATGTTTTTAATAAGCTCTGTAAATTTTAGGAACGTATTGACGTATTGTTGTGTTTCTTGGATCCAATTAAAATGATGTTAGTTAACCAAGACTATATTTAAATAATGATTTGAAAGAAACGTAATATTTTTATCAGCCAATATGTATTAGATATGTATGGTAATAAATATATTTATAAATTGTATATATTTGAAAACAAGAAGTTCCATGTTCGACCACATTCTTACATGTATCAGTATCATTTTGTTGTTTTCTAACTAGAAAACCTAGTAATTGCTATTTAACATATGTTCCCAAAAATTTGCATGGTGACAAAGGCCGCCTTGAGCAACAACTGAAGAAACCTTGGGCTTGAAGGCCACTTACACTTTTATATATTTTAAAAGGCCACATGAAGAAATGCCAATAAAAGTTTTTTGAGTTTTAAGTTGTTTATCCCCTCTTGTATATATGATATATCACTTTTTTTTTATTAATAAAGTTGACATCTCAACCAAGAAAATATTAACCAATATATAGATGAATGTTAAATGTCAAAATAACAGTATAATTTATAGGATAAAAATTGTATTGTATTGTTGTAATGTGAAAAAAACTTGAAAAAATGAGTTTATACTAATGAAACTCTGATAAATTGATGAGAATGTTAGTATATAATTAATAAAAAAATATATTTACGCGGACTATTATTTAGTGGTATATTAAAAATGTGTTCAATATTTTCTTAATTTTAATATTAGAATTTGTTAGGGTATATATTATTTCTGATTTGCATTTCTCATATTTTTATCAAACTTTTCTACGAATATCATAAACTAAAAATTTATATAAGAATTTATATCTAAAATATCAGAGGGAATATAGGACTGGTTTTCAATTAAAACGTCCCACTTGCTAATTGCATATCATTGTCGACGTGTGGATTGGCTGGCAAATAATAATATTATAATCTTTAGGGTTAAAAGAAACGTGGAACCATAAAAATAAAATAGCCATGAAATTCAAATATGATTGATGATGACTTCTAATTATGTAATCAAGAAGTCTTCGCCTCTTGCCCTCTTGTTTCAAGTAGGTTGCCGGCCAAAAATTTCGGCGGTTTATAGAGAGTTTTATGAGAAAATCGGTACTTAGCCAACTTGACCGAACAAAGAACCAACAAGATGTTTTTGGCAATTCCGATTTGGTTAAAGTGGTGTTTACACCAATAGAATGGCAACGAGCTAGAAATCAAACCGAGTTCGCCCTAGCCTCCCCTCTCTCTCTGGCACGAACTTCGAGATCTACTCCCCCAGCGGTGCTGAGCCCGATCGGCGTCGCTAGGACTTGGATTCTTCTTCTCCATAGTCTCCTCTTTTTTTGTAATCTACTTGCTTCCGTTTTCAGTCTTCCCGGAGATATGTTGAGATTTCAGATCTCATCTCTGCTGCTACTACAGCTTCAACCATTCTATTCGCCTCCGCGCCTGGTTACTTCCCTCGGTGAACCCTCTACATCGAGTCCTCTCCGCTTTGGTTTTACTCGAGAGATCTATTAGAGTCCCTCTAGACTCGTCCTCCATCTATCCCACCACCCCCTTAAGCCGTCAAATATCACACCTTACCTATCCTCGGATTCAAATCCTCTCACCAAGTACATTGCTTGGATGCAGCTGGACGGAAGCACTGTTTTGAAGCCGGCACCGGTGACCCGTTTGACGAAGAGACCCTCCTCTTTGGCGACCTCTGATTCCCTCTCGATAACCCTCTGTCCCAGGTCTGTTCCCAATTCTTATATTGAAACCCTGGAAGGTAGTTTACATTGGTTAAACTATAAGTATAAGTCATCCATGACCTGGAATTGCCTTAGACCCCATGACGTTACTTGCTTATCTAGACCAAACCGATTAGTATCTTTGTGTCCTGCTTGGTCAAGTCGAGTTACACTCGGTAGCAGACCCCTAGATACTTCGATTGTGGTTGTATCCTCCCTATGTCAAGGCCAGTTATTTAGTTTGGTTTGGAAGCTTGCATTGCAGCGCATTGATAATGTTGTTGATCTGCCAATCGGTTTATCTCTTTTGCTGGCTCTCTCTGATCCTTTATCCTACATATTACCATTAACCCAACTGTTCCAGTGTCAACTTGTAACTAGGTATAGTCTGAATTCCACTCTTCCTCTTTCTAGTCAATGGTTGTTTAGTTTAAGGATACCGCTAGTCCGAAGACTGCTAGTGAACCTTAACCAGCATCGTTTGCTTGATTGGCCAAAGAGTCTCGTAAGAACCCTATTACTCGAAGCAAAATCAGATGACTCTCTCGAAGGAGACAGTTTGGGGAAGCTTGGCATTATGATCCCACCTCTAAGGAGTGGGGGTTACCGATGCTTCACCAACTCTATACCCATACCTTACTTAATCTTAATGATCCTTAAACAGCTAATCAACTACTTTTTGAAGTCCTCTCAGTTTAGCTTGAAGACTAGTGGCATTATGACCCTCACTCCAAGGAGTCTTCTATCAACCTTGGATCAATAACTACATGTGTAGTAACCGGTCATCAGAGCCATAGCAACCCTGTTCGTCCTCTTGGCAACTCAGCTGTGCCAGTTTCATCTCCGCCCAGTCTTCGAAGTCTCAAGACAATGGCTCCCTACTCCTTTGACTTGCTTATGGAGTCTGCATCGGTATATCTTGATCTCACAAGTTCCATATTGCTCCTAAGCAGATGGTTCACAGCTCTCAAGTTTGTCACATCGATTGCCCTTATCTATCTCTGTACTGTTGTTCCTCTATGCTTTTACTTAGCTAACCCTGTGTTGTACCTTAAACTATCATGTATGTTACTTTCTATTTAAATGGAATGATAACATCTTGTTTGATCAAAAAAAAAAAAAGAATGGCTAGTTTTTGCACTCTGTCTAGATAAAATGGAAAAAAACAAGAAAGATTTTTCAATTATTTTTTTATTTCTTGTTTTTTGTAGGACCAATATTAAAACGGATTAACTAGTATGGTCTATCCATGTTTAGTTAATTTTTTTTATTTTTTGTTAAAACAGATTATTTTTTAATTTTTTATTTCTTTTTATTTCTTGTTTTTATTTCTTGTTTTCCGTAATACCAATATTGAGAATTGCCTTTATTTTTAACTAGATAAGGCCCGCGTTAATACGCAGTTAAAAACAATAAATAAGTCGATAATAATTCAAATATGAGTAATTATCTACACATTTTAATGATTTTTAAAAACGAAATTAAAATTCATTATATCTATTTCTATTACAATTTAACTGTTTTTACTATCATAATAAACCATATTTTAATTTTTACAAACTTATATTAAATACAATCTATGCATCTTAGTCTATATCATAATAAGAATTATAATATTTGAAAATTAACAAAAAAAATAATTGTTAAAAAAGAAAAACCACTAAATTTTTAAGAAACCAACATTGGCTAAGATATTTTATCTGTATCGTTGTCCTAAATAGTAATTTACCTCATGCCAAAAAATGTTTAAAATATATATATATATATATATATATATATATATATATATATATATATGCATAATATGTTAACATATGCTTTAAGACACGTAAACACATATATATATATATATAGATTAGCTTGGTCTCATAATAAAAATGTTTAAAATATGGGATCAATTATACAATTTTTGTGTAGTTTTACTTTATAATATGAAACATCATCATAAGAATAATACAACCTCATCAGAAAAAAATAATAGTTTTACCAATATAACAAAGTTTAAGAAATTACATTGTTAGGTGAGAAAATATTAGATAGTTTAGTTGTTGGATAGAGATGAGTCTTTATAATCCTTTTCTTTTAGGAATAATAATTTACTACTTAATATTCTATGAATTAACTTGTAGTATATCCTTAATCCATTTTCTCTTTTTAAGAATAAATGTAATCCTTTTCTTTGTAGAATTAGTAACTTAATTAAAATTACTACCTAATCTACTATTTTTTTTTGAAATTATATATTTATTTTTAAAAGTTCCAATTTTAAAAATTTAAAACACATATATTTTGAAAATATCCCCTTTTCTATGTCACTTTCCAAAAATACTCTTTTATGATATCCATTTTCAAAGATGCCCATTTTTAATATATAAAATGATTAAATTCTAAACCCTAAACCCTAAATACTAAACCCTACCTCCTAAAAACTATACCCTAAATATAAAATAGAGAACCCAAACCTAAAAAAAAATTCTAAGGATTAATTTAACATATTGTAATTGTGTAAAAGAGGGTTATAGAATTTGTTATAAATACCTTTTTTGAGATACCCTTTTTCAAAATACCATTTTTCTTGAACATTTTTATTTTTGCTCACTTTTACATAATTACAATATGTTTAGTTAATTTTTAGAATTTTTTTTAGGTTTAGATTCTCTATTTTACATTTAGCGTATAGTTTTTGAGGGAATAGGGTTTAGTGTTTGATGTTAGAGCTTGAAATTTAATCATTTTATACATAGAAAATGGTATTCTTGAAAATGGACAACATGAAAGGGTATTTTTGAAAAGTAATATAGAAAAAGAATTAAAATAAAATTTTTACATGTTAAAATTACATTATTCAAAAACAAACTTCTTATATACATATTAGAATTATGTTTTTCTAGTTTAAAAATGTTTTAAATATATATTTTATAATTATAGTTTTAAAATATAAAACATTAATTTTCTTATATACATATTAGATTTAAATTTTAACATTATAAGAGTTTTTAATTTATAACCCTTTCACTTTTAAAAATTAATTAAAAATGAATTTGTTGTTTTTATACGTATTAAAATTAACTTTTTAAAAACTTGTAGAAAATAAAAGTGACACGTGTCACGATCTGATAAATTATTAACTTTGATATTTAATCGCTAAAGTTGACACGTGTCACAATCTGGTAAGTTTTTAATTTTAATCTCTGATCGTTAAAACTAACACGTGTCACAATCTAGTGAGTTACTAAGTTTAAAAACCAAGGTTTATATAATAAGGTGTTGTTTTCCTTTTTTTTGTCAAAACTTTTTATTGTTGTTTTGAGTAACATATTTTTCTACTTTTAAATCATGATAGATATCCTCTAAAATATTTATATCCCGTTCTAAATTTTTGACCACCATGTTACATAAGTATCTTATGTCGGAAAATATTGATGTATTATTCTACAATATGAGCTTATGGGCAAGAACAAGTGAGCAAATTTTAATTACTTACATCAACACAAAGTGATGCCAAAATAATTTTAAATTAGTTCAGAGAGTTAAAATATAGCAATTCACCTAAACTAAATACAAATATTAGATTTGTCTAAGTAAGGAGATGATATTAACCCACTTCTTGCTAAGGTCTGGCAGGTTCACTGTCCCCAAAAAATAAAGCATTTTATGTGGCAAGTTTTGTCGGGATGTATCTCCGTCTCGGCTAATTTGAGTAGACGGGGTATTAGTTATGAGGTTGGTTGTACACGGTGTGGGGCGGAAGTGGAAACCATTAATCATGCTATTTTTAGGTGCCCACCGGCTCGTCAGGTCTGGGCTCTGGCCCATGTTCCTGTTGGGCCTCTCCACTTTCCGACAGATTCAGTCTATGCTAATGTTGACCATTTTTTGGGTTCTACAAACCTGGGATCACAGGTACAGATTTTTCCTTGGCTTATGTGGTATATCTGGAAAGCTCGGAATGCCCGAGTCTTTGAAAATCAAATGGATCGACCTGATGAGATTGTGCGTCTCGCGCAAGGAGAAGCGAACTCCTGGCTACAGGCACAGGTGGACGACGAGGTTGAGGAGGTTCCCTCCCACCCAATAGTCCCATCTATTCGGTCGTGCGGACGTCCCGCTTCCCTCCCGGGGGTTTACCCGGGTTATCGGTGTTTTGTTGATGGTTCTTGGAAAAAGACAGACGTTTATGCAGGAGCAGGATGGGTTTGTACTTCTTCTCAGGGACTGTCCCCTATTTTAGGCGCTACTAACTACCAGCGTAGTCTATCTCCATTATATGCCGAGATTGAAGCTTTCATCTGGGCGATGCGGTGTATGATTGGCCATGACTTCCGATATGTGGCTTTCTTTTCAGACTGTTCGGACTTGGTGGAGATGGTGTCTTCCCCACACGACTGGCCGGCCTTTGCAACCTACTTGGAGGGTATTAAGTTGGATCGAGAGGAGTTTTCTTCTTTTTCTTTATCTTATATTTCTCGTAATGCTAATGTTAAAGCGGACTCTTTGGCACGCCAAGCGCGCCTATCTCCGCTTCATGTTTTGTTTGTAAACAACTTTCCGCCAAATTGGCTCACTTGAGCTGATTCTTTTGTTGACAAAAAAAAAAAAAAAAAACATAAATTATTAATACATTTTGTGGTTATTTTTGGTAATCACATGATTGTGCTGGTAGTGTAATGGTTCAACTGTTGGCTCAGATGCCATCTTCAGGTTTATATATCCACAAGATGAGGACCCGCCCGATGTGCGGGTTTTAAGTTTTATAAATTAAATTAAATTAAAAATATATATATTAAAAATTTTTGTTAGTTATTTATAAATTTTATTTTTGTTATAATACACTAATTTATATCCATTTACAAATCTTTTATGTATGTTACTATTAAAACTATATATTTTTTACACCTAAATATACTTTTTGTTACAAATATATTCTTTATCACCACCTAGAAAATGTCTATATGAATACATTAAGCCAACTATTTTACTTTCATTTCTGCATAGTTTTTTAATTACTAAAATTGTTGGCTCAAAACACATTTTATATTAAAAAGTATATTACATAATATACTAATTAATGATATATCATCAAAATAATGTATGACCACCATGGAGAAAACCTCAGCTCCGCCTTCATGCCTTATGGAGAGAACCTTGCGTGCAACCTCCTCCATCATGGAAAGAACCTTGGCTCCGCCTTCCTCCCTTGGGGAGATAACCTTGCGTCCAACCTCCTCCACCTTCCTCCCTTGGGGAGATAACCTTGTGTCCAACCTTCTCCACCATAGAGAGAACCTGGCTGTATCGTCCTTCTATGTGGAGAGAACATGTTCACGTCTTTTTGCTATCTCAAAATGGCTTGCTCCGACAACCAATGAAAGTAAAAACATTTTTCTAACATTACAAAATCTTTTGATAGTAACTAATGTTAAATTTTCTAATGTATTTGTGATAGTAACTATGCAGAAGTGAAAGTATAATAGTTGGATTAATGTGTTTATATATTACATAATATACTAATCAATGATGTATCATCACAATAATGTATGACCGCCATGGAGAAAACCTCGGCTCCGCCCTCATCCCTTATGGAGAGAACATTGCGTCCAACCTGCTCCACCATGGAGAGAACCTTGGCTCCGCCTTCCTCCCTTGGGAGATAACCTTGTGTCCAACCTCCTCCACCTCCCTCTCTTAGGGAGATAACCTTGTATCCAATCGTCTTCACCATAGAGAGAACCTCGGCTCTGCCCTCCTCCTGTGTGGAGAGAAAATGTTCACATCTTTTTGCTATCTCAAAATGGCTTGCTCTAACAACAATTTAAAGTAAAAACCTTTTTCTAACGTCACAATATGTTTTGATAGTAACTACTGTTAAATTTCCCAATGTATTCGTGGAAATGCCTTTGACACACCATGATGTAGTCTCTGTCTCTGCAACGCCTAAACTGCCAGCTTGCTTAGTGAGCCCATGTCCACTCTCAGTCCATGGCCCAACTTCCTAAGTGAGCCTTACATCTATTCTCGGCATGTGGACCAACCCATATTTGATGGCAGGTTTGTTACGTCTTGGAGGCTTTAAAAACTTGTTTACCGACCCTACAAATCAACAAATGATCTTTTCTTGTGTTTTGTCCTCACTCGCACAGTTCCGACAATCACTTCCAGGAAAGTCACCTATCATGAAGTTCTCTCAGGACCCTTGACCAAAAAAATAATTGCATTTTGATGACATATGTGGTCATATCAATTCTTTTAAACCTTTCCGCAAACTAGGGTATTAGAGTCTTTGAGATCCTATGGATCTATCAAGAACGATTTATGTTTTTCCAATATATCTATCTATGTTTGGTGTAAGCTTGTGTTTGATTAACTTATTTTATCCATCCATTAGGTTGATGAGCTTCTACTCGTTATCTCCATTTGGGATTGAGTGAAAATAATGGTAACAATTATGTTTGCAAAAAAAAAAATGGTTTATGACCAACCAATCAAGGT
This sequence comes from Camelina sativa, assembly GCF_030686135.1. NCBI lineage: Eukaryota > Viridiplantae > Streptophyta > Magnoliopsida > Brassicales > Brassicaceae > Camelina > Camelina sativa. The sequence goes on from NC_141896.1 coordinate 23,495,479, forward strand.
TGAGAAATTAGAAGAAAATTAATTTGGCATAATTAAAAAAACAATAAAAAGTTATAAGCATGGTAATATATCCCAAATAATTCAAAGATGAAAATATAAACTAATAAATTTTAAAATACAGTATTAGGAAAAGAAGGCGTGTATATTAATCTTTTTTTTAGGTCAATGAAATATATATATATATACATAATCTCCTTATAATCAAATTTTTTTTGTATTTTTAATAAATTCTGTAATCTTTAAGAATTATCTTTTTATACTATTAATATTTTTAAAAACAAAATATTTAATTTTTGTTGTAATCATATTCCTCTTATTAAATATTAATATTTACACATGTCAAAATCTAAGATTGATAATTTGACACATGTCAAAATCTTGTTAATGGCTAACTTTCAAAACCCAACTTTATATAATAAGATATTTTTATTCTTTTTGGTGTATAGTAATTTAAAATCAGTGAGAAGAAAAAGAGGTATTCTCCAATTTACCTTGTTGATATATTTGGGTTATTAATATTTTTTTTTTTGTCAACTTTTCTTTTTAACATGTTTTTTTGGTGTCAACTTTCCTGTTTTAGCATCTACTTCATGGTTTGCTAAAAAGGAAAAAAAATACTGTATTGTTGGTTTGACCCTATAAAAAAAAAAAAAATCTTCTTTGTGGTTTTCAAGAAGACACATATTAAAACTGGAAAGCATTTCTAAGGCCACTTGAAACAAAATTTGTACCTACAATATAACCTCTATATATTAATAATGTTGAAATAAAAATATTTTATTAATTTATAATAATTCATTGAAAGATTAATTTATTGATAAGTACTTTACAAAGAGATTTTCTTAACTTCAATTTTTTTTTTAATTTCTATTAAAATAAGCTATTTTTTATAATCAAATATTTTTCAAGAACCAATTATAAGTAGGAAAACAATTATAATGTTTAAAGAAGAAAACCAAAAATATTTTGATATAAGAAAAATTTAGAAATGAATTTTAACAGGAATTAATATAAATTCAAAAAATATCAGAGTTACATGTCATTAAATCTTTTGCTAAATAAATTTTCGTAGATAATATATATATATATATATATATATATATATATATATATTATAATTTTAGTTCATGATTCGATGGGTCATATATTTGTATATAACTTTCAAAAAAATATCATATTATTATTTCATCAAATTGTATTAAATATTATATTATCTCAACCATTGTTCTAAAATACGCTATATGCTAGATGTACGACACAACACCGTATAGTTTACGGATAATCTTCTGACTTTTTACGACTAGAAGAGTTCATTCTATATTCATATCCCATGAAAACATATTTTAAAAGTTCTAACGTCGAATGTCGATAGTTGGCCACTTGGCCTAATTATAGAGATCATAAACATATTGATATCCCAATGTAAATATACAAAGTTTCATAAATATTTTTAGTGTTATGTCATTACAACGGGTTGTCCAAATGTATCACTTGCTATAATAGAATTTCCGACCAAGTTAAGAATGCTTAGATGGTGAAACGGTTAAACCCGACAATGAATATCCGTCACATATTTTTCTAAAACCTCATATGCTATTTTCCGATGTTAATTTTGTGATGCAACCTCAGCTTCCTCTTCTCAAAAAAATATAATGTACTTTAAATATGTTGTTTCTCCTCATGTTTTGGTTTAAAAGCATTTGACAAAATTAATGAAATCTCAAGCTTGTTTAATATTTTACTTTTTTGTTATGTTATAGAATTGTAGTTTAAGTTGATAATATGTCTTCTTACATATGCTACACAAATCACATGTCACTTTTTATAACGGCTTACTTATCATCTTTTCAATATTTTGTAACCATTGATTTTGTATTTTTAGATGAATTATTTTTTCAAGAGTCTGTTTCATAGTTTTCCTAAAAAAAAATGTTATCCTTATGATGTCATTATTTTTTATCAAAACATTTAAGTTGAGTTGAATAATTAATCTTTTATTTTTCTTTAAATAAAATTTAATAATAAATCTTTTTAGTATACATTTCTAATTAGAAACTAATGTTTCACTTCAATTTTATTTTTATGTTTAGAAATTTATAAATACAATTACATAAATTATTTGTTTACATTACTATGCATTAAAATCTTACTTTTATTGTAAAACTCATTAATCCATTCTAAATTTTGGAATATAATCATTTTTAGTTAAAATTTGAATGATAAGTCAACAATTATAAAAAAATAGTTCAAACGGGTCAATTATGATATAGTAAGTTTAAGATTACATTAATTTATTATGATATAAAAAAAAAAAAAAAATTTAAAAACGGGTCAATTACTTTTAGGTTGAACAAAAAAAAAAAAAAAATCTAAAAAAAAATAATAAGAGAAAAGGACAGGGACTAGTTTGTCAATAAAATCCACCCCACTTGCTAATTGAAGATCATTGTCGACGTGTGAATGAGCTGGCAAAGAATATTATAATAACCTTTTACGGGTCAAAAAGTAAAAAACGTGGAAAAATATATATTACGAAAACTCGCCTCTTAAAGACCAAAGTATTATCCAAATTTGTCTCGATCTTTCCGTGTTTTTTTCATTACCGTAGTGATTACTGTACGAACAAAGAAGATTCTTCATCATCCAATCCAACAACAAACAAAGGTACCCATTTCTCCTCCGATTTCTTCTCTGTTTTTTTTTTCCCGATTTCGTAGCAGAAGCTGCGTTGACTTCGATTTGGGAACTAGTTTTTGAGAATTTAGGGTTTGGGTTTATCTGGGTATTTTACAGATTAGTGATTTGATTCGTTTTTGTAATCTTTTTCAATGTAAAGTTTCGATCTTTTTTTTTTTTTTTGAACTGTATGTTCTGTTTTTTCATAAGCTTCTATGGATATAATAAAGTTTATGTCTTTGTTGGTTTTGGTTGGAGAATTTTGATTGTTTTATGGGGTAATTGTGTATAGTTTCAATATAAATGTGAAAATATCTGAGATTTCGAATTGTGTAATATTGAAAAATTGTTGTGAAATACAATTGTGTGTGTTTTTTTTTTTTTTTGGTGTGTTTTCATATAGAGCAATGTAAGATGGGTTTGTTCCTCTATGGTCTTATAAAAATTATGCAGAAGCTTAGAGGCATTGATGGAACAACCTAGTGACAAGACTTCTCAAGAACAAGCCCGTGAATCTCTCATCGAAATCTCTTACACTTCACCTGAGGAAGAGGAGTATATAATAACCTCCTCAGATGTGAAACCTGTCATCAGTAGTACTACCACAAACGGAGCCACAAAAGGAGGAAGCACCGATGATGCGGACAAGCTTAGAGCTGAGCTGATTTCCATTTCTTATGACGAGTCACCTTCACCTTCACCGGATGTGGATGTAGCTGTTTCGCCTACCCTGCCCAACGGTTTCTGTCGTGGATAGGATTCAAAATGTACAGCTCTGAGTCTTACTTGTTATGCATAAGACTTTGGTTTGGTCTAAAATTAGACTATTGTTATATCTTTAACGTTTCTCCTAAACTATATGTTGCAAAATCAATGGAAGTTGTCTTTTTTATGTGTGCTTCTCTTTAGACCTGTAGTCTTGTATAAGTTAAAAGCTCTCATCATTGCATGATCTTGTAAACCAAATTAGTATCACACAGATACAAGCTATAAGAAACATTGACAAGTGAACGGTTGAAACTTTAACATGGATTCTATTGTTTTGCTCTGTTTCTTTATGGCATTTGGTGAAGATAAAAAAAAAAAAAGAGAAGAAACCCTCTAGTGAGCAGCGTCTTCGTCTTCGCAGAACTTGGTGTATTCCTTTGGACCCATCAAGGTTTCTAACTCCGCAGGGTTGCTTGGTTTCACCTTTATCATCCAACCTTCTTCATAAGGGCTTGTGTTGATCTACGCAGAATGATAAAAATGGACTAATCAGTTTGATCCGTGCGCCCACACAACCACTAAGAGTTATTATTCAGATGGTAGAAACTTACCAAACCAGGTGACTCTGTGAGCTTTGTGTTAACCTCAATGACTTCACCAGAGATTGGGGAGAGTATCTCACTAGTGGCCTTAACACTCTCAACAGCTCCAAAGTTTTTTTCTTTGCTCACTGAACTGTTTAATTCTGGCAGCTCCGCAAACACAACTTCTCCTAAATGTCCCTGCACATCATCAATAAAACTGATCTAAACTAGTCTCTAAGCTAAACTGATCTAAACTACATAGCTTTAAAGTTTATGTTTTTGTTACCTGGGCATGGTCAGTGATACCAACTGTAGCAACTGAGCCTTCATGTTTTACCCACTCATGTGAATTTGCATACTTAAGCCCTTCCAACACTTTAAATCCCCAAACACCCAGTAAAGAGTTTAATTCAGACAGAATCCTAAAACAAAAGCAATGCAACACACAGGTTTTGCAAGAGGATGTTGATTTGTTTTTTTACCTGAGGAGAAGCATCTGGAGATGGAGAAAGCTGGAGAGAGATGAGATTTGGAGACAGTAGAAGAGAGCTTGAGAGCATTTGCTGTAGAGGAAGCCCACATTCTCAATGCCATTTTCTTTCCTGGTTTGTTTGTTTTACTCCTGTTTTTTTTCGAAGTTGTCTCAAAGGGAAAGTGGGAAAAAATGTAAAGAGAGAACTTAATTGCTTTTATTCACGTTTGTGTTCTATCTTTAGATGTATGGCAGAAAACGAAAGCCTCATCCTTGATGAATGTTGTTGTCGAAAAAAGTGTGAACCAAACCTTCTCCACGACTGAGAAGCTTTCGAATTTATATTATGTCTGTGATGTATTTAAAACCTATTATTAATGGTAAAATATATATTTTTGGAATGAACAGAGGAAACTAAAAACTCAAAAGGGCTTATTGTTTCGGTCCAAAAGGCCAATAAACATGAAAAAGCCTACGAGAAGTAGAGAACAAGACAAATTACTTGAGGCTTACGCCAAGTATAGCTGAATACATGACCACACATTCCAACTTTAAAAATGTATAGCTAACTACACAAAGTAAATGTATTGCATGGTCACATGTATCAACTATATGATGGCATGTGCTCAACATCATGATCATTTTATTCTGGTATACGGTTTGTCAGAATCCGGCATTGACTAAGTCTGGCCGACGTTGACTAGGTGTGACCGGTGTTGATCAACAATTTTTTTTTTTTAGTATTTTAAACAAAAAAAAAATTGTTTTGTTGAATCATTTATGGTTTAAAACATATCTATATCCAATGTAAAGATATATTATATATGTTTAATGCATTCAATCTTATAATAGTTAGTTTTTTTTAAGTTCAAAACTTAAATAAAACTGAAAATAAAAATCATTAACAGTTTTTTAAGATATTGAAACCTAAATTAAAACCGGAAAATTCATGTTATATAATAAATAAAATATGGAAATTACATATTATACATTGTTAACCAAATTTTAAAAAATATATATATATATATTTAAATGCAAAAAATATTCTTCAATATCAAAATCATTATATGAAATCGTTAGAATCAAACCCAAATTATATCAAAATCATTAGAACTACTGAAATAAAAGTCATTTACTCATACACTAGGATATTGTTTTAAAAAGTTATATTGTTTGAGACACTATTTACTTAATATTGCAATTATTTGGTAAATTTACATATATCTTTCTGAATACTAATTATTTTAGAATATTATAGTATTTTAATTTGTTTGATGTATATTACAGTTATATATTGTTTGTTTGTTTGTTTGTTTTATTTGCATTATTATTTTGTGAAATATTTTAAAGTAATTATAATATTGTAATTGTGAGCAAATAAAATTTATTAATTTATCAACCACATAAATTTAGTTTTACCAGCCCATTGATGTGGAACATTAAAACACAAATTTTTTCTTCATAGATTGAGTAATATATTTTTGTTTTTAAAAATTCAAATCACAACATATTCATAAAAAATTATAAGGTTAGTTTTATATTTTTACTTCTCAATTAATATATTAGGATATGTGGTAAAATAAAAGTTTTAATATCTTAAAAATTTTGGTTTTTAATTTTTTTATAGTTAAGTTTTACAATTGAAAAAAAAAACAGGGCCATTCCATCAAATCTTTGAGAAGGGGCCTATATCAACATAGCAAACTAGAAAACTTATCCGCTTGTCAATTCTTGGTGTAATCTGTAAATGATTGGTGTCAGAATTTTTCACTGATCAGGTGTGATCAGTCTCATCCGTGTAAGAATTAGGAATTCCTCTTCCAACTCGTCCCAGAATGGACGTAAGATTGATTGCATTAACAAATATAAAATATATATTTATAATGAATATAGACATTTTGTTAATTATTAAAAAGCCATAAATTATTCTATAAAACAGTTTTATTTTTTCCTTTCTAATACTATAATAAAATAATTTGTTTTAAAAAAAAAATTGGCTGGTCAACATTGGTCAACGCCGGTCAAACTTGGTCAATGCCGGATTCTGATAAACGATGTACCGGAATAAAATGATAATGATGTTAAGCACATGTCATCATATAGTTGGTATATGTGACAATGCAATACATTTACTTGGTATAGTTAGCAATACATTTTTAAAGTTGGGATGTGTGGCCATGTATTGAGTGACACTTCGTGTAGCTGAGCATCGTTTATCCTCGAAAAAAGTGTGAACCAAACCTTCTCCACGACTGAGAAGCTTTCGAATTTATATTATGTCTGTGATGTATTTCAAACCTATTATTAATGGTAAAATATATATTTTTGGAATGAACAGAGGAAACTAAAAACTCAAAAGGGCTTATTGTTTCGGTCCAAAAGGCCAATAAACATAAAAAAGCATACGAGAAGTAGAGAACAAGATTTTTTACCAAAAAAAAAAAAAAAAGTAGAGAACAAGACAAATTACTTGAGGCTTACGGTACCTTATGATCATAATAATGTCGGCTAAAAATTGAAATATTGAATCACTAACTAATCCCACATCGGAGACTTTTGAGGATCTCATCAGGTATATAAGAAGCATGATACCAATTGGCTTAGTGGTAGAAACTCATGATCTTCCTTTGGTATCATAATCCTCGACCCAATAGGGCTCATTCAAATTGCAAAAGGGAAAATACATGATCCAAGATATGAATATAAGCGAAAGCCATGTTTCATCTACAAGGGGAATAACATGAGGCAAAGCCAATTGGGTTTTTTTTTTTTTTTTTTTCTCTTTTTTTTTGCTGTCTATAAGAATCCATAATAGCTCAAGATGTTAAACAAATTTTGAATTTTGTGCTATTTTCTTGTAGTAATTGGTGAATTTCGTTGTTTGGTTTCGTTAGGGATCAATGATCAGAGGGGTTTGTTCACAAGTTTAATATGATTAGAATGTAAAAAATTGGTAAAAGGGAAATGTTAAGACATGTGTTCCATTATGTTCTTACTCTTACTTTAGATAACTCTTTGACATGTATGATATATACCAATAATATAGATTATTTAAAACTAGTTGTAGTATTTTTACTTTTCAAAGAACATGTCATGGATCAGCTAAATGCTTAATATGCTTTGTGAATATTTACAACCATTACTGATCAGGTTATCATCTTCCCACCCAAAATTGTAGGTGGAAAATGTCTCATCAATCTATATCTCTACTGAAAAATCTCAGTAAAATCACTACCGGGTCAGCAGAGCCGTGCGAAGATTAATTAGTATAAGAAGCGAACAAAAATAAAATGTCTTAGTTTAAATAAATAAAAATGTCCACAAAAATTTATCACATCTTCGTATAACAAAATTAAATAAAAAACAAATTAAAACAAATATTAGTTCTTAAACATTTGTTTTCTTTTTTATTACATTGCAATTTTAGGAAAAAACATTTAACCAAACAGAATAAATAGAAAAGAAAAAAAACATATAACTACAGTTTAAGTTTGATAGAATCAATTTGGTGAGAAAATGTTGATAGAAATATCTGTTACTGTGTTACCTTAACTAGAATGGAAAGATGACGCTTAAGGACCAAAGAGAAACCTATCAAAACTGAATTTGTAACCCTAATGTCTAGTTGTTTAATAGCGTAGGTGTCGTAAAAAAAACTTAAGCATAAGGTATGTGTCTAGTTCTTTTTAGTTCATTAACATACTAAGTCCATGTTTAAAATAAAATTGCAATATTATAAACCCATAGAGATAAACTATAGTATATGTGAGTATGTGACCTTAATAAATATATGCCCTAATTTTTTTTCAAATTTGGATGCCCGAAGCGGCTGCTTCTTTTTCTTCAACTGTTGCACGGCTGAATTCAGACCCGCTTCACAACATATATGCCTAGACCCGTTACGGTTATCCACAGCAATGTGACAAACGCGGTGCACCAGGTGTTGGAAGCAATGCACGCACCGGTCTACTTTGAGACATATGATATAATGGGAAATATGAATCATTTCCCGCGGGAAGTGGTGGAGTCGATACTGCGGAACAAAGTGTGTTTAGATGGTCGACTCAAGACCTCCTTGTGTGCTGGTAAAAGAGAGGAGCTTGACCTTTTTGCATCTCTTGTCAACTGCTTCAATCTGAACGGTCAGCCGAGTCGCCACCAGAAGGTTGACATTGTGGTAATCAGAGAAAGCACGGAAGGTGGATATGCAGGGCGTGAGCATGAAGTTGTTCCCGGTGTCATTGAGAACTTTCAGGTGACAATGACAAAGTTTTGGTCGGATCGTATCGCAAAGTATGCTTTTGAATATGCTCGACTGAGCCAGAGGAAGAAAGTTACAGCAGTTCACAACAAGGGAAAACTAGCTGATGCATTCTTCTTGAAATCTTGTCAAGAAGCTGCTAAATTGTATCCAAGCATCACCTACGGCGAAATTTCTGTTAATAAATGCTGTTTGCAACTTGTAGAAAAACCAGAGCGGTTCGACATCATTGTAACTCCGAATCTCTACGGGAATCTAATTATAAACATTGCTGCTGGTGTTGCTGGAGGAGGCAGTGGTGAGATTATGCCTGGAGGAAGTTTTGGTGCTGAGTATGCAATCTTTGAGCAAGTTGGATCAGTGGGAAACCATAAAAGTCCGGTGGCATTACTGTTCTCTTCGGTTATGATGTTGAGACATCTCCAGGTCCCTTTATTTGCAGACCGGCTTAAAACCGCCATGATACGTGTTGCCACTGAAGGAAAGTGTGGAAACAGTGATACTAGCACACAGGAGATTGTTGATGATGTAATTGCAAACATGGATTGAATTCAAAAACCGAGTTTTGTAACCATATTTCTTCACAAGTAAATCGAATGAATGGGTTTTCGAAATTCCAATGAAAAATGTCTGCAAATAAGTATTCTTAATACGTTTTTGGGTTGTCTTTGTAAAAGTTGTCATCTCTGCTCCATGTAAAGAAAAAAAAAAGGTTCATATTTCAGACAATGTAATTTGACTCTCCTACAGCTAACTATATGATGTTCGTCATCAAAGCCCGCTGTTTAGATCAGGCGCAAGCTAAATGGTTTGCCTTGCTCAGAAACAAACTGTCCGCTATTTTTATGTTCCAAAAGAAACGCCATATCAACAACTTCAATCGTTCTAGACCTTCCAATATATAACTACGGGAATAGGTGGTCACTAATTTGGACTGTTCATAACATTTTTTCATAATTTTCTAACCAAAAAAACTCAGGAGGCTGACCAAAAATGAGTTGATGTAGTAAAGAGAGCTCTTCTAACCATTTGTCAAAGTCCTATGTACTCGCATTTGTGTCCACTATTCTTTTGCCGATTCAATCTGAGTTCTTATATTGCAGCTTTTCCAGCTCCTTTGGGCATTTTCTTTGATGCAGCTGAAAAATATTTAACATGGGTTTTATCTTTAGAGATTGAAAGATTCGATTCTACAAAAGAGAAAGTATTAACAAAAAGTATAATTGGAAAGAGAGAAAAAAGGTACATACCATCTTCGACGTCCTTGTGCTGGTAGTAGTGAGGAGCTAACTCAATCAACCATTCTGGTTTCAACTCTGTTACCTGCATTTTCAGAGTTACGAGAGTTTTTTAGCATACCAACAAACCAATGAATGAAACCATAGAAGTAAGACCGAAAAAGAGATTCAATTATGAGTTGAAAAAACCTTGCATGATCAAACATATCACGTACCTGTCGCATATATTCCTTGGAAGTCAGCACTAGTTCATGATATACAACCCATCTCGGCAATACCTACAATGCACATTGCGAAGAACACATTAATATTTTAAGCTTTAAGATTCTACCAATAATAAGATATTCTGGTTTATGTAGAGTGAGAATTAATTTACCTGAGCTAACCCTGAATTGGGATGTATGTGCACTGTCTGGGGATGCTTCACAGTTCGATATGATCCATTCTTCTGCAGCTTTGCAGTGTGCGGGAAAAAACCTGATTAACAGTAAGAAGTTCATCAGCAGAGGCATAATTGTAAAGATTTTATTAATTGTAACCAATAGAACGTGAAGGATCAGCAGAGGCATAATTGTAAAGATTTTATTAATTGTAACCAATAGAACGTGAAGGAGAGTAAGGAATTTACCGGCGACGATAGACTTCCTAACTGAATCCAACTCATTCAGGTTTGAGCTGATTTCTATTTCTACCCTTTCGAGAAGTCCCTCCAATTGATCACGGATATCTCTGGCTCTTTTCATGCTTCGGACCTGAACAAATGTTTGACCCAAAACAAATGTCAAAATGGACTCACATCTGAAACATAAAGAGACAACTTGATACCTGAATGTAGTTCTCGTAGCACCACTGAGTAGAGTAGTTTGTTTCCTTCCAGGAACTGTAAACCTAAAGAGAAAAATGAAGACGATAAACATACAGAGAATAGCACTATAAACTGGTGAAAGTGAGCGGACAATAAGGAATACAGAGGGTTCAAACCTTCAGCAACGCGATATGGTCTCCAACATTCCCTGTGTGGAAGTTCATTCTTGCATTGTCAGCGTGAACCTGTTTGTCCTTAGGACGGTAGAAGATAGAGCCACCAATTGACAACATAGCAGCAATTGATATTATCTCATCGGAGCACTTATACTTGTCAGAAACAACGATCATCTTTGACAACATTGGATCAAGTGGAAACTCTGCCATCCTTCTACCAGCTTTAGTCAATTCGCCGAGCTTATTTAGAGCACCCAGAGCAAAGAGCAGTTCTAAAGCCTTCACAAGTGCTTCAGCAGGTGGAGGATCCATAAAATCAAAGTTTATGAGATCATGAATTCCAAGACTCTTCAAAGCAAGTACCACACTAGCAAGATTTGTCCTCTGTACTTCTGGCACCGTGTTTTCCTCTAAGTCGTTGTTGTAGTTAAATGCTGTGTACAGACGGTAGCACTTCCCTGCGCTTGTTCTTCCAGCTCGACCAGCTCGTTGAGTTGCAGAAGCCTTAGAGATGGGAGTAATAAGCAATGACTCCATTCCGGCTCTTGGGTTATATGATTTCATCTTGCTAAAGCCTGGATCAACAACATACTTTATACCATCAATGGTCAATGATGTTTCAGCGATATTTGTTGCCAGGACTACTTTCCGTGCCCCTTCTGGAGTTGGCTCAAATATTTTTGCTTGGAGTTCGCTTGGAAGGTTCGCGTAAATCGGGCATATAATTAACTCGCGAATCTTTGTACCCAAACCTCTTATCCTATGCTTCAAGATCTCTTCTGCAGTTTCAATTTCCTCTTGACCAGTGAAGAAGACCAATATATCTCCAAGTGGCTCCCTCACATGGATTGTAAGAATAGTAACTATTGCTGCGTCCATGTAATCAGCTTCAGGTGCACTTGTATAATTGATTTCAACTGGATACCTTCTTCCTGGGAAACTAAAAATCGGGGCTGTATCAAAATAATCAGAAAACTTTTCTGCGTCCATTGTTGCACTAGATATCAACAACTTCAAATCAGGTCGAAACCGTGCTATATCCTGTCATATATAAGAAAAGTCAATCAGAATGTATCGAAGAATTTAACCCAAATTACACAAGTAAGAAGAGACATTGTAAAAAAAAGTTCACTTGCCTTGACTAATCCAAACAGTATATCGGTTGACAAGGTCCTTTCATGCGCCTCATCCACAATAACGACACTGAAATGTTTCGCAATCAGTAGGTAAAAGCGTTCAGCTGTCCAACAGTAATAATATAAAATGTGCATAGTATTTCTTACCTGTAGCTGGCCAGATCTGGTTCGCCAAGCAGCTCACGCAGAAGCATACCATCAGTCATATACTTCAGAACAGTTTTGTCAGAAGTACAATCCTCGAATCGAATGGAATAGCCAACCTGTGAATAGCACCAACCAAAGGTTAGATTCTGAGAGTGTACCGAAAATTGTGAAACAACCAACCACCAGTAGCAAAAAGTGAAGAGAAGCCAACATACCTCATGCCCGAGTTTGACACCCATCTCTTGTGCCACACGGGCAGCAACACTCATAGCTGCAACTCTTCGGGGCTGTGTACAACCAACCTGATATATAATAGAAAAGCATTATGGTACTTTATTTGATATATACTTTTGAAGCCATTCAGCCACAAAGTCCATGAACAATGCCTAAATGGAAGTACACCTTTAATAAAATCAGTTTTGAAGAAGGAAAACTTCACAGTAAAATAAGAAACGGCTAAGTTTGTTCGCAACAAGCTAACAATTCTTGGTTAAAGAATAACATACCAATTTGTAAGTGACTTCTACACTAACCTTTCCTATTTGAAGGACATATGTGTGTTTTAACTATATGCTGCAAGTTTTGACCAAAAAAAAAAACTATATGCTGCATGTTGGGGTAAGTAGTAGGTTGTACCTTTCCACGTTTTGTGTAACCAGCTTCATGGAGATATTGTGGTATCTGTGTAGTCTTTCCCGAACCAGTGTCCCCCACAATGACAAGAACCTAATATATTCAAAAGTTGAAAAAGGTGTCATTCTAATAACATGTAGCACAGAAAACCATGTAACTAGAAAAGAAAAAATTATGCACAATTTCACAATCAACACTTCAATCTACATATTCATATGCAAATAATACTAAAGTGTTTCCTTCTCTATTAATCTTGTATTAGTTACACATACTTATAGCTGAAATATACTTTCGATAGCGATTGGTAAAATAAGCTTCTCATCTGTTATTAGATGGCTGTTAAAATGGCATGACAGCTTGAATTACCTGATGCTCTTCCACAGCCTTAAGCAGCTGTTCACGATAGGCATAAATTGGCAGACTTCTTCTGACTTCCTGGTTCAGAAATAAACAGATGCAAGAATATGTCAGGGATAAGGGATAAGTTATAGATTTTGCTATGGATATTAATACAAAGAAACATACAATCTGAACTTATTCCGAATTACATGCTAAAAATAAAATCTGGTGGTTGAGTTTGATCAAATAGAGTTAACGGAGAAGAAACCAGAAAAGGATAGCACCTGAAGTTCCTCTAAAGCTGTTTTCTCTGCCAAATCTTGAGATTTTTGTTTTGCATCCATATCATCTTCATACTGCATGAAAAATACAAGCAGTCAGCTACAACTCGACATATCACAGGAAGTATCTTCAGATTTAATATATCATAGGCAGTACATTTTCACCAGCCATCACAGATTCCTTTATGAAATTTATTTGGTCCTCAAACACAAACCTGCAAATAAAATAAAAATTTAGAATCCCCAGATCACGGGCCTAATCCATAAGAATGTAAGAGTTATAGCAAGGACGATTTCTCAAACGAGATAAACAAATTCCAAAGCAGTAGGATAAGAATAAAAGACATATATGCAACAGATCTTACTGATAATCGTCTGAGGCTTTCTTATTCTTTGCACCAAATTTTAATGTTGCTTTCCCTGCATAAATAAAGTCACTAAAATCAGTGGGAAGTAAAAAAATAAAAAAGACTGGTCAACATAAATAGAGATAAAACAGGAATTACCAATCTGATGGTCCTCCCAAGCTTCTTGCTCTGCAAATGGATTCATTTTCTCCGTTGAATCCAGGTCCCTGGACGAAAACTATTATATAGAACACCCCAAAGAATTTTCGCAAAATAATAAACATAGATACTGCGTTGGATCACAAGCAAAGAGCTCCTTGTAAACTCACTTGTATCGCTGTACAGCAACAGAAAACCTTTTTTCTTGATCAACACCTCCATCTTGATCATAAGCATCTGGAATTCTATACTGAACTCGGAAGTAGCAGTAAATGGTTTGTGTTAGATATATAGAAATTAAAAAGAACCAGGAGGGAGTCGAGTCCAGCAAGATGAAAACGCTACCTCCTCGACATCATCTTCATCTTGTGTTCTTTTCTTCACGAGGTCATAAAGCTCTTTCTTGTATCTATCAGAGAAAAAAGATCAACCCAAACTCAATCAACTATAACCAAACATACCTTCTTAAATATGAATACAATCCATATAAATTTTATATTGCAAACAAATAAAACAAAAAATGTACTAGAATAAAATTCCAACGAGAAGTGATTTTTTATCCAAAGAATGCAACCAACCACCTTGATGCAAGAAAGATGTAACAATTACCTAAACTCACGAAGCTCTGTTTCTGTGAGCTTTTCACCTCCAAAAAGATATTGTTCATCCTCTATCTCATCCCTATGGAGAAAAGAAGGAACAGGAGCAATCAATCAAAGAGAAGAGATCAATTAAGATAAAGATAAGTGCAAAAATCTATATGTCGTGTACCTTAGTTCATCCAATTTCTTCTGTTCTCTCTTCTTCAAGTATTCTTGTCTCGAGACTTTCCTGCATCAGACCCAACAAAAGATGATCAATAACATGAATATCACAATATAGCCTCCAAAAAGATAAATTCTACAAGGAGATGATTGACAGAGTCAAGAATTGTTAACTGAGAATCAAGTTTGCAACTTCATATAGTATTCCAACAATGAGATTGAATGTACGACACCCAAGTACATTCTTGACTATTGTTCTTGTAACATCTAGGTAACTTTACTTAATTGCCTTCTATCTCTGTCAGAAATCAACCATCACAAGCACCTAAAGAAGGAAAAAGTCCATTACCTTAGGGAATTTAAATCATCCTTCTCCAAAGCATTAGCTCTTCGAACAGCCTCTTCTGTTTTGCAACAAAAAATAAAATCCAAAATGAGAGTACAAAAAATAAATACTTATGACTAGATAACAATGTATCATAGACTTATTATGTTCATGCGTAAATTATAACAGATTGTACCTTGCTCTTTCTTCGACAGCTTTTGCTCTGTTAGCTGGTCAGTAAAGAAACGAAAAGAACATGTCACTGACTTTCACATGTACAATACATCGATAAGTAAACCATGCGAACTATATACTTCTCATTTGGCTAAGGAAAGTTTTCTAGCATAAAATAAATTGAATAAAATATGAATATGTATGTTTTTCTTTAACTCATCTTTCCTACTCAAACAAAGCTAGATATGCCTGTTATAAATGATAAGCAAACTCATTCATTAATAAATCATACATAATTGCCGACAATACTTAGCCCCTGGTTGGCTACAAAAACAGGAAAAACATACCAAGGATCAGATCGAGGCATACCTTCCGTGTCCGTGCAGTATCACGATCTCTTAAATGCTGCTCCAGTTCTTCTCTCTCCTTTTGGTCACGCACTCTTTCCTCTTCTGACTGTGCCGAGTGGACAAGTACGATGAATATTAGAAAAGCATGGATGTATCCACATCTATTTATAGAGCATCTCCTATTCGACTTCAACAACAAAAGCCAAGGACCCAGAAGATAGTTGAAATGCCTAAGAGGATCAAAATATACCTCAGAACCATCATCCTCGTCTTCAGAAACCTTTCTTCTAACGTGTCTACTGTCCTCTCTGACGGCCACCTACATCATTGTTCACACAGTTTTATCAGATGAGATGCCACGCTATATCTTACCATTTAGAAAGAAAGAAATTGGAATCTGTCAATGAGGAAAAGAAGTTATATACCTCGCCATCACTTTCATCTGACTGCCCACTTTTCTTTCTAAACCTTTTCTTGCCCTTATCTGACTTTCTAGATTCAGAAGCTGAAGATCTTTTCTCCACAACGACTTCTTCTTCATCATCATCAGCATCTAAAAGAGCATATGTTTGTTGCTTCCTCACTAGCATTGCAGCCTCTGCTTCATGTTGTTGGTAGAGCTAATATAGAGAAAGAAAAAAAAAAATTACGAAAACCAGGCTTAAAAACTACATACTTCCCCCAGAAACAGAAACTAAATAGCATCTAATTCCGAAAAACAGAAAACAAAAGAGCAATAAACTTTGCAGCAACTCATTGAGAAACTCACATTCACTCCAGTGTTCTTACGGGGAACTCTGGCAAAAATTTCTTCCGCAAAGGAACGAGTTTCACCAGAAGAAGAAAACCCATAATCCACCAACTCTCCCACAAGTTCAGTAGGTGATTTTGTTTTTTTAGCTGCACGAAAGAAAGATAATAACACAACATGTAAGCTTTTAGAACAGTAGTATCAAAAAAAAGTTTCTTTCATAATCTCCATGATCCCAAAATCGAAAACATCAAATTACCCATTGCAATGAGATAGTTAACAACAGCTGTTTGAGAATAGCCAAGTAGCACCATCAGCTTATCTGAAACCCAGGTCTTCAAATCATTGCTCGCCATTCTCACTGCATTGGAATAACAAAAACAACATCACCAATTTCAAACTCGTTTTATCAACATACCAATCTAATTAGTGTAACTATCGAAGCACAAGAGCATCGATTACAAAAATTTATCTCGCAGCTTGAATTCTATTAGCTAGCAATCGACCGTATGCAGAGTAATCAAACATAAACTATCCTAATCATCGAACGAACGGAACAAGTTTACAAACCCTAGATTTCGGAAACTAAGGTTCAGGTGTCTCGAAGCTTACGGAGTGAGAAGAATTAGAGAGTGAGGATCTCTGGTTTCTAAGCTACTGGTAGGAGCTTGAGTAGTTGAGAGTATACAGCAGAATCTATCGAGATGATTTCACCGGTGACGGTTGGAAAGAATAGGCGGTGAGAGTCTCCAACGTCGATGGAGGTTATAAAAAATCAAGTTGTTTTTTTTTTTTGCTTATGGAGATTTCAAATAAAAAGCGTGTGGTTTTTTCACATATGAAGAAACCTTCGTCGTTCATCATATAAAAATCACGTTGTTTTGCTTATGCAGACACCAACAGTATAACGTTTGTCCGAATACTAAAATAAATAACATCACGCTATTTAACTCATATAGAAGAGAACTGCTTGTTGTTTTTTCATCGTTTTTAAAAATTAAACGGGCCTTCTTCTCCTCCTAGCGGGCCTTGTATTGTAATGAACAGACATAAGAACGACGCGTGTACACCACGGGATCTGTGAAGGAGGACAAAGACTTTTCAGAGCAAGCATTTGAGGTGATTCCTGGCTTGGTCGCGGATTTCTCGATTTGGAAACTTCTCGATCACCTCTGATCCAAAAGAGGATATGAGAGCTCTTCTTGCAGTCTCCAAGTCGATCCCACGAGCTTGGAAATAGAAGAGTTGGTCTTCTTCAAGATCGCTGATTGCAGCTCCGTGCGAGCACTTGACATCGTCTGCAATGATCTGAAGATTCGGTTTTATGTTCACCGTGGCTCGTGGTTTCAATAGGAGGCTCCGCGTTAGTTGTCCCGCGTTGGTCTGTTGTGCGAATCTGCCATATTACAACAAAGAATTTAAAACTGGTGCTTAAACCAAACCAAAAACAGAATAATCAAAATCAAACCATCGAAATGAGAGACAGAGAGAGAGAGAGAGAGATTACTTGTTAACTCGGACATTGCCATCGAAAACAGCTTGGCCAGAGGAATGAGCAACAATACACTTGTGGAGCTGTCGTGAAGTGCCTCGGGGATGGTCTAAGACAATTCTGCTATGGAGATCTAGAGTCTGCTCATTGACACACATATGAAACGTGGTTAACTCCGTGAGCGTATCCGGCCCAAGCTGCTGCACATGAAGATTGTGCCTCCCCAGTTTCCCGCCGGTACTCACTTCAACAAGCTCATATTCACTCTCTGCCTCCTATAGAGATCAATCACATGAACAATTCACTCTCCTGAACAATTAAAGTATAAAACGTTCCAATTGTCGTACAAAAACATCCAAAAACTTTCACTAAGCTATATGACCTCTAAAACCGAATAAGAAGAGAACACAAAAACAAAACTCACATGAGGCTGAAGCTAAACTAAACCTATTCTCATCCTCCTCAACATTTCAATCATAAAGATTACAACTTCTCGCCAACTTCAGCGGCAACAAAACTAAAGTAAGTTACTCTCCTCAACCTGAAACTAAACTAAACTATCTTATCTTCCTCAAGAATTTAATCATAAAGATTACAACTTCAGCAGCAACAAAACTAAACAAAGCCACTCTCCTGAAACATTCAGAAACAAGATTCCTACTTTCATACTCATCGATACCACAAGAGAATAATAACAAAACCAACCTCAAGTAAACTAAACTACTGATTCTCCTCAAGAATTCTACTGATACCAAAACTAAACTAAGCCAATTCGTTACTAGAGAAAGACAAGAAGAGAATAAGCAAAGGTTGAAACCTGTCGAACAAAAGTCCACTTGATATGAGCAGAACCCATGGACTCTTTCTGCAAATACGAATGCTTCACTTTCCCATTCTTCTGAACAACAACTTCGAAAACAGGATTCGTCCAATAAAAACCTTGTTCCTCTTTCCCCACAAACTCCTCAACTATACCAATCTCTCCTCCTTCCTCCACCATCACAAAAACCCTAGGATTCGATACCGGCAACCGTTTAGATTCCCGGTCACCGGTTTCACCACAAAAGTACCTCAGATAAATCGGATTCTCCACTTTACATCCTTCAGGAACATAAATCACAGTCAAATCCGGCGCCCCCATGCCGTTAATAGACCAGAACAAATCACCAGAATCGAAATTCCCAACGAATTCAGAAACCCGGTTCGTTAACTCATCCGGTAGACCAGCGAAGCTCCCGAAGTAAACACCATCGGGCAAATCCGATGGACCAATCGTCAAACTCGACACGAACCCATCGATAATCACGGCGTTTGGGAACTGGGTTTCACTCAGATCATCCAAAAATTCATAATTTCGTTGATGGGTCGAGGAGACGGGTTCGATTTGGGAGTATCGGATGAATGATGTATCGGTGAATCTGAAAGGTTCGTCTTTTTTCGACGGCCATGGTGTTGATAAAAGAGTCTCAGCGGAAGATTCTCGGATTCTCTGAAGAGGTGATGAAGAAGAAGTTGAGAGAGAGTCTTCGAGTGATTCAGCTAATTGAAGTACAAAAGGGTCGGAGAAGGAAGCTTGAGCTCGGATTGAAACACTTGTCGGAGTTGTTCTTCTGTTTGATTTCAATTTCGGTTTACAAGATAGATTTGGTATCAGTGATAAGCGACCGAGAACTGTGGCAGCCGCCATTAATGATGGATTCGTCCCTCTCTGTCGCTCTCTTCGCTTTTGCAGCGATCTGTTTCTTCTCTCTCCCTTTTTTTTTTTTTTTTTTTTGGGTTATTTTCCTCTTTTGTTTTTGTAATCTTGTTTATATTTAGGGATGATCGGCCCAATTGTATATATATTTCCTTAATTAAAACAAGGTTTTTTTGAAGGTTTGGTATTGCTAATAACTAGGAAATCGGCCATGCGGCGCACGGAAAAATGAAAGTGTTTGAAGAGATTAACATTAGTCATGTTTTAAAAATAAAATTTGATAATAATTTTCGTATTGAGAGTATTTCGATTATGGAATTTGTAAACTAGTTCTACGGCTATTCACTTTTCTGATTTATCAGGTTTTGTTAAAAACATTCTTTTATAATCTTAATCACTTTTAATTTGGATGTGTTCATCATTGACTCTTTTGCACGAAAGAGGAAAGTGCTAAGGTATTGTATATAGATAATTTGGGAGTGCCTAACAGTTTTTCCTAGCTTCCTCGACATTGGAGTTGTCAGCTTGGCTTTAATTTGTATTGTTATAACCACATCTTAATATCAATAAAAGTATATCCTTCGCCCGAAAAAAACTACAAACTCTATTATTTATGTTTTACCCCAACATATATAGAGACATTTATCAGCAAAAATAGAAATGTTACAAAGTCATGAGCTCATTCATCAATTTTAAATCCAGATCCATATAAAGTGTCCAATGTGAACAAAAACACAAATCATGTGTGAGAAAAAATAGAAACATAAACATATATATAATACATCTACTGCCCATTTTAAGTTACAATTGATGTTATAATATATATACTATATAGGCGTATATATACTCAATTCGAGCATATTGCCAATACAATGTCATGATAGTTGTGCATGTTGTCCAACTAATTAAACTCTTATACGTTAAAATTAAAATCCGAATTAACATTATACTTATGTACTTATTACAAATATCTTTTTTTCAGTAAACCAAAAATAAAATTTAAATACATATGTATTTCATCAATTAAGAGGAATATATATATATATATATATATATATATATATATATATATATAATATCTTCACTTAAATTTTAAGATGCTTACCAGTTATTTTTTTTTTATTTAAGAGTCAAAAGGAACATTGGTACTCTATGGTACTTTATTCAAACTTATTTCTTGGTCACCTTTATATTTCGTAGTTACAAATTTTAAAATGATGAAATTGACACTTTCGCCTAAATTTCCCTATATATTCTCCACTATTTACTTATAATTTGAAGATGCATATGCTGCAAAAGAAATTATGTAGCAACTTATTAGACACAATTAGGGTAGTAACCAAACCACAACGCATAGAAAGCAACATTACTTATTAAGTTACCCTTGACATGGATTTTATCTGCCAAATACAGAAAAGTATACAACAACGTTTCCAAAACAACACTGTTACAATTTTTAAACTATAAACCTAAAAGAACATAAACAATGTCAAAGGCAATATATTCGACTTATGCTCATCATAATCCATAACAGATAAACCATTTCGAATTATGCAAAATACTCTCCCCTCTAATCAAACATTCAAAGAATATTTCAAAAATTAAATATACACATAGGCATTTTAACTAAATTTGTTCAATTGGTATAATAACCCTTGGATGAAATATAAATTTTAATTGTTGCAGCATGTTAAGTAGAAATTGTAACATTGTTCTACTTTTAGTAAAGTCTCCCACATCGAGCATCATTATATTTACGAAGAAGAAAAATATGAATGTTTTTACAACAATTTATTTTTAAAAAGAAAGACCTCATGAATATTATGGGTGTAGTCAGAAAGGCATGTATTGTAACAGTGTTGTTTTATAACACCCATAATATTTATGGGTGTACTTTCATATGAATATTTATGGGGATATTATGGCTAATCATAATATCCTTTTATAGTTACAACACAAACATATAAGATGGCTAAACATCTGTTAATTATTTCATATATTTTATTTTATTTTTGTAATAACTGGCCAATATATTTTAATTATTTTATTATACCTTAGATTTGATCCTGTAGAGCTGTTCTATACCATATAAGAATACAATATGATAATAAAGAAATCGAAATCATGACTCAAGCGGTGCAACGTTAGTGACAAACTGTAGTATATGGAGGTGGATAGTTTTGGTGATGCGGGTGCGTGTTGACTTCCCAAACGTTACCACCGCCAAATTAAAATCTTTCCAATATGTCTTTCTTCCAACAAAAAACTTAACACTCTTTATGTCTGGAAACAGAGAAATCTCTTTCCTTCATCAAACAGATTCATGACCCCTTGTACGAAGAAGTTTTTGTTTTGAAAGCGAAGAATCATTGTTTAATAACTTAAGAAAGATTTAAAAAAAAAAAAGTCATTGATTAGAATAAAAACTTTTCGAAGCTAAGCTGCTATATCATATCAAACGGATTGATAACAACAACAGGTCTACCGTCTATGACATGAGCGATTAAATGTCGATAATATTACATACGAAAATGATGAAAATCAGAAACACTGATGATCTAACTAAAAAAAACTCGGTCCGTATCAAATCCAAACAAAAACGAGGTTGTAATCAGCAAATGAACTAATTCATCAAAGTCAATCTAAACAGAACATTACAATTATAGTTAATAATATCAGTTCCACAGAAAATCAACATATGGCTTTATATATTAACATGCCTTTACGACAATTAGTGGACTAAGCGACTAACTCAGAGTCTCAGAGGGTATGATGAATTGATCCCCATTCAAGGACTAACCAATATAGTTCTCCATCTGTCGGAATGAAAGTAACTCCCATCTGCAGATTTCCAATATAATTTTAAGAATTACATTTATTTCAGAACGTACAAGTCAAAGGATTACTGGTGAGTTTAATTGTTACATTGGAAAATAATTAAGAGAGACAGAAGAGGTAAGAGTTACATAAAAGAGAACAACGTACGTTCCTCTCGCCATCGCCACTGTAGCAAATTTTAGAAATATACGTTAAGAAAACGTATGTAAGTGTTTGCTTCTCGATAAGTGTTTGGGATCGCCAGAATTTTCTTCTGGGGTTGGGATGCTGATAAGTGTTTGGGATCGCTAGAATTTTCTTAACGTATATTTCTAAAATTTGCTACAGTGGCGTTGGGATGCTGATAAGTGTTTGGTTTCTTCTGGCGATCGAAATGAGTAGCGATGGTAAGATTCTGTACTGGCGGCGAAATTAGGCAACGTTGCACACACTCACTGGAAAATGTGAAAATTAATTAGATCACCTTTGTACCGTTTTGATTTTTAGTTTCAGTCGTTCAAATATTTTCAACATGCGAAACCGTAGAATGAACAACAGAGGAAGACAAAAATTAAAAGAGTTAATTGATATATAAATTCTGAAAAGAGGCAACTCAGCAGGGTTGTGTCTTTTAGATTATAGAGAAGCACTGTTTCGGGAAAGACCGTTCGTTTTGTTTTAACAAAAGAGGCTACTTTTACTTTCATAAAACAATCTCGACTGTTCGTTTTGAAAGAGGCGAAGAAGATGACGTTATTGATATTTTTTACTTTTTAGAGGGTACTGTCCTGCAATAAACTTTGTATGCTTGAATGTTATACTCTTTCCCAACTTAATTGAAAAAAAAAAAAATTGTGACTGAACAAAAAAAAAGAAAGCCACGTAAACTCATATTTTGTCCCACTGTATCTAACAGTAATTATAAGCTAACCGGAAAAAATTAATAGGTTCGGTGAAGTAATACTAACAGGTCATTCGTAAGCTTTAATAATTTAACCGAAAAAAAAAATTAACAGGTTCGGTGAAGAAAAACTAACAGGTCATTCGTAAGCTTTTGTCACTCGGTGAATTCAAAAATCTTTCTATATTCTTAACAAACACAACAAAAATATATAATTACTTTGAATTAGAGATTGATGTTTGTTAGTTCAAAAACATTTCAATAAAACAATTTTTTAGTTTTATTTAATAACTTGTAAGTTTTGAAAATACTCAGAAAACAATTTTTTGAAACTTGTTTATGTTATCGAGAAAAGTTTATATATAATAAACAAAGAAGTGTAAGACATAGATGTGTGAAATAAAAAGGTGTAAAAATGAATAGATGTGATGTTTGAAACCAAGAGGTACAACAAAGAGATGCAAAGACTAAGAGGTGTGATTTAAAAGGTGTAAAAATGAATGGATGTGATTTTTGAAACCAAGATGTACAACAAAGAGATGCAAAGGCTAAGAGGTGTGATTTGTGATTTTTAAAACCAAGAGGTACAACAAAGAGATGCAAAGACTAAGAGGTGTGATTTTTAAAAGATAGGGGTGCGACGAAAAGACAAGATTAATAATTTTAAACCGTTGGATTAAAACCGGAACTAATCTCATCCGTTGGATTAAAAGTTGACACAAAAAAGTGGGTTTGCTATTATATATAGATATGAAGCACATGTTCTTTATTTTCAGAAGTCTACAAAAATATCAAACCTGAACAAAAAGTAAAAGTAATGGTTAGGTTTTAGCGGTTTCGACCGATGTCTAACTCTCAACTTCTTCTCTTGGGGTTGAACTGGTGTCGTTGTTTACAGCATTAGTCTGCCGTGCAATCGGGGTTTATTTCCTGAGGAGTTAATTAACTGGAATTTGCAAGTTATATATATCTTCGGTTGGTTTTCCTGGCTTTTGTAAATCTATATCACACTGCAGTTTTAATAATACTTTAGTGACAAAACTTTTGTTATTTTTTGCCAAATTAATATTTTAAGAATAACTTTATAAATGTTGATGTATATTCTTGGAAACCCTCCATTTCTCTTTTTTATATAAAACTAGATAAGGATCCGCCCGATGTGCGGGTTTAAAGTTATAAACTTTATTTTTATTATAATACACTGATTTATATCCATTTACAAATCTTTTATGTATGTTACTATTAAAAAATTATTTTTTTACATCTATATATACTCTATGTTACAAATATATTCACCCACCTAGAAAATGTCTGTATGAACACATCAAGCCAACTATTTTACTTTGACTTCTGCATATTTTATAATTACTAAAAAAATTTTCGAATTAAAGTTATATTACATAATATATAAATCAATGATGTATCATCATAATAATGTATGGCCACCATGGAGAAAACCTCGGCTCCGCCCTCGTCTCTTATGGAGAGAACCTTGCGTCCAACCTCCTCCACCATGGAGAGAATCTTGGCTCCGCCTTCTTCACTTGGGGAGATAACCTTGCGTCAAACCTCTTCCACCTTCCTCCCTTGGGGAGATAATCTTGTGTCTAACCTTCTACACATAGAGAAAACCTCGGCTCTGCCCTCCTCCTGTGTGGAGAGAACATGCTCACGTCTTTTTGCTATCTCAAAATGGCTTGCTCCGACAACCAATGAAAGTAAAACCTTTTTTCTAGCGTCACAAAATTTTTTTGATAGTAACTAATGTTAAATTTCCCAATGTATTCGTGGAAGTGTCTTTGACATGTAGCCTATGTCTCTGTAACGCCTCAACCGTCACCTTGCTTAGTGAGCCTATGTCCACTCTCAGTACATGGGCTCACCTTCCTAAGTGGGCCTTACATCTATTTCCGGCTCGTGGACCCACCCATATTCGATGACCGGTTTGTTATGTCTGGGAGGATTTAAAAACTTGTTTACCGATCCTACAAATCAACAAATGATCTTTTCCTATGTTTTATCCTCACTCGCACAGTTCCGACAATCACTTCCAGGAAGGTCACCCATCATGAAATTCTCTCAGAACCCTTGACTATAAAAATAAGTGCATTTTGGTGACATATGTAGCCAAAATCAATTCTTTTAAACATTTCCGCAAACCAGGGCGTCATAGTCTTTGAGCTTCTATGGATCTATCAACAACGATTTATATTTTCCAATCTATCTATCTATGTTTGTTGTAAGCTTGTGTTTGATTAGCCTATTTTATCTGTCCATTAGGTTGATGAACTTCTACTCGTTATCTCCCTTTGGGATTGAATGAATAATAGTAACAATTATGTTAGCAAACTAAAGAGGGTTTATGACCAACCAATCAAGATTGAGAATTTGGAAAAAAATTAATTTGACATAATTAAAGAAACAATAGAAAATTATAATCACGGTAATATATGAATCCCAAATAATTCAAAGAGGAAAAAAAATTAAATAATATAATCTAAAAATACTACAATAAAATTTAAAATACAGTATTAAGAAAAGTAGACGCATTTATTAAATTTTTTTTGGGTCCACATATTAATCTTACATATTTCCCAACTGAAAAAGGAGAAAATATGAGAAAATTTTGGTTTAAAAAAATAAGAAAAATTTACCTTCTCATTAAAAAAATTCCCAATTAAACAAAGTTGAAAGCAGTGTTTTTGAATAACTTAAAATTAAAAATAATTAAATAATATTATAATTTCAAATTTTATGAAGTATATATATATAATATTCTTATAATTATTTAAAATAACTTTATATTTTTTTTTATAATTTGTTGTAATCAAATTCCTCCTATAAAATATTAACTTTTACACATATCAAAATCTGAGATTGATAATTTGACACATGTCAAAATCTTATTAATAGCTAACTTTAATATTCTTATAATTATTTAAAAAACTTTGTATTTTTTTTTTTATAAATTCTGTAGTTTTTGATAATTATCTTTTTACATTATTAATATTTTTAAACAATATATTTTATTTTTGTTGTAATCAAATTCCTTCTATTAAATATGAACTTTTACACATGTCAAAATCTGAGATTGATAACTTAACACATGTCAAAATTTTATTAATGGCTAACTTTCAAAACCCAACTTTATATAATAAGATAATTTCAGTTTTTTAAATAAAATTTTATGCTTGCATCAAAATATTGGGTTTGTTGTGAACTATGACTACAAAACACTTTTAAATTTTATGTTTTGTAACACTTTATAAATAGAACAAGAACTAACAAAGAGAGAGAGAGAGGGAGAGAGGAGAAGCCACGAGAAAGGGAGAGAGATTGGGAAGCTTATTTGATCAAAGAAAAAACATATGCATTACTCTCTTACAACTCTGTATATATAGTGTATTACAAAACACATGAGTCACACCTCCATTAGTTTTGGTAATGACAAGTGTTAGCACTACAAAGATAATGAAA
Source organism: Camelina sativa (assembly GCF_030686135.1). Lineage (NCBI taxonomy): Eukaryota > Viridiplantae > Streptophyta > Magnoliopsida > Brassicales > Brassicaceae > Camelina > Camelina sativa. The sequence goes on from NC_141896.1 coordinate 23,522,188, forward strand.
CATTACATGGACAAGTGTAATGACATGTGTCTTGTGATGGAATAATCACACATGTGTTTTACAATACTCCCCCTTGATTATCCATCACCATTGACGAGTTACGTACTACCTCATTAAAAACCTTGTCACGGAAAAATCCATTGGGATAAAAACCATGACAAGGGGAAAAGAGTATAGTAACGTAATCTCGTAGATGACGCATTCCAATACTGTGAATATGCTTTCTGAATGTGGTAGTCGGAAGCGCCTTTGTGAATAGATCTGTTGCATTGTCACTTGAGCGGATATGTTGAATATCAACTTCCTTCTTTTGCTCGAGTTCTTGTGTAGGAGAAAAATCTTGGAGGTATATGCTTTATTCTGTCGCTCTTGATGTAACCTTCTTTGATTTGGGCGACACAAGCAGCATTGTCTTCAAATAATGTTGTTGGCTCTTTCTTGGTGACTATTCCACTTGATTCTTATATGTGGTTAGTCATTGATCTGAGTCATACACATTCCCTCGATGCTTCATGAAGAGCAATTATTTCTGCATGATTTGAGGAAGTGGTGACCAAAGTCTGTTTCTGTGAGCGCCATGAAATTGCAGTTCCTCCAATTGTGAAAACATATCCATTTTGGAATCGGGATTTATGTGGATCTGATAAATATCCTGCATCTGTAAAACCAACTAGACCAACCGAAGAGTTTCTAGGATAGAATAATCCCAAGACAATCGTACCTTGAAGATAACGGAGAATATGTTTTATCCCATTCCAATGCCTGCGGGTAGGGGATGAGTTGTATCTTGCAAGTATATTCGTATCGAATGCAATATCTGGTCTAGTGCAATTTGCAAGATACATGAGTCCACCAATAGCACTCATATAAGGTACTTCGGGACCATTGGAGTAATCAAAGGAGTCGCTTTGTCCATATTAAAGCGCTTTAAAATCTTTTTCGGATAGTTTGATTGATGCACAAATATTCCATCTTGGAAATGTTATATTTGGAGTCCAAGACAAAATTTAGTCTTTCCAAGATACTTTCATTTCAAACTCTTCTTTCATATGAATTCTTGCATCATCAATCTCCTTTTGAGTTCCAATTATATTCAGATCATTAACATATACAGCAATGATCACAAATCCCGATGGAGATTTCTTTATAAAGACGCATGGGCATATTTCATTATTAACATACCCTTTCTTTAATAGGTATTCGCTTAAGCGATTTTACCACATGCGCCCGGATTGTTTTAATCCGTAAAGTGATCGCTGTAATTTGATCGCACAAATTTCATCAGACTTAGAGTCTAATGCCTCAGGAATCTTAAATCCTTTTGGGATTTTCATGTATATATCATTATCCAATGATCCATATAAATATGCTGTCACTACATCCATAAGGTACATTTCTAAATTCTTAGAAGCCGTTAGACTCATTAAGTACATGAATGTAATTGCATCCATGACTAGAGAATATGTTTCTTTATAATCAACTCCATGTCTTTGAGAAAAACCTTGTGCAACAAGTCGGGCTTTATATCTTGTGATTTCATCTTTCTCATTTCTTTTTCGCACAAATACCCACTTGCAACCAACAGGTTTTACATCTTTAGATGCAGTGACAAGAGGTTCAAAGACATTTCTTTTATTGAGGGAGAGCAACTCAAGTTGCATAGCCTTTTTCTATTTCTCCCAATCAGGCCTATGTTGGCATTCTGATACGGACCTTGGATCTGGATCATCTTTTTCATGATCGATCTCTTTAGATACAAAAAAAGAGAATATTCCATTATTATCATCGATTTCATCTCTATACCATAACATTCCATTTTGAGCATAGTTAATAGAAACCTCATATTTTTATGTATCATCCTGAGGACTTTTCTCTTTATTTGGTTCTTCCTGAACCTTTTCATCTCCCATTTTCTTTTTCTTTTGGGGATTTTTATCTTCAGAGCCCATTGGCCTACCCCTTTTCAATTGAACCTTAGGTTCATTAGCTTTGCTTCCATCAAGTTCCTCTCTAGGAATTTCAACTCTTGATGGTGCATTTGCAGCGGGGATATATGAATTTGTCACTCTTTTTGTATATATGAACGCATCTGGTAATTGATTTGCCAAACTTTGTAAATGTACAATTTTCTGAACTTCCAGTTCACGTTGATTTGTAGGGGGATCAAGATATATCAAAGATGGTGTATACCATGTAAGATCTTTTGGTACTTGTTTAATTCCTCCCCCTAATGCTGGTAATTCATCTTCATTAAATTGGCAATCGGCAAAACGTACCGTAAACATATCACCAGTTTGCGGTTCAAGATATCGAATTATACTCGGTGATGCATAACCGACATATATGCCCAATCTCCTTTGTGGCCCCATTTTTGTTCTTTACGGTGGGGCTATAGGAACATAAACCGCACATCTAAAAATACGGAGATAGGATATGTTTGGCTCTTGGCCAGATGCTAATTGTAAAGGAGAATATTTATTATATGCGCTTGGTCGTATTTGGACCAATGTGCAATATAGCATGACCCCATATAGAAATTGGGAGCTTTGTTCTCAATATTAACGGTCTAGCAATGAGTTGTAGCCGTTTAATCAAAGATTCAGCCATGCCATTTTGTGTATGAACATGAGGAACCAGATACTCAACATCGATTCCTATTGACATACAATAGTCATTGAAAGCTTGTGAATTGAATTCACCAGCGTTATCAAGTCTGATTTTCTTTATGGCATAATCAGGGAATTGAGCTTTCAAACTGATTATTTGGGCAATGAATTTTGCAAAGGCCGTGTTTCTTGTTGTCAATAGACACACATTTGATCATCTACTAGATTCGTCAATCATTACCATAAAATAACGAAACGGCCCGCATGAAGGGTGGATAGGTCCACATATATCACCATGTATTCTCTCTAAGAACAATGGTGATTCATTCTCAATTTTGGCTGGCGCTGGCCGAATTATGAGTTTTCCTTGAGAACATGCATCACATGAAAACTCATCAGATCTAAAAACCTTTTCGTTCTTCAATGGATAACAATTGGAATTTTGCACAATTTTTTGCATCATGACTGAACCAGGATGTCCAAGTCTTTCATGTCATATCTTAAATGTACTAGTAGACTTAGAGTTTACTGTAACATAAGATGCAAAATTATTTATTTTTGTGCAGTAAAATCAAGAGGATAACATTGGCAATTCTTCCAATATATGTTTCTCCTTAGATGTTATGCAAAGATATTCAAAGTCATTCTTATTCAGAGTCTCTATATGATATCCATTTCTTCGGATATCTCTGAAACTAATCAAGTTTCTATGAGACTTAGGGCAATATAATGCATCAATTTCAAATTTTGTTCCCCTTGGCATTGAAAAACTGGCTTTTCCAGAGCCTATAATAATCTTTGCATTACCACATATAGTGCTCACGCTTCTAGCGGAGTCTTTTATTTTGAGAGAGGAGAAATATTTTTTCTCTTTAAGTATTGAGTGCGTTGTAGCACTGTCTGCTAGACACATATCTCCATCCTCAATCTCAAATTTTGACATTTTCTGAGATAAAATATTTATAAAATAAACATTAATAAAATAACAGAAAGTCTTACAAAAAAACTTATTATATATTACAATAAAAATATTATCCAAAAAGACATTTTATAAACATAAAGTACATATCAAACTATGACAAATCATATCATGGCATATCGTCCTTATTCGCATGATTTTCCGTTTTCATTATCAACGAGAAAATCTGCTATATCAAGATGGGGTTCATCGTTTAGGCCATGGAAAGAAGGTCTAGTTTTATCATAGATGAGGTTGTTCTCAACATCCCTTTCTTTTGCCTGTTGAGATGCCATATACAGATCGGCCAAATGTTTTGGAATACGACAGGTTTGATACCAATGTCCTTTCATGCCGCATCTGTAACAAGTACTTTCACCTTGTTTCTTTACAACGCGACCAACATTATTGATATGGAGATTTTTGTTGGTTTTTCTTGCGTTGAAATCATTAGGAGAGAGACCTCTTCCTTTTCCTCGTCCGCGACCTTCTCCACGACCTCCTCCACGACCATGACCACGGCCTTCTCCACGACCTCCTCCACGACCATGACCACGGCCTCGACCGCGTCTGCGTCCATGTCCTCATCCTTACCAATTATTATAGCTGGATGTAGCAACATTCACTTCTGAAAGTGGAGCTGATCCAGTTGGATGGGTTAGATGATTTATCATCACGAGCTCATTATTTTGTTCAGCAACATGCAAAACTTGCATCAATTCAGAATATCGAGCATACCCTTTTTCTCAATGTTGTTGCTGCAGGAGTACATTTGAAGGATGGAAAGTTTGGAATGTTTTCTCGATCATATCATAATCAGAAACTTCTTCTCTGCAGAGAGCCATCCTTGAAGTGATTCCGAACAAAGCGGAATTGTACTCACTTACACTTTTGTAATCCTGAAACCTCAGGTTTAGCCATTCATGTTTGGCTTTTGGTAAGATCACATACTTTTGGTGATCAAACCTATCATTGAGCGCGATCCAGAGATCTGCAGGATTTTCTCTCGTGATGTATTCATTTTTCAAACCATCATGGAGATGTTGACGCAAAAACATCATGGTTCTTGCTTTTTCCTCTTTTAACCCCGTTTCTGACGGATCAAGGGTTTTGAAAAGCCCATTCCCTTTTAGATAGAATTTTACATCTAATACCCATGTTATATAGTTTTTCCCAGAGACATCAAGGGCGGTGAATTCAAGCTTTGCCAAGTTTGACATGATTACTATATAAGTAATAAAACAATTTGTTAAATTTAAAAATTTATGAAATAATTTTGTAAAATCTTGTTTTAGCAATAAATATAAACTATAAAACAAAATTATAAACTATATAATATATTCATAAATTGAAACAATCAATTTAGGAGGCATAGCCTTCAATATGATTTAAAATATATAGATCTGAACATATGATGAAGGAGGCAGAGCCTACCATTAGATCAAGAATGTAGATCTAAATGATCAAGGAGGCAGAGCCTACCATTAGATCAAGAAATATGTATAGTCTTTTACTTTATAAACTAGATTAAGACCCGTGCTAGAGCACGGATTGAAATTCATTTTATTTATATTGTAATTGTTTTGTAAAATATAATTTATGTGATTAATTTTAAAAGTTTTTTTGGATAAAATATTATGTAATAAAAGCATATGCTAAATATGATAACTTGAAAAAGACATTTATTTTGTAAGTTTTATATTGTTAATAATTCTAGATAAGTACTCGTGCTATAACACTGGTTAAATTTTATTTAATACAAAATTTTGTCTATTTCTATTTAAAAATAAAATTTTAATATGTTGTATTAGTTTATGTACTTGAAGTTATTTCAATAATCTTATTCTACCTCATGACTTGAATGTCATTATAAGACATAATTTTGTGAATTTGGTTTTTAAAAAGCGAGTTATTATATTATGAGTAATTTAATATATTGTTATACTTTCTATTTTAATATACTTGGTTTTTAAAAATTCTTTCATATTATAGTGACATATTATTGACATTACTATAACAAACCAATTTAGAGTGTTTATAGTTTCTAACTTTAATATCAAGTTTCAATATTTTTAAAATATTTCAAAATAAATTATTTAAAGTTTATTATATTATATAAAATTATAAAATTCAAAAAAGTATGAAATTGAATGTAAATATTCAAATTTTGACCCGTTACTCAGTTAAATTTTAATTCAATAGATATTATTTTTAAAGAATAATATTAATAAAAATTGAATATTTTATAGATTGAATCATTTATATTTGTTTTTAAAAATTCAAAGTATGGTTTATCCGGAAATAAAACTATTTTTAATTATAATAAATAATATGATAATTTATTTGTTTCACAAAATATACTCATATATAAAAATGAGAGGTGAAATTAATATGTTAAGTTAGATATCAAAGTATGTTAATATAGACAAGAATTAACGAATTCTAACCTTGTTCCTTAAATTAACAAGGAAAGTTCTTGACTTTACAATACACTTTCAGACAAGTAAGTAATCTTCAAAAACCCCTTTCGGTCTGTAATATTTTTGAATGCGAAAAAATAGATGTCAGTATTACTATTTAAAAATCTGTAACACTACTTTATGCAAGTTTTGTTAATACTTTTAATCAACCTTTAAACCTTTTGTATTCTTCTGCTATTCCTATAATCTCTACCAAACGGTTCAAACTTACATTTTTTCCCTTTTTCCTCTACAATTCAGCATCATCAACTTACATCTTTTATTGTTGATTTGGCCGTCCTGCTTTACTCGGTTTCTGATATCATAGCCTTTATTTTATTACTGTTCCTTGAGCTTTAAGAAACACAACAATAGGACTTAGGGTTTCATTCTGTGAAATCTATCAATAATACGAATATACAAGATGGTGGGATCATCTTTACCACCACCTAGTTTCAGATTTCATCCAACAGATGAAGAGCTTGTGGTGGGTTATATAACTTGCACAGAAGAAACGAAGGGCTTGAGATCGAGCTCGAAATAATTTCATTTATGGATTTATACAAGTTTGATCCTTGGGAGCTTCCAGGTTTGTTGCTTCTTGAAAATTTTTGACAGAAAAAAAATCCATTTTTTCCAATCTATAATATAAATGATCATCAATATTTTGTTTTCTTACAGAGAAATCGTTCTTGCCAAATCGAGATATGGAATGGTTTTTCTTCTGTCATCGCGACAGAAAACACCAGAACAAATGTCGAATAAACAGAGCAACTAAATCGGAATACTTGTTTTCATAGTTTACCAATTGATAGTTTTCTTTTGGTATTCTTCCGCTTTATAGGGATACTTTGCGTTGTGTCGTGTGGTAGGTAAGACGAAATGAGCATACGGTTAAGAAATGTGAAACCAACTCACCGGAGGTTTCAGATGACCCATTAAGAAAACAATGTTGAGAGTTCTTGTCAAGCAAGTGACCTAGAAAAGAGTTCTTGTGATGCAAGTTACACACGCTGGTCTTCTACTAATTGCATATCCGTGAATTATCTTTTCAGGTTTAGCTAATTAAATCCAAACTCTGAGAACGTTCCATTCACTAATCAATGTCACCGTGTCTCAAACAATTCATTATTACTTTCTTGCAGGAAAATTCACAAATCTCAAATAGAAAAAGATTCCGGTTTCCAAATATTTGCATCGCCCGAATTCGAATATCCACCAGAGTTCTTCGCAGCTGATTTGAATTTCGATTGGGAATTGGAAAATCCGTTCATGTTCGATTGTCATTCAGAAGCTCATATGAACAATGAAGTCATGAACGATCACATTCTTCGGTAAAGAAAAAACATTATACAGTTCACTGACTAGACTGAATCTCAAAACCAAACACTCCCATGGATCAAGATTTAACTATAATCTTGTTTATAGAATATATATATATATATATATATATATATATATATATGTTTTTGTGTGTATACACAGATAAAGTATATAGTTGCATATTATAAAATTTAGAACTACAAGATTCTCTTCACCTTCAACTAGTAGTTATAAACACACTTTTCATAGACTTTTAGGTCTAATAAGTATGTATAATCAATGTTGTACAATTACATAAATGGAAATGAATTATAATTGGATACGTTTATTGGAATTTGTTGCGATTGGTTTTGTAATTAATACAAAGAAGCAATATAGGGGTTACAAAAGACCAATACATCATCAAGACTAACCTTATTTTCATCTCCAAAGATAGATTCTTTCCCATCTTTCCTCTTAGCATATGACAAACCCAATCTTGATTTAGCCATCCTCAAATCGCCAACGCCTGAGTTCGTATCCGGACCCGCAAATCCGCCCATCACGGGAGCTAAAGGCGGTCCTATAAGAAGCCCATCAGCTCCGAATTGAGGCCCTCCGCGTGCATAATCAAATAGAGCTGCTCCACTTCCTCCAATCTTTGGAAGGACGATTGGGTCATCACAATCGTCGAGCCAATAGAAGAGGAAAGCATCAAATGTATCGTAATAATCGTCAGTACTTTTATAACCTTCTGGGCTAAATCCACCAAACTTGAAAGACTTGTCTTTAGCGTAAGCTATGATAACACATGGACCTTTGAAATCACAACGTTCATGGAACTTTGTTGCACTAAACCCATCAATGCTTGCCTTGTAGCAACATTTTAATTCTCTTCCTAGTAAAAAAAAAAAAAAAGATTATTACAAAGCTTGAAGAGCTTTAGATAAGACATACTTCTTCACATGGATTCAGAGTTTTAGATAAGATTATTACACCAAATGAATTGTTTGCACACATAAAACTCAAACTAACAAAAGTTAGATCTCAAAAAGGACTGAAGGAATATGGATTTTGTGTTTCGAGAGTTTACCCTTTAAGAAGGTTTTGTTTACCAACGAAAGAGAGAAAGGAATCTGGACGTCGTCGTGGTAGGCTGGTTGTTGCGGCAGCCGGATATTGTCTGTTTTCTTGTCGGAGTTCCAACCGAATAGACCGTTGTAAGGACTTATTCTCTTCGTGGTCTTGAAGGTTACGGTATGAATTGTGTTTGAGATGGCACACGAAGCCATTTTTTCTTGCAAATAACGGCCACACAACAAAACCCACAACAAGAAAACTAGGCACAGCATTTAAGTAATTGTGGTTTTTAAGAACTTGTGGTTGTCAGTGCTTTTGCTTACAAGTGTCCAAATCCACTTTAACCGAACAAAAACCAAAACCGTATTGTAATATACCGATTTAGAAACCGAACCGTAGATACTTGTTTTTCTCCAAAATCGAATTGAAGATCATCCTTAATAAGATTGGCTCTAAAAGTTCTGATCACGATTGTAAGGTTATATTTTACATCGTGCAGGATCTTTTGTCGGAAAAAAAAAAACAAATTTGGTGAGTATAAATATCTCTCAAAGAAGAAGCTAAGCTTTTATTTTTTTTACTTACAAAAGTAAAAAACTGAAGTTGTGATGAACTCTTTGGAACCAGAAGCTAATTTCAGCTTTTATGAGGTAGCTCCAAAGATACGGATTCGCTGTTGAATCAAACTTCGACAACAAGGACAAGTGACTTTCCTTCCGCCATTGTTGTTGCTCGCAAAGAAGCTATCACTGCAACTACCACACACAACTTGATGCGCACAAGGAAGGAACACCACAGAGACTTCATCTTTCATACAGATGATGCATTCTCGATCATAGTTTGCTTCATTCTCATTAGTCCCTTCAAGTTTATCGAGTTCTTCAAGCAGCTTAGCAATGTTTTCTCCTTGGGATTTTTCGGCTTTCCAAACGTTGTTGGATAAGTGGCTTGAGTCGGTATCTGAAGAGGCTCTGAGTCTAGAGAGTTCTTGCTCTAGTCTTTGGTGATCATCTTTGTGTCTTTGGAAGTCTAGTTCGATTTTTAACCGTAGCGTCTCGAGCTTTCTCTTGTTGTGACCCTCAGCTGCTTCTTTCGAGCGTTGTTCTTCCTCCATTTGAGCCAGAGCTTCCTCCTTTGCTTTCTGCTCTTGTCTCCATCTCGCCTGTGATTAACATATGAACGAAAATATATCAAGAAGTCGACAGACTAACCTTTCTATGATTAATATTTCATGTATCAGCTACAGTCCAAGTAAGCAAGCAAGCAAATCTAAAGCAAGTTTTCGAACAAAATATGCAGCAACATAGGTAATGTCCCCGCAATTAGGTAATAATACCCACCCAGGAAGAGAAAGAATATATTGACCACCATTTAGAGAAAAAAAGCTATCCCGTGAAACTTATCACTAGTTATAACAAATCATCTGGCTGAGTACTACAACTCAAAACTGATTTTGTAAGATTATACTCATATCAAATCTAGGTTCCATACACCCTCGTGAAAATGCATACTACAATCTAAGACAGGACCAGCTTGGCAACTAGATGTATGCCTCAAATGAGACATGTGTAAAACATTTTTGGCTTCCTAAGTAAAATATGTACTTCACAGAATTCTAGAGTCAAAAGTTGTGGAGGATCTAGACTATAGAGAACTTTCAGAGTGTAAATAAAGATAATACATGAACCAACGTACCTCGATGTCCTTTTCATCCTGTGTAGTCTGAGCTAAAGTCCTATAAAGAGCATTGATTTTGTCTTTCTCAGCGGTAATCTCATCCTGCAACTTGAGTTTCTGCTTCTCCCATGCCACAAGCTTCTTCAAGCATTTTTTCTCCTTCTTTGTTTCTTCCATGCACGCTTTAAGCGATTCGGAAGCACTTAATTTGGAACCCTCCCTCTCTGCTCGGATTTCTGCATTTTGATTCTCAAGCTTTCTTACTATCTTATTTGCGCTGTCCATTTGAGTAGTAGCTTTTTTAACTTCACTTTCCTTGTCGTCTAATCTTTTAAGGGTTGATTCTTCAACAGCTTTTTTCCCCTTTTTCAGCAGCAGTTGGATTGCTTCTCTTTCACTATTCAGTGACTTAAGGTCGGCCAATTCTTCGCTAACCTTTTGGGCAGCTTGCATTGCCTTCTGGTGAGCCCATTCCTTCCTCTCCTTTAACTTCTTCTCGAGATCCTTGACTTGATGAAGCAGATTGACTATCACACAATCCTTACCATCCTCACCCACCGATTCAAGATTATCATCATCAAGGTTCAGATCACGAAATTTCTCCAACACCGAACTAACACTTTCTTCACTCCCTGACTTGCGTGGCTGCTCACAAGTTTCCACACGTGCAGGATCGCCACTAGTTCCAGACTGAATCTGCTTCTGCTTCATACTAGCACGAAACCCAGCAGCAAAAGCTGCAACATTCCGCTTCAACAAGGACTTCATGGAAGGGGAAAGATTAAACCTTTTGGGACAATCAATCTCTCTCTGCAGTTTTAACTCAGCAGCAGCACCGCTTGTAGAAAACCCGTTACCAGAAAACTCAGGCCCTCCCCCGTTCCCAAAATCCCAACCCCCATGGAAACGACACAATGCTGGCGCCATGAAACCAGCGATATCTAAACTAGTACTACCAACAACATCTTCTTTATTGCTATCATCATCCTTAGTACTACTAGTACAACAACAACGAGCTCTATTCCCTGGAGTAGGGATATCCATAGTAGTCGCCCTACCAACATGGAGCTCACTCATTAACAAACACCACATTGCATCACCTTTACTCAAATTAGGCTTAACTTGTTGCAGCAAGTAAATCATACCAGCAAGCGAATACTCCTCCAAATCTCTCAAATCAGTAAAATCAGTCTCTGATCGATCCTCAACTTCACCATCACAACTAGTGCTGCTATTCAGATAAGACAATGAATTATTCACAATGTTGGTCAAAACATCCAACTCACCATAGCAGTGACCATTACTCAAAACCGCTTTAACCGCGACACCTTCCTCGTAACCCAAGTCAAGAAGCTTGGAAACAGCTTGGTTATAGAAAAACTCCAAATGTTTAAGCAATATCTCTTCCAAATGCTCCTCAGTACAATAACCCCACATGTTCTCCTCCTCCTCCTCGCTAGGGCTCGACGACGAATTAACAACAACAGAGCCAGAATCAGTAAGACCTGGATGATAAACAAGGTTTTTGAGACTTGACTCCACGATTGATTTCGACAGAGCAATCCTCTCGATCAAACATAGAGGCGGGTCGGATCTTAAGGCAACGGGTCGGATCCTACGGCTCGGTTTCACATGCTTCTCCCTCACAGTACAACCCATTTCTATATACCAATACAGAAAGGGATGAAAACAAAAATTGAAACTTTACCCCAAACAAAAATTTCAAAAAAAAATGATAAAGAAGAAATGGGCATCGAAGAAAAATGATAAATAAATGATTCGAGCAAAGAGATGGGACGAATAACTCACTGATCGGTGATGGCTGAATTTTTTGTTCTCGGCTGAGAATATGAGTTTCGGCGAAAAGGTTATGCGAGCGACTGAGAGAGAGAGAGAGAGAGAGAGAGAGAGAGATAAACTTTGGTTTCGGTTTCTTCCATTTCTGGCGGCGCCAGAGAATATATTTATGGGCTTTGGGCCCATTTACATGATACGGACTTTTTTTTGGTCTTTTTGATAAGATAGTCGCATGGGTGGAGAGAGATCCGGTCAATTTGTTTGGTTTCGGTTATTAAGAAAGTGAAAACAAGTAGTAAATGTTTTTGCAATTTTGGTTTGGTTTAGTTTGATTTTGGTTTTGATTTGGTTCGTCATTTTGTTAGAAAAAACTTATATAATATACAAATATAATGACTTTGCTAATATATATTAGGCATGTTATATTGTATTAATAATTTTAAAATGTATACATTATATATGGTCATTATTTTGTTTAGTACCGTTACAAAAAAAAAAAAAAATCGGTTTCAAACACGGCCGATTAGAACAAATTCATATGATCATAAAACCAACTGGTTAGAAAGCAAATCTCCTTTTGGTTTGGATTCAAAGATTCATTGAGGTTAGGTTCAGTTTTTAGTCTTCTATTATTATTACATGTCTTGTACGTGTCCCTTTGATGCTTATCTATAAAAACCCCTAATTTATAGAATGGAATAGATGTTTTGAAAATTAGGTTTGACAAGAAATGGGATCGTATATATATGACAGCTTCATGGTGTTGGGATTTCTTGATTATAATAACTTCCTACTAATTCAAGTTTTCGTCAAAATTTCGTAGGTTAAAAGTAAAATATATTTTCTACGAATTTTTTTTAGTAAATCATTTTGTTTTTTTTTTTTTCGTAATTTGATGATGTTGTTCGTTTGGATGATTTATTTTTATAGATTTTGTTCGTTTTCGTTAAATTAGCATATGTTTTATTTTGTAGGTAGGAGTTCGGAATTGGTATATATAGTGGGTTTCTTCCCTTTTGTGATTATTCTATATGATTGTGTTACATTTTATAGAATTTACCACATTCTCATCTTTATATAAAAAGACGAATGAAAACAAAAAAGGCTTTTGTATGCATCTTCTTAAGCTGAGCCATCACAGTTTGGAGTAAGACGTGGACAACTCCATAGCCGCACTTTGATGGCTATCCAAGCGTCTCTTAGAGACGTCAATGTCCAAAATGTTCTAATCTAACTCTTTCCTTTGTCCTTTTATTCTTTCTCTCCTCCCATTCCTCCAAATACCACACACATATACATAGGTGCATACATACATGCATTGGCTTGGTGGTCATGATGGAATGGGATATTGATAAATATTATACTATGTATGCTTGCTTCTGGAAATGGCATCTTCTGTTGAAGTGTCTTTTACAATTTCTTTGGACAAGATGTTTGGATTTTCCACTGTGACCTCAAAATCTCTTGTTCCAACCCATAAAATCGACCATTTTGTCACATATATCTACACACCCATTTGATATATATTGCCTCCTTTTTGAATAAGAGCATTTGTTTTCATATATATAATGGTATTGAACGGAAGAGTGTTTCCTTTTAATATTCACAACATTCTTCAAACTTTCATATTTTCTTTCTTTTCTAAAGTTAATGGTTGATCCAAAAGATTTGTCATATTTTTGTATATAGCTTGGGTTTACAAAAAAATGTAAACCCATATACATATTTTGCAAAGTTCTATGACCGATGCCATTGGTAGAGAAGTTTCTCCTACGAATCTAGCTAACCTATCAACTTGATCACCAAACTGATTGTGGACAATTCTTTTTTTTAGGTTAATTACGAACTAAAAACAGCTAGAAGGACCCGACGAAGATTCACAAACTTGATCCAACTGGTCATAATGATTATGCTTCCTTGTTTTTAATTTATTTTATGGCAAGATAGTAAAGTACAGTATCGGTCTATAACTTTTGTAAAATCTCGACATGTTATTCCTTAATGATATTTACATGATTTACCCCCTAAAAAAAAGTTATGAACTCTGCCTTTCTTTTGATTTTTGATTCTATTTTCTATTGCACCTTCGTTACTTAACCAGTTAGAATAGAAATCATCATTATTACAATCTTATATACATTCCATAACAAAACGAAAGAAGTTTTTACGATGGAGATCGTGACTCACACCATGTCACATGTGAAGTGTACTTGACATAACAAGATAATAAAAGAAGAATATATATATATTTTTTTTGGTTCAAAAATAAAAGAAGAATATAAAAAAATGGGTTTTTAGAAAAAAGAAGCATAAACATATATAAGAGAAATTGGCCCCATCGAATAAGTAAACAAACATTGGCAAACCAAAACTTGATATGATATCCAACCAAATAATCACACTTATTGTTACCCTTACCCACTGCATTTTCATATAAAAGTTCACTTTTAAGATTTAGCCTATAGAATAATAATTGTAGATTGAATTGAATGAACTGCCAAACAATAAATTGTAGGTTTGGTAAAACAAAAGTGAGAGAAAAACTAAGTTTCCACTGATTGGGTAACTGAATTTCCTGTGTGCATGGCCCATGGTAAGTTTTATTTTATTTGTTGCCTAGCCTGGCCCGTAGTAATTTGGATCAATTGCATATTTTTTACCATACCTATTTTTTTTTGTTATGCAAAAAAGTTAAAAATGTATTGAATTTGACAGTGAAAATATATTGAATTTGATAGTGAAAAATATTGAATTCGATTGAAGTTTACGTTATATATGTTTCCAACGGACATGTATATTTTTCCAATTTTTGCGGAGAAGTGAAAGATTATAACTTGCACACTTAGTTTTTTGTCAACAATTGATGAAGTTGATGTATACAGTAAAACTTCTACAAATTAATAATGTTAGGATCTTGAAATTTTATTAATTTACAAAAGTTTTAATTTCTCGATAAATTAATAAAATATTAAATTATAAATAGATTTTCTAATCATATTTTCAAAATTTTTTATTTTAAACTATAAGTTTTTTTGTTCTAATTCATATTTCTTTAGAATTTTCTTTATTTATAGTTTTTTATGCTTTTATATTTTACATTGTTTATAGTTCTTTACATATGTTGCAGATGAGTTTCATCAAGAATAAATATTCAAAAGTAAACAAACAACACTATTAAAATTATATTATACTACATTTTCTTAGATATATAAATATATATATATATATCAGTTTATATAATTATTAATTTATGATACTGATGGGACCATATGTTTACATAGAATTTCCTAAAAAATTATTTTCTTATTATTTTATCGAATTATGCCATTTTTTACACTGTTTCAACTCAAGATTAAAATAATTTATTAATTTATAGTGATTATTAATTTATAGAAATTTTACTGTATGAAATTAATCGTTAATGAAAATATATTACAAACAGATATGTTTATGTCCAATTTTTGCGGAAAGATGGAAGTTTAACTTTCGTGCTTAGCTTTTTGCCAACCATCGATCGGAATTTACGTTATATATGTTGTCAACAGACATGTGAATTTTCTCTAACTTTTGCGGAAAAGTGAAAGATTAACTTATGCACTTAAAGTTTTGTCAACGATCGATCGAAATTTTGATATATTAATCTAATCATTAACGAACATATTTATATATTTATAATATTTTACTAACGGACATGGCTGTATCTCAATTTTTGCGGAAAGATGGAAATTAAACTTTCATGCTCAAATTATTAGACTATAAACTCCAACCGATTATTTTTTATATATTTTTGAGTTTCAAATTGTTTATTTATAAAAAAAAGTTAGAATTTTACAAGAAAATTCCCATTTTCTCAAAAAAGTTGCCTCTTTACTATAAGTTCATATTCACAATTTTATTTTCTTTTTCTCTTCTTTTGTTTTTTTTAATAGAAAGTTTTATGTTTTCATTTATATACTCTATCTAAATTGATAAAGGCAAGTTGCAAGAGAGGGTGTGTGTTTGCCCCACTCCTCTTCTCACATCATAATAATACACAAACTTCAAAGTTTCCGCAGTTCACATTCCTTTTTCCCGTAACTCCCCAATACATCATTACACATATACATACAAAAAAACATACACAACCAAACGTTATGTAACTGCAAAAACATAAAAAACGAGAATTTCACACTCTCTCTAGTCAAAGAGCTTCATGGCGATGGTGTGACCAACCCCAAAAAAGTAGTCCTTCACATGTTTCTTAAGTTTCAAGCATTGAATTGTTTTTCCTTTCCTTTTATAAATAGTGAAGACTTATCTTCATTTTTTTTTTCATAATAGCTAAGATTTATTTTCCTTTGAAAATAACTACAGATTTGTTTCTCTTAATTGTTAGATATAATTTTCATACTTTGTTATCATTGTTTCTATGTGCTTTGTTTTTAGATGATGAAAGTGAGGAATTGGGAGAAGAAGTGAAGAACATAATAAGATGAGATGTGTCTTCTTCTTCTAAGTCACTAAAAACATCAACAAAGAGAGAATCCATTATTATATAATATATATAGAGAGAAAAGATTTATCAAAATTTTTTTTTGCAATCATCATTCTTGGAGTTAATAATAATGCCAGTCCCCCTTGCACCATATCCAACACCTCCAGCTCCGGCGATGGCGCCGTCGTACACTCCTCCGCCGGCAAATGGTAAAATATTTTTATTATATGAAAAGATCCTCTGTTTT
Source organism: Camelina sativa (assembly GCF_030686135.1). Taxonomy (NCBI): domain Eukaryota; kingdom Viridiplantae; phylum Streptophyta; class Magnoliopsida; order Brassicales; family Brassicaceae; genus Camelina; species Camelina sativa. The sequence goes on from NC_141896.1 coordinate 23,538,788, forward strand.
CAGTTTCTTTAACAATTTTTTAATAAAGTTTGATTTTTTTTTTTGTTCAAATTTCCAATTTTTTGTGTTCCCACCCCTATTGATCAATTATTTTCCCAGAAACCCATTTATTTATTCCACATGTGTTCATAACTCCATTAATTTATTTATTTATTTATTTTGGCCAAAAGAGGACATAAACGATTTGAGATTTGTAGGTAGTACAAGTGGGCAGAGCCAGTTAGTGTGTTCAGGTTGCAGAAACCTTCTGATGTACCCCGCCGGAGCATCCTCTGTCTGTTGTGCCGTCTGTAACGCCGTCACTGCCGTTCCTCCGCCGGGTAATTATTTGTCAGATCATAAAAACAAGTTTGGTTAAAAGAGATATTCGAGGTTTTTTTTTTTTTTTTTTTTTAATAACTGATTGGGGCAATGTAGGAACGGAGATGGCACAGTTGGTGTGTGCAGGTTGTCATACACTTCTTATGTACATTCGTGGAGCTACAAGTGTTCAGTGTTCTTGTTGTCACACTGTTAATCTTGCCCTCGAAGGTTATATATATATATATAAATACATGCATATATTTGGTGTTTAATCAGTTTTTTTATTTTATTTTTTGTTGATTGTTTTTTTTTTTTGGGTTTGTGGTTTAGGGGAATACAAGAAACAAAAACCTTTTTAAAACTAGTTTTACGAGTTCATTATATATATATATCAATTTTTATTTAATATTATATTGTGTGTCTTGGTTAATTTATTAGTTGTTTTTATTCAAAACTTTTTAAAAATTAAATATTTAGTTTTGGTTTTTGGTTTTTATGATAAAACAATAAAACTACTTTTGTTTATATGTGGGTCTAGGTTAGTTTCGGTTTCGGTTTCTTATGAAAAATGTTCTAAGTTTTAACTCTAAATGTCTTGCATGTGTGTGTTCAGCGAATCAAGTGGCACACGTGAACTGTGGAAACTGCAGGATGTTACTGATGTATCAATATGGAGCAAGATCTGTGAAATGTGCCGTTTGTAACTTTGTTACATCCGTTGGGGTTAGTTCTCTCGTTATCCCAAAAAAAAGAAAACAAATTATCTTCTTTTTTTACATGATAATGCTTCGTTATATAATGTTTTTTGTTTTTGGTTGCTATTGTTTTGATAATGCTTGTAGGCTTCAGCGAGCACGAGTGATGCGAAATTTAACAGTTAAAACTTGGACCAAACCTATCAGTATAGAGCAAGAATCAAATCAGTTTATCTATCTCTCTTCGATCAAGAATCCGGCGGTGTGATGTTTTATGAGTTTGAAATCAGAAGTAAATTAAAATAATATGTATCAGTCGAAATTTCTGACTATGGCCTCTTTGTCCGTTTGTATAGGGCTATCTATCTATCTATCTATCTATCTCTCTTCAGTTTCTTTGTTTTGTTTTAGTTGGTTTTCTTTTCTCACCAGTTTGTAAGAGTGGTTCATAAATCAAAAAGCTAAACTTTTATGGTGAAGAAAATAGATTCTTAAATGCTAATTAATACCATGCATACATTTTATTTTATTTTCTGTTCAAGCACAAAAGATGTCGGTTACAAATTACTCCATAGATTTTGAAATAAACTTACCAATAAAAATTAGAAATTTAAAAGTGAACATTATTTAACATACGTGTTAATGCAAAAATATAACATAAAATCAAGAAGATTTGTGGTGTATATCAGTTCAAAAAACTTATGATTTGTTTTTTTGTTGTTGTTGTTGAATACTATATATAACAAGAAGTTGTTACGGTTCGTACTAAAAAAATATAAAAATTGAACGACAAAACAGTAGGACGGACGGAGATGTAATAAATAAAACAAAGTCAAAAAAGGCTTTGTCCCTCGATAATGACTAAATAAAGTCCGAGTCAGTCTACGCTAATCTGTCTATGGATAATTGGGGTGGACTTCACTCACTCACGGGTTCACTTACGATTTGATCTTTGGTTAGTCTTAAGTGTCTTTCGAATGTCTTTTCGTTTCTCTTGATCACGGCAAGATTTATAAAATTGGATATTTATGAACATTTTTGCTCGGCGATCTGAAATAAGGATAAGATAAAATTTTCGTTTTCTTGTCTGTTGATGCTCTATGTAGAAGAAGAAGATCCGTCCATGTGATTTTTTTAGATATATATATATATATCTCTTGATTTCCTTTTATAATTTAATGCTATCTTTGACTAGTCAATTAATTCTGTATTAACCAAAAATAGATTGCTATAACAGTTCTTAAGGGATAAGTGTAAAAATAAAATTCAAGAATTTCGGCAGCCAAATCTATCAATGGACATATTTGACATTTCATGTCAGTGTGTCACGTCACTTACCAAAAAAAAAAAAAAAAAATCTCTCACCATATCAAATACACTGGAAGGTAAATGATATCCAAACTTTTGTTCCATACTAGTCAAAGCATATAAATATGGCACACCATAACAAGATTTGTAACATTATAACACAACCTAACAGATTATTTTACAAACATGATTTTCAAACATTTTTAATGTAAAATAAAATAAATCATAACCCATATTAACAAAAGTTATGATAGAAAAGACAATAATTTCTAAATTTTCCACTCATATTAAAAAAATAAGTTCTACTATACTATTAAAAGGAAAAAATTATGTAAATTTTGTTTTGTCCTCTTTTAATTCATTTTCATTAGGAACAATTTCTATATATTTTTATATAAATATTTACATTAAAATTCGACAACAATGTTATTATTTTAAAATAAATAACCTTTTTTTTTTGAACGAATTTAAAATAAATAACCTAACATGAAATTTTATTGTGAAACGGGGAAAAAACATTTTTAGATACAAAAATCATATAGCATAATATGAAAATTGCACAAACGAAACGCAAATAATAGAACACAAGAGAATGACAATTAATTATGTTTAGCTTAGACAAAAAAAAGTTCATCACAGAAAAAAAAAACGAAGTAAGTAGAGCAAATGAACTTTACAACATAGACAGAACAATCGCAAACACAAAACGGACCACAATTACTCTAAGATGAAAATGTATCGTAATCAAAAAAAAAAAAACAAAAGTACATCAAAACATAGAGTAGTCCATTGAAAATCTGACAGCATTTTAGCAACTGCCAAACTAAAATCAGACCCAAAATTATCGGGTTTTTTTGCACACACATGTTGAGACAGGAACATATCATCACAGACATGTCAGAAAAGGTTGGTGAGTGTTTTTCAATCGGTTTTCAACTCAGTGTCGTTATGTCAAAAGAGACCAATTCTAAGAAAATATCAAAGAGGTATATTCTATGCAATGTTCTAGACCTTCTTAGTAAATAATAAAGGAGTTCGGTAGATAACAAAGGAACAAAAGAATCATATACCAAAAAGCATTTCATATATGCCCACATTGTTATCATCATCATCATCTCTCTTACGGTCACAAAAGCATTGCCTTTCCTTCTCACAGTGGACCACAAAATATGTAATTATTTATCCCACATCCAATACTTGAATTATTGACCATTACTTGGGAGTTAGGACCAAGGGTTACCACTTACCAGTTAACTAGAGTCTATGGATATGCAAACAAAAACTATGCTTGCTTGAATTTGGAGTTACTGGTGCAAAGGTTCATAAGTTTTTCCTTCTCCACTAAATGATGAATTGTTGGGACCTTTTATTGGAATATCAATGAGTTCATTTAAGAGACTTACGAGATACGAGGATGCACAACGAGATTCAGGACTAAGAAAGTAACACTCACTAGTCACTTCTAATAAAAAAAGTTTTGCGACTTTACATGCTTCTTTTTTTGTTTCTATTCGTCTCCCATGGCGAGTTCAAGGGCGTAATCGTCTCTTTCCTGCAGTGTAACATTGATAAATCTGTTAAAAGACCAATGCTAATGCAAACTAAAAGAACTTTAACTCATTCTGAATCCTCATAATAATAATGTTAAAGTTTGATCTCTTTGACAACATCAAATCCATTACTAGTCCTAGTGAACGGCCTCCAGTTAACAACTTTAAATCTATCTATCGATTTATCGAGATCCACTAGGCCATTTTGTGAGTGATTGATTTAGAAGACTTGGAACGAGAAAAACCAAAGTTGTTTTTCTTGTTCTGAAAACTTACAATTGGTCCACGAGCGAAGTATCTTCCAAACTGTAGCCAGTAGACCTGTGTATGCCATACGATTTAAAACTGTGTAAGTATAATGAAATGAGAGAACACAAGACTTGTTGTAGCAGTTCTTGGATTCTCAGAAGAGTAATTCTTATAATAAGCTACCTCGTCCTCGTCTTGTGTTTCTACTTCAAGGTCAGATGTAGGGAAACCCACACAAAGAAGCGCATACCCCTGCATGTATAAGCCACACGACTTAAAATGCAAGATAATCTTGAAATTAAGGTCTAAGAACCAAAATTGCTATGCTTTCTAAAGGATTAGCACACCTATTATTATTATCTTAAACCTGTACTTCAATATAATTATTGTTTAGTAAGAAGAAGAGCTTGTTCCACCTATAATACATAACACATTTGCCTAAACGCTAACAGTAAGATAAGTCTTGGAAACTGTATAATAATGTAAAGCAAAGATGTTCACTTAGTGGAATGCAACCTTACAATTCGGTAATTGTTTAAAGCATAAGCATTGCATTGTTTTATTGACTCAATAACAGTTGGTCCTAGTTTTAACAGACACATACTCTCACCAACACAAAGTGTCTAGGTAATTCCAGCCTACTCGTGTCTCTAGCCAGCTTTAAGGAAAAGAGATATTACCTGGGACTTGAGTTCAGCTGATATTCCCAATGCTTGTGGCTGCCTTAGCTCTCCAGATTTAACACGTACAGCACAACTAGTACAGCAACCTGGCCACGTAAGATTGCAAAATCTCAAATCGTGGACGAACCAAAGCCTACTTCACCAAGTATAAATCTCACAGGAACAAATATCATGCATATAGCTCTAACATAACTCCATTAGTGATTTGAGTTATCCTAATCATCTACATTACCTTTAAACTTTCAAACCATGGGAAAAAAGTCGACTACAAGGAAACATATACACACTGTAGAGTAGAAGAGTAATGAAAGAGGTCAATGACAATAGCACAGTACCATGTCTGCAGGCAAAGGGAAGAGTAATGTTCTGAGATTCAGCTGAGTGCAATATGTACTGGTCCTGCATTTCAAAATAGATTTCCATGTATCAACAAAGGTGGATTATCTCAAATACGCTATACCATATGTCCAGACGTAAGAATAGCTACATAACTAGGAGCTGATTCATATCGATCTAGTTCTACTTTCATCCGCTCTTACGCAGCATTTTGAACATGGAAAATCAAAGAAAGTGAGCAACTGAACTTAAGTAGAATCTAATTTAGATTAGCCTGAAAGAAACTGCTCAAAACACATATCAAGGAAGTTTGAATCCACACACACACACACACTACTTGGGGATCTCTACACTCCAGAACATACATTGCGTTTAGCGTTAATGCATAGGAATTTTTGTGACTACAATAAGGCGCAAATCTAAAACATTCATTCATCTCCAAGTATAACTAATAATAATCCAAGCTATGAACATTCTCAAAATTACATCTTCCTATTCTGTCTGATACAGCAAATGAACGAGAGCTAGGGATTCGATTGTGTAGCGAATCAATCACAATCAGCGAGATTTTTAAAGCAACAAAAGACCAGTAAGTAATACTCTCTCACCTCTGGAACCTCAAACTCGTGAACCACTCCTCGTTGTCGATCGTGAACAGTGACCTTATGAGAAGGAACAGACAACGATCCTCTATCTGATGGAGTGGAAACTTCTACAGGAATCCGGAACTCACACGTCGTAGCCTTAGCTCCTCGCCGGAGTTTCGGAGAATATCGCCGATTGATCGCAATTGTCTTCCGTTGAAGCCAAGTACAAAATGTACAGGGCAAAACCAGAGCCATGGTTTTGGGAAGATTTTGGATTTCGCGGCTTTACTAGTCCAAAGGGGTTGAAGAAGAAAGAAGAAAGAAGAAGAAGAAGAAGAAGAAGATAAGGGACCAACCAACCTTCGCTTCCAAAATCATAAACCGGTTTACTAAAATTCAATAATCATCGAAGCCTAAACCAATCCGGTAGACGGTGCATGTGATCAAGTGTTTTATACGTGCGTGGCACCTTAAATAGACGCCCGAGAATTAAACCAGGACACGTGGCCAAAATTATAACACGTGGCCATTTCAACCGAGTAAGCTATTGATACGTTTTTTTTTTTTTTTTTTTTTTTTCTTTATTTAAATCAAACAAGAACCATTCGATCAGTTGTAATTACTAATTAGAGAAACAAAGACAAAAAAATTAAAAAAAAAAAAAGACGAAAAAAGAATGAAATCGGTGAAACAGAAGATAAGCGATATGGCTAGTACTGCCAAGGAGAAGATGGTGATATGTCATGCAAAAGCCGATGAGAAGGTTCTAATCGAGTATTAACAATGTGTTTTGTGTGGTTATATCGGACTCTATATATACGTACTAATGTTTGATTAATATATGTATTACTGATGATGATATAGGCGGAGCAGGCGATGGCAAGGACGAAAGAGGAGAAAGAGATAGCGCACCAGAGGAGAAAGGTGAAGGAAGCAGAGGCTAATATGGATATGCATATGGCTAAAGCGGCTCATGCTGAAGACAAGCTTATAGCTAAGCAATCTCACTACCACGTTACTCATGGTACGCATGTGGCTCAGCCTGCGCCTGTATCGGCTCCTGCCCCTGTCATGGGACATGGTTACGGGCTTAATCCTGCCGGACTTACCTCGGTTCCTCCACCGGTGTATCCTCCTACTGGACAGCATCAGGCTTAGCATCCCACGGGACATCGTCATCATTACAGAAATGATTTTTGCTCTTAACTCTTTTTTTTTTTTTTGGTATTTTACTAGTGTTATCTTCGATAAATCTTTGGACTGTATAAGTTATATGATGCCTTTTGACAACAAAAAAATAAAGGGAAGAAAGAAAAAAATATTAGGGGTTGTATGATATTTCTGTATACTGTATTATTATATATTATTGGTTATTCTATGCATTATCTTGTATTAGAAGACTGACTCACAATAAATCTGAAAAAGGCATGCAGAGTACAACTATCTTTTTGGTGTTCTCTAATTTGGTTAGTTGATATATTTATTTTTATTTCCAAAAAAATTCGTAATTAGGGAATTTGGTTTACAAAGAAAGGTTGATGTTTAGAGTGGAGACTGGAGAGATATGTTGGGTTAAACAAAAAATTGGCAAAGAAGATATATTAATCTGATTTTTAAATTATCATGAAAATGCATTTAAGTTTCGTATGGGAGAAAATTAAATTCAAATTAAGTTTAAAAATTCGTAGTGATTGTTTCAAGAAATCATGCAATCTTCACAAAAATAGAGATTTTGGAGAGAGAACATATCCAATTATGGATTTACCAAGTTTTTAGTTATGATCGATGACAATGATCTCATACCTAAACTTGAATTTCTATTAGACAATTCAATTATTATCCTCTATGCATATGTTTGTGGCTAATTGTTTTGAATGTTCTGGAAAACATTCTTCCATTTCTCATGTCTACCTCAAATCTTTCGGTTATTGATTCTCTCGCAATTTCTACTTTACCAAAAAGAAAAAGTTATTCTTAATCCTCTAATATAAGTTCTCTTTGTGAAATCGAATATTTTTCAAGATATTAACTTCTTTAAACAATCCTTCCACTCATAAATCCGTATGAATATATTCGTCAAAAAGCCTAGTGCTTTTCCGATCAGAGGTGTGCATGAGCTCATTCGACCGCCTTCATCACGAAAAGTCATGGAGTATGTCCAGTCCAGCAAATTTTCATCACGCCAAGTCCCAGCCACTGAAGAAGAAAAATTCATCTCACTCAATATTCTTGAGAATTTACTCCGGCTATAGCAACAACAAGGATACACTCATCTCCACTTTGGGATCGTACTAATCGGTCTAACCTTACACACTCGAAAAGGACTACCAGTTGTAGCGCGCATAACTTTGGTAGATTCAAGACTCAAATCATACCAACAAGCTTGCATCGGAATAGTTCAGACAACATTAAATGCATGAACTGTTTTTTTTTTCAGCAACGCATGAACTGTTTTTATAACGCTCGCAGCTCATTACAAAAAAAACATATATGTTATATCACTTAAATTGTATCACAAAACTTAATCATATAATATTAAATTATTTATTGATAAGTGAAGCAAATATATATGATTTAGCATCAATTATTACAATTGATATTATAATTATCTAACGATGACAAATTGTTAATGTATTCTCTGCAATTACCAATCGGATATTGAAGTGTATGTGTAATGCTTGTGGGAAAGCTTGTTTTTATCATGCTGGTTAAAATTTGTTTGAGCATATATATATATATATATATATATATGACTCTATTGTCACTACAAGTCCTGCAATTAATATATGATATATCCATACCATGGATAAAAAGGATTAGCACTACCATATGTTGCAAACGTGTAAAAAAAATTATCAAAATAAACATCTTCTTAATGCTATAATATTTAATTACTATGCTTTGAAATTGTATACATTAATTGAAAGATAATACTATTACACACAAATATACTCTCATCAGAATCAGAGAATGAATGAGAGAGATGTCAAACATAAAGATTTATAAGCAAAGTACATGTACTTTGGAAATTTAATCTTTAAAATTTTTAATTCTTTGGAAAGAGATTTATAGTTATGCTATTGGTCTCGGTTGAAAAGCTGGAAACAAACCCATTAAAGACAAAAATATCGCAATGCACATGTGCCTTAAGAAAACAAATATGAATCACTACACACATAATCCAAAATGCCAATACAAAGGGTCTGTCACCATAAACTACGCAATATATACTACAAACTACAAACTACAAACAATAAAAAGAGATATAAACTGAGTATGAAAGCATAGTTCTCTAATAAGTAACCATTACAACGTAATTAGTTTGATTAATAACGAAAGTAAGGAGAACTAATAAAGCGATGGATTAAGAAGAGATCGTTGGTTTGCTAGTATTATTATACTATATAGATTTTGGCATTTAATGTTAAAAATAAAAACAAATTATTTTCTACAGTAGATCATAACTTTTCGTGTTTATTAGTTGAGCGAATAAGCACATTGATGTCTGTAATTTATTCTCACTAGTTCCATTGACTTACAGTCTTACACCAAGTCCAGGGAATCAATTCAACAAGACACGTGATTCAGAGTAAATGATAAGAGACTTTTGAAATCTGCTGCACCTAAACATAACACACACTGTAATTAAGGACATTTTTCTTTCTAAGTCGTCGTAGCAATTTAAAACGCAAACGTGTGAACAAAGTAAACCATGACATTAGGTTTTGAGGATGCTATCAACATACTCCCCGTAGTGAATTGTGTGGTATGTCGGGGGGAGGTTTGGGCCAATTTTCCACATATATTAAATTTCTATTTCATGGGATGATCTCACTGAAAAATCACCATATATATAAGAAGAGTTGTAGAGAGTGGACAAGCGAAAACAAAATTACAAAGAAAACAAAAACCAAAAAAAAAAAAAGATAAAAAGGAAATGAAGTGTGTTCACTGGATTCGTGTGTGTGTTCTACTACTTGTCTTGAATACTAGTTCAGAAGAGCTCACCATTTCGAGCTCTTGTCCCACTCATTGTGGAAAGGTCTCGATACCGTACCCTTTTGGGATCGGAAACGATTGCTACCTCAACCGCTCGTACGAAGTCCAATGCAACCAGTCTACCTCCGTCGCGTATCTGCCTAGTATAAAGAAAGAAGTGGCGCAAATCGACCATCCGAGACCAGTAAATATTTACGGTTACGGGTCGTCCGTTCCGCATGGAACACTCCGCATCAAAACGGAAATAACTTCTGTGGGGTGTTCTGGGGACAATGGACAAAACTTGAAAGAGCTTCTGAATTTCACGGGAACCCTCTTTTCCATCAGCGAAAATAACACACTCGTGTCTTTTGGGTGCAGCAGCAAGGCCACACTAACGAATATTGATCCCAGAATTGTTGGATGCGTCTCCATTTGTGATCCATTTCATGACCTACCACTACAAACGTTCTCAGAAACAAGCTGCTATGGCTATACATGCTGCAACGCAAGTACACCTGCGGACGTCGGTCAAGTAATTGGCGTGAAAATAGAGAGCAACGACGGTAACGAAACAAGACAAGAGTGCAGTGTAGCGTTCTTAACCGATGAATATGGCCAACCCTCACTGTGGCGCAACAGAACTGATGCGAAAAAGCTTCACGCTGGGAAATATGCTACAATCGAGCTAAAGTGGCAAGTTATTACGTCTAATCTTACGTTTGAAGAATCCTTGGGGTGCCGCCAAAACCGTTCCGACTATTACTCTAACCCTTGCTACTGCGAATGGTTGGCCATTGATACGCTGCTCTACCTAAGATGTGCTTGTATCAATGGTTACGAGGGTAATCCTTACCTTCTAAACGACTGCAAAGGTAAATACTTGGAGCTCGCTCTTCAAATCATATCTCTACCTGGCCTATAGTTAAATTTAGATCATATCATATTATTTATTAATTTCTTGAATTTTCATTTTCATCTAGATGTTGATGAGTGTAAACAGCTCAAAGATGATGGACGTCCCGGCCTTTGTACTAAAAGCGGCGAAATTTGTCAGAACATTCCGGGTGCCTATCGATGTGTGCCCAAGAAGAGTAAAACATTAGCAATCTATATAGGTAAAACCCAGTAACTTTATTTAAAATTTTCTCCTTAAATAAAGATCACCTTTTTAAAAAATTGTTGTCACATCTTCACTTTTAAAACTAATAATTTACTATTCAGCAAATATAAATTTTGTTCAACTTACTTTTCATGAAAAAAATTAGTTACACTTCTGCCTCATGTTTTCCAACCTTTTTTACTTCAATGTATAGTTTATAATTTTTTTCATTGTTCCCATCGAACAAACTTCATTTTATGCTTTCACCTTTAAATTCTAAACCCTCAAAACAAATCAAATTCAATTTCTCACATTTGAAAAATATTTTCTTTAATATATCTTAATCTTTTCCATGAGAAACTAGCCAAAGTTTTATAAATTTTATTGCCCAATAACTGTAGAAAAGGTTTTAATTAAACATCTTGAACGCTTGACTATTTTTGTTAAGTTAATATTTACAGATTCCCTGCTAAGTTACTAAGTTTTATATAATAAGATAGTTAATGATGATTGACTAATTTGTTAACCAAAAAAGAAGGGAAGATCATATACTTAACCGTAGATTATATATAAATTAAAAAAAACTAGTACTGGAAAAGAAAAATCAACACATTACGATATGATACTACTAATGAAAATTAAAATGTAAAATATTATATATATATATATATATATATATATATATATATAGATATTGGGATACATTACACAATATGACACTGTATCTTGGTTTTAAAGAGTAAAACATGACTTGATCATTGTAAAATGCTCTGATTTAAAAGAAATTTGTACATTGTTTCTTGACTGGGTGATAGTTGGTTTAAATAAAAACAAGTTTTAGAAATAAGTTTTGTTGGGTTAAAGTAGTGAATTTCATAAATTAATAACATTGTAATTTATTGATGATGTGGGAGTGAATGTACGTATTCGTTTTTTTTTTTAATTAATACATTTCATTTAATCACTAAAACGGTAAGACAATTGACGAAATTGATAACACTTGCAGGGGTCAGCATAGGTTTGACAGTGTTAGTGGTGGGCGTTGGAATATGGCTATACATCGTTATTAAGAAGTATAGAAAGACCAACCGCATGAAAAAGTTCTTTAAGCGAAATGGAGGTCTTCTGTTGCAGCAACAATTGGCCTCAAGAGAAGGCTACGTAGAGAAAGCAATTGTATTCAGCTCTAAAGAATTGGAGAAAGCTACAGAGAACTTCAGTTTAGACAGAGTGCTTGGTCATGGTGGGCAAGGAACAGTGTTCAAAGGGATGCTTGCTGATGGTAGGATCGTAGCGGTAAAGAAATCTAAGGTCGTGGATCAAGATAAGCTCGAAGAGTTCATAAACGAAGTTTGCTTACTCTCTCAGATCAACCACCGCAACATCGTGAATATATTAGGATGCTGTCTTGAAACAGAGGTGCCCCTGCTTGTTTACGAGTTCATCTCCAACGGAAACCTTTCCCAACTTCTTCATGAAGAGGATGATCACACATTAATCACGTGGGAGTTACGTGTGCGAATTGCCATAGACACCGCGGGAGCTCTCTCCTACCTTCACTCGGCTGCGGCATCTCCGATTTATCACAGAGACATTAAATCTGCAAACATACTGTTAGATGAGAATTACCGAGCCAAGGTTTCGAATTTTGGAACTTCACGGTCTATAAGCGTTGATCAAACTCACCTGACAACTGCGGTTATAGGTACTCCAGGATATGTTGATCCCGCGTACTATCAATCCAGCCAGTTTACGGACAAGAGCGACGTCTATAGTTTTGGAGTTGTGCTTGTTGAGCTCATCACTGGCGAAAAACCTGTTTCTTTCCAGCGGTTTGGGGAAAACAGAACATTGGCCGCTTACTTCAATCTCGCCGTAAGAGAGAATAAAGTTTTCGACATTATAGATTCTCGAATAAGAAATGACTGTAAGCTCGGACAAGTCATGGTTATCGCAAACCTCGCAAAAAGGTGTCTGAATCTTAGCGGAAGGAAGAGACCAACCATGACTGACGTTTGGTTGCAATTAAAGAGTTCCAGACATGGAGATCTACAAACAGAGGTTGAGGTTAACACTAGCGATGATGATGATGATGACAATTAGCGTAGTGATCACTTTCCATTGTAATAAATTTCGGTAAGTAAAACATATTGTGTAGTTTTGACGTGGCATCATCTACACAAACTACTTATGCGATGCAGCTTATATTGAATTTTGTATACTCTTATGATTATGATGACTGTGCTTAAAGACCTTTCAAAATTATTTCATTTGGCGAGTAGATGATGACATATTGTGTGTGTTTACATCACCTGATCGGTTCCAGTTTATTGCAAATTATATCTTGACTTTGGCATTGTTCTTCTTCTTTTAACAAGGAAGGTATATATCTCGAGTTTCACATACTCATGATGTTATCAAGTAAAGTGCCTTTATTTGTCTCACTGAAACATGATGTTATGATAGGGATAATTATAGAAAGAGGCATTTGTTAAGCAAAATATTAGAGATTAGGAACTTCTGACCATGCTTACAAGATTAGGCCTTTTAAATACTTGTTTTTGAAGATTTTGCCTTCTGTGAAACAATCCAACCCTTTTTTATTTAACAATTAAATACAATGTAAACAATTATGCAGCCTATACTACTAAATTAAACCAACCCAAACCACAACTCCTCATTAAACCAATAACAACTAGTACACACAGCGGAAATATACCAACCATACAAAACCATTACAACATCAATACAATAACAATCCTAAGCATTCTATCCATCAACCTAGCATATCTCTATCCAAGGTTCCAACAGCATATCCAACAATCCAATAACACACAAACGAGACCCTAGATCAGCCTCCTACTCATCACCATGATTCCACAACACAAACCTGCACACCACAAACAACAATTGAGATGCGTAAGTATTATCACAAATACTTAGTGAGGCAATCCTCCCATCTACTGGGCTATACACACAATCAACTGAGAAACCAATGCTTAACAAATGACAACCAAACACAAACAAACCAGGAAAAATCACGAAACAAGCAACTTGGTGTCGACCGACACCAGAGAGGTGTCGATCGACACTGGCCAAACATGGTGTCTAGGTGTCGGTCGACACTCCCTTCGCAGACGCGAACTGCACGAATCCGAACGACGAACCTCCGTTTCAATACGCCTACAATCTGTCCCAAACTCTCCCAAAAGCCTCAGGAACCTATAATAACCATAACACAACCACAACAAGCAAGAACAACACCACAAAACACAACAAATCAAGCAAACAAAGGATTCTCAGGCTTAGATAAGCCATGGTCATGCACTCACCTTATCAACTGATTATAGCAACCAATACAACCAGTTGAGACCCTCCTAACGTCTGAAACAGCCCAGAAACGCCCTACAACAAGCCACACAACCAAAAACGACTTATAGCAAAACTGGACAGAAACATCAGAAAAGAACAGTCTCAAAGACGAAACACTAAAATGAAAACCAACCGTTAACGAACAAATCGCTCCGGTGAAAATCTATCCCTATACGTCACAACGCTTCCCACAAAATTTCAGCACGATCAGGAACCAGACGAGACCACGATCTCAATTACAATCCCCGATGGTTCCAACTCGCGTCTGAGAAAACGTGACTCACGAAACTGCCAATACCTCATCGAGTTTAAATCCAAAACTACTTCTGTAAAAAGGAGAATGACGATGAAAGACATGGGAATAAACCTACCAAATTTCATTACCTTTGAGAACGATTTGATATGCCGAAACTGTTTCCTCCCAAACCCTAACGATTCTGCTCTTTCTATTTTAATCTCTATCACACCACAATAGGCTCTCTCCTCTCTCTCTAACTCTGCAAACGGCGACCAGACACCCTAAAACCCTTAATTTGTCGCTTCTCCACTTATATACTCGGTTTAGATAACTAAACCAAACTAACCAAACCAAAATCGCGAATTAAAACAAACCCGAGGAACCCAGAAATAGTGATGTCGATCGATGCCACAAGGGTGTCGATCAACACTCCTACCAAAACCGCATAATCCGGTTCGCGGATGTTACAATTCTCCTCCACCAATAAGGATTAGTCCTCAAATCCCGCAACACCATCCATCCGTCAAGGACCTCCGTGCCACCGTCAACACGGCCGGCACGTTCTCCGACCGGACTAAATACCGTTAGCCAAGGTTTCCCGTGAACTGTCGCAACAGCCCGCACACCTCCGACTGAACCATGAGGTCTCCCTCTAGTTAATATACTCACATCCTAGACATTATTTGCTCACAACTCAGTGCTTCCCCCGTCCGTGGTCGCAACCAACAAATCATGCCGGCTCGCTATCAGGCTAACCACCTTAAGCTACGGCATCCAGGAAGTCACTCACACTCCCCCCGCTCTCAGCTCGCAACCTTCGAGTCATACCGGCTCACTGCCAGGCCATAGCCTACAGCTACGGTATCCAGGGAGTCTCACACGCCCACTCCCCCCGCTCTCGGGTCGCAACCCTCGAGACATACCGGCTCACTGCCGAGCCGCGGCTCACAGCTACGGTATCCACGGAGTCTCAAAATCCGGCTCTTGGGTCGTCACCCTAAAGCGCGCTCTCGGATCGTCATCCGAAGCAAACATACCACTCCCACTCTCTGGCCACAAAGTCCATCGAGCTATCGGTATCACATGAGTTGGGCCCACACAATCCTCAGCAAACAAGTCTGATGTCATCAAGTATCTCCCGACTCGATCTACCTCAATTCCATTAATAGGCAAGATTTAACTATTCATAAAACTTCCCATTTTTAGAAACTTTCCTTCTTTAATGACATTCTATTTACGGAAACTTTCCATTTATAGCAACCTTCTATTTATGGAAACTTCCCATTTATATAATTCTCGAGCTATTTCCTTTCCACTGGTTTCACAATTCCCAAAACCAAAGAACTCCAACTTTTATTAGAACCTCAAATGCAATAATCGTTTACAACTCCAAATGAAAATACATAATGAAAGAAAGAAACCAAGAAGCTAAAACTAAGCGCCGGAATGGACACCTAGTCCTCCCTTCGGCTGCACCGCAACCTCTATCATCTGCCTCCTCTTAGGACAGAAAGGCCTGATATGCCCTTCCTCGCCGCAATGATAACACACTCGACGGTACTCCTACGAGTCACCTCCCCTGGGCCCGCTTGCCGACACGTGATCCATGCTCCCGCGCCCATAGCCTCCCTGGCCACCTTGGTTTGCCACTGTCGTCTCTTCCAGCTTCCTTTTACGCCTTTGCTCCAACTGCCTATCCTTGCTTGGAATGCTCAGCTCCAATATCTCCTCTGAACGAGCCCCTGGACTGACCACCACTAAGTGTGACCTCAAGTCATCCTCTATCCCAGCTGCAACCTCAACCAGCTCCGCCCTCGTGGCATAGCTCCTTACTCTGCACCGATTCCTCAGATCATCTCGCAAAGGCAGCAAGAACCTCCGCACCTGAGCCGACTCTGGCTCCCAAGCCCGGCCTGCATACCCCACAAGCCAACTGAACTCTGCATCCAGCTCCCGCACAGTGCGGTCCCCCTGAGTCAACCCCAAGAACCGTGCCTCCATGCGATCAAGAGCCTCCTGTGGAAAATACTTGGAGTTAAACTCCCTCACAAAATCTCCCCAAGACATACCCCGCTGCACCCTCCGTGCTGTCACCGACCTCCACCACACACGTGCATCTCCTGACAAGTACTACACTGCCAGATCCACTCTAAACCGGTCAGGACACCGAAGCGACTGGAAAATATCCTCCATCCGCTCCCTCCACTCATCAGCCACACTTGGATCTGTACCTCCTGAGAAATACCCCGCTCCCACTCGCCGCAGCTGCTCCATCATCTGCACATACTGAGCATCCACTACCTCGGCCCCCGGCTGCACACCTGCCTGCAAACCTGCAATAGGCTGCACCGCTGGAACCAGCCCACCAACCACTGGCGGCACTACTGGAACCTGCCCACCATCCACTGGCGGCACTACCGGACCCTGCCCACCAACCACTGGCGGCACCATTGGATCCTGCTCACCAACCACTGGCGGCACCACTGCTGGAAGTCGCTGCAAAACCTGAGCTAGCAAGTCCATCAAGACATCCTCCCTGCCCGGAGCACCCTCTGCTGCAACCCTCACACCCGGGGCAACACCGTGACCAACACCGGGCCCATCCGCCCTGCCGTCACCCAAACCAGCCTGGTCTCCAGACATACTAGGATGAACCTGTGACTCCGCTACCTCCTCCCTGGCCATGCTCTGGGTCACACTCTCACTGGCCTCAGGAACCTGACCTCGTCCCCGACCACGACCACGACCACGCCCACGACCACGACCGCGACCAACAGCACCCTCTCTAGCCATCTGCACTACCCAGAACAGAAGGCTAAGCACACAATTCAAAAACCGCACATAGAGTACACATCTTACCGTGAATCTCATTGAAGGCTCGAAGAGGATGATACTAGGACTCCATACCGCAAACAAATTGACTAACTACTCATAATCAATTCTATCACACAACATCATGCATCAAGCAAAAGGAAAAAAATAATTCACCCAATTAACTTCCTAACCGCTCTAACCATCCATTTAACCATCCTAGAACCGTAAAGGCTCTGCTACCAAAATGAAACAACCGACCCTTTTTCTATAACAATTAAATACAATGTAAACAATTATGCAGCCTATACTACTAAATTAAACCAACCCAAACCACAACTCCTCAATAAACCAATAACAACCAGTACACACAGCGGAAACATACCAACCATACAAAACCATTACAACATCAATACAATAACAATCCTAAGCATTCTATCCATCAACCTAGCATATCTCTATCCAAGGTTCCAACGACATATCCAACAATCCAATAACACACAAACGAGACCCTAGATCATCCTCCTCCTCATCGCCATGATTCCACAACACAAACCTGCACACCACAAACAACAATTGAGATGCGTAAGTATTATCACAAATACTTAGTGAGGCAATCCTCCCATCTACTGGGCTATACACACAAGCAACTGAGAAACCAATGCTTAACAAATGACAACCAAACACAAACAAACCAGGAAAAATCACGAAACAAGCAACTTGGTGTCGACCGACACCAGAGAGGTGTTGATCAACACTGGCCAAACATGGTGTCGACCGACACCTAACTGGTGTCGATCGACACTCCCTTCACAGACACGAACTGCACGAATCCGAACGACGAACCTCCGTTTCAATCCGCCTACAATCTGTCCCAAACTCTCTCAAAAGCCTCAGGAACCTATAATAACCATAACACAACCACAACAAGCAAGAGCAACACCACAAAACACAACAAATCAAGCAAACAAAGGATTCTCAAGCTTAGATAAGCCATGTTCATGCACTCACCTTATCAACTGATTATAACAACCAATACAACCAGTTGAGACCCTCCTAACGTCTGAAAAAGCCCAGAAACACCCTACAACAAGCCACACAACCAAAAACGACTTATAGCAAAACTGGACAGAAACATTAGAAAAGAACAGTCTCAAAGACGAAACCCTAAAATGAAAACCAACCATTAACGAACAAATCGCTCCAGTGAAAATCTATCCTTAGACGTCACAAAGCTTCCCACAAAATTTCAGCACGATGAGGAACCAGACGAGACCACGATCTCAATTACAATCCCCGATGGTTCCAACTCGTGTCTGAGAAAATGTGACTCACAAAACTGCCAATAACTCATCGAGTTTAAATCCAAAACTACTTCTGTAAAATGGAGAATTACGATGAAAGACATGGGAATAAACCTACCAAATTTCATTACCTTTGAGAACGATTTGATATGCCGAAACTGTTTCCTCCCAAACCCTAACGATTCTGCTCTTTCTTTTTTAATCTCTATCACACCACAATAGGCTCTCTCCTCTCTCTCTATCTCTGCAAACGGCGACCAGACACCCTAAAACCCTTAATTTGTCGCTTCTCCACTTATATACTCGGTTTAGATAACTAAACCAAACCAACCAAACCAAAATCGCGAATTAAAACAAACCCGACGAACCCAGAAATAGTGATGTCGATCGATGCCACAAGGGTGTCGATCGACACTCCTACCAAAACCGCATAATCCAGTTCGCGGATGTTACAATTCTCCTTCACCAATAAGGATTCGTCCTCGAATCCCACAACACCTTCCATCCGTCAAGGACCTCCGTGCCACCGTCAACACGGCTGGCACGTCCTCCGACCGGACTAAATACCGTTAGCCAAGGTTTCCCGTGAACTGTCGCAACAGCCCGCACACCTCCGACTGAACCATGAGGTCTCCCTCTAGTTAATATACTCACATCCTAGACATTATTTGCTCACAACTCAGTGTTTCCCCCGTCCGTGGTCGCAACCAACAAATCATGCCGGCTCGCTATCATGCTAACCACCTTAAGCTACGGCATCCAGGAAGTCACTCACACTCCCCCCGCTCTCAGCTCGCAACCTTCGAGTCATACCGGCTCACTGCCAGGCCATAGCCTACAGCTACGGTATCCAGGGAGTCTCACACGCCCACTCCCCCCGCTCTCAGGTCGCAACCCTCGAGACATACCGACTCACTGCCAAGCCGCGGCTCACAGCTACGGTATCCAGGGAGTCTCAAAATCCCGCTCTTGGGTCGTCACCCTAAAGCGCGCTCTCGGATCGTCATCCGAAGCAAACATACCACTCCCACTCTCTGGCCACAAAGTCCATCGAGCTATCGGTATCACATGAGTTGGGCCCACACAATCCTGAGCAAACAAGTCTGATGTCATCAAGTATCTCCCGACTCGATCTACCTCAATTCCATTAATAGGCAAGATTTAACTATTCATAAAACTTCCCATTTTTAGAAACTTTCCTTCTTTAATGACATTCTATTTATGGAAACTTTCCATTTATAGCAACCTTCTATTTATGGAAACTTCCCATTTATAGAATTCTCAAGCTATTTCCTTTCCACTGGTTTCACAATTCCCAAAACCAAAGAACTCCAACTTTTATTAGAACCTCAAATACAATAATCGTTTACAACTCCAAATGAAAATACATAATGAAAGAAAGAAACCAAGAAGCTAAAACTAAGCGCCGGAATGGACACCCGGTCCTCCCTTCGGCTGCACCGCAACCTCTATCATCTGCCTCCTCTTAGGACAGAAAGGCCTGATATGCCCTTCCTCCCCGCAATGATAACACACTCGACGGCACTCCTACGAGTCACCTCCCCTGGGCCCGCTGCCGACACGTGATCCATGCTCCCGCGCCCATAGCCTCCCTGGCCACCTTGGTTTGCCACTGTCGTCTCTTCCCGCTTCCTTTTACGCCTTTGCTCCAACTGCCTATCCTTGCTTGGAATGCTCAGCTCCAATGTCTCCTCTGAACGAGCCCCTGGACTGACCACCACTAAGTGTGACCTCAAGTCATCCTCTATCCCAGCTGCAACCTCAACCAGCTCCGCCCTCGTGGCATAGCTCCTTACTCTGCACCGAGTCCTCAGATCATCTCTCAAAGCCAGCAAGAACCTCCGCACCTGAGCCGACTCTGGCTCCCAAGCCCGGCCTGCATACCCCACAAGCCAACTGAACTCTGCATCCAGCTCCCGCACAGTGCGGTCCCCCTGAGTCAACCCCAAGAACCGTGCCTCCATGCGATCAAGAGCCTCCTGTGGAAAATACTTGGAGTTAAACTCCCTCACAAAATCTCCCCAAGACATACCCCGCTGCACCCTCCGTGCTGTCACCGACCTCCACCACACACGTGCATCTCCTGACAAGTAATACACTGCCAGATCCATTCTAAACCGGTCAGGACACCGAAGCGACTGGAAAATATTCTCCATCCGCTCCCTCCACTCATCAGCCACACTTGGATCCGTACCTCCTGAGAAATACCCCGCTCCCACTCGCCGCAGCTGCTCCATCATCTGCACATACTGAGCATCCACTACCTCGGCCCCCGGCTGCACACCTGCCTGCAAACCTGCAACAGGCTGCACCGCTGGAACCAGCCCACCAACCACTGGCGGCACTACTGGAACCTGCCCACCATCCACTGGCGGCACTACCGGACCCTGCCCACCAACCACTGGCGGCACCATTGGATCCTGCTCACCAACCACTGGCGGCACCACTGCTGGAAGTCGCTGCAAAACCTGAGCTAGCAAGTCCATCAAGACATCCTCCCTGCCCGGAGCACCCTCTGCTGCAACCCTCACACCCGGGGCAACACCGTGACCAACACCGGGCCCATCCGCCCTGCCGTCACCCAAACCAGCCTGGTCTCCAGACACACTAGGATGAACCTGTGACTCCGCTACCTCCTCCCTGGCCATGCTCTGGGTCACACTCTCACTGGCCTCAGGAACCTGACCTCGTCCCCGACCACGACCACGACCACGCCCACGACCACGACCGCGACCAACAGCACCCTCTCTAGCCATCTGCACTACCCAGAACAGAAGGCTAAGCACACAATTCAAAAACCGCACATAGAGTACACATCTTACCGTGAATCTCATTGAAGGCTCGAAGAGGATGATACTAGGACTCCATACCGCAAACAAATTGACTAACTACTCATAATCAATTCTATCACACAACATCATGCATCAAGCAAAAGGAAAAAAATAATTCACCCAATTAACTTCCTAACCGCTCTAACCATCCATTTAACCATCCTAGAACCGTAAAGGCTCTGCTACCAAAATGAAACAACCGACCCTTTTTCTATAACAATTAAATACAATGTAAACAATTATGCAGCCTATACTACTAAATTAAACCAACCCAAACCACAACTCCTCAATAAACCAATAACAACCAGTACACACAGCGGAAACATACCAACCATACAAAACCATTACAACATCAATACAATAACAATCCTAAGCATTCTATCCATCAACCTAGCATATCTCTATCCAAGGTTCCAACGACATATCCAACAATCCAATAACACACAAACGAGACCCTAGATCATCCTCCTCCTCATCGCCATGATTCCACAACACAAACCTGCACACCACAAACAACAATTGAGATGCGTAAGTATTATCACAAATACTTAGTGAGGCAATCCTCCCATCTACTGGGCTATACACACAAGCAACTGAGAAACCAATGCTTAACAAATGACAACCAAACACAAACAAACCAGGAAAAATCACGAAACAAGCAACTTGGTGTCGACCGACACCAGAGAGGTGTTGATCGACACTGGCCAAACATGGTGTCGACCGACACCTAACTGGTGTCGATCGACACTCCCTTCGCAGACACGAACTGCACGAATCCGAACGACGAACCTCCGTTTCAATCCGCCTACAATCTGTCCCAAACTCTCTCAAAAGCCTCAGGAACCTATAATAACCATAACACAACCACAACAAGCAAGAGCAACACCACAAAACACAACAAATCAAGCAAACAAAGGATTCTCAGGCTTAGATAAGCCATGGTCATGCACTCACCTTATCAACTGATTATAACAACCAATACAACCAGTTAAGACCCTCCTAACGTCTGAAACTGCCCAGAAACACCCTACAACAAGCCACACAACCAAAAACGACTTATAGCAAAACTGGACAGAAACATTAGAAAAGAACAGTCTCAAAGACGAAACCCTAAAATGAAAACCAACCATTAACGAACAATTCGCTCCAGTGAAAATCTATCCTTAGACGTCACAAAGCTTCCCACAAAATTTCAGCACGATGAGGAACCAGACGAGACCACGATCTCAATTACAATCCCCGATGGTTCCAACTCGTGTCTGAGAAAATGTGACTCACAAAACTGCCAATAACTCATCGAGTTTAAATCCAAAACTACTTCTGTAAAATGGAGAATTACGATGAAAGACATGGGAATAAACCTACCAAATTTCATTACCTTTGAGAACGATTTGATATGCCGAAACTGTTTCCTCCCAAACCCTAACGATTCTGCTCTTTCTTTTTTAATCTCTATCACACCACAATAGGCTCTCTCCTCTCTCTGTATCTCTGCAAACGGCGACCAGACACCCTAAAACCCTTAATTTGTCGCTTCTCCACTTATATACTCGGTTTAGATAACTAAACCAAACCAACCAAACCAAAATCGCGAATTAAAACAAACCCGACGAACCCAGAAATAGTGATGTCGATCGATGCCACAAGGGTGTCGATCGACACTCCTACCAAAACCGCATAATCCGGTTCGCGGATGTTACAATTCTCCTCCACCAATAAGGATTCGTCCTCGAATCCCGCAACACCTTCCATCCGTCAAGGACCTCCGTGCCACCGTCAACACGGCCGGCACGTCCTCCGACCGGACTAAATACCGTTAGCCAAGGTTTCCCGTGAACTGTCGCAACGGCCCGCACACCTCCGACTGAACCATGAGGTCTCCCTCTAGTTAATATACTCACATCCTAGACATTTTTGCTCACAACTCAGTGTTTCCCCCGTCCGTGGTCGCAACCAACGAATCATGCCGGCTCGCTATCAGGCTAACCACCTTAAGCTACGGCATCCAGGAAGTCACTCACACTCCCCCGCTCTCAGCTCGCAACCTTCGAGTCATACCGGCTCACTGCCAGGCCATAGCCTACAGCTACGGTATCCAGGGAGTCTCACACGCCCACTCCCCCCGCTGTCGGGTCGCAACCCTCGAGACATACCGACTCACTGCCGAGCCGCGGCTCACAGCTACGGTATCCAGGGAGTCTCAAAATCCCGCTCTTGGGTCGTCACCCTAAAGCGCGCTCTCGGATCGTCATCCGAAGCAAACATACCACTCCCACTCTTTGGCCACAAAGTCCATCAAGCTATCGGTATCACATGAGTTGGGCCCACACAATCCTGAGCAAACAAGTCTGATGTCATCAAGTATCTCCCGACTCTATCTACCTCAATTCCATTAATAGGCAAGATTTAACTATTCATAAAACTTCCCATTTTTAGAAAATTTCCTTCTTTAATGACATTCTATTTATGGAAACTTTCCATTTATAGCAACCTTCTATTTATGGAAACTTCCCATTTATAGAATTCTCAAGCTATTTCCTTTCCACTGGTTTCACAATTCCCAAAACCAAAGAACTCCAACTTTTATTAGAACCTCAAATGCAATAATCGTTTACAAGTCCAAATGAAAATACATAATGAAAGAAAGAAACCAAGAAGCTAAAACTAAGCGCCGGAATGGACACTCGGTCCTCCCTTCGGCTGCACCGCAACCTCCATCATCTGCCTCCTCTTAGGACAGAAAGGCCTGATATGCCCTTCCTCCCTGCAATGATAACACACTCGATGGTACTCCTACGAGTCACCTCCCCTGGGCCCGCTTGCCGACACGTGATCCATGCTCCCGCGCCCATAGCCTCCCTGGCCACCTTGGTTTGCCACTGTCGTCTCTTCCCGCTTCCTTTTACGCCTTTGCTCCAACTGCCTATCCTTGCTTGGAATGCTCAGCTCCAATGTCTCCTCTGAACGAGCCCCTGGACTGACCACCACTAAGTGTGACCTCAAGTCATCCTCTATCCCAGCTGCAACCTCAACCAGCTCCACCCTCGTGGCATAGCTCCTCACTCTGCACCGAGTCCTCAGATCATCTCGCAAAGCCAGCAAGAACCTCCGCACCTGAGCCGACTCTGGCTCCCAAGCCCGGCCTGCATACCCCACAAGCCGACTGAACTCTGCATCCAGCTCCCGCACAGTGCGGTCCCCCTGAGTCAACCCCAAGAACCGTGCCTCCATGCGATCAAGAGCCTCCTGTGGAAAATACTTGGAGTTAAACTCCCTCACAAAATCTCCCCAAGACATACCCCGCTGCACCCTCCGTGCTGTCACCGACCTCCACCACACACGTGCATCTCCTGACAAGTAATACACTGCCAGATCCATTCTAAACCGGTCAGGACACCGAAGCGACTGGAAAATATCCTCCATCCGCTCCCTCCACTCATCAGCCACACTTTGATCCGTACCTCCTGAGAAATACCCCGCTCCCACTCGCCGCAGCTGCTCCATCATCTGCACATACTGAGCATCCACTACCTCGGCCCCCGGCTGCACACCTGCCTGGAAACCTGCCACAGGCTGCACCGCTGGAACCTGCCCACCAACCACTGGCAGCACTACTGGAACCTGCCCACCATCCACTGGCGGCACTACCGGACCCTGCCCACCAACCACTGGCGGTACCATTGGATCCTGCCCACCAACCACTGGCGGCACCACTGCTGGAAGTCGCTGCAAAACCTGAGCTAGCAAGTCCATCAAGACATCCTCCCTGCCCGGAGCACCCTCTGCTGCAACCCTCACACCCGGGGCAACACCGTGACCAACACCGGGCCCATCCGCCCTGCCGTCACCCAAACCAGCCTGGTCTCCAGACACACTAGGATGAACCTGTGACTCTGCTACCTCCTCCCTGGCCATGCTCTGGGTCACACTCTCACTGGCCTCAGGAACCTGACCTCGTCCCCGACCACGACCACGACCACGCCCACGACCACAACCGCGACCAACAGCACCCTCTCTAGCCATCTGCACTACCCAGAACAGAAGGCTAAGCACACAATTCAAAAACCGCACATAGAGTACACATCTTACCGTGGAATCTCATTGAAGGCTCGAAGAGGATGATACTAGAACTCCATACCGCAAACAAATTGACTAACTACTCATAATCAATTCTATCACACAACATCATGCATCAAGCAAAAGGAAACAAAATAATTCACCCAATTAACTTCCTAACCGCTCTAACCATCCATTTAACCATCCTAGAACCATAAAAGCTCTGCTACCAAAATGAAACAACCCGACCTTTTTTTTTAAAACAACTAAATACAATGTAAACAATTATGCAGCCTATACTACTAAATTAAACCAACCCAAACCACAACTCCTCATTAAACCAATAACAACCAGTACACACAGTGGAAACATACCAACCATACAAAACCATTACAACATCAATACAATAACAATCCTAAGCATTCTATCCATCAACCTAGCATATCTCTATCCAAGGTTCCAACAACATATCCAACAATCCAATAACACACAAATGAGACCCTAGATCATCCTCCTCCTCATCGCCATGATTCCACAACACAAACCTGCACACCACAAACAACAATTGAGATGCGTAAGTATTATCACAAATACTTAGTGAGGCAATTCTCCCATCTACTGGGCTATACACACAAGCAACTGAGAAACCAATGCTTAACAAATGACAACCAAACACAAACAAACCAGGAAAAATCACGATACAAGTAACTTGGTGTCGACCGACACCAGAGAGGTGTCGATCGACACTGGCCAAACATGGTGTCGACCGACACCTAACTGGTGTCGATCGACACTCCCTTCACAGACGCAAACTGCACGAATCTGAACGACGAACCTCCGTTTCAATCCGCCTACAATCTGTCCCAAACTCTCCCAAAAGCCTCAGGAACCTATAATAACCATAACACAACCACAACAAGCAAGAGCAACACCACAAAACACAACAAAGCAAGCAAACAAAGGATTCTCAGGCTTAGATAAGCCATGGTCATGCACTCACCTTATAAACTGATTATAACAACCAATACAACCAGTTGAGACCCTCCTAACGTCTGAAACAGCCCAGAAACGCCCTACAACAAGCCACACAACCAAAAATGACTTATAGCAAAACTGGACAGAAACATCAAAAAAGAACAGTCTCAAAGACGAAACCCTAAAATGAAAACCAACCGTTAACTAACAAATCGCTCCGGTGAAAATCTATCCCTAGACGTCACAAAGCTTCCCACAAAATTTCAGCACGGTCAGGAACCAGACGAGACCACGAGCTCAATTACAATCCCCGATGGTTCCAACTCGCGTCTGAGAAAATGTGTCTCACGAAACTGCCAATAACTCATCGAGTTTAAATCCAAAACTACTTCTGTAGAAAGGAGAATGACGATGAAAGACATGGGAATAAACCTACCAAATTTCATTACCTTTAAGAACGATTTGATATGCCGAAACTGTTTCCTCCGAAACCCTAACGATTCTGCTCTTTCTCTTTTAATCTCTATCACACCACAATAGGCTCTCTCCTCTCTCTCTATCTCTGCAAACGGCGACCAGACACCCTAAAACCCTTAATTTTTCGCTTCTCCACTTATATACTCGGTTTAGATAACTAAACCAAACCAACCAAACCAAAATCGCGAATTAAAACAAACCCGACGAACCCAGAAATAGTGGTGTCGATCGATGCCACAAGGGTGTCAATCGACACTCCTACCAAAACCGCATAATCCGGTTCGCGGATGTTACAATCTGTTTGACAAGAAGAAAACTTGAACTTAGCTTCGACCAATGTAGCTCATATCTAACAACATCATTTATAAGGGATTGTGGAAAAAAAATTGTTGTTTACAAAAATGACAAAAGTTTTGAATCTGTAAAACTGGTTTTAAAGAAAAATCCATCGTTTAAAGGTCATAAAATTCCAACGCATAGCTTCATCCAATGAATCACCATCAAAAGTCACAAGCACTGCAGACCAAGAATTCGATGCTGCATCATATGCACAAGCCTTACTACCTTATGCACTTGACGATTATACGGATCATGTTATCCACTTTGATCACTTCACATGTGCACCTGACATCAAATGCAATGGATTATAAAGTGAGTTACAAAAATCTGAAACATAATCACACCTCCAAAGTATATAACATGATTCAATCAAGAAATTAAATTGCACAATTGCAAGGGAAAATTAATGAGCGAAGAAGGGTTCTTAGAAGAATTGAATCAACGAACTCAAAACTATTATGGAAAGAAGAGGAACTAAAACCTAAGGACTACACCAAAGGGAACCCAAATGGAGAAACTAAAACACCCTTAAACTTCATATTGAAGGGAAATATGCAACCAACATTGAATAATGAACATATATCGAGTTAGTAAAACTAAACTCTAAAGCCATTTACAAGTATCCATCCAAGGGAACACATTAAGGTGTACTGGAGAAACTAAACTAAACCTAAAGCCAATTCAAGTGTCAACCCAAGGGAATCACATTAAGCGTACTGAAGAAAGAAAACTAAACCTTAAAGCCAATTACAAGTGTCAACCCAAAGGAAATTCATTAACGCGTTATGTAGAAAGAAATCTTAACCTAAGGACCAGAAGATGAGGGAGCCCAATGGATAAGGTAAAAGACAAGCCAATGAGATATAAGATTCATTACCAAGAAGAAGTACCTATAACTCCAACATCAGCTTCACTAACTTCATAAGAAGTGAATTTAACAAACTTCATCTCTTAAAGTTCAAAGATTTCTACAAGGAGCATGACCAATAGTCCGGACTAAAGGTCCTAATTTCATAAGAAATTCTAGAATAAAATGCCTTATTCTGTAATTAATCATATTATGATATTGGTAAGGAAATTTTGCATCCTAACACACTTTTCAAACATTTGATAGCCCAATAGCACATTTCTTGTTCACAAGGCACTTTTTGCCTCACTTTTGCACTGTTCACTTAATTTCTATACAATTTTACCCCTCATCTACTTCTAAATAGATTCTACTTTCTAACTAAAATTGTTTCAGTAAAAGAATCTCCTCTTTCCAATTGTAACTAAAAATAATTGATCCTGCGGCTTTATTCCTTTCATGTGTCTAGTTCTCCAAATAAGATGTTGGCAGCCATATATAAAGGTTTTCTTTTGTGTAGATAAGGGAGACAGGAAGGAATAAAGTTTGTTTAGCCGAACATGGCGGCTATGGTATTTATTATTCTTTTCTGTTTTTTGGTTGTTTTCCGTGGATTGCATTATTTGTTTTGTTTTTTTTTCTGTGGATTGCAATTATGTGATTTATAAACCAACAACTGTTTTTGGTTACAGGTTGGACATTGTATTTTCCTATGCGGTGAGTGGACTTGTTTTGTGGATGGCGTTTGGAGGTTTAAGGTGGAAAAGTTTCTCTTTTCGAGGGTCGTACCCCTCTCCAAAACTATTATGTTAGCTGAACTTGAGGATGTTGTAATACTCGTTTTCGGCGTTGTTTCGAAGAAGGCTTGTTTCAGCTTTTGTCCTCCTAACAGCATGCTTTTCACGACGGGTGAGAGATCTCCTCCTGTACTGGTTACTACCGATGTTGGCTTAGACTACTTCAAGCAATTGTTTCGGGAGAATAGTCATCTAAATATGTTTGTCAACTTCAAAGAATCTAGAAACAGAGTTAGAAACACAGATGATTTAAATATAGGGGATAGAGATTCTGATGTTTCTGGTTGTGGCAATCCTCTCTCCGGTAATTCGTCTGGCTGTAGTTTTGGAACAAGCGATGATGAGTTGGCACCATTAATTGATGCGCTCTTGATAGCCAACTGGATGATGTCCTCGTCGCTGGTCTTTCTGAAATAGAGAAAATTTTCAAGATTGGAGCAATGTTTTGAAACCCAACCCGAAAAACAAACCAAACAACCTTCCGGGTCACCGGGTTGACCCGGTCCAACCGCGGGTCAATAATTTACTGAATTTTACAATATATAAATATTATGCATATATATGTTACATTGGTTTTACGAATATCCAAACAAAATTTTGCATATCTTTTGAACAATAATTATAATTTTTCATTCTTTATCATTTTAAATACAAATAAAAATATAGTATGACTAATAAAAAGATATTTTCAGGCGAATAAATTTTTTTCAAAATAAATGTGACCGAACGAAAAAAAAGAAACCACACTCTTAAAAATAATATTTTGTCTCACATCCAAAAAGTTAGAGAAGGAAGTACTCAATTTCTTCTTTATATAAATAATATTTTGTCCCTACATTAATTTCTCTATACTTACTTGTTCAAGTTTGATAATTAGATGTTGGATTTGACCCGGACCCGCCGGTTCAACCACATGTTAGCGGATTTTAATTGGGTTTTTCTAGTTTTATCCAAGTTTTTAAGTGTCCGGTTTTTAGTTATAATCCGGACCGGGACACCTTCTGGTTCGTGGTTAAACCGGTTCAACTGGCCGGTTCGGTCCGGGTTTCAAAACATTGGATTGGAGTTTGTAATGGTAAAAGTAGGAATCGTGCGTCTGCTGGCAGTTCTTCTGGTTGTAGTTTTGGAAATGGTAATAGTGGGAAGTGTAGTTTTGGTACCAATAACCCTTTAATTGATGTGGATGTTGCAATGGAAACAGCTGTGGGTGCCAAATCAACAATCCCCATATACCTACCACCTAGGTTGATCCTCAGATATTGGCTTAGGTGGCTGAAATAGAGTCAAAATATTGGGGAGGAGGTTGTAATGTTGTTCGCCAAGACGGTAATGTTGAAGACTGGGGTCATAGTTCTGAAGAAGAAGAAGACGCAGAAGAAGAAAAAGCTACTCAAGAGGTACTTACTCCTAAAGGTTATGATAGAGATTTTTGGGGAAACTTTGTAGGAGATCATTTTGGTCGTGCAAATCCTGTAGAAATTATGTATACCACAAATGACTGCTTTGACCATAGGGTTGTCGTCAATGGTGGGATATCATTAAATGATGAGAAATTTGGTAAGGATACTTGTGGGGTTTTCGGTCTCAGTGGTGACCCAACAGTCATTCAACCTATCCAAAGTACCGTAACCGCATGGACATATAATGGTGGACAGGAAGAGATTCCAGCTAAACTGAAACGGAGGTTAGAGGATGTTGATAATGAGGAGTTTGATATTCCTTCTCTGTTTGATGACATAGAATATGAGAGGGATGAGATTCCTCATCTTTACATTGATGATGATGATAAAGACATATACAATGGAAAGGTGTTCGCCAACAAAGAAGATTGCTAGATAGGTTTAGCTATATATGCAATTAAGAATATGTTCCATTTTACACAAACCCGGACGAAGCGAGACTGCTTTGTTTTTCATTGTTCTGGTGAGCGATGCGACTGGAGGATTATGGCTAAAGAACTGAGCATTGGATACTATGAGATACGTAAAGCATGTTTGGAACACACATGCCCAGTTGAAACAAGGTGCAATTACATGAAGAAGGCAACATCTCGAGCTATTGCTGCTGTCTACAGAGTAAAATTTAGTGATTCATCTAAAGCCCCAATACAATGGACGTGCAGCAACTGGTCCTTGAGGACCTAAAGGTGTCAGCATCATACAATAAGTGTTGGAGGACTAGGGAAAAAGCTCCAGACAGCATCATACCGTCGATTTCTGTCTTTTGAAACTAGCAAATCCCGGTACTGTCACAGATATAAAAACAGAAATCGAGTAAGATGGTAGTGTAAGGTTCTTGTACATGTTTTTGGCGTTTTGTGCATCAATAAAAGGCTTTAGTTAGCTGAGATATGTGCTTGTTGTGGAAGAGACGCATCTAACTGATAAGTACAAAGGAGTGTTGTTAACAGCAAGTGAGCAAGATGGTAACTTTCAAGTATTCCCTCTAGTGTTTGCTGTTGTAGATAGCAAGCATGATGATGCGTGGACTTGGTTCTTTGAAAATTTGAACGGATAATCGTAGACAGAAAATCTCTGACCATCATTTCTGACAGGCATCATTCCATTTACGTTTCTAAAAAGAGGGGTTTTCTGCTTGCTCATCATGGAGCTTGTATTGTCCACTTGGTGAGGAATGTCAATGCCAAATTTCACAACAAAGATCTTGCAAATATGGTCACTAATGCTGTATATGCCTTCACAATTTGCTCTTTCTGTACGCTGTATGGACATATTAGAGGCAAAAACATCGACTGTGCTAAAATAGCTTGACAGTATTGGCGCTTCTCATTGGTGATGCACATATTTTCAGGGAGACTGTTACAATATTATGACTAGCAACATAGCAGAAACGTTGAACAAAGCATTATGGAAGGGTAGGGCATCACTAATAGTGGAGTTGTTTAAGTTTTTTCGTGCTATGTTAACACGCTGGTTTAGTGCTAGGAGAAAAAATTCTGCCAATCACAAAGGGTTGTATTTTCCTCATTTCTTTAAACTCTTTTCTTCCGAGCGCTTTAGTTAAGATATCTACCTTTTCCTCACTTCCGGGAACATGCTCGACTTCCACTTACCCATTCTCCACACATTCTCTAATATCTCTGCAAAAACTCATTTTATTTCGTCTTTGATTGATCCCCCTTTTGATGTTGTCGAACACTATCTTCATTACTATCTTCATTGAAACGACCGACCCCTTTTTTTTTTTTTTAAATAATACATAATAAATATAATATAATAAATAAACTACAACTAGTGGTCCCATATCCACTAGCCACCTAACCACAATCACAACCAACAGCGGAATAACAATGCCAATAACCAATAAATAATATCCAATAAATATAATAACCAATAGAACAATATCCAGTATTAATTCCAATCATAAACTAATGATCCAAACAACATAAACCAGTGAACCAGCAATCCTAAGCAACATTCTAGGACCCAACTCTAGCAACCTAACAGAAGCTAGACAACCAAGCGAACCACAAGAACATCCTCCTCTTCATTGCCTTGATTCCACGATCACACTTTGCCTTTACCTGCACCACAAACACATATTGCAATGCATGAGTATTTTACAAACACTCAGTAAGGCAATCCTCCCATCTACTGGGCTTTACACACAAGCAATAGAGTATCAATAACCAACATACAACAATCAACAAACGACAAATAACAAACCAGGACTCAGCATCGACCAACGCCAACATGCATCGACCGATGCCAAATGGGAAAGCATCGATCGACACAGAAGCTGCATCGACCGATGCAAGCGTAACTTGCATCGACCGATACCCAATCCGCATCGACCGATGCATGCTCGACGTAACACGAAAACCCTAGAGTTTTAAGCACCGTCCTCGCACTTGCATCGACCGACGCAAGATATGCATCGATTGACGCAACGTCGAGCACCGTGTTTTCCCCGAAGCTTCTCGCAGGATCTTCGTTCCTACAAAACTCGATCCCAAGCCACAAGAAAGCTTCCTAACGTCCATAGCAACGATCTAACAAGCCTAACATCACACAACAAACAGATTAAAGAGTCCTCTAGCTTAGATAAGCCATGGTCATGCACTTACCTTTGCCACAGAAGAATCTGAACCTCTAACAAACAAGAACAAGCTCCTACAACGATCTCAGCTACAGATCTCACCAAGAAACGCCACAAATCTCCAGAAATCACCAAAAACGTTCAAGAACAGTTCTCTCTTTCTTTTGTTTCTCAAAAACGGCTAAAGTCGTATAATGAGACAAAAATAACGACTTAAGGGTTTTTCCTTCCCCTTTGCCCAAAACGCAGCGTTTGATTTAAGTCAAAACGCACGAAATTGAACCAGCATCGACCGATGCTCCTACTGCATCGATCGATGCACATCCCAAACCGGGATTCCGGTTCACGGATGTTACATTCATAGGCTTCATTCTCCCATGCTTATATCAAAGAAGATTCAACTTTTGAACCATCTTTAATACCCACAAGCATCATGTTCATTCCACAGAGACATAAATTCCGGAGTTCCAAAGCTGGCAGGCTAGGTTCTCGTTTCTTCCTCTTCTTAACCTTCTTTCCCTTCACATCTCTTTGACGAACTCACTTTTTCAGCACAAGTTCCTCCAGGATAAAAGGATGCCAAAAATCAGATCTTATTAACTTCCTCGTGGCTGATCCCGTTGGTCCCATCTTCTCGGCTTCTTTCAGCTGCAAGCGAAAACTTTTTTATGAGGAAGATCCTTGACAATCTAATATCCTTACCGTTTAGAGACTTCACCTTAGTCTTTATAGTCTTTGTGACTGCAGTGGACACATCTTAGATTGATCCCAATCAGCTTCTCATATAGAGTAAATCTTTATACAGGATTTTCTTTTTCAATGAGCTTGATATCCCCTTGCAAATTTCTGTTGTAAACTTATGACTGAACTTATGATAATCACTGAGAAGAACCTCTTCTCCTTTTCATCCAAGAAAAAAATACTTTCAAATACTTCAACCTTGATAATTCAGATCATATCTCACTTCTCCCTTCCTTTTTTTAATTTTTTTTTTCATCAGCTCTATCTTTCCTCTGTCATCTCTTTTAATCTCTTCAACCACACATAACTGTTTACAGGCTGACAAGATGATCATCTCTTCTGAAATTATGCTCTCCAATCTAACCCTCAATATATTTCTTCACAACTTCCTGTTTTTCAGACAACTAAAATTCTGCATTTTTCATCAATTTTGATGCAGAGCACAATGGAGTAGCAAAACAACCCAGAAAATTATGAACTTTTGTGGGAATATCAAAAACAGTCATATGAAAGCCCAGGAAAAAACAGTTCACGATTTGGATTTACGATTTGCAAGTTATGACCAAATCTGTAAGACAGCTCCGGAACAACACAATCCTGCAAACAGGAATCTTTGAGCGGGATTTCAGATCAAACCACATGTATTCAGACGTCGAGTTTTATATCACTGAAATGATCTCGTTCTAAAGTTTCCAGAACACCTTTCATAGCTCAAATCCGAGCTATATAAACATAATAACTGAATAAGAAAGTAGTAACCCGAGAAAGTGAAACAGGAAAACGGCTCGTTTAAGAGCAAATTCTCTTCATACGATACATGGTGTTTAGTCCGGAAAACGAGCCATTCTTGTGAATGGTCGGTTGGGGTTTGGTTCCCACATGCTACCCCTAAATACTCATTTGTCACTTGGCTTATTTTTCACAACAGGCTCTCCACTGGAGACAAACTGGTTCAATGGAATGCTGCTGCGAATGGTAATTGTGTCCTCTGCCAGGGACAGGGGGAAAAAAGGAACCACCTGTTTTTCTCCTGTTCCTATTCTTCCCACGTTTGGTCTGCTCTAGCTAACGGGTTGCTCGGTGTCAAGTTTACCACGGCTTGGGAAACGTTGGTACCTCTACTTCTCGACTCTTCCACTCCAAGGCTTCACTTATTTGTGCTGAGGTATTTGTTTCAATCTGCCATACATACCATTTGTCAGGAGCGTAATGCTCGACGGCATGGAGAAGCTCCATCCTCACTATAACACCCCCGAACCGTTCTATAGATAGGACGGCCAAAGATGCTACGTGATGACGCTCGCAAACGGACAACCGAGGCTACCGAAACGAATTCAGTCTCCCTAGTCATCCATACCACAAGGCCATCCCACTCGAACATGGGTCTAGGCTTGCCAACCCTTACCATGAACGAATGTTTGGGCGGTCCGGACTAGACCATAATCATTAAGAGCCAACTACGAATATAAAACATCTTTATTATACATAATATATCAAGTACAGCGGAAACAGGTTACCAAAAGGCATACATTTTATTCGGCCAGAGCTAATCTCCAAAACATTATTCTTACATATACTTGAAAACATATTTTACAAAAAGGCAGAAAAACCTACACTGGCTTTCCTAACGCCCCGCTTCCTCTCTACAATAACCCTCTACTAGTCACCTGCAAAACAAATAGGGTAGCATCATGAGTAATCTAAGATTACTCAATGAGTCCGGGATCTCTAATGTTAGTATGCTCCAACCCCAAAAATCCCAAAATAACAATCAACACGCAGCAAGCAATGCAAACAACAAACAAAGTATACTACAACGAGTATACACAAACAATATAATTAAATATGCCATTCTAATCTCCTAAGTTGGGCCCCTATCGAATACATGATCTCCCCGAGGCAATGCCCCCACCCTAGACACAAAGTCTACAAGGATATACATTCCTCAAAGGTAATGCCCCCACCCTAGATACAAAGTCAACAAGGATATACATTCCTTTATACTACATCGTCATGTAGCGTCTGGCCGGTCATGACCCGCTCCAGACATTCGTAAGCCATCACGTTACGGAGTTACACACAACGCACAGCAAACGACGGGATCCTCATGATTCGCCTAATGCAACTTAACTAAATGATACTAACTACCATGCAACAAGCAACAATATAACAATCGGACAGCATAGCGACAATGCGACTAACCGTCCAGCATCACGGCTATACCATCACGATGCTATATCAAATAATCACACAAGCAGCAATATAACAATGCAAGCAAACAATAGCAATCAGACGGCATAACGGCAATGCGACTAAACGTCCAGCATCACGGCTATATCATCGCGATGCTATAACAACAATGCAGACAGCATAACAGCAATGCGACCAGCAAGCACAACAAGCAACAAGCAACACTATAGCAACAACCAACCTAAGAGCATTACTAAATAATTCTAAGTAATACTACCTAACCTCAAGCTAATTAATTACTTAAATAAATAATTAACTAACTAATAAATAACTTACTAAAATAAATAACTACTAAAATAAATAAATAAATAAATAAACAACTAATAAACTAAATATTAAAATACTAAAACAATAAACTAGACCCTATTCGCGTGCTACCCACACACGACCGAACTCACAGAGCTTAGGCGGGCGGCTGAAGATACTCCGAGAGCTTCCTTCGCGGGCTAAGGCTCCTAAGGGCTCTAGAGGTTTTTGGGTGAGGAATGAAGAATGAGGGACGAGGGAGAGGGGTATATATAGGGTCGGTTTGGGACAAGATAAGCTTGGGCAAAGGGATAAGATAAGGACAATGGTTAGATAAGCATGGGCGGATGGATAAGCTTGAAGGAATAGACCAATCACGGTAAGACACAGCAAAAAGGGCGTCCTTATCCACAAGGTAGGCGGTTTATCCCCTTAAGCAGCTTACTTGGCCATCCCATGGCCGTCCGTCCTGCCCGCATGCGATACACGGCCGTACCAAAAGATTTTCCGACCATCGAACGTACCTTTCCGATCCTTAACGAACTGATCCTAAATCTAATGGTCAAAGTCTTATTCTATTTACCTAAGGATGCCTAAGGATGCCTAAGGATGCCTAAGTCACCAGTCACGCTTGGAAGACTCCTTGGCGCTAAACTGTACTGAAGTTGGATCGAGCATTACCGCACCAGTTTGATTGTCCGGACATAGTCTTGGTGCGGGGCATTATATTCTCCCCCCCTTATTAGAATTCGTCCCGAATTCTAAATGGTTCCGATGGTCCTGCTTCATCAAGATTTTTGTCTTCGAAAAATTCTGGGTGCTTCCTTCTAAATGCAGCTTCATCTTCCCATGTGACTACTTCTCGTTGTTGCTTACCCCATGTTACTTGAATTTGAGGAATCTGCTTATTTCTGAGCTTCTTTATACGTCTCGCTCCAATTCTCAGTGGTCCTTGGGGATAAATGACATTGGGTTGCGATTCTTCGGCTATTGGCGGCTCTACTTCTCGAGGGTCTCGTACGTGCTTCCTTAACATAGACACATGGAACACCAG
Source organism: Camelina sativa (assembly GCF_030686135.1). NCBI lineage: Eukaryota > Viridiplantae > Streptophyta > Magnoliopsida > Brassicales > Brassicaceae > Camelina > Camelina sativa. The sequence continues at coordinate 23,575,997 of NC_141896.1, forward strand.
ATGAATTCCCATGGTCTTGGGTAGTGCTAAGCGATAAGCGACTTCTCCGACTCTGGCAATAATAGGAAACGGTCCTTCATATCGTTTTCCTAGTTTCTCGGTTTTGCCAAAGCGATCCTTCCCTTTTCCCTTGATAGCTATGACCTTTAGGTAGACCATATCTCCTACTGCGAATTCAACTTCTCGCCTATTTTGATCTGCGTATTTCTTCTGGCGATCTTGGGCCTTCTTCATATTTTTATGGATTATCTTGACTTTCTCCATTGTCTTCTCAATCATATGGTTCTGAATTCCTTCTTCTCGCCAAACTTCGGTCCAACACAAAGGTGTTCGACAGGGTCTTCCATAAAGAGCTTCAAAAGGTGCCATGCCAATACTAGCATGGTAACTATTGTTGTAGGAAAACTCAACTAAATGCAGGTGAGACTTCCATCCTTTTGACCAATCTAATACGCACATTCGTATCATATCTTCAATAGTACGAATGGTTCGCTCCGTCTGGCCATCTGTCTCCGGGTGATAAGCTGTGCTCATGAATACATTGGTTCCTAATGCTCGTTGTAGTTCTTTCCAAAATGAGGCGGAAAATCTTGGGTCTCGATCTGATACAATGTTTGCGGGTACGCCATGGAGTGGTACAATCTTGTTTACGTACAGCTTGGCTAACTGCTCCGAGCCTGTATCTTGCTTGACGGGTAACAAGTGCGCAACTTTGGTTAGTCGGTCCACAATTACCCAAATTGCATCGTAGTCTCCCTTGGACGTTGGCATTCCTACTATGAAATCCATCACTACAGACTCCCACTTCCATTCGGGTATAGGAAGGTTCCTTAATAATCCGGCTGGAACTTGATGTTCTGCTTTAACTTGTTGACATGTCTGGCATTGAGCTACCCATCTTCCTACTGCGCGCTTCATTCCTGGCCAGTGGTAGTACTTCTTCAAGTCTTTATACATCTTGACACTTCCGGGGTGAATGTTGAATCGGGTATGATGTGCAAGTCCTAAAATTTCTTCCCGTAAGCCTTCACTGTCAGGTACTGTAATCCTCCCATTGTGTAAAAGTGTTCCGTCATCGGCTAAATGATATCCACTAGCATTTGTTCCTCCTTGGGTTCGCACATCTTCAGAAATCTTTTGCAAGTTTTCGTCCTTCCCTTGTTCTTCTCGGATTCGTTGTAGTAATCCGGCTTGGCGCACTGCTTGTAATCCTAGTGGTACACTAGCTTCTCCGTCTATTGCTGCTAAGCTAACATTCTTCAATTCTTCCGTTAGAATCTCGAGATCTTTCTCAGCGTCTACTTCCAGCTTTTGACGGCTTAAAGCATCAGCTACTACGTTGGCCTTTCCCGGGTGATACTGAATCTTCACATCGTAGTCAGCTATGAACTCCATCCATCGTCTTTGTCGTAAGTTCAAGTCGGGTTGAGTAAACAAGTATTTAAGGCTTTTGTGATCCGTAAATACGTCGATAGTCTCTCCATATAAGTAAGACCTCCATATCTTGAGCACAAAGACCACGGCAGCCATCTCAAGATCATGAGTAGGGTAGTTCTCTTCATGTTTCCTAAGCTGTCTTGAAGCATAAGCGATGACCTTGTTTTCTTGCATTAGTACACATCCTAGACCAACACGTGAAGCGTCTGTGTACACCGTGTATGGTCGTCCTGGTTCTGGTAAGGCTAGAATTGGTGCTGTCGTCAGGGCTTCCTTGAGTTTACAAAATGCTTTCTCCGTATCTTCACTCCAAATAAATGGGACGCCTTTACCAGTCAATCGTGTCAAGGGCTTTGCAATAGAAGAAAACCCTTTCACGAATTTCCGATAATATCCCGCTAAACCGAGGAAACTTCCTACTTCAGTTGCAGTAGTAGGTTGCGGCCAGTCTTGAATTACACGGATTCTTAGGTTTTGCGGATACTCCTTGTGCTGATATTCAGTGTCCGAGAAATCCTATTTCTTGCTTCCAAAATCGACATTTACTAAACTTAGCAAATAATCGATGACCTCTTAGTCGCTCCAGCACCTTCCGAAGATGTTCTTCGTGCTCTTCTTTACTCCGTGAATAGATGAGGATATCATCTATAAAAATGACAACAAATGAATCAAGGTAATCATGGAATACCTTGTTCATAAGTCTCATGAATGCCGCCGGGGCGTTAGTAAGTCCAAATGGCATAACAACAAACTCATACTGTCCATATCTTGTTCGGAACACCGTCTTCATAATGTCAGCATCTGAGATCGGAATTTGGTGATAACCTGATGCTAAATCTATCTTGGAGAACCAAGCAGCTCCTCGTAGCTGGTCCAACAATTCATCGATTCGCGGTAAAGGATACTTATCCTTTATTGTGATATTATTGATTCCTTGATAATCAATACATAGCCTCATGCTCCCAACCTTTTTTTTCACAAACAGGACTAGAGCTCCCCATGGTGAAGAACTAGGTCGTATAAATCCCTTCTCCAATAAGTCTTCTAATTGCTTCTTCAGCTCAGATAGTTCTGCAGGGGCCATTCGATATGGTGCCTTCGCTATTGGCGTCGCTCCAGGTTCAAGGTTGATGGAAAACTGATTGCTTCGGGGTGGTGGTAATCCTTCTAATGGCTTGAAAACGTCTTCGAACTCTTGAACAACGGGAATGTCTTTGATCTCCTCTTCGTCCTCCGAGTCGTTTCCAATCATGGTGACTAAATAGGCTTCTCCGGTTTCTAACTCTTTTTCTACTCTTAGGGCGGATACAAAGGTTGCTATTGGGCTGGGACTAATTCCCTGATAAACTATCGGATTTTGGCTTCCTTCAAAAGAAATCCTACCTCTAGCACAATATATATGGGCTTGGTACAAAGATAACCAGTCCATTCCTAGGATAACCTCAAAACGTTCTAAGGGTATTACCATAAGATTGGCTAAAAAGGTTTTCTGCAAGATCTCTACGGGTACGCCTAATACTAGATCTTCGGCTTTAAGGATAAGGTTACCAGGGGTTCAAACAGAAAAATTTACCTTTTCCTGGGTAAAGGTTCCTCCAAATTTGGAAGCAATCTCGGGAGTTAGAAACTATCGGTCACTCCCGAGTCAAACAATACATGAGTGGGATTTCCACCGACACGTAAAGTTCCTGTTTGCCAAATTAACGCAAGCAAAATAAAACTAACCAGAAAACACGCAACAAGCACATGCAAACACACGATAAAAATAAAAATGAGGAGGTTAGAACCCATACGTATCTGCGATGAGACCTCTAGTAGGTCCTGGAAGATCGGTATCATCTAATTCTATAGCATTAATCCTAACTCCAGTAGCTTGCTTCTTAGATGCGGGCTCATAAGCAGGGCGAGTCGGTGCTGGGTGGTTGATTGCCTTGCCTGGATTCCTTCTGGAGATGGGACCTTTAGCTGGGCACTGATTAGCGTAGTGTCCTTTCATGTTGCAAGAGAAACACACCACATCTTGATTTCCCTTCAGACCTTCATGGTTAGGGCAGCTTCGTGCATAGTGTCCAGGCTGGTTACAGTTGTAGCATAACGGTGCAGAAGTAACAACTCTCCCCTTTGGAACTTTCTCCTTATTCTTAGTCGGATTCTTGGCCTGTCCTTGACCAAGCTTAGACTTCTGAACTTTCTCCCTTGCAGTGACGATTGGCAGCATCTCGTCTCTCTCGGCTAATAGTCCTTCCTCCACATTCACAACTCTCTCCACCAGTTCGAAGTAGCTTTTAAATTCGACCACCCTAAGTCGGCTTCGAATTGATGGACGTAGTCCACGAAGAAACTTGCGAATAACAGCCTGCTCATCTCCATTGCCATAGTTGGTGTACCTTCGGAGTCGAGCAAACTCAGCTTCGTAATCTCGAACAGTTCTCCCACCTTGTTCAAGTTGCAAAAACCGCGTCTCTAGACGATCTCTCTCCTCTGGAGGAAAGTACTTTCTTTCAAACTCACGCTGGAAATCCATCCAAGTTGGTGCCATTACATAACACCCCTCCACATTGGTCCATCAGGTTAGAGCGTCCATCTCTAAGTAGTGAACTGCGATATCCTTCTTGTAGCTATCAGGACACCGGGTGGCATTGAAATTCCTTCCAATGTTTTGCAGCCATGCGTCTGCTTCATACGGGTTGGTACTCCCTGGAAACTTGTAAGTACCGATATTCTTCATCATCATTACCATGTCCAAAAACTTTGGCGGCGACGAGGATCCTGATCGTGCAGTGGCTATCATGTGTTGCTGCTGCTTCATCTGCTCCATCATATCATACATCAGCTTCATCATCGGGGTCTCTTCTTGCTTTCTTGGTTGTTGTCTCTCGAACTCAGCTCTTGGTAAATTATCATTTCGATCCATCCCTCGGGATACTGATTCATCCGAGGCTCCTCCTGCTGGTCATCCATCAGATCATTATTCCTGTTGGAATAAGACATCGAACTGCGCGGCTGAACAGGTTCAGGTCTTGGCGACCTAGACATATACTCTTCCATCCCAGGCATATCGGCATGCCTCCTTGGCATCGATCCCATAGAAAGTGAAAGGTCTACAGACTTCCGTTCAGTACCATCGAGATCACTAGTGCTACCAGCGCTACCATCGTTAGGATACCCAATGTTCAAATTCCCATATCCAGGTGGCAAACCCCACGACCGGCCTCCGCTTAATCCTTGTCCCGACATCTGCAGAAGACAAAAGGGTAAGTCCTAATCCCACTAACCTAATCCCCACTAATCCTAATAAGCATAGACGTGGCCAGTTTCCTAATGCCTTTTTGCGACCATTTACTCGATAAAACCGATTGAAAACAGTTGGTTCCCGTGAGCATCATAACCATGCTCTGATACCACGCTTGTAACACCCCCGAACCGTTCTATAGATAGGACGGCCAAAGATGCTACGTGATGACGCTCGCAGACGGACAACCGAGGCTACCGAAACGAATTCAGTCTCCCTAGTCATCCATACCACAAGGCCATCCCACTCGAACATGGGTCTAGGCTTGCCAACCCTTACCATGAACAAATGTTTGGGCGGTCCGGACTAGACCATAATCATTAAGAGCCAACTCCGAATATAAAACATCTTTATTATACATAATATATCAAGTACAGCGGAATCAGGTTACCAAAAGGCATACATTTTATTCGGCCAGAGCTAATCTCCAAAACATTATTCTTACATATACTTGAAAACATATTTTACAAAAAGGCAGAAAAACCTACACTGGCTTTCCTAACGCCCAGCTTCCCCTCTACAATAACCCTCTACTGGTCACCTGCAAAACAAATAGGGTAGCATCATGAGTAATCTAAGATTACTCAATGAGTCCGGGATCTCTAATGTTAGTATGCTCCAACCCCAAAAATCCCAAAATAACAATCAACACGCAGCAAGCAATGCAAACAACAAACAAAGTATACTACAACGAGTATACACAAACAATATAATTAAATATGCCATTCTAATCTCCTAAGTTGGGCCCCTATCGAATACATGATCTCCCCGAGGCAATGCCCCCACCCTAGACACAAAGTCTACAAGGATATACATTCCTCAAAGGTAATGCCCCCACCCTAGACACAAAGTCTACAAGGATATACATTCCTTTATACTACATCGTCATGTAGCGTCTGGCCGGTCATGACCCGCTCCAGACATTCGTAAGCCATCACGTTATGGAGTTACACGCAACGCACAACAAACAACGGGATCCTCATGATTCGCCTAATGCAACTTAACTAAATGATACTAACTACCATGCAACAAGCAAAAATATAACAATCGGACAGCATAGCGACAATGCGACTAACCGTCCAGCATCACGACTATACCATCACGACGCTATATCAAATAATCACACAAGCAGCAATATAACAATGCAAGCAAACAATAGCAATCGGACGGCATAACGGCAATACGACTAAATGTCCATCATCACGGCTATATCATCGCGATGCTATAACAACAATGCAGACAGCATAACAGCAATGCGACCAGCAAGCACAACAAGCAACAAGCAACACTATAGCAACAACCAACCTAAGAGCATTACTAAATAATTCTAAGTAATACTACCTAACCTCAAGCTAATTAATTACTTAAATAAATAATTAACTAACTAATTAATAACTTACTAAAATAAATAACTACTAAAATAAATAAATAAATAAATAAACAACTAATAAACTAAATATTAAAATACTAAACAATAAACTAGACCCTATTCGCGTGCTACCCACACACGACCGAACTCACAGAGCTTAGGCGGGCGGCTGAAGATACTCCGAGAGCTTCCTTCGCGGGCTAAGGCTCTTAAGGGCTCTAGAGGTTTTTGGGTGAGGAATGAAGAATGAGGGACGAGGGAGAGGGGTATATATAGGGTCGGTTTGGGACAAGATAAGCTTGGGCAAAGGGATAAGATATGGAGAATGGTTAGATAAGCATGGGCGGATGGATAAGCTTCAAGGAATAGACCAATCACGGTAAGACACAACAAAAGGGGCGTCCTTATCCACAAGGTAGGGCGGTTTATCCCCTTAAGCAGCTTACTTGGCCATCCCATGGCCGTCCGTCCTGTCCGCACGTGATACACGGCCGTACCAAAAGATTTTCCGACCATCGAATGTACCTTTCCGATCCTTAACGAACTGATCCTAAATCTAACGGTCAAAGTCTGATTCTATTTACCTAAGGATGCCTAAGGATGCCTAAGGATGCCTAAGTCACCAGTCACGCTTGGAAGACTCCTTGGCGCTAAACTGTACTGAAGTTGGATTGAGCATTACCGCACCAGTTTGATTGTCCGGACATAGTCTTGGTGCGGGGCATTACACCCACCCTCCAAACTGATTCGCTTCATTGAAAGGACTGTTCGTAATCGGCTGTTCACGTTGATGACCACCTCATGTTTTGAGAGTTGCCTTCAGTATTGGTTTCAAACTCACCCCATATAAGGGCTATTTGCAACACCCTCTACTCAATTGTGCTGTTTTTTTTTTTTTCAATTTCTCTGCGACTTCTTAAGCTATAAACATTTTCTGTAACACAGTTTTTTTGGTGAATATAATTTAGCATTCATACAAAAAAAAGAAAAAAAAAAAGTAAAACTGTTCTTTAAAGCTGAAACCTGCTTTTCATCATTCTTTGATTTCTCTACAATTTCCAGTGTCATCTTTAAGAACCATATTTTATTGACGATATTTGATGCTTCTTTCTTTCCCAGCAGCAAAAATTTAATACCCAAACTAGGTACCCGGAGCTTGTCAACGGGTTGACTTCCTGACTGACCCAAAACACAAACATGTGGTATGTCAAGAAAAGGGGTGACATGTGGTATGGGACGTACGTAGTTCCACTTCTTGACTGACCCGCATTTTGCGCCCATAGACCACCACACAACTACAAGGATCTCTCCTTGCATGACTGTCTGCAGCTCACCGCATCTACGTGCCCTTGGCACCTATCTCCCCACACGTGCCCTTGGCACCTATATGACTTCTTCTTGTTGATGTTAGCAAAGATTGTCCTCTTTGACTTGTGGTCGATGTAGTTAGGAATGGTCTTCCTAAAATCAAAGGTCTCTCAGTTTTTTCTTCCATCTCTAAGATGTGAAAATCGGTAGAGACTATGCAATCCCCTTCTACAAGTTGTAGGTCTCGAATTAATCCGTTGGGAACATTTTGTGATGAGTCTCCAAAGACTAAACTGAGTTTGGATGGCGATATGTCTCGCAATCCTAGTGTTTCGGCTTCACTTCTTGAAATAACATTAACGTTAGCAGTAGAATCACAAAGAGAGTTAGAGAATTCAATGCCTGTTATGGAGCATGAGCATACAAAACGTCCTGGATCTTCAGCTTTAGGTAGTCTCCTTAAGGGGTAGTGCCTCGCGGTTTCTTAATTAAATGGATATGTTATACGAATAACATCCTCATGAGAATCAAAGATCGGTACCATAGGCTTGGCTTTACGGTAGGTGAGGGCTAATACGGCTGAGATAACATTGCAATATCCTTTAGGATTCTCTTCGAGATTTCTCGGAAGTATACCAACTTGGCATTGAACGGCGTTAGCAGTTTGAGCTACTTGAGTTTCAAGCTTCTTAACGTGGATAAAAATGCTTTCAAACTACTTATTCAGTTCAATGTAGATGTTCTCCATCCATGTGTTGATATCTCTTGATTGCTTTTGAAAATCAGCAAGGAGTTCTTCCATCTTCATCTCTACTTTTGCATTATCTTGAGAAGTAGGCATTTGGGCTGGTCAGGGTTGGAAAGGCGATTTGTTGTTGTTGAATTGAGCTTGCGGCTGAAAGTTGTTGTTGTTTCCACCAAAGTTGTTGCTTTGAAAGCGGTTAGCTTGCTGAGGATAATTCCGATCTTGTGGATTCTCCACATTCGGGTTCCTATAAGAAAGGTTGCCGATGAGAGCTCTTCCTTCTTGAACGGTCTTCATAGTAAAATCTCAATTGCTGGCCTTGTCGAGTGAAAGTTGATAGTTAGGGTATAGTCCTCTATAGAAGGTACTTAAGAGGTTAACTTGAGCAAAGCCATGATGGGGACAGTCACGTTCATAGTCCTTGAAACGTTCCCATACTTCATAAAAAGATTCGACCGGTCCTTGTTGAAAACTTTGTAGCTTGTTGCGAAGAGAGTTAGATCTTGACTTTATGTGGAAGTGGTTGAGAAAGGCTGACTTGCATCCTTCCCAGCTAGTAATCGATCCATGAGGTAGAGACTTCAACCATCTATCAGCCTTGTCGGCAAGAGAGAAAGGAAAAAGCTTACACTTCAAGTATTCTTTGGGAATTCCATTGGTTCTTGTTGTAGAGCAAATTTCTTCAAAAAGATCAATGTGGTCCATCGGATGTTCAGTTGTAAGACCATGAAACTGATTTTGCTTCACCAAGCCAATAATTTAAGGTTTAATCTCATAATCACGTCTTGGAGGATGAGTGATTCGGATAGCAGCGCGGTCTTGAGGATATTGATTGGGAGCATCATAGTCGGCTATGGATTGGTTAGGTGCGGCACGTCTTAGAGGGTGCACACAAGCAGGTTTTCTTTCGCCAGGTCGAGGTAGTGGTGGATTAGCGATGAGTGGAGTCTGGTGAGGAGGAGCATCGAGGTTGTCTCCCACGCTGATAACTCTCTAATTTACATGTTTTAAGCATCATTTTTTGTCCATATTTTGAATTATATATACCCTAACCTTCGCATTTTTAGGTCATTAACTGTAGGAATTTGCATTTAGGCCATTTAGGGGGTTGCATTCTTGCATTTGCACATTTTGGATTAAAACAGATGCTTTAGAGCCTAAAATGGGGAGAAGCAAGGTCGAATCCGAGCATGTACCCGAAGGAGCTATTGAGCAGGAAGAACAGTCCGAACCTTAACCCGATCAAAGAGGATCCAAGGGCAGGAAGAATAACCCGAAGACCTATCCGAGGAGTAACCCAATCTCATCCTCGAGCACCGCCTCGAGCAGACCCTCGGACAGGACTAGGCAGCTAGGTTTAAAGGGTTTCCATATATAAACCCCCCCTCTTCTTCGTCTCGTCCTATCACACCGCAGACACTTAGAACAGAGAGCGAGAGCTTCTGAGAGAGATCCGGAGCGACTCAAACAATTTTTCTACTTTGTTAGGATTTATTTTTACTTCTTTTGCTATTCTTCTTAGTTTTCGATTATGTACTCTTCTATTTATATTCTATTTTCAATACAATGCAATTTTCGTTTATTTGTGTTTCTATGTTTTCTGCAGTGAGATCTGAGTAGTGAAATAAAGTTTCTAGGGATGAGATAGATAAATATGTGTTCTTGATCGGTTAGGATGTCTTAGCTTGATTGCTTATGTTATATAAATTCCTTTCTAGTTTGGTGTTCTTAATGCTAGTTTCAGACCGAGAGGTTGAGATTAGATCTAGGGTGTTTTGCCATCAAGAGATGTAGTTGAAATGCTTGAATCAATCAATGCTAGAGATTTACTCACTTAGCCTAAGAGATTAGATGTGGAAGGAGTTTATTGACAATAATGAATCGGTTTGTATTGCCTGCTTGGACATGTTTCTCCAACGAGAGTTGGGTAGGGGAGTGATCAAGGTTGATTGTTTCTATCACGAGAGTGTTGTAACAAGATTTTAGAGATTCATTGTCTAGGGAATATTTGCTTGAGGCATGTAAGACATCCCAAATTGGTCAGGGACACTTAGGAGTCGATTACCCCATCCTTAGGAGCTTTCGTATCTTGATTGTTTAACTTTAATTAATAACTCGGCCCCTTATCCGAACTGGTACACGATCACCATCTTCGAGTATACCTTCGAGCTGTTTGTCCTTTACTTCTTAACCCAATCTCTCCACCCGATCCTGTACTCGAATGCTTGCATCGAGTGCTTAGGTCGTGTGGTTCTTGTTTATTTGCTTTCTTTTGATTATTTTAGGATTGTTAGATTAAACCCCAATTACTGCTTGGCTTGACTTGCATTGTTATGATCATATCTTATATGCTAGCATAACAACCATTTGGATTGATAATCCTTTGTACTACAACTGCATAGGGAATTCATACCCTGGGTGAAAATCCTGTTATCAATTTGGCGTCGTTGCCATTTGGTTGAATTTTATTTGCTACGTTTAAGATTTCAGCACTTGCTAGATCAAGTTCTATTATACACTTTGGTTCGGTGCTAACTTGTTTACTTTCATGTTTGTTTGTTTTGCATTTTAGGTACAACCCGAGTACCCACCCGACCCGTCACTCGATCACCTGGATCGAGTAGACCTTTGTGTACTCACTCGGTTAACTGATTGTGCATGCAAATACGATCCAAGGGTAGTCAACACTTGAGTCCATTCATCGACAATATCGACAGACCGAGGTTACTCCGTCATCAACAAATACCACAACCGCAACCAACAACAATTGAGGAGATCATGAATAATCAGAATGGTCCACCAGCTCCTCATGAGAGGACCAATATAGGAGCAGGAGAGGCTCCATTTACTCATACTCAAAGACATGGCATTGTGCCACCTGCTATCCAAAATCACAAATTTGAGATCAAGAGTAGTCTCATCCAGATGATACAAAGCAACAAGTTTCATGATCTGCCAATGGAGGACCCATTGGACCATTTGGATGAGTTTGATAGGCTCTGTAGCCTAACCAAGATAAATGGAGTTAGTGAAGATGGATTCAAAGTCCGGTTTTTCCCATTTTGTTTGGCGACAAAGCACACATCTGAGAGAAATCACTTCCCAAGGAGTCCATCACCACTTGGGAGGCATGCAAGAAGGCGTTTCTAGCCAAATTTTTCTCTAACTCCAGAACCGCAAGGTTGCAAAATGACATCTCCAGCTTTGTTCAGAAAAGCAATGAGACATTCTGTGAAGCTTGGAAACGTTTCAAATGATACACAAGCAGATGCCCTCATCATGGCTTCACCAATGCTTCATTGCTAAGTACACTCTACCGAGGTGTAGTCCCTAAGATCCGGATGTTGCTGTACACCGCTAGAAATGGTAAGTTCCTCAACAAGAATGTTGATGAAGGTTGGGATCTAGTAGAGAACTTGGCTCAATCTGATGGGCATTACAATGAGGAGTATGGTCGCACTGTACGATCTTCTGGAGAGGATGATGCTAAGTACAAGAGAGACATGAACGCCCTCAATGAAAAGTTGGATAAGCTCCTCAACCAGCAGCAGCATGTCCATGCAATCTCAGAAGAAGACAAGTTTTAGCAACAAGATGGGGAGAGTACCCAGCTAGAGGATGTGAACTACATCAACAACCACAGAGGTTACAATAAAGGGTACAACAACTACAAACCGAACCCAAATCTGTCATACCGTAACCCTAATGTTGCGAATCCACAAGACCAAATCTACCCATCCGCAGTCCAAGGGAACCAAGGCCAGCAGAAGCCCTTTGTTCAATACAATCAAGGCTATGCTCCTAAGCAGCAATATTCTGGCAATTACCACCAACCAATTGCACCACCTGGATTCCTACCACAACAAGGCCCGCATAACCAATTCCAAGAAGCTGACCTACGAGACCTAATTCAGCAGATGATACAAAGTCAAGCATCGGCTGCGATGGACAATGCAAAACGGTTCGCGGAGATGAACAACAAGATTGACTCTGGGTATAATGACTTGAATGCCAAGTATGACTCTCTCAACACTAAGCTGAGATACCTAGAAGGCCAGCACAACACCCAACCACCTCCATAACTTAACCAGCTTCCAGGTAAAGCTGTTCAGAACCCAAAAGATTATGCCACTGCACAAGCCATCTTTCTTGATGATGATTTTGAGGACTACCTCACTGAGGACAGCGATGTTCAAGATGGGGAGGATATGGATCACTGTGGGATGAATGAGTACCAATACTATATATCCAAGTACGAACCCGATCCTTCACCCGAGGAGGCAGATCGAGCTGATGACCGATCACTGGTTCGAGAATCATAAACCGATGCACCACCCGAGGCTGAACTCGATGACACACCCAATGATGGTGATCGGATGATCCATCGGGTAGACGTTCAGATGACAGATCAACCTCAACTGCCTCAAGCTGAGGAAGGGGAATTAGAGGAAAGGTTCATAGCTGCTCTTGACATCCAATTAGAGGTGCTCGCAAAACGTATGTCCAAACGAAAAGCCCTACCTCCTAAGCTCTTGCCACCACACAAACTTTGAGAGGAAGTCATCAAGGAGACAGCTCAGCTGGAGATTGAAGTAAAGGAAGCTGTCAAAGAAATTGGGAATGATATTTTGAGGAGTGGAGTGTGTCTAGATCCTGAACTGCGAATTGAGGAGAAATTGGAGGATCCCGGCTCTTTTACCTTGCCATGTTCAATAGGCCTTAGGATTTTCAATAACTGCTTGTGCGATTTGGGAGCTTCAGTCAGCATCATACCACTCTCAGTTGCCAACAAGATGGGTTTCAGCAGTTTTAAACCAAGTAGCCTGTATTTGGTTCTAGCTGATAGGACAATCAGACACCCCATTGGTATCCTTGAAAACCTGCCTCTCAGGATTGGAAGAGTGGAAGTTCCTACTGATTATATGTTCCTTGATATGGATAAGGAACCAGAAGATCCAGTGATCCTAGGAAGAACAATCTTGGCAACAATAGGAGCAGTAATATATGTGAAGCAAGGAAAGATAAGAATTAAGTATGGGGAACACTTCAAAATAGAATTTGGCATCAGAAAAGGAACTAAAAAGCCAACCATTGATGGTCCAGTTTTCTCCACCCAGACCAAACCAAGAGGAATCAAGCATCAAGCTATATCTACATTTGCAGTGGAACTGGGACAAGACCAGAAAAATGGGTTGAATCAGCCTGCTATAGTGGAGAGGTTTCTAAAACCTCTCCCCCCTAAAACCCATGCTTAAAGAGCATGAAGAGTCAAGCTTAGTGACTTAAAACAAGCTCACTTGGGAGGAAGTCCCAAAGGTATCCTTTTATTTTCTTTTTATTTTATTTATTTATTTTGTCTTATTTTCGATTTTTACATATTTACATATATCTATATAGAAAAAAAAAGAAAAAATTATGGGGAACCCGAGGATCTACCCGAATCCGTACCCGACGCGTCTGATCGTGTTTCTACTCGGATGGCGAGTGGAGTCCGAATTCCACAAATCCTAGCCCACTCTCGGTGAAGCCCAAAAAGCCGACCCTCTCTATTTAAGGAACCTCAATGATAAGTAATCATTTGGGCCTCGCTTAGTTACTTAATGGGCTGCGTTGTTAAGCCCTTTTATTTCTCTATTTATTCTTCCTTTGTTCATGGTAGCAGAATTATCGATTAAGATCATAACAAATTTTTATCTCATTTCCCTTCATTGTTTCTCTTCTTCTTCCTTCTTCCCTCTGATTTCTTCACCTCAATCTCTATTTCTTCTGATTTCTCATCTCTTTCTTCTACTTCTCATCTCCATTTCTATTATCTCCTTGATAAGCTACCCAGGTACTTATCAATTGGTGCTTTACATCGAGAGTTTTCACAACTCAAGTTTTCTCATCCTTTGAAAATGATTCCCGGACATGAACAATATTATGAGGAAAGGTTTCAGAGACACATGGAGGCGCTGCAACAAACACGGCCTGTGTCTACAAAGATCGAAAATCGGAATCTCTCGGGTAAAGGTTTTGACCCAGTACAACAAATGCTTGATATATGGAGGAGGACAAGTCGCAATCACAAGGAAGCTAACCAGAAGCTTCCAGACATCAATAGCTCAAGATCTGAACACAAAACCTTTAAGAACACATCAAATTCTTTGGAGAATTTCGTCGAACAGGTGGTGTGCATTTCGACTGGTAAAGTTTCTTATGATTCTGGGGTTTCCAAGTTTCGTCGAGTAAGGGTTCCTGTCAAACGGAGTTACCACAAGGTTCGGAAAAGAATAAGGAAGAAGGATCATTGTTCTCGATCATTAAACATAGGTTTCCGAGTTTGTTCTCCAAGAAATCAGTTGTACCTCGGTGATGATAGGTTCAGTTCGATGTCAGTTCTTATGGCAAAGGAAAAGCAACAAAGAGGAATTCAAAGAGCTCTTTTCAAGCATCGATTCCACCAGTTTCAGAAAAGAAGGTGGAAGGAGAGATATCGAGTTATGGTAGCATCATTCAGATCGAAGCATTACTCTTGGGTGGTTCCTAAGAAAAAGGAGAAAAAGAGCTCTAATCGGTTCTCGTTCCCTCATGTGAATCAATTGAGTGTGAGTGTTCATGACCTCATTTCTTCATCAACACCGGATTCTAAAGCTTATGCGAGATCTCCCAAGTTGGTTTTAAAGGTAAGAGCAAGCGGGATGAAACAAAGATTCGATTCTGAGAAGGGGTCTAGAAAGAAGAACACAACGTTAGCGACATGTTTGGCAAATTACGGTGTGCGTTTTGGTTCTTGTTCTTCTATAGCTAGAAATCGTTTCAACAAATTTCAGACAAAAGGTCATGGAAGTCCTTCTCAAGAGAAGAGAACAGTGGTGATGTTGTTTTGGTATCCTCCTCAGGACTATTTGCCTGATTGTGTTGATGGTATGATTTCTCACACTGATGCAAAATTCATCAGTGGAGAACAATTGGGGATATGTCCTCTGGCCAAGAATTTAGGGAAGATACATGGTACATATGAGAAACAAATCACTGGTTCTTCTATGATTGATGGAGCTTTCAGGAATGGAAGTAGGTAATATGTGTCTTTTGTCATTAACCAAGTTTGGGAACCTGGTGGACTTATGGCTAAACAAGTTCTATTACACTAGTTAGTGGAATTTTATGGCTGTGATAGAACGGTTGATGTTGTGTGTCTCGCTTTTGGAGTTTGTGATGGCAATAAACAACCAACTGACCCTGGAAGAGCTAATCGTGTATGGGAGTGTGGTGGTTTAAAGTTAAGACAATTTATGTGTTATTGGCTAGAGAAGGATAACAAAGTTTCTGTAGAGTTAAGATTAAGGTTGAAGCTTCATAAGATTGGAAATAAGTTTTCTGACTCACATGTTTTAAGCCAAGTTTGGGATCCTGGAGAAACTTTAGCCGAACAAGTTCTACGAGACTGGTTAGTGAGCTTAAGCTATGATGATAGAATGCTGATGAAGAGGCGGTGGTCTCATGAAAGCGGGTTACAGGATATCATTGGCAGGGTTAAGGAACTTTGAGTGAGGTCTCGGAATCGTCAATGCCATCAGGAGGAAGTTCCGACTTCAACAATTCATTCTGGTATGGACAGGATAGTACATTACAACCTTGTACTTGCTACTTTTACTTGGAAACCAGGGAGACTCATGTGGTTAGAAGTGTTGAGAGAGTGGTGCAAAGAATTTCAGAAAGTTATAATGGATGACGTGTTGAATTTATTGGTCTGGATTGGTGTTCACAATGGGAAGTTTGAAGCAGAACTTGGGTTTTATACCTGGGCGTATCATAGTTTTAAGAATGATAAGTTGCTGATCACATACCATGGGATAGAGAGTCATGAGATGCAAACAAGTGAATTTCTGAAATCGAGTGTGGGAGCCAGGGGAGATCCTCTTACTAGTTAACCGAGTTCAAAGGGAACGGTTCAAGACATTTTACAACTCTGATCCAACTTCAAAGCTAATGCACAAGCAAGACATTAAAGACTGTATCACTCTTTGTGATAAGAATGAAAAGCTGCAGCGAAGCACTCGAAAGGCGAAGATGAGGAACAACGAAGATCAAGAGGTAACCAAAGATGAGCAAGGAAGCAATAAAGGAGGAGATGCTTACTATCTTGCGGACAAGATAGCTTTAAACGGGGAAAGTAAGACTATGAGTGGAGTTGGCATAGAATATCCTGAGGAGCATAAGACTTTCAAGAATGAAGAAGAAGTTTACTTGTTGAAGGTGGTGCAGGGTAATTCAAATAATTGGCTCGGGATAAACGAAGAAGAGGCAACTATGGATTTGAACAAGATCAATGTGGTTGGGAATGGCGAGTTAAGTTGAGCCCTCTTATGCCTTGTTAAGCTGTTGATGGTTTGTACCTATGAATTTTCTCATTCTCCCAGGCCACCAGAAATGTTGGGTAGTGAAAGCTTGGTCCCAGAAGATTCAAAGGTCATTTTTGTCGACCAAAGCATGGAAAATTCAGTGGAAGAAGGGTTGTCTTTCCCTGTCAAGTCAAGGTTCTTCACAGTGGGTGAAGAGATTGGAGAACGTCTATTCTATGGGACTAAGACAAGTGGAAGTCAGAATTTGCATATGGTTGCACCTTCCTAAAAATGCAGGTCACTGTTAAGTGTTGCAATCTGCTGGAGATGTTTGTTTTAAAGTTAGCGAAGTCTCTCTTCCATGAATTTCATTTCCTTCCACCTTGAGGACAAGTTGGATCTCAACGGGATGGTATTGATAAGTAATCATTTGGGCCTCGCTAAGTTACTTAATGGGCTGCGTCGTTAAGCCCTTTTATTTCTCTATTTATTCTTCCTTTGTTCATGGTAGCTGAATTATCGATTAAGATCATAACAAATGTTTATCTCATCTCCCTTCATCGTTTCTCTTCTTCTTCCTTCTTCCCTCTAATTTCTTCACCTTAATCTCTATTTCTTCTGATTTCTCATCTCTTTCTTCTACTTCTCATCTCCATTTCTATCATCTCCTTGATAAGCTACCTAGGTACTTATCACTCAACCTCACAACTTCATAAGTTTTCTCTAAACCCTAAAATTCTTTGTCTTTCAAACTTCTTCTCTCTCCCTAAAAATCGAGTTTTTCATTCTTTGTGGAGTAACCCTATTAATCTCGGCTTAGTCTCTGTTTTTTACCTTCAAGGATTTACCAATGGCACCAAAAATGAAGACTTACCAAAAGAAGGGGAGTAGATCAACCTCCGTCACTGCTAGAACCGGAGGGGAAGCCGTCGAACCTCGCGATTCCCAAGGAAGAGGAGACGTTTCACATTCCCAACCATTGAGTGGACGTTTCGAATCTCCAACCCGATCCGTCACCTAAGCAGGTGCTCGAGCAACCGATCGTCAAGACCCCCAAGTTCGCTCATCAAGCCCGGTGGCGAGTGCTGTCCGCCGATCTCCTCGACGTAGGGACCTGTTTACGTCCGAGAGGATCATCACCGACCCAATGGAGGTTGATTCAGATGCAGATGGAGGAGAACCGGAGGAGATCCAAACCTCTTGGTTGAGAAGCAGAGCTGCGGTTGCAAAGGGGAAGAGACCAGCTTCTAAAAAGGCTGAGAAGTTAGCTGAGAGGGCGGGAGAAGAAGAAAATTGAGACACGGAGGAAGAGAGCCATGACCGAGAGGAGGAGCAGAGAGAACGCACCTGATTGGCATCAAGGAGGCTGAAGCAAAAAGAGGTGGAGACTTCGGCTAAGCTCTTCAAAGTCCTCCGCAAGATGAGTTTCATTGGTACCCGCTACCCCCACCACGAAACGATGAAGCAGTTGGGAATCGCAAGAGATGTCGAGTTTCTCTTCGACATGTGCTACCTAGGCCAGATGATGCGAACTAACCTTGAAGCCTATGAGGAGGAGATGGTTCACTTCCTTTCCATGCCGTGGCTATACTATTTTGAAGGCCACCCAACACTGCTACCCGATGGGAGGATCGGGTTCTTCACTTTCTCTGTGCGCAACAAGGAATACCGACTTACCTTCAAGGAGATGGATAAGCAGTATGGTTTCAAGGCTGGGTGTGGGGAAAACATGGAAGTGAACAAGGAAGAAATGAAATTCCTATGGCTGAAAATATGAGATAAGCTTCCCTACAAGTCTACAAGCTCCAAATCTACTCAAATAAGGAGCCCTGATTTGTGGTACTTTTACAAGTCTCTAGCTTGCACCATATTCGCAGGAAGGAGACTGTGAATGTGAAGGATTATGAGCTCCAACTGCTAGAAATAGCCTTGTGTGGAATATTAGATAATGCTAGGGATGGTAAACCGCTAGTAGGGGATGTTGCGGACACTAGCATGGTTTTTGTGTTGCTTGATCAGTTCCTGTATCTGAAATCATGGAGAATGAAAACTGAGAGAATGGAAGGAGCTGGAGAGATCTCCATTGGAGGTTTGGTCACACCAATTTTGGTAGCTTGCGATGTGCCTGTGAAGGGAGTGGTACATGAGCCGAGATGGCTAGACATCGACTATCTCACATTGGCGAGATACCTGGCTTATGAGAAGCCAAATGATATGTTGCTCTTCAAGTTTGTTCATCCAGCAGTCGGAGCCACTCAAATGATCCTGCCCAACGCCGTGTGCACAAAAATCCGGCTATGGGAGAACATAGACTTCACGCTCCCATTGGAGGAGCTCTATAACCCTGAGGAGGAATCTGAAGCTGAAGAGAGAGAGCCGACTGGGCAAGGACAGGGAGAAAATACAGAGGACTATGATTTTGAGGAATATGTTTGCTCTCAAAAGCAACCTGACTGGGGTGAGGGAAGCTCACAAGAGGATCAGTTGGTTGAAGAGGATGAACAAGTTCCTGGCTAGGAAAGTGAAGGACCTTACCAGCACAGTGAAGGTGATGGGATGACAGATTAGGGAGTTGCAAGACAAGGCAAGCTATGCCTAATCTCCCACTTCGGCATATGCACCCACATTGATGGGTAGGAGCGGACCACTAGGAGAAATCCAAGGATTAGCACCTCCAGAGCCTCATGGGACATCCTCCTACGAGCCCCAAGCTGAGGAAAGTGTTACCAGACCCGATAGGTCACGGAGAAGCCATTCAGATGGGGTACACGATGCCTTACCCGATGCCACCATTAAGCACACATCCGGGTGAACCTTTAGGTCCTTTCCCTCCAACATATCAGATGCCATATCCGATGCCGTACGCGATGCACCCTGTGAGCAGCTATACGGGTGACCACTCCGGACCTCTTCCACCATACCCATCCTACTACACGATGCCCTACCCGATGAGCTACACGATGCCTTACCCGATTAACCCCTCAGATGCTGGTCCGAGCAAGTCGTCCGTGCACATAACTGAGCTCTCTGATGAGAGGATCCTGGTGCCTGCTGAAGCCGGTGACGATCCTGGGTACACGTTGGCGAGCATAGAGGCGGAAAATCGGTAATTTCATACCCCAGCTAAGGGGGTATGTTCAATTCCTATACCATATTTCACATTGTGTAAATTCATACATTAATTTAAATAAAATTCAAATTAACTGTCTCAACTTGTAAAACAGTGTTGTTTCATATATAAGTTGTGACGAAGATAACAGACAGTTAACGGTTGATTACGTGGACGCCAGGTATGAAACGACGTTGTTTGAGAAACAAAAAAAAAATGGTTAAACGACGTTGTTTCTTCCTTCTTCCTCTTTTCTTCTTTCTTTTTTCTATCTCCTTTCCCGAGTCGCATTTCTTTGTTCAATTGATCAGCTCTACGTTTCACTCAAAATGGAGAATTCTAAGGTTGAAGGCGAGCTCACTCCTCATGTCTACGGCTCTCTCTCCCTCATCGGTTCCTGGGATCCTTCCAAAGCTGTGAGCATCTCTTTGATTGTTTTTTTTCTTCGTCTTCACTTCCAATTCATCCATCTGGATTTTGATTGCGTCTCTGCGTCGTGCGTTTTTTTTCAATTTTGATTTAACAGCTTTCGATGCTGCATGAACCTGCGGCAATGTCGGAACTGAGCTTCGTTGTTCCTCCTGATCACGGTATTACTCTATTTGGTGGATTTATTTAGTGATCCTTTAGCATATTAGTTTGAAGCCTATGTTGTAATCTAAGCTTATGCATCACCTCTTTTGGTTTGGTATGGTCTCGTGTATAGAGACTTTGGATTTCAAGTTCTTGTTGAAGCCAAAGAACAGGAATACGCCTTGTATACTGGAGGAGGGTGAAAATAGGCTTCTTACTGGTGGTTCGTTACAAGGGGATGCTAGATTAGCTCTGTTTAGGCTTGAAGGTGATGTGATTGTTGAATTCCGAGTCTTCATCAAAGCTGACATAGTTTCGCCATTTGATCTTGCTACTAGTTGGAGAGCTTATAGGGAGAACCTCCAGCTTCTACTTCTTTGTTTTTATCCGCAATTCCATCTATCTGTAATGTGTTGGTTATGTCAATCCTGACAAATGAAAATTTTGTTTGATGTATCATTAGCAGTGTCCATCAGAAAGTTTGGAGCTCGATCTTGCGCATTTATGAGGTTCCTGCTCCTGCACCTTCTGCAAACTCGTCCCTTGTTTATGCGACTGACAAAGCCAAGAATCCATGATCTCTTTCAGCTTCTGGTACATTTCTTAATGATAAGACTACAAACACAGCTCCAAACATTTCTGAAGATTCTGACGATAGGGTTGATGGATCTCCATCTGCAAAGGTGCTACTTTGATTAGTTGCTTGGTAGATGCAGATCCTCCATTAAGTAACTTCCGGATTTCTTATTTAATCATTGCCATACATCTACCCACAGGAAATGACGATCATTGTTCTCGATCCCTCAAATATCTATTCGGCTTCAGGAGAGGCTGAGTCAAAGTCAATGGGAACACTCTCACCGTTTCGGCAGAAAGATGGTCAAAAGGGACTCTTTGTTGACCGCGGTGTTAGCTCCCCTAGGCTAGTCAAGTCTATTAGCGCAAGCTCTTTTTTGGTCGATACCAAGCTAATCAAGGTTTGGTCTGAGCTAGTTTCTATCTTTCAATGGGGTCATCAGAAATTTTTTTCTCTTGTTTCTCCTCTAAGTTGCGAATTCGATAAATGGCGGTTGTTGGGAACAACGTTTCGATTCTCCACAACGTTACGCTTGGAGGAACTGGGATACAGTGTGGAGATAGACACCCAATATTGGAGATGGGACTTGTATTTTGGGTAATACCACGATTGGAGAAGGAACTAAGATTGGTGTTGGATCGGTTGTGTTGAAGGATGTGCCGCCGCGTACAACGGATGTTGGAAACCCGGCGAGATTGCTTGGTGGAAAATAAGTAAAACGACGTCGTTTAACCAAATTTTTTTTTCTTCTGTTTCTCAAAACAACGTCGTTTCATACGTGGCGTCCACGTAATCAACCGTTAACTGTTTTTTATCACCGTCACAGCTTATGTATGAAACAACACTGTTTTACAAGTTGAGACAGTTAATTTGAATTTTATTTAACTTAATATATGAATTTACACAGTGTGAAATATGGTGTAGGAATTGAACATACCCCCTTAGCTGGGGTATGAAATTAATGATTTTCCGCATAGAGGCTGCCACAACCTCCTTCTTCATCAACCCATGAGGTACCACTTTCATCCAAACCATTGTTTATACCATTGCATTTTATTTTATTTCATTTTGTTTGATTCTCAGATTTATTTTCAGACTTTTATTTACACAAGGGACTATGTAATTTAAGTTTGGGGGAGGATCTGAGAATGTATATAACATTGTTTTTTATTTTCTTTATTTTCTTATTTCAAATTTTTGCATTCTAGTTTTATTCATTTGAGTCTGCATCTATTTGCATAAAAAAACACAATTTTTTTTTGAATTTTTGTTTTTAAAAAATAATAAAAAAGAGTGTTCATGTAGTTGCATTTACATAGTAGGAATGAGTCTAGACTGCTTCATATAAGATTGTTGCATATGCATTTTAGGAGACAATGATTAAAACCACTTTGTTTAAAGTCAAACCTTAGGGTTGAAGCTATAACCCTTAATCACAGTTCATTGTTGCTAGATCAATCTGTGGAAAAAAATGAAAAATCTTAGTTTAAAACCTTGCGTTTTTTGAAAGCTTCCTCCGCTTGCTTGAACATTGAATCATCTCTATATTATTGGACTGAACCTGAACTTAAATTGTCTTGCTTATGGAATTTGAATACTTGCTCATGGTAACTCTAAACTCGAGTTAACACTCCATTTTTGCCAATCTTTTCGTTTAACCCGATTTGTTTTTCCCTAACTTTGAACCCAAATCTTTCTTTCAAATCTTGTTGTGAATTGTTGAGTGAGGCCTTTTCATTGTGCTATAGGTTGTGAAACCTTGAGAGTATTGAGAACGACAAAGAACTGGCTCTTGTTTTAGCTAAGTTTAGAACCATTTGAACTAGCTAATAGAATCGGTCTTGAAAGATAGGTGGTTAGCATGTTTATTTGGGGTTGGGTTGAGGAATAAAAGAGAAACTAAAGAAGGAAGTCCCTAAGGTTCGGTTTAATTAGCTCTAAATCTTTAAGTAAATAAAAAGAGAAAGATCTTGCTATAATCTCCTAGAAAAAGAAAAAAAATTAATAATAATATAGGAATATTATTAGGAGTTTAGCAAAGAAAGAAAAAGAAAAAAAAAAGAGCTAGATATTTAAAGTTTAGACCTTAGGGATTGTAAAAAAAAAAGAGAGAAGTTAAAATCAAAGTTATGGGTAGTTTTACTCTAGGGTGTTGGAAATAAATAAAGTGAATGAGAAAAGGTTAGATTATCAAGAGTTAAGCTTTGTATGCCCAAATTGTTCTCAGTCTTAGATAGTTTTCACAACTGTCTAGCATTCCATCTTTTGAGAGAAAGTCACCCAAAGATATTGTTTGAAACCCACCTACCAAAAAGCCTTACCCTTGAAACCGATTGAGCTTGATTCACTTTCCATTTGCAAGAATTTGCCAAACACTTTAATGAATGTGAAAGAGATGTTCTTTGGAATTGCAAGTCCTTACTGTTACTTGGAGGATGAACTAGATCGACGCATGACAATAAGCATAGAAAAATATTTGTAAGTATGTTGATTGATCTTAGCACCATTAAACTATCTTTAAGGACTATAGTTTGAATCCTTCGTTTAGCACAAAAAGGTTATGAGTCCCCATTTTTAAAACCTCATCCTCCTACTTCCTTGCTAGAGGACTAGCAAGATTTAAGTTTGGGGGTGTGATAACTCTCTAATTTACATGTTTTAAGCATTTTTTTTTCCATATTTTGCATTATATATATCCTAACCTTAGCATTTTTAGGTCATTAACTGTAGGAATTTGCATTTAGGCCATTTAGGGTGTTGCATTCTTGCATTTGCAAATTTTGGATGAAAACATGTGCTTTAGAGTCTAAAATGGGGAGAAACAAGGTCAAGTCTGAGCATATACCCGAAGGAGCTATTGAGCAGGAAGAACAGTCCGAACCTCAACCCGATTGAAGAGGATCCAACGGCAGGAAGAACAACCCGAAGACCTATCCGAGGAGTAACCCGACCTTATCCTCGAGCACTGCCTCGAGCAGACCCTCCGGCAGGACTGGGCAGCTAGGTTTAAAGGGTTTCCATATATAAACCCCCTCTTCTTCCTCTCGCCCTATCACACCGCAGACACTCAGAACAGAGAGCGAGAGCTTCTGAGAGATCCGGAGCGACTCAAACACTTTTTCTACTTTGTTAGGATTTATTTTTACTTCTTTTTCTATTCTTCTTAGTTTTCGTTTCTGTACTCTTCTATTTTTATTCTATTTTTAATACAATGCAATTTTCGTTTATTTGTGTTTCTATTTTTTGTGCAATGAGATCTGAGTAGTGAAATAAAGTTTCTAGGGATGGGATAGACAAATATGTGTTCTTGATCGGTTAGGATGTCTTAGCTTGATTGTTTATGTTATACAAATTCCTTTCCAGATTGGTGTTCTTAATGCTAGTTTCAGACCGAGAGGTTGAGATTAGATCTAGGATATTTTTCCATCGAGAGATGTAGTTGAAATGCTTGAATCAATCAATGCTAGAGATTTACTAACTTAACCTAAGAGATTAGATGTGTAAGGAGTTTATTGACAATAATGAATCGGTTTGTATTGCCTGCTTGGTCATGTTTCTCTAGCGAGAGTTGGGTAGGAGAGTGATCAAGGTTGATTGTTTCTATTACGAGAGTGTTTTAACAAGATTTTAGAGATTCATTGTCTAGGGAATATTTGCTTGAGGCATGTAGGACATCCCAAATTGGTCAAGGACACTTAGGAGTCGATTACCCCATCCTTAGGAGCTTTCGTATCTGGATTGTTTAACTTTAATTAATAACTCGACCACTTACCTGAACTGGTGCACGATCACAATCTTCAAGTATACCTTTGAGCTGTTCGTCCTTTACTTCTTAACCCGATCTCTCCACCCGATCTTGTACTCGAATGCCTGCATCGAGTGCTTAGGTCATGTGGTTCTTGTTTATTTGCTTTCTTTTGATTATTGTAGGATTGTTAAATCAAACCCCAATTACTGCTTGGATTGACTTGCATTGTTATGATCATATCTTATCTGCTAGCATAACAACCATTTGGATAGATAACCCTTTGTACTACAACTGCATAGCAAAATAATACCCTGGATGAAATCCTGTTATCACATGCCTAGAGGACTAGCATCACGAGGAGCTTGTTGATGGTCTCGGCCAACTACAGGGTCGAGTTGCGGATCAGCGGGTACAAAGTTGGGGTTGCCACCTTGTTCAAGAATCTTTTCTCCTTGCTCGTTGAGGGCAGGAGGTATCAGCGGTTGGTCAAGGTTAAGGGGACCTTGGTCCTCGTTCCTTTCATTGGCCATTAGTTGTTGTTTTTGAATTTTTCTAAGCTCATGTTCTAATCGATCAATGTCTTGAATTGGAGATACGGTTCCGGAGGGTTGACTCCTAGTCATGCACTACAAAATCCAAAAAAAAAGAAACTAAAAGGGAAAATAGAGGTTATCGAAAAACAAGAAAATTAAATCTAAAATTGAAAAATTCAAAAGAAAAGTTCAAAGTATCTTAGACGAGAGTTCTTATCAAATTCAATGGGCAGCTAGTTACTCCCCGGCAACGGCGCCAAAAAGCTTTGATGTGTGTGATTTTTCACTCCAAATCTTTCACCTGAAAAGACCACACGACGACTGAAAGTGCACAGTTAATCAATGTAGTATTTTAGGATCTATACCACAGAGAGTAATAGCTAACACAAATTGAATTAAATGAGAAAGAACTATGGCTAAGACTAAGGCGTTGGGCGTTTGGGAATCATCTCATGGTTTTCATGGTTCTAAGCAATATTAAGTGTCAAGATCTAACAAGTAACTACTAATTTCGGTCTTGGTTCTCAACTATGAGACACTAATGAACTAACAAGCTATTATTATAGAATGAAAGTCTAAAGTCTTCATACTCTGTTACTCAACTCACGCAGGCAACGACGCATGTCAACCAGCTAGTAAAACAAGTTCGATACATTCACCAAACTCCGCAACTCAACTTAAGCAGGTGACGACGCGAGGTTTCGGTATAACACTAGTTCAGAGAATTAGGATAACGCGATTAACGCTCCCGTTCTCTAGGTCAGTACTCTGTGATCAATCCAAACACATGCATTAAGATAAAGATCTTCCAAAAGAACTCTAATATAAAACCGAAAATAAGATCTAACAACCTAATTGAAGCAAACCATGAATTCCCCTTGAATCACCCCATAAAACCCAACAAATAAAACTTCTCGTTCATGATTCAAAGAAACGACATTGATATTATAAAGTATAGCATCAAAAACGAATCAATAAACAAAAGGGGTTCAAAGGAAACTTTTCTATTTGCCACAAAAGTAACTTGATTCCCAAAAAGCAATGAAAGTATGAAAGAACTAGAAAGAGAGATGCTGGTGGATCTTCAAGCTTCAATGGAACAAGAGGTTGCGGCTGCTTCTCTGGTCGTGGCTATGGCTACTCCAAAAGCTATTGATGATGCACACTTGAAACTCTAGGTTTTGATGAGTATTTGTAGGGTTTTGTCTTGGATTAGGGTTTGTAAGGGTAAAAACATATTTTCTTCTTGAGTAAAGGACAAGGGGCGGCGAAAGAGGATTCTAGACCTTGGTGGAGGTTTGGACTGCGCCTTCGTGATGGTTGATGGTCATGCCTTCAATAAAAGCCCATCGGCTGGATGCTTCTCTTCACGTCGGTTTATAAGACGTCTCGGTAAATTGGACATCTTCCGGATGACTGAACGGATTGACTTGATTCTATTTCTAGGAGAAAGATGACTCTCCCAGATTTCCATAGTCACCAAGCACGATATAATTTGAGTTCTGTAAGTTCTTCAAAAGTGGCTCGTACTGTAAAGCTCTGAATCTGTCCTGAAACATGTTTTCCGTGTTTTTGGTCCAATTTGTTATAAAACCTATAAAACCTTCTTGAAACCTAAAATACTTGATAATAGACTTTTTATACCTGAAATCTTATCAAAATTTTCCTAAATGCATATGAAAACTGTAGCTAATATGGGTAAAATAATGATGTTATCAAAAACAAAGGTGAGTGCGGGACCATAGCTTATCTAAGCCACTAGATATGTGGTTTGTGTGATTTTGTTTGACTGATTGCTTGTGTGATTTTTGTGAGTGATTTTCGTTGTGGTTGTGGCCTGTTGAGGTCAGTTTTGGCATCACGGACATTGTAGGGACGGTTGGAGCCACGAGAAGTCGAGAGAGATCATGTTCGGCAACGTTCCGCGTGATTGCATTGATCAGTGCCAGGACGGTGTCGGTTAACGCAGCTAGGGATATGGTGGAGACGCGAGGTTGCATCGATCGTTGCAAGGGATGCGTCGGTCAATGCAAATGTGTTGCATCAATCGATGCAAGGTGTGCGTCGGTCGACGCAAAGGTTCAACGTTGATCGTGATGATGAGGAGTATCGGTCGACACTAATGTTAGTTGTCTAGTTTTCTTGTATTTGTGCATTGCTTGTGTTTGTCTTTTAGCTGGTGTGTATAGCCCAATAGATGAAAAGATCGCAACACTGAGTATTTATGGTAATACTCACGCATCTCATTGTTTTTGTGGTGCAGGTAAAGCAAAAGTGAAACGTGGATTATGGCGATGAGGAGGTTGATAATCTAGGGACTCGGTTGTTGTGTTGTGGTTATGTTATTATTGTTTGAACCTGGTTAGAAGCTTACTAGGACTCGGTTGTTGTGTTGTGGTTATGTTATTATAGTTTTTTTAAAAAGGGTTGGGTTATTTCACTCTTCCATAATATTGCATCATTACATTCACATTTACCGCAAGTGCAAACAGGGATATCAACATAGTTTTTATATCACTCCATAATGTCAGCAACGCAGTATAATAGGTAGTGACGTCCATAGGACCTTGTTGTAAAGTACTTAACCATTTTTCTATTTTAATGACTCAGGCCATCTTGCCTAAAACGGGACATAAGATCCATCTGAATCGTAGAAGCAATAACCATATAAAGTTAACTCTGACCTTTTAGCTTCGAAACGGAGCTTATTAACCATGCAATCACCATATCATTGCAACGTGACCAAGAACCTGCATCTGGATGATCATCAGGAGGTTTAGGTTTGGTACCATAAATAAAACCGAGCTTTTTTCTCACATTAAGAGTGGAACTCCGAGTCAGTATTGAGTCGATTTGAAAGCAAAACCATCCTTGCGTGGTTTGATGAGTGAAGAAAATAAGGACTCTCGTATTGATCAGCCGGTCAACGAGACTCCAATGTTGAATTAGGTATCACCGAGTAATTTGATGAAATCGAAGCCATATCTCAGGTTAAAATCAGAATTGATAGTGAAAGATTGAGCTGGGATAACACAAATCAAAGAGAACCATCACCAATGGAGGTCAACAAAAAGAAGAAACAAAGAAGAAGAAGAGCACAAACTCGAATGAAAGAAGCTCAATCACACTGATGTAAAAGCTGGAAAATGAAATCAAAGATCAGCAGAGTGATAGAGGCACTCATAGCTGAAGAATTGAGCTAAAAAACAAGCTTAAAGACAAAAATTGAATGTGAATCAATGGTGGAAGCAAGCTTCATCTCTAAGCTCTCATACCATATCAAGCAAGATTACAGTTGAGATAGACAAAACAAAAAACTAATTTCCATTAATTAGCTAAAGATTACATAGTTTGTTTATATACAATCGTATAAACCTCTGAACCAAACATCTAATATCTTAACCAACAACTATACCGGTTATAACAACCCGATTATCTAAGTAATAACATCCTAATAGAGGTTAATACTAGCAATGATGATGATGAAGATTAGCGTAGTGATCACTTTCCATTGTAATAAATTTGGGTAAGTAAAACATACAATATTGTGTAGTTTTGACGTGACATCATCTACACATGGAAGTTGCAAACATATGTCACAATTAAACGACAAATGGAAGGACAAATGGAAGTTGCAATAATTTGTAACAAATGGAAGTTGCAAACATATGTCACAATTAAACGACAAATTTACTACAAAAATAATGTTACATTAATACGACGATATAGCAAGGAGTCTATTTATTGCAAATTTTGCAATATATATGCAACAAATACCAATTTGCAATGCTCATATAGCAACGATAGAAATTGTGTCACAGTTTTATTGCATTTTCAAATTTGCAACAAAATATGAAGTTATTGCAACAAATTTAAGCGTAGCTATGACACTATTTTCTTGTAGTGACTACTTATGCGAAGCGGCTTATATTGTATATTGTATAAATCTTATGATTTTTTTTTTGGTTGGCCAAAACTCTTATTATTATGATGACTATGCTTAATGTTTGCAACTTGTCAGATAATGATCCTCGCTAAGTTTGGAGATCTTGTCTTTTGGTGTTTTGTCTTTTCCCTTCAACGTCTTCTCGGCGATCTTCCGTTCATGGAAGATTACTCACTTGAAGTCAAACTCCCTAGAAGGAGGTTCCAATGCGTCTCCTAAGACATTCTCCTGATCCATAGATTTGCCCTATAGTAAACGTGTTCCAGTGGATGTCCCCGTTAACCACATTCCAATTGAAATCGTAAATATCTTCTCACATTACAATTTGTTAGTAGAGATGAATTGTAAAACTTCGGTTTCAGGAACATGTAGAGCGATTAAAAAAAAATGTTTGGCACTAAAGTATACATATTTTTTTAGGAAGTAATTGTTGGAGCTGTGTGAGTGAGAAAAACACATGGAAAAATAATGTGGTGATTTGTAGGGTCTTTAAAGCCTTCTAGATATTTCCCACCGTTGCATATGGATAGACTAAGAAGTCGAAAATAGATGTGGGGTCCACTAAAAATGATGGGCCATAGACCAAAATAGACATGGAACCCAGTCATAGATGACGTGAGAGACGGGGCGTTACAAAAATATCAAATATAACCCACAACCGGTGATATTTTTTTGAAGACTGCACAATATCCGAAACAGAAGACTCCACTGGACCGGATATAGCAAGTTTGACCTCGAGCAGAATAGGGACAATTGCATTTTAGTACCTTTATTTGCATTTAAATGAGGTCGTAGACCCCATATTCGTTTTTCGAGAAACATAACCACTAAGGGTGCTGAAATTACAGTTGACCCCCTTACGGCCAAACAAAAAACAAAAGCTTAAATGACAGATTTAACCCGAGGAAGTCTGCCATAGATATCATTAAGGTTGATTTTAAATTGGCGTCAAAGGGAAGACTTCAAAGTAAATCTACTCCTTAATTATAGGTAAAATTTTAATTTTAAAAATTATAAAAAATAATTTGGTTAACCGTTTGACCAAATAATATCCACATAGACTTCCTGCATTGTAATAAAATAAATTAACATATAAACTAGTCAAATTAAGGGAGGTAAGGCTGATTAGGTTAAATTTATTTGATTTAGGGTTTGCTTAAGTAGACTTCTCTGTAGACTACTCGTGGTTGACTTCAAAATAAGTCTACTCATTAATTATAGGTAAAATTTTAATTTGAAAAATTATAAAAAATAATTTGATTAACCGTTTGACCAAATAATAACCACATAGACTTCCTGCATTGTAATAAAATAAATTGACATATAAACTAGTCAAATTAAGGGAGGTAAGGCTGATTAGGTTAAAATTATTTGATTTAGGGTTTGCTTAAGTAGACTTCTCTGTAGACTACTCGTGGTTGACTTCAAAATAAGTCTACTCCTTAATTATAGGTAAAATTTTAATTTGAAAAATTATAAAAAATAATTTGGTTAACTGTTTGACCAAATAATAACCACATAGACTTCCTGCATTGTAATAAAATAAATTGACATATAAACTAGTCAAATTAAGGGAGGTAAGGCTGATTAGGTTAAAATTATTTGATTTAAGGTTTGCTTAAGTAGACTTCTCTGTAGACTACTCGTGGTTGACTTTCTTACGCCATCAACTAGGAATATTATATTATTTTAAGCTCACCGAAAATTTAACCAAACCGATAGCTGAACCTAACCGAATGCGTACCAATTCTCTTATTTTAACCTAACCGGATTCAGTAACCATATAAATACTTCTTTCTACAGGTGAACCCTAGTTTGTATGTGCTTTCTCTCTCTCCACAATTTCTCTCTCTAAAATTCCGATATTGTTGCTCTCTAAAGTCGACATCTCAGATAAGTATTCTCATCATAGGAAGTCGGCTATTTGCTTTTGTAACGCTTTAGCTAATTTTGTTTGAAAATATATATGTTCTCATAGTTTTTTGTTCATTTTGCACACAGATATGGGGTTATAAAGCTACACTCAGCCATCTTCTAGGTCTTTGCAAGTATGGAGTGAAGGTCCACCCGAAGTAAACTTTACTGGCCTGACAGCTGGAATTCCTGACAGATGTTTCTGCGGAAGGGAAACCGTTATGAAATGTTCCACCACAGCTGACAACCCTGGAAGGATTTTCTTTGGATGCAATAACCATGAGGTTGTTAGATTGTATCATGGTTTATTCGTTTGGTAGAATTATTATTTGAGTATAGATAATATTCTTATGGTATATTTACTTCTATGATACGGTATAGGATGGATAGGACCATATTATGAAATGGTGGGATGAGGCTATTATGCAAGAACTTCAAGCAATGAGAGGTGGAATTGCTGACCAAAGGGATTCTATTACAGCCATCCAGGAAAATGATGAAATGCTATGGGTTCAGCAGGAGCTAGAGAAGGTGAAAGATCAGATGAAGGAATTACGTCTATCAATTCGTCGTGTACGCGGGGTGGTCGAGAATGTCTTAATTGCCGGTATAATCTTAATTGTTGTATTAATCTCTTTTGCTTCGTAGATCTTTCAAGTAAAATCTGTGAACCTCTCTTTATCGTGGCCGTTTGTTAGAATGGCGTATTTATGTCTGTAATCTGTTAAACTTGCTTCAGTTTCTTTAATATTTGGACGATATCGTTGACTTCATTTTTTGACCTATTTAGTAGACTTCTCTATTAAGAAATCAGTCGACGAATGATACTCGTTAATGATTTACGACGCGACGATTTGCGTTATTAATTATGTAACTGTTCATTGTAACCGTTTCGTCTCGTATATATAAACCAGCCTGGGGCCTTTTGATTATTTTAACACTGCAACCAAAAAAGTTATCAGTAAATCATTTCTTCTCTCTTTTAAAAAAATAAGTTCATCTTGAAAGTCTTGGACGACGGAGAATTGGTGATTGAAAGTCTTGTATCGGTCAATATAAATCATCCACGCTTAATTGGAGACTGATCACGGTTGGGTAATTGAAATTTTCTCTATATCACTACAATTCATCATATCATTCACGTTTGTTTCATTCTTAAAAATATTCTATATCATATCACTATATCATATCAGTTTTCCCAGAAAGAAGTCTACTTGATAAGTCTTTAGCATATTAGCAGAAATATTAATATTATTTGATGGATTTACTACGTTTTAGTTTCCCCAGAAAGAAGTCTACTTGATAAGTCTTCAGCATATTAGTACAAAAATTAATTTGATTTGATGGATTTACTCCTTAAAGTACGTTTTAGTTTCCCAGAAAGAAGTCTACTTGATAATTCTTCAGCTTAATAGTACAAAAATTAATTTGATTTGATGGATTTGCAGTTTAAAATAAGTTTTAGTTTCCCCAGAAAGAAGTCTACTTGATAAGTCTTCAGCATATTAGTACAAAAATTAATTTGATTTAATGGATTTGCAGTTTAAAGTACGTTTTAGTTTCCCCAGAAAGAAGTCTACTTGATATGTCTTCAGCATAATAGTACAAAAATTAATTTGATTTGATGGATTTGCAGACGGTTCAGTTTCCCGTGGCGAAGTCTGCGAGAGAAGTCGTCGACATAATCATTACAAGGTATAAATTGATTTGACGTTAGTTGGCGGCAATATTTATATTTTTTAATTTACCGATACACGGGATCCGGTTTTAATTGGTTTCTTTACAATTTTTTATAGTTATCCGGTTCTGTTTCTAATTAAACGGTTTTGGTTTTATAAAACCGGGATTATTTTAATTATTTTAAATTTTATGACTTAAAAACGGAGATAACAATGATAGTTATCTCTAATTCTTCCTCATAAGGAAACTCTTCGCTTCCGCTTTTCTCCGCCGTTTATCTCTGCCGATTTCGACGAACTCCTCCGCTTTTCTCCGCCGCTTATCGTCGCTATTGTTCTCTTCGATCAAACTGAAGGTTTGACTTCTTCCGCAATTCGATAGTAGCCTTCTCTTGTTGGATTAGTCTTCCGCTTTCTCAATATTTTTTTTTAATCTTATCTTGCCGAATGGATGAGACAAAACCAGAATTTCCTCGGAGGTTTTACACGAAAGGTGATGAGCCTCTTCCTCAAAAAAGCATCGGCTATTACAGCAACGATACGAAGCTGTTTGATGAACTCTACAAAGCTCTCGAGCCAGATGAATGGGACGAGATTTATCAATCTCGACTGGGTGTCTTGTTACAGTTTAACCGTCTCCAATTTGAATGGGCATCCAGACTAGTTCACCATATGCTCACCTTCCAGATAGTCTGCAACAAAAAGTACGAGATTTGGAGTCTTGTTAACTCTAACCCTCTACGATTTTCTTTGAATGAGTTTGAGGCCATCACTGGACTTAACTGTGAAGATGTCGAGTCGTTGGAGCAGCCAAAGGTTGAGGTTACTGACGAGATCGAAGAGTTTTGGGAGAAGCTTGGAGTCGCTTTAGACAGTGGTCCGAGTATTGAGCAACTGATCGCAGCATGTAAGAACTCAAACGGTTGGGATAGAATAGATCGGGTTAGGTTGGGTTATTTAGCCATCTACGCTGGGTTTATAGAAGCTAGGAAACCATCAACACCCACTCGTCTAAATATGGCTAGGCTAGTCATGGATTTAGATGCATTTCTTGATTATCCATGGGGAAGAGTTGCTTTCAAGAACCTGATTCTGTCTATTAAGGAGAAGGACTTAAACAAGCAGAGTTACACCTTAGACGGATTTGTCGAACCTCTACAGATATGGGTGTACAAAGCTATGCATGATTTTGCCAAATTAATTGGGGATCCGTTCCCAGGTAATCCAACTCCACCGTTGCTTGCTTACCGCGGTTCTCGCGGTAGAAAATATGTCAAAGAGCATATTCTAAAACAGGTACGCATCCACGTGGTTTGTCTATAGTTTATCTACGATATTAGATAAGTCGGTAACCCTATTGTGTTAGATTTGAACTTGCCTGATATGGGTGTACGAAGCCATGCCTGATTTTTGTTTTATATAAATTGTAGACAAACTTTAGATACTACAAAACCATTGGTGGCATGATGAGTCCTGTTTGGCAAGACGATGAATCAGATGAGAAGATTGAAAAGATTTTGAGAGCATTCAATGGGGATTTTGGTCCATGGAAGTGGGGGAGAGGTTTATGGGAGACGGTTGGTATTTATCAATCCAACAATGCCAAGGTTAAGATTGAAGAAAAGAGATCGAGTAAGAGAGCCGGTGAATTTGATGAACCAAGTGGGAAGAGGCACTGTCCAGGTCCTTCGACTGACATGGGTGTCAACATTTTGGAGGAGTTTAAAGATGAGCTCGCCATGTGGGGAGGAGCTCTGCTCGATCAGATGAGAGAAGGTTTCAACAGTTGCGATTTGCGGTTTGACATGTTGACTGAGAAGATTGAGAGCCTGGCTTTGGATCTTGACAAAATGAAGGGAGACGTAACTGGTACAAAACAGGCTGATCCTTTAACAAAGGAAAAGAAGGACTCTCAGGCAGCTACTGGTATGGAAGAGGATGCATCAAAGGAACAGAAGGAGGTTGAGGCAGCCAATGGTACGAAAGAGGCCGTATCAAAGGAGAAGAACGACTCTAAGTCGGATATGGTTACTTCTGAACACTTGCAATTTCCTACTATGATCCCTCACAATCACAATACCAGGTACAAGGCGAAGAAAAAAATAGACTTCCAGAAGGACTCAACTTCAAAGACATAAAAACAAGTGATGTCTTCCTTATGTGAAGTTGACTTCTTTATCCGTGTGAAGTAGACTTCCTTATGCGAAGTAGACTTCCTTATTGAAGTAGACTTCTAAATCTGTTTTGTCTTTGTTTGTTTTATTCGAGACTTCCTTATGCTGCGACTTAAATATTATTTGTTTTCATAATTGATCACGTAACTTTTAAACCGGAATTTGCAGAACAAGCCAAGTCAATATGAGACCCCGAAACCATCTCCAGCTGTTACTCGTACCAATACGAAGGTGGCAAAGATAGTCAGCGCTGATTCATCTGACACTGAGTCAGACCGTCCTGTGTTTATTCACACGGAAATCCCAACAGCTGCCGACTACACTGCTAGAGCCAAGAAACAAGAACCAAGGAAAGAAGCGGCCAGGATTGCGGCACAAGGCAAGATTGAAAGGGTTAAGAGGTTGGCGTCAAGTCAATGTTCTCCGTTTGTTGGTGATAACACAGCCAAGACTATCATTGGAGATAAGCCAGCCACGTCAGCGTACAATCCTTTTGTTAAAGCAGACAAGGATTTGAAGAAGGTTTTGGTTAAATTCTTAAAGAAAGATCCGTAAGTTTACCAACTTTTATGTTATGTTTCAAAATTTATATTGTTCGAAATCTAGTAACTTATATGTATCCAAACCCATTCATCACCCGCAGGACATACAAGAACAAGGTCCCAGAGAAATCCCGATGTTGTCTTTGGTGGCACGAACTGCAGACAAAAGCAGTGTGGCTACGAGATTCGGGAAGTCTACACTGAAAACTTCTACTTCAAGTATACTAGAAAACTTCGGTCTTCAATATTATATAACTTCGTTTTAAATCCATGTGGTTATCCAGCACATGGATGCGGTTTTGAATCTGTTTAGACATCGACACGCACAGCATCCTGAATGGTTTAGATCGAGTAGAGTGGCTTTCTTAGACGCTATGTTCACTCATCTCTGGACGTCGAAGTACAAAGACTTTCTCAGTTCCAATGCTAATCCTAATGGATCTGGGAAACTATTGCCAGCCGGTGCCTTCAGCTAAAACTCAGGGGAGTATCCACCGTATGCACAGACTAACAAGCAATGGGGTCTGAAGTGGACGACTTATACGCGCCTTTAAACGTGAAGGCGACACACTGGTTAGATTTATGGATATCGATTCCCATGAGACACATCGTCGTCTGGGATAGCATCCCAAGTGTCACCAATGACGAAGAGCTTGCATCTGCCGTCGAGCCCATTGCCGTGTTGGTTCCCTACGTGCTGCGGGAGTTAGCCACTCCAGAGATGAAGCATCTGTGGTCGTACGAGAAGTTCACTCATGAGCGGGTTACAAAGGGAGTGCCTCCGAACAGGAAGCCAGGTGACTGTGGTGTGTTTACTTTGAAGTACATGAAATGTCATGCTCTTGGGATAACATTTCCTAATACTTTGTGCGACGTAAACATCACATGGATAAGGGAGAAGATAGCTTGTGACTTATTTCACGAGATTGAATGCCGTGGACCAAATGAGGATAACTACATGGAGGAGTTTGGGCTCTATGATCCTCCCCCAATCCAAGACTAACTATAAACTCCCTTGTTTGAAAGACTTAAACTGTTGTTTAAATTATGTATGACTAAATAGAATGATGTAGGATGATGTTTTGTTTCTGTTGGGGGATCTTAATATTTTGTGGGTGGGATCCTACTGATGATGGGTGGTATCTTGATATTTTTTGTATGATCCTCCTTTAAAACTCTAATGTGTAATGTGTAAGGATTATTGTTCTTGTTCTCTACTAATTATATGGGGAATATATCGGTATTTTTTGGTCAGAGTGAAAGTGTGTAGATGGCCAAAAGTAAGTAGCGTTCAGGGGAAGCTGAGTAGACATATTGTTGAAGTTAACTGTAAGTAAGTAGCGTTCAAAGGAAGCTGAGTAGACATATGGTTGAAGTTAACCGTAAGACTTCTTTTGCAATCTACAAAAATAACTTTATCAGGGTATGTGTAATGAGAAATGTTTTTTAAAAGTTATTCTGTAGTAATAGCGTGCAGCGAAAGCCAAGTAAACATATTTATGAAGTTAACTTAGAGTTGACATGTAGAGTTGACAGAAAATAGAAATAGTTATTCAGTATGCATACATTATTAAGTTAAAAATAAATAACAAAAAAAGTAAATTAATCGTCGAGACGGACACCAAGTTTTCCCCAATCCATAGGAGGGGGAACAACACACTGTTTGACATCAGCTTCCGCAACCTCTCTCATCTCATCTAACCTCTTGTGCTCTGCCTCGAAATCGACAAGTTCTTCACCCAAAATTTGATTCAGTAGGGCTTGTTGAGCGTCGATCAGATCCACTTGATGCTTTAGGGCGATAGCCTCTTCCTTCTTCGTCATGTGATCTCTCATCATACGAAGAATTGCGGTGAAACGATCTCTCGTCTCTGCTTCAACCACGGCTCACGTCTCTGCTTCAACCACGGCTCTCGTCTCTGCTTCAACCACGACTCTCGTCCTCTCAAACGCGTGTTTCATGGCATCTATTACTTCCTCTTCCCACTCGTAATCGGAACTGCTTCACTTACGCTTGCTGGAACTCTCTCCGGCCATATCTCGTAACCAACTTATTCTCTTGTTATCAAAGAAGGAGATGCAATAGATTGAGTGGAAGTGGAAATAGAGAGGATATTTATATATAAAGAAGAAGATGAATAGACGGCAACGATACAATGAATGTAGAGATAGCGAAAGGGTACAACGAATGTAGAGATAGCGAACTGGTACAACGAACGTAGAGATAGCGAAAGGGTACAATGAATGTAGACTTCAAACATTATCGTACATAGAAAGGATAATAGACATCTGACTGAAGTTAACTGAGAGCCTTCGCACTCATCCCAATACACATTGCGATGACAACAATGAAACCTATCCAAGAGAGAAGGATGAATTGTCGAAGCATTTTTTCCCTTTCATTGGATGCCAGTAAATCATTTTCTCCCTTCTTGTCTTCAACATATGTGTTAACCACCCCAGAGTTCACCAGATCGTTGTACACTTGTTCTTTCATTTCTCTTATAGATTCTTGAAGCACCTTGATTTCTTCTCTCTGCCGATGGATCTCATCCCGCGCATCCAATAAGCTCCACCTTTGCCAACCACGTGATGGTTCTGCGTCTGACCAATGAGAAAACCCATGAACAGTGCATCTGAAGATATTTCTTCCGGGATTTGCATCTTTCCATGATTTCACAATAATCGTTGATCTACCGCAGTGGTTGCAGATTAGACCAGTAATTTGTGTTTGCGAATTTGTATCAGAAATTGATCCCGAAATTTGACTCATTATTCTCTAGCTGATAGTGGTTGTGATAGTGGTTGGTTAAGAAGAGGAGTATCATAAAATGGTCTTATGAATAAATGGTAGTTAAAGTACTAGTCTTTAATAATGTCGACTTCAACACGTGGGAACATTCCTAAATAAAAATATTACGATGACAAATTTTTTCTACAGAAATTGTAGATGACTTCACGATGAAGTTAACTTCTACTCGACGTCTTCAGCAACCTGAAAAAATGTTAGCGTAACCGATGATCATATACAAAACGTTAAAAATGTATCAAGTGGGATTGTTACTTACACAATGTGGTCGAGTATGTCCAGGCTGTCTGCATTTTGAACAAGCATATTGCTTATGAGACTTCCTCGGCTTACTCCCCTTTTTACGTGACAGTTCTAGCCATGTTAGCCAACGAGACTTTTTTTGCCTACCAGGCTTCCGCTTCGGTATGGGAGGTACACATCGGATATCTGGCCCAATTGGATCGTGGTCGACATTGGGCATGATGTTAGCCGCGTATGACGCATAGACATAATCTTTTCTATAGTAAGCTTCGACTACGGTAGACATATGCAATCAACTTAAATTGACAGCTTTAATTGCATGTGAACATGGTATTGTCTCAACATCAAACACTCCGCAT
This sequence comes from Camelina sativa, assembly GCF_030686135.1. NCBI lineage: Eukaryota > Viridiplantae > Streptophyta > Magnoliopsida > Brassicales > Brassicaceae > Camelina > Camelina sativa. The sequence continues at coordinate 23,614,678 of NC_141896.1, forward strand.
GAACAAGTTTTTGCTTCCAAGTCAACCAAGCAGTCACGTTGCCCACCCCTAACGTAAAAACGCCAATCATCAATGCGTTCTATCGTCATCATATCTGCGTAGTGCTCCCTTACGGCCAATAAGAACTCAACACCCCGGCTAAAGGTGGTTGTCAGACTAAGTGCATCCTCTCGTCTTTTCCAATACCACCTACCTAACTTTTTCGTAATAAACTCAATGAGATATGTGATGGGATAACCTTTGGCCTTCTTTATCATGGAGTTGATAGATTCCGCAATGTTGCTAGTCTTGATGTTGTATCTATCTCCTGGATAGTAAACCCGAGACCATAAAGCTGGATCTGCCTCAATCAAGTACGCTGCAAGGGCCGGATTTACGTTAGTAAGAGAAGCCATGTTACGGTTGTAATCATCATGCGTATGCGCATATGCTGCCCCTCTCGTCTTTCATATGGTGGTGGAACGCTTACGGTGAGCTAGGCGGTCCACAATAGAACATGTATGCACGTTTAGATATTTGGTGACCCAAAAAGTGGTTGGATCATTCTTCACACTGGCGACGACCCTCCACGTGCATCCTGGCACAGAGCATATTGCCACCAACCGAGTCTTTGTGGACTTCTTAATTTTAAAAGAGAATTTTAACATAATAGCGGTCAAACGCACCTCTGTTATGACATCATGTTTGCATGAAAAGCATTGACCTACTTTCAATTGGTCTTTCCAAGGATTATTTAACTGTCCATGAATACCACCAACAAACGGTATCCCTTCTTCAGCATCTACATCCAGGTCATCTCCATCGTCATCGTCATCTTCAAATTTCCCGTACTCACTGTAATCGAAATCCATGTCGTCAACATCTTTCGGCTTCTCATATGTAGTATCATGGAGAGCTTCTTGACATTCTTCTACACATTCATCCGCACTTGGATCTACATCGTCACCATCGTCTATAGAACGAGAGTTTTTTATATCATTAACACATTCCTTAACCGGCTGTCCATCCATGCATCGCATTGAGACGCAAAGGCGAACAACATTCCTACTACTAAAATCTATCAAGTTCTGAACTGATCTATCATTTGTGACATAGACAGGAGGGGTATCTTGGGGCAATTGCTGAAGCATCATCTCTGTTAAGGGATACGATAACTGAACCATCTCTGTTTCTTTGTCAATCTGATAATCTTCTACAGCCATTTCAAGAAGCTCAGCGTATGTACAACCGTGTCGCAAAAAAAAGCATTCTCCCACCTTTGCGTCCATCCATAGCAAAATGCCAAGACCCATTTCTCGTCACCCATACTCCGAAAACAACAGGTATTTGCGCCATTTACCTGAAAGAGTAAGCAGCAAGTCAAATACTCATTACACAGCTGACTACCCGTAGAAGTCTTAAATCAATATCCTAGATGCCTAACAAAACCAATAACATGATTGATCCAAAAGTATAATATATTATCATGAAAAAAATATACAGAGGCAAGTACATAACCGATACAAAACAAATGAGGTACAAAATCAATAAGAAAAATTTATAAATTTCAACTAAACACTATTTCATTTAAACAGACTTCACTGATAACTCGAACAAGTTGACTTCCCAAATTAGTCGACCATTGTGACCTAACTGCCTATGAAAACAAGAAACTTGATTTCTCCATATGTATAATATGGATTCATGTCAAAAACATACAGAGACAAGTAAATAACATGTATCAAAGAATACATCAAGAAAGTCTTAAAAATTATTCACCAATTTGCAATAATTTGGTTTTCAATTTACGCTGACTTCATGTTGACATCAACGAGTAGACATAAAAAAGACAATAACAGAAAAACTTCAAATGAAGTCTATTTCATGGGGTCTATATTTGCAATTACAATTTTACAAAGCAGACTACGAATGAAGTCTACTATAAACGGTTGACTTCTTTTGTGGTCTTCCTTTGTTAATTTTTTGGTTAGTTTTGCAATTAAATAGATAAAACGAGGTAGACTTCAATGGGAAGTTCAATAGGTTAACTTCAAATATAGTCGACTCTGGTTAATTTTGCAATTGACCAACCCATTGACTTTACAGTAGACTTCTGTCTACTAAGTAGACTTTAACTATCCGTCAACAAGATAAAGTAAACTTTGTCATGGTTAGTTTTGCAATTGACCAAGTTTGACTTTCGCCAAGTAGACTTCGTACGAAGTCTACATTAATGATGACTTCATTTGCAGTCTGCCGTGGTCATTTTTGCAATTGACCAACATTTGCATTTTTTAAACAGTAGACTTCTTTTGTAGTCTACTAATTATTTTAATATATTTTTAATATATTAATATTACGGTCAATGCTTAAATAATTTGGTCAATTACAAAAATAGTCACTATGGAAGTCTACTCGTTTATTATCGTAAGAAGACTTCTACTAGCAGTCATCACTAAGAAGTCAATTGCAAAAATACACCTTAGTAGACTGCAAACGAGGTATCAGTTGGAAGTATTGTAATGCAGTCTACACTATATTTTTTTTGTTTGCAAATGAAATTAAGGAGACTAGAATTTTAGTCTACGGGCTCGAAATTCGATAAATTTTAAATTGCAAAACTGACCACATAGTAGACTTTACATGATATTATGACGGTTGGACTAACAAATGAAGTCTATTTTCGACAAAAAACAAAGAAAATCACGAAATCTACCGGAAAATAACCTTATCGGTGGTTGTTTCGCAATGTCAAGCACCAAGGACGTCGTATTTAGTCACCACTGAAGAAACACAGCGCCAATTTTCCTTGTTCACGAGATATAACAAGATTAACGAACTTTTAATTTTTTAGATTAAAATGGAGAGGAGATGGAAGAAAATGAAGTTCTCATAGCATTGGGTGTTATTTAAGCTCACAAATTTGGGTTGTTGAAGTATTAAGAGCTTCAAATTTGGTTGTTAATGGTGGTTGGAAAATTGGTGTCGGTGGCACAACCGTAAATAAAAGAAGAAGATGAGGATATGGATGTAATAAACATTTTCGCCAGAAATTCAAATAAATCAGAAATAATGGTATTTCTGTGAATACATAGAATGACAGAGGATTTAGTAGGGAGAAAGTGGCAAATGTTGGAGAGAGAAAAAGAGAGGTCCAATTTTGCAATTGACTCAGATCAGGGGTCCAACTTTGCAATCGTCCCAGCAGAATATGGTAATGATCTTGGATTTTGTTCAAAGACCTAATTTGCATAGAGGATAACCGCCTCGAAAATAGTGGGATACGTGAAAATGCATAAACCCCAAAATCTAAAAAATGTGATGATGAGACATTAAAAAATTAAGGATATGACTCCACTGGACCGGATATAACAAGTTTGACCTCGAGAAGAATATGGTAATGATCTTGGATTTTGTTCAAAGTCCTAATTTGCATAGAGGATAACCGCCTCGAAAATAGTGGGATACGTAAAAATGCATAAACCCCAAAATCTAAAAAATGTGATGATGAGACATTAAAAAATTAAGGAATATGAATTAAAAGTACACGTCTGCATTTAAAGCTTAGGTCTTCCAAACTAAATAACTCACAGGACTTGGATCGAAAATGTTATGCCCAGAACCCTCTCTGACGTGCTTATATTTTTTTTTGTTAAAAGCCCATTTCCTGAAGACGAACATGTGTCACCTGCGATACCAAAGCGATCGAGTTTAATAATACCGAAGCAATCCAGTTCGCCGAGCTCCACAAGAGCTTAGAGCTCTGGAAAACTATGAAATCCCTAAGACCTCGGGAGATCGAGGTGAATGACGAAGGAGCCTGCAGAATCAAAACAGACACAGTAATGGAGAATCATAAAATTAAATGGCCTCACTAATTCCTTGTTTTTGTATGAATAAAAGATCTTGTACACGGTGTACAGTACACCTAGAAAATACATAGAAGTTCACAATTACATTCTTGCATGAAACAAGATCTTTTTGGTGTGGGTGGTGAATGATGATGAATGTATGCAATAAGATATGAATGGATAGATGGTAAGGTGTTTCAATTCCCCTTATGTTGTTGCAGTATAAGAGGTATCAATCCTAAATGAGTGTTTGTGAACAATTAAGATATGCATATGAATCTAAGTTAAGCCAAATGTAAAGATTGTTTGTCACTAACAATTCTAAGATGAAAATGTAAAGATGCAAAAGTAAAACTATAAGAACTAAGAGCTAAATGCAAATAGAACAGAATAATTGCAGCTAATATGAAACAAGAACAGAAATAGAAACTACTATGATGAACTAATGCAAGACAATAATGAACAGGACAATGAGTAAATGAAACAGAAATGCAAATAGGAATGAAACAGGACAATCACAAATCATAAACAAGAGTTCTGGGGATGAACTCGAGCAAGCACTCGACCGAGTGTAGGTCGAGTACAGGGTCGAGCTGGAATAATCCGGGAAACAGAGCAACACAATAAAAACAGAGCAAAGCAAATACGAATCAAACAACAAGCAAGCAACAAGATTAAGACTTTAAAATAAATAAACAAAGAAGGCCTTGAGGAGGGATTCATGGGCTAGACTAATGAATGAGGTCATCACACTTTGGCCAACAAATCTCAAGCAAAGCTTTGAACTAATCTCTAGACATATAAATCTAAGACAAGTTTCTTCCACTCTCATGGCAAGAATCAATCAAACCTATGCATCTCGAGACTTGTTCTCACAAAGTAAAGAATCTACACAAGCAGGCATTAAGCAATACATCTCATACCAAACAAGACCTCTAATCTCTTAGCAAGCCTAATGGTAAGCTCTAGATCTATCCTTATCTATGCTCCTTAAACATTGGTGTGATGCTAAGATGCTTGAAATCAAACCCTAACCTCTCAGTTCAGGATTAGCATTAAGAACATCTAGCCTAGAAGAGATTCTACCACAATCAAGCTTGACCAAAGCAAACAAACCTCAAACACAGCCCAGCCTAACCCATCCTCAAGATCCTAAGCACTACTCACATGAACACATGATGAACATCAAAGTTTTAAACCCAGAAAATCTCGAAACTTGCATCAAATGAAAGATAAGAACAAGATTTACAATTTTGCAAAAGGAATCAAACCCAAATTCTTAATATATTGAAAGTTATGGAACCAACAATATTGAAGAATCTAAGAGTTTTCTTAAAAAGGGTACAAAATCTAAGAAAATTTCCTTAAAAAGTAAAAACTAGGTTTCTGACTCTCTAAAAAGGTTGCACACCTTGGTGGCTGCAGGTACAAGGCTTTATATAGGAGAGGAGGTGGAAACCCTAAAAACACTAAAAGACAAAATAGTCAACGGCTCGGTCAACTCGACCTGTGCTCGGTCGAGTGGCAGGTCGAGCTGGCTTCTCTCGTGCATTCTCCACTCGGTCGAGTCCTCCTCAGCACACGGTAGAGTGTCTGGTCGAGTGTGCGGTCGAGTTGGACTCCGGACCTTGTTGTTTCAGCCTTAAATCCTTTGCTTTCTCCTCATGATTGCTTCACTTCTCCTCAGCATTGCTTCCATGCTCCTTAAGCTCCAAAATCACTTGTTTATGTATGTAAAGATGCAAATGCAATGCAACTAAACTCTAATGCATGATTAGTGCTAAAGCTACACAATAATGGCCTAAATGGATAGCAAAAGATGCAAAAGATGTGAATAAACTAGGGGAAAGCATGGTAAAATATAAGAACATCAACACCCCCAAACTTAGTCTTTGCTTGCCTTCAAGCAAATAAGCAAGACATAAGAAGGTAAGTGAGGTTTGAAAGTGGGATCTCAGCTCCTAAAGCTTGCAAATAGACCATCTAGAATCAATGTCCAAGTTACTAGTACTATGATGCAAGTTGAATGAGCTGTACTTAAAGACTTTAGACAAGCATATCACAACCTTTACTGATTTGAGCCTTAGTTATCCACATGCATTCAAATCAACCATTTTCTTTAACATTCATTAATCAAGAACATGAATCAATTCTATGCAAAGCTAAAACTCATTTGGCTTGGTAATGAAGGGTTTTGAGACAATGATGGTCTCTTTTTAGAGTAGGGCTTGTCAATATCAAGGTTCTCTCATGAAAATGAATTGAGCTTTAGAAGAATGCTAAAGGTAAGAACACTTAGATACATACAAGAACAAAACCTTGTCTACCCAAAGGTACCCAAAGTGTTTATCCTAGCAATCTAAACCCAAATTATCCTAGTGCTATCCTTTGCTTCTTCTTTTCTCTTTCACCCTTTTCTCTATTTGGTTTTCAAGTCTTAGGAGAGGTTTCTTATTTGATCTATCTAGTGGGATGGGGGATTCTCACTTATTCACTATGGTTCTCTTTTCTTCTTATTCTTAAGACATACAAGCTTTTTGCTAGATTTTTCTTTTTTGTTTTTCTTTCTTTTCTTTAACTAGAACCAATTTCAATAATCTTTACTTCCCATCCTTTCACTAGAGTTTGCTTAAACACATTCTCCTCTTAAAGACTCTACCCTTTTTTTCTTTCTCATTTCTTTCTTTTCTTTTTATAACAGCCAAGTCCCAAACCCAACAAGGAAACCACCTAGTCCTATCTAGTTTGAAAAATGCAAACTAGAACTACACAAGGTCTTACTCTTGTCAGCTCAAACCTAACACTTTCTACCAAGCTCAACCCCAAAAATAGGCCTCACACACACAAGAATAAACATGGCTTGAAAGAAGGTTTGGTTTAGGGGTAGGGGAACTGATTTTAATGGTTCAATGAGCTACTTGGATCAACAAGAGTGGTAAAAAGGAGAAAGATGATCCAAATATGTATATGGTATCCATGAGTTTAAAGCAATGCACAAGTTGATAATTAAAAATCAATATTAGGTTCTTATAAGTAGGAAATGGTTTCAAATCTCAACATGCTTCAATTTAGACCAAATGCAATGCAAGAATTCAAGGCTTGGTTCAATCTTATGCTTCTAACTACTCAACTAGCATCAAAGTACTATTAACTTGGGCATTGATCCTAGTCTAGTGAATTAAGCAAGCTAACAATGAAATAGTCATCATAGATCCCTAATGCAAATATTACGCAATCCTACATGAAACATGTTAAACATGATCCTAATATACAATGCAAACTACATGAACACTCTTTTTTTATAAAGATTTTTTTTCAAAATTTTCAAATTTTTAGGGTTTTTCTATGCCTTAGATGCTATGCAAATACTAATATGAAGATGCTAAAAATTTGAAATAAGAACACAAAACACAACATCAAATGCTATCTCAAACCCTCCCCCAAACTTAAATCACACAGTCCTCTGTGTGAAAGAAATTTGATTGAGGATTCAAGATTAAAAACAAAACACAACTATGAAATGCAATGATATTTACAAGTGAAGGTGATAGTGGTACCTTAAGGATTGTGGAAGAAGTTGTCCACATCCATCTGCATGTTGTCATAGGAGTAGTTGGGGTCTTGTTGGTGACTTGGAGATGGACTTTGGGGCAGCTCGACTATGGCGATCGACCGTGACTCGATCGAGTGCATGTCCGAGTGGGGGGGTCGAGCTGGACCGCGTGTCTTCCTCTCTTCTTCTGTTTAGACTCCCTTGCTTCCCTGACCATCCACGAAACAAAGGTCAAAATACCAAAATTCTAAGCAATATATACAGAGATACCTTAGGGACTTCCTCCCTAGTGAGCTTGTTTAAAGTCACTAAGCTTGACTTCTATAGCTCTTCAAGCTTGGTTTGGAGACCAAGGAGGTGATGAAATCCCCCCTGGTTCTACTTGATAACCTTGGTGTTCCTTCTTGATCACTACTTCCTTAACAATTGAACCATGTTTCTTCTTAAACTTGAATCTTGGTCTTGCCTTCTTCAAAGACCTCTTGTTGAGCTGAGCTTGAAGTTCCTTCACTAAACCAGCTAGCACTTGAACTGAACCCTTTAGTTCTTGGACAGTCTTGGCTTGGGCTGAACCTTTAATCCTAGGGTCCTCTCCATCCTCAAAAACTTCACAACTAGCTTTTTCCTCTACCACAAAGTGCTGACTTTCAATAGTAGGTTGATGTGTTGAATTCTTGATGCCAAACTTCATAGTGAAGTCTTTAGCAAGGTGGAGCTTGATGGTTCCCATCTTAACATCAATTACTGCCCCAGCTGTGGCTAAGAATGGTCTTCCCAAGATGAGAGGATCTTCTGGCTCTTGGTCCATGTTCATGATCACAAAATCAGTTGGGATTCTAGCTTTCCCTATCTTTACTGGGAGATCTTCAATCACTCCAAGCACATCCCTCTTGGATCCATCTGCTAGCCCAATATAGAGATTGCAAGGCTTAAAATGTTCATATCCCAACTTCTCAGCCACTGAGTATGGAATTAAGCTCACTGAAGCTCCTAGGTCACATAGACACTTGTTGAAGTGCATATAGCTGATAGAGCATGGTAGGTTGAATGAGCCTGGATCTTTAAGCTTTGTTGGGATAACAGCTTTTCCAATCTCCTTCAAATCTTTCATGTCTTGATCATGAGCCTTCTTCTTGGACATCTCAAGCAAAAGATCCTTATGGACGGGATATGGAGCATACTGTTCCAAGGCAGGCCCTCTCTCTTCTTCTTGGTAAGCAATGATAACCTCTTGTATGGCCATCACTTCCTCTTGTTTCTCAATCACATCTTCTTCCTTCAAAGCTTTCTCATCCTCTTTTTGCTTAGCCAACATCTCCTTTTTCTTAATGATTTCCCTTAGTTCCTTCAGCTTATGTGCCTTGAAAAGTCCTGGGAATGGTAGAGGTGGTTTGTAAGCAGGAGGAATATACTTAGCAGGCTTAACAGCTTTTGTGTCCTCAGCTCGATCAACCACTCGATCGGAAACTCGGTCGAGTGCTGGCTCGAGCACCTGGTCGAGTGCAATGGCAAATTCAGTCTGCTTTGCACAATCTTCACTCTGAGCTTCAAGAAATGACCAATCCTCCCCAGCTTGAACCTCACTGTCCTCAGTGACTTCTTCTTCATAGAGATTAATAGCTTTAGCTGTAAACTCCCTTGGGTTTTGAATAGCTTCTTCAGGAAGTTGGTGTGGCTTAGGAGCTGAAAGAGAAGCAATGGAGCTCTCCATGTACTTGACCTTAGAGTTTAGTTCATTAGAATAGGAATTCAATGTTTGGTTCAGCTCATCAAACTGCTTTGCTACCTCAATCTGCCCAGTTGCTTGCCCAAGTAAAAATTGTTGCATCATAGCTTTTAAGTCAGGTTCTTGGGCTTGTGATGTCTGAAACATTGGAGGGTGACACCATTGAACTTGGAATCCTGGTTGATGTTGCCATGGTACAGAATGGAACATACTGCTGTGAAACATGATGATTGACTCGAACTGACACTCGGTCGAGCACAGGCTCGAGTGGGTGGTCGAGTCAACTGGGAAGAGAAGTCTATTTAGATACGCTGTCTGACTCGATCAAGTGCTTGATCACTACTCGGTCGAGTGGTGGTCGAGTTGATGGTCGAGCTGGTACCTGAAACTCAATCACAGACAAGCAGGAGAAGAAACGAGATCAGTAGCGAACAAGTGGATAAACGAACTTAATCTTAGACGAATATGGATCCTAAATGTCACAAAAACACACTCAAATGGGCAACGGCGCCAAATTGAAACAAGATCTTTTTGGTGTGGGTGGTGGATGATGATGAATGTATGCAATGAGATATGAATGGATAAATGGTAAGGTGTTTCAATTCCCCTTATGCTGTTGCAGTATAAGAGGTATCAATCCTAAATGAGTGTTTGTGAACAACTAAGATATGCATATGAATCTAAGTTAAGCCAAATGTAAAGATTGTTTGTCACTAACAATCCTAAGATGAAAATGTAAAGATGTAGAAAGTAAAACTATAAGAACTAAGAGCTAAATGCAAATAGAACAGAATGATTGCAGCTAATATGAAACAAGAACAGAAATAGAAACTACTATGATGAACTAATGCAAGACAATAATGAACAGGACAATGAGTAAATGAAACAGAAATGCAAAGAGGAATGAAACAGGACAATCACAAATCATAAACAAGAGTTCTGGGGATGAACTCGAGCAAGCACTCGACCGAGTGTAGGTCGAGTACAGGGTCGAGCTGGAATAATCTGGGAAACATAGCAACACAATAAAAACAGAGCAAAGCAAATACGAATCAAACAACAAGCAAGCAACAGGATTAAGACTTTAAAATAAATAAACAAAGAAGGCCTTGAGGAGGGATTCATGGGCTAGACTAATGAATGAGGTCATCACACTTTGGCCAACAAATCTCAAGCAAAGCTTTGAGCTAATCTCTAGACATATAAATCTAAGACAAGTTTCTTCCACTCTCATGGCAAGAATCAATCAAACCTATGTATCTCTAGACTTGTTCTCACAAAGTAAAGAATCTACACAAGCAGGCATTAAGCAATACATCTCATACCAAACAAGACCTATAATCTCTTAGCAAGCCTAATGGTAAGCTCTAGATCTATCCTTATCTATGCTCCTTAAACATTGGTGTGATGCTAAGATGCTTGAAATCAAACCCTAACCTCTCAGTTCAGGATTAGCATTAAGAACATCTAGCCTAGAAGAGATTCTACCACAATCAAGCTTGACCAAAGCAAACAAACCTCAAACACAGCCCAGCCTAACCCATCCTCAAGATCCTAAGCACTTCTCACATGAACACATGATGAACATCAAAGTTTTAAACCCAGAAAATCTCAAAACTTGCATCATATGAAAGATAAAAACAAGATCTACAATGTTGCAAAAGGAATCAAACCCAAATTCTTAATATATTGAAAGTTATGGAACCAACAATATTGAAGAATCTAAGAGTTTTCTTAAAAAGGGTACAAAATCTAAGAAAATAAAAAGGCAAAGGGAATAATTTCTTAAAAAGTAAAAACTAGGTTTCTGACTCTCTAAAAAGGTTGCACACCTTGGTGGCTGCAGGTACAAGGCTTTATATAGGAGAGGAGGTGGAAGCCCTAAAAACACTAAAAGACAAAATAGTCAACGGCTCGGTCGAGTGGCAGGTCGAGCTGGCTTCTCTCGTGCATTCTCCACTCGGTCGAGTCCTCCTCAGCACACGGTCGAGTGTCTGGTCGAGTGTGCGGTCGAGTTGGACTCCGGACCTTGTTGTTTTAGCCTTAACTCCTTTGCTTTATCCTCATGATTGCTTCACTTCTCCTCAGCATTGCTTCCATGCTCCTTAAGCTCCAAAATCACCTGTTTATGCATGAAAAGATGCAAATGCAATGCAACTAAACTCTAATGCATGATTAGTGCTAAAGCTACATAATAATGGCCTAAATGGATAGCAAAAGATGCAAAAGATGTGAATAAACTAGGGGAAAACATGGTAAAATATAAGAACATCGTTGCACTACTATATATACTTGTTATTTTCCACAATTTTTGAGGGGTCAAACAGCATGTTTTTTTACTAAACTACTTGATTTATTGCATATTGTAAAACTGTGTATGTTACTTGTTGTGTTGTTTTGAAAGAGAAACTAGGTTTAAACCCGTGGTACACCATGGGACTAATTTTATTTTTATTTTGTTTCTAAAATATTTAAATATTTTAGTAAATAATTGTACATTTATTTTTGAAATAATTATCATTAATATTTGTTATGTTTTTCTTTAAATATTTTATAACTTAATAGATTTCTACCATTAAAAATTTAATAAAATGTATGTACTGAAACAGTTGCGGACATGTATATACTTTCACGGATTTCATAGGACGGTTAATTATTATTCTTTTTGGTGTGAAGGATGGTTAATTACTTTGTGAGTTAAAAATCTATAAACGTCAGGTCAGTTCTGAAACATATTTAACGATTTTAACCCGTAAAAAATTATCCTACAAAATCCATGGGAGTATGTAGTCTGCACTCATGTGTTAACCTGCCATGTGAGGTATGATCCGCAACAGATTTAATGATTTTAACCCGCAAAACTATTATTAATTTGATTAGTAAGAATTTTTTTTTCAAGTTTAAAGAAAATTATATTATTTAATTAATTATCAAATTAGTATTTAATGAAATAGTAGTGGTTCCGATTTTTTTGTAAAGTTGGGATTATGTAGGAATAATTGTTTACAAAAAACGGAAACCTTATTATAATTTATTAAATCGTAAATTAATAAATATAAATATTTAATACCAATGGCATGATTGTAAATAGGATTCAATTTTAGGATTTATTTGCTAAATGTCTCCTAAAATATATATATAGATATCAATCCAAACATGTTTAAAAAGAAAATTCTATAAAAAATTAACCTTCAAATATTTTTTGTTACATTTGTTTTTGTTATATATTTTTAAAATTGGTAACGATTTTTTTTTGGTTAAGTGTGATTTACGCAATTAATTACAATTTGTGAGGTGAATTTCTTTTTGATCATTTTGACCAGCCTTACATTCGGAGACTTTAGCTAACACCACAAAAAAAAAAAAAAAAAAACCATATGAACGGTTGTCGTAAAAAAAAAAACAATATAAGGTACTCACCTTTTTGCTTTTAGACTCATATTCATCCAAAAATATTTTAGTTCAAAAAATGAACAGTCTCTTAGTTTTTATTTTTGTTTTTGCTACGTCTTTTGTGTTAAATGAAGCGAAAGATTGCAACTACAATATGTTAGAAATTCAAAACAAACTCGGTCCTGGTCGTATTTTACAAGTTAACTGCAATGACTCACCTGGTCGTACCTATCACTGGTTAAAATTCAATGAGAAATACTTATTCCCAGCAAGGGGAAACGGAGTTCGCATGTGGTATTGTCTATTAATTCACTGGCCTACAAAGGAAAAGTATAGTTATGAACTGCAGGCAGAATTAGGACCAAAAGACCCTCCATGTAAACATGGATTCTGCTCATGGATTGCCAAAATTGATGGGATTTACTATGAGAAAAAATAAAACTAAACCACAGATACGTTTGAAGGGATGGACTAAAGATGGGGAGTCTTCTCCAAAAAATTAATTGCTTTTCCTTTGTTAACATGAACTACTTATTTTAAAATTTGAGTTTTTGCTTATTTTTAGCTAAGTTACTATTCTCGTTTGGTATTAAAATATACTGCAAATTACCATGAAAAATTATAAGTTTATTTGATATATATATATATATATATATATATATATACTAGTATTTTTGCAGCAACTTTTTGCTCAAAAATACTTTTTGGAAACTAATAGAATTAAATGCAATTTCATTAAACTTGCATTTAATCTTCTTTTAAAGAAAATGTTAATGAAATCGAAGATTTAAATCGTAAAATGATTCTAACGGAACTAATATGTAAAATGAATTGAAAACCATTGATTTCACATACCTTAAAAATCCTAAATTCAGAATCAAAATAGAAACAAATTAAATCATTTAATGAGGTATATCGGATCATAATTCATCATTCCATATCCCAACAAATTATTAAGGAAAAATATTATCAATGCTTTCAAAACCTACTATAAAGCTAAGAACATGAAATATTATCAAAGTTTGAACTTGCTAACCCAAAAATCTATTAACTGCTAACATTTATCACATTCCTCTACATATCACTATAAATAGATCAAAGTCCTTTCATCTCATCTCATATATTACCAAAGCAAAATCGCTTTGTTTTAACATTTCATCTCAAATTTTTTTTAAAAATCTTCTTATAATTATCATAGTTATCATTTGTTTAAAAAAAAAAACGATTTACAGTTAAAACCTCTCATATTTTCAAGATATCAATATATGAATTTAATTTATATAATTTGTAACTCATTTATTTGCTTTCTATTTTTTTTTAATAATTTATATGATTTATACAATTTGGAAGAAAAAACAAATTGGTTTTTGTTGAATTCTTTTTGCTTTCTTTTTTTGGCAATTTTTTTCCCTTTTGTTTTAAAGGTATCTTCAATGGAAACTTATATTTATGAAATTTTGAATATGAGAAATATTCAAACTTTTTCAAGAATTCTAAGTACTATAAATATTTAAACTTTATAAGAAGCAATCTTATAAAATGTTAATGGTTACAATCTTAATAAATATCATACTAACTCAATCTAATATTTATAATACAAAATAATTATACTAAATAAAAGTAGGAGCTATAAGGTCCTAATACTGTCCACCTAAGCTTTAAAACAACCAATAGGGATTCAACATGTCACTAATTAACATTTTTAGAAATTTGCAGAATTTTATATATTAAGAATTATTTTAAACAACCTATCAGGATTTGACATGTCATTCATTAACATTTTCTAAATTTCCAGAATTTTTTAGAACAAGGAAAATTTAAAATTTATGGAAATAAAAAAAATATATACAATATCCCACATTGGCTAGAAAAATTTTAGACAATGGTTCAAACCAGTATAAATAAGATTAATATGCTTCCAACAACGAATGAGCAGGAAATCTTGATTTATCAGGCGTCCAAGTTTAAAAGTTTTATTCGGTTTGATCATGTTTTTCATTTATTATTTGATCAAACTAAAACTTTAAAAAGTTTCAAAAAAATATTATAATATTTAAATTTTTAAAAATTTTAAATATTATAAATATTGAAAATTTTAAAAGCTCTTACTTTTAAAAAGTTTTTCAATATTACAATATTAAAATTTTAATAGTTTAAAATATTATAAAAATTCAAACTTCTTAAAAGGTTCAAATATTATATTCAAATCTTTTAAAGTTTAAAATATTATAAATATTGAAACTTCTAAAAGTTTTAGCTTTAAAAAATTTCAAAATATTATAATTTTTAAATTTTTTAAATTTCTTAACATTTAAAAGCTTTTTAAAAAAATAAAATTTATAAATATGTACAACATCCCACATCGGCTAGAAAATTTTAGACAATGGCTGAGAAGCATTTTAAATAAAAATAATATGTTTTTAACTATAAATTTATTAGGTTTACTTGATTTATGCTTATTTATTAGGTTTCCAAATTTAAAATTTATTTGATTTATTTTAGCAAATTAAATTTTTTAAAGGTTTAAATATTTAATATAGAATGTTTAGAAATATTATAAATACCTCCATAAAAATGTTAAAATATTATAACTATTTAAACTCTATAAAAAGTAAAAGTGTCATAAATATTTAACTCTAAAAAAAATGTTACATATAATTAGACTACATCTAAAATTTGAAATATTTGAAATATTTAATATCTTTTAAAAAATTAAAATTTTAAGAATTACTAAATATTATATATCAAATTTTTTAATATCTTGAAAATATCTTACTTATCTCCGTTTGTGCTTTATATCTCTTATGAGCTGTAAAACATGTTTTTGTGTATGACTTTACAGATGATTTGATACTTTTGCAGTAAAATTTTTATTTTTAAGTCTAATAAAGAAGAATTGACGTCGCAAGATCTTGATTTGATGTTATTTGAGTTTAAAGAAGAAGGATCGACGAAAAGCACAAATATTATTTTTACTATACATGTGTTCATATTACTTTCTCGGCAAGTAAGGATTTTGGTTTGAGAAGTATATGGATGAAATTATCAAAAATTGGGTGCATGTGTTAACTATGCTGGTTTTCATGAATTGCATAATTTTTATGAGAAAAAATGATTTTGGTTTTGGAGTTTGATGGGTTAACAAGTTGTGTGGTAATCTAAAAAAAAGGTTTTTTTCAGTGAAAGAATGTGAAAAAGTTGACGAGGAAGAACAAAAAGAAGATTATAACAAAGAACTGGACGGTAAAAGTAACGATGACAATTACCATAAAATTTGACAATAAAAATGACAAGAAAGAATATAAAGAATAAGAAAACATTAAATGAAAACACAAAAACATAGGTGATTGCGATCAATTAAATATGAAAAAGAGATAAATTCATGATTCTAAAATTGTTTCGTTTGTCTGGTGGCCAAAGAAATGGTTTAAGATATGTGAGGTCACCAGTTTGATCCACCTCGCCTAGACGTCGAGTTAGATTCTTGATTTTTTTATCAAATTTGATCTTAAAACATAACTGATTTTTATATTTTTAAATATTGTGTATATAAAATTTAATTTTTTCCTTAATAGTAATTTAAAGTTTTCTGTAATATAATATTTCTTCGATCATCAATCATATATAATTTTTATCAACATATATCAAATAAACCCACACGTAGCGTGGGTTCAAAACCTAGTAAATATTAAAAATTAAGATGATATAGTACGAGTTAAAATATATCGGGACGAGATTATATGGCGGGACGGGTTTAGTCGATATTTATATAATTGTTAAAATATCATTAGTTCGGTGTTACACAGCTAAAACATCATTTCATTATTTTGTTAACACTATCGATATTAGAGAAATAAACGTATCTAATTAGGTTGATTAAATTAATATTATGTAAAAAATAAATTATATTACGGTATTATATGATTTAAACCATAAAATTAACAATTATTATACAATTATAACATATTTAACAAAAAAATAGCTTATAATTTAAATATTTTAATTACAAATAACTTGTCCCGTAGTGTACCGCGGGTCCTATCTAGTATATATATATTATATGTAACTAGATAATGACTCGCCTGATGTGCAGATTTAAAGTTTTGTAAATAAAATTAAATTTAATAAAAATATATTAAAATTTATTGTAATTATTTATAAATTTTCTTTTTGCTATAATACAATGATTTATATCTATATACAAATCTTTTATGTATACCATTAAAAGTGTATTTTTTATACCTATGTATAATGTATGTTACAAATATATTATTTACCACCACCTAAAAAATAAATATATGAACTAATTAGACCAACTAGAATATGTCTATTTACTTTTATTTTTGGATGGTTTCTTTAATCACTAAAATTGTTGGTTCAAAAAACATTTTGAATAAAACATAAATTACATCACAATAGTATATGACTAACCATGGAGAGAATCTCGGTTCTGCTATCCTCCCTTATAGAGAGAACCTTGCGTCCAACCTTCTCCACCATGGAGAGAACATTCGCTCCGCCTTCCTCCTTTGGGGAGATAACCTTGCGTCTAACCTCCCCCACATTCCTCTCTTGCGGAGATAACCTTGCGTCCAACCTCTTCCACCATACAGAGAACCTCGGCTCTGTCCTACTCCTGTATGGAGAGAACACATTCACGTCTTTTACCTATTTCATAGTGGCTTGCTCCGGTAACCAATGAAACTAAAAACCCTTTTCCAATATCACAAATTTTTTTTATAATAACTAATGTTAAATTTCCCAATGTGTTCATGGAAGTTTCTTTGACACACCATGATGTAGCCTCTATCTCCAAGCTCCTATGGATCTATCAACAATGATTTATGTTTTTCCAATTTATTTATGTTTGTTGTAGGCTTGTGTTTGATTAGCCTATTTTATCTAACCATTAGGTTGATGACCTTCTCCTCTTATCTCTTTTTGAGATTGAACGAATGGTAACAATTATGTTTGCACAAAAAAAAGTCTACGACCAACCAATCAAAGTTGAGAAATTAGAAGAAAATTAATTTGACATAACTAATAAAATAATAAAAAAATTATAAGCACTATAATATATTAATCTCAAATACTTCAAAGATGAATATATAAATTACATAAAACAATCTAAAACTACTACAAAAAATTTTAAAATACAGTATTAGAAAAAAGATGCATCTATTAATCTTCCATTTTTTTGGGTCAACATATTAATCTTACTTATTCCAAACTGAAAAAGGTGAAAGTAGGAGTACATTCGGTTTTAAAAAATAAGGAAAATTTGTATTTCCATTAAAAAAGATTAACATATCGAACAAAGTTGAAAGTAATATTTTGAATAACTTATTTTGTTAGATGAATAATATTAGACAATCTAACATATAGAGTGAGTATATATATTTTTTAAGAATTGATAATTTCATGTATATTTTCCTTAATCCCTTTTCTATTTTCTGAGAAAATTTATTCTAATGAGCTCATGATTTTTAAAAACATTTCCTGCTTCCCACTTTTTTGTAAGACGTACTATCGTTCGACGATAAGAACGTTTTCTGTTTAGTTGATTTAGTGTTATATAATCTCTGTTGTTATCTTGTATTTGTTTATTCATCTTTTTTTTTTATGGTAGCTTTCCTCCAAATTAATAGAAATAATAATAACACATAAAAAAATTGTTAATCCCAAAACTTTAGTTATTATGCATAAGAAACTTTGCTAACACTTCAAAATCATAGATTGTGTAGTATGCATTATGAAATTGAGAAACAAAACAAAATTTAAAGAAACCACGACGGAAACACGTGGTAATATCTAGGAACATGTTGGATTGTTTCTACCGAAGCCGGTTTTCACACATGAACAGCTTTATGTTGTCTTCTCTCGAGTCACAACTAGAATAGGCTTTGCCTTCTCTCGAGTCACAACTAGAATAGGCTTGAAGGTGTTAATTACAGATAAAGATGGGAAATGCCAGAATAAAAAACTTAATGTTGTTTTCAAAGAGGTATTTAAGACTGTATAATTATGATTTGTAATTGGATAATTGTTTTAGATATTTAGATTTGAACTTTATTTTCTCTCTTAAAATAAAGTAATTTTAAAGATCTTTAACACTATCTCTATTTTATAGTCAGATATAGACTTTGATATTGGGGAAAATCATTATCTAATTTAGACTTATTCTATTTTAATTATAAAACAATAGATAAATACATTGTAAATGGGCTAAGTACATATTATTAAAAAATTTCACATGATTATATTTTATTCAGTTACAACAATGTTATTTGAAAACATATAATTGTTAGATGTATCATAAAGTGTATATATTAATTTTAAACTCTTAGATACATTTTTATTATAATTTTACATCATATCTATTGACTACAAACTTTACCTTTAATCTTTAATTATATATCTAATAATAAATATTAAAAATATTTAATATTCAAACAAAAGATGAGACACTAAAACGATTAAGACGCAACGTTTAATCGTGACTGTTTGTATTATTACAAATCCGGAATCGCCTTTCCATTTTTGATAACAGAGAAGAATCAGGAAAAATCCTAATTTGAGAAAATCATGAGATTTGATAAATCTGTTGATCTTCTTCCCGGAAGAACTAATTGGTGTATTTACGCCAAGGTCTTACATTCTTGGAGTATCAACAAGTTCTTCACAAAAAGAGTACTGATTCTTGTGGATGCAGAGGTTAGCGTCGTTAATTGAACATCATTCTTACTTAAATTTCAATTTTTAACAGTTCTAATACATACGACTTCTTACACAATTGTTATTAAACTATGAAGGGCAACACAATCAAAGCTAGTTTTTTACCAAACATACTCGCTAAACTCCGAAAATATATCGATGATGGTGACTGGTATGTTATTAGAACTTTCAAAGTAATCAATCCTACCCTAAATGAGAGGAATACTCATCATCCTTATCAAATAAAATTCATGGACGATTCCACTATGACGTTGGTCCAACAATGGAGTCCAAAGAATTACTTTCGATTCGAGGATTTGGATGATATACATCGTGGAAGAATTAATCATCCCATCTCTTTCGGTAAGTGTTTCGTTAATTACTTTAATATTGCTATGGTACAATCCATGAATATAGTTAATTGTAACTTTGTGTTCGGGAATCTAGAATCTTTATAAGATTTGTTGTAACTTTGTGTATTGGTCCCCCCCCCTTAGAAAAGTATGTATAAAACTTTTAGCAAATATAGATTTGCGACATTTTGGAAAGCTAAATTATGTCTTTTCTCAAATTAGATGTCTGTGGGTGTATAGTAAATATGGAAGATAAAAGAAGAGCTGAAAGTGCCAATAATAGTAATGAAGTTGTTCTCACGTTGTTGAATGGCAGGTAAAAGAATTTTACTCTACCTTTAGGACAGTTACGTTTTAAAGGTGATTGTGTTAAGATTTTTTTATTAATTTGATAAACATGTAGGAATGAAACTGTGAAGTGTCGTCTCAAAGACAACTACGCTTCTGAATTCATGTCTAAATGGCAATCAAGTGGGTGCCATCTCATATACAAATCTGAACCTGTGTTCTGTGTAATACGGTTTGTGAAGGTCGGAGAATATGAACGTATGTAACATTAAATAGGTCTGATATAAACATCATAAGGTAACCAATATATTCACTTTAAACTGCAAATGTTTATAGGTGCACCATGTATCGGAAACACATTGGTGTCTTCGAAGATCTTTATAAAACCAGAGTTCGAAGAACTGGAGCATCACCAGTATGTAAGATTTGATTATGTAAAAATAACTTTATACACTTTATATATGATTATGTATGATGTTAAAATAATTTTGTTTCATACACTTTATATATTTTCAGGATTGAGTTTGCCGGAGGTTATTACATAAACCATGTGATGAAGTATCAAGGTGAGAGATCGGGGACTCAGTCATAAAGAATGGACTCAAAAATGAAGATATGGTGGTTTAATGAACTTTTTGTATATGCAAACTTTAGAATAGATTTGAATGTTTGTAGTACCAAATACAATGGTCTAAACGAAAGTACATTTATGGGTTAATTAAAATATTCGTTTAATGATTTAAACTGTAACACCCGCAAACTATTTTCTTGGAATTTTGGTGAGGGTGTCGATCGACACCACAGGGGGAGTGTCGATCGACACTAGTGGTAGCCGGTTTGGTCGGTTCAATTTTAATTGTCCGGTTTGCGTGGTTGGTTTAGGAAATCCCTAAAATCGAGTTTTTAGAGGAAGAAAACGATCTAGGGTCGTGTTGTTTGTGTTTTATCGCCGTTTTCAGAGAAAAACAAAAGAGAGAGAAGTTCTTGAGCTTTTGAGAGAGATTGGTTTGATTCCTTGCTGTTCTTGGGAGATCTAAGGCTGGGAAGGAGTTAAAAGCTTGCTAGGAGTGAGGGAATTCGTTCTTGTTGGTCAGAATCTTCTTGGAAGAGGTGAGTGCATGACCATGGCTTATCTAAGCTAAGATCTCTAGATTCTATGTGATTTGGTGCTTATGTGGTTGTTTCTTTGAGTTCTCTATGGTATTTCGTCACTGTCTGGGCTGGGTTTGGCTTCTGGGAGCGCATGGAGCGGATTGGAGAAGATTGAAGGCGAGATTCGGAGTTTCTGATCGAGGGAAATCGCTGCTCGGCATCGGTGTCGGTCGACACCAGTTGGGGTGTCGGTCGACACCAACGCGAGGACGGCTCGGGACTTTGGCGAGTGTCGATCGATGCCATGTGGAGGTGTCGGTCGACACAAACTAGGGTTTTCGGGAGTGTCGGGCAGGGTGTCGGTCGACACCAGTTTGGTGTCGGTCGACACCAGATAGTCAGTGTCAATCGACACCATCTGGTGTCGGTCGACACCCCTCTTCCAGTTACGATGGATGTTGCATGCTTGTATATTGCCTGGTTTGTTTTATTGATTGTTGTTTGTGGCATGTAGAGATCTTATTGCTTGTGTGTATAGCCCAGTAGATGGGAGGATTGCCTCACTAAGTATTTGTGATAATACTTACGCATCTCAATTGTTGTTTGTGGTGTGCAGGTAAAGGCAAAGTGTGATCGTGGAATCCAGGCAATGAAGAGGAGGATGTTCTAGGGACTTGATTGGATGTTGTCTGGCATTGTTAGGTTGCTAGAGTTGAGTCATTAGAAACATTGTTAGGTTGCTGGTTTCATGTTTTCTGATGATTGATTATTGGATATTGCTTATGCTATGGTATTGGTTATACTATTGGTTTATTATTGGTTATTGGCATTGAGTATTCCGCTGTTGAATGTATTTGTGGTTAGGAGGCTAGTGGGTATGGGACCACTAGCTGTAGATTATTATATTATATTATATTTATTATTTATTATTAAAAAAAAGGGTCGGTCGTTTCATTTTGGTATTAGAGCCCTTACGGTTCTAGGTTTGGGTTCACTAGGTTTCTGTTGTGATGTTTGGGATGGCATGTCTTGATTGATTATGTGAGTTAGTCAATTGTGTGCGGCATGGAGTCCTAGAACATCCTCTTCGAGCCTTCAATGAGATTCCACGGTGAGTTATTTTTATGTTTCTTTGTGTGGTATTGATTTGTTTTCTGCTTGTTAGCCTCTGTTCTTGCAAGATCAGTGGTTAAGGTGTTTGAGTTGTTGGTCGTGGACGGGGACGTGGTCGTGGTCATTATCGGGCGGGTCCCGAGGCCAGCGAGTGTGTGGTCCAGAGTTCCACGAGGAGGTACGTCAGAGGGTCGCGAGCGTATCAGGAGGGACCAGAGGGGATTATCCGGTGAGCGTGCCGGGGGTGCTGGGAACCCAGGTGTGGGGTTGCAGCAGGTGGAGCCCAGGGTCGAGATGATCGCTTGGCGGATCTGTTGGCGTGCTGTTGGAGCGGTTACCGAGAGGGGTACCAGTGTAGGCTCCAGTTGTGCCGCATGTGGCGGGGTGCAGTCGAGGGCTGTGGATGTTGGGGACTTTCCACCTTACTTTAAGAGGATGGAGCGGTTGTAGATGACCGGTATGAGATTATTCTCAAGAGGTATCGGGCCTAGAGAGGCGGATAGGTGGACATATGCAGTTGGAGCAGATTTTTCTCTGTTTGGGGGTTAATCCAGTTGGATATTAGAATTTTAGTGGGCAGGTGTAACATTGCAATGTTATACTCGGACCACAGGAGGTACTTGTGTCGGGAAATGTTTATAGTCGTTAAGGATTGTTGCTCCTGAGGGGATAGTGATTCCCCTGAATACCGATAGCTCGAGGGGCTGAGGGCTCCGAGAGTGGCAGAGGGGACGTTGTTCTCCTGAGGGGATGAGTAGTTCCCCTGATACCGAGATCTTGAGGATTGTGGTCCAAGAGTGAGACGGTATAACTCGAAGACGCTGGTCTGAGAGTGAGATCGGTATGACTCAAAGGTTGCGACCTAAGAGTGGAGGAGGTGGGAGCAAGCAATGTATAGAAGGTGAGTATAAACACCACGACGGAATGTAGACCTCGAGAGTGATGGTGGTTTAATCTTGGATTTTAGGTTTTTGTTGGCCGTTGGGCCAGGGTTTTATGAACCAGAGCAGTTATGAATGTGTGGCTGTTTTGCTAGGATTGTGAGGCCGGTGGTGCCGGAGTCCCGGGAAGGGGAGTTACAGCAGGATTGAGCCGGGAGAGGCATGTTTGCCAGATACATAAGTTCACGAAAAGCCTTCATGGCAGGATAAACTAATCTTTGCAACGATGTTGGATGAAGTTCATTGGAGAAGGACAGGGTTGCTAGATTCAAGGTTTTGGTAAGCTTGTTGGAGGGAATAAGTCAAGTGGTTTGAGTTAGCGGCCTGCAAAGCATTTGAAGCGGTGAATCAGAATATGCGAGCGTATGGTACTTGTTTGTTTTATTACGTTCGTATTGATGATTTACTGTGGAGAATTGCCAAGCGGAAAGCTATCTTTGGAATAAGCTAACTTGTGGAAGTTTCCCTAACTGGCAAGTTACTAGAGGTTTTTGGAGGAGCAAGAGGGTTGATATTCAGGTGGGGGCGAGTTGATGTCGGCATACTTGAGTGTTGGTTTAGTTGAGCTGAAGAAGTAACTAGACGATTTATGGAGCAAGAGATTCATACGTTCTAGTGTATCACAGTGGAGAGCGCCGGTTTTGTTTGTGAAGAAGAAGGATGGGAGTTTCAGGTTGTGCATTGATTATCGGGGTTTGAGCCGGGTCACATTGTTTCTGTAGAGTGAGTTTCTGTAGATCTGGAGAAGATTCAGGCTATCAGGGATTAGCCTAGACAACAGAATGTCACTAAGAACAAGAGTTTCCTTGCTTTGACAGGTTACTACAAGACCATGAGATGAAGTCTCTGGTAGGAGAGATCAGTGCGTTGAGCTTGTCTGTGGTTTCTCGAGAACCATTGGGTTAGGAGGCGGCTTATGGAGCGGATCTTCTGAGCAGGGTGTGGTTGGCTCAGGAGAAGGATTTGGGGCTGGTGAATGTCTCTAAGGATATTGATTCAGAGTATCAGGTCTCAGCTAATGGTACTATCTTGGTGCGCGGTCGGATTTGTGTGCCCAAGGATGAGGATTTGAGATGGGTGATCTTGAGGGAGGCTTATGCGAGCATGTTTTCTATTCATTCAGGAGCGACTAAGACGTACCGTGATCTCAAGAGGTACTATCATTAAGTCCGGATGAAGAAGTTGTAGCTAGTTGGGTCGCGAGGTGCGACGTGTGTCAGCTGGTGAAGGCTGAGCATCAGGTTCCAAGCGGATTACTGAAGAGTCTATCCATTCCAGAGTGGAAGTGGGATATGATCACGATGGATTTTGTAGTAGGATTGCAAGTGTCACTGACCTTTGATGCTATCTGGGTCATTGTGGACTGGTTGACTAAGTCAGCATATTTTCTGGCCATTAAGAAGACTGATGGAGCAGCGGTCTTGGTTAAGAAATATGTGAGGGAGATAGTCAGATTGCATGGGGTGCCAGCAAGCATTGTGTCTGACAGAGATTCTAAGTTCTCTTCGGTGTTCTAGAAGGTATTTCAGGCAGAGATGGGCACTAAGGTGCATATGAGTACAGCTTATCATCCCCAGACAGATGGACAGTCTGAGAGGACAATCCAGACGCTGAAAGATTTGCTGAGGATGTGTGTGTTGGATTGGGGTGGCCTTTGGGCATATCACCTGAACCTGGTAGAGTTTGCTTACAACAACAGTTATCAGGCGAGTATTAAGATGGCTCCTTATGAGGCTTTGTAGGGGAGACCATGTCGTACACAATTATGCTGGACTCAGGTGGGGGAGAGGAGCATGTTTGGTGCTAGTATTGTTCAGGAGACCTCAGAGAAGATTTGGGTTCTCAAGCTGAACATGAAGGAGGCTCAGGATAGGCAGATGAGTTATGCTGACAGGAGGAGGAGAGATCTTGAGTTTCAGGTAGGAGACAGAGTGTACCTCAAGATGACCATGTTGCGGGGTCCGAACAGGTCATTGTCAGAGACTAAATTGAATCCGAGGTATATGGGACCATTCAAAGTGACTGAGCGGGTTGGACCAGTGGCATATAGATTGGAGTTACCTGAGGTTATGCGTGCATTCCATAAGGTTTTCCATGTGTCGATGTTGCGGAAGTGTCTCCGTGAGGATGAGCAGGTGTTGGCTAAGATTCCTGAGGATCTTCAGCCTAACATGACTGTGGAGGCGAGACCAGTGAGGGTTCTCGAGAGGAGGATCAAGGAACTTCGGAAGAAGAAGATTCCTTTGATGAGAGTCCTGTGGGACTGTGATGGTGTTGAGGAGCAGACTTGGGAGCCTGAGGCAAAGATGAAGGCAAGGTTCAAGAAGTGGTATGAGAAGCAAGCCGCGACTTGAGCTTGTTTAGCCTGGTCCCATCTGTAATCCGTGGCTGGAGCGGAAATGGAGTATTCCAGCCCATCTCTCTTGTTACTTGGTCACTTGGGGTGGTTGGTTGTGCGACTCAGTAACAAGATGAGGTGGTGCTCGGGGTACAAAGTTTCCGTGAGGCGAGATTTTTTTGGAGGGAAGTTTTGTGAAATGGAAGTTCTTAAAGTGGAAAGTTTCCAAAAAGGGAAAGTGCTAAATATGAGAAGTTTTACGGAAGTTAGAATTTGTCTATTTTAGCGTTGAAGAGCCTTGGAGGGGCTTGTGTGGCCTTAGTGGCGGACTTTTGAGTCAGTGTGCCCGTGTGTGGCGGTATTTCTTTTGTTATGGTGTGGCCTTTGTGGCAGTATTCTTTTGTTATTGTGTGGCCTTTGTGGCAGGCTGTTTAGCCAGAGTGCCTGTTAAGGCAGTCCTTCGGGACAGACGGTGTTTCGGGACTGATGGTCCTTCGGGACAGTCGGTCTTTCGGGACTGATGGTCCTTCGGGACAGACGGTCTTTCGGGACTGATGGTCCTTTGGGACGACGGTCTTTCGGGACTGATGGTCCTTCGGGACAGACGGTCCTTCGGGACTGATGGTCCTTCAGGACAGACGGTCCTTCGGTACAGATGGCCTTTGTGGCGTGAATATGATCCTTGTGTGGTCATGGGGTATCCCGGTGAGGGGATATGTGGTTGGTAGGACATTGAGATGTTTTACGCGAGCCACGGGAAGGAAACCTGGATAGGGATAGTACTCAGACGTGTTCAGAATCGTTGCTCGCGACACTTGGGGGACTTAGGTTCTCCTAGTACTGCCATATTCAGAGACTTTGTGGCTCGGGAGTATGGTTGGTATATCGACTTCGGATGACGATCCGGGGGCGCGCTGTAGGGTGGCAACCTGAGAGACGAGTTTGGACTTTTCCTTATATATTATGGCATGCAGACTTAGGTCTGATGAGGAGCCAATAAAAACTCAAGGTTTAGGCCTAGGAGTAAAGGAAAGTCCAAAAAGTCAAGAGCAAATGACGCCTGGAACGTGAGTCTATCACCTAGAGGTGACCTTCTGTAGATCGGTCGGAGGAGTGCGGGCCGTGGAGACGGTTGCACGGGAGTCCTTGACTGATGGTTGTTGAGATTCGAGGACGAATCTAGATTGGTGGGGGAGAATTGTAACACCCGCAAACCATTTTCTTGGAATTTTGGTGAGGGTGTCGATCGACACCATAGGGGGAGTGTCGATCGACACTAGTGGTAGCCGGTTTGGTCGGTTCAATTTTAATTGTCCGGTTTGCATGGTTGGTTTAGGAAATCCCTAAAATCGAGTTTTTAGAGGAAGAAAACGACCTAGGGTCGTGTTGTTTGTGTTTTATCGCCGTTTTCAGAGAAAAACAAAAGAGAGAGAAGTTCTTGAGCTTTTGAGAGAGATTGGTTAGATTCCTTGCTGTTCTTGGGAGATCTAAGGCTGGGAAGGAGTTAAAAGCTTGCTAGGAGTGACGGAATTCGTTCTTGTTGGTCAGAATCTTCTTGGAAGAGGTGAGTGTATGACCATGGCTTATCTAAGCTAAGATCTCTAGATTCTATGTGATTTGGTGCTTATGTGGTTGTTTCTTTGAGTTCTCTATGGTATTTCGTCACTGTCTGGGCTGGGTTTGGCTTCTGGGAGCGCATGGAGCGGATTGGAGAAGATTGAAGGCGAGATTCAGAGTTTCTGATCGAGGGAAATCGCTGCTCGGCATCGGTGTCGGTCGACACCAGTTGGGGTGTCGGTCGACACCAACGCGAGGACGGCTCGGGACTTTGGCGAGTGTCGATCGATGCCATGTGGAGGTGTCGGTCGACACAAACTAGGGTTTTCGGGAGTGTCGGGCAGGGTGTCGGTCGACACCAGTTTGGTGTCGGTCGACACCAGATAGTCAGTGTCGATCGACACCATCTGGTGTCGGTCGACACCCCTCTTCCAGTTACGATGGATGTTGCATGCTTGTATATTGCCTGGTTTGTTTTATTGATTGTTGTTTGTGGCATGTAGAGATCTTATTGCTTGTTTGTATAGCCCAGTAGATGGGAGGATTGCCTCACTAAATACTTGTGATAATACTTACGCATCTCAATTGTTGTTTGTGGTGTGCAGGTAAAGGCAAAGTGTGATCGTGGAATCCAGGCAATGAAGAGGAGGATGTTCTAGGGACTTGATTGGATGTTGTCTGGCATTGTTAGGTTGCTAGAGTTGAGTCATTAGAAACATTGTTAGGTTGCTGGTTTCATGTTTTCTGATGATTGATTATTGGATATTGCTTATGCTATGGTATTGGTTATACTATTGGTTTATTTTTGGTTATTGGCATTGAGTATTCCGCTGTTGAATGTGTTTGTGGTTAGGAGGCTAGTGGGTATGGGACCACTAGCTGTAGATTATTATATTATATTATATTTATTATTTATTATTAAAAAAAAAGGGTCGGTCGTTTCATAAACGAAATTACATATTATTTTATCTGAAATTAGTATATCAAGGTAATTAAAATTGACCCTAACAATTGTATTTGGCTCATTTAAAATTTTGTTACGGTCAGTTGGGCTTAAATTTGAAAATGGACTTTAAAATTTCAATTAAACTTTGAAAATAGACTTTAAAATTTCAATTTATATTTTGGAAATGTAGAGTAAACTATAAACATTTTATTAGCTATTCATTTTAATATTATAAAAAGTGAAAAAAAAATATGAAACTTTCCCAAAATAATTTTTTTTGTCTAAACATATGAACTACTATAAAAATAATAAAGATTAAAACATGTTTTCAAAATATAATAAAAATTTGATTCAGTTCCTGCCCGCACATTGGAATTAATCAGTTCCTGCCCATACATTTAACTGTTCTCTATTTAAGATTCAAATATAGACTTTCACATTGGATAAAATTATTTTCTAATTTAGTTTTATTCTATATTGTAAAAGAAGATATAGAGAAATATATTTTAGATGGTCTAAGACCATCTCCAATGTATGTCTCTATTTTTTTCTCTAAAATAGAGTAAATCTAAAATATAGCATTATTTTCCTCCAATGTATTACTCTATTTTCAACTCTAAAATAGAGTTAGTGTAAAAAAAATAAAGGTGAGAATAGAGTTGCTGTATATATAGAGCAATCCTATCATTTTCTCTATTTTAGAAGCAAATGTTGCTCTATAATAGAGTTTTCACTCTAAAATAGAGTGGGGTTGGAATGTCTTAAGAACATATTATTTAAAATTTTTAACATGGTTATATTTTATTTTGTTTCAACAATGTTGTTTGGAAATATATAATTGTTAGTTGTATCATAAAGTGTAAATATTAACTATAAACTCCAAACACATTTAATTATAACTTTACATCATATCTATTAACTACAAACTTTGCCTTTAATCTGTAATTATATATATAATAATAATTATTAAAAAATATTTAATAGACAAACAAAAGGGTGAGACACTAAAACGTTTAAGACGGCAACGCTTAATCCTGACTGTTTGTATTCTTACTAATCCGGAATCCCTTTTTCGTTTACGATAACAGAGAATAAACAGGAAAAAAACCCTAATTTGTGAAAATCATGAGAATCGATTATAATTCTAAACTTCATCCCGGAAGGACGAGTTCGTGTATCCACGCCAAGGTCTTAAATTCTTGGCATGTCAACGAATTCTTCACAAAACGTGTTCTTCTTCTTGTGGACGAAAAGATTAGAGTAGCTAATAGAACGATACTTCTACTTATATTTGTTATTTTAACAGTGCTTATAATAGATTTCTTACACAAAAATTATCAAAATTTGAAGGGTGACACAATTGAGGTTGCCTTTATACCAACTACACTTGCCAAACTCCGGAAGTATATTGACGAGGGTGAATGGTATGATATTAGGACTTTCAAAATGAAAGGACCGACCTTTTTTTTTAATAATAAATATATAAATATAATATAATAAATAAACTACAACTAGTGGTCCCATACCCACTAGCTACCTAACCACAATCACAACTGAAACGACCGACCCTTTTTTTAAAAAACAAAAAAATAATAAATAATAAATATAATATAATAAAATAATAAAATAAATTACAACTAATGGTTCCATACCCACTAGCCACCTAACCACAAACACATTCAACAGCGGAAATAACCAACCAATATTCAATAATAATCTAATAATAAAATATAACCATATTCCAACATAATCAATATCCAAAACAACAGGAATCATAGAATCAGCAACCTAGCAATGTTCTAATGACACAACTCTAGCAACCTAGCAATGCCAGACAACATAAAACCGAGTCCCTAGAACATCCTCCTCTTCATTGCCTTGATTCCACGATCACACTTTTCCTTTACCTGCACCACAAACACATATTGCAATGCATGAGTATTTTATAAACACTCAGTAAGGCAATCCTTCCATCTACTGGGCTATACACACAAGCAATAGAGTATCTTTAACCATCAAACAACAAGCAATGAACAACGATCGACAAACAGGACAGTGCATCGACCGACGCAAACATGCATCGATCGACACACCAAGGGAATGCATCGACCGACACAGAAGCTACATCGACCGATGCAAGTGTAACTTGCATCGACCGATACCCAATCTGCATCGACAGACGCATGCTCGACATCACACGAAAACCCTAGAGTTTTACGCGCCATCCTCGCACTTGCATCGACCGACGCAAGCTATGCATCGACCGATGCAATGCCAAGCATCGTGTTTTCCCCGAAGCTTCTTGCCGGATCTTCGTTCCTGTAAACACAAAACTCGATCCCAAGCCACAAGAAAGCTTCCTAACGTCCATGACAACAATCTAACACGTCTAACAACACAAAACAAGCAGATTAAAGAGTTCTCTAGCTTAGATAAGCCATGGTCATGCACTTACCTTTGCTACAGAAGAATCTGAACCTTAAACAAACAAGAACAAGCCACTAGGAAGCTCCTACAACGATCCCAGCTACAGATCTCACCAAGAAATGCCTCAAATCTCCATAAATCACCAGGAACTCTCAAGAACAGTTTCTCTCTTTTCGTTTCTCTAAAAAACGGCAAAGCACCCACGAATGAGACAAAACTCGCATCTAAGGGTTTTCTTTAACCCAAAACGCAGCGTTTGACTTAAGTCAAAATGCACAGAATTGAACTTGCATCGACCGATGCACCATCTGCATCGACCGATGCAATTCCCAAACCGGGATTCCGGTTCACAGATGTTACAATTCTCCCCCACCAAACTAGATTCATCCTCGAATCTCGATCTACCATCAACCAAGGACTCTCGTGCAACCGTCTCCACGGCCCGCACTCCTCCAACCGATCTACAGAAGGTCACCTCTAGGCGATAGACTCACGCTCAGGCGTCATTTGCTCTTGACTTTTGGACTTTCCTTTACTCATAGGCCTAAACCTTGAGTTTTTATTGGCTCCTCATCAGACCTAAGTCTGCATGCCATAATGTTGGCTCCTCATCGGGCCTAGACCCACATGCCATAATATATAAGGAAAAATCCAACTCATCTCTCGGGTTGCCACCATACAGCGCGCCCCTGGATCGTCATCCGAAGTCGATATACCAACCATATTCCCAAGCCACAAAGTCTCTAAATATGGCAGTACTAGGAGAACCTAAGTCCTCCAAGAGTCGCGAGCAAACGATTCTGAACACGTCTGAGTCCTATCCCTATCCAGGTTTCCTTCCCGTGGCTCGCGTAAAACATCTCAATGTCCTACCAACCACATATCCCCTCACTGGAATACCTCCTGACCACACAAGGATCATATACACGCCACAAGGGCCGCCACAAAGGCCAAACAAAAATGTCCTAAAGAGGACCGCCACCAAGGCCAAACAAAATGTCCTAAAGAGGACCGCCACCAAGGCCAAACAAATGTCCTAAAGAGGACCGCCACCAAGGCCAAACAAATGTCCTAAAGAGGACCGTCACAAAGACACTCTGGCTAAACAGCCCGCCACAAAGGCCATCTGTCCCGAAGGACCGTCACAAAGACCATATGTCCCGAAGGACCGTCACAAAGACACTCTGGCTAAAAAACCCGTCACAAAGGCTATCCGTCCCGAAGGACTGTCACAAAGACACTCTGGCTAAAAAACCCGCCACAAAGGCCAAACAATTGGCTAAAAAGCCCGCCACAAAGGCCACACAATATCTAAAAAGACCGCCACACATGGCACACTGACACGAAAGTCCGCCACAAAGGCCACACAAGCCCCTCCAAGGCTCTCCACCGCTAAAATGGACAAATTCTAACTCCTGTAAAACTTTCCATATTTAGCACTTTCCATCTTTGGAAACTTCTATTTCAGGAAACTTTCCTCCAAACCCCGCCTCACGGAAACTTTGTACCCCGAACACCACCTCATCTTGTTACTGAGTCGCACAACCAACCACCCCAAGCGACCGAGTAACAAGAGAGATGGGCTGGAATACTCCATTCTTGCTCCAGCCATGGATTACAGATGGGACCAAGCTAGACAAGTTCAAGTCGCGGCTTGCTTCTCATACCACTTCTTAAACCTTGCCTTCATCTTTGCCTCAGGCTCCCAAGTCTGATCCTCAACACCATCACAGTCCCACAGGACTCTCATCAAAGGAATCAGCTTCTTCCGAAGTTCCTTGATCCTCCTCTCGAGAACCCTCACTGGTCTCGCCTCCACTGTCATGTTAAGCTGGAGATCCTCAGGAATCTTAGCCAACACCTGCTCCCCCTCACGAAGACACTTCCGCAACATAGACACATGGAAAACCTTATGGAATGCACGCATCACCTCAGGTAACTCCAGTCTATATGCCACTGGTCCAACCCGCTCAGTCACTCTGAATGGACCCATATACCTCAGACTCAACTTAGTCTCTGACAATGACCTGTTCGGACCCCGCAACATGGCCATCTTGAGGTACACTTTGTATCCTACCTGAAACTCAAGATCTCTTCTCCTCCTGTCACCATAACTCCTCTGCCTATCCTGAGCCTCCTTCATGTTCAGCTTGAGAACCCGAATCTTCTCTGAGGTCTCCTGAACAAAACTAGCACCAAACATGCTCCTCTCCCCCACCTGAGTCCAGCATAATGGTGTACGACATGGTCTCCCATACAAAGCCTCATAAGGAGCCATCTTAATACTCGCCTGATAGCTGTTGTTGTAAGCAAACTCTACCAGGTTCAGGTGATCTGCCCAATAGCCACCCCAATCCAACACACACATCCTCAGCAAATCCTCCAGCGTGTGGATCGTCCTCTCAAACTGTCCATATGTCTGGGGATGATAAGCTGTACTCATATGGACCTTAGTGCCCATCTCTTCCTGAAATGCCTTCCAGAACACCGAAGTGAACTTAGAATCTCTATCAGACACAATGCTCACTGGCACCCCATGCAATCTGACTATCTCTCTCACATACTTCTTAGCCAAGACCGCTGCTCCATCAGTCTTCTTAATGGCCAGAAAATGTGCTGACTTAGTCAACCGGTCCACAATGACCTAAATAGCATCAAAGGTTCGTGACACTGGCAATCCTACCACAAAATCCATAGTGATCATATCTCACTTCCACTCAGGAATGGGTAAACTCTTCAGTAAACCGCCAGGAACCTGATGCTCAGCCTTCACTAGCTGACACACATCACACCTCGAAACCCAACTAGCCACGTCCTTCTTCATGCCGACCCAATGATAGTACCTCTTGAGGTCACGGTACATCTTAGTCGCTCCTGGATGAATGGACAACTTGCTCGCATGAGCCTCTCTCAGAATCTCCTGCCTCAACTCCTCATCCTTGGGCAAACAAACCCGACCGTGCACCAAGATAGTACCATTATCTGAGACCTGATACTCTGAATCCACATCCTTAGAGGCATTCAACAGCCCCAAATCCTTCTCCTGAGCCAACCGCACCCTACTCAGAAGATCTGCTCTATCTACTGCTTCCAAACCCAACGGTTCCTGTGAAACAGCACATAAGCTCAAAGCACTGATCTTCCCTACCAGAGACTCCAGCTCATGCTCCTGAGCCGAAGCTACCCTCTTCCGACTCAGAGCATCTGCAACCGTGTTAGCCTTACCAGGATGATAGGCTATCTCCAAATCATAATCCGCCACAAGCTCCATCCACCGCCTCTATCTCAAATTTAGCTCAGGCTGAGTGAATATATACTTCAGGCTCTTATGATCTGTAAACACCTGTACCTTTACACCATAAAGATAAGATCTCCAAATCTTCAGGGCAAAAACTACAGCACCCATCTCCAAATCATGAGTAGGATAATTGCCTTCATGCACCCGCAACTGCCGCGAAGCATAGGCAATCACCTTCCCATGCTGCATCAGAACACACCCCAAACCAACTCTAGATGCATCTGTATAAACCACATAGGGTTCTCCCTGCTCAGGCAAAGCCAACACTGGCGCAGTAGTCAACATCTCCTTCAGGCTTGCAAAGCCTTCCTCACACTCTTCTGACCAAACAAAAGGAACATCCTTCCCTGTCAAATTAGTCATAGGACGTGCTCTGCTTGCAAACCCCTGCACAAATCTCCTGTAGTAACCTGCCAATCCAAGAAAACTCCTGATCTCTGTGGCATTCTGCGGTCTACGCCAATCCCTGATAGCCTGAATCTTCTCTGGATCTACTGAAACCCCCTCTGCAGAAACAATGTGACCCAGAAAGCCCATCTCACGCTGCCAAAAACTACACTTGCTCAACTTAGCAAACAACTTCTGCTCCCGCAGCTTCTCCATAACTGCCCTCAAATGCACTGCATGCTCTTCAGGACTCTTAGAATAAACCAGGATATCGTCGATGAAAATGATGACAGACATATCCAGAAACTCCTGAAACACACTGTTCATCAATCTCATAAACGCTGCTGGCGCGTTAGTCAACCCGAAAGGCATCACCACAAACTCATAGTGCCCATACCTCGTCCTAAAAGCAGTCTTCCTCACATCTGCCTCATCTATCGGTATCTGATGATAACCCGACGCCAGATCTACCTTAGAGAACCAAGTAGCACCCCTCAACTGATCCAACAACTCATCGACCCTAGGAAGAGGAAACTTGTTCTTCACAGTGACCCGGTTCAAACCCCGATAATCAATGCACAACCGGAAACTCCCATCCTTCTTCTTCAGAAACAACACCGGCGCTCCCCACGGTGATACACTAGGACGGATGAATCCCTTACTCAGCAAATCCTCTAGCTGCTTCTTCAGCTCTGCCATCTCTGCTGGAGCCATTCTGTAAGGAGCCTTGGATAACGGTGTCGTCCCCGGTTCCAGTTCAATGGTAAAAGGATCCGACCGAGATGGTGGTAATCCCTGCAAAGACTGAAACACATCCTCAAACTCCTCCACTACCGGAATACCTCTAACCGTAGACTTCCCCACTGACTCTGGCATAGATATAGTAACCAAATATGCCTCACAGCTCTTCTCGATCATCTTCCCAGCCTGAATGGCTGAGATCACGAGACTCCCCGAAGTCGGTTTAATATCCTGAAACACCAACTTCCTTCCTGAACGCTCAAACTCCACTCTACCCCAATGGCAATCCAAATGCACCCTATGCCGATGCAACCAATCCATCCCGAGAATAACATCATACAGCTCCACTGGACTGATAAGCAAATCTGCTGGCCACGACTCTCCTGCGATCTGAACATCAATTCCTCTGGCTCGTCCAATCACTCTCAGGAACTCACCTCCCGCAACTCTGACAACTCCTGCACGCTCTCCAGGATCCCCGCTGATCCCCGCACACTCTGCACACTCTGGGGTAATGAAGCTATGCAAAGCTCCAGAATCAAACATAACATGGGACTTAAACCCGCCCACCAACAAGGTCCCTACACAAACCTCATGTGTTGAGAACCTAACACTTTATCACAGGAAACATAAAATCTGACCCTACTAAAATTCACAAAGATTAAGTACCAGAAATTAATCATATGATCGCCCCAGCACTGGTTCCACCAGTCTCTACTGTCGTGTAAACCCGAGGCCCCTGCTCAATCCGTGCCACCTGCTGACCTCCAGGCTGCACCTGCTGCAATGCTGCCACTGCTGCCGGCTGCAACTTGGGACAAAAAGGCCTGATGTGCCCTGTGTCCCCACAATGATAACATACCCGAGGTCCTGTCGTCGGAACACTCCTCTTGGGACAACTAGCAACCCTATGATCCTTGCTCCCACAACTGAAGCAACCCGCACCACTCGGCTTCTGCGTAGCCTCCCACTTCCTCTTGGTTCCCTGAGCATGCCTACCGCCCCTGCTAGAGCCACCCTGCTGCTGAGCCTTACTAGGCTGAACTGCTGGAGCTACCGCAATTGACTATGCCCGGATATCCTCCTCAATCTCTGCTGCAGTCTCAACCAGCTCTGCACGCGTAGCATAACTCCTCTCTCTACAGTGAACTCTCAAGTCATCACGTAGAGCCCTCAAGAACCTCCTGATCTGAGCCTCCTCAAGCTCCATAGCCCGACCCCCATATCAAAGAAGTCAACTGAACTCCAAATCCAGCTCCCGCACTGACCGTGTCCCCTGAGACAACTGGAGGAACTGCACCTCCAACCGATCCAATGCCTCTCTAGGAAAATACTTGCGGTTGAACTCCAAGACGAAGTCAGACCAAGTCATCTCCCTCTGCACCCTCCTAGCAACCACTGATCTCCACCACAACTCAGCATCACCACCCAAATAGTAGACCCCTATGTCTACCCAGAACTCCTCAGGACATCTCAGAGTATGGAAGTTACGTTCCACACTCGTCCTCCAAGCATCTGCAGCAGTAGGATCTGTACCACCTAAGAACCTCTCAGTGAACAGACCCTTCATCTCCTTGAGCATAGCCAAATAACGTCCATGCTCTCCCACATCCGCAACCACTGGCTGCCGCTCCTCCGCCACCACTGGTGGCACTACCTGAGCTTGAGCCGGTACCACTGGTGGTAACCGCTCTAACACCTGTGCTAGCATAGCCGCAAAGTCAGTACCAGGGATTCCACCCGCTGGGACTCCCACACCTGGTACCCTAGCATCACCGGCCACTGGAGCATCAACACTGCCCCCTCCTGCCACACTCACGGAATCCCCCGGAACACCCTACGACTCGCCAACACCCTCAGCTGTCACACTCTGGTCCTCGGTCTCACTAACCACTGGGACTCTGCCCCTACCACGACCACGTCCGCGTCCACGACCACGTCCGCGTCCACGACCTCGACCAGCCACAGCATCCTCTCTAACCATCTGCACTACCATGAACAAAAGGCTAAACAAACAATTTCTATTATAACACAAAAACATAAACTCACCGTGGAATCACACACTCGGCTCGAAGAGGATGTTCTAGGACTCCATGCCACACACAATTGACTAACTCACATATTCAATCAAAGCATGCAAATCCCAAACATCTACAACAGAAACATAGTGAACCCAAACCTAGAACCGTAAGAGCTATGATACCAAAATGAAACGACCGACCCTTTTTAAAAAAAAAAATAATAATAATAAATAATAAATATAATATAATTAAATAATAAAATAAACTACAACTAGTGGTCCCATACCCACTAGCCACCTAACCACAAACACATTCAACAGCGGAAATAACCAACCAATATTCAATAATAATCCAATAATAAAATATAACCATATTCCAACATAATCAATATCCAAAACAACAGAAATCATAGAACCAGCAACCTAGCAATGTTCTAATGACACAACTCTAGCAACCTAGCAATGCCAGACAACATAAAACCGAGTCCCTAGAACATCCTCCACTTCATTGCCTTGATTCCACGATCACACTTTCCCTTTACCTGCACCACAAAAACATATTGCAATGCATGAGTGTTTTATAAACACTCATTAAGGCAATCCTCCCATCTACTGGGCTATACACACAAGCAATAGAGTATCTTTAACCATCAAACAACAAGCAATGAACAACGATCGACAAACCAGGACAGTGCATCGACCGACGCAAACATGCATCGATCGACACACCAAGGGATTGCATCAACCGACACAGAAGCTGCATCGACCGATGCAAGTGTAACTTGCATTGACCGATACCCAATCTGCATCGACCGATGCATGCTCGACATCACACGAAAACCCTAGAGTTTTACGCGCCGTCCTCGCACTTGCATCGACCGACGTAAGCTATGCATCGACCGATGCAATGCCGAGCATCGTGTTTTCCCCGAAGCTTCTAGCCGGATCTTCGTTCCTGTAAACACAAAACTCGATCCTAAGCCACAAGAAAGCTTCCTAACGTCCATGACAACAATCTAACACGTCTAACAACACAAAACAAGCAGATTAAAGAGTTCTCTAGCTTAGATAAGCCATGGTCATGCACTTACCTTTGCCAAAGAAGAATCTGAACCTTAAACAAACAAGAACAAGCCTCTAGGAAGCTCCTACAACGATCACAGCTACAGATCTCACCAAGAAACGCCTCAAATCTCCAGAAATCACCAGGAACTCTCAAGAACAGTTTCTCTCTTTTCGTTTCTCTCAAAAACGGCTAAGCACCCACGAATGAGACAAAACTCGCATCTAAGGGTTTTCTTTAACCCAAAACGCAGCGTTTGACTTAAGTCAAAATGCACAGAATTGAGCATGCATCGACCGATGCACCATCTGCATCGACCGATGCAATTCCCAAACCGGGATTCCGGTTCACGGATGTTACAACAACCAACAGCGGAATAACAATACCAACAAATATCCAATAATAACCAATAAATATAAATTACCAATATTCATGACATCAGCAATATCCGATAACCAATTAACAGAAATCATAGAACCAGCAACCTAGCAATGTTCTAATGACCCAACTCTAGCAACCTAGCAATGCCAGACAACATAAAACCGAGTCCCTAGAACATCCTCCTCTTCATTGTCTTGATTCCACGATCACACTTTGCCTTTACCTGCACCACAAACACATATTGCAATGCATGAGTATTTTATAAACACTCAGTAAGGCAATCTTCCCATCTACTGGGCTAAACATACAAGCAATAGAGTCATCTCTGACCATCAACAAGAATCAACAAACAACAATAAACAAACCAGGACTCTGCATTGACCGACACCAACATGCATCGACCGACACCAAATGGAGGTTGCGTCGACCGACACAAGATCTGCGTCGACCGATGCAAGGTTAACTTGCATCGACCGATGCTCCCAATGCATCAACTGACGCATGCTCGACATAGCATGAAAACCCTAGAGATTACGCGCCGTCCTCGCATCTGCATCGACCGACGCATAAAGTGCATCGACCGCTGCAATGCCGAGCATCGTTTTCCTCTGAAGCTTCTCGCCAGATCTTTGTTCCTACAACCACAAAACTCGATCCCAAGCCACAAGAAAGCTTCCTAACGTCCATAGCAACAATCTAACAAGTCTAACATCACACAACAAGTAGATTAAAGAGTTCTCTAGCTTAGATAAGCCATGGTCCTGCACTTACCTTTGCCACAGAAGAAACTGAACCTCAAACAACCAAGAACAAGCTCCTAAGAAGCTCCTAGGAAGCTCCTACAACGATCCCAGCTACAGATCTCACCAAGAAACACCACAAATCTCCAGAAATCACCAAAAACGTTCAAGAACAGTTCTCTCTTTCTTTTGTTTCTCAAAAACGGCTAAAGTCGTCTAATGAGACCAAAAAGAACGACTTAAGGGTTTTCCTTTCCCCTTTGCCCAAAACGCAGCGTTTGACTTAAGTCAAAACACACGAAATTGAACCAGCATCGACGGATGCTCCTACTGCATCGATCGATGCACATCCCAAACTGGGATTTCGGTTCACGGATGTTACAATTCTCCCCCACCAATCTAGATTTGTCCTCGAATCTCGAACAACCATCAGCCAAGGACTCCTGTGCAACCGTCTCCACGGCCCGCACTCCTCCGACCGATCTACAGAAGGTCACCTCTAGGCGATAGACTCACGCTCCAGGCGTTATTTGCTCTCGACTATTTGGACTTTCCTCTACTCATAGGCCTAAACCTTTAGTTTTTATTGGCTCCTCATCAGACCTAAGTCTGCATGCCAAATGTTGGCTCCTCATCGGACCTAAACCCGCATGCCATAATATATATAAGGGAAAATCCAAAACTCGTCTCTCGGGTTACCACCCTACAGCGCGCCCCCGGATCGTCATCCGAAGTCGATATACCAACCATATTCCCAAGCCACAAAGTCTCTGCATATGGCAGTACTAGGAGAACCTAAGTCCTCCAAGAGCCGCGAGCAAACAATTCCGAACACGTCTGAGTCCTATCCCTATCCAGGTTTCCTTCCCGTGGCTCTCGTAAAATATCTCAATGTCCAACCAACCATATATCCCCTCACTGGAATACCTCATGACCACACAAGGATCATATACATGCCACAAGGGCCGCCACTAAAGCCAAACAAAATTTCCTAAAGAGGACCGCCACCAAGGCCAAACAAAATGTCCTAAAGTGGACCGCCACCAAGGCCAAACAAATGTCCTAAAGAGGACCGCCACCAAGGCCAAAAAAATGTCCTAAAGAGGACCGCCACCAAGGCCACTCGTCCCGAAGAACCGTCACAAAGACGATCTGTCCTGAAGGACCATCACAAAGACCATCTGTCCCGAAGGACCATCACAAAGACAATCTGGCTAAACAGCCCGCCACAAAGGCCATGCAATTGGCTAAACAGCCCGCCACAAAGGCCACACAATGGCTAAACAGCCCGCCACAATGGCCACACACGGCTAAACAGCCTGCCACAAAGGCCACACACGGCTAAACAGCCCGCCACAAAGGCCACACAATGTCTAAAAAGACCGCCACACCCGGGCACACTGACTCGAAAGTCCGCCACTAAGTCCACACAAGCCCTCAAAGGCTCTCCACCACTAAAATGGACAAATTCTAACTCCCGTAAAACTTTCCATATTAGCACTTTCCATTTTTGGAAACTTTCCACTTTTGGAAACTTCTATTTCACGAAACTTTCCTCCAAAAATCCCGCCTCACAGGAACTTTGTACCCCGAACACCACCTCATCTTGTTACTGAGTCGCACAACCAACCATCCCAAGCGACCGAGTAAACAAGAGAGATAGGCTGGAATACTCCATTCCCGCTCCAGCCACGGATTACAGATGGAACCAGGCTAAACAAGCTCAAGTCGCGGCTTGCTTCTCATACCACTTCTTGAACCTTGCCTTCATCTTCGCCTCAGGCTCCCAAATCTGCTCCTCAAAACCATCACAGTCCCACATGACTCTAATCAAAGGAATCTTCTTCCTCTGAAGTTCCTTGATCCTCCTCTCGAGAACCCTCACTGGTCTCGCCTCCAATGTCATGTTAGGCTGAAGATCCTCAGGAATCTTAGCCAACACCTGCTCACCCTCACGAAGACACTTCCACAACATAGATACATAGGAAAACCTTATGGAATGCACGCATAACCTCGGGTAACTCCAGTCTATGTGCCACTGGTCCAACCCGCTCAATCACTCTGAATGGACCCATATACCTTGGACTCAACTTAGTCTCTGACAATGACCTGTTCGGACACCGCAACATGGCCATCTTGAGGTACACTCTGTCTCCAACCTGAAACTCAAGATCTCTCCTCCTCCTATCAGCATAACTCCTCTGCCTATCCTGAGCCTCCTTCATGTTCAGCTTGAGAACCCGAATCTTCTCTGAGGTCTCCTGAACAAAACTAGCACCAAACATGTTCCCTCCCCCACCTGAGTCCAGCATAACGGTGTACGACATGGTCTCCCATACAAAGCCTCATAAGGAGCCATTTGTAATACTCGCCTGATAACTGTTGTGGTAAGCAAACTCTACCAGGTTCAGGTGATCTGCCCAATGGCCACCCCAATCTAACACACACATCCTCAGCAAATCCTCCAGCGTCTAGATTGTCCTCTCAGACTGCCCATATGTCTAGGGATGATAAGCTGTACTCATATGCATCTTAGTGCCCATCTCTACCTGAAATGCCTTCCAGAACATCGAAGTAAACTTAGAATCTCTGCAGACACAATGCTCGCTGGCACCCCATGCAATCTGACTATCTCTCTCACATACTTCTTAGCCAAGACCGCTGCTCCATCAGTCTTCTTAATGGCCAGAAATTGTGCTAACTTAGTCAACCGGTCCACAATGACCCAAATAGCATCAAAGGTCCGTGAAACTGGCAATCCTACC
The DNA here is from genome assembly GCF_030686135.1 of Camelina sativa. Lineage (NCBI taxonomy): Eukaryota > Viridiplantae > Streptophyta > Magnoliopsida > Brassicales > Brassicaceae > Camelina > Camelina sativa. Next base: position 23,656,344 of record NC_141896.1, read on the forward strand.
ACAAAATCCATGGTGATCATATCCTAGTTCCACTCAGGAATGGGTAGACTCTTTAGTAACCCGCCCGGAACCTGATGCTCAGCTTTCACTAGTTGACAAACGTCTCACCTTCGCGACCCAACTAGCTACAACCTTCTTCATCCCAACCCAATGATAGTATCTCTTGAGATCATGGTACATCTTAGTCGCTCCTGGATAAATAGAAAACATGCTCGCATGAGCCACTCTCAAGATCTCCTATCTTAAATCCTCATCCTTGGGCACACAAATCTGACCGTGCCCAAGAACAAACCATTAGCTGAGACCTGATACTCTGAATCAACAACCTTAGAGGCATTCCCCACCCCCAAATCCTTCTCCTGAGCCAACCGCACCCTACTCAGAAGATCTGCTTTATCAACTGCTTCCAAACCCAACGGTTCCTGTTAAACAGCACACAAGCTCAAAGCACTGATCTCTCCTACCAGAGACTCCATCTCCTACTCAGGCAAAGCCAACACTGGCGTAGTAGTCAACATCTCCTTCAGGCTTGCAAAACCCTCCACTCACTCCTGTGACCAAACAAAAGGAACATCCTTCCCTATAAACTTAGTCATCGGACGTGTCTTGCTTACAAAACCCTGCACAACTCTCCTGTAGTAACCTGCCAACCCAAGAAACTCCTGATCTCTATGGCATTATGCGGTCTATGCCAATCTCTGATAGCCTGAATCTTCTCCGGATCTACAGAAATTCCCTCTGCAGAAACAATGTGACCCAGAAACCCATCTCATGCTGCCAAAAACTGCACTTGCTCAACTTAGCAAACAATTTCTGCTCCCGCAGCTTCTCAGAACTGCTCTCAAATGCACTGCATGCTCTTCAAGACTCTTAGAAAATACCAGGATAGCGTCGATGAAAATGATGACAGACACGTCCAGAAACTCCTGAAACACGCTGTTCATCAACCTCATAAACGCTGCTGGCGCGTTAGTCAACCCGAACGACATCGCCACAAACTCATAAACCCATACCTCATCTTTCTTCTAGATGAACACCGACGCTCCCCACAGTGAAGTGTTAAGACAAAAGAGTCCCCTGCTCAACCAATCCTCTAGCTGCGTCTCAAACTCTACTACACAAATAATCAAGTATGCCCACAACAACTCACCACACTCGAATATCAACATCTCTTGTCCATCAAAGAACCTCTAGTAACTTGTTTCTTAGGAAAACTTCCACAAGATAGCTTATTACAAAGTTAGCTTTTCGCTTAGCAATTCTCCACAGCAAATCATCAAAACGAACGTAATAAAACAAACAAGTACCATACGTTCGCACATTCTCATTCACTGTGTCAAATGATTTGCAAGCCGCCAACTCAAACCTCTTGCCTTGTCTCCCTCAGCAAGCTTACCAAAACCTTGAATCTTGCAACCCTGTTCATCTCCAATGAACGTAATCCAACATCGTCGCAACGATTAGATTATCCTGCCATGAAGGCTTCTCGTGAACTTATGTATCTGGCAAACATGCCTTTCCCGGCTCAGACCTGCTGTAACTCCCCTTCCCGGGACTCTAGCACCAACGGCCTCACAATCCTGGCGAAACAGCCACACATTCATAACCGCTCCGGTTCATAAAACCCTGACCCATTGGTCAACACATCTAAAACCTGAGATTAATTTACCTTCAATCTCTCGATGTCTACATTCAATCGGGTTGTTTATACTCACGTCCTAGGTATTGCTTGCTCCCAAATCCACCACCCTTAGGTCGCAACCTTCGAGCCATACCGATCTCACTCTCAGACCAGCGTCTTCGAGTTATACCGTCTCACTCTTGGAACACAATCCTCAAGATCTCGGTATCAGGGGAACTACTCATCTCCTCAGGGGATCATAATCCCCTCTGCCACTCTCGGAGCCCCCAGCCCCTCGAGCTATCGGTATTAAGGAGAATCACCATCCCCTCAGGAGCAACAATCCTTAACCACTATGAACTTCTCCCGACCAAAAGTACTTCCTGTGGTCCAAGTATAACATTGCAATGTCACGCCTGCCCATTCAACTTCTAATATCCAACTGGATTAACCACCAAGCTGCAAAAATATCTGCTCCAACTGCATATATCCACCTATCCGCCTCTCTAGACTCGATACCTCTTGAGAATAACCTCATACCGGTCATCTACAACTGCTCATCCTCTTAACATAAGATGGAAACTCCTCAACATCCGCAGCCCTCGGCTGCACCCCGCCACATGCGGTACAACTGGAGCCTACACTGGTACCCCTCTCGGTAACCGCTCCAACAGCAGGTCAATAGATCTGCCAAGCGATCATCTCGAACCTGGGCTCAACCTGCTGCAACCCCACACATGGGTTCCCAGCACACCCGGCTTTCACACCGGCTAACCCTCTCTGGTCCCTCCTGATACGCTTGCGACTCTCTGTCGTACCTCCTCGTGGAACTCTGGACCACACACTCGCTGGCCTTGGGACCCGCCCAACCATGAACACGACCACGTCCCCGTCCACGACCAACAACTCAAACACCTTTAACCACTGCACTTCCAAGAACAGAGGCTAACAAGCAATCTTAACATAACACAAAAACACAAAAAACACAAACTCACCATGGAATCACACTGTAGGCTCGAAGAGGATGTTCTAGGACTCCATGCCACACACAATTGAATAACTCACATAATCAATCAAAGCAAGCAAATCCCAAACATCTACAGCACAAAGCCTAGTGAGCCCAAACCTAGAACCGTAAAGGCTCTGATACCAAACTGAAAGGACCGACCTTTTTTTTTAATAATAAATATATAAATATAATATAATAAATAAACTACAACTAGTGGTCTCATACCCACTAGCCACCTAACCACAATCACAACCAACAGCGGAATAACAATACTAACAAATATCCAATAATAACCAATAAATATAAATTACCAATATTCATGACATCAGCAATATTAAATAACCAACTAACAGAAATCATAGAACCAGCAACCTAGCAATGTTCTAATGAACCAATTCTAGCAACCTAGCAATGCCAGACAACATAAAACGTCCCTAGAACATCCTCCTCATCATTGCTTGATTCCACAATCACACTTTGCCTTTACCTGCACCACAAACACATATTGCAATGCATGAGTATTTTATAAACACTCAGTAAGGCAATCCTCCCATCTACTGGGCTATACACACAAGCAATAGAGTCATCTCTAACCATCAATAACAATCAACAAACAACAATACACAAACCAGGACTCTGCATCGACCGACACCAACATGCATCACCAAATGGAGGTTGCGTCGACCGACGCAAGATCTGCATCGACCGATGCAAGGTTAACTTGCATCGACCGATGCTCCTAATGCATCGACCAACGCATGCTCAACATAGCACGAAAACCCTAGAGTTTACGCGCCGTCCTCGCATCTGCATCGACCGACGCACAAAGTGCATCGACCGATGCAATGCCGAGCATCGTTTTCCTCCAAAGCTTCTCGCCGGATCTTCGTTCCTACAACCACAAAACTCGATCCCAAGCCACAAGAAAGCTTCCTACCGCCCATAGCAACAATCTAACAAGTCTAACATCACACAACAAGCAGATTTTAGAGTTCTCTAGCTTAGATAAGCCATGGTCCTGCACTTACCTTTGCCACAGAAGAAACTGAACCTCAAACAACCAAGAACAAGCTCCTAGGAAGCTCCTACAACGATCCCAGCTACAGATCTCACCAAGAAACGCCACAAATCTCCAGAAATCACCAAAAACGTTCAAGAACAGTTCTCTCTTTCTTTTGTTTCTCAAAAATGGCTAAAGTCGTCTAATGAGACCAAAAAGAACGACTTAAGGGTTTTCCATTCCCCTTTGCCCAAAACACAGCGTTTGACTTAAGTCAAAATGCACAAAATTGAACCAGCATCGACCGATGCTCCTTTTGCATCGATCGATGCACATGCCAAACCGGGATTTCGGTTCACGGATGTTACACAAAATCATCAATCCAATCCTAAGGGAGAGGAATATTCATCATCCTTATCAGATCAAGTTTACGGATGATATATATCCATCATCCCATGAAATTCCATCATCTCATCAAAAAATTCCAAAATTTACTTCTGATTCAAAGGTTTGGATGATATATATAGTGCAAGAATCCATCATCCCATCTCTTACGGTACGTTTTTTTTTAAATAGTTTTAAATAATTTCAGTGAAACCCCGTGAATATAGATAATTGCTATCTTTGTGTTGATAAATCTTGAGACTTTTTAGGAATTTTGGAACTTTGTGTATTGGTCCCTCCCATAGAAAAGTACAAATTGAACTTTTTTTTACCAAAATAGTTATATGTGAATGTTAAGTAGATTTGGAAACATTCATTCATCTCATTGGAAAGTAAATTTATGACTTTTTGCCAAAATAGATTTTTGCGGATGTGTAGTAGCTGTGAAGGGCAAAAGAAATCATGGAGGTGGAAATAATTGTAATGAAGTTGTTTTCACGCTATTAAATGGGTAAAACACATTTATTCCACCTATCATGATACAAAGATTTATAAGTTTGGCTCTTTTATAAAATGTATCGACTATCTTCATCTTTAGGAATGAAACTATAAAGTGTCATGAAATAAACAACTATGCTACCCATTTCATGTCTTCATGGGAGTCATCTGGATGCCATCTCACATATCAAACCAAACCGGTGTTTTATGTACTGTGTTTCTGGAAGGTTGGAGAGTATAAAGGTATGTACTATTAATAACACTTGCTAGATTGAACAAATGCTAAACACTATGGGTATACTCATTCACAAAACTTTAATAACACTTTAAACATCCCTCGGTGAACTGTGTACTGTAAACACATTGGCCTCCTCCAAGATCTTTATAAAACCGGAGTTTGGAGGACTTGAGCATCACAAGGCTATGTAAGTTTTGAATTTACATTAATATCAAGTAATATATGATGGTAGGGATAAACTTATGAGTGTGTTTCCTATATTTTCAGCTTGGTATTTGCTAGATATTATTACATAAATCATATAATGGAGCATGAAGGAGAAACTTCACGGACTTAAACTGAAGGCACGGTAGCTTAAAAACTTTTTTTGTATCTGTAAACTTTAGTATAATTTTGAATGTTTGTAACCCAGTACTAGAAACCCTTTTATCGGTAGCTTTTTATATTACACTACCCTAAATGAGAGGAATACTCATCATCCTTATCAAATAAAATTCATGGACGATTCCACTATGACGTTGGTCCAACAATGGAGTCCAAAGAATTACTTTCGATTCGAGGGTTTGGATGATATATATCGTGGAAGAATTAATCATCCCATCTCTTTCGGTAAGTGTTTCGTTAATTACTTTAATATTGCTATGGTACAATCCATGAATATAGTTAATTGTAATTTTGTGTTTGGGAATCTAGAATCTTTATAAGATTTGTTGTAACTTTGTGTTCGGGAATCTAGAATCTTTATAAGATTTGTTGTAACTTTGTGTATTGGTCCCTCCCTTAGAAAAGTATGTATAAAACTTTTAGCAAATATAGATTTGCGACATTTTGGAAAGCTAAATTATGTCTTTTCTCAAATTAGATGTCTGTGGGTGTATAGTAAATATGGAAGATAAAAGAAGAGCTGAAAGTGCCAATAATAGTAATGAAGTTGTTCTCACGTTGTTGAATGGCAGGTAAAAGACTTTTACTCTACCTTTAGGACAGTTACGTTTTAAAGGTGACTGTGTTAAGATTTTTTTATTAATTTGATAAACATGTAGGAATGAAACTGTGAAGTGTCATCTCAAAGACAACTACGCTTCTGAATTCATGTCTAAATGTCAATCAAGTGGGTGCCATCTCATATACAAATCTGAACCTGTGTTCTGTGTAATACGGTTTGTGAAGGTCGGAGAATATGAAGGTATGTAACATAAAATAGGTCTGATATAAGCTTCATAAGGTAACCAATATATTCACTTTAAACTGCAAATGTTTATAGGTGCACCATGTATCGAAAACACATTGGCCTCTTCGAAGATCTTTATAAAACCAGAGTTCGAAGAACTGGAGCATCACCAGTATGTAAGATTTGATTATGTAAACATAACTTTATACACTTTATATATGATTATGAACTTTATATATTGTTTCATACACTTTATATATGATTATGTTAAAATAATATTGTTTCATACACTTTATATATTTTCATGATTGAGTTTGCCAGAGGTTATTACATAAACCATGTGATGAAGTATCAAGGTGAGAGATCGGGGACTCAGTCATTAAGAATGGACTCAGAAATGAAGATATGGTGGTATAATGAACTTTTGTATATGCAAACTTTAGAATAGATTTGAATGTTTGTAGTACCAAATACAATGGTCTAAACGAAAGTACATTTATGGGTTGATTAAAATATTATTTTAATGATTTAAATGAAATTACATATTATTTTATCTGAAATTAGTATATCAAGGTAATTAAAATTGACCCTAACAATTGTATTTGGCTCATTTAAAATTTTGTTACAGTCAGTTGGGCTTAGATTTGAAAATGGACTTTAACATTTCAATTAAACTTTGAAAATAGACTTTAAAATTTCAATTTATATTTTGGAAATGTAGAGTAATACTACAAACATTTTATTAGCAATTCATTTTAATATTATAAAAAGTGAAAAAAAATATGAAACTTTCCCAAAATAATTTTTTTTGTCTAAACATATGAACTTCTATAAAAATAAAAAAGATTAAAACATGTTTTCAAAATATAATAAAAATTTGATCCAGTTCCTGCCCGCACATTGGAATTAATCAGTTCCTGCCCATACATTTAACTGTTCTCTATTTAAGATTCAAATATAGACTTTCACATTGGATAAAATTATTTTCTAATTTAGTCTTATTCTATATTGTAAAAGAAGAAATAGAGAAATATATTTTAGATGGTCTAAGACCATCTCCAATGTATATCTCTATTTTTTTCTCTAAAATATAGCATTATTTTCCTCCAATGTATTACTCTATTTTCAACTCTAAAATAGAGTTAGTGTAAAAAAAATAAAGGTGAGAATAGAGTTGCTGTATATATAGAGCAATCCTATCATTTTCTCTATTTTAGAAGAAAATAAAGAGTAGGGATGGAGCAAATGTTGCTCTATAATAGAGTTTTCACTCTAAAATAGAGTGGGGTTGGAATGTCCTAAGAACATATTATTTAAAATTTTTAACATGGTTATATTTTATTTTGTTTCAACAATGTTGTTTGGAAATATATAATTGTTAGTTGTATCATAAAGTGTAAATATTAACTATAAACTCCAAACACATTTAATTATAACTTTACATCATATCTATTAACTACAAACTTTGCCTTTAATCTGTAATTATATATATAATAATAATTATTAAAAATATTTAATAGACAAACAAAAGGGTGAGACACTAAAACGTTTAAGACGCAACGTTTAATCCTGACTGTTTGTATTCTTACTAATCTGGAATCCCCTTTTCTTTTACGATAACAGAGAATAAACAGGAAAAAACCTAATTTGTGAAAATCATGAGAATCGATTATATTTCTAAACTTCATCCCGGAAGGACGAGTTGGTGTATCCACGCCAAGGTCTTAAATTCTTGGCATGTCAACGAATTCTTCACAAAACGTGTTCTTCTTCTTGTGGACGAAAAGGTTAGAGTAGCTAATAGAACGATACTACTACTTATATTTGTTATTTTAGCAGTGCTTATAATAGATTTCTTACACAATGATTATCAAAATTTGAAGGGTGACACAATTGAGGTTGCCTTTATACCAACTACACTTGCCAAGCTCCGGAAGTATATTGACGAGGGTGAACGGTATGATATTAGGACTTTCAAAATGAAAGGACCGACCTTTTTTTTTAATAATAAATATATAAATATAATATAATAAATAAACTACAACTAGTGGTCTCATATCCACTAGCTACCTAACCACAATCACAACCAACAGCGGAATAACAATACCAACAAATATCCAATAATAACCAATAAATATAAATTACCAATATTCATGACATCAGCAATATCCAATAACCAATTAACAGAAATCATAGAACCAGCAACCTAGCAATGTTCTAATGACCCAACTCTAGCAACCTAGCAATGCCAGACAACATAAAACCGAGTCCCTAGAACATCCTCCTCTTCATTGTCTTGATTCCACGATCACACTTTGCCTTTACCTGCACCACAAACACATATTGCAATGCATGAGTATTTTATAAACACTCAATAAGGCAATCCTCCCATCTACTGGGTTAAACACACAAGCAATAGAGTCATCTCTAACCATCAACAAGAATCAACAAACAACAATAAACAAACCATGACTCTGCATCGACCGACACCAACATGCATCGACTGACACCAAATGGAGGTTGCGTTGACCGACACAAGATCTGCGTCGACCGATGCAAGATTAACTTGCATCGACCGATGCTCCCAATGCATCGATCGACGCATGCTCGACATAGCATGAAAACCCTAGAGATTACGCGCCGTCCTTGCATCTGCATCGACCGACGCACAAAGTGCATCGACTGATGCAATGCCGAGCATCATTTTCCTCCGAAGCTTCTCGCCGGATCTTCGTTCCTACAACCACAAAAATCGATCCCAAGCCACAAGAAAGCTTCCTAACGTCCATAGCAACAATCTAACAAGTCTAACATCACACAACAAGCATATTAAAGAGTTCTCTAGCTTAGATAAGCCATGGTCCTGCACTTACCTTTGCCACAGAAGAAACTGAACCTCAAACAACCAAGAACAAGCTCCTAGGAAGCTCCTACAACGATCCCAGCTACAGATCTCACCAAGAAACGCCACAAATCTCCAGAAATCACCAAAAACGTTAAAGAACAGTTCTCTCTTTCTTTTGTTTCTCAAAAACGGCTAAAGTCGTCTAATGAGACCAAAAAGAACGACTTAAGGGTTTTCCATTCCCCTTTGCCCAAAACACAGCGTTTGACTTAAGTCAAAACGCATGAAATTGAACCAGCATCGACCGCTGCTCCTACTGCATCGTTCGATGCACATCCCAAACCGGGATTTCGGTTCACGGATGTTACAATTCTCCCCCACCAATCTAGATTCGTCCTCGAAACTCGAACAACCATCAGCCAAGGACTCCCGTGCAACCATCTCCACGACCCGCACTCCTCCGACCGATCTACAGAAGGTCACCTCTAGGCGATAGACTCACGCTCCAGGCGTTATTTGCTCTCGACTATTTGGACTTTCCACTACTCATAGGCCTAAACCTTGAGTTTTTATTGGCTCCTCATCAGACCTAAGTCTGCATGCCAAATGTTGGCTCCTCATCGGGCCTAAACCTGCATGCCATAATATATAAGGGAAAATGCAAGACTCGTCTCTCGGGTTGCCACCCTACAGCGCGCCCTTGGATCGTCATCCGAAGTCGATATACCAACCACATTCCCAAGCCACAAAGTCTTTGAATATGGGAGTACTAGGAGATCCTAAGTCCTCCAAGAGCCGCGAGCAAACAATTCTGAACACGTCTGAGTCCTATCCCTATCCAGGTTTCCTTCCCGTGGCTCGCGTAAAACATCTCAATGTCCTACCAACCACATATCCCCTCACTGGAATACCTCATGACCACACAAGGATCATATACATGCCACAAGGGCCGCCACACACAATTGACTAACTCACATAATCAATCAAAGCAAGCAAATCCCAAACATCTACAGCACAAAGCCTAGTGAGCCCAAACCTAGAACCGTAAAGGCTCTGATACCAAACTGAAAGGACCGACCTTTTTTTAATAATAAATATATAAATATAATATAATAAATAAACTACAACTAGTGGTCTCATACCCACTAGCCACCTAACCACAATCACAACCAACAGCGGAATAACAATACTAACAAATATCCAATAATAACCAATAAATATAAATTACCAATATTCATGACATCAGCAATATTAAATAACCAACTAACAGAAATCATAGAACCAGCAACCTAGCAATGTTCTAATGAACCAATTCTAGCAACCTAGCAATGCCAGACAACATAAAACGTCCCTAGAACATCCTCCTCATCATTGCTTGATTCCACAATCACACTTTGCCTTTACCTGCACCACAAACACATATTGCAATACATGAGTATTTTATAAACACTCAGTACGACAATCCTCCCATCTACTGGGCTATACACACAAGCAATAGAGTCATCTCTAACCATCAACAACAATAACCAAACAACAATACACAAACCAGGACTCTGCATCGACCGACACCAACATGCATCGACCGACACCAAATGGAGGTTCGTCGACCGACGCAAGATCTGCGTCCACTGATGCAAGGTTAACTTGCATCGACCGATGCTCCCAATGCAAGGTTAACTTGCATCGACCGATGCTCCCAATGCATCGACCGACGCATGCTCGACATAGCACGAAAACCCTAGAGTTTACACGCCGTCCTCGCATCTGCATCGACCGACGCACAAAGTGCATCGACCGATGCAATGCCGAGCATCATTTTCCTCCGAAGCTTCTCGCCGGATCTTCCTTCCTACAACCACAAAACTCGATCCCAAGCCACAAGAAAGCTTCCTAACATCCATAGCAACAATATAACAAGTCTAACATCACACCACAAGCAGATTAAAGAGTTCTCTAGCTTAGATAAGCCTTGGTCCTGCACTTACCTTTGCCACAGAAGAAACTGAACCTCAAACAACCAAGAACAAGCTCCTAGGAAGCTCCTACAATGATCCCAGCTACAAATCTCACCAAGAAACGCCATAAATCTCCAGAAATTACCAAAAACGTTCAAGAACAGTTCTCTCTTTCTTTTGTTTCTCAAAAATGGCTAAAGTCGTCTAATGAGACCAAAAAGAACGACTTAAGGGTTTTCCATTCCCCTTTGCCCAAAACACAGCGTTTGACTTAAGTCAAAACGCATGAAATTGAACCAGCATCGACCGCTGCTCCTACTGCATTGATCGATGCACATGCCAAACCAGGATTTCAGTTCACGGATGTTGCAGAAAATCATCAATCCAATCCTAAGGGAGAGGAATACTCATCATCCTTATCAGATCAAGTTTACAGATGATTCAACCATGACTCTGCTCCAATCAAAAAATTCCAAAATTTACTTATGATTCGAAGATTTGGACGATATATATCGTGCAAGAATCCATCATCCCATCTCTTACGGTACGTTTTTTTAAAAATAGTTTTAAATAAGTTCAGTGAAACCCCGTGAATATAGATAATTGCTATCTTTGTGTTGATAAATCTTGAGACTTTTTAGGAATTTTGGAACTTTGTGTATTGGTCCCTCCCATAGAAAAGTACAAATTGAACTTGTTTTTACCAAAATAGTTATATGTGAATGTTAAGTAGATTTGGAAAAATTCATTCATCTCATTGGAAAGTAAATTTATGACTTTTTGCCAAAATAGATGTTTACGGATGTGTAGTAGCTGTGAAGGGCAAAAGAAATCATGGAGGTGGAAATAATTGTAATGAAGTTGTTTTCACGCTATTAAATGGATAAAACACATTTATTCCACCTATCATGATACAAAGATTTATAAGTTTGGCTCTTTTATAAAATGTATCGACTATCTTCATCTTTAGGAATGAAACTACAAAGTGTCGTGCAATAAACAACTATGCTACCCGTTTCATGTCTTCATGGGAGTCATCTGGATGCCATCTCACATATCAAACCGAACCGGTGTTTTATGTACTGTGTTTCTGGAAGGTTGGAGAGTATGAAGGTATGTACTATTAATAACACTTGCTAGATTGAACAAATGCTAAACACTATGGGTATACTCATTCACAAAACTTTAATAACATTTTAAACATCCCTAGGTGAACTGTGTACTGTAAACACATTGGCCTCCTCCAAGATCTTTATAAAACCGGAGTTTGGAGGACTTGAGCATCACAAGGCTATGTAAGTTTTGAATTTACATTAATATCAAGTAGTATATGATGGTGGGGTTAAACTTATGAGTGTGTTTCCTATATTTTCTGCTTGGTATTTGCTGGATATTATTACATAAATCATATAATGGAGCATGAAGGAGAAACTTCACGGACTTAAACTGAAGGCACGGTAGCTTAAACACTTTTTTTGTATATGTGGTTTATGAGGGGTTATCAGAGATCTATGCAGGATATGGTTTGTATGGACATCTAATTCACTTGTGTCCCAGTAGAGTCAATGATCGGGAAGTGACTCCCATGGACATCTAATTCTCTCTCCTATGCCGTCAGTAGCGGTAGGTAGAGCGATGGAAAATGCACCTGCCCAGGCGGGGGATGGGTTTATAGTAATGAGACACCGGGGGAAGCCGTCAGAACGTTCGCTGCGAACCAACCAGTTGGCGGTTATGGGGGCAACGTGAATAAAGTAAACCACCACTGTGATTCTCGGAGAGAGAATAATCCCGCGAATATCGCAGTCTCAAACAGTATTGGTAGGTTAGCTGTTGATTTGGCAACCCCGGTAGAAAAGGAAAGAAGAATCATTTATGGAGCGAATAAGGAGAATGTTGATTATTGAAATCAGATTTGGGATGGAAAGAGTGGTACTCAAGCGAGAAAAGTAGTTTTTGGGGGCACTATGGATAATTGAGCTATTGGGCCTTGTGAGGGGAGTTTAGGACAGAAGGAAGCCCAACGTAAGGGGTAGATGAAGCACACGTCACGGCCCAAAATGACTAAGGTTAATAGGCCTCTTAAGGGATTAATTTTTGGTCCGGCAAAAGGTGAAACAGAGTTTACGGTGAATGGCAAGCGACCCCGAGTTGAAAAGGAGGCTCTAGAGAGTCATGGTGGTGGTTTTGCTCTGATTCAGTCCAGTAGTATGGAGTTGATCCGAGAGAATGAATTGGGGAGGACTCTGAGCAGTGAGGGAGTAGCGGTGATCATGCGATGGTTGACCTTGGCTGTAAAGCGATCGTTCGGCGACGGATGGTGGGTTGCAATAACTAGTTGCCCCGGTGGTTCTTACTTTGTTGGAGGTAATCATCATGAATTGTATATTATGGAATTGTCGGGGACGAATAAACCCAACTTTCGAGGGTCGATACGTTATCTGTTAAAGAAGTTCATTACGGATATTCTTGCTTTATTCAAAACTCACGCAGGAGGTGAGAGAGCAAGTCGTATTTTCCGGGGACTAGGGTTTGATCACTCGTTTCGGGTGGATGCTGAAGACCAAAGTGGGGGGGGGGGGTTGTGGCTCTTATGGAGGTCGAATGTGGGTAATGTTGTGATCATGGAGGTGTCGGATCAGTACATTTATGCTAAGGTGGAAAATGGTTTGGATGTTTTGAACCTTATCGTAGTTTATGTGGCCCCTTCAGTTAATCGGAAGAGTGGATTATGGGATAAGCTTCATCAGGTTATACAAGGTATTGATGGACCATTGGTGGTGGGTGGAGACTTCAATATTATTTTTCGTACTGATTAGAGAACTGGAGGGAATGGGAGATTATCCGCAGATTCATTAGCATTCGGAGAATAATGAAGAATCCTTAATTGACATAGGTTACACCAGTAACAATTTTACTTGGCGGAGAGGTCGGGAACATAGGTTTTTGTTGCCAAAAGGTTAGATCGTGTACTATGTTGTGCTCAAGCTCGGTTGAAGTGGCCGGAGGCGTCGGTCACTCATCTCCCCTTTTTTGCATCTGATCATACGCCCTTGCGTCTTCAAGTGAGCTTGACGTAAGCCGGGATCCCCGTCGACGTCCTTTCAGATTTGAGGCTGCTTAATTGGTGCATACTGGTTTTAAGGAGGTTTTAGTGTCGTCTTGGAGAAGTGACATGACAACTCCGGTGGCATTGAATTCCCTGGGTGGCTTTGAAGAAGTGGAATAAAGAAGTTTTTGGGGATGTGAATAGACAACAGGAGGAGTTGTTGGCTGAGATTCAGCGAGTGCAGGATGAGTTAGATCAGCACTAATCTGATGTGTTTCTACAGAGAGAGAATGCTCTTATTAAAGAACTGGATCAGGTACTAGAGCATGAGGAGACTCTCTGGTTTCAAAAATCTCGAGAGAAGTGGATTACAAAAGGAGATAGAAATACTCAATTCTTTCACATGTCTACGGTGAATTGGAGGCGGGGAAATCGTATTGATAATCTGAAAAGTGATGATGGTAGGTGGATCTCGGATCAGCAGGAGTTAGAGCAGATGGCAATGAGCTATTATCAGAGGCTTTACTCTATGGAGGATCTCGAGGATCTGGTTGAAGGACTCCCGCGGGATGGGTTTTAATGGTTAACAGATGGTGAGAGATGCGGGTTGTGTAGGCCGGTAGTCCTGCATGAGGTTGAAGCCGCTTTGAGGAGCATGGGCCAGTTCAAAGCCCCTGGTCCTGACGGGTTTCAACTAGGATTTTACCAGCAGTGTTGGGAGGTTGTTGGTGAGTCGGTGACACAATTTTTTCTACGATTCTTTGACTCAAGGGAGCTTCCACCAAGGAAAAATGATGTGTTACTGGTGTTAATTCCGGCCTTGCGCAAGCGAGTTTCATACCTGGGAGGTTGAGTATTGATAATCTGAAAAGTGCACTTTATGAAGCGAAAGAAAGGAAGAAAGGGGTGGATGTTACTTAATGTAACATCCGTGTTCCGGGAATAGAGTTTGGTTATGTTGAGTAAATCAAAAGAGTGGATTTTAATTAATTTTGGTTTAATTAAATCATGGTTTAATCTAATTAAACCAAAAAGCCCTAATCTCTTTCTCAACTCACGCCTCCTCTCATGCTTTTGTGTTTTGGTCGACATTTTCATCTGAGAGAGGGAGAGAAAGACAGTTAAGTGTTGGTTATTTGGTGCAAAGGAGAAAGAGAAGGAGATCAAGCTTTTTCCTTAGTGTTAAGAGAGAAACAGAACTGTCAGGGTTTGGGAGAAGGAGGATTCGACTGGTCAAATCGTTTTGAAATTTTTGTGGGGCGTTTCTTCTCATTCGCGGAGTGAGACCAGCGAGTGTTACGGGATCGATTGTGGTTTTATCTAAGATCCGATCGTGCTGAAATTTTGGGCGAAGCTTCTGAACGTATAGACCTTACTTTTCACTGGAGGGATTAGAAAGTTAACGGTTCGTTTTGATTTCGTGGTTTCACTTGTGAGGTTGTTCTTTTCTGTTTTTTCTGGCAGTTTGTTTTCAATATTTGTTTGTTGTTGTGATTGGTAGTAGGAACAAGTTTGGTTGTTCTTGGATATTGGAAAGCCTCTCATTTGGTTGTATTTAGTTTTGTGAATCACTTGTTAAGGTAAGTGCATGACCATGGCTTATCTAAGCTAGAGGACTCTTTAATCTGTTTGTTGTGTGATGTTAGACTTGTTAGATCGTTGCTATGGACGTTAGAAAGCTTTCTTGTGACTTGGGATCGAGTTTTGTGGTTGTAGGAACGAAGATCCGGCGAGAAGCTTCAGGGAAAATACGGTACTCGACGTTGCGTCGATCGATGCATCTTATGCGTCGGTCGATGCAAGTGCGAGGACGGCACGTAAAACTATAGGGTTTTCGTGTTACGTCGAGCATGCGTCGGTCGATGCGGATTGGGTATCGGTCGATGCAAGTGCGAGGACGGCGCGTAAAACTATAGGGTTTTCGTGTTACGTCGAGCATGCGTCGGTCGATGCGGATTGGGTATCGGTCGATGCAAGTTACGCTTGCATCGGTCGATGCAGCTTCTGTGTCGATCGATGCTTCCCCATTTGGCATCGGTCGATGCATGTTGGCGTCGGCCGATGCTGAGTCCTGGTTTGTTAATTGTTGTTTGTTGATTGTTGTGTGTTGGTTATTGATACTCTATTGCTTGTGTGTATAGCCCAGTAGATGGGAGGATTGTCTTACTGAGTGTTTATAAAATACTCATGCATTGCAATATCTGTTTGTGGTGCAGGTAAAGGCAAAGTGTGATCGTGAAATCCATGCAATGAAGAGGAGGATGTTCTAGGGACTCGGTTTGATGTTCTCTGGCTTGCTAGGTTGCTAGAGTTGAGTAATTAGAACATTGCTAGGTTGCTGGTTCTATGATTTCTGCTATTTGATTATTGGATATTGTTGATGTTATATTTATTGGTTATATGTTTGTTGGTATTGTTATTCCACTGTTGGTTGTGATTATGGTTAGGTGGCTAGTGGATATGGGACCACTAGTTGTAGTTTATTTATTATTTTTTTTTTAAAAGGTCGGTCCTTTCATTTTGGTATCACAGCCCTTACGGTTCTATGTTTGGGTTCGCTAGGTTTCGGTTGTGATGTTTTCGATTGCATGCTTTGATTGATTATGTGAGTTAGTCAATTGTGTGTGGCATGGAGTCCTAGAACATCCTCTTCGAGCCTTCAATGAGATTCCACGGTGAGTTATTGTTATGTTTCTTTGTGTGGTATTGATTTGTTTTCTGCTTGTTAGCCTCTGTTCTTGGAAGATCAGTGGTTAAGGTGTTTAGTTGTTGGTCGTGGACGGGGACGTGGTCGTGGTCATTGTCGGGCGGGTCCCGAGGCCAGCGAGTGTGTGGTCCAGAGTTCCACGAGGAGGTACGTCAGAGGGTCGCAAGCATATCAGGAGGGACCAGAGGGGGTTAGCCGGTGAGCGTGCCGAGGGTGCTGGGAACCCAGGTGTGGGGTTGCAGCAGGTGGAGCCCAGGGTCGAGATGATCGCTTGGCGGATCTATTGGCGTGCTGTTGGAGCGGTTACCGAGAGGAGTACCAGTGTAGGCTCTAGTTGTACCGCATGTGGCGGGGTGCAGCCGAGGGCTGTGGATGTTGAGGTTTTTTCCTTCTTATGTTAGGAGGATGGAGCGAATGTAGATGATCGGTATGAGATTAATCTCAAGGGGTATCGGGCCTAAAGAGGCGGATAGGTGGACATATGCAGTTGGAGCAGATATTTCTCTGTTTGGGGTTAATCCAGTTAGATATTAGAAGTTTAGTAGGCAGGTGTAACTTTGCAATGTTATACTCGGACCACAGGAGGTACTTTGTGTCGAGAGATGTTTATAGTCGTTAAGGATTGTTGCTCCTAAGGGGATGGTGATTCCCCTGAATACCGATAGCTCGAGGGGATGAGGGCTCCGAGAGTGGCAGAGGGGATGATGTTCCCCTGAGGGGATGAGTAGTTCCCCTGATACCGAGATCTTGAGGATTGTGGTCCAAGAGTGAAACGGTATAACTCGAAGACGCTGGTCTGAGAGTGAGATCGGTATGGCTCAAAGGTTGCGACCTAAGAGAGGAAGAGTTGGGAGCAAGCAATGTATAGAACGTGAGTATGAACATAACGACGGAATGTAGACCTCGAGAGTGATGATGGTTTAATCTTGGATTTTAGGATTATGTTGGCCGGTGGGCCAGGGTTTTATGACTGAGTGGTCAAGAATGTGTGGCTGATGTGCCAGGATTGAGTGGCCGGTGGTGTTGGAGTCCCGGGAAGGAGAGTTGCAGCAGATATGAGCCGGTAAGGGCACGGTTGCCAGGTACATAAGATTCACGAGAAGCCTTCATGGCAGGATAAACTAATCGTTGCGACGATGGTGGATGAAGTTCATTGGAGATGGACAGGGTTACTAGATTTAAGGTTTTGGTAAGCTTGCTAGGGGAAAATAAGTCAAGTAGGTTAAGTTGGCAGTCTGCAAAGCATTTGATACATTGAATCGGAATATGCGAACGTATGGTACTTGTTTGTTTTATTACGCTTGTATTGATGATTTGCTGTGGAGAATAGCTAAGTGGAAAGCTAATTTTGGATTAATCTATCTTGTGGAAGTTTTCCATAAGAGACAAGTTACTAGAGGTTCTTGGACGAACAAGAGGGTTGACATTCAGGTGGCTTCAAGTTGATGTCGGTATACTTGAGTGTTTGTTTGGCAGAGCTGAAGAAGCAGCTAGAGGATTTGTTGATTAAGGGATTCATCCGTCCTAGTGTATCATTGTGGGGAGCGCCAGTGTTATTTGTCAAGAAGAAGGATGGGAGTTTCCGGTTGTGCATTGATTATCGGGATTTGAACCGGGTCACTGTGACGAACAAGTACCCTCTTCCTAGGATCGATGAGTTGTTGGATCAGTTGAGGGGTGCTACTTGGTTCTCTAAGGTAGATCTAGCGTCGGGTTATCATCAGATACCGATAGATGAGGCAGATGTGAGAAAGACGGCTTTCAGGATGAGGTATGGGCATTATGAGTTCGTGGAGATGCCTTTTTGGGTTGACTAACGTACCAACAGAGTTTATGAGGTTGATGAACAGTGTGTTTAAGGAGTTTCTGGACGTGTCTGTCATCATTTTCGTTGACGATATCCTGGTATTTTCTAAGAGTCCTAAGGAGTATGCAGTGAAGTTGAGGGCAGTTCTAGAGAAGCTGCGGGAGCATAAATTGTTTGCTAAGTTGAGCAAGTGTAGTTTTTGGCAGCGTGAGATGGGTTCTCTGGGCCACATTGTTTCTGTAGAGTGAGTTTCTGTAGATCTGGAGAAGATTCAGGCTATCAGGGATTGGCCTAGACTACAGAATGTCACTGAGATCAGGAGTTCCTTGGTTTGATAGGTTACTACAGGACCAGGAGATGAAGTCTCTGGTAGGAGGGATCAGTGCGTTGAGCTTGTGTACGGTTTCTCGAGAACCATTGGGTTAGGAGGCGGCTTATGGAGCGGATCTTCTGAGCAGGGTGTGGCTGACTCAGGAGAAGGATTTGGGGATGGCGAATGTCTCTAAGGATATCGATTTAGAGTATCATGTCTCAGCTAATGGTACTATTTTGGTGCGCGGTCGGATTTGTGTGCCCAAGGATGAGGATTTGAGATAGGAGATCTTGAGGGAGGCTCATGCAAGCATGTTTTCTATTCATCCAGGAGCGACTAAGATGTACCGTGATCTCAAGAGGTACTATCATTAGGTCGGGATGAAGAAGGTTGTAGCTAGTTGGGTCGCGAGGTGCGACGTGTGTCAGCTGGTGGAGGCTGAGCATCAGGTTCCAAGCGGATTACTAAAGAGTCTATCCATTCCAGAGTGGAAGTGGGATATGATTACAATGGATTTTGTAGTAGGATTGCCAGTGTCACGGACTTTTGATGCTATCTGGGTCATTGTGGACCAGTTGACTAAGTCAGCACATTTTCTGGCCATTAAGAAGACTGATGGAGCAGCAGTCTTGGCTAAGAAGTAGTGCTGGGCACGGGACGGGTACCCTTGAATTTTCTCCGACCCTTTATTTGTCCCGACCCTAACGGGTAACAGAAAAAATTTACTCATACTCGACCCTTAAATAACGGGTACCCGGAGAAACGGGTACCCGGTAAAAAATAGTTGACCCTTTACTCGTCCCGACCCTTTATTATTACCCGGAAAACGAGTACCCGATAAAAAAATGTTAATAATCGCAATAATAATTTTATCTTTTGAAATCCAAAAAATGAAAAATTCATAAATTTATGTAATATATAGTTCCAAAATTATAAAATTACGAATTTTGAAAATAAAAATAATATATTAATTCAGTTAGGCTAAGTTGAACTTAGGTTTTAACTCTAACTCTATAAATTAATAATAAATAATAATAATAATAATAGTACAAAATATTAACGGGTATTTACGGGTCGGGTAGCAAAACGGGTAAAGGGCCGAGTAACGGGACGGGTATTGAAAACTAAACTAATACCCTATACTCGTCCCTTACTCACGGGTAATATAAATATAATACCCTTTACTCGATCCTAAAGCTGCGGGTACCCTTTTTTTTGGGACGGGTACGAGCCGAGTAACGGATCGAGTACGGGTAACGGGTATTAGTGCCCAGGCCGACTAAGAAGTATGTGAGGGAGATAGTCAGATTGCATGGGGTGCCAGCGAGCATTGTGTCTGACAGGGATTCTAAGTTCACTTCGATGTTCTGGAAGGCATTTCAGGCAGAGATGGGCACTAAGGTGCATATGAGTACAGCTTATCATCCCCAGACAGATGGACAGTCTGAGAGGACAATCCAGAGGCTGGATGATTTGCTGAGGATGTGTGTGTTGGATTGGGGTGGCCATTGGGCGGATCACCTGAACCTGGTAGAGTTTGCTTACAACAACAGTTATCAGACGAGTATTAAGATGGCTCCTTATGAGGCTTTGTATGAGAGACCTTGTCGTACACCGTTATGCTGGACTCAGGTGGGGGAGAGGAGCATGTTTGGTGCTAGTTCTGTTCAGGAGACCTCAAAGAAGATTCAGGTTCTCAAGCTGAACATGAAGGAGGCTTTGGATAGGCAGAGAAGTTATGCTGATAGGAGGAGGAGAGATCTTCAGTTTCTGGTAGGAGACAGAGTGTACCTCAAGATGGCCATGTTTCAGGGTCCAAATAGGTCATTGTCAGAGACTAAGTTGAGTCCGAGGTATATGGGCCTATTCAGAGTGATTGAGCGGGTTGGACCAGTGGCATATAGACTAGAGTTACCCGAGGTTCTGCGTGCATTCCATAAGGTTTTCCATGTGTCTATGTTGCGAAAGTTTCTCCGTGAGGGTGAGCAGGTGTTGGCTAATATTCCTGAGGATCTTCAGCCTAACATGACATTGGAGGCGAGACAAGTGAGGGTTCTCGAGAGGAGGATCAAGGAACTTCGGAAGAAGAAGATTCCTTTAATGAGAGTCATGTGGGACTGTGATGGTGTTGAGGAGCAGACTTGGGAGCCTGAGGCGAAGATGAAGGCAAGGTTTAAGAAGAGGTATGAGAAGCAAGCCGCGACTTGAACTTTTCTAGCTAGGTCCCATCTGTAATCCGTGGCTGGAGCGGGAATGGAGTATTCCAGCCCATCTCTCTTGTTACTCGGTCGCTTGGGGTGGTTGGTTGTGCGACTCAGTAACAAGATGGGGTGGTGCTCAGGGTACAAAGTTTCCGTGAGGCGGGGTTTTGGAGGAAAGTTTTCCTGGAATAGAAGTTTCTAAAAGTGGAAAGTTTCCAAAAATGGAAAGTGCTAAATATGGAAAGTTTTACGGGAGTTAGAATTTGTCCATTTTAGCGGTGGAGAGCCTTGGAAGGGCTTGTGTGGCCTTAGTGGCGGACTTTCGAGTCAGTGTGCCCATTGTGGCAGTCTTTTTAGAGATTGTGTGGCCTTTATGGCGGGTTGTTTAGCCGTGTGTGGCCTTTGTGGCGGGCTGTTTAGCCATTGTGTGGCCTTTGTGGCGGGCTGTTTAGCCAATTATTTGGCCTTTGTGGCGGGCTGTGTAGCCAGAGTATCTTTGTGACGGTCCTTCGGGACAGATGGTCTTTGTGACAGTCCTTCGGGACGAGTGGCCTTAGTGGCAGTCCTCTTTAGGACATTTGTTTGGCCTTGGTGGCGGTCCTCTTTAGGACATTTGTTTGGCCTTTGTGGCGGTCCTCTTTAGGACATTTGTTTGGCCTTTGTGGTGGCCCTTGTGGCATGTATATGATCCTTGTGTGGTCATGAGGTATTCCAGTGAGGGGATATGTGGTTGGTAGGACATTGAGATGTTTTACGCGAGCCACGGGAAGGAAACCTGGATAGGGATAAGACTTAGATGTGTTCAGAATCGTTTGCTCGCGACTCTTGGGGGACCTTTGTTCTCCTAGTACTGCCATACTCGGAGACTTTGTGACTTGGGAGTATGGTTGGTATATCGACTTCGGATGACGATCCGGAGGCGCGCTGTAGGGTGACGACCCAAGAGACGAGTTTGGATTTTTCTTTATATATATTATGGCATGCAGGTTTACGCCCGATGAGGAGCCAACATTTGGCATGCAGACTTAGGTCTGATGAGGAGCCAATAAAAACTCAAGATTTAGGCCTATGAAAGACTTGATGTTTGGTCACATGTATTTGTTTTCGTATGTTTGGATTTTAGTTACAAAGACAGAGTCACATGCATCAAATTCACATGCACCAACCTCACACTCTCAATGTCCGAACTCACATGCACCAACCTCACACTCTCACATGCACCAAGCTCGCACTATATATATGAGACGAAAACAACTCAAACTTACGAAGTCAAACATACCAACTCAAACGTACCAACTCTTCTCTCTTTTGTTCACCTTTTTTATTTTACTCAAGGTATTTGTAAAATCAAATCATTTTCTTCCTCTCATCAAAGACATTTTCTTTCTTAATCCTGTTATGGCATCTTCTTCCAACAATTTTCACTACCATTATGATGCCAATAACGATAGTTTAAACCAATACTTTCAAGAGTAATTTAATAACCAATTTCAAGCTGTTGAAGAGGAAAGTCTTGCCGAAAGGAAACCGCGTACATATATCGATAGAAAACGCGAAGAAGGGCATGAACGTTTGTGGAACGATTATTTTTCTGATAATCCGACATACAATGCTCACCAATTCCGCCGACGGTTTCGAATGAACAAACCATTGTTCTTGCGTATTGTGGATCGTCTCAGTCAAGAAGTTCCATATTTTAAGCCAAAAAGGGATGCAACCTTACGGAATGGTCTTTCACCGCTACAACAATGTACTGCAGCAATTCGACTATTAGCATATGGGGTTGCAACGGACTCGGTTGACGAATATATACGTCTTGCTGAATGTACTGCTCGTAAATGTTTGGAACATTTCATCGTCGGAATAGTGGACTTGTTTGGCACTGAATACCTACGTCGGCCCACACCAGAGGATCTTGAAAGGCTACTCTTTTATGGAGAAAAGCGGGGTTTTCCCGGGATGGTTGGAAGCATCGACTGTATGCACTAGAAGTGGAAAAATTGCCCAACCGCTTGGAAAGGAATGTATTCACGAGGCACCGGTAAGCCAACAATTTTTTTGGAGGCGGTAGCTTCATAAGATCTCTGGATATGGCACGCATTTTTTGGAGCTCTAGGTACTTGTAACGATTTAAATGTTCTTGATCCATCACCAGTATTTAATGACATTATTTACGGTCGAGCTCCCGAAGTTACGTACTATGTCAACGGAAATGAGTATAATTTGGCTTACTATCTTACGGATGGTATTTACCCCAAGTGGGCAACATTTGTTAAATCCATCCCACAACCACAACACCCGAAGCATAAATTGTTTGCAGAACGTCAAGAAGGTGCACGAAAAGATGTTGAGCGTGCATTTGGAGTCCTGCAATCTAGATTCGCCACGATTAAGAATCCAGCTCTTTTATGGTCAAAGGGTAAAATTTCATATATTATGAGAGCATGTCTAATACTCCATAATATGATTGTCGAAGATTAACGAGATTCATACACACTCTATGACGAACAAGAATTCCAACAAGATGATGGAACTGGAACTACTCCGGATCTTACGTTTTTGGTAAATATGTCTTCAAATCTTGAGGGATTAGGTGATGGCCATACAATGATTCGTGATAGACAAGCACATCACAATTTAAAGGAGGATTTGATTGAGCATATATGGAATAAAGTTGGACCTTAAACTATGTATTAATTAAATAAAATGTTTGTCTTGTTTAATTAATTAAGTAATATGTTTGTTTGTTCTTTTTTACAAAATTTTATTTACAATGTTTTGTTGTTTCATCAATATTTGGTATTGTATTATGAATTTTATTATAAGTTTTATAAGTTTGAAATTTAAATGTTCTTTTATAATATTTATATTTTAAAAGTTTATAAGTTTAAAAAAATGTTTAAGAAATATTATATAATTGTAATAAGTTTTATTGTAATATTATATACAAAATTTATTAGATTTTATAATTGTAATATGTTTAAGAATATTTTATTATTAAATCTAATGATCTTAAACATGTTTTCCCGATAACTAACTTTTTAGCAAAAGTTCTTAACAACTGATCTTAGATTATTTTCCTAATATATCTAATCTAAGAACACTAAAAAGTGTTATTCCTTTAAAAATGTCCTTAGCTTTTTTTATTTATTTTTTTGCTACAAAACACTATGAACGCCTCTAAGGCCATTTTTATAGGTATAATTATGAGAGTGTTCTTGGGCTTATTTAAATTGGAAAAATTTATAAAGTGGGCTTAGATCAGTAAAATTGATCTTATTTGAGAACTGTTTTTTATGTTGTTCTTGTGTGACGTGTTCAATTTTTATTGGAAAGAAATTTTTGGTCGTCGAGAGAAATTTTATAGAGCTGCTGACTTTTTCACAATTTGAAATTTATATTATTTGCAATTTACAATTTAAATGTTATTTTTTAAAGTTTTTAAAATTGTAATATGTTTAAGAATATTATATTATTAAATCTTATGATCTTAAACATGTTCTCCCTATAACTAACTTTTTAGCAAAAGATCTTAACTACTGATCTTAGATTATTTTCCTAATATATTTAATCTAAGAACACAAAAAAAAGTTATGCCTATAAAGATGCCCTAAGTGACTACCGATAAAGAAGGTCTAAGATCTCCTCTATGAACCCCCAATGGAGAAGGTCTAAGAACTTACTTTGGACGAAGCAATAGAGAGAGAGAAAGGTCATTTTAGAGTTAGTTTTTGTGTGTTTAGAGCTTGACAAATAATGAGAGCTTTCGGGCTCTATATATAGTGGAAGGAGGTAGAATCTCGAGAGAATATTCTTGGAGTACTCCGTAATTTCCTTGGAGTATTTCCCAAGTTACTTGGAGTTCACGCCAAGTTTTACCAAAATATAAATGGGCCTAAATGCAGTCCAAAAAATACTCGGCGATGTGAAAATCCCAAGAGTCCAAAAGCTCACGGCCCACAGCGTGTGTGTGGGAACCTTCTCTCTTCCTTTTACAGACTTTTGAAACTAGAATAATGTGAAACCATATATAAATGAATGAAAAACACTCTCCATTTCCGATGTGGAATATTTTCTCAAACACCCTAAGTAGCTCACTTCACACTCTTATTTCTCTTTTTTTTTTTACCTCCTTAAATCAACTTCGTTTTGAACGTATGAGTATATCACTTGTAGTACTTGTTACCAGCTTTCCACTATCAACCCGAAAATTCCGTTCAGCCATTTGACCGGAAAATCAATCACAAAATATGCAATTTTCAGAAACTTTATTTCTTAAATTCAGTTCGAACAGGAAAAACTATGAGTACATGTTGCGGCGTTTCGTAGTACTAAATAATATTGTTTGAGTTTTTAAAAAAAAAAAAAAAATAAAACCAATTTTCTTACAAAAAAAGTACTAAAAGTCAGTTCTCATTTATTAGATTGTTATTATTATTTTTAAATATTAAAATTTTTTAAAAAAATTAACGAAAAGTTAAGATAAATATATGCAACGGTAAATTCTATATTAAGTTGTATTAAATTTCTCTATTGCTATAATCATTTCTAAAATTTTAGTTAGATTATAAAATAGCATTAAATATTAGGTATTCATATTCAATTATTTAGATTCAACATAAAATGAAAATTTTGTTTCAACAGACTTGTTAGTTAGTGATAAAGATACAAATATAAAGAGTGTTCAAAAAGCATGACTATTTAAATAGACACACCTATTAGAATTAAAATTTGTGATGATAAAATATAAATAAAATATAGTGAAAAGATACAACTCTATAATGAAGAGTTGTAACTTTACAAAAAAAAACAGTTACAATGAACAATCACAACTTTTTGTAAAACACATAATCTCGATTTTGTACAGATTTTTTTGGAAAATTATCCAAAATGTACGATTGAAAAAACACAACCTTTGATGGCATTTATTCGGATTGCTTTTATATATAGATTAATGGTCTAAACGAAATTACATATTATATTGACCCAGATCATTATATCAACCTAATTAAAATTAACCATAACAAATGTATTGGGCTCATTTAATACTTTAAATTTGAAAATGTTTTAAAAATATAACAAAATTTTGAGTTCCTAGTATATCAGTAATTTTATTATTAAAATCTTATTTATTTGTAACTCATCAAATCTAAAATCTTCAAACACACTTACAAAAAAAAATACAAACATAATAATTTTTTTTTCAAAAAAAAGAAAACATGACAAAAATTCTACACCGTGAATTTTAAACAAATGGGGCCAAGAAAAAGTTAGGGATATTTTCTCAAACACCCTAAGTAGCTCACTTCACACCCTTATTTCTCTTTCTTTTTTTTTCGTTTTGAACGTATGAGTATACCACTTGTAGTACTTGTTACCAGCTTTCCACTATCAACCCAAAAATTCCGTTCAGCCATTTGGCCGGAAAGTCACTATCACAAAATCTGCAATTTTCAGAAACTTTATTTCTTAAATTCAGTTCGAACAGGAAAAACTATGAATACATGTTGCGGTATTTCGTAGTACTTAATAATATTGTTTGAGTTTTTTTAAAAAAAAATAAATAAAACCAATTTTCTTACAGAAAAGTACTACAAAAAGTCAGTTCTCATTTATTAGATTGTTATTATTATTTTTAAATATTGAAAGTTTTAAAAAAAAAATTAACAAAAAGTTAAGATAAATATACGCAACTGTAAATTCTATATTAAGTTGTATTAAATTTTTCTATTCTAAAATTGTAGTTAGATTATAAAATAACATTGAATATTAGGTATTCATATTCAATTATTTAGATTCAACATAAAATGAAAATTTTGTTTCAGCGAACTTGTTAGTTAGTGATAAAGATACAAATATAAAGAGAGTTCAAAAAGCATGACTATTTAAATAGACACACCTATTAGAATTAAAATTTGTGATGATAAAATGTAGATAAAATATAGTGAAAAGACACAACTCTATAATGAAGAGTTGTAACTTTACAAAAAAAACAGTTACAATGAACAATCACAACTTTTTGTAAAACACATAATCTCGATTTTGTACAGATTTTTTTGGAAAATTATCCAAAAGGTACGATTGAAAAAACACAACCTTTGATGGCATTTATTCGGATTGCTTTTATATATAGGTTAATGGTCTAAACGAAATTACATATTATATTGACCCAAATCATTATATCAACCTAATTAAAATTAACCATAATAAATGTATTGGGGTCATTTAATACTTTAAATTTGAAAATGTTTTTAAAATATAACAAAATTTTGATTTCCTAGTATATCAGTAATTTTCTTATTAAACTCTTATTTATTTGTAACTCAAATCTAAAATCTTCAAACACACTTTAAAAAAAAAAAACATAATAATTTTTTTTCAAAAAAAAAAAAGAAAACATGACAAAAATTCTACACCATGAATTTTAAACAAATGGGGCCAAGAAAAAGTTAAGGATATTTTCTCAAACATATTTCTCTTTCTTTTTTTTACCTCCTTAAATCAACTTCGTTTTGAACGTATGAGTATACCACTTGTAGTACTTTTTACCAGCTTTCCACTATAAACCCGAAAATTCCGTTCAGCCATTTGGCCGGAAAGCCACTATCACAAAATCTGCAATTTTCAGAAACTTTATATCTTAAATTTAGTTCGAACAGGAAAAACTATGAGTACATGTTGCGGCGTTTCGTAGTACTTAATAATATTGTTTGAGTTTTTAAAAAATAAATAAATAAAACCAATTTTCTTACAAAAAAGTACTACAAAAAGTCAGTTCTCATTTATTAGATTGTTATTATTATTTTTAAATATTAAAATTTTTATAAAAAAAAATTAACTAAAAGTTAAGATAAATATACGCAACTGTAAATTCTATATTAAGTTGTATTAAATTTCTCTATTGCTATAATCATTTCTAAAATTTTAGTTAGATTATAAAATAACATTGAATATTAGGTATTCATATACAATTATTTAGATTCAACATAAAATGAAAATTTTGTTTCAACAACTTGTTAGTTAGTGATAAAGATACAAATATAAAGAGAGTTCAAAAAGCATGACTATATAAATAGACACACCTATTAGAATTAAAATTTGTGATGATAAAATATAAATAAAATATAGTGAAAAGACATAACTCTATAATGAAGAGTTGTAACTTTACAAAGTTACAATGAACAATCACAACTTTTTGTAAAACACATAATCTCGATTTTGTACAGATTTTTTTAGAAAATTATCCAAAATGTACGATTGAAAAAACATAACCTTTGATGGTATTTATTCGGATTACTTTTATATATAGATTAATGGTCTAAACGAAATTACATATTATATTGACCCAAATCATTATATCAACCTAATTAAAATTAACCATAACAAATGTATTGGAGTCATTTAATACTTTAAATTTGAAAATGTTTTTAAAATATAACAAAATTTTGATTTCCTAGTATATCAGTAATTTTATTATTAAACTCTTATTTATTTGTAACTCGTCAAATCTAAAATCTTCAAACACACTTACAAAAGAAAAAATACAAACATAATAATTTTTTTTCAAAAAAGAAAAGAAAACATGACAAAAATTCTACACCGTGAATTTTAAACAAATGGGGCCAAGAAAAAGTTGTCGTTCATGATATATGACGACAAAAGCAAACAACACTTGTATAAGCGAAGGGAAGTGACCCCCACCCAATTAGAAATTAGAGAGAGAGTCCCTATGTATAGTATGTTTTTTCACAAATCTCAGCCGTCGATACTTTTAGCCTCTCCCCGACCAAAACGTACGCACCAAAAGTTAAAAACAACTTTTAGCCTCTCGGGCAATGCCATTGATTGAAACTGACCACCCTCTCATCATGTGATGGAAATCGCCCACTCAACTACTATATTAAGGCCACGTGTCACTACAAGTTCCGAGCCTCCTCCTCCACTCTTCTTCTTTACTAACATAACGGACCATTCATTCTTTCTCCTCAGTCCTCTCAGTCTCAGCACTCTTCACTGCTTTTCTCATCTCCTCCTCCATTAGCTTCGGCGCCGTGAAATCTGTAAGTTTTTTTTTGTCAAAGAATCATCGCAAAGTTTGAACTTTTTCACTCTAAGTCAAAGTATCGATTTTTTTTATTATTATTTTGTGTGTGTGCTGAACTAATCCAGGCAAAAAAAAAAAAGGGTCTCTTCTAACCTAACGATGGCAACTGTGACTGCTTCTTCTCACTTTGTGTCAAGGACTTTACTTTACAACAACCATGGAGTTTCTCCGGGCTCTGATCTGTCTCAGATAACCTTGAAAGGTCAATCCATGACTCACTGTGGGTTAAGGTCTTCCAACATGGTTCACAGGAGATCATCTCAAGTTTCCGCTGCTAACAAGAAGGCTCCTAAAGTTAAACCTGCCGGTAAGATTGTGTGTGAGAAAGGGATGTCTGTGGTTTTTATTGGAGCTGAGGTTGGTCCATGGAGCAAGACTGGTGGCCTCGGTGATGTCCTCGGTGGTCTGCCTCCAGCTCTGGCTGTAAGTTCATGTATACACACATTGAATTAGCTTGATTTTTTAGATGTCTTGAGGTCTTTATTGAACGTAATGTGTTCTGTTTTGTTTTTTTTTCTTTGGTTAGGCTAGAGGCCACCGTGTGATGACGATTTGCCCTCGGTATGACCAATATAAAGATGCTTGGGATACTTGTGTTGTTGTTCAGGTAGTATTCTCTCCTCTTTTGCTCTGTATGTGTATTTTAATATATATATATATATATATATATATATATAGGATTATGCATCAGTTCTTACAAATGATGCATTAATTAAGGAGGCCATATCTCTTTGTAATGTTATTCTGATGCAGATCCAAATTGGGGATAAAGTTGAGGATGTCCGTTTCTTTCATTGCTACAAACGTGGAGTTGATCGTGTCTTTGTTGATCATCCAATCTTTCTTGCTAAGGTTTGTTTGTTTATATATGTATATATTGGTTAACTAATCAATCACAAGGTGTATTGTACTTTTGGCGAGCTCATGAGGAATAATGCAGGTTTTGGGCAAAACAGGATCCAAAATCTATGGTCCTATAACTGGAATAGACTACAATGACAACCAACTACGGTTCAGTCTCTTGTGTCAGGTAAAACTCTTTATCTTTTTATTTCTCTAGTTGTTGAACTCTCACGGTTGTGTTGGTGTTGTGTTCTGAGTCATTTGATTGGAACATGTAGCTAAGCAATAATAATATGATTTACCTTGGTAGGCTGCTCTTGAGGCACCACAGGTTCTGAACCTGAACAGCAGCAAGTATTTCTCTGGGCCATATGGTGAGAAAATGATTTTTCTGAGTATAAAAATCATCAGTTTTCTGAAAAGTTTCAAAAATCGTATTTGTCTGATGTTTGTAGGTGAAGATGTGGTCTTTGTTGCCAATGACTGGCACACAGCTCTTCTTCCATGTTACCTCAAATCTAAGTATCAATCTCGTGGAGTCTACATGAATGCAAAGGTAGGTATAAATAGAACTAGCAGTGTTCCTTCATCATGTATGTTATTTAGCTATCCAGCTTTTAACAAACCTTGAACTGCGACTCTAGCTTTCATACTTATTTACCAACGAACGATATATCAAAAAATGCCATCGGGTGGTGTTTACTGTCTAGGTTGTCTTCTGCATTCACAACATAGCCTACCAGGGAAGATTTGCCTTTGATGACTACTCTCTTCTCAATTTGCCCACCAGTTTTAAAAGTTCGTTCGACTTCATTGACGGGTACGTACTGATGTCTACGAAAGCTTTCTCAGAACAACACAGAACACTACACTATTCCGTTTTATATGTTGTTTTCAGTTACATAAACTTATGTTCCATTTTCAGGTATGAAAAGCCGGTAAAAGGACGGAAAATTAACTGGATGAAGGCTGCAATTCTGGAAGCGGACCGTGTCTTGACAGTTAGTCCATACTACGCTCAAGAACTCATCTCTGGAATCGATAGAGGCGTGGAACTCCATACATACCTTCGAATGAAAACAGTTTCCGGGATTATCAACGGAATGGATGTTCAAGAATGGAACCCTTCCACTGACAAGTACATAGATATCAAATATGATATTACCACTGTAAGATTTTTATTTTTATCTCATAGATCAGTGCATTTGGAATTGAACAAGTAGGCGGGAAATGGTTACATGTATTTTCTTGTTTTTACAGGTTACTGATGCTAAGCCATTGATCAAAGAAGCGCTTCAGGCTGCTGTTGGACTTCCTGTGGACAGGGATGTCCCTGTTATCGGTTTCATAGGGAGGTTAGAGGAACAGAAGGGCTCTGATATTCTAGTGGAAGCTATTTCCAAGTTCATGGGGCTTCATGTTCAGATGGTTATCCTTGTGAGTACTACATAAAGCAGTGGACTTGTTGTGATCATATATATAACCTCTTTACGATCACAAACTTGTTGAATCTTACCTGATTTTTTTTTCAACAGGGAACCGGTAAGAAGAAGATGGAGGCTCAGATTCTGGAACTGGAAGAGAAATTCCCAGGGAAGGCGGTTGGAGTGGCGAAATTCAACGTGCCATTGGCTCATATGATCACTGCTGGAGCTGACTTCATCATTGTCCCCAGCAGGTTTGAGCCGTGTGGTCTCATTCAGCTGCACGCTATGAGATATGGAACCGTCCCTATTGTGGCATCTACTGGTGGGCTTGTGGACACTGTTAAAGATGGCTACACAGGTTTCCACATTGGAAGATTCAACGTCAAGGTAACTCAATAAAAAAAAAATCACCAGGCGCTATCTCTATAACAGTGTTTCTGATAGGTACATTATAACAGCTTAATATTCTAAAATTGAGTTACGAATTTGCTTTGTTTACAGTGTGAAGTTGTGGATCCGGAAGATGTGATTGCAACAGCAAATGCTGTGACGAGAGCCGTTGCAGTGTATGGAACATCCGCAATGAAAGAGATGGTTAAGAACTGCATGGACCAAGACTTCTCCTGGAAGGTTAGTGTTTCAATTCATCATTCTAAAGTTTGAAACTTTGGTTGTTGTTGGAATCAATCTTGATTTTGATGAGATGCAGGAACCTGCGAGGTTGTGGGAGAAGGTACTATTGTCCCTAAATGTGGCCGGGAGTGAAGCCGGAATCGAGGGTGAAGAGATAGCTCCTCTGGCGAAGGAGAACGTAGCGACGCCTTGAGAATATGTGCTTTTTGTTTGTGTCGTAAGTGGTTGAAGAATGCGCTGGGAAGTTAGGAGTAGGGAAGGTCGAGGAGAAGTAATGTACTAAGTATATGGGAAATGTTAGAGTCTATTATGATAATGTGAGATTATACGGGAAAATGTTTTTTTTCATACCTTATACTTAGCTTCAAGCTTTTCTTCCAAACCTGCAAAACGAAACAAAACATGAGATTCTTGTTACACTGTTGGTTAAAAAAACAAGAAACAAATAAAACACAATATACTTGCTTCTGGACTCGATTCTTTAGTACGCATATCTTAACTCATCACTCAGACCTGCAACCAAAACCATCAGTGGTATTAAGAAAAAACTCATCAATAACTAGAATCAGTTCTGGATTTGGCACTGGAGTCTGAAGTATGAAAACACACAATTGTTACTCAGCCTAACAAAATATAACTCAAAAACGTTACTGTGAAGAGCTCTGAAAAATAATTTACTGGGAAATTGTGTGTTTTCATAACTTAAACTTACCTTCAAGCTTTTTTCAAACACATCCAATTTATGCAAACCTGCAAAACGAAATATAAACCTGAGATTCTTGTTACACTGTTGATTAAAAAAAGCCAGAAACAAATAAAACACGATATACCTGCTTCTTGACTCCATTTAAAAAGAAGAATCAGTTTGACGTTGTTGCCTTATTGGTTACGAATCTTCTTCATTCTTCATGCAAACCTGCAAAACGAAACATAAACCTGAGATTCTTGTTATACTGTTGATAAAACAAAAACAAATAGAACAATGTACCTGCCTCTTGACTCCATCACAGGCCGTGCTCTTCCACTTGAGTAGTACCTTGTTGTTCAACCAAGAAAAAAAAGAAAAAATGATCATTGGCTGGGGGAGATAGAAAAACTTGAAACATAAGAAAATAAAGAAAAGCAGAGGATTTTGAGATGACTTACAATGAAGAGGATTCTACCATCATTTGGGTCCACGAGTTCAGCATCATCTAGAGAAGCACAAGCAGGAAAACAAAACCAATTAAAAAAAAAAAAAAAAGATATCTCAGTCTCACATATGGATAAACTAAAACGAAAGTTTTGAGCGATTGTGAGTAACGAGTCTGACTTGCCTGACTTGACGATTGAGCTTCTTCTCTCTACCAAAAGAAGCAAGTAGTTCCTTACAAGTCACAACACCAGGATCACTTGTCATGTAAGAATTGGAACTAGCAGGAAGCCTATCACTGAAAAAGAAAGACAACCAATAATGTAAAAAACATATGGATGGGGAACTGAAACGAATGCTTTGAGTGATTCTGAGTAACGAGTCTGACTTGCCTGACTTGACAATTGAGCGTCTTCTCTCTACCAAAAGAAGTACGTAGTTCCTTCACAACACTAGGATCACTTGTAATGTAAGAATTGGAACTAGCAGGAAGCCTATGACTGAAAAAGAAAGACAACCAATAATGTAAAAAACATACAAGTACGAGACAATAAGATAATTAAGTGTTCTAAACTTCGTACCTGGGGGCAGAAGCAGTCTCTTGTCATTGGCATTTTAAAGTTTCGACTAACAACATGATAGAAGCTAAGAAGACGAGGATAGATAAAGATCAACTGGGCTCAAAGTGCTAAACCTCCAAAGACGCATCATGACAGCTCAACCAAGATCACCGTCCTGACAACAACAACATACTTACAAGATAAGTCCCCTCCCTATGAGTGATAAACCTTGATGCTTTCGTACGTCCTTGAGAAATTATGATTCATCGTCCTGGTTTGGAACACACAGCCACAGACACAAACCTGTATCGCCATTTCAGCAGGCAAAAGAAGAAAGGACCAAACACATTAGTTAATAAAGATCCCCATATAATACAAGAACGAAACTCTTATTTCAAAAGCAAAACGTCAATACCACCTATGTAATTATAATAGCAGAACAATTTAAAATTCCCAATATAATACAAAAAGTGAAACTCTTATTTTAAAAGCAAAAAAATTCACACGAAAATCAAAATACGTAGATTCATAGGTTTAGAAGAAAACGAGAAGATACCTCTGACTTGTTCAGGCCTGTTTACTCTCTCGTCACTTTAACACTGTTATCGGTCTTAAAATTGACAAATACTTCAAGAGCCGCATGAAACTCTTATTTTAAAAGCAAAAAAATTCACACGAAAATCAAAATACGTAGATTCATAGGTTTAGAAGAAAACGAGAAGATACCTCTGACTTGTTCAGGCCTGTTTACTCTCTCGTCACTTTAACACTGTTATCGGTCTTAAAATTGACAAATACTTCAACAGCCGCATGAACCTGCAACAAAAATCCTAACTTCAGATGAATCCAAAATACAAATATAATATTGTCAAGATAAAAAATTAGAATGAAAGTTCCGTAAGCTACCTCTCTCTTCAAGGCGGAAGCATCCACTAACTGTATAAAAACAAAACAAAAATTTGAATTTCACACAAGAAACAAAGTTCAGACTACCAAGAATTTCTGAGATTAGGCTGAGGATGGTTACCTATGGCACAACTGTAGCAGGTCTCAGATTTGCAAAGACTTTAAGACCTGCACAAAGCTGAAGTAACCCCTTCTCACGCCTCAAATGCTTTTCACTGTTATCCCACTTGTACCTTAAATCATACCAAACATGAAAATATGAGAAACTGTATTTCCCAAAAAAATTTACAGCCAACAACATAGGTTGGGACAAGAGAGAAGACATACCCTCCAATGGCTCCAAGAAGCACTGCACCTGATTCTTTTGCAGCTGCGATGGTCTCCTCCGGAAAGGGAACTCCCAGAGCAGCTCTTCCAATAGGCATCTCCCGTAAGCTAAATTCCAGTCCTAATACAGAGCAAAGACGCAATGTCTTAGACATTTCAGTGGCTAAGAAATAACCCCACCCACGATTCTAAATCCCTTTCTTCAGAAAAAAAATCTCGCCAATTTCTAATACTAACATCTTTCAATTTCAAATACAAATTCTAAGCAGAAAGCAGCAACAACATTAAGAGAAAGGGAACAAGAGAGAGAGACCCTTCCAATGATCCAGCTCGCTGAAGCACATTTTTGGTAATTGGGAGAACCTCTGGCCACGACATCAGAAAGAATATCAGCAAAAATCATCCCAGTCAGAATGAGAATGGTATCGAACTGGGACATAACAAAGTTAAAATGCATTTTGTAAATCATGGCAGTTTAATACATGAGGAGCTGGAAAAAGTGTTCCAGATTGGACTGGCTTTCAGAAAGAAAAGAAAAAACCTGTCCTGGGTGCCGAACAAGATCCATCACAGCAGTGTCAATCAAGAGATGACTCGCTTCAACCTCAGTATACTCTGAAGCCATTGATATGACTATTTTCCTCCACAACAGCGATCCTTGCACCCAAAGAAATTTCAGAAAGAAAAAAACATGACTTCTGGATCTATCACAATAGTTTCTAATTTAGCTGGAAGTTTTATACTTGTATGCAGTTATCAAGAATTTACCTCCAAGATAGTAGTAGCCTTGTCAACTGAACAAAGTTTACCGCACCTTTGCTTCCCAAAATCAAATGCAACACAAGCAATGTGATCAACCTAAGCAGAATCAGAAACAAGAATGCAATTGAGCAACTCCTACATTAACCAGACGTCAAATACTTTTTCAGCAAAATTAAAAGTCTAATAAATGCCAAAACATGATACCTCTCTTGCAGACGTATTGAGTGAAAGCTATCTATAACTAGAAAATTTGATGTTGTTACTCAGTCACAATCTTCAACATTCTTCAAACCCATGAAACCAAAAAAAAATAAAAAAATAAACGGCAGCATGTCGGAATTTCTTGTCAATGCTCGCTCGGTAATGGACAAGTAAAACAACAGCATGTTGGAATTCAATCAAAAGATAATTCCAAGAAGAAAAAAAAAAGATGATGCGAGAAAAGTTAAGAGGAATTTATTACCTGTGGAAGGGAATTGTTGGCATGAAGCATTGACTGGTACCTTTTTGTTCACAGGGTCTTGCTTTGAATTCTGGTGCCTTGTCGAGTTCCACTTCAGTAGCACCTTGTTTTTCAACAGAAAAAAAAAAAAGGAAAGGATCATCGGTTGAGGGAGATGGATAAACTTGAAACAGAACAAAATAAAGAAAAGCAGAAAGGATTTTGAGATGACTTACAGTGCAAGAAGAGGGGATTTCCACCGTTTGGGTAATAATTCAGCATCATCCCTAACATTAATGAGAAGAAACTGAACCTCCATCATCTAGAGAAGCAACAAAACCAAAAATCTCAGTCTAACTTATGGATGGGGATCTGAAGCAAACGTATGGAGTGATTGTGAGTAATGGAACGACTTGCCTGACTTGTTCGAACAACATGGAGTCTTAGCCTCAACGATTAAGCTTCTTCTCCCTGGTGATGAGTTTTTTTTTGTAGAGAGCTGTTTCATAGAATCTAGAAAAAGAAACCAACCCATCAATTAAGATCCCATATAAAAAACAACACTTTTATTTAAATACCAAAACACTCGGATGAGAGTTGAAGAAAAACCAAAAATAGTTCCCTTTTTCTGGTTGTAGAGTTTCTCGTCAACTCAGATGAGAGTTGAAGACGTCATGAAACAACGTCCTCTTCTGTTCATCACCTGCAAAGACACGAAAAAATATACTTCCACCAGATATTACGCATCAACAATGCTTGGTTTTGCAACAGAAGAAAATAAAATCAAGATAAGGATCTAAAGTTTACTTACAGAGGTTTTATCCGTTGTTGTTGTTGACTTGTTTTGTTGTTGTCGTTGAGAGAATCTACATGCTGAGGAGGAAAGAGTTTCAGTTATGCTGAGGAGGAAAGAGTTTCAGTTATGCTGAGGAGGAAAGAGTTTC
Source organism: Camelina sativa (assembly GCF_030686135.1). Classification (NCBI taxonomy): domain Eukaryota; kingdom Viridiplantae; phylum Streptophyta; class Magnoliopsida; order Brassicales; family Brassicaceae; genus Camelina; species Camelina sativa. The sequence continues at coordinate 23,693,222 of NC_141896.1, forward strand.
AAGTGAAACATGCTGTTTTTGTAACAACTTTGGCTCACCTGTCTTTATGTTGCATCATCTAGCTTTTGCCTTTTGAGAGCTCTATTTTCCTGAATCAGTTTGGTAGAGCTGGCTATGATTTCCTGCAGTGAGGCAATAAATGGGCGGAACACTATTACAAAAGGAACGTGAAACCAGATTTGGGTATCAGAATTGTTATTAATTAAGACTATCATCTCTGATGGAAGGTATTTACCTTGGGATTATGGCAGACGTGGTGTACTTCTTTGTGGTGCAGGCAAAAGCTGAGTTGCGGAGTGAAGAGCTTGCTGATTTTGAAACAATAACTGACTCACCTGTCATCTAGCTTTTCCCTTGTGATGGCTTAGATTTTGATGACTCAGAATGGTAGTGCTAAATAAGTATTAAACACTCGTTTACCTGCAGTTAAAGGAATCTACACATTAAAATAAACTATAACAAGAGGAACCTGAGACACATTTGGGGTATCAAAATGGTTATTAAGAATGTCAACTACCTTTATGCATTTTTCTGATTACTGCCTTTGGCTTGAGTCAGTAGTTCTGATGCCTTGTCGAGTTACACTTCAGTAGCACCTTTTACTGATTGCAGTAGTTGTAACAGGAAAATAAAGACAAGACCATGTTAAATATGCTTCACCAAATAAGAAACGCAAAAAAGAAATACATACCTTTAACAGGACAGAGGCAACACTCTCGTTTGATCTCAGGTGTCTCGCAGGCTTTGCAGACCCATGATGTGAAGTCAAGAACGTTTCTCGTCCCATAGCATTCCTGATGAACTGCTATTTGGCATCTGAAGAGTGAAGAGCAAAGGGACAGAAGACAAAAATATTCACAAGTCAGATACTGTTCCTCTAGATATTTCAAGATATAATTATTGTTAATAATAATGGCCATGAACTTCAATAATACAAGAGATGTATGGTGATCAAAAGATAATGCAAACGTCAAATCAAGCATGCACAAAGTTAACAATAGGCACGAAGTAATGCTTTTTAATCAAAATCTATGCTTTGTCGTTAAAATTTAGATAAACTAAGCATTTTAGAGCAGCACCTGTTGCAGATAATGATCTTGTTGTAATCCCAATCTTCAACCCATCTGCAAACTGCACATCGCTCGGTTGTCCACTTCACGTTGACCGGCTCATACTTTTCTGCCAGTAGTGAAAGAAAAGAAACAAACCAGCATAGGCAGCTTTTAACGAAGTAGACAAAATTTTAGATAGGTTCTAAGATCCGAATTGCTAAATACCTCTAAGAAAGGAAAGCAACCTCTGCTTTATAGAAGGTCGTTTAGGAGGTTTTGCTGCAGTAGCATTTGCGTGGAACTCTGCTAATTTCATCATCTGCAGTGTGAAGGAATATGGCATTCAAATTTTTAAAATAATTAGAGAAACTTAAGAGAAAGAGATCATATCCCTAAAGAGAAACTATGAAAACTCGAACAAACCCATTCTTCTAGAGGCAACTTGGAGCTTTACACTTTAACACTAGTCCTCCAATTTTTTGCTTTTGAACCAGTATGCCTTTCCCATTCACTAAGTGCTTTCCTTTCAGGTCCACAAGATCCACATTTACATACGACTCTGTATATAAACCAAAGGGAGAAAAAATACTCTATGAATATTTCAACAAAGATACCTAAAAGTCTGGATAAGTTAAGAGGTTAAAAGGCTGTTGCTTCACCAAGTCTAGGATAATTACGAGGCAATAAAAGTCAAAACGATATGAAATAGAGATAAAATAGTGACAGCTTACAAATGAAGGCTTGGAAAATATATGCCTTCAACTCCAGAGCATATAACGATAACCTTATCAGGAAGCACCATTGGGGAATTGTTTTTGCCAAGTCTATACCAGAAAACTCTCAAATTTATAATTTGCTCACAACTCAATGGTTAGTAAGAATTAACAATAAGAGTTGGAGGGAAGAAAATCTACTTGGATTTTGAGTCTTGCTTTTCCGAATCTGATAGGTCAAAGTTAAACTTTGTTCTGCATGTGGGACAGTAGTAATCTGTTTCCCCCAAATCCTTCAGATTAACAAAATGAGATTTATCTCAATACATGAAAGTAATTGGGAATGACAAACCTTGACAACGAGCAAAATGAACATGTACCTTAAAATGCTTATGTGATATTTGATCGCACGCTGAGTGAACCCATACTTTACACCCATCACAACGCACCTGAATCACCGTATGTAATCAAACAGTAAAGTTACAAGAAAACATTAGGTGGTTTCTACACTAACAATTTAACATAAATTTGTATGCTTTATTACCCAGCTCTGACTATCCATGACTCCATATCTTCTTGCATATCCCACAAACCTGTTTTGGTTTTGTCAGCTGCAACGATAATTATATTGAGTTCATCGAATTGAAACTGAACAAGGAGGATAGCAAAAACTTTAAACATACCCTTGAACAAGGTTTACACAACAACTGATCTCCAGGAATCAGAGCTTTCATTTTCTCTGCCGTCTTAAAAGAAAGAACCATTCCACATCCTACACAGGCTCTTGGATTTCTGTATTTCTTCATCATGTTCTGCAATTATATACAAATTCAAATTTCTATGACCATGAAATAATTAACTAAACATGCTCAAAAAGGAACTCCAAAACAAAGAGAAACTTGCCTGACTTGGAGCAACATGATCAAGATATTGGCTTGACCCTGCGGCTTCTTCAATCCATCTGTATACAGAATCATCAAAAGTCTGGTTACCTGCGGCCATGTGAATATCCTGCATCAGTTTCTCTGTGAATCCTTAGTCAGCCATAAGAGCTTCTTCAAGTGCCTTCTGGAAATCCCCAGGGTTGCATCCACGCAGTTCAGACTGCTCTTGAAACCTAAATAACAACTAAACTATTAAGCACACATAAAAAAAAAAAAAAAACAACTTTCGTATAGTAAGATTCAACGGCGACCCACCTGTCTACATAATCCACAAAAGGAAATATCATCCCTCTTCTAACCCATGCATAATCCTGCCCACACGATCAAGTTAACAAACAGTTTTGAGAATCATATAAGAAGACAATGTAGTATAACATACCCTTTCATTCTCTGTCCCAGAGTGACCAAAGAACATAACACATGCTGCATCAGGTATACAAGAACGCAACACAAGCTCAGGTGCTTGCGTCATTGGATCAATAACAATAGCCGGCCAAAACGGCTCCTTCCTCCCAGATTTACCCCAAACCAAATCACCAGAGTAAAAATCCTCTGGCCCATAAACACCTTCCTTCTTAGGACGAGTCTCATCTCCAAGCGAGGTCCTCGAACTCATCTTACAATTATTATATCTAACAATCTATTCACATTTATCCTCATCATCATCTCTCTCTTCTTCTTCAAACAATGCACTACCATACTTATAGTTCCTAGGCTCATGTTGCAGTTCAAAAAAAAAAAAAAAAAAAGATTACTGGTGATGGGAGATAGATAAACTTGAAACATAATAAAATAAAGAAAAGCAGAGGATTATGAGATGACTTACAGAACAAGAAGAGTGAGCCCCCATATATCTCCAATTTCTAGAGAAGCAGCAAACAAGGAAACTAAAAAAGTCTCAGTCTCACTTATGGGAGGGGAACTACTGAAACGAATGTATTGAGTGATTTTGTTGAGTAATGGAACGACTTGCCTGAATTGTTGGGAAAAGCAATGGAGTCTTTGCGTCGATGACTGAGCTTCTTCTCTCCTCCGGGGATGAGTTTTTTTATGTGGAGAGATGTTTCACAGAATCTCCAAAATAAACATACCCATTAATTAAGATCTTATCTACGAAACAAAAGTAAAACACTCAGATGAGGAAACACACAGTAAACCCCAAGATTGTATACCTTTTTTTTTTATTGTTGTGGAGTTTCTCGTCAAATCAGATGAGAGTTGAAGACGCCATGTCCTCTGAACATCATCCTACATTAACCAGACGTCAAATACTTTTCCAGCAAAATTAAAAGTCAAGTAAATGCGAAAACATGATATCGAGCAACTCCTACATTAACCAGACGTCAAATACTTTTCCAGCAATATTAAAAGTCTAGTAAATGCGAAAACATGATACCTCACTTGCAGAATAGGACTCAATACAAAAGCCAACTTCCTCACCTTGTCCATTTTTGGTAAAGCCCCGAGGATTCCCATTGCAAATACCTATATTCAACAAAGAAAGACACAATCTTTGACAATTTGATAACCACAACAAATGAAAACACTTAATACTGACCTCCAGTAAGCTCCCGGATGAATGATCAAAAGGTTAAACTGGTTCTTGATTCCCGCTTAACAGATTGTGCTCTTCCGAGTATCTGAAATTGCATTACAGTTTATAAATCATCTGAAATTGCATTACAGTTTATAAATAATCAAATAAATATAATCTGACTTAAAGATTGGCAAATCAAAGTGGACGAGAAAGGAAGACGTATTGAGCCAAAGACACCTATAACAAGAAGAAGCAGTTTGATATTGTTACCTTTTTGGTCTTCTTCTTTCTTCAAACTCATAGCATATCACCCATCTGCACAAAAAGTAGAGAATTAGAAGAATCTTTCTTAATACATTTTACTAAATCTTAATTATAAAAAATCAGCCTTAACGAAAACAAAATCTGAGATTATACGGGAAAATGTTTTTTTTCATACCTTATACTTAGCTTCAAGCTTTTCTTCCAAACCTGCAAAACGAAACAAAACATGAGATTCTTGTTACACTGTTGGTTAAAAAAACAAGAAACAAATAAAACACAATATACTTGCTTCTGGACTCGATTCTTTAGTACGCATATCTTAACTCATCACTCAGACCTGCAACCAAAACCATCAGTGGTATTAAGAAAAAACTCATCAATAACTAGAATCAGTTCTGGATTTGGCACTGGAGTCTGAAGTATGAAAACACACAATTGTTACTCAGCCTAACAAAATATAACTCAAAAACGTTACTGTGAAGAGCTCTGAAAAATAATTTACTGGGAAATTGTGTGTTTTCATAACTTAAACTTACCTTCAAGCTTTTTTCAAACACATCCAATTTATGCAAACCTGCAAAACGAAATATAAACCTGAGATTCTTGTTACACTGTTGATTAAAAAAAGCCAGAAACAAATAAAACACGATATACCTGCTTCTTGACTCCATTTAAAAAGAAGAATCAGTTTGACGTTGTTGCCTTATTGGTTACGAATCTTCTTCATTCTTCATGCAAACCTGCAAAACGAAACATAAACCTGAGATTCTTGTTATACTGTTGATAAAACAAAAACAAATAGAACAATGTACCTGCCTCTTGACTCCATCACAGGCCGTGCTCTTCCACTTGAGTAGTACCTTGTTGTTCAACCAAGAAAAAAAAGAAAAAATGATCATTGGCTGGGGGAGATAGAAAAACTTGAAACATAAGAAAATAAAGAAAAGCAGAGGATTTTGAGATGACTTACAATGAAGAGGATTCTACCATCATTTGGGTCCACGAGTTCAGCATCATCTAGAGAAGCACAAGCAGGAAAACAAAACCAATTAAAAAAAAAAAAAGATATCTCAGTCTCACATATGGATAAACTAAAACGAAAGTTTTGAGCGATTGTGAGTAACGAGTCTGACTTGCCTGACTTGACGATTGAGCTTCTTCTCTCTACCAAAAGAAGCAAGTAGTTCCTTACAAGTCACAACACCAGGATCACTTGTCATGTAAGAATTGGAACTAGCAGGAAGCCTATCACTGAAAAAGAAAGACAACCAATAATGTAAAAAACATATGGATGGGGAACTGAAACGAATGCTTTGAGTGATTCTGAGTAACGAGTCTGACTTGCCTGACTTGACAATTGAGCGTCTTCTCTCTACCAAAAGAAGTACGTAGTTCCTTCACAACACTAGGATCACTTGTAATGTAAGAATTGGAACTAGCAGGAAGCCTATGACTGAAAAAGAAAGACAACCAATAATGTAAAAAACATACAAGTACGAGACAATAAGATAATTAAGTGTTCTAAACTTCGTACCTGGGGGCAGAAGCAGTCTCTTGTCATTGGCATTTTAAAGTTTCGACTAACAACATGATAGAAGCTAAGAAGACGAGGATAGATAAAGATCAACTGGGCTCAAAGTGCTAAACCTCCAAAGACGCATCATGACAGCTCAACCAAGATCACCGTCCTGACAACAACAACATACTTACAAGATAAGTCCCCTCCCTATGAGTGATAAACCTTGATGCTTTCGTACGTCCTTGAGAAATTATGATTCATCGTCCTGGTTTGGAACACACAGCCACAGACACAAACCTGTATCGCCATTTCAGCAGGCAAAAGAAGAAAGGACCAAACACATTAGTTAATAAAGATCCCCATATAATACAAGAACGAAACTCTTATTTCAAAAGCAAAACGTCAATACCACCTATGTAATTATAATAGCAGAACAATTTAAAATTCCCAATATAATACAAAAAGTGAAACTCTTATTTTAAAAGCAAAAAAATTCACACGAAAATCAAAATACGTAGATTCATAGGTTTAGAAGAAAACGAGAAGATACCTCTGACTTGTTCAGGCCTGTTTACTCTCTCGTCACTTTAACACTGTTATCGGTCTTAAAATTGACAAATACTTCAAGAGCCGCACGAACCTGCAACAAAAATCCTAACTTCAGATCCAAAATACAAATATAATATTGTCAAGAAAAAAAATTAAAATGAAAGTTCCGAGTATACCACATACCATCCAACAGCTCTGAGAAGAGCATCATCTGATTGCTTTGCTATGAACCTTCTTCTTTCTTCAATCATCGTCTTGGTTGGAAAACACGAACACACACCTGTTTCAGCCCAAAGAAAGAAAGAAACCCACTATTTAATATCCCCATATTATCCCTCCATCATCTGCCTAAATATAATCGTCTGTCACCATCATTGAAGTCTTGATTCTACAAAAACAAACATTTAAGAAGAACAAAGTTTTAAAGAAACTTGAGAAGAAGAATCACAATGTTACAATTAATGTGGACAAACCTGATAATAACCTCTGTAATCAGATTCTTCTCCCTCTGATTCTTCAACTTCTTCATCATTTTCTCCTTCTTCTTTCCCTTCAGCCTAACCAAACATAACTCAAAAACGTTACTGTGAAGAGCTCAAAAAAAAAAAAAATTTACTGCAAAATGTTTTTTCCAAACACATCCACTTTATGAAAACCTGCAAAATGAAACATAAACCTGAGATTCTTGTTACACTGTTGATAGAAAGAAAAACAAGAAACAAAGAAAACACTCATGACACCATTTAGCTCTCTTCGAGTAATGCATTACAGTTTATAAAATTGAAATAAAGTAAATAAAGCAACTTACTGACTTAAAGATTGGGAAATCGAAGTGGACGAGAACGGAAGATGTATTGAGTCAAAGACACCTATAACAAGAAGAATCAGTTTGATGTTTTACCTTTTTGGTTCTGAATCTTATTCATTCTTCAAACCATAGCATATCTCCAATCTGCACAAAAATAAAGAATTAGAAGAAGCTTCCTTAATATATTTTTTAAAAGTCTGAATTATAACAACCAACATTAGTGAATAATGGAACATGTTTTTTCATACCTTATACTTAGCTTCAAGCATTGTAAGCAAACCTGCAAACCGAAACCTAAACCTGAGATTCTTGTTACATGCTTGAATAAGAAAAACAAAAGACAAAGAAATTAAAAAAAAAACACAATGTACCTGCTTCCAGACTCCATTTGGCTCAGTAAAATCAAGGGTTTTGCCCTAAATTCTGGTACCTTGTTGTTCAAAAAAAAGAAAAGAAACAAAAAGGATCATTGGTTGAGGGAGATAGATAAACTTGAAACAGAAGAAAATAAAGAAAAGCAGAGGATTTTGAGATGACTTACAGTGAAGAGAATTCTACCATCATTTGGGTCCACGAGTTTAGCATCATCCTTGATAATATCTCCATCATCTAGAGAGGCACAAGCAGGAAAACAAAATTCTCAGTCTCTCATATGGATGGGAAATTGAAACGAATGTATTGAGTGATAGTGAGTAATGAGTCTGACTCACCTGACTTGACGATTGAGCTTCATCTCTCTAACAAAAGATTGAAGTAGTTCACAACACCAGGATCACTTGTCATGTAAGAATTGGAACTAGCAGGAAGCTGATCACAGAAAAAGAAAAACAAACCAATAATGTAAAAAAAATATAAGTATTAAGACATTAGTGTTCTAAACTTCATACCTGGGGGCAGAAGCAGTCTCTTGTCATTGGCATTGTTAAAGCTTCGACTAACAACATGATATAAGCTAAGAAGACGAGGATAGATAAAGAGATCAATTGGGCTCCAAAGTGCTAAACCTCCAGAGACGCATCATGACAGCTCAACCAAACCACACATCACCGTCCTGACAACAAACTTAGCAGATAAGTCCCCTCCTTCTTAGTGGTAAACCTATAGAACACACAGCCACAGTCACAAACCTGTATCGTCGTTTCACCAGGTAAAAGAAATAAAGGAACAAACACATTAGTTAAATAAGATACAAGAAGGAACTACTCTTATTTCAAAAGCTAAACAACGACACCACCTCTGTAATTATAACAGCAGAATAAATATCAAAATCGATTCAATAGGGATTAGAGAGATACCTCTGACTTGTTTTGGGTCTATCTCTCTCTTTCGTCGCCTTGTGATCGCTACGTTATTAACCCTAACCCTGCAGTGAAAAGAATCAATACATTAGAAAGAAAGAAAGAAAGAAAGAAAGAAAGAAGAAAAAAAACGATAACAAGAAGAACAACGCCGATAAGACAAAGATCTTTTATTTTGTAATCGATCAGTTTGAGTCACCGAACACGCACGCACGCCGGCGACCGTGTTTGTTCTGAGTCGAATCAAATCATCGTCTCAGTCCTCGTCCACGAACACGCAAGAGTCAAGACCTGTTTCAGTTTCACCCAAAAATAGAAACAAACCCTAAATTTTTCCAAAAGCAAAAATTAAACATTCACACAAAAATTTAAATTGAAGAAGAACACGAAACGATACGTCGATGCCTCCTCTGACTTGTTCTTCAGGTCCGCTTGCTCTCTCTCGCCACCGTTAGGATCGAACGGTCTCTCTCTCTCTCTCTCGCCGCCGTTAGGATCGATCGGTCTCTCTCTCTCGCCGCCGTTAGGATCGAACGGTCTCTCTCTCTCTCTCTCGCCGCCGTTAGGATCGATCGGTCTCTCTCTCTCACCGCCGTTAGGATAGAACGGTCTCTCTCTCTCTCTCTCGCCGCCGTTAGGATCGATCGGTCTCTCTCTCTCGCCGCCGTTAGGATCGAACGGTCTCTCTCTCTCTGCCTCACCGCCGTTAGAATCGAACGATCTCTCTCTCGCACTCCCTCTCTCTCTCTCTCTCTCTCTCTAAACTGATTTTGATTTCTCCAGGAGACTGGTGGAGCGTCAGAGAGTATGTATAAAACGGTCAAAAAGAAAACGGTCAGAAAAAAAACAAACGGTCAAAAAAAAAACGGTCACAACCCAAAAAAAAAATTATATATCTTTTTTTAATTTATTGCTTCCTTTGGAACTTTCTGGATTAATAATGTTTCTACTTTCTCAAAACGATGCGTTATTGTTTTTTCATGTAAAAAATAATAATAAGAAAAGGCCTTTCGTTTGGGGATTAGTGGGCCTTTTGTTGTTTCTTTTTTAAGCCCAATAATAAAATAAGTTTTTTTTTCTCATCTTTTTCTTATGTTACTAGCAGAAAAAGTTAAGAATAACTAAAAGACTCTTTTCCGGTCAGAGACTTCGAAAATCAGGATAGGATGAAGAGAAGAGACTTATATCCGACTAGAGTCTCTCCCCAAACCCAAAGTCGTTATATTTCGGGTGATTAACATAATAAAAGAAAACCAAGTGAAGAGGCTACATATTCAAATGTTTCAAGGAACAACGAGGGAGGTCTACTACATAGTAACTGCATCTGTTTGGACTACATAATAAAGAGGTTTACTGTCAATTTTAGTAATAATACATGTACTCACATTTTCTAGTGCTACACTAAGCCATATTTCTACATACATTTGAACAATTTAAAGGTTAAGACTTTACCAAGACAAAATGGGCAAGTAGGTTGCTCTATCGGACCAGCAGCATAAGGCTGTACTAGATCCACTGAACATCTAAAGTAAAAAGCATTCGACATACAATCATCCTGCGCAGAGTTAGATGTATCTTTAAAAGATTGTACTTTGTACACTACACTAACTCGAGACGTTTTTAAGGAAAAGGAAACACATGTTACAAGACTGGATTAAGAAACATACTGTTCCCACATAGTAAACGTCTCAAGTTCTGAACCGTTGTTCAGAGCAACCAACACTGCAACTTCAATCCTCTTCATTGCCTTTTCTTCTCCAAGTCCGTATTTCAGAAGCATGGTTGCCAATTGGTTCGTCTTATCCTGGAAATTCAAATAATAGAGAAGTTGTGCACTTTATTTTTGGAAAAAATGTTATAAAAAGCCTGAACTTTGCAAAAGTAGTGAAAAAAAACATCAATTTTGAATTTATTGAAAGAAATCTCCAATTTTTATTGACTTTCTAGTTTAATCATAAACTTTCGTTGACTTTGCCAAATAAGACACCTCGTAATGGGATTAAGTATCTGTTAATGATTCTGTTAAATCATAAAACGACGTCGTTTTGAATTTTTTAAAAAGACAAGGACGAACAGCTGAGCTTAAGTGTTTTATTGATTTTAGATCACAAACGCATTTATTTATTTCTATTGTGGGTCGCTTGAGTCTTTCTCCACAACTAGGAAAGTCACCGTAATCTCCATTGACACGGTGAAATGAGCACTCAATATTGTTGTGGTTTCAATCTCTTTGCATAATCGATTCACTCTGTTTTCTGTACTCGTATTTAATAAAAGTTCTGATCTTTACTTCAGTTGAAACCCTAATTCGATTTGAATCTGAAATTTACGTTTTTCAAATTTGCTTTGATTTTGTACTTTTGGGTAGTCGAGGATATGCTGTTGATTTCTCCTTCTCCATCTCCGACCTCGAGAGATGCAAAAAATGGTAGAAGAAAATCGAATATGAACATTGAGATTTGGAAGATTAAGAAACTAATCAAGGGATTTGAGTCAGCTTGGTGAATACGACCAAGTTGAAGAAGAAGACTCTAGGCAACATAGAATGGATAAGTAAATGTCTTTATGTACTATTGTCAAATAAACGATCAAGCTCAGTTGGTTAAAACACTTTCATTTCTACTTAGAGGTAAGTAGTTCGAATCCCAATTTTGTAACTTTTAAAAAAATTCAAAACGGTGTCGTTTTACGACTTTACAGAATCTCTTAACATATATTTAGTTCCGTTAATTTATTCTAGCGAGGTGCCTTATTTGGCAAAGTCAACGAAAGTTTATGATTAAACTAGAAAGTCAATAAAAATTGGAGATTTATTTCAACACATTCAAAATTGATGCTTTTTTTCACCAATTTTACAAAGTTCAGGCTTTTTATGATATTTTTCCCCTTTATTTTTGGGGGCATGGAAGTAGTTTTTATATAAGGGAACAAAAGCCGTGTTTGTTTGAAGAATAAAGTTAGAACCTGTCAAGCAATATCAGGTGCAGAACCATGTAAAGGTTCAAAGAGTCCAGGTCGCTGTATTAAGCATGAAGGGTTTATGTTTAGACAAGATCATACTGCTGCATAGTAAATCAGATTGTTTTATATTATACCGAATCACTGAGACTAGAAGATGGCAGCATTCCAGTGATTCATTGAAGCTTCACCGGATAATAATATATCACCTAATTTGTTGTTTGTAGCAATGGTGTAAACTGCACATATGAAATAATCAACCCATTGTATGTAATTTACACAATTTCCAAACCGTTAGCAACGCTGACTAATTTCGCAAATACACGTACCTGTTTGGGGTCACGAACTGGCTGCATCGCAGCATTGTCAACATACATATGTGACAGCTCAACATCAACATATTCAGAGGCTAGTGTTGTTACTCGTTTCATCCATTAAATAGTGGCCTGCAGAGGAAAATATTGCATTGCCATCAGAGTTATATTGAATCAATCTGAGGAACATAAAAACTGCTTTAAAATATTAGTCCGTAGTACTTAACAATCTATCCACGGAAATCTGTATCTGAGATTTTCAATCATGTACCTCGAGGGTAGCATACACCTCACTGTTAAACACAACTTCTTCGCCGTTTTCATTGGTCTTTATGCCCCTTGGCTCTACAAAACAAATACCTTATCATGAGACATCATATCTAAAGAAACTGTCCCACTACATAACGAGAAAGACAAGAATTACAATCAGTTTTAAAATTTAATAAACTAATTAAACTGACCTCATGTAAGATTTTTTACAATATTTAAGATCAACACCTTCTGCTACCTTCTCTTCAAGGCGGAAGCATCCACTAACTGTATAAAAACAAAACAAAAATTTGAATTTCACACAAGAAACAAAGTTCAGACTACCAAGAATTTCTGAGATCAGGCTGAGGATGGTTACCTATGGCACAACTGTAGCAGGTCTCAGATTTGCAAAGACTTTAAGACCTGCACGAAGCTAAAGTAACCCCTTCTCACGCCTCAAATGCTTTTCACTGTTATCCCACTTGTACCTTAAATCATACCAAACATGAAAATATGAGAAACTGTATTTCCCAAAAAAATTTACAGCCAACAACATAGGTTGGGACAAGAGAGAAGACATACCCTCCAATGGCTCCAAGAAGCACTGCACCTGATTCTTTTGCAGCTGCGATGGTCTCCTCCGGAAAGGGAACTCCCAGAGCAGCTCTTCCAATAGGCATCTCCCGTAAGCTAAATTCCAGTCCTAATACAGAGCAAAGACGCAATGTCTTAGACATATCAGTGGCTAAGAAATAACCATTTTGATTACAACCAAATAACCCCACCCACGATGCTAAATCCCTTTCTTCAGAAAAAAAATCTCGCCAATTGTTTTTTTTTTCGTCAAGAATCTCGCCAATTTCTAATACACACATCTTTCAATTCGATAAGTACCACCACAAATTCTAAGCAGAAAACAGTAAGTTCTCGTAAATGAAATTAAACAGCAACAACATTAAAAGAAAGGGAACAAGAGAGAGAGAACCTTCCAATGATCCAGCTCGCTGAAGCACATTTTTGGTAATTGGGGGAACCTCTGGCCGCGACATCAGAAAGAATATCAGCAAACTGGAACATAGCAAAGTTAAAATGCATTTTGTAAGAATCATGGCAGTTAATACATGACGAGCTGGAAAAAGTGTTTCAGATTAGACTGGCTTTAAGAAAGAAAAAAAAAAAACCTGTCCTGGGTGCCGAACAAGATCCATCACAGCGGTGTCAATCAAGAGATGACTCACTTTAACCTCAGTATACTCTAAAGCCATTGATATGACTATTTTCCACCACAACTGCGATCCCTGCACCCAAAGAAATTTCAGAAGAAAAAGAAAACATGAATTCTGGATCTATCGCATCAAGAACACCTCCAAGATAGTAGCCTTGTCAAGTGAACAAAGTTTACCGCACCTTTGCTTAGCAATATCAAATGCAGCACGAGCAATGTGATCAACCTAAGCAGAATCAGAAACAAGAATGCATTGAGAAAGTCCTTCATTAACCAGACGTCAAATACTTTTCCAGCAAAATTAAAAGTCTAGTAAATGCGAAAATTTGAGGAAGCGGAAAAGAGAAGAGGAGGTGCTGAGTAACGACGAAGTCATAGATTACCTTTTAGAATCAGTTTGATGCTGTTCTGTAAAAACGCCGGGGGGACTTTTTGTTCCTCAAGGTGATCTTACTTTTCATAACCTTTGTGATGGCTATGATTTTCCTGAATCAGATAGGTAGTACTATTTTTAACACTCGTTTCCCTGCAGTAAAAGGAATCAACACATTAAAGAACGAAATCAACACATTAAAATAAATGACGAGGACGAAAGAGATTCATTCATGCAGCGTGATCATGCTGATTTTGTAACAATATTACTCATCAACAATGCTTGGCTGAAGGATAAAACTTGCAACAGAAGAAAATAAAATCAAGATAAGGATCTAAAGTTTACTTACAGAGGTTTTATCCGTTGTTGTTGTTGACTTGTTTTGCTGTTGTCGTTGAGAGAATCTACATAAATTACAGATGAGGAGGAAAGAGTTTCTGTTATGCAGAGTGAGATTACAAGTGAAACATGCTGTTTTTGTAACAATTGGGCTCACTTGTCTTGATTTTGCATCATCTAGCTTTTGCTTTTGGAGAGCTCTATTTTCCTGAATCAGTTTGGTAGAGCTAGCTATGTTTTCCTGCAGTGAGGCAATAAATGGGCAGAAAACTATTACAAAAGGAACTTGAAACCAGATTTGGGTATCAGAATCGTTATTAATTAAGACTACCTTGAATTATGGCAGACGTGGTGTACTTCTTTGTGGTGCAGGCAAAAGCTGGAGTTGTGGAGTGAAGAGCTTGCTGATTTTGAAACAATAACTGACTCACCTGGTTATCAGAATGGTTATTAAGAATGTCAACTACCTTTATGCAATTTGGGTATCAGAAAAGTAATAAAAAATGGCAAATACCTTTATACATTTTTGTGATTACTGATTTTGGCTTGAGGCAATTATGGTGCCTTGTCCAGTTCCACTTCAGTAGCACCTTGTTGTTCAACAAACACAAAAACAAAACGATTACTGGTTGAGGGAGATAGATAAACTTGAAACAGAAAAAATAAATAAAATAAAGAAAAGCAGAGAGGAATTTGAGATAACTTACAGAGCAATAAGAAGAGGATTTGTTTTCCATCGTTTGGGTCAATAATTCAGCATCATCCCTAATATTATTAATAGGAAGAAAGAGTGAACCTCCATATATCCCCCATCATCTAGAGAAGCAGCAAACAAGAAAACCAGAAAAATCTTAGACTCACTTATGGATGGGGAACTACTGAAGCGAACGTATTGAGAAAAAAAATTTGAGTAATGGGACGCCTTGCCTGACTTGTTGGAAAACATCAATGAGCTTTTTCTCTCCTCCGGTGACGAGTTGTTTTATGTGGAAGGCTGTTTCATCATAGAATCTCCAAAAGAAACAAACCCATTAATTAAGATCCTATATATAAAACAAACGTCATGTTTAAGAAAGCAAAACATTCAGATGAGAGTTGAAGAAACACACAGTGAGCCCCAAGAATATATACCTTTTTATGTCGTTGTGGAGTTTCTCGTCAAATCAGATGAGAGTTGAAGAAGAAAGACACGAAAACAATACTTCCACCAGATATTATTCATCTTGTATTCTGAGAGTAGAGAATAGAAGAGAAGGTGATAAGATAGAAGAACAAGAAAAAAAAAAAAAAAAAAAGAGAGATTATTATTGGTTGAGGGATCAGAAAACTTGAAACAGATGGAAATAATATCATGATGATAAGGATCTTAAAGTGTTTACATACAGATAGAGATGTTAATATGGGCGGACCCGGCCCGTTTAAACCCGGCCCGTCTAAACCCGGCCCGTTTAATAGATTTTTTTTATTACTCATTTAAACCCGAACCCGTTTAAACCCTGCCCATTTAGACCCGTGAAATTTACACTGACCCGTTAAAGCCCGTATACCCGTTTATGCTTAATTTTAAAAAATTGTTTCTAAAATTTCTTGAACCCAAAAAAAAAAAAAAAAAAAAATTAATCAAATTCACGATTTAGTATTTACATATTCGTCTTGAATTAATTAATTAAACTGATTATTTGTTAATAATTAATTCAATTAACAAACCTTTCTCTAATCTCTCAACCCTAATCCAAGTCTCATTCCCTAAACCACCACCTTCTTCCACACAACTCACAACCCTCACACCACCACCGTCGTTTACCTTCTTAGTCTCACCACCGCCGTAGTCATATAGGTTACTCGGGTTAAAGACGATGACTTTACCACCGAAGAGAGTAGCGAGCTTAACGAGATCTCCGGAGAAATCAGATGGGTATGTGGAGAGGTCTTCCGTAGGTGAGAAATTATAAGTTAGACGCAGAGAGGATGGAGACCAACGGACTTGGAGACGGCCAATCGGCAAGAGGAAGAAGCGGCGGCGACGGCGGAATCGGCTGCTGTTGCTAGGGTTTTGAGATCTCAATTACTAGTTCAGAGGAGAAGGCATAAGAGACAAAGAGACTCGGTTGCTAGGGTTTTAAGACTAAAACTAAACGACTACGTTTTGACTAAAAAAATAAAAGAAGAAGAATTAAACGGGCTACCCATTTAATTTTGTTCAAGCCCGTTAAACCCGCGGGTTTAAACGGGTCAACCCATTTAGACCCTGTTAATTTTATAGTGTAAATTAACGGGTCACGGGCTTTAATTTTTGTACAGTACCCGTTTAGGCCCGCGGGTGCATAGCCCATTTTAACATCTTGCTGTTGGTGACTTCTTGCTGTTGGGCCGGTCGTCCCTAAAAATTATACATGCGAAGAAAGAGAGTGAACCATATTATATATATATACCAAGAGAAGCAACAAATAAAACAACCATCTTTCTATGAAAAGAACTCAAGATTGACGTTGTTACCGTAACGCGAAGGTTTTGTTTTTGTTTGGTTCAGCATCTTTCTTCATTCTTCAAACCATAGCATGTCTCCTATCTGCATAGAAGAAGCTTCGTTAAAACAAATTCGAGGAAGCAGACAAGACAAAGAGACAAAATCTCAGTCACATTCCCATCTAAAATTGAAACAAAAGCAAATTGGAGGAAGTGGAAAAGACAAAGAGAGCTATATATTATACCTTTCAATCGATCAGCCGGTGACCGTTTTTGTATTCTGAAAAAATCCGTCCTTCCTGGCTGGAACACGAACACAAAGACCTGTTTCGTCTCACCTAAAAGAAACAAACAAACCCATTCCTTAATTAATATGACCCTATATGCGAAGAGCAAACTCTTAATTTCAAAAGCGAAACATTCACACGAATAATCAAATCGATCATTAGGGTTTTGAAGAACACGAAAAGTTACCTCCGCTGACTTAGTTCATATGTATCTCTCGTCGCCATTAGAATCGACCGTGATCTCGCCGCCATTAGAATCGCCCGTGATCTCGCCTCCAGTAGAGTCGAACACTCTCCATCTCTCGTCGCTCTCTCTCTCGTCGTCGCCACTAGAATCTCTCACACTCTCAATCTCTCTCGCTCTCTGAAGAGTCTGTGTTCTAATTTTATTTTCTTTAGGACTAAACAAAGACCAGATAGACCTTATTGAAGCCCAAAATAAGTAGAACCCAAATACATTCTTTTTTAATAGTAAGAAAAAAAGGAAATTACTAAATTTTCACTTCTTCTTGAATTGCCTTTTGACGAAAACGCACCGCTTTAATTAATGGGCCTTTTGTTGTTTTTAAAGCCGTGGGCTTTCCCGTTTACGATAAAAATGAGTAATTGGACACGTGTTGTTTGACACATAATTTTGTTCCACCAACCTCCGCCGCTACGAGAGCCCAATTCCAGTAAAAGGGATCGTCGCCGGGAAACCCAATCCCAAACAACGAAATCTTTTTTTTTTTGCTCATCGGTAATGATAGGCATATCTTTAGAACCTTTTATCATACTTGATTAGTGATAATCATATTTATCTGTAGCTTTGTAGACTAGTAGTCCTTGAAGCATATAAAAGAAAGATTTATGTTTAATTGTTTCTCATAACTGAAAAATGTGTCACATAGGGTTTGATTTTTTACTTGGCAAGATGTGGGTTTTTGGATTTGGACAATTTTTTGAGCAGATTCCACATAATTTTCTCATCCCAACTTTTGTGTTTCTTTCAATAGTTAGCTATATAAACCCCTGTTTTAAAAATCCCCCTAACACCAATTACGCCCCGCAAAATCGCTAGACCCACCCTCTCCGCCTCGATTAATGACTAATCTCCGCCTAGTATCGATTATCCGATTATGCCATCCAATCCGATTACTTCCCGCTTAATTTTGTATATACCAATAATTTTTAATAGAAATTACACAGATTACGTCAAGGTAACTCAATAATTACACAGGTTTCCGCATTGGAAGATTCAACGTCAAGGTAACTCAATAAAAAAAAAATCACCGGCTTTCGCGCTATCTCTATAACAGTGTTTCTGATAGGTACATTACAACAGCTTAATATTCTAAAATTGAGTTACGAATTTGCTTTGTTTACAGTGTGAAGTTGTGGATCCGGAAGATGTGATTGCAACAGCAAATGCTGTGACGAGAGCCGTTGCAGTGTATGGAACATCCGCAATGAAAGAGATGGTTAAGAACTGCATGGACCAAGACTTCTCCTAGAAGGTTAGTGTTTCAATTCATCATTCTAAAGTTTGAAACTTTGGTTGTTGTTGGAATCAATCTTGATTTTGATGAGATGCAGGAATCTGCGAGGTTGTGGGAGAAGGTACTATTGTCCCTAAATGTGGCCGGGAGTGAAGCCGGAATCGAGGGTGAAGAGATAGCTCCTCTGGCGAAGGAGAACGTAGCGACGCCTTGAGAATGTGCTTTTTGTTTGTGTCGTAAGTGGTTGAAGAATGCGCTGGGAAGTTAGGAGTAGGGAAGTTCGAGGAGAAGTAATGTACTAAGTATATGGGAAATGTTAGAGTCTATTATGATAATAAAAATTTCGTGAACCTACCAATTTCACATTGTGGTATTAGAAACTACCAATTTTGGCAAATTCATCAAAACTTATCGAATCTTGTTTACCAAAATCTAGCATAAAAATTTCTCTATAAATGAGTGGTAAAAATGTATTTTTAAAATAAATGCCCTGTTTAAAAAAAAAAAAGAATATGATAAGTTTAGAACAAATACGAAGGAATTATCAAGAAGTCCAACGCCAAAGTTCAGTTTCTATAATCACTGACCAGGAAAAGCAGAGCGACGACCAATTGCTCGCGTTTCTTAATTATTTCACAGAGAATTTTTGTAGAAACTAGGTTTCCACAATGAATTTGTTTAAGAGGGGAAACAAATTCAATAAGATAATCTCTCTAGAAAATAGATCTAAACCTTGAAATTCGAAGTAGAGAAGAAGAACTCAAAGAAATTAGGGTTTATTGCTAAGAGAACTCGGTTATTATATTCGATTCTGGATGATTTACAATGGAGAAGTCTCTCCTTATTTATACACATGTGTAGACCGCTAAATATATTAACTTTCCTTATCGGACGAAGTGAGATATAGAAAACTGCCTTATTGCTTGAGTCGGCCGCCGAACCGAAGTGGAAGTCGGTTTCTTTCCCTCTAAGACTGGACCTCGTCCAAATCGACTTCTCATGACCTAATTAAGTCTTTAACCGGATTCCCGGTTAAATAATCAATTAGAATTTCTAGTTTAGCTCTCCGAACTCAGGATATGGCGAGTACTTCGGAACCCGCCTCTTCGCCAGAAATCGAAAGCGAACAACTAATTCGTCGTATTTCCAAACGAAGAACTCTCAACACTGAATGCTCTGCGCAGATCGGGGAATCAAGTAGACCAGCCTCCGAAGTCCCACCACACCTGGTTCGCTGTTCAACAGGAGCTTCAAACTTGTCATTGTCAGTTCGTCGCGAAGAGGAAAGTACCGAACTGACTCCGGATGTACTTGCACAAGAAGAAGATCGGTTCGTACCCCTCGGATTCTCGATCGAAGATATCGATCCGTTGTACGACCACGAAGGACGAATTGGAGGCGAAAAAAGTTTGAGTTCGACTAAGTCCGTGAACGACATGCTGAACTCGTGTGGCTTATTCAACAGCAACGTCACAATTTTGATTCCGCGAGAAGACCAACGCCCCTGGAATCCCTCGGAAGGGTATATATGCTTGTACGAGGGTTATTTTGACGAGTGTCGCCTCCTGTTCCCAATCCCGGAATTAATATCACTCTACGCCCAAAGACGGAGGATAGCGATCTGCCAGTTCGTACCCGGAGCCATTTGTAACTTTATGGCCGCCCTTACCATAGCAGCCGAAGTCGGCGTCAACATTGGAGTTCAATGCTTCGAACAACTATCCAGCTTTAAGTTGTCGAAGAGTTCGAACCGCTGGGAAGTGAATATGAGGCCAGCCCATAATTTCCTCCCCGGTAAAAAAGTAAACAAATTCAAGAAGTACGTGGACCACTACTTCTATGTCCGCGTTGACCAGTACTCGCTTGCCAATCCGTTGGGTTTTCAGCGGAGAGTGTGGAATTAAAATCCTGGTAGACTTATTTTTCTAGTATATTTTAATTAACTTCGGCACCTCTGACCATTTTTAACTGTTTCTTGTCTTGCTCCCAGATCGTCCGTTTTGCGCAACGCGCCTAGCTCCAAACTTTCTCCTTGTCAGAGACGCTTTGCTAACCGGGTACGATCGTCGGTGGGAGCTTATTACTCGTATTCGTATCGAAACAGCAATGGGCAAGGCTAGGACAAATTTTCCAAGTTTCGCCAGTTCGCTAGAGCGATCTACTGGATGCAATATCATGGAACCCAAAGATCTCCAGGTTGTTCGCCGAGACACTCAAGCTGCCATCGAAGCCGAGATCGGTCCATCCCAGGGTCTAACCGAAGTTGATCCTACCCCAGACCAGACCGTCGCTGACCCTATTCAGGCACCCGGAGAGGATATCGAGCCATCCAACGTTGCAGAGGGAGAAAACCTTCCTTTGGCTTTAGAGAACGCCGATCTTCCGAACGAAGAACAAGACGTTCCTCAACTTGAAGCTGGATCTAAAAGGAGGAAGAAGAAGAAGAAGCAATCCGGAGATAACCCAGCCACTGAGCCGCAACCGGGAGTGAACCGCAAGCGCTCGGCCGAAGAAGCCGGACTGGAATCAACCGATCGGTTCCGTCTGGAAAGGAGGAACGACAAGAGTGATCACTTCTCCTATCACTACTTTGGTGACTACCCTCTAGTGACAATTCGTGAGGCTTCAGTCGAGCTCTTCCGAAACTTAAAGACCAATCGTGAGGCTTCAGGCAAGCTCGGTTATGGATTTCCCCCCCCCCCCCCCGGAGAAGACGGCTCCAGAGTCCGTTGAGCATCCATACGGTTCGAACGCCGAGAGTTTTCAAGCAGATCTGTCCGGTGCCTTGGACGTTTAAAATTGAAGTTGTTTTTTTTTATATTGTCAATCCTTATGGGTCTGAGTACCCTTGTAAAACATTGCCGACCCGTTCGGCCCATTTTCTTTTTAGAGGCTTAATTATCGGTATTTTTCCTTTTTATCACAAAAGGAAAACTGATGAAGTAAGAAAATTTGCATTTCTACCATGTTGCATGGAAAGTTTCCAATTTTCTTAAGGGGTTTACCTCCCAAGACTTGTATAAATCTAACCAGTGCTGCATGCGGATTAAACACCCAAGAAAACTTTCAACCCATACAATGTCAGGCTCGATTAGCAGTGTAGAATCCCCGCCGGTTGGCAACGATGTGCCGACGTTCTCGAATGCCGAAGAAAGGCGCGAACTGATCGAATTTCTTCACGAGGTGGAAGATCGCCACACGGAATATTCCAGTCGTCTTGCCGCATCAAAACAAGTACAACGAGATCTGCTGCTCAAACTCGAGATGCTGGAGTCTCACCCAAAGGATTGGATTAAGAACGGGTTTGACAAGATAGCTGATTTGCCGCCATGTCTTGTTGCGTACTGCAATGAATGCCGAAGTGAATCAGATCGGAAACCGATGCACATGGATCCTGCCTCAATTGGCGACTTCATTCCAGGCAATGTTAAGCCGTTCTACATTAACCGGCGCGCAATCGATGCCGAGCTTGCCGAGGCTGACGCCTTCTTCCGTTAGGTAACCGCTACCCTCTTTTCCTTTTTGCTTTCCTTGTAAGCGGTCGAAACTTGTCTCTTTCGTACTAACCTGTTGTTAATCATGCGTATGCAGATTGAGGGTACGCACCAAGAACTGACTCAAGATCTTCAGTACTTTCATATGAAGAGGGGCAGAATCGATCGACGATTGAGGACTCTAGAATCCGAGATTGTTTTACTCAAGGCGAAAAGGAAAAAGACTACTGATCTGCTTGACGAATCCGAACAAAAAGCCAGAGCGCTGGAGACTCGTTCCAAGGATTGGGAAAAGACTGGGTTGCAACTGCTATGGCCAATGCCGAAACGACTCAAGACAAGCATTCGTGAGATTGCTGCGAATGGCGCACCAGTTCTGAATTAGGATGTTTTATTTGATTATTTAATAAGACCTAGCTGCAATGTAACGGGCGAACTTGAATTTCGCTTAGAATAAATTTTTATAATAATAAGAGATTTGCTTTGCTGCTCTATTCTGTGCTTAGTAATTGTTTTACTATTCGAAAAATGTGTCAGAGGCGAGACGTCTCCCGGCTTACAATAGACAATTTTTATTAATTGATGGTAGGGAACATCGACTCGAGCCTCAAAAGTTGGCAACGAAGTGTTAACAAAGTGTATTTAATCGGAGAGCGAGATACTGGGCTCGGCTTATCTCCTTTGTTTTAGTTCGGATGCTGGACTGCGAAAATATTCTCTGGGTTCGGCTAACTATTCCGTCCGAACTAAAGTTTTGGTGCGAAATAAATACTCTGGGTTCGGCTTACTCCAAAAACAAAAAGCGGGTGCGGAAAAAATACTCTTGGTCCGGCTTATCTCTACATAGGAAGGTCAGGCGCGACTCTGTGTTCGGCTTATCCTGAAAATAGTGGGTCTTTATCCTAGCTGATCACCTGGCCAGGGTGTCAACGAAATGAATTTAGTGTGGACTTATACTTTGTCTAGATTGGGCTGAGATATGTATATATATATATATATATATATTATTTTATTATTTTTTTTTTTTTTTTTGAGGGAAACTTCCCTTTTCCATCTTGGAAATAAAGGACGCACCGCATTAAATGCGCTGCGTGGTCTTTGAGAGTTATTCTCCGGACCTCGCGAAAATCTCACTGCACGCTGATTGGTGGGTTCAGCGGCGGTTACTTTCCTAATCCTGTATAAATAGGATTGAGAATTTGGGAAGATCATTCTAAAAACCACAACTTCCCTAAATATTGAGAGAAAAAGATGGTGACTACTCGATCTGCGTGGTTGAGACGGGCTCGGGAAAGGTTGGCCACTTCGTCGAGTGGTTCCAATCGAGCCGAATCGTCAGATAACCCCTCCGCCCAAGAGGGCGTAGAGACTTTCCGAGTCCGCGCGCCTGTCCCACATGTCGATATGGCGGGTGTGGAGGGGAGCCCCGTGTGTCAAGAACTCCAAAGGTATCGAGCTCGCCGCTATAGGCTGGGGGCTCACCTTATGGCGAGGCGCCGCGGATTGGCCGAAGTCTGTCGGCTTTATCGTTTGGACGGGACTATTCGGGTCCTGAACGAAATCATCGCCGAGGGCTTCTACTTGGAGAAGTGGCGCATTACCGGACTGCTTGCCGCGCGTGCGGCGTGCCAAGAGCTGGTGGCGAACATGGAGGTGCCTATTCTTTTGGAAGCCGACTGTCAGCCTCTCGAAGATACCGCGCACCTGCTTACCGTGGACATCTGGGCCTACCGGGCTTCTCTAGAAAGGTTAAGGCGGTACGCCAATTTTCTGGAGTCGGCAGGCCTGATTTTCCGTGAGAGGCACTTGGTTGAAGGCCCGTGTTCCTTTTTGGAGGACCCGGTGTTAAGAGGTGTCGAAGTGCCGAGGGAAAGACTGGAGATCCTGAGGCAATCTCATCAGTTCTGGCGAACCGAACTGGATAAGGTAACGGTGGAGGAACCGCTGGCGGACGATCTGTCGGGTCTGCGGCCTCCACTTCGTCTGCAGGACCAGCCCAGACGGTGATGGTGGAACTCCGACCGTTCCGAACTCTGAATTCGGACGATCTTTTTCTTTTCTCATCTAGGACCCTGAGTCGTAGGAGGGATTTTCTCCCTTTACGTCTCTTTTCTCTTCTCTCTTTTTTGTTGTATTAGTATTAACATCCAAAGCATGTAATGGGGATTAACTTAGTTATCGAATCTTTATTTTGATTGGAATTATCAAAACCGCCATAAGGAATGCAAGTGAATGTTGGATATTTTGGAGACTTTTGCACACCGGCTTGTCGCCGAATAAGATAAAGTTTTTAAACCAGAAAAAAAAAACTTTATTAATATATTAGCTGCATTCGTTTAGTCTTTAAAAGATAAGGAATTGCCTACGTACCCCGAAGTGGGGATCAAGCCAACCGTAGTTCGTATTACAATTGAAAAATAAATGGAGTTCGGATTCCCGAAAACTCCTAGACAGAGTCGTGACAACGACTTAGCTGTAGTAACGTTTTAAGTGGGCCGCGTTCCACGAGTTTTTGATCCGTTCTCCGGCCATGGTTACCAGTTCGTAAACGCCAGGACAAACTGCTCTAGATACTAGGTATGGGCCTTCCCACCGAGCGCCGAGTTTACTGGCGTTTACTTCCTTGGTGTTCTCGAAGACTTCTCGCAGAACTAGATCACCTTCGTTGAAACGCCGCTGACGAACAGTCTTATTGTAGTATCGAGCTGCTGCGTCTTGGTAGTGCTGCATCCGAACTAGGGCTTTGTCGCGCAATTCTTCAGCGAGATCGTTGTGGTCGATCAGCATCTCATCGTTAAGTTTGGATTATCGACCATCATAGTGCGACGAAGTGTCGGGACTCCTGCTTCTGCCGGGGCAAGTGCTTCGAGACCATATGCGAGGGAGAAGGGGGACTGCCCCGTGCTCCGCCGCGGGGTTGTGCGGTATGACCACAGCACGCCATCCAGGTGATCTGCCCACGCTCCTTTCCTTCGACCGAGTCGCTTCTTGAGCCCGTCGAAGATCGATTTATTCGTGGCTTCAGCTTGACCATTGCCTTGCGGGTATCGAGGGGTTGAAGTGCTGAGACGGATTTGCCATTTCGTCAGGAAGCGTCTGGTGATCATCGAAGTGAATTGGGTACCATTGTCGGTGACAATCTCGTATGGGAGTCCGTGGCGACATATGATGTTCTTCCATATGAAATTGGTCACGTCTAAGGATTGGATCCTTGTGAAAGATTCTGCCTCCTCCCACTTGGTGAAGTCATCGGTCAGCACCAGGACATACTTCTTGGATTTGGATGCCGGCAAAGGTCCTATGGCGTCCATGGCCCAGCGCATAAAGGGATACGGAGCAGTGACGGTGTTTAGTAGTTCGGGCGGGACGTGCCGCATTGGCCATGGCGCTGAAAAGCTTCGCATTTCGCCGCGAAAGTTTCACAATCAGCCATCATGGTAGGCCAATAATGTCCTTCCTTTTTTATTTTGAGAGCAAGTGCGCGTCCGCCGGAATGATTGCCCCCCTCGCCTTCGTGCACTTCCATCATGATGCGTTCGGCCTCGTCCCGAGTAACACAGGTAAGGAGCACTCCCGACGCACTCCGGCGAAATAGTTCTCCGTCCAACAGGATGTACCTGGCACTTCGAGCCTTCAGTCGTCGAGCCGCCCATCGGTCTGCCGGGACGGTGCCATCGGAGATGTAAAGTTTGATCTCGAGTTGCCAATCCTCGGGAGGCTCGGTGATGTCCGCCATGTCTTCTATTGGCTCGTCGACTTCCATGGGGATTGGGTCGTCGTTGATGAGGGCAATTTGGCTGTCCGGATCGATGCTGGGAGCCTGGATGCATTCAATTGGAATGGTACGTCGTAACTCGGGGTCGGAGCGATTCGCCAGAGCTGCGAGGGCGTCAGCTGATGCGTTCTCGTTCCGTGGGACCTTTGTCAGGGAAAAAGACGTAAATTCGCCAGATAACGTGCGGACCAACTGTCGATATGCCCCCATTCGCTTGTTTTTGGCGTCGAATTCGCCGCTGAACTGACTGACTACGAGTTGAGAGTCACAGAAGACCTGCAGGTGTTTGACTCCAAGCCCCAGGGCTAGCCAGAGTCCTGCAAGAACAGCCTTATACTCGGTTTCGTTGTTCGACGTTTTGAAATTGAGCTTCAACTCCTGTTCGAGGATTTCTCCGGTGGGGAATCGGAGTATGAGTCCGACCCCGATCCTTGATTTGTTGACGAACCGTCGACGAACATTGTCCATTGTTCCACTGCGGAGGTGGGTTCGTCAAGCTCGGGCGATAGTTCAGTGATGAAGTCAGCCAGGACTTGCGACTTCAGACTTGGGCAAGAACGGTATTCGATGTCGTACTTGCTGAGTTCGACTGCCCATTTCGCCATGCGTCCGGATTGGAGGGGGCTATGAAGGATGGTTCGGAGTGGTTGGTCAGTAAACACGACGATAGAATGCGACTGAAAATAGGGTCGTAGTTTCCGTGCTGCGACGATCACTGCAAGGGCCAGTTTTTCCAGTGTGGGGTATCTTGATTCCGCGTCGTTTAGTGCTTTGCTTGTGTAGAAAATGGGCTTCTGGTCTCCGCGATCGTCTCGGACTAACACCCCGCTGACTGCCGAACTGGAAACCGAGACATAGAGATATAGTGTTTCGCCGTCCTCTGGTTTGACCAAAACTTGATGACAGGTCAGATATTCCTTCAACTGACGAAAGGCGATCTCACATTCCTCGTCCCAGTGGAAATCCTTATTCCCGCGAAGAAGTTGGTAAAAGGGGAGGCACTTGTCCGTTGAGCGGGCGATAAAACGGTTTAGAGCGGCGATTCGGCCAGTCAAGCGTTGTACTTCTCGCTTGTTGGTCGGTGACGGGAGTCCTAGTATAGCTTCGATCTGCTTGGGATTTGCCTCTATTCCCCGTTCAGTGACGACGTACCCCAAGAATTCCCGAGAAGTTACTCCGAATGTACACTTCGTCGGGTTTAGTTTCATCTGGAATTGATCCAAGATATCGAAACACTCTGCCAGATGTTGGACGTGCTGTTCTGCGATCAGAGATTTGACCAGCATATCGTCTATGTAGACCTCCATGGTTTTGCCGAGCAGATCCGCGAACATCATGTTTACTAAGCGCTGGTAGGTTGCTCCGGCGTTTTTCAATCCGAATGGCATCACTTTGTAGCAGTAGGTCCTCCTATCTGTGATGAATGCCGTTTTCTCGCGGTCGGCTGAGCTCATGGCGATCTGGTTGTAGCCTGAGAAAGCATCCATAAATGAAAGCAACTGATTTCCATCTGTGGCTTCGACGAGACGATCTATGTGCGGCAGAGGAAAGCTGTCCTTAGGGCAAGCTTTGTGGAGATTGGTGACGTCAACGCAAACTCTCCACTTGCCGTTTTTCTTTTTGACCACCACCGGGTTAGCCAGCCAATCAGGGTACTGGACTTCCATGATTTGATCCGCCTTGAGTAGTCGTTCAACTTCGTCCTGGACCGCCTTGGCTCGATCCGGGCCCAAACGCCTGCGCTTCTGTCTGATCGGCTTGAACGTGGGGTCGATGTTGAGCTTGTGGCACATGACTTCGGGGCTTATCCCGACCATGTCCTTTGTTGACCAGGCGAATGTGGAAGCCCGAGATTGCAGGAAAGCGATCAGCTTAGTCTTTATGTTTTCATCAAGTTCGGCCCCGATACCGACAGTTCGCGAGGGGTCGGAGGGGTCAATATTCACCTATAGGATCCGACACTCCGGGGATTTGAGGCGATCCCGCTCCGGCTTTCGGGAACCAGTGAGATGGTCCCCGCTCTATAATTGCTATGTGGCCTCCGTCTTCCTCTGCTTCTTTTCGATAACAGAGCAGACTCTGGCCACCCTCTGGTCGCCGTAAAGTGTGCATATTCCTGTGGTAGTTGGGAATTTGAGGCAGAGGTGGTAGGTCGATGGTACGGCCTGCATCGCGTATATCCATGGTACGCCCAAAATAGCGTTGTAGATTGGTGGTGCATCAACGACTGCGAACTTAGTCTTCCGGGTCACTCCGCCAGCTCGTACTTGTAGTTTTACGTCGCCCATTGACATCTTGGTGACCCTGTCATAGCCCGTCAGCGTTCGAGTTTCAGGTTTGAGTTGGTCTGGTGTGACGCCCATTTTTTCTAGCGTTTGCCAGCAGAGTACATTGACGGTGCTCCCAGTGTCAATCAAAACTCGTTCGACGTCGAAGTCGCCCATCGAGACTTCGATAACCAAAGGGTCTGAATGGGGGTGTTGGATCCCTTTGGCGTCCTCCGAAGTGAATGATATCGGGTCCGAACAGAGTGAAGGCTCGCTCGGAGCACTCTTCTTTAGTGCGCGAACGGAGTCTGCGCAGTCCTCTGGTGGACCAAGTATCATGGTTATTCGTCCATGGGGAGGGGAATTGACCCGCTCCGGGTTTTGCCCCCTCTGTCACTTGGGAGGGCCAGGTAGTTCGTCTGCCTGGGGCGCTTCTTCCTGGTGATTCACGGGTGCTTGGTTGTCCAGCTGTTGGTCTGCGTTAGGTGGTCCACCATAGCCCCGTCCGCTGCCTGCACCACGGCCTCGGTTAGATCCTCCTCCGCGCCATCCCCCTCGGCGACCTCTGCCTCCACGGGCGCTTTTTGGCTGATAAGTAGCTTCGACTTCGCCAGAGAGATACTTTGCGTACAGGTAGTTCTTCAGGTGGACGCACTCTTGTGTAGAGTGACCGGGGTACATGTGAAAATCGCAGTAGAGTTCCTTCGGGTCAGACGGCTGCTTCTCTTGGCCGTCCACCTCGGAGACTGCGTGGATGACGCCCTTTTTTCGATCCTGAGGCTCGTGGTGCTTGCGGGGTTCGTGGTGTTCGGCCCGGTTTTTAGCTCTAGGGGGGTGCGACGGTTGTTCGTCATTGGTTTTTGCGGCTATTCGAGCTTCCTCCTCTTTGTCGAGTGCGAATCTGGAGGCTCGATGCAGCGCGTCAACGAGATCTTTGGGTTCGCGGATGTTGAGATCCTTCCGTAACGGTGATCCAGGGATCAGGCCCTTTCTGAAGGCTGCCATTGCTGCATCCTCCGGGACGTTGACCTTTGTCAGTTTCTCCTTGAATCTGTGCAAGAAGCTGGCGATGGGTTCCCCCGGTTCCTGGGCCATCTCCCATAGATCTGAACTTGTCACGCCTCGTTCGATGAGGATTCGGTAGTTCTTGAGGAAGGCCTTGGACAACTGGTCGAAGTTGTCGATCGAGTTCGGCTCGAGCCTCGTGAACCATACCAAGGCAGGACCGGAAAGGCTATCCACGAATAGCTGACAGCAACCGGCGTCCCTCTGTTCGTCGGTGAATCGTGCTTTTGACATGGTCACCATGAAGGATGTCATGAACTGGACTGGATCTTTGTCTCCCTGGTAGATCGGGAGCTTCAGCTTGACGTTCGGAACGGCAGCCCGTGCTATCCGTTGAGTGAAGGGTGATTGCCGAGTTACTTCGACAATCCTATCGATCTCTGGGGCTGTGCTGATAACTCGATGGAGGAGCGTGTTCATGCCGCTAATCTGTGACTTGATTTCCTCGAGTTCGAGGCAAGGTCCGGAGTTTGCGATGCGAGTGCCTGGGGCGTCTGAGCTCTCCTGTATCCGTAAGCTCGGATTTATCGGTCGAATACTTGACGTGGTCCGAGGAGGAGGATTCCTCCGCTCGAATTGTGCATCCGAAAAGTCGAGACGACGAGTGAGACCGCCTAAGTCGGGTGCTGGCGATTGTTCAGCGGAGACTTGTGATGGGGTTGTCTGGGTTACGACGGCGTCGACTCTGCGGTTGGTGTCGGAGATCATCTGGTAGATCTCTTTCGTCATGGAGCCGAACAAGATTTTGAAGTCTTCCATGGATACGACCTATGGATTATGGACCGCTGGCGTGGTATGAACAGGAAGATTCCCGTTTCGTGCACCGAGCTGCTGCTCTGTTGCGCGAGCATCTGCCTCGTTATGGGTTTCTCCATCGGAGGGCTCCTTGTCGATGTTGACTGGCTCTTCGCGAGTTCGCCCTGCATCCTGGCTGGTTTCCCCTTCAGATCTGACCCCGACTGGGAGTTCGGTGGAGGTTTGGGACAGGTTTGCCATTGTGTTCACGCGGTGACAAGAGTACACGGCAGTGACAGGCCTGGTCGATGCGCCGCCTAGTGTTGCGATGCTGTCCTGAGAAGGTGTGATGCCAGTGAGATCGGGCATGTCGGAAGTTGTGCGGTTTGCTTCGGAAACTTCGTTGACGATGGAAGACATGATTGCAAGGCTTCTTTAGGGAGAGTTTCCTAGAGAGTAACTTTTCTAGAGAGGATTTGCGTCCCCACAGACGGCGCCAATTGTAGAAACTAGGTTTCCACAATGAATTTGTTTAAGAGGGGAAACAAATTCAATAAGATAATCACTCTAGAAAATAGATCTAAACCTTGAAATTAGAAGTAGAGAAGAAGAACTCAAAGAAATTAGGGTTTATTGCTAAGAGAACTCGGTTATTGTATTCGATTCTGGATGATTTACAATGGAGAAGTCTCTCCTTATTTATACATGTGTAGACCGCTAAATATATTAACTTTCCTTATCGGACGAAGTGAGATATAGAAAACTGCCTTATTACTTGAGTCGGCCGCCGAACCGAAGTGGAAGTCGGTTTCTTTCTCTCCAAGACTGGACCTCGTCCAAATCGACTTCTCATGACCTAATTAAGTTTTTAACCGGATTTCCGGTTAAATAATCAATTAGTATTTCTGGTTTAGCTCGGTATGTCGGGGGTGCTGAATCCCGCACCAACAATTTTGTTTTGCTAATTTTTTTTTTTTTTTTTGGTCTGTAATTAAGCAATTCAGGCCGTCCTCATATTTGTTCTAACATTTCAAGCGTATGGATAATATAATGTGTAAGGTAAGGGTTTGAAATACTACTTTCATCGTAAAACATTGGGCTTTCGTATGTTAAACATACTTTAGTTTTAGTGATAGTTTAATTAAATACAAATCAGAATACAAAATTGTAGTAGACTAGTCTACTGTCCCAGCTTTACAAGGAGGAAGTGGAGAGCCACAAAGACAGTCGTTGCCAACAAACGCGCTTGCGGGAAACTTTGTCGCAGGAAGCTTTCCGAAAAGATGGTTCTGACTCAAGTTTAGTTTCTTTAGTCCAACCACCGTCTTGGGCACCTCCCCAAATATCAAGTTTCTTGACAGAACCAAGACTTTCAGCGCCTTATTAAACTCCAACTTCCCCATGTCGAATCGGAGTTTATTCCCCGATGCCCGGAACTCTAGTAAAAGGTCATCCGTCTGGTTCAAGAATGATGCGGGGCTTCCTGAGATATCGTTGTCCGATAGGTCAATGTAACCATAGTCGTTGAGTTGCACCGGCTTCAAGTCGTCAAAGCTCATCTTGATCCCACATTTTGCCAGCTTCAGCGCGCTCTTGAACGTCGACGAGATCACCCATTCGGGAATTTTTTTTAGGTGAAATTTGTTGTATGATAGATCCAGAGATGCGATGCCACCTATAGTGTTATTTAAGGCAGGGAACGGATCGGTTAAAAGATTGTGGGAGAGATGGAGACTGGTAAGTTCCGTCAGCTTGGCAAAACTCATCGGCACGACCCCAGAGAACCGATTTTTGGAGAGATCCAAATTGTTGAGAGCCTTCAACTTCGATAAATCGTTCGGGATCATCCCTGATAGATTGTTCTCGCTTAGTATGAGGTCTTTGAGAGTCGTTGCAAGGTACGTAGGAAGTTTCCCGGACAATCTGTTGCGGGAGAGATCAAGAGTTTCGAGGCTCTTCATGGATTTGAAAATACTTGGTATGGTTCCAGAGAGGCGGTTGCCACCAAGTTTTAGCTCAGTTAACCGAGTCATATTGGATATCGAACTAGGGATCGGACCGGTGAAGTGGTTTCCCACAAGATTCAACGCTACCAACTGGCTTAGGGCACCGATGTTGGCAGGGAGGGGACCAGAGAGACCGGTATATATCAAATACACTACACGTAGATTTGGTAATTTGAAGAGGAACTGAGGAAAAGAACCAGTGAGCTTACGTTGAAAGATGTAAATCGACTCGAGGTGCTGCACTTTGGCAAGGGACGGCGAGATAGTACTAGGGAGGTATTTTTTGTCATAAACGGCCTCTCCAGCGATATCGAGTGTGACGACGCGCCCACTCTCGCCGCATGCAATACCGTGCCAGGCACAGCAAAAAGTACCTTTCTTCCAGGAGCTGATGAGAATGCCCGAAGGATCTTGAGTTATACCTGCTTTGAAAGCTAAAAGACCCGCCTCATCATCAGGATGACACCTTGCAGCTTCTATGGAACTTAAGCACTGGAGAAAGATAACCGCGGCAAAGGTGAAGAGAGTGAAGGAACAAGAGTTCATGTTGTTGTCTTGTGTTGAATGAGTGAAAGCAATTAGTAAGCTATTAATAGAAAGAGAGTGTGTCGACTCGATCGAGATGTGCAAGAATCAAATTTTGAAGTTCTCATTTCATTTTCTATTTCTTATCAAACGTGTTTTTTTTTTTCTTTTAATAAAATATAACCTTAAGAAAACAAGTTGACGTAAGTAGCGGCAATAATCGTGGTGGAAATTATCATTCACAAGAAAGGCTTAAAAATCACATTTCTATATATAAAGGGCACTATTTTGAAAATCACTTTCTAGATCTTGACAAAGTAAGAGATCTGAGATCCACGTGAGTCTAGTCTAAATCATATTTCGAGACTCAGAGACTGTATATTATTATTATCTATATAACATGTTCTTCAAGATGAAGCATTATTTTGACCAGGTAAGTTGAATGCGTAGCTACAACTTCATGATAACATTAACCAATTGATCACGTGAGACATGCTGAACTTGTTCTCAAAACAAAATGGTAGCTCCGTTACTATATATCTAGTTTGTTTTTATATTTCCTTTCTTTTGCTCTCCCTAATCTTCAACATTTTGTCTTCAAATAAAATTTAATTTCAATACTTTGCAGAAATAGAATTTGCCATTCTCGGATTCCATTTCTGATCCAACCAGGTTGGACCAACCCCATACCGAGAAACCCTTATGGAGTGGAGCACTTCATGAATCAATTGTCTAGTAGCAATTGTGAATTATGCATTGAAGTGAATCTTAATTACATAATTTGCTGAACAGATGCATAATATTATGAAAAATTAATGGATACAAATTCTTGAGCTGAAAATTGGAAAATTAAGTAAGTGGGTAAATCTTTTACATAAACATTATTTAATTGTTATTCTCTAAATTAGTTTTAGCTTAGTATTATAACACTAGTTGCTTTTATCTATAATTTTTTGGTTTAAATGTGAAACACTAGAAGGAACCAAAATAATTAGGGGAGTTTTACCCCTAACATGTGCAAAACTATATCGCTTCGTGAGTTTGTTCAAAATATAAATATCTGTTTAATTTGTGACTCTTTCTTTGCTCTTGTTTGCTTTGATTCCAAGATTATGCATATTCTATTTGACTTCTAGTAAGGAAATTAAAGTCACAGTTCGTGTCTCTACTTTTTTCTATTTTGTGACATGTTTGGATAATGAAGGCTAACAATATCTTTTCTTTTGCAGACACCCTCTACAGTTTCTGGAAATACTCAGCAGACCAAAATATGTTAATGCTGTAACCAAACAACAAAATGCTTTGTGGTACATTCTTTCCAACATGCATACTTGATCAACAGGTCAATTAACACCTAATGTGTACTCCACCACGATCTAGTGGTATCGTTGTAACACTTCAAGATCGAATCCACAGAGACCGAACAATTACACTATGAAATTATGTAGATTAAATATAGCTAAGACAAAAAAGAAAGTTTGTGTAACAAGTAACTATCAAAACGGAAAGTAAATAAGTGTTTTAAATCAAAATAGAAAACATTGGATGCAGGGAATCATTAGAGACTATGATCACGAATTTAGATGATTAGATAGGGATGCATTAAACACAATTCTTGAACTCAAATCTCGAATGTAAAACTAACCTACTGTCGCAGCGTTAGTTATCTATGCAAGGAATTGATTAAACTCTAAACCGTCGTTTGAATCTAGCAATCCTAGCAAGCAATAAGTTCAGGTTTGATAAGTTCACAAGGTGCCTTAACTTCAACTTTCGTTGGCTAAGGATCACTTTGCTCACCTATGTTCTTTTCAAGCAACTCAACAACACTTTTGGTACCCCGATGAATTAAACCTAAGATCTTAATCTAGGTGATCAATCTAGCTTAAGCATTAAGAACAACAATAGATCAAGAACAATAAGATCAATCCCTAATCTAACAAATCTAGCATCAATAAATCATAAAAACTCTTTCTGAAACCCTAAACCCAACAATGAAACTACTCAGCCATAGAGAAACAGAAACAGCAAATCAATGATGAAGATAACATAATTGAATTGCAAAAGAATAGAAAATAGGGTTTAGAAATCTTCTCCAAAGTGTCAAGAAGGATTAGAGATCTTCTCCCTTTTGCTCTCAATAGAAAATAGTCTCAGAAAAAAAAAACTTATGTCTCTGGAGGCCGAGCCTCTAACTTAAATATCAAAATAAAACCCTAAAAGCCGGTTTAAAACAAAAAAGGAAAACTTGAGTCGGGTACGGCGGGACTGGTTGATCCCGAATACGGATCAGCCGATCTCGGATGCTTTTCTGCTCTCACTCCATCTGCTTGCTAGCCCGATCAGTCTTCAACCAATTTAGCTCCAGATGCATATTTTCATCTCCAAAGCGCTCAGATTCCTTCCAAAGTCACATAGAACCTGTAAAGACTCACACAAGACTAAAAAGACTCTAAAAGCACACTTGGACTTAACAAAAGACTCAAAACAAATACAAAAACTATGGTTAAAAACCTCTAAAATGCAGACACATCAATACTCGCAACTATGAGAACAACACGATGAAGAAGGGTCGCTTGCTGGATGGAAATCAAATACCACTGCAGGCACTGAAGAACAAGTTCAGGTGCACAACAACACATAACTAAATTAGATTACCCTTTTCTTTTGTCTTGTTTGTGTTACCACTAACTGTTTTCTCCTGATGATATATACCAGTAGTCATTAATGCAATTTTGAATCCAACCTTGGTCAATCTGGCTCAAAGTGCTGAAATTTTGACATGAAGAAAGAAGCTGCATGGGGGATTTTCTCACATGCTTCTCATGATCACATAAAGTACGTGTCTGTCTTTTTTCTTTTCTTTTTTCACTTCTTAACATGCTTAATTATGGTATATATAGATGGTCAAGTCACAATTGATATCCATAGGTGTAATACAGATAGATGGTGGAGCAGAGCTGCATAAAACCTTTATGTGATACTCTGTCCAGATGTAAGAACCATCTTAAAGTGTCTGGATGGTTTGGAAAACATTTTGAAAGGCCGGAGCGGCTGCAGGAGACGTGAACTGATTGAAAATGGGGAAGGGCAAGACAATATTGAGAACCTGCAACACCACGAAAGCAATGAGATCTACCAGAAGGCTTTGAAGATTCTAGAGACGGCTTGAAGAGGATGATGAGGAGACACAACAATAATAATTAACCACCAAGGTGATAGATCTAGGCTTTTCGTTATACAAATGCCAATATGTTCCACCAAAAGAATTATGGAGAATTAGTTTCTGATGAGTTGGTGGTGCTGAATTCAATTTCCTTAAATCCCCAAACACTACTAGAAAAGCAAATTAAATTTCTAGAGATCTTAATCAAATGGCTAAGATTCAATTTCATGATTCTAGTAACAAGTCTTGTTTGGATTAAAACCAGAAAATTAACCATTAAAGTTACTTTTTAACAATACGAGATAAAAACTGATACTAAAACAGCAGGCTTATGAATCTAACAGTCTTAAGAGAATAATTACAATGACTTGACTCGGTAATGTCTCACTCACACAAACAACCGAGCCTTTCTTTCCCTTGACCTTCAAACCTCTTGGAATTTTGGGTTCTCACCACAACAAAGACCTCCCTGAAACTCCCATTGTTCCTATGATCACCCAAAATAAAGCACATAGTGCCCCAATGATTGATAAGCAGAAGAACCCCTTGTTCTTATTCTTCTTGTCATTGTTTCCTCCAGACTTCTTCCTCTTCACAGCTGAATCACTAGCTGTAACAACAACATTATTATTTTTACCTGTGCTTTTAGAAGCAAACCTGAAAAGACCGCCACTGCTTGACATTCTGACAAGGTTCACTTTAACAAATGCATTCTCTAAAGCATATGCTGGCTTTGCAGGAACCGATTCCAGGAAAGTCCATAGACTAGAAGCAAACTGACTTGACTCGCCTTTTGTTGCTTCATCTTCCTTAGTTATACTTGTACCAGAAGGAAGAGGGCTTATGAATTCAGATGGAACACCTGTCAAGGGAATATGATTAGGGAAAATTGGCCTACATATATAATATACTTACGATCATCAGAAAAGCTCTTTAAGCTGGCTTTATATATACCCCCATCCAGTGGCTTTGCCCACAATAAGATAAGATTTTAGTATGCAAGCGAAACAGAGGTATTCAGGAATCTGTTACCTGTACCAGGCGCCTCAATAAACCGGACAGCGGTGAGTCTGTCATTGTTTAGCTCCTGCATCAAGGATGATCCATTGTTTATCTGTCTGGTATAGCTGTTACGGAGTGGCCAGTTACTAGCTTGTTTCTTCCTTGTTTGCTGCTGGCACTGGTAAATATTAGTCTGGTCAGTCACCAGAATAGTATTACTTTGTTCAACCCCGTTTCCGAAATGAACACTGACAGGACCTGACTGAAGATTTGTCGCACCCAAATCACGGAAATATGAATCAGCATCAACGAAATCATTATCATTCAGGACACCGGAGTTCTTCTTGATGGCTTCCAGAGAAGTTGGTTCAGGTTCAGGTAGCAAAAGATCATCGATTTCCAAATACATATCTTCTTCGAAATTCACATGAGAGTCCAGTCCGGAAACCCCATTCAGCTGCATGGTTGGACCAGGCTGATCGCTAACCTGTCTCATCAGCTCTTCAATATCATTATCATCCAACTCAGATTGGCTAATCCCCTTGGCCCATAAGTTATTAGTATCAACATCAGCTGAAACAATAAGCTGATTTCCAGGAACATCTACAGGCTCATCAACATCATCACCCTCTTCAACCCATTCTTCTTCAATAAAAGGAGCTCCATATTGCTCACCATTCTTAGGACCAGACCCACTTTTCTTATAAATCTTGTAAAGAACATAAGCATCCTTAACATCTCCGCCACCGCACCTCTTGAGTTCCTCTTCGTGCAATGTGTACTCGTGCATGACCCAATTAGTCCTCTCACCATTAGGTGCCCTGCCTCTATGGAAAACAAGCGTCTTCTTCTCTCCAACCGGTCGAGAATCACACTTGATAACCCTATCTTTCCCTGTTGCTTTCCAATAGCCACGTTCAGTAGCTCTACTTGACCTACTCCCATGTTTCCTATCCCTCAAGCTGAAAAAGAACCATTGACGATCCCTAGTCTTATATAACGCTCTCTCTACAAAACATAAAGATTCCATTTTTTCGAGTCAGAAGCTTCTAAAAAAATCAAACCTTTCAAGCCATCGACCATATATATAGATATAAGATTCTTGAACTATGAACTCATCGAAGACAGAGCAAACCAACCCAGTTTTTTTTTTTTTTTACTTTCATGAAAAGTAAGTGAATTTGAAAGAATTCAAGGAAGGAGAAGACTGAAAATGAAAAGGGTACCAGGCAATTCCTCAGGATCAAACTTGTAGACATCAGTCTCCCCGATTGCTTCGACTCTGAGTTTTTTCCGGCGGATCTTTCTCTTGAGATAATACACAACAAGCTCCTCATCCGTCGGATGAAACCTAAAACCTGGAGCTAAACCTCCGTTCTGAGCCGTCAAATCCATCACTTCGTCTCTCCCTCCTCCTATTACAGAGAATTAAACCAAAAAAAAAAAAAAAAAACCCTAAAAAAAGTTACAGATTTTTGTACCAAATGAAAGAAGAAGAAAGAAGAAGAGTCGTACTTTTTTTGTTAAGTTTTTTCATTTAAGTTAATTGGGGGCTTTTTTGCGTGGAGAGGAAGGTTTGGATTTGTGAGACGACACGTCGGATAAGTGCCTGATCGCAGAAAGCGTGAGATTCACGCGCTTTTAATACCAATATGGGCCTATCAAAACTGGGCCTTTCTTTTCCTCTGTAAATATCCAATAAAATTTTCATTTTGTTTCTGCAATTGACTAGAACACAACAGAAGTGTCTAGAGAGAGCTTTGGTCTGTATATATATTTTTTAATACAACACATTTTTGTATTCTCCAGAAAAAAATTGTATCTTTTTGTACTCTGTTTCTCTGTTGACAAATGAGGTATCTTTTTATAACTTTTGTGATTAATTTTGTTGCTATGAAAATTGTACTATTTGATCATGAAGTCGTTTTGATTTGTAAATGAGTTTGGTGAGTTTTTTTTTGGTTTTGATATGCTTTCGAAATTTTCAGTAGACATCCAACGGTAAAGTGGGCGCAAAGGTCTGATAAGGTTTACATAACCGTGGAATTGCCGGATGCAGAAGATGTTAAGGTGAAGCTTGACCCTCACGGCAAGTTCTTTTTCTCTGCTACGAGTGGACCTAGCAAGACACCGTACGAGGTGGAAATTGATCTGTTTGAAAGTGTTGATGTGAATGTAAGTACAAAAATCGAATTTGTTTGTTTGTGTGTGTTCTTGTAATCAGTTTTGGATCTTTTGGCGATTGTGATTTTTGGGATGATTGGTAGGAGAGCAAGGCGAGTGTAAGCTCGAGGTGTATATGTTACATGGTGAAGAAAGCTGAGAGCAAATGGTGGAACAGATTGATTAAGCAAGAAGGGAAAACTCCAGTGTACTTGAAAGTTGATTGGGATAAATGGGTTGATGAAGATGAAGATAAAGGTATAAGAATGATTACTTAACCCTGAAAGAGCTTAATTGTACTTATCTTAACTTATCTGACTCTTCAATTATTTGCCAGGAGGAGCTGATGATATGGACTTTGGAGATTTTAATTTCAATGTAAGGCCAATGATTTGCATGAAAGATTAACCATTAATTTCTTCCATTTATCGATAAGGAAACTAATGTTTTGTTGTTGTTTTATTTATTTATTAGAGTCTCAACATGGGAGACACTGATGACAACTATGGAGGTAAGGATTTGGACGTGTATCGGATCTTAGTTTAATGCTGTTTTGAGAAATTGAAGAAGTTTTTGTATTAATTAAATACATTTGAGGATTAGGTTTGGTTTAGTGATGAGATGTTTTCTTACAGAAGGTGGTAGTGATATGGAGGAGGAGACTACAGAAGAGTCAAAGGTAGCGGAGAAGATTGTAGAAGAAGAAGAAAATGCAGAGAAAGATAAAGAAGCTGCATCAGAAGTGAAGAAGAATTACGTTTGATCATCTTATGTTAAGATTGTCCTAATGATCTTGCAGCTTTCTCTTTGAACTTGATATGGTATATCTGACTTTCAGATATTTTGATGTAATGGTGTGAAGGATGATGTGGGAGATTGAAGATTTGTAGTATCTATATGTATTTGTCATAAACTAGTGTTAACATATAATGTGATTGCAAGTCGAGAGTATAAACATTAACGCTACAAAAGTATCCAGTCATGTTGTGTACTGATATGGTTTTATATTTGAACCATCTTCTTGTTAAAATTTAATCTTGTAAACTGATCCTGTAAACAAAAATGCCTTATGGTGTTTAAAGATCACAATCTAAAAAAGCCATTGTGAATGAACTTGATATATGAACTTGTTAAATTTAATCTTAATATTAGTAAATTTCTAATATTGTGTTTAAAGATCTTTGGAAACAACTTGATATATGACTAAAATCTTCTAAAAATACAGTTTGAAAGATCCATGATTTTATTTATTACCATTAATATATCAATTATCAATTTGGAATATCTCCAATTAAGGTTGCACCCAATATTTAGGTGTAACCATTAATATATGAATTAATCTATAACCTATCTATAACCTATTTGTAATCATTTATAATTAATTAAAAATATAAAGTCTACAAAAACTATGTTGTGTACTTCTTTTTATTAAAAAGGAGATCATTTGAAATAACTCCGCGATTATAATTTTAAATTAAATAATATAATTTAATCACTATAATATAAACTATATTGTGTACTTCTCTTTATTTTATATTATAATATAAATAATATAAACTATGTTATGTACTTTTCTTTTATTAAAAAAAAAGATCATTTGAAATAACTATGTTGTGATCTTCATGATATATTTGCTCCACGATTTATGGATTTATTATTTATTATCTATATACTCCACGATTTATGGATTTATTATTTATTATCTATATATAAAGAGTTATCTTATGAAGAGTACAGGGTTAATGTATATCTTATATATAACCTATTAGTATGCATTTGTTACTGTAATCTATAGCCTAACAAAATGCAGCGTCGAGGGGCTTTTCATATTGGATCCTTGGGAACCATCACAAGTACGGCCGACCTATATTTGAACGAGAATGCTGTGTCGTTCAGCGGAGCCTAAAAGAAGGTGACTCGCGCAGACAGCTGACTCCTTTTCAATAGAAAGGAATAGCCAAACCAACCCAGCTAGCTGATCAATCTCACTAACCAAGAGAAAAAGACAGGATAAACGGGAGACTTCGCTGCCCTCAACCCTACTACGAGGATATAGGGGATAGCACAGAAGGATACTATCTATCTCCGTTAGCTTCTAGCTAGTTCAGTGGATAAGATGGCTGCGCTCCAGCTCCTAATGGAGTCTACCCTCTACTCTTCATTAGATCCTGTATTCACTCCGATAGTATCATAAATCGTGTTGATGCAGAGAAAATGAATGCATTTACATACTATTAATTATTGTTTTTTAGTCCAAAATAACTAAAAACATAATCAGGATTATGTTCCATCCCTTAATCTACTGGATTTTACGGAGCCCACTCATCCACGACAGCGGATAGGCGAAAGAGAATCAACTAGTTCTGATTCGAGTAGGCGAGGAATAGGGAATACTATAACCCTGGGAACCGGGGCCTGGCCATCCTTCGTTTGCGGTCGACGTTTCGGCAAAGGTTTGTCCGTCAACAGCTGAATGTTTCGATCTGGTTCGATTCATGATCGCATCTGCAAATGTTTTCCCGTGGGGAAGGAGGATATAAAACACGGCCCCAGTTCACCAAACATAACTCGAGTATCTTATCGCTAAATGGGATAGATAAGAAAGAAATAGAAAATATGTAGAGATAAAAGTAAAGAAGAACTAATCTAACGGTAACCATTTATATTTTTTATAAAGTCTACAAAACTTAAGTTGTGTACTTCCCTTTTATTAAAAGGAGGATGGAATCGATTTTTAAAATAAAAACGTCATTTTAATCAATTTTTTAAGAAGTCCATGAGCTATTTATCAATTTTTAGAGACGATTTAATTTATTGGAATTAGAGACGATTTAAGCTTTGCAAAGGCCAGCGGAAAAAGCTTAGGGCATCTCAGTTATATCTTCATACTTAGACTTTAATCAGTTCTCTTAAACAGATTATGTTTTTAAGGCATTTTTGTTGTTTTTGTTGTTGGGTTTGTTTAATGCCACGAAAAAGAACTTACCGTTAGAAGAAGTATATGAGTATTACAAAAAGTTGTGAGTTGAACCAAACGTGAAAGCTGTAAAGTTAGCAAAAAGCGACAACTACACCAAAGAAGGCTAATCGAAGAATATGTTCTTTGCCTATAGACTCAACAGTCAACACTACATTTATAATCCGATTATCCGAATGTAATAATATAATATCATATAACACACAAAATATATATATATATATATATATATATATATATATATATATTATCAACTAATATAATCTATCTCGAAAACAATATTTTTATTTATGGACTAGCAAATAAAATATTTTTCTTCCGATAATAAAAAATAATACATATATATATATATATATATATATATATTGAGAAAATACATAAAAATATCTTACTTTTCTGGTAGAAGAAAATTCAATAATAGAGCCGACCGACCTATGCCGGTGCAAACGCCACGCAAAGTCAGATGAGATAAAGGCCTTGAATGGAAGCCACATATTTGCGGAATTGATAAACATAGGCAGTGAATGGCGACGTAGGTGAGTGTGGATTTCCAAAAAAAAATACAAAAACGCCAATGAGTCACCAATCATAGCTTATATTCTTTAATATGCGTTTTTTGGGTTTTTTTAAAGTAAATTGTTTGTGTATTTCAATACAGCAATAATACACTAGGAATAGAATAACACACCTCAAGTTTGTAATCTGAGCAAAACCCAGCGGTCCAAAAATCCGCACCCTGATAATTTAAAAATAATAGTAAAAGTTATGTATAAAAGGAAAGAAATAAAAGTTATACACACATAAATATTCACACACTCTCTCTTATCGTTTCTTATAATTTTTTTTTCTCCCCACAAGATAGCAACTATCATTATTCTAAAGATAATTTATTTTATAGTTAAATTATTATTGTTATTACAAAATTATAAATTTAAAATTGTATTTTTTAGTTATTAAGAAATTT
The DNA here is from genome assembly GCF_030686135.1 of Camelina sativa. Classification (NCBI taxonomy): domain Eukaryota; kingdom Viridiplantae; phylum Streptophyta; class Magnoliopsida; order Brassicales; family Brassicaceae; genus Camelina; species Camelina sativa. The sequence goes on from NC_141896.1 coordinate 23,735,737, forward strand.
GAATTTAATATCATATTATTTATTTAAAAATTAGATATTGTTTTCATAATTTTTCTCCAACAAAATAATTTGCATAACTCAGATATTTATTAAAGTTATAATTTATGTACTTAATCAATTTGTATTTTTGATGGTTGAACTTTTTTATCAATATGTAAAAAAATATTACTTTTTGATCAACTATAGTATTTAAGATTTATAAATACAATTATTTTTATTATTAATTCATAACATACAATAATATACAAACATGCTAATTATTAATAAATTTATTTATAATATATATCCGGACTGCTTTTCCTTTTTTTACCATTCACACAATTAATACTGAACCGCAAATAGTTTTTTCACCAATCAAATATCATTCTGTACCGCTTATTTTGTATAAACCGCACTTGTCCCGCAAACCGCACGTACCGCAGTTGAACCGTACCGCACTCTAAAACCGCTTTCCCCGCACAACCAAAACCGCAGTTACCATTCGGACCCATAATTTGAAAAACGCACTTCCTTTACCATTCAACATTTTTATTACACATTTGTGGTTTTGCAAAATAGAAAAAAAAAAGTGATGAGTGCGATTTTGGGAAGCCAAATTAGCTATAGACTGCTTTTGGAAGCCAAAACAGGTTGTATATAGCGGTCGGACCAAATACGCAGTTGGTTATATATACTTTTAATTTTAAATTTTTGTTATTGTTAAAATATTATATATCTATTAATTTTCTTCCACTAATATATATACTTCTATGATAAATATATAAATTTATCTATCATTAGTATCTCTTTTCTATTCTCTTTCTTTTTCTTTTCATATCATTGTTATATAATATTAAAATAATATTGTATTTTAATAATTAGAGATATTAGGTTTTATACAGTTATGTTTACTTATGTTAGATATATATTTTGTATAAAAAATCTATAAAAATATATTACAATTATACCTTATGTTAAATATATATATATATATATATAATTATTAATACAAAATAAATTAGAATATATAATTATATTAGTTATTAATAAAATAATATGAAATCCGCACTGTAAATAGTTTTTCACCAATCAAACATTATTTTGTACCGCTTATTTTGCATTAACCGCACTTGTCCCGCAAATATATTTGTCCCGCACGTACTGCAGTTGAACCGTACCGCACTAGTAAATTTTTTGTCCCGCACTACAAAATCCGCGGTTACCATTCGGACCCATAGGCAGTAAATGGCGACGTAGGTGAGTGCGGATTTCCAAAAAAAAATACAAAAACGCCAATGAGTCACCAATCATAGCTTATATTCTTTAGTGTGCGTTTTTTGGGTTTTTTTAAAGTAAATTGTTTGCGTATTTCAATACAGCAATAATACACTAGGAATAGAATAACGCACCTCAAGTTTGTAATCTGAGCAAAACCCAGCGGTCCAAAAATCCGCACCCTGATAATTTAAAAATAATAGTCAAAGTTATGTATAAAAGGAAAGAAATAAAAGTTATACACACATAAATATTCACACACTCTCTCTTATCGTTTCTTATAATTTTTTTTTCTCCCCACAAAATAGCAACTATCATTATTCTAAAGATAATTTATTTTATAGTTAAATTATTATTGTTATTACAAAATTATAAATTTAAAATTGTATTTTTTAGTTATTAAGAAATTTGAATTTAATATCATATTATTTATTTAAAAATTAGATATTGTTTTCATAATTTTTCTCCAACAAAATAATTTGCATAACTAAGATATTTATTAAAGTTATAATTTATGTACTTAATCAATTTGTATTTTTGATGGTTGAACTTTTTTATCAATATGTAAAAAATATTACTTTTTGATCAACTATAGTATTTAAGATTTATAAATACAATTATTTTTATTATTAATTCATAACATACAATAATATACAAACATGCTAATTATTAATAAATTTATTTATAATATATATCCGGACTGCTTTTCCTTTTTTTACCATTCACACAATTAATACTGAACTGCAAATAGTTTTTTCACCAATCAAATATCATTCTGTACCGCTTATTTTGTATAAACCGCACTTGTCCCGCAAACCGCACGTACCGCAGTTGAACCGTACCGCACAACCAAAACCGCAGTTACCATTTGGACCCATAATTTGAAAAACGCACTTCCTTTACCATTCAACATTTTTATTACACATTTGTGGTTTTGCAAAATAGAAAAAAAAGTGATGAGTGCGATTTTGGGAAGCCAAATTAGCTATAGACCGCTTTTAGAAGCCAAAACAGGTTGTATATAGCGGTCGGACCAAATACGCAGTTGGTTATATATACTTTAAATTTTAAATTTTTGTTATTGTTAAAATATTATATATCTATTAATTTTCTTCCACTAATATATATATTTCTATGATAAATATATAAATTTATCTATCATTGTATTTTAATAATTAGAGATATTAGGTTTTATACAGTTATGTTTACTTATGTTAGATATATATTTTGTATAAAAAATCTATAAAAATATATTACAATTATACCTTATGTTAAATATATATATATATATATATATATATATATAATTATTAATACAAAATAAATTAGAATATATAATTATACTAGTTATTAATAAAATAATATGAAATCCGCACTGTAAATAGTTTTTCACCAATCAAACATTATTTTGTACCGCTTATTTTGCATTAACCGCACTTGTCCCGCAAATATATTTGTCCCGCACGTACCGCAGTTGAACCGTACTGCACTAATAAATTTTTTGTCCCGCACTACAAAATCCGCGATTACCATTCGGACCCAAAATATGAGAGCCGATTCATTCATTTATCAAAACCTTTGTCAGTTTCCCCCAAAACGTAACCTTACTTAATAATTTTTTTTCTGACGTTTTTTCAATTCAATCAGTGAATGAATCGTCCATGTGAAGCTTTTGTTTGATTGCTTTTACATTCCCTTTTCTTTTTCTTTACTCCTCCTCTCTAGATTCGTTTCTTTTTTACATTACATATATATAAATACTTGTATTTTTCTTGTTATCAACGCAACAAGTTCATATTAAAAATAAAAGCTCAGTAAAATTATACTAAAAGTTTGCAATATGAGACCTGAAGTACTAGTAGTATTATTTATCTTGTGGTTTACTTCTTTGTGTATAATCTTTTTATGGAATTTAACTTAGTTCTAGATATTATTATTTAAAAATACACAAACCACATCGAGATTCCCTCCTTAAATTACCGACTCAAATAAAAATAAAAACAAAAATCTGAAACCTAAAAATTTAATAAACAAAAAGTAGAAAAACGAATCATAATCTCACATCACTAGCTTCCGTTCCGACACTCTCTCTTTCCGACCACTGTTGTCTAATAAACTCAAACCCTCTGCAAATTGTCTTCTTCTCTTCAAACTCCATCGTCACTTCTCTCTCCTCTCCGCCGGAAACGACCGCCGGCATTCCCTCTTTCGCGTCATGGAACTCAAGAGCTTTCGCCGGTCTTCTTCCTTCTTATTCCTCCTCTCAGGTTCTTCATCTCACCATCTCATTTCTTTACTCTATCAAAATTTACTAATACGACGTCGGTTTTAACCTCTCAATGTGACTATTATATACAGTAATGTTTATTATCCCAACGGCGATAGCTTCAATCGGAGTAAACTACGGCCAAATCGGGGACAACCTCCCATCACCGTCCGAAGTAATCCCACTGATAAAATCAATCGGAGCGAGGAAAGTAAAACTCTACGACGCGAATCCACAGATCCTCAAAGCTTTCGCCAACACCGGGATCGAGTTCATCGTCGGACTCGGAAACGAGTACCTCTCCAAGATGAAAGATCCGTCAAAAGCATTGACATGGATCAAACAAAACGTTACTCCATTTTTACCGGCGACTAACATCACCTGCATCACTATAGGAAACGAGATCTTAGCTCTCAACGACTCATCGCTCACCCTCAGCCTCCTCCCCGCGATGCAAGGAGTTCACTCTGCGCTAACCACCGCGGGACTCTCCGATCAAATCTCCGTAACCACCGCACACTCACTCTCCATCCTCAAAACCTCATTCCCGCCTTCCGCCGGGGAGTTTCAACCGGATCTACTCGACTCACTCACCCCGATCCTCGAGTTCCATCGGAAAACAGAGTCTCCGTTCTTGATCAACGCGTACCCTTTCTTCGCTTACAAAGGCAGCCCTAAAGAGGTGCCTCTCGACTTCGTTCTGTTTCAGCCGAACCAAGGAGTCGTGGATCCGGCCACCGGGTTTCACTACGACAACATGCTTTTCGCTCAGATCGACGCCGTGTACTCTGCTTTAGCGGCGGCGGGGTATAAGTCTTTGAGAGTTGAGTTATCGGAGACTGGGTGGCCGTCTAAAGGTGACGACGACGAGTTCGGAGCTACGCCGGAGAATGCGAAGAGGTACAACGGGAACTTGATCAAGATGATGATGAGTGGTAAGAAGACTAAAACGCCCCTGAGACCTAGCAACGATCTCAGTATTTACGTTTTTGCCCTTTTTAATGAGAACTTGAAACCTGGTCCGACGTCGGAGAGGAATTATGGATTGTTTAAACCTGATGGGACTCAGGCTTATTCTCTTGGGTTTACTTTAAACGATGTCGTGAGAGGGGCTAGTGGCGGTGGAGGAGGAGGAAAGGCGCCGGTGTCACCGGTTTCTCCGGTGGCGCCCGATAGTGCCTCAACTGGCTATTTGGCTATTTCGTATGCTCCGGTAACGGTAAGATTCTTCGAATTGTCTTTTTCTTAAAGTTTTAGTAAAGCATAAGATTCGATTTTACAACCTCTTAGGTTAAATACGTTGTCATGCACTAAAAATATTCTATTTAAGGATTTTTTTTCTATAAGAATTTTTTTGAGAAATGGTTAGTATTAGTAGCAATCCAAAAATTTGCTATATTCAAACTCCAATGTGATACTATTACGACCAAAACATGTAACCTAACTACAACTCTAGTATCAGTGTCACTATCCTGTTTTAATCTCTTCTATTTTGGGTTATTAAACTATGATGCTAAAATTTACATTTGAGTGTGTGAAGTGATAAAATATGCTTTTATGCGCAAATTATTGCAGGGGAAAAGAAAAGGGGAAGGTGCAATATTGTCAATGGCGGTGGTGATGATGAGCATGTTACTGGCGAGACACTTACTTTGATTACACGAAACTGAGTTAACTTGTAGAAGCAAAAGCTATATCCAAGCCTTTTGCATTCTTCCAAATTCCAGACTACTACTTGAGCTATTTTCACGGCTATTTTTTCCCCCCATATAATATTTATGTTAGAAATTCATTTTGCACCATATGTAGCACGAGGAGTCACACTCAATTCACTTTTATACTCTTATTATGTTTGTTAGGTTCGGTTTAATATCTTTCTCTTCTTGGCTATTACATTAATCAATAAAAAAAAAATAAGTAAATTTATTATGTACATCGATCTATCATCTATAACTAATGTACCTATTTTAGCTATATATCTAAGATACACTACTATGGTTTAAATTTTATAGCATTTTTTAATGATTAAATTAAAAAAACCTGAAACTATTGCATGACATGTTGAAAATGTTAAGCTGTTAACCTTAACATGGTGAAAAGATGAATTATCAAAGGTAATTGAGATGTTTCTACAATCTGGGCATATGTATTGTCTCTGAAGTGAAAATACATACAACACAAGGTAAGAACAAACATAGAAGAGTTTGTTTTAAAAAACTACTTCACCATCATCTGGACGGACGACCATCTCAGATCGACGCTCCAATACAATTTTTCCGGCTACTTCATCATCTGGACGGACGACCATCTCAGTCTTGAACTTCAATATATAGTTTTTCTTGTTCAAGTCTTCATGGCTGACCGTACTTGTTTGATGAATCAATTTAAGCAAATACATATTTTGTTTTTTGAAATGTTTCTAAACCATTTTGTTGTTATTAGTATTTTAACCATCGTAGCTCTAAATAGTTACAATTTTCATATGAATGACAATAACGTCCATATATGTTTGAAAATGAATCTCTTTACCGATTGGAAACCAACAATAGCTAAGATAGATGGTAAAGTTGTTGGTTTAAACTTTGATTAATATCGTGAACCAAGAAATTAAGACCGAGTATGGTTCACATCCAAAGAAGAGTAGCCAATCAAGACCACATAATATATTTTTTGCAACATTTACTTAGCTGGTAAACACTCATGTAAAACAAAACAGTAGTGATTAGTAACTATGTCTTTGAATATCTCAACGAAGATAATAACAAAATGCCAATACTATAATATTTTTTTCACTGCCCAAACTGGGTAAGAAAGGTAATAAAAAAGAACTCTTACAAAACAATATTTAGAATCTAACTCTATTAGTCTTTTTGGAAGAAGAAATAGAGCATGATGAGACCAATAAATGAATCTTGAGGAAAGTAGCAAACTTTCTCTAAATCCTCAAAATTAAATGAAAGGATTTTTTCCACTAATCCAATTTCATTGTCGATGTCTCTGATTCACTTCTCACTCTTTGATAGAACAAAATGTAAGCAGCTGAAGTCTTGATCTCGAATTCATTTACAGCAGAAACACGATGATCATCAAAATAGTACCATTTGTTTTCATCCGTCAACTGCATAAATAAAGAGCCCACACATTAGTTTTCATGTATTTGTCATTATAGACTCAAATTAGAAACGAAAAATTAAAATAGATAACAAAATGCACAAAACCTTAGCGTAAGCAGTGTAGTGACCACCTCCCATGCCACCATAATGATTGCTAATGGCATATAGCTCATAAAGATATGATTGACCGTCTTTGCTCGTCATGTACTTGCTTAAATCTAGATCGTGAATTGGAAAATTCACAAAGGTATGAATCTTATTCTTGAAATGTCTGCTATATGTAAACCGTTTTAGGTGGAACACAAGAATATCTGGCAACTTCCACAAGTCTAGCTTCTTATTCGCTTGTTTATGTTCTTTGCAACCAGGACAATACCACATATCATCTGATCCTAGAGGCTCTTCTGCTAGAAAGGCTTCCAAACATGAAAACAAAGATATTTCCTCTTGACTTTTCTTCTTCGCTAAAAAATTTGTTTGATGAACCTTAGGTAAATCATTCAAGTAGTTGGAATCATACTTTTCATGCAACTTTTCGTTCCACTTGACTATAACCTTTGTAACACTACCAGGATTCACAATGGAATCAAACTCAAGTGGCTCAAGATTGGTAGAATGGTAATCTGACATTAAAAGGCTGAAGGATAACTCTCTATCATCAACTGTATTATCATCTGTTCTAGATGATAACCTTCCGGATGATTCATCTGCAACATTTGGATTCTGGCCATTCTCGTTTCTACTATGAACGATAGATGACATATCAACCCGACGAAGGGCTGATAGCAATCCAGAGATACTTGCATCAATGTCAGTTCCACTAAGTGGTTCTTGATTGATATAAGTAACAAGGGGAGTTCCAAAACGCTTCAGGGCTATGCCACGATCGGACCTATAAAATTTGAGAGCATTCATTAGAAATAGAACTCAAGAAGAAAAAAAAATTATTAAATTGCAAATTATAAAGTAGGCAAGCTGACTTTTCCTGCTCCACATGAAGAACTTCAAGCTTGACTTTTCCTGGTACTTTATGCATCCGGTTAAACCGATACGCCACAATTTTTTCATTGTTTTTTATTGAACTAAGCAACTCCATAGGATTTTCAAAATATTTAAAGACCTTGTGGTCATGAACCTAAGAGAATAAACATCAAATTTAGCAGTTTTTTTTTTACAAGATGTAAGGACAACACATATATGTAAGGAAAGGACTCCACCAAAATTATTACCTCTGCGAGTAAAAGGCTTTCGTCATTGTTCAAACAGAAGGCAATGCCTAATGCATTACTGAGATCTCTACACGAACCATGTTTAGGAACTCTTACAGTGTATGGCATCGGAAGATGGCTTCCATCACAAGAAATCACTGTAACAGTCATTGATCGAGTGCGACTTGATGGTAACGGCAAAGATAAGTACATGAAGGGATCAAAGGTGATTGAGATTTTTGCACAATCTGGGCATACCAGTGTTGACTTGTATTGTCCCTGAAGTGAAAACACATACAACATATGAAACAGTAAGAACAAACAAAGAAGAGGCAATAACTTCCAATACATTTTTTTTTTTTTTATCAACAATAACTTCAAATATTTGTTAGGGGGGGGGGGGGGGAAGAGGTAATAAATGCTTACCTGACAGACATCAACTATCACCGAGTCATTTCGGGCCTTGTGGTACTTCCACATTTCTTCGGCTACTTCATCATCTGGACGACCATATGAGTCTTTAGCTTCAATATAAGGTTTTAATTTTACTTTGTTCAAGTCTTCATGGAGCCCATCTAACAGGAAAGCCAGCATTTCCTGAGCAATGAGCTAAAATATCATACATGGGAAAAAAGGCACTAGTTTCCTGGGGTGAGAGGAAGTAATAAAGCCAAGAGATACAACAAATTTTCTCCAACTATTAAGCATTCACCATAGACCATTAAGGAAAACATGACTTACTTGAGAATCATGTTGATTATAACCATCAAATTGTGGAGAAAATAGAACTAATTTTTTCTTAAATTCACGTGGCAAAATTTTATCACATCCAATCGACCACAATTTCCTCAAAAGTTCACCAAATGCAAGTGCAAGCTCACCCTGCATTAGATATATAGATTCGTTTCAATGACTTCAGATGAGAGGTTAGAAACAAAAACAACAATTTTGAATTACTTACACGCATTCCTAAAGGATTGTCTGCATTTATGTCGGAGTTGTAGTCTTGTAGAAAATATTCAACAATAGGCGGTGTATGGGCCAGACACTGAAGAATACTATTCATGAAGCATGTATTTCCTAAATTCTGTAATCCTGCTAAACCTCTCTTGTCTCTTATCCCAAAACTACTCAAAAAAACATCATTTTCCAAAGTATTTCTTTGAAATAGGCTAAACTTAGAATCTTTGGAATGACCATTAGGTACGGTTTCCCCATCAAAAATTATATTCATAGCAACTGGCGCCCTTGTAGGTTTTAGAGGTACCAATGCCAATTCAGTTTTAGTCAACCTCATTTCAGTTTGAGATGATGTAGAACCATCCACTTCAAGAAGAATCTATACGGAATACATAAAAAATGACAAACATAAATATATATGGTAAAAAAAAAAAAAAGTCAAAACGAGATGTTGGTTCAATGACAATTTAAGAGCTCAAAAGCACAAAATAATTCACCAGAAATATAGAGAACAAACATAGATCAACAACAAGAATAATATCCAAACCATCCAACAAAAATTTCATAAAAGAAATAACCTTTAAGTACAAACAATAATAAAGGCAAAGGCAATCTATCAAAAAGTTCTATGTAACCGAGCGGGTTTTAAAGACACACTTACATTCTGGTTTAGTTGAAGGCATAATTCCTCCACACTTTTGTTAGATGAAGGATCCAAGAGTACATTTTTTTTCTTCTCGAAGTAATCCCAAATGCGAGCCTACTTATACAAATCAAATATAGAGCAACTAATACATCTCTAATAAAAAAAGAATTGAGATAAATATTACCCAAAACAAAGAAAATGAAAGCAAATACCTTATCTTTTGCTACCCCTCTTACATCACAAACTATCTCATAAAGTTTGCCTATAGAAGCCTGAAACATCAACAATTCATATGACACATAGTCTTTCCCTTAAACTCTCCACATGGTATGCAGTAATTTGTTTGTTCACTGCCTAAAAATACAGATCTAAGGTAGAACGAGAGGACACAATACCTGTTTGCTCAACCTTATGATGGTAATGGTGTCATCTCTACTGTCTGTCAACTTAAGACATAGTGGATAAACCTCTACATTAAAGCTCTTGTTGTAATCTCCTTGGCACATTAGTCTCTTTGGTATCGGAGGACCTCCTTTATACCTGAAATATATAGAAGCAAAATTATCTTATTGAAAGTATCTTTTGATGGTAAATGCAAGAGGGCAACGATAATATATGTAAAAAAAATGGTTGATATCGTGTCAATGTCATCATTAAAAAATAAAACGTAATAAATAGGTGATTTATAACATAAAGTTCTGTATTATGTTACTATATAGGACATATATATGAGAAACTCACCATTCCACGAGTTTATTCCAAGCTTTTTGAGGAACGAGAGCGTATTCAACCCCTTCCTCCAACATCATGCGAAGTTGAGGATCACTAACTTTGTTTTCACTTTCAATAATACCATGATTGTCTATTGTTCCAGGCCTGATAACTTTTGAAGTATCTCCACTGAGAAGTTCTACAGTTAGTATCCCAACAAATCTCTGCCAGCTTGTGTACCATCTGCACTAACATATAAACATTAAGATACGTTCAAATCTAGGCTAAGGATATATTATGTATAACACGAAGAGAAAAACATTCATTAAACAACCCCGTTAGAAGTAAAACAAGGAAATAAATGTATAGTACAAGAGTAAAGATCATGCATGATGCTGATGACTAAATCATCATCAACCGATTTGCTAAAATAAAATCAAAGTGATTACAAAGTACTATGGAAACTATGTGCATTATGCAAATCTAGAACATATGATCTAAAAGTTCAAAGAAATTTATAGAAAGATGACCTGTTTGAGATAACAAAATACAAGTTTCCATCTTTCAAATCAGCTTCAGCTTCGCTAATCAGCTCCGTCACAATACGTTTCTCTTCCTCAGGAGTGCAGGGAAACTCACAAACTCGGATGGATTCCGAATCAGAGATTGTCATAGAATTGGAATCAAACTACAATTTAAAAAAAACCAAGATTCATCAAACTAAACCACACAATCAATATTCAAAATTTTATATTTGTGATATGTCCAACTTACATCAAATCGCAATAATAATTTTTTCCTCTGTCAAAGACAAACAAAAAAGAACTACAAATAAATAAATAAAAATCTTATATTATTGGAAAATGAAGAGAAAGAGAACAGACCACAACAGAAACTCTGATCGGTAGAGATGATAAGAAGAGAAGAAGAAACTCTGATCCCTTTTATAATGCATGTCTTCTTTGATCTTCTTCACTATCATTTTCATTTATTTTTTTAATATTATTTATTATTATTATTATTATTAATGTCTCTATGATTTTATACTATATATTTATTTTATTTTTTTAATTATCTTTTTATAAATAAATTTTTTATCTTTGAATTTATTAGATTTGGATTTGAATTATAAACAGTAGGAATTATATTCTTTACCAGTACTGTTGTTACCTTAAAAAGAGTTTAAACCTTTGTGAGAGAAAAATACATTATATTTAGTTGGCTTGTCCTCTAAGTTTTCTTATCTAGTTTGCGTAAATAGAAGAAAATTGACACACTCTTAATTATTTTTTCAATTAAAAATGGTATATATTTTTCCATGGAACATAGATATACTTTTTAATAAAAATTGCCTTTTAGAATAATTTTTTCTTAATCTCTTTTGGAAGTTTGCACTACAGAGGCTAGAAGATGTATAATGGACAAGTAACTATTTCTACAATTGTCTTATTTCCTGTTCAATAGATTTGTCTTTTGATTTAATTAGTGAAAAAATTGTCTTTGCTAAATTTTTAGGCTTTTAAGTATATATATTTTTCTGTCTTAGAAACTGCATCATACAATTTCAATTTACGTTCAACCAAAAACTTGTATTGCTATAAAGCACACACAAATATAAAAGACAAAAGCACACATCAAATTAGATTCTTGGTTATAAGTTTCTAAAATATGCTCCTCATTAGATATATGAAAATGTTTATAAGGTTTCTAATGTTTCTCAGGTACATTTGGATTGGTAACCACTAGTCAGAAACTTGATCTAGGTATTTATAAGTTAGGGTAATATTACTGAATACCACAATTTTGGCTTAAAACTCATAAAATACCACAATGTAGAGAAGTGTGGTAACTACCACTTTCCGTACGGACAACATGACAGAAGTACCCTCAAGATATAGGCATGAAATCTGCATTGCCGATAACAGGTTTCTATAGGTAGGGGACAAATCCATGAGTAGGCAATGATGGAGTCGTAATCTCATATAATAACATGTAATTTTATTGAACGACATGAGATTTTACTAAATGGGACGTAATCTCATACAATAGCATGTATTGAGTAGGCAATGATGGAGTCGTAAACTCATACAGTAACATGTAATTTTAGTTAACGATATGGGATTTTAACAAATGGGTCGTAATCTCATACAATATCATGTAATTTTAGTAAACAACCTGGGATTTTAATAAATGGGCCAAGTGTATACCGAGATCGAGAAAAATGGTTAACAATCGAGTGGTAGGGCAGCAACCACGAAAACAACTACAGTCTTTTTCATTGTAAAACATGTTATGTTAGGAAAATACGTTCATCATTATATTGTAAGTTGCGTTGCATAAGATTTGACAGAAATGTAGAAAGAAATATTTTGTTGTATTGGGTGAAATTTGTTATGAAAAATAACAGTTGGTGAATTGTAATACATATGTATTTTGACAAAACACATGCAATAAATGACAGCTGTATGTTAGTTGATATGCGAAACAATAATCATTAGTTACATGATTTTTTACCATACAACATGTTGTTTACTAATAAAACATAAACAGAGAGGTACCTATTTACTATATATGTCCCCTATTTGATGTTAGCCTACCTAAGGCCAATAATGTAATTATAATACCCCTTGAAGACAGCTAATGTACCAAATGTGGTATTTTTTTAATTATGTTCTGTTTATATGGTATATATTGCACATTCTCTATATTCTCTATAAATTACTTATAAGATTTGTATAAGGTTTGATACATTATTTATAAGTTTTTATTTTATTTTTGTATGCATATTTTAAAGTCTGATTTTTACCAATCATACTTTTTAAGTTTCAATTTCCTAAAAAATTCCCCAAAATTTCTTGACAGCGATTTTAAAAGCAGCAATTCTTAACTTTAACTAGATTTTGAACCCACGCTACGCGTGGGTTTTATTTGATTTATTTTGATAAACATTATATATGATTGATGACAGTTATAAAATATTAGCTTATATAAAATTTTAAATTACAATTGATCGGTAAAAATTTTACTTTTTAAAAATATAAAAGTCACTTGTGTTAAAATTTTTACCTAACATATCCTAAACCGTTTCTTTGACTATCAGACAAACAAAACATTTTTATAATCATGAATTAATATTTTCTCATATTTAATTGACCACCACCATCTATATCATTTTCATTGTCAAATTTTCATGATAAAAAAAATGTTTTAAATGATTATTCATTGGAAAAATGTGAGGAAGCTGATGAGGAAGAGGAAGAAAAAGAGTATAATGAAGAACAACGTTACCTTTGTTCTTCATTATACTCTTTTTCTTCCTCTTCCTCATCAGCTTCCTCACATTTTTCCAATGAATAATCATTTAAAACATTTTTTTTAGACTACCACACAACTTGTTAACCCATCAAACTCTAATACCAAAACCATTGTCTCTTGTCTCATAAAATTTGTGTAATTTTACGGACCAGCTTAGTCACTACATGCATCCAAGTATTGATACTTTCACCTGTATACTTACTCGGTTTTAGATCCACATGTATTGAAACTTTTCAAACCAAAATCCTTAATACTACAAAATTGCAAATTACTTGTAGAGAAAGTAATATGAACACATGTATAGCTAATAAAACAAGTGTGCTTGTCATCGATCCTTCTTCTTTAAACCTCAAAATTAACTCAAATAACATCAAATCAAGATCTTGTGATGTCAATCCTTCTTCCTTTAACCCAAACTTTAATTTTACAGAAAATATTAAATCATTTATAAAGTCATACATAAAAACATGTTTTAAATTTTTGAAAGTTAAATATTAATAATACTTAAACTTCTTATAGAGTTTAAATATTTATAATATTTTAAACTTTCTATGAAGGTATTTATAATATTTTAAACATCCTATAAAGTTTAAATATTTATAATATTTCAACTTTTTAAAAGTTTTAATAATTATAATATTTAAAACTTTTTAAATTTTTAAATTTGGACGCCTGATAAATCAAACTTCCTGCTCATTCATAGTTGGAAGCATATTAGTCTTATTTATAATGGTTCTCAGCCATTGTCTAAAATTTTCTAGCCGATTTGGGACGTTGTAAATACACTTATTTAGAAGTATTTTAATATAGAAATTTAACATAATTTTAAAAATGTTAAATATTGAGTTGTATTCTCGCGATTTGTCGTTTAAAAAATATTTTAATATAGAAAATTCTAAAAATTTTAAAAAATGTTAATTAGTGGCATGTTGAATTCCAATTGGATGTTTTAAATCCTAGATGGACAGCCTTAGGAGCTTATAGCTTCTACTTTTATTTAGTATAGATGTTATTAGTGAAATATCTAATTCTTATTGGTTTTTTAAAATCCTATATGGACACCTTTAGGAGTTTATAGCTTCAACTTTTTATTAGTATATAATAATATTTTAAAATTTCTATGGAGGTTAAGTAATTGTAATATATTAAAAAATTCTATGAAGTTTAAATATTTTTAATATTTGAACCTTTTAAAAGTTTCAATATTTATAATATTTTAAACTTATAAAATTTATAAATTATACTTTTTTAAAAACCTTTTAAATGATAAGAAATTTTTAAAATTTAAAAACTATAATATTTTGAAACCTTTTAAAAGCTAAGACTTTTAGAAGTTTCAATATTTATAATATTTTAAACTTTTAAAATTTAAAAATTATAATATTTAAAAACTTTTTAAAAGCTAAGAACTTTTAAAAGTTTCAATATTTATAATATTTAAATTTTTAAAAATTTTAAATATTATAATATTTTTTTGAAACTTTTTAAAGTTTTAATTTGATTAAAAAAACTGGATCAAATTATATAAAACTTTTAAAATTGGACGCCTGATAAATCAAGTTTTCCTGCTCATTCGTTGTTGGAAGCATATCAATCTTATTTATACTGGTTCTGAACCATTGTCTAAAAATTTTCTACCCGATGTGGGATATTGTACATAGTTCTTTTATGTCTATAAATTTAAAATTTTTCTTTTTCTAAAAAATTCTGGAAAATTAAAAAATGTTAATGAATGACATGTCAAATCATGATAGGTTGTTTAAAATAATTCTTAATATAGAAAATTCTGGAAATTGTATAAAATGGTAATGAGTGACGTGTCGAATCCTGATAGCTTGTTTTAAATCCTATGTGAAGAGTCTTAGGAACTTATAGCTTCTACTTTTATTTAGTATAATTTTTTTCAAAATCACAATCTATTATTTTGAGGTAAAATTCTCTACATCAACTTTGAAGTAAAAATTTAGAGAATACCAATCACCAACTCAGAAAAGCATACACTAAAATAGATTATTGTTCCTTAATTATATCATACCACAAAACCATAAATACAACTCAGAAAATGACCACCCCATTCTCAATATGGCCCTCTCTAGAAAAGCACAAATTATTAGTATTGTCTATTGAGAAAAGCTTTTTGGTAAAATACACATAGCTACATAATGCATACACATATACTTTCTATATTACATAGGGAAAGAAGAGAGAAGAGTCATGAAGTGGCTTGAGCTTCCTCAGAGTTACTAGCAGAGACTTGTCGTCCAGCACCAGTAGTGTGGCCATCTTCTTCTTCCTCTTCTTCGCAGAAGACACTCTCCTCGCTTGTGTCCGAGAACGCACCTTCCTCATCTTCTTCACTTACCTCGTCTTCTTCTTCGTTTCTCTTCTTCCTCAACACTTTGACGCCTTTTCCTTGAAGAGAGAGCCTTCTCCGTTTTCTTGCTTTCCTTTTTCCTTTGGGAAACTCTTCTCCTTGAGAGTAATGTTGATGCAGTCTCTTCCTTCCTCCCTTACTGCTTTCATTCTCATCTGACTCCTCCTCAGCTGCATCAAGCTTCCGTTTCTTTTTCCCCGAATTAGTCTGAAACCAGCGCAAAAAATTAAGATGATGATTTAGGTATACTTTGAAGACAACAGACGACAAATACATAGAGAGTTAGTATACAAACCTTAGGGCCACGATCAACCAAACGAGCCCACTCGTGCCTATTCCTCAGGCAATCAAGAACAGCCTGTGAATGGCTTGAATATGCATATCGCTCTCCGTTGTGTTTCCTCAAGTGAGGCCAGTGCTATAAGAAAGAGACCAACACGACACATTAGAACAGCTAATCAGAACAACTAATCTGTGACCTAGATGATGTTATGAGATCAGAAATATATGTGGTAAGGAGACATAATAATACCGGCAAGACTGCGTTACAGAGCTCCTCATATGCCATCCTCTTTCCTTTGCTCATGATTTCATTGATTAAGCCTGGCAAAGTTCTATGTACTGGAGTACCATTATTCTTAGGGGAACTGTGTGGAGAAGGCATATTATGCTCATTCAACTCACTGGATGAACACGGTCCACTGCTTGTGCTTGTAGTAGAGTTTGGTGGGAGAAGTACTTTCCGAGAGGAGTAAGAAGAGGTTTTGAGGGTTTCATTTTCTTCTCCCTTGGAACGCAAACTCCCTCCTCTGCTTCCACTGTCTTGTTGTGTCCTCCTATCAGGAGAGCGACGCGTTTTGGCACTCCTTGTACTACATCCATCATCATCACGAGAATTTCGGTAACCTTCTTTGGATGCATCCTTGTTTTTCCTTCTGGAAAACTAGCCAAATAGATATATATAATCAGCCAACAAGCTTGAGCCTAAAAGATAGCATAGGCTAAAAGAAAAGATGGAATTTATATCATACCGTTGTGTGATCCTTGCTACCAGAACTAGAAGTGCGCTTAAAACTAGGAGCGGTTGGAGACAGGGGCAAGCTACCAGGCTGTCTCATGCGTGGGACACGAGGAACTCGAGGAGAACTATTGAGTTGATGGTGCAGTCTCAACGCAAGCTGGTCATTAATGGAAAAAAACAAAACATGTTAAACCGTAGAAGAATAGGGAAGACAAACGAGAAAGGGAAAAAATCTATCTCACACACCTCTTCATCGCTCAGATTTGGAGCAAGGGAAATTATAGACTGCACAGGGTTCTTTGTTGATGATTGGAATACTGTTTGTCCAGGCTTTTCATTTTTCGGGAAGGTCCCTGAAAGCGAATATTTATTAGGAGCCTCGGAAGAACCACCATTAAGCCGAGCTGCTGAAGATGTCTTTGAAGAAGAGGAAAACTCTCTTGTCTTGGAAACTGAAGAATGGGAATTACGGTTATGGTGCATCGATTTTGTAGATGTAATAGGAAATTTAGGATGTTTCAAAGCTTTCTCTAAAGGTTCATCATCCCCATCTCTCTCTCGGATCATATCACTGGAAATACAGTCCTCATCATTGGCCTTAGCATCAACATCAGCACCATCATCACCTGGTTGGTTCTTCGAGCCAGGAATAGAATTCCTGGAAGTTGAGGGCTTCAGGTTGTCATTGCACCTAGAAGACTTTTCTGTGGCTGAACTTGACGATGTTTTTCCAATGCATACTACCATCTTAGGCCTGCCATTCCCTGAAACAGTCTGCGGAATAGGTCTGTAAGGCTTTGAGGACTCTTGAAATAAATTAGATCCAGGCTTTGTTTCCAGAATATCTTTTTCTGCTTCCGAAACCATTAGTTCTCGTTTTAATTCAGTAGCTCTGTCTCTGTTGCCACTACTTATTCCTTCTGATTCGATACCAACAGGCTGCGGTTTGTGTTCATCAGGAACTGAACTGCTCGGTGTCATTATGTTAAGCTCAGAAGCTCCAGAGATTTGAGATGTAGACGTCCCTGAAACTTTAGAATCCATAGGGTCTAGAGTCTGCAGGCCTACAGCTCCAGTATCAGCTGTTTCTTTTTGGAATTTGTTCTTCCTCGAACTGATATTCCCACTGGCATCATAACCAGTTCTCTCTTCAGCTTCTCGTGCTTTACCAATCGTGGAACCAGGAGAAGGCATACGCGAACTTTCAGATGAATCAACTGCAGTATCTTCTGGAGCGTCAGCTATTGTGCCTTGTCTCTGTAAAATAAGAAAATCTCCCTTGTTATTGTAGAATACCAATTATTAGTTGCTTCCCCACTATCATCTTAAACAAGACTAAAACCCTTTCAACAAAAAAAGTTCAAAAAGAAACAAATTTGCCTAAACCAAATTTACGCTATGTCAATTCAAATCTTTTCCTTTTTTGATGAAATCAAGGCACTTCTTGCTACTTAAGCTTCATTAGCTCATTTGTAGCTCCAATTTTGGCCTTTTCTATGAGGGATTGAATAACCAAGAGATGAAATGGATTGACCTAGAACAACATGATGATAATTGATTGAAAGAACTTCAATATTTGTTGCAAGATGAACCCCTATGATATAACTCATACTGATCTAATCAAGAATAATTCAACGACAGAATTCATATTAGTATAAGTTATAGCCAATAAAGGACATACCTCCTCCTCCTTGTTAGCCTCATTTTGCGGAACATCTTTTCCTCCGAGGACAGAAGGATCAGTAGCTGCAGCGCTCTTAAGCACAATTCGGAATTGATGACCAGCTTTCTCATCCTGTTTTCCAGCACCATTAGCATGAACGTCAGAAAGATTCTGTTCTCTGGAGCATTCAACACCAATTTCTGAATTACCAGATTCATCAACGCCAGTTTTCAGAGCAAGGCCACCATCATTAGATTCTTCAAAAGCAGCTTTCTTGGCCTTTTCACTCTTCGTGATCCCAACGTAGCCAGCAAAACCTTCTGGTTCTATGTCCTTACGAGATTCTATTGGTTTAGAATCACTCGTAGGTCGCACTGCTAGTAATTTGAAAGAAACAAAAAAAAGAGATTCTTTTAAGAACAATAAACACAAATGTCTGGATGTGAAGCAAAAAAGGTCTAAGAGGAGGTGTTTCACTGACCTGTTCTACCTACAAAGCCTTTCTTATCATCCTCTTTTTTATCTGAAACTTCAACCTTCTTCTTCATCCGCTCTTTCGAAGCTCCAAACAATTCTTTCCTTCGTTTATTCGTGATCAAAGGACGAAGCAACCTCTTATCCTTCTTCATTGCACTCTGAGAATGCTTCATCTCAGCATCGCCAGTGGAATCCCAACTAATGCCGTCTTTTGCACAAGCAAGCATCAATTCATTGGCTCCTCTAACATCAAGGCTCCTCATTCCAACCAAAGCACTCACAGGAGCAATCACATTCTCCTTCGACATAGAAAACAAAACCCCTGCACCGTTTTCCTCCTGATGCCTATTCTCGATTTCATCCTTCTCTTCCTCATCCCAGCATGGGAACTCTCTATACTTAAAGTTGAACTTCTTAGGCACATAACCAGTACACTTCCACAGCTCCCGGGAGAAAACCGAAGACAACCCTTCAAAAAGAGCCGGATCCCCACCCGGGATACCTTGTACATGAACTTTTTCCTCGGTAGGGATCTCAGTCCATAACCTAAAAGGACGCTTCAGAGGAACACCCCTAGTACACGAATTCTCCATTCTCAAGGTCTTAGTGGGCAACTCAACCAACAGCTGAGCAACCTCAGTCTCCTCACTATCATTAACATTGTTCTTGCTCTTACACTTATCACAAGTGAAAAGCTCTTCTCCTTTCACATAACGAGAACAACGAGTATGAACCCAAACACCACAATCATCACAATTCACCATCTCTTCTCCATCATCGAAATTAACACCACAAACACAATCCACAGTCCAAGATCCATCAACCCAATCCTCATGAGGATCCGTGCTCGAGAATCGATACGATCTTCCTTTCATCTCAAAAATCTAACAAAACCCTAACCCCCAATTTCTAATAATTCTTAGCCTAAAAACTAGACAGACCAAGAAGCCATGAAAACGAAACTAAACCCAAAAAAAAAAAAAAACCCCTATCTTTATAACAACAACCTGATTCGCCTGTTTTTAAAAACAAAACCCTAGGAATCAAAGAAACGTATCTCTCAAAATTCGAGAGCCCAGGATTTTATAAAAACAAGAACCGTATCACCTGAAGAAATTAAGACTTTATGATTCTGACAGAAACCGGAACTCGACTTATGCATCTCCAGTTGCGGCAGTAACAGAGAAGCTGAAAAGAGATTCCAAAATCCCCTGCTCCCAAGAAGAAGTAGTTGTGTGTTTGATTGTCGGAAGCGGAACTGAACAAAGAAAGAGAGCTACAAAGTTTTCCGTTTGACGTCCGTCGCTGGGAAATTAACGAAATTAATTTACCCTCTCAAGTCCGTCGAGATCTTACTGGGCTTTATGTAACAATGGGCCGGGCTCAGACCCAACTTCACTATTGTTTATTCCAACTTGTGAAACTTGCTTTGACTTAGATTACTTACATAAGAGAGCAAGTAAGACCATCTCTCATAGGAGAGAGCAATTATTGTAATTGATGTTATTATGCATCAGTTGCAACAAAAAAAAAAAAAAAGTGATGTTATTATGCATCAGTTGCAAAAAAAAGGTGATGTTAATTTTGAATCAGTTAATACAAATATTACATTAGTTATAATAACTAACTATTGCTAAGTTTTTATATTAGTTATATAATTGATGTTATATTTAATAAAATAATATTAATTTTTTTTACAAAATAAGTATTATTTAATTTTATTAATTAATATGAAAACAAACTGTAAAATTTCGTTTTTCAAAACCCAACTTTATATAATAAGATATGACTATAAATAATTGTCTAAATATTTTAGCCGATATGAGAGGTTGAACACTTTTTTTTTAATTGAGTAATACATATATGTTAAAAAAATATTACGGACTAACTCCGATCCTTTGTGAAAACTCACTCACGCACTCGATGCTTCAGATTGATTTGTGAAATAGAACGAATCCGAAAGATAAAGCAAGAAAAGCGAAACAAAGAACACACAAGTTTGTTTACCCAGTTAAGCTAAGTTGATGTGACAAAGCCTACGTCTGAGGCCAAATTCGATCCAGCAATCCACTATCAAAGAAGATGAATCAGCTCAAGATCGAGCTTGTACAACAATGGAGTCTCTTAAGCTTCTCTCGTTCTTTTTCTTTTACAAAAGTATGAAAAATAGAATCTAGAGAAGACGAAGAAGAGTTTGTTGTTTATAACGGCATAACCTCTTTCGCGACTAGAATCTTTGCCTTTCTTCTTATCTTCTCCCAATTTAATAACCAGAGATAACCAGAACTCAACCAGAATCAATTCCACCGGTTTAGACCAAACCTAAAAACTGAATCACAATTAAGAACCTCAACAAAAAAAAATCAAATCACAATATATGCGAAAGAAAAAGTCTACATTATAATTTTAAATTTGTATAATGTAGTCTATTTTTAAAATTTAAAATTTATTTAAATCATCATTATCTTTTTTTGTTTTCATAAAATATAGAATTAGAAGTTAAGTTTTGTATAGAAATTGTTGTTGTCTTGCTTTAGTTGTTAGTTGTGGTTTATTAAAATTATTTTTCATTTTGTCGTTTCATTGTTATTTGGTTTTATTAGATGTGGTTGTAGGTAATGTTTTTATTATATGTTTTTTTACTTAGTAATCTGTGGGAGTAGTATTTTTCTAAACGCTTTTATGTTTGGAGTATTTTTCTCAGCTCAATGCCTCCACCTTAAGCCACCATTTCGTTAAGCTAACTTAAACTACTTATGGTCTTCTCAATCTCGACTCTTCTTTACCTTCTCTTCCTCCGCCTCCTTCCTCCTCTGCTACCTCCGCTATATCTCTGATGACTCCGCCTGAGAGATTTACTATCAATGGTAAGGAGATAATGGTTGGTAAGTCTGAGCTGACGATGAAGGTTATTAACTTCTGGGAGCTACTATCAGGTCTCGACAGTGGCGATACTTGCCTATTTTCTCCAATTCCGGCGAAATGTAATGTATCCGGTGGTGGTGGTGGTGGTGGAATCCATGTAAGTAAAGATAAAATTAAGAGAGAAAGGAAATTGTAAGAGGCATGAAATTGGAGGAGAGGACATTATATACGACTTCAACTTGCACCAATTGAAGAAAAAGTAGTGGGACTTAAATTGAATGAGACAACATTGAATTACCGTTTAAGAGGAAGACGTTACGATGGAGACAATGAAAGGATGTGGAGGAAAAGGGAGGGAAGAAAGAATGAAGAAGGTGAGGGACGCTTGAGGTCACACAACGTAATAAAGAGGGGGGGGGAGACGTTTGAGGTCGCACAACAACAGCGGCGGAAGAGCTACCTGGAGAAGGGTTTTATTCCTACAACATATAAAACATGTATAACTAAGAGCATCTCCATTGGTAAACTTGTAAGCAAATATGTTAACATTATTTTAATTATAAAAAGTACAAATTCAAAGCTAATAACTTTTGTAAGCTTACAAGAAATATGCGTATTATTAGCACACGAAAAACGCTATTATATCGTTTTGATAGGGATTTCGTAAACGATGTCTTTGCCGGTGCTATTTTAGAACGGATACATACAATAGCGTTTTTTTGTATGCTATTATCTGTCTCTCTATAATAACGCAATTTTATCGCTATAGTAAAATTATTTGTAGCATTTTTTATTTGCCATATTATAATTAATAGTAGCAAAATATTTGTACTATAGGTTTGTCAACAATCGCTAAATATTTTTGCTATAATATCTTTTTTGCATTACATATTTTCTATATTTTTATATAAATTAAATTTGATCAAAAATATATATTTAAATATATATATTATTTCATAAAAATACATTTAAAACATATTTTTTACAAAAAAAACTAATCCAAACGAAATCTTATATACAAAAACATCAACTACTCTGTCTTAGACAAAATGCTCCTCTTCTCTCTTAATCTCTTCAGCTCTCTCTTTTGGGTTCTTGCTCACTCACCACTGGTTCTGCATAAAAGTAAACAGTTTGAAGAGTTAAGGATGGTTAATAACTGTATCAAGAGATCACTCACCTTAACTGAATAAACCATATACTAAACCGGATCAATTTGTAGAAACAAGACTCGCTAACCTCAATATCTGTAACTTAAAGTAAGCGTCACTATCCCAAAAACAGTAGCTTCCAGATTCACCCTACAAAGCAGCACTATCCCAAAAACAGTAAAAGGAACAAAAAGAAAAATAAAAACTATAAATCAGATTGTTTACTGCAACATTCGATTCTCAATATTATATAGAACACAACATATCATAGTCAAATACTCAAATAAATACAGAAAATAGCTTTTTATATAAAAAAGATACATTCAAATCTCCATCCTCACCTTCTTACATGCCTCGATACACTTACAGCTCATAGGTTCCTCCTGCTCGATTTCCCTATCAGAATTAAACATTCATAACTCTGTTTACAATATGAACAGAAGAATAACACAAGCAAGAACTCACTCACCATTGCTGCTAACCCAACGTCGAATCCAACAATGCCCTGAACACATTCAAAGCTTATATGAATGACTTATATTAAGAAACACAAGTTAGTTGCTGATAGCAAACACACTTATAAATATAAACCAGCTAGCAGACCTCTTTGTAGTTTAATCGCATGAAGCTCTCTGTCCTTCTCTTGATTCCATTGTAATCATTGGGCTTGAAGCTCAATCTCCACCTGCTGTAGGTTCTCTTTGTAGAAATGTTATGAATTTGCTGCTGCAACAGCTCACCATTTACACAAAAGTATAATTTTCTATTCTCCAATAAGCAAGACAATTAAGCGGACTTGCAAAAACAGAAGTAACTAACCTAGTATATGGTTCTTTCATATGTCTGGTTTAGCTTCAACTGTTCTAAATCCTGCAACAGATCTGACAAAGGAAATGAACCATTAAGATACAACTGAAAAATATACCTCCAATGGTAAAGTTCTTAATTTTTTTTTTTTTTTTAACTCGCTTTAAAAAAGGAAGAAGAAGCAGCTTGAACTTCAAGCAAGAAACATGACACACAAGAGAAAGTTTACAAGGTTGGGATATTTGGTGCTAGGTGCAGAGAGAAGAGCAGCAGTGTGAACCAAATGGTAAAGAGAAGTCGTTTGCCACACCTGAAATAAACATAAAATCGGAGCCAGCAAGCAAACCGGAGCCACAATGAGGCTAAAAATTACTATATGAGCTAAAACCATTGTTCCAATACAAGAATGTGTTCACGGTTTGTTATCATTGAGACGTGATGAATAATTCTAATTTGAGATTAAAATATAGATGTAACATGAAGAAGGGAGTTTTCTTTTGGAAAAGGAAGAAACATACCATGTCATTCTCCTTCTTCTTCTCAATTAGCTTTATCGACCAATCTTGCTAACTCTTTGGGAGGTCATACCACATCATCATATCCATCATCTACATTCAAAATCTATGTTAATATGTGATTAAGAATACTGTAACCATCAAGGATAAGACATTAACAGGAGAGTGGAGACTAACATTACATGTAATCAACTAAAACTCATTATATAGTTCTTGTCAAAAGATGACTCAAACGTGGTTTGGCATAAGGAACATATCTGAACACTACAACATCACCACACACAAACTTGTAATCCTTGAGGCAAATTTTGTCCACAAGTACAAAATCATCTGCACCAACAATTGAACATCTAATAAGAAAAGAAGAATAGACCAAAAAATGCAAGAGTCAACTTTGAACCAGTTTTGGCTAAAGGACACTCACCTAAATAAGATTTTTTCTGGGGATTCATTGTCGGAAACCATCTGCAACAAAATCCACAAGGCTCCAGAGTTAATAAAGCTTTTAAATAATGTTTTCAAATACAAAATGACATAATCTATCAATTGCATCTTACAATAATCTTAAATAATTCTCATTCCAAACCAGACCCAATACAGTTATACCAGACTTAAAACCATAGTATTGTCAAGCAGCATGAACCGATCTTGTGAATCTAACCTTAATTAAACTATGCTAAACTAATTGAACTAAACCTAATCGATTCATGGAGATGCAGCTTAAGCCGTTTGCCGTTAAAAAAAAATCGTACCAATAGAAAGAGATTGGAGCATCGAAAGAGAGATTGAATCATTGACCATCGATTAGTGTTGGGTTGCTTCTCGATTCTCCTCTAAATTCACGTGCAAGGAACAATACACTCGTCGTAGACCGTATCATCGTCTTCACCAGTCTCAGTGGGCAACCTCGTCCCGTGTCTGCTGTAATGAACGACAAGAACGTCGCCAGAATCAGCAGATCCGATGGAAGACTTCATTTCGCATCAAATGGTGAAACAGCATGGATCGTGAGTTAAGGAGAAGAGCAACCGGTGGAGATGGAGCGTCTTGACAGCGCGGAAGAGAGACTAATAGGTTTAATCCATAAGATAGAAAAATGTGTGGGCCTGAATTATCTCTGGAAAAGTTTAGGCTAAGTCCAATCCAAAATCCAAAATAAAAAGAAAAAGTTGCTGACGTGGCAGCATCATGAGTGAGTAAAAGGCAACTTTATATATATAGAAGAAGTTGCTGATGTGGCAGCACCAGAAATGAGTAAAAGGCAACTTTATATATATAGATGATAAATTATATCAATTAAAAAGAAAATCAAACAAAGATGATAGAAGAATTATCCTTTTAAATCTTAACAAAAATCTTATTAATATCTTTATTATTAATTATGAAACATCGATTATGTTTAGTTGTATGGATGACTGAGAATTAGTTATAAGGTTGTTTTGATACATGCATATAAGAAATAATATAGATTTCATATATATGCTAGATGAATTTTACTTTATAAAATATAAAATGTTAATATAGATTAATTTTTTTTATCATTGTATTTTATAAGTTTTATTATTTCCACTTAAACCGAATTTTTAAATATAATTAATCTTATTTTTACCAATCACGAAATAAATAAAATTAACACTAATAACAATCAAATTTAGATAAGAAAAAAAAAGCGATAATTGTTAAGAGATTTTTATTATTATAAAGTTATAAACAAAAAATGTATTTGAGGTCCTACTTATTGAAGGTCGAGTCCAAGAATAGACTAATAAAAGAGACCAAACACTCCACACTCTCTCTCCCCTCGCCGTTATCCAATCACACTCCTTTTTTTTTTCTTTTCACAGCAGTGAAAAAATAAAAGACACAAAACAAAAGTGAAGTAAACTCGTTTCGAGTTTGGTTTTTCTCAACGAATCCTTACTTAATCACTCTGATCAAATACCATTAATTATCACCGATCCTCTGATTAATCACTCTTTAATCCTTTCTCTCTCTCTCTCTCTCTCTCTTTATTTCTCTCTCTTTCTTTTTCTTCTTCTTCCTTCCTTCCATAGAGAGCACCTTATGCTGATTCCTCTCTTTCTCCTCCTCAAATCGTAACCTAACCTCGATCCCCCCGATTCCTTTTCACTCTTCAAGTTTCGTTTTTTAATTTCTGGGTTTTTTGCCTCTCTGATCATGGCGGTTGTTGAGACTGTAGCAGCTGATGCAGCAGGAGGGGTCGTGATCCAGGCGCCGTCTTCACCACCTTCTTCAATGACAAGTCAAGATTCCGGCGTTTCTTCCGACGATCAGAACCATCACTCCAGGATCGATCAAGTTCTCCGCCACGATCAAGTAGTGGTTGGTGGTGGTGGTGGTGGTCTCTACAGCAAGATCGGGTCACACGTGGCGAGATCCGACGGCGTTGACGGTGGTGAGAGCTTCAATCGTGATATGAGAGAGCTTCAGGAGCTTTTCTCTAAACTCAATCCCATGGCTGAAGAGTTTGTTCCTCCTTCTCTCAATAAACAAGGAGGTAACGGAGGACTTAACGGTGGCTTCTTCACCTCTGCTGGTTCCTTTTTCCGTAACAATGGCTTTGCCGGTGCTGCAAACGAAAACGGTGGTTTCCGACGGGTAAGACTTTTCACCTGTTTGTGTCTAAATTTGTGTGAATTCACTGAATTGTGTTAGGAGTTTTTCTTAACTGATTGCTTTTTCAGAGGATAAGACACAATTGGGAAAGGTTTTGTGTAATCTAGGACTCATAGCTGTGATTAATTTGTGTGTGTGTGTGGGATGTAGAAGAAGAGCTTTGGTCAAGGGAAGAGAAGGATGAACGCTCGAACAAGCATGGCTCAGAGGGAAGATGTTATCCGTAGAACTGTCTATGTCTCTGATCTTGATCAACAGGTTTTAAAGCTTTAACCTTTACTCTCTTCTATGACATTCCTCAAGGACGTTTCGTCTTGACTTTTTTGGTTTGTGTTGTAGGTCACTGAAGAGCAGCTTGCTGGTTTGTTTGTGAGTTGTGGACAGGTTAAAAATATCTTCTCATTGATAAACTCTCATCTTTGTACCTTGCTTGCTTGTTGTGTTTTAACTGTGTTTTAGTTTTAGCAGGTTGTTGATTGCCGTATATGTGGTGACCCAAACTCGGTGCTTCGGTTTGCATTTATTGAGTTTACTGATGAAGGTAACTCTTTTCGTTTACTTGTGTCTATTTTTGGAGTATCATCAGTGTACTACTACAGTGGTTAAGTGTCTTATGTTGGCAATTTTGGTGGTTTTTGTTTTCCTTCAGAGGGTGCGATGACTGCTCTGAATTTATCGGGGACTATGTTAGGATTCTATCCTGTGAAAGTTCTGCCATCCAAAACAGCTATTGCACCGGTTAACCCGACATTTTTGCCCAGGGTGAGGTTTTTTCTTCTACTATATGCAAAGTCTCTGACGATTTTGTGACTTGACAAAATGATTTAGTCCTGTACTTTTTTGTTTGTTTGTTTGTTTGTTTGGTGTTATTATTGCAGACTGAAGATGAGCGTGAGATGTGCGCAAGAACTATCTACTGCACTAACATTGACAAGAAGGTGGGGCTCCCTTGAAACGTTTCTCTTCACTTTACCTTAACTGATGAAAAGTACCTCAGTTTTTACATGTGTAAAAATTGCTTACAGGTGACTCAATCTGATGTGAAGGTCTTTTTCGAATCGTTCTGTGGAGAGGTGAGCAAATCTTGTTGAGTTGCTAAACTAACTGCAAAGTTGTTTTTTTTTTGTTTTTGTTTTGTGCAATAGTGTACTAATGAGAAGATGTTGTCATAATACAGGTTTACCGCCTGAGGCTGCTTGGAGATTATCAACACTCAACTCGTATTGCTTTTGTAGAGTTTGTAATGGTAATTGTCAAAATACACCTCCACGCCATTCTTGATCTCTTGTGTCAAATTCTGAGTAATCAATCTATCGTTTATTATCTTCGCAGGCAGAAAGCGCAATAGCAGCTCTCAACTGCAGTGGAGTTGTTCTTGGTTCTTTACCGATAAGGTCAGAAAAACAAAACAGATCTTTGCGTTAGAATACGCAGCTAAAAACAAATTCGTTATTGTGATGGTTTTGTTTTGGTTTATACAGGGTGAGTCCTTCAAAGACGCCTGTTCGTCCCAGATCACCGAGGCATCCAATGCATTGATCTTATAGCTTTTACAAGGTTTTCTTTCACATATCTCGTGTCTCAATATATATATATATATATATATATGGCTGTGTCTTCTTAAAAACAGCATACACAGTTATGTAAAGATGTTTGTCTGCATCTCTCATCTCTTCGTTGTTCGGAATGTAACTCTGGGATCTTGATGATGCTTCCTTCTTCTTCCGTTGCCTTTTTTCTTCTTACCTGAGAATCTTTTGGGTAAAAAACCTCGTAGAGAGTTTTTAAATTTACTTTTTATGAGAAAAAGAGCTTATACAAACACTCTATATCAAAAACTTAGAACTTTCTTTAACAGTTATTACAGTCAAGAAGGTTGATTTATGACAAAAACCAAAAAAGAGTTAGAATCAAATTTGATGTTAGAACAGAAGCAGTTGTGTTGTGTTAGAAATATGTATGTTGGGGATCAGACAAGTCAACTAAGTACAGCTGTTTTTTGTCAGTTCTTTTATTTTATCTTCTAAAAAGTCAACTTTTGTGAAATTCCGAGAAATAATAATAAATAAAAAAAATTTGGTGGTTTTCTGAATCTTTTTGTGGCGTCATAACAGTACAAAAAAATGCGGTCTAGATACAACGGCTTTACTCAAGTGTTTGTGCATTTCGAGATTTTACTCTTGTCCTTTCATTTTTTTTGTTTTTTTTAACGAAATTGATAAAACGAGAATTTTTATCTTTATGAGAAATTATTTTGGAATATACATCCAAGTACTTATTGAGATACGTAGATACAAATATAATCATACAAATCCAAACGTTTTAAACATGCATGGTCCGATTCCAACCCCACCTAAATGTTTTTCTTCTATTTCTATAACAGATTATTTTAATTTGTAGATATTTTGAACTGATTTTTTTTTTGGGCAAAATTTTGAACTGTTTCTTTTTTTTTTTTTTTGGCAAAATTTTGAACTGATTAAACTATAAAAATATCCAAAAAAAAACTAGAGAAATTCGCGTTATGTGACGGTATATAAGAAGATTCAATTATTGTTATAAAAGACTCACAAGTCTTGGCTTCCTAACAGACGCTCATATTAATTTGGCTACTCCTGTGGTTAGTTAGAAAATCCACGCAAAATGTGTTGCTCCACTTACATATAAACCTTCTTTTTTTCCACTTATAGAGACCTTTTCTACAATTTTTTTTTAATTTCCTTCCTTATTATTTACATAATGTCTTGGTTTAAGAGATTTTTAAGTTCTAAATACATTTTTGAATTTAACCACTAGAATTTCGAATTTTGCTGAATACTATATGGTAAAGAGTTCTTAGCAAGTCCACCACATGTAACCAAAATTTGAGTTTCCAATGTCACCACACGCGGGTTTAAAGGCTTTAAGCTATTGACGCACACTGCACACACATTACATATCATGGTCAATTTTCTAGCTACTTCTATCACCAGGCCAGACTCTGTCCATTTGTATGCATGATTGATGTGCTATTTAAAGCCATTTAATATCAAGTAAAGTAGTCCCCGCAATAACCTACCACTTATTTTTCTCCACCATACATTACCAAATTTGCGATTATTTTGTTTCTATTTAAAATTTCATTGACGTTTGAAACACAAAATATTTGATGACGATGTACATAACATTGACGTGACGCTGTCTAGTCATGAACAATGGCGGTTTTTCAATGACGGTATTTAATGTTAAGGTTCACAAATCTTATGTGAAGATAAACAGTTTTAATTTTTGCATGAAATATATAAGTTAGTTAGTTGGAACACAAATTAAAGATACCATCGGCTAAATCGGTCTTTAACTATCCTCGGTTCAAATTGAGATAAACATTTTGATAGTTATATGTAAAGGGACTAAGTGGTGATATCAATCTTATCAAACCCCCACCTCTCTCGGGATTATTGACTCGATACATGTGACTCGACATCCTGGCTATATTTAGACATGTATAGATCTCTGATCTGTATAAATAAAGCTACATATTCATAATAAGACATATCTAATAAAAAGACCATGGCGGAGACTCAAGGGAAGGTCATCACTTGCAAAGGTATAATAATTCAATTGCTCACCAGTCACCACCAATGTGATAGTTTCTTATCATTATGATGATGATGATTATGGTTATAATGATAATTGTATTTTGATGCTTGTAGCTGCTATTGCGTGGGGTCCAAAAGAGCCGCTCGTCATACAAGAAATATGCGTCGATCCTCCTCAGAAAATGGAAGTCCGGCTTAAAATCCTTTACTCCTCCATTTGCCATACCGATCTAGGATTTTGGAACGGCACGGTACTCATGAACCTATTTTCAAAGCAATACAAATCATGCATGCTTCTTGATTACCATTGTAATCTAATCAATATATCTTCTTCTTCTTTTTTTTTGTGTGTGTAAAAGAACGAAGCTGAAAGAGCATTTCCAAGGATTCTTGGCCATGAAGCTGTCGGGTATATCATGATATATATTTTTTTAAACAGCACACTTGTGACGCTAATTAAACATATTTTTATATGTTTTGGGGAAATGTTTAATAGGATTGTGGAGAGTGTAGGAGAAGGAGTAAAAGATGTGAAAGAAGGAGACTATGTGATTCCGACTTTCAATGGAGAATGCGGTGAATGTAGAGTGTGTACGAAAGAAGAGAGTAATCTTTGTGAGAAATATCAGGTAGATCCAATGAAGAGAGTGATGGTGAATGATGGAGGGACGAGATTCTCAACCACCACAACCAAGGACGGTGGTTCGAGCCAGAGCCAACGCATTTATCACTTCCTTAACACCTCAACCTTCACTGAATACACCGTCTTGGACTCGGCATGCGTTGTCAAGATCGACCCTAATGCTCCTCTCAAGCAAATGAGCCTCTTGAGCTGTGGCGTCTCCACTGGTTAGTTACTTAATTACTCCTATATAGCAATTGAATTCATGGATTTGTGTCCATATAGTCTTTACCATTAAAGGAATATTGGTTAAAATGGATATCTTATCTCTTTTGGGAGCTAATATAGTGAGTTTTGGGGCTAGCTAAGCTAGGGAACAAAGGAGGAAGGGACCTATGACCTATCAATTGGACTACCCTGGTTTCCAAAACACATTTATTTATCTTTGTCTTTTTCAAATAAATGTGGATTTTAATGTTACATATTCTCGTGGTCCGTTAACCACCACTAGTATATATATATATATATATATATATATATATATATATATATATATATAAGTTTTATCTTTTTTTTTCTCAAATGGTAAAAACAAAAAACAAATTACTAAGAAGCGTGAATTCACATGATGTGTTTGCTTGTTATAAATTTGACAAAAATAGGGGTGGGAGCAGCTTGGAACTCTGCAAAAGTGAAGGAAGGAACAACGACTGCTGTCTTTGGATTGGGTTCTGTTGGACTTGCTGTAAGATTATAGTTAGCTGAAGTCATTTTTTTATATATATACAAAGTCAAAATGATAAATATATATTTCATGACTGAGAAATGAAGGTGGCTGAAGGTGCAAGAGCAAGAGGAGCTTCTAGGATCATTGGTGTTGATGCTAACGCTTCAAAATTTGAGAAGAGTAACTTTTCTTTTCATAAAACACCATCATTCTATTACTATGTCGTTTAATATAGTGTTCTATTCATCCACGACCATATCCATAATACTATGAGTTACATTACCCTATAACTCAATTCGAGTATTGCAGGTAAACTGATGGGAGTAACAGACTTCGTAAACCCTAAGGACTTAACTAAACCAGTTCATCAGGTACTATATCAATTCCATAACACAAAAATATAACCAACAATTCTAAACTAACTTAGTATAAATTGATTTTGATTCATTAATAAAAAAGATGATACGAGAGATAACGGGAGGAGGAGTGGACTATAGCTTCGAGTGCACAGGGAACGTTGATGTTCTTCGTGAAGCCTTTTTATCCACTCACGCCGTAAGTGCTTAATTAGCAACAATATGAATTGTGATTTTTTTTCTCTACTTGAGTTAATTTTGTTACTTGAGAAACAAGAAAATATGAAAATTAATTCAAAACAATGATAGGGCTGGGGATCGACGGTGCTTGTAGGGATCTATCCGACGCCAAGAACATTGCCTCTTCACCCGATGGAGCTTTTCGAAGGCCGTAAAATCGCCGGTTCTGTTTTTGGCGGCTTCAAGCCCAAATCTCAACTTCCTAAT
Source organism: Camelina sativa (assembly GCF_030686135.1). Lineage (NCBI taxonomy): Eukaryota > Viridiplantae > Streptophyta > Magnoliopsida > Brassicales > Brassicaceae > Camelina > Camelina sativa. Next base: position 23,768,450 of record NC_141896.1, read on the forward strand.
TTTGCTCAACAATGCATGAAAGGGGTCTGAAATTTTTATATCTCTCGATACAATAATATATTTATTTTATTTAATTTTAGAAAAGGAATTTAAGTTGTGTGTTTTGGTGTGATTAATTTTGGAATCTTTCGATATGTAGGTCGTGAAATTGGAACCTTTTATTACCAATGAGCTTCCATTTGAGAAGATCAACGATGCGTTTCAGCTGCTTCGTGATGGAAAATCTCTTCGATGTATTCTCCAGATCGCTAAATTTCTCAAGAGATGATTGACTCTACACATTCGTATAGTATTACTACGCGATATACATCGTAAACCCAACAAACGCTTAATTTTACTGCATTACCCATTACTTTCTTACCTATATATTTGTATCAGCATTATCAAATAACGTGATTATTTATTTTGTGCTGAAGGATTATTTGATTTCAATTCAAATTCAGTTGATATAATTGATTATATTTTTAAATGTTACGTAAATTCAAAAGTATCTGAGTTCTGTCTTATTTTATTACATATAATTTAACTTAGTTGTTTATTTAATTTTTTAATTACTCGGATAAAAACTCTAATAATCTTTCTTTCCCAGGCACTATTATCGAGGTGCTGCTACCATCGAATTTCTCCGACACCGGCAGGGCTTTTGCTCGCCGGCGTCGGGGTATCTCAACCGCTGCTCTTCTCTATTGGTCTCTCTGCTCTTCTAGTTTTATTATTCAAGTTTTTTTTTCCCCATCTTTTTCCCCTTTTGCAACCTTCCCAAATCACATCCTTTAACCCAGACCCAGACGAAGGCCTGCCTCAAATCGACTACAGAAGGATGGTGTGTCTGTTGAACCCCATCCTCGCCTGCATCAGCTTAGCCTCACCGTCGACGGTTTCAAATTCCTCTGCTCCCTCAATTTCCCAATCCAGCTTGCAATCCGCCTCTGCAAAACCCTCTCCCGCATCGTCACCTGAGCCTCTCTAGGTGGAGACGGCGTCGATGTTTGGTGAGATACCATTCAAAGCTGCGACCTTTCCCTGCTTTTGGACTTCCGTTGCAACGTCTTGTCACCCTCTGAGCTCGGTAGATCCATGGATGCTCTCACCGGAGCTGGGGATTCCTTCACCCCCTCCGTTTAGCCGCCGCCCGTATCAACCTCTTTGGTGATCCTCATCATCCTTAGGATTCCTGTGGATGAGCTCTCAATCTGATTATGGCCGGCTCGCTATTCAAGTGATCTTGCCCAACTGTCAAAAGCCCAGGTTTTCTCTTTCTACTCTCTTGTTACCTGATAAACGGTTTCTAGTTTCCCTGGTTGATCTTGATGTCCGAAGACTATATATGAGACTCCCATTATCTAGACTGTTTTGGAATAACAAAGGGTATGTTAGGTCTCTGGTTTCTGCTCAATGGTCGACATTGTCTGATGGGTCTCAAAACTGGAAACTTCAAACCTATTGTAAACCTATTCTATCTAGCGAACCCAGTTCTTACCCAAACCCCATTAACCGCACCATGTTTGTGTTAATGTCATCCCAACAGACCAAGCCTGCTCCTCACCCTCCATTGACAAACCGACTGCATGCTTTGTGTGGATTCCTTGATCTCTTTGGCAAAGGGCACGATATAAGAGAGGACCCACCTGTATTGCTACGGTTTGTCATACTTCTTTGACACCCTTGGGTCTCTGCTTCCCTTGCTTGTGCTATTTGTGAAGCTTTGCTGCTCTATGGTATATTGCCCTGTAACCCAATGTTAACATCTGACGATCTACAGCAAACCACTCTCAGCACCATCACCTCCATCCGGGCTACAGCTCATCAAATCCCTGCCATAGCATTGCTTCTGCTAGTGCTCCTCGCTCCGGTGAGACCTTTGGCTCTGATTCCTCTACCAACGTCACAATGTCTTAAGACCGTGACCACCTTGTCATCTGTCGAGTTCCTCGATGATGATCAGTCTAGCAACTGTGACCTCGCCTGTTTCAAGCCGCTTCTTAGCGTTTGTTTCACAGCTCTCACGGACCCTTGTTTGATTTTATCTGTATCTTTGTTGATGGCTTTGGGGAAAGTCTTTGTTTGTAACCTTTTAAATTTTGGGGATCTGCTTCTCTCCTACAGCAAAAATCTTCAACTTGTTCAACCACTATTTTGGAGATGAATGAGTTGAATATTATTCAACCTAATTTTGTTCAACCCATTTTTTCAATTTTATGCATCTATTTGCAACCGTAACGTTTCTGTTTGATTGAATGGAAACTTCAGTTTGTCTAAAAACAAAAAAAGGCTGCAAATGGATGCACAAAATTAAACAAAATTGAAAAAATTGGTTGAACAAAATTGAGTTGAATAATATTCAACTCATTCATCTCCAAAATAGTGGTTGAACAAGTTGAAGATTTTTGCTGTAGGATTAGTTTATTTTTTCAACTTTTTGGGTTGAACGGGCTGAATGGTTTTTTCCAACCTCTTCAACCTTTACAATGCAAATGGTGAGAATTTGTTGAATAATTTTTTTTCAACCTCTTCAACCGTGCAACCATTTGCAGCCAAAGTTGTTTATTTAATTTTTAAGTAATAACGCTAAAACTAATTATGTGCAGAAAATTTCATAACCGATATTCATCTATTTTCCTTACTTTATATTATTTTATTATTTTATGTTGGTGATAGTTTCTTTGAGAATCTCCTACTGCAAATGCTCTAACTAACCACAAAATTTTGATATACATTAATATAGACAGGTTTAAACAAGAAAAATTGGGTATCTTTTATCAAAGAACCAAGAAAAGAGTTTAACACGTTTGTGTTACATGAAGCTCAAAGAGCTAGCCGATTAGCCTAATACAACAGGCTAAACGAAGAAGCAAGAAAAACCGATACTTTTGCGACTCGTCATGACTTGGAAATTATGAACCACATTATCTAAAATCTAAATTATATAAGTTGATTACTCATAAGTCATATATACATTGCATATATGTGTGGACGTATCTTTCTATTCAAATCTAATTAAAACTTACAAGATTCTATACATATAGTTGTCATATTATTAATTTGTATTATATAAATAAAATTTTGTTCGAATTCTACGTAGATATTTATCTTGCATGCAGGGCCGGCGCTGGACATTTATTGGCCGCAAGCTCAAGTAGACCTAAATTTTATAAAAACTTTTTTAAAATCGAATTTTTGAATTACAAAAAAATGGAGGTGATGGGGTTCGAACCTTGGTCCAAGACATTAATAACTAACCACTTTTACCAACAGACCAAGAGAACTTTTGTGTAAAAAAGGCCGATTAATAAGTACATATTATCTGACGGCCGCAAGCACCTGCTTGCCCTGCTTGTAGTCCTGGCCGGCTCTGCTTGCATGATATTTATCTAAAGACTAAACGATTAAAATACGTGCGTGCAGATTTTCTAATTCAAATAAATGCAGAAATTAGTAGACAATTACGTCAGTATGAGCATGGGTTTACATGACAACAGGCTTTTGTCGAAATTGCTTGACATGCAAACTCTTACAATGCTTCACCAACCAATGTAGTTTAACTTAATTATTAACCATTGACTATGGCTAATTAATTAAGCACTAATTAGTTAATCATCTAAAGTGTTTTTTATGATGCGTTAGTTTAGTACTCTCCAAACACCTCACAACTCACAACATACGCACTATAACCATAAATTCATCGTCGCATTCAAATATTACGCTCCAAACGCCCCAAAAGCACAGTCGATCCACTCACGCCGTAAGTCCTTTATAATAATGATGTTATCTCGCTTAATTATTTGATTTTCAACTCAAGTGATATACTGATTTCACATACTTATGTATTAATTAGAATATGTTATGTTACATAGCGTTAAAAGAATATATACCAAAAAAAAAAAAGAATATATACCACAAAAGGCTGATATATCTCCAAACCACATAATCTAACTTAAAAGTCAAAGAATTTGATTACTCATAAGCCATACATTGTAACTATGAGTGGATGTCTCTTTCTATTCAAATCTATGATTTACTATATCTATTTTTGTAGTAGTACTGATTTGAATTCATAAAACTGCAATTTAATTCAAATTCTTCTACGTAAACGACGTGTCTAGTTGATGATATGTATTTAAACAGTTCAAATAACTAATTCAAAAAAAACAAAAAAAAAAACAGAAAGTGGATAGTTACGTCAGTATGAGCATGGATTTACATGACTTCCCAGTTCCCATGACAATAGACTCTTGTCGGAATTGCTTGACATGCAAACTTTGCTGTGAGCTTCAACAACTAATGCAGTTTCACTCAGTTACTAACTATTGACTACGGCTGATTAATTAAGCAGTAAGCACTAATTAGTTAATCATTCAAAACGTTATTTGATGGAATAGTATATAGTCCGCCTAACCACCCACACCATACGCAAATATAACCAATCACTTATCGCGTTTAAATGTATTTATTAATTGGACTTTTGGTGCGATAGAAAAAAAAAAAAAAATTTGTGGAAGTTTTGTCATTTAAAACATCCACATTTGTGCTACGTTCTGCCGAAAGAAAAAAAAAACAAAAAAAGAATGAATCAAAGAAGAAGAAGCTGTGTCGATATGTTATAACATCTTATATAATATGACAAGATTTTTTAAACTTTGCCTATTGATGCGACATTTAACGTTTTTGCGACACGTGTATTTTACATTAATTTGAAGTTTGATATTTTAAATTTATTTATTTAGGGGGTTATTGGTTTAGGATTTAGAAAGAATTTTAATGACTTTAAAAGTTATGTAAAATATGTTGTTATTCAATCAAGACTTTTAAAAACTCTTTAAAAATTTGGTGTTATTGGTTGTGTATTTGTAAAAAGTTATCTAAAATCTTGATAAATCTAGTTATTGGATTAAGATATTGGATTAAGAGTCTTATAAAGTCATTAAAAGTTTTATGTTATTCAATTAAAACTAAAGAATCTTGGATTGTTAATGAATTCAAGTTTGGTGTTATTGGTTTAGGATTTTATATTATTTTCTTCATAACAAAAGTCATGAAAACTCTTTCATCAAATAGAAATATTTTGAAAGATTTTATGAAAGATTTTACAAGATTAGGAAACACAAATCAGCAAGATTTAAAATAACTTCCTAAATAATACTCTACAATCTTCTAAAATACAAGCTTATTATAGAATCCTTCATTTTTACTTTCTAATTTTCTATGATTTTAAAAATCAGCAAGATTTTTAAAAACACAAAGTCATTAAAATTCTTTCTAAATCCTAAACCAATACCCCCTCCTTAGAAAAGTTCTCATTTCTTTTATCTTCTTCTACCAAATCTTTAATTATTTTTGGTTTGTATTATTTAATATTATGTCATAGCAAGAATCTATATAGTTTACTTTGGTAAAAAAAAAAAGTTTTACAAGAATATATTTTATTTAATTTAATTTATACGATTTGTAAACTCCTCACTAATGTTCCTTTTAAATTTCTTTACTCTTTGTCTAACAAATCTTTAATTATTTTTTGTTTTTAATTTAGTATTATTTCATAGTAAAAATCTCTATAGTTTATTTTTGTTAAAGAAAAGTAATCTATTTTACAAAAATATATTTATTCTATTTTGTTTTTACAATTTATAAAATTTTCACTTATTTTTTATCACAACCGTAACTTTATTACTTAACTATTTTTATCGGTTTCACATGTCAATATTTACTATATATTAAACTATAATAAAGTAGAGTTGTGAGAAATTGTCATTTGGCATCACTCTATTTTTTTAACATGTGTCATTTTTTTCAATTTTAATTAAATAAAAAGACACATTATTGCTAATCTAACTAAATTGTCTACACACATATTTTTTTAATTTGGGACATTTGATTTGTTCAATTTCTTTAGATTACATTTACTTCTCTCAATCAGTTACTTTTATGACATTATTGGTGGATGTTTTCTTTTGTTCAAACTGTTCATTTTGCAATAATACATATGACCAAATTAATTACAATTAATATGCTTTATAACTGTATTTATTGTTATGAATGTGATTACTCAGAACAATGGAATTCCTTACAAACTTCAAACAATGTTTAGTGTATTATATAAGATTCAATGTTCACATGACCAATAACGAAGAAAACGATCACTCACGACATGTCTTTCTTTTCCCATCATTTCTCATGGTATTTTTTATTTTATTTTTTCTTATGAAGTTTTTTTTAAAAAACATAATGTCTTGCAGTATGATGATTAATAGATTAATTTATCTATGACTATTTGAAGAAACTGTTTACAAAGCCATGTCAATGTTTTTTTCTTTTTTGTATCAGAGTATTGTCAATATTTATTAGCCTCTTTCAAAGGATTATGTTTTATGATAGTCATGATTTAAAATTTTTGCATTGTTTTGTAATGTGGTTTTTTAACTTTCAAACTATAGTTGGATGTCTTAAGTGATGAAGATGAGCCTAATGCTTGACTCCTAAAGCACAATCTCTTTGGCTTTGAACATTCACTCATAATATTATAGTTGTAAGTCCTTTAGATTTCTCCTCTTAAGTCCTATGATCTTCAGTTACAATATATTTCTAAGTTTATGTTTTGTACAAAAGCAAAACTACTTTTATATTGCATTGGTATTGTTTGAGTTGTCAATCATAACCTCTTGTCTATTTTTCTGTAACCTTTACTCCATCCGTCATTATGCTGAAAAAAGCTTACACTATTTCCAATGGTTGTCTATATTTTCTTGGTTTGAATTTTATATTTTATATTTAGAATATAATTTTGAAGAGATATGGTTTAGTATTTAGAATATAAGATTAAAAGCATGATGCTATTTTAGTATTTTTAGAATTTTAGAAATAATTTGCTAAATTTAAAACCAATATGCAATATGTAAAATTGTCCTTCTTTTAACACACTCCATAATTATAAACTTATAAATGTATGTATTGAAATTCTTTTCAATGCATATATAAATAACTTTATGTGCATTTTATATGTAGTTTAATGAAATTTTATTTTATATTTGATTTTATAATCCATGCATTGCGTGGGTAACTTTCTAGTAATATATATGGCAACAATTTAAGCTGAACACAACAACACATTTGAGCTTGAACCTTTTTCTTTGATGAGCCCAATTTTTATCTCAAACCATACACGACCATTTGAACCAAAATGGCTAAACCAAGAATGAATGAATACCCAACAAAATTTTTCACATTGGCTCCGGTTTCATCTCGGTCCTTTGTCAATGTTCTCCGAAGTGATATTCTAACTTCCTCTAGCTAGATCAACTTCGGACCACCTTCAACAATCTCGGACCGTCCATGAACTTACTTCCATGTTACGATCGCGATTTAGTTACCTGTTAAATTTTCAAGACAAGACATACGTTTTACGACGAATAGCCTAAATTAATCTTCCAATTTATATATCGATCTAACTAGATACAATGAGTTTGATTGGTTGTGGCTTTGGAATCTTTCCACCACCATATTTTGGTCTACATCTCTATAGCTTTTCTTTTTTCTACCTACAGCCAAAATATACATTCAATATATTCCACAAACTTTAGTGTAAAACTATAAACCTTATTTTGAGATGTGACGACAATGAGAATTAATCAATCTTGTTCTAAACTAATATTCAATTAATAACATACATGTGAACATGGGACATGATTTAACAAAAGGGAATGACGAAATGACGAATCAATATTAGTATGGGAACAAATTACGAGGTGAAACTTCACATTCAACTCAATTAAAATTTAAATAAAGAAATGAAAAAAGTGAAATATTGGGGGGTCAAATGTGGTTAATCATTTATTGGTATTAGTTAATCCATCAATTTTGTACCCAAAACCATGATTAAGCATAGAATTTAGGGAAATTAAACATCATTATTAATGTTGAAACACAAAGATCCCATCAACAGGCAAATGATAAGCACAGTGCTTGTAGGGTAACAACTTTAACATACAATAAGTATATAATAAGAAAAACGATTAAAATGCCATTGCTCTAGCCTCTACATGTAAATCATATTACAGATCCTTATACTTAATTCCCATAATTAAGTCCGTAATTGAACATATACACATATTTTTATGTTATAAGGTTGAAACATCATGACTATATATTTGCAGAAAAATAATTGCTAATTAATAATGTTGTGTACATAATCCAACCATCACCTTTTTAGTTGGGAGTAGATATTCCAACCTGTCAGTCCCACTTTCATTCTCTCTATTTCTTTCTTCTTTTTCTTTTTTTTTTTATCTATTTCAATTTCTAAAGTCATCAGTTCTTTTTTTTTTTTTTGAATTTAAAGTCATCAGTTCTTTCATACATCAGGAAAAAGAATTCGGGTAATTGTTATGTAGAAACTAGGTTTCAACAATGAATTTGTTTATGGAGGGGAACAAATTCAATAGAGTTATCTCTCTAGAAAATAGATCTAAGCCTTGAAATTAGGAGTAAAGAAGAAGAGCTCGAAAGAACTAGGGTTTGTTGTAAAGAGCAAAAAGAGAACTCGGTTATTGTATTAGATTCTGAATGATTTACAATGGAGAAGTCTCCCTTATTTATACATGTTCAGAGATCTCATAATATATTAACTTTCCTTAACAGACGAAGTGAAATATGGAAAACTGCCCTATTGCTTGAGTCGGCCGCCGCACCGAAGTGGACGTCGGTTTCTTCTTCTCCAAGACTATTCTTTATCCGAACTGATTCCCGAAAACCTAATCGATCTCTTAACCGGATTCCCGGTTAGATAATCAATTAACATTTCTGGTTTAGCTCGGTATGATGGGATGCTAAATCCCGCACCAACATGTTATAAGAAGACTGTAATAGTAAACGGACGTTATTGCTCGTTGTTATTACGGTAATGCCATAACAATATGGTTATGTTAGAGGACTTTTCGATGTTCTAGCCGCACAATAGTCAGGTTGTCAGCCGAATTAGTCGCATTGGGGAGGGAGTGGTAAATTCTTAGACTTAGTAAAAATGATATAATATGCTTAATTAGTTGTTGAATGGAAGACTTTAGAGGAATGAAAGTAGCATGCCAAATTGATATTTGAACTCTCCGGAGAACGACTTGGATCACAAGGGTCCTAGATATGAAGGATCTCCCTTACTGAACAAATGTAAGAATGATGATCCTTGGTAACCAAATGGATTATACTTTTAAGATTATATTCTCCTTTATTATCTTACCAATGTAAGTATCATCATAGATCATAAATGGTTTTTACTCCATATATATGAGTCCCCTTACCCTCAAAATCTTTTGATATTCCCAAAACCTAAGAATTACTACTATATCACTACAAACTTACTATGTAAAACTGTCTGAAAAAAACTCAAGTGGTTGACTATAATTTCTTGTTTACGGTGAATATCTAGCTAAAACTGAAATATACATGCATGAATTGGGCACTCGGCAGAGGTGAATAGATGATGAAATGAAGGTGGAGTGTCACACCTTGTGAAAAAAGCATGTCCCCTGCTCTCTTCGCCTTGTTTTGTTTTCTTTGACTTCATTCATATACGTTTTTGTCACTGAATTACACCTATAAGGCTATAACTATAAATTAACATCAAGAGTTCTTTTGTTACCCACTAGGTGCTTCCCCACGCAACGCGTGGGTTGTGGTGTAATTGGCACTTTCTTGTTTTTTTGGTCTATTTCTTTTTCTCTTTTGTATTATTTCGTTTTAATTAGGCATATATGGGCTTCGCAGTCACTTGTATTAATACACTATATGTTTATATCATTTCGTTTAGATGTGTACAATTGTTGCGTTTATTTTTTATGAATTATGAGGATGTTGTTTCTTGCTTTTGAAGATCCAGTCTTATCATTGACTGATATTGTTCTCAATACATTTATTGTATTTTAGATTTCTGATTAACTGCTTATGTAAACCCTTCATACGTTGATGTTGCAATAATAAGTTATTTTTTAAAAGTAATTATTTTCCGTGTAAGTGATTATGTTTCTATGTCCATGTTTTGGTCTAATATCAATAAGATCGTTTATGTTTTTCTTTAGTTGGCTTTGAAACCAATTTTGAGTTAAGCAAATAATGGGTCGAATTATGGTGTTAATAAGTAATATAGATTCTTATGTATATATATTGTATATATGTGACTATAAGTTTAGCTAACTAAAAAATTCTTTGATATTTAAATATAATATTGAACATATATATATTATTTGTGGGAGGAATGTGTGGAATTATTGGATAGAAGTTATTTTTGACCTCTTATGCCTTTAAAGTGATTAATGCATAATTTATTTTATTTTCAGTTATAATTTTATTTTAATGTGTGAGTTAAATGTTTTGGGTTTATTGGGTCTTAAATATTGTTTAAAGAAATTAGAAAGCAAAAAAAAAAAAAAATAGAAAACATTAAATAAAAATCAACCAATAAGGAGAGACCAAAACCTTACTTTTATATATATGATATATTGCTTTAAACTTTGAAATGAGAAATATATTATAAACAATAATTTTACGTGAGAAATATATTAATTTAGCCAACCAAAATATGAATATAAGTTTAGCCAACCAAAATAATTAAAAAATATTAAAATTTAACCAAAAATAATTTCTCTTGAAAGATAATAAGTTAGTAGGAGGAATGAATTAATGTACAATTATTGGATAGGAGTTACATTTGAGTTAAATGGAGTTACATGTCTTTAATTACAAATAAATATTTTAATTTTTTTTATAACATAAAATAAAAGTAATACCAAGTGGCTGAATCAAAATTCACATGATTTGGTTGTTTGTTGATATAAACTCAACACTTACACATAATAATTCAAAATAAAAATATTACTTTTTAAGTGACAAACTAAATTAGTTTTCTTATAAAGTTATATGAATTCTTCAATCTCAATAATTTTAAAAATCTCAAGGATAACTTATATTTTTTTTGGTTTTTATTCATCAATTTAATTTTATAGTGCTAGATTTCATACTAATGGTTTCATCTTTAGAGAATTTAGTGAAATGATATTTTTAAAATTATATTTTATTTTTATATTTAAGTTCCAGTTGAATATGATTTGTTTTTTGGATCATTTTTTATTTTGATTAAAGACACAAAAAACTAATTGTTTAATTATGTTCTTTTTGTTTTCAAAAACCTCAAATCATAAAAAAAAAAATATATATATATATTATATTGATCTCTGCAGATTTATCAATTGGATCACAAAACAAAATAGTCTTTATAAATGGATAAATAGATAATTATATTGATCTTTAAATATTATATTGATCTTTATAAATTATTAAAAATGATACATGAATATGTGAGATAACCAGAGACATAATAAATAATTACATATGGATCATTTCAACTTTATGATCTTATTGTGTGGTGAATATTGTAAGGAAGTATGAAAATAATGACTTATAAGTGTTAATATAAAATAGAAAATGGTGATAAACATTTTAAAAGATTAAAATAAATATATAAGATATACATATCATACAAACTCTAAAACTAAGCTTTTACAATGATATTTGATTTGATTTTTTATAACCCATACAACAACAATAACAAAAAAATACAAAACAAAACAAAACAAAACAAAACAAAACAAGAGATTTGAGAGTAGTGGAAGAAGATGAGAGAATGAAAGAGTGATAGACTAAGAGAATAAGATAATGAGTATTTATAGGAAGAGAAATGATGAAAAATTACATTTAGAAAAATGAGAGTTACAATTCTAATTTATTGTTTTGTTTTAATACAATTGATTAATTCAACTTAGTGGAGAAATAAAGTTAATGCATAATTTATAGGGGAACAATACTTGGGTTCACCCCTAGGGGTGAACCTCTCCACTCACCCCCTTATAAAATAAGAAAATAAAATCTGTATATATTATTATAAAATTAAAAACCTTAAACCGCTCTTTAATAAACCTAAACCGACATATATAAAATCTAAACCCTAACCATCTCATTTGTGAACCCAAACCTATATATAATTTCGTTCTACTTGTAAAATCTAAATTCTAACCATCTCATTTGTGAACCCAAACCGACATATAATTTCGTTTGAATTGTGAAATCTAAACCCTAACATCTCATTTGTGAACCCAAACCGACATATAATTTTGTTCTACTTTTAAAATCTAAACCCTAACCATCTCATTTGTGAACCCAAACCGACATATAAGTTCGTTTGAATTGTGAAATCTAAACCCTAACATCTCATTTGTGAACCCAAACCGACATATAATTTTGTTCTTCTTGTAAAATCTAAACCCTAACCATCTCATTTGTGAACCCAAACCGATATATAATTTCGTTATAATTGTAAAATCTAAACCCTAACCAGTTCATTTGTAAATCCAAACCGACATATAATTACGTTTGAATTGTAAAATCTAAACTCTAACCACTTCATTTGTAAACCCAAACCGATAAATAATTTTATTCTAATTTTAAAAATCTAAACCAAGCCAATATTTATCTTTCCTTAATTAAAAGTATGCAGAATTTGTTTCCTTATTTAGTTTGCTTTTTAATTTAGTTTTGATTTATTTTTTAAATAAAATATTAGATGGAAGATTCTGATTGGCTGAGAGAAGAGGGGGTGAATGGAGAAGTTCACCCCTAGGGGTGAACCTAAGTATTTTACTTTATAGGGAGAAGCTATAAAGATTTCAGTTTTATATTATGTGAGTTAAATGTGAAATTAATTGTTTTTAAATTTGTGTTTTAATATAAATTTTTTTTTGTTAAAATTGCATTGCCAAGTGGGCCAATAAGGAGAGACTGAAACTCTATAAATTATTAAAAATGATACATGAATATGTGAGATAACCAGAGACATAATAGATAATTACATATGGATCATTTCAACTTTATGATCTTATTGTGTGGTGAATATTGTAAGGAAGTATGAAAATAATGACTTATAAGATGTTAATATAAAATAGAAAATGGAGATAAACATTTTAAAAGATTAAAATAAATATATAAGATATAAATATCATACAAACTCTAAAACTAAGCTTTTACGATGATATTTGATTTGATTTTTTATAACCCATACAACAACAATAACAAAAAAAAAACAAAACAAAACAAAACAAAAAAGAGATTTGATAGTAGTGGAAGAAGATGAGAGAATGAAAGAGTGATAGACTAAGAGAATAAGATAATGAGTATTTATAGGAAGAGAAATGATGAAAAATTATATTTAGAAAAATGAGAGTTACAATTCTAATTTATTGTTTTGTTTTAATACAATTGATTAATTCAACTTAGTGGAGAAATAAAGTTAATGCATAATTTATAGGGATAAGCTATAAAGATTTCAGTTTTATATTATATGAGTTAAATGTGAAAATTAATTGTTTTTAAATTTGTGTTTTAATATAAGTTTTTTTTATTAAAATTGCATTGCCAAGTGGACCAATAAGGAGAGACTAAAACTCTACTTTTATATATATGATTATCTTATAGAATTATACTCCCTAGCTCTATTTCATTTTAAATAATATTTTAAGTACACACATTTGAAAATTTTCATTTACTTTTTTTTTTACATAAAATTATTACTAAGTAAATTAATTCAACCAATAAAAATATACTGCACAATAAAAATGGTAAAAATAACACACTATAATATTTTGCATATAGACTTGAAAACTTCACTTAAAAACAAAATTTTAAAACGGAAGGAACATGATTATTGGCACAAAATAATAAGAGAAAATGATAGATTTTAAAATAGTTCGTAATGCATTTTTGATGATATATGGAAATGAACGACGAGCATACCAAACACATATAAACTATTAGTTAACTAACTTAACAAGGTAGATCATGAAACGACGACGTCAGTTATATTAATGGTTGGGAAATATTTCAATGTAGCTTTTTAATTATGTTAAAGAAGATAATTTACATTCATTTTCTTATATAAGGATCTAATACTTTATATTTTCCATCAATTAATTAGTAGACCAAACACACATGAAATTCAAATTCTACAATAAGTAAGTGCAAGAAAAACAAAGATTTATCCCCCACTAAACCTGTTTATCTACGTTATAGTATTTTTCCCTTTTATACATTACACAGGACATGATATGACACGTCAAAAGAAATATGTCTTACGTCAGAACCTACGTAGATCAAATTCGATTTAAACATAGGACATATGTTACTAAATTATATATTAATTCCATAAAGATACTTTAACGCATGATAATTTCCAAACTTCTTTATTTAAATAATAATTTCCCCCTTTTGGGGGCTATGTGTCGTTGAGTCCCACCACCATTATAAATCATCTCATCGCTTGCTTTCTTGTTTCTAAGTTGTAACCATTTCCACTTATAATCATACAGCTTCTCTACTCTTCTAGAGCAAAAACAAAAACAAAACGAAAAGATATCGCCATCATCATCAATGGCGGATACTAAGGTAAATCTGTCGATTAATGGACAATCAAAAGTGCCTCCAGGTTTCAGATTCCATCCCACCGAAGAAGAACTTCTCCATTACTATCTCCGTAAGAAAGTTAACTCTCAAAAGATCGACCTTGATGTGATTCGTGAAGTTGATCTTAACAAGCTTGAGCCTTGGGATATTCAAGGTTTTTTTATACAAGAAACCCTACTAAGTTCTACTAACTCTATCTCTCTTTCTCTCTTTCTTTGTTCTTTATTTTGAACCATTTTGGTATGCAAATGCAGAGGAATGTAGAATCGGCTCGACGCCGCAAAACGACTGGTACTTCTTCAGCCACAAAGACAAAAAGTATCCAACCGGGACCAGGACAAACCGGGCAACAGTTGCTGGATTCTGGAAAGCTACGGGACGTGACAAGATCATATGTAGTTGTGTCCGAAGGATTGGATTGCGGAAGACACTCGTGTTCTACAAAGGAAGAGCTCCTCACGGTCAGAAATCCGATTGGATCATGCATGAGTATCGCCTCGACGATACTCCAATGACTAATGTAAGATAATATATATATCATCAATATTCATTTTAGGTTGGAAGAAACAGATTCCATAGGTCAAAGAATAAGCTAGATTCGTTACATGCTATATAAAAGGTTTTGGTTCATTTAATATGTACTAGAGCCGTCTTTTAGCATGTGCAATTAAAGTAATCGAACATGATCCTAATTTTAAAGAATAATTTCTCTATAAAGTATATTTACGCATAAAGTAATAGCTTATATGTTTTTTTTTAAATATAATTATCACATCATATGTACATTTAATATATAGAAAGTTTGTACAAGGCCTAAAATAGTTAAAGAAGGGTTGGTTGTTGATTTTTTTTTAAAAAGAAGGGGTTATATTATGCATCCGACAAGTATTGAACGAACAAGATCGAATTGTTCCAAAAGAAAACAAAATAAAAGTCGCATTTACTTCTTCATCATTTCATTTTGCATTTTATAAGACCGATTTGTTCCATTTATCACAGGGTTACTCTGATGTCCTAACCGAAGATCCGATGAGTTATAACGAAGAAGGTTGGGTGGTATGTCGAGTTTTCAGGAAGAAGAACTATCAAAAGATCGACGATTGTCCTAAAATCACTCTATCTTCTTCACCTGACGACACGGAGGAAGAGAAGAGGCCCACTTTTCAAAACACTCAAAACGGCAACGTCTTAGACCATGTTCTTCTCTGCATGAACCGTACCGGTTCTAACATTTGCATGCCCGAGAGCCAAACAATTACCAAAAGTCAACTTCAAGACGATATCTTATTCATGCAACTCCCAAGTCTTGAGACACCCAAGTCTGAGAGCCAGGTCGACCAAAGTTTCATGACTCCAAACCAACTCGATCCCTCTCCCGTTAAAGAGAAGATAACCGGCAGACCTGTTTGCAGTAACTGGGCTAGTCTTGACCGGCTCGTGGCTTGGCAATTGAACAATGGTCCTCATACGTGTGATCGTAAGAGTTTTGATGATGAAGAAGAAGATGGTGATACTATGATGCAGCGATGGGATCTTCATTGGAATAATGATGATAATGTCGATCTTTGGAGTAGTTTCACGGAGTCATCTTCGTCTCCTTCGTCTTTAGACCCTCTTCTTCATTTGTCTGTATGAGTATATATACGAAATACATACACACAGAAAATAAAATAAATATATATATAACTTCTATAGTATTAAAATTAAGTTTGTTAAAAAAAAAAGTCTCATATTCTATGATATCACGTCTTGGTATTGGGGATCAAGATATGTTTATGGTACCTAGGGAAAAACTTTTTTAAATTATAATCATAAAATTTATGAAATTAAAGACTCTTTCGATTGCTTACTAGACTACTGGTTACTACTAAGCATGTTTATAGAGGTCAATTCCACTTAGTTTTTTTTTTTCCTAACTAAAATTTCCACATCCTTTAATTAACTTCTCTCATCTTTTTTTTTGGGTCAACATATACATTTCCTACATGCATGCATGCACTATCGGAAACGGTTGTAATATTTTAGATCTCCTGAATTATACATTAGATGTATGCTGTACGTATTCCAATGTTATAATTATAGTATAAAATCAATAAGAAAATAATGTTTTTTTAAAAAGCTATTCTATTAAAAATGCATAAATTAAAGGTACATAGCTATGACAATTAAGTCATACAGTTTTGAAAGATAAAATGAGAGAGTAGAGATTACATCAATGATTATAAAATCACTAGAAAAGAGGAAATGTTAGAGAGTTTTTTCTCTTAAATCACCTAAGATGAAGGGCCGTGGCTGCCTCGACCAATATTCTTGGACAAATATATCACAATATAGTTTAATTGTTAGTTGTAAATGAGCATCAGTAGTTGCGATTGATCGCTTGTGAACGTAAGGTATATGATTCAACCGCTGATGAATAGCTAACCAAGCTAGACTGTGAGAATTCGTGAATAAGTCGTTCTTTCGACATGATTATGCCTTTCTGTCAAATAATAGTTATGAAGGTCTTTAGGAGGACAAAAATAGGTTAGTCCTTTCGAAAACCTTTTAATGTTTTAAGTAAGAGTGAGCAACGAAACTGAGCCAAAAATAAATTTACAGGAACTAAGTGGATGGTTATATGTTATAGGACCCGACCTAGATATGATATGTGTCCGATATATTATTTGGACAATAAGAGTGTTTGTCGTAATACGGTTGGAATTATATGAAAGTAGGAAGAATTGTGATATATTGATTGGGAGGAGGATGATACATTATGTTAGTTGAGATTTCGATAATCATCTTCCTCCTCCAGAACATAATTTGCATATATGTTAGGGATTTTATAAGTGAGCATATATAAACGTGGTTCATCGGATTCATCTTTCTTTTGTCTCCTGAGATTGTAGCTAGTATCTAACATGGATCGGGACGGGTTAACGTCTTTGTGTCATGTCAAACGTAGTGCGCTTTTGATTGTAGGATCAGACTACCTAGTGTAGTTAATTCATGTATAAACAAAACTCACGTATGACGATGACAAAAACAAACAAAAACAAAACAAAAGTCACGTATGACACGGGAATTTTATCTGGATAAAGTATCATTGTCATTTTGACTTATGATAAATGAAGTGATATTTATTTTGACTTACATCTAATTAAGTAAAAGTGTACCAAATAATTAACGACAGCATAATACTAAGTAAGATTCTCGCTTCGTTATAATTGATTCAACTTTTGGTGCAAGTGCAACTGTTTTATCTTTTCGTTTCCGTTTGAAATTCCAGATTTCTTATTCTTCGTGCAAATGGGACGATCCATCTACCATTTATCTATTTAACATAACCATTAGCTGACAACTATTAGTGTAAAAAAAAAGTTAGAGCTACTTAATAGCTGAAAACTCTGTTAAAAAAGTTTCTTTATAACTGTAGAATAATTAATGACAACCATGCTAGAAAAGTCCATTCCTGCTAAATTTTTTTTTTTTTTTTTTTTGGAATTCTCCATAAGAGACCAATGTTAGAACTTTTCTTACATATATAGAGATGGTTTATAAAGAGTTACCGAGCAAAATGTAAAAATATCATTATATCAAGAGGCTCGTAATTAATGAAGTTTTGAATAGAAATTGAAATAAGCCGACTGATACGATGGACGGCGGGCGAGAATTGTAGCCATAAGATGATGGATCCAATTTGCTGGTTCGAATGAGTCAAATTCAACAGTGATTCAGTGAGATGCAATCGACACGGAGCGTTGTTGGTGGTCAGAGGCCGCTTCGACTAGTGAAAATCGACCAATTAAATTAATATTGATCTTTTCCAAATACATATATATTTTCCATGAACCAACCTGGATAAGTAAATAAGTGACTACTAATTAAGGAAACCATATCAAATGTAAACAAGTCTTCGAGTTTCCCTTAAGTTTTTTTTTTATTCATAACAACTTTTTTATTGAGGATCATAATTCTGTCTGTGATTAAGGAAATACATAAATGAAACAATGGGAACCCATAAGATACGAATATAGATGGCAAGTCATGTCTAATAATTATCAAAAAATAGTTGTCACATAGTTTTCAAACTTTCTGATACTAGAAAGAAGACCTATATATGCCTACATTATCTGTAAAAACAATCTCAAATTTTGGGTTATGCCGACAGATATTCACCACATATCTTGGTGACAATTGACGAATTTTAACCACATATCTTAATGACTTCGACTTAATTATATTATAATCCTTATACACTAATATTGTTAGGAATCACAATATTCATTATCTTATAGAAAATTTAATATTTTTAGATTCGATTATCCTCTGTTAAAGTCAATTTTTATATCTAAATGTTAATTTTTTTTTGTCTTACCTTCCTTCGTCATGAAGTTTATCTTACTCAAGATATTTAATTATTTTTATATTATTTTATCTACTAAAACATTATCCGCGTCATACGAAACACAAAAACGTAAGTATATAGTAATTAAATATTTATTTATAATTAGAAAATATCAGTTATAATTAATGCATATATTTATACTTTGTTTCAAAATAAAATATTTAATTTTTGACATTATTTATTTTATTTTACTGTTAATTTTTATTTCTTATACAAAAAAATTTCCAAGATAACAATTATTTGTTTTTTTAATTTTTCTTGGTTTATTATTATTATTTTTTTTTAATTTTGTAAAGTAATAAGAGATGTTATAGTGACAATGTTAATATTTACATACATATTTTATTCTAGATATATAAGATCATACATATTAACAAAAATTAGGGTACAAATTACAACACATCTTATTATATAAAGTTTGGTTTCAAAATTAGTCATCAACATGATCACAACAAGAGTCAAGTCTATTGATCAATGTTGGTTTTCCAAAAAAAAGTTTGTGGATTTTTTTTTATACTAATGTTATTTTCTTAATTATTTTTAAGATTAATTAAGATAGATACTTGATATGATAAACATATTATTTTTGATATAACTTTTTAGCTCTTATCCATTACAATGAATTGCGTAAAATTAAAATCTGATTTATTTTGATAAAACAAATAATTAATGTATTGCAAAATGAAATGTGTAAGATTGAAATCGGATTTAAACATATACTAAACTAAATATAAAAATATGTGTAACTTAAAAATATTCAAATATTAATTATCAATGAAAATTTATATTTACTTCTTACATAGACACCCTCATAAAAAGTCCTCTTCACCATATCATCTTCATACGAAGTTTTTCACACTCGTAGATGTTGTACCCACGATCTACCATCTCGGGCAATAGGCAAGAGGGCCTAAGTCAGGCTTGCCTAATGGGCCGAGGAGGTGTTATTGATCGGCCCATCAGGCCCGGAGAAAGGAAGGGAGCACGGAGACGTTCCGTGCTCGACAGCTCGCAGCTCGGGCCCGGTCAAAGATTCCCGCATTTAAGAGGGTTAATTAGGCTGCGCGGATCGCGCACTATTAATTCCGTATTAATTGAGTAGTAAATGGGTCGGTATAAATATGTAAGGGGGAGGTCATTTGTAGAGGATCCCGAGATTTTTTTCCAGAAAAAGGCAATACAAATTCAAATTCTAAAACTCTTATTATTTTAGTTCGGAACTGTTTACGGCGACAAGCTCCTCCACAATTAAAATCACTTCGGAAGGAGAAGCATATTCTCTGTTCTCACATTTGGCGCTAGAAGGAGGGGAGGTATCGCCTGACTCTCACCAGTTCCGACTTCATACGCAAGTTCATTCCACACAACCACCGCTATGGCAGCCAGCTCTCCCGATCAGGCATCCTTGGAGGTGATCCAGAAGCTCCTGCAGGACT
Organism: Camelina sativa; assembly: GCF_030686135.1. NCBI lineage: Eukaryota > Viridiplantae > Streptophyta > Magnoliopsida > Brassicales > Brassicaceae > Camelina > Camelina sativa. The sequence continues at coordinate 23,788,769 of NC_141896.1, forward strand.
TGTCCGAGAAGTCCGACCGTCAGCAAGCCGCCTCCGCTGCTCTTACTGAACGTTTCGACAATTTGGAGGGGCAGATTTCCACTCGTTTGGAGGAAGTCACGACGTCCGTAGCCGATCTCTCGGCCTCCCACCGCGCCTACGCCGACCGGGTCGACCTCCTGTCCTCCGACCAAAACCCGCGTCGACGCGCTTTGGATTTCTCCGGTGTGACACCACCTTCCACCTCGCAAGTAGCAGCAACAAATGTCACTCCGGGAGATTCGTTCCCACCTCAAACCAACACACAAACAGCGCTACCGCTGGCCGGCGATGTTCGCACACCGGTTCAGCCTGGCGTCGTCCGATCTTCCGAGGTCCCAGTCCGTCTTCCTCTCCCCGTAGATGGAAACACTTCGGCTGCGGGATATACTGTCAATCCCGAGATCTTCCGCATGCAGAGCGAAATTCGGGACATGCGGTCTGTGATGCATAGTGCAACCACCTCAGCTCCGGATATATTCCGAGTGATCGAGGAGTCGAGGCGAACTCCTTTTTCCGACCAAATAGCCCGAGTCCGCATCAAGGACACTGGCAAAATTAAGTTCTCGAGCTACGAAGGAAAAGGAGATCCGACCAATCACCTCAAGACTTTCTTGCTGACAGCTAGCCGGGTGGACCTCGAGCCCCATGAAGCAGACGCTGGGTACTGCAAGCTGTTCGCAGAAACATTTAGTGGACCGGTACTGCTTTGGTTCGCATCCTTAGCAGCTGGCTCCATAACAAACTTTAACGAGCTGTCGACCTCGTTCGTCAAGCAGTATTCTAGCCTAATCGAAACTGCGGTGACGGATGCTCAGCTTTGGAACTTAAGCCAAAAGGCTGGAGAGTCCCTTCGGTCTTACATAACAAAGTTCAAGGAGATCCAGGTCAAAATTCCCGGACTTTCGGACTCCACAGCCCTGGCCGCGCTTAAGAACGGCCTGTGGCACGAATCTCGCTTCCGCGAAGAGTTGTCCGTGAATCGTTTCCCAACTATTCAGGACGCACTACACCGGGCTTCGAACTGGATAGTCGCAGAAGAAGACAAACTCGCCGCTGCGCAAAAACAAAACGCCCCGTCTGCAGGGAAACCGCGCTTCGAAGCACCTGCCAAAAAGACTCCGCCTACGACTCCGAAGTCCGGGCCGAGCACTTTCGCAGTCACCCAATCTCCCCAGAAGAATTCTCCAAAGAATTCACCGTCCAAACCACCATTTTCACCGCGCTCCAAGAGCGGCGTACTCCCGAGTAACAAGTGGGTCCGAGATGAGGACACGTACTGCGAGCTCCATAAAACCAACAGTCATTCTACTCGTGACTGTAAGAAGCTGATGCATCTCCTCGCAGAGAAGTATGTGGCGGGAGAAATGCCGAATGTCACAATTGAAGAATTGGAGCAAAAAGCGATTCCCGAAATGGACGAGGACGCTCCACCTTCAAAGAAACCAAAGCAGTCTGATGGAAGTGAAGCTCCCAAGAAAAGAATCGATGTGATAATGGGAGGATCGCGTCTGTTTCGGAACTCCATCACTGCGATCAAAGACCATCAGCGGAAGCTCACTAGCCCCCAGCCGAAGCGAGCTAAGTTGATAGCCAGTGATCTACCTGAAATTTCTTTCTCCGAGAAGGAAACTGAGGGGTTGGACACTCCGCACGATGACGCGCTCGTCATCTCGCTTGATGTAGCGAACCATGAAGTCTGCCGAATCCTAATTGATACTGGGAGTTCGGTAGACTTGATTTTCCTTGAGACGCTCACCAGAATGGGTATCGGGAAAGAGCACATCGCAGGACCGCCCTCACCCCTGGTCTCGTTCACTAGCGAGACGTCGATGTCTTTGGGCACGATCACATTACCAGTGTCCACTCAAGGAGTGGTTAAAATGGTGGAGTTCACGGTCTTCGACCGACCTGCGGCCTATAATGTTATTTTGGGAACTCCCTGGCTCTATCAGATGAAGGCGGTGGCCTCGACGTACCATCAGTGCGTCAAATTTCCGACCCCACAAGGAGTCCGGGAGGTTCTGGGAAGCCAAAGGACGGCCAGGAGCTGTTACCTCGCAAGTCACAAACTCCTGATCCAATAGCAACCACAGCTCGAGGTCCCGAAAAATCCAGTTCGGAAGCAGCTAAAAGGTGACCTCACTGAGTCCATTTTCATCAATGGCAAGTTCCCGGATCAAGAAATCAAGATCGGAGTGGGATTGGATAGCGAGCTCCGTGCCGCCCTGATAACCTTCCTGAAAGAAAGAATGGCCACCTTCGCGTGGTCTGTAGACGAGATGCCCGGCATCAGTCCAGAAGTTATTTCCCACGAGCTGAATGTGGACCCTACGTTCCGACCTGTAAAGCAGAAGCGAAGGAAGCTGGGTCCTGAGCGAGCTTAAATCGTTAACAAAGAGGTTGAACGTTTGCTGAAGGCGGGACAGATACGCGAAGTAAAATACCCTGAGTGGCTCGCAAATACAGTCGTTGTCAAAAAGAAGAACGGAAAGTCGCGAGTCTGCGTTGATTTCACCGACCTGAATAAGGCGTGCCCCAAAGACAGCTTTCCACTTCCGCATATCGACCGGTTAGTTGAGTCCACTTCGGGTCACGAGCTGATGTCCTTCATGGACGCATTCTCTGGCTACAACCAAATCCTAATGAACCCGGACGACCAGGAGAAGACTGCATTCATTACGGACCGCGGGATCTATTGCTACAAGGTGATGCCTTTTGGGCTAAAAAATGCGGGAGCAACCTACCAAAGACTGGTGAACCGAATGTTCGAGCATCAACTCGGAAAAACCATGGAAGTTTACATCGATGACATGCTGGTGAAATCGATGGAAGCCAGTTCGCATCTCGCCGATCTGAAAGTCTGCTTCGACGTCCTGGATCAGTTCGGGATGAAGCTCAACCCCACGAAGTGCACCTTCGCAGTTCCATCAGGAGAATTTCTGGGGTATATCGTCACAGAAAGAGGAATTGAAGCGAACCCGAGGCAAATTAAGGCTTTCCTGTCTATGAGCTCTCCTAGGACCTTGCGCGAAGTGCAGCGCCTTAACGGACGGATCGCAGCTCTCAACCGCTTCATCTCTCGATCTACGGACAAATGCCTCCCTTTCTACCAGCTGTTACGAAAAGGGGGAAAAACTTTCTTGTGGGATGCGAAGTGTGAGGAAGCATTCGCCCAACTCAAAGCTTATCTATCTGAACCGCCGGTCTTGGCGAAGCCTGAGTTCGGAGAGCCACTCTTTCTTTACGTAGCTGTATCGGATAGTGCGGTCAGTGGAGTTTTGGTTCGCGAAGAAAGGGGGGAGCAGCGACCAATTTTCTATATCAGCAAGTCATTCACCAGAGCGGAGTCGAGGTATCCAATGATGGAAAAATTGGCCCTAGCAGTAGTCACTTCGGCAAGGAAACTGCGGCCTTACTTCCAGTCCCATACGATCATAATCCTGACGACGCAGCCACTTCGGACGGTATTACATAGTCCGAGCCAATCCGGGCGGCTGGCTAAATGGTCTGTTGAGTTGAGCGAATATGACATCGAGTTCCGGACTCGAACTTGTGCGAAGTCACAAGTGCTGGCCGATTTCTTGATCGAACTCCCACTAGCCTCCTCGGCTAGCGACACTGTCGAAATTCCATGGACGCTGTATGTTGATGGAGCTTCTTCCAAATCGGGGGCAGGAATTGGGGTCCGCCTCACTTCTCCTACAGGCGAAGTGATCGAGCAATCATTTCGCTTGGCTTTCAGTGCATCCAACAACGAAGCTGAGTACGAATCTTTCCTCGCCGGCTTACGCCTCGCAGTGGGGATTGGTGTCCGAAAACTTCGAGCTTTTTGCGATTCGCAGCTGGTCACCAACCAGTTTTTGGGGGAGTACGAAACAAAGGATGGCCGCATGGAGGCTTATTTGTCCACAGCTCGGGAGTTAGTCGCCAAGTTCGAGGAGTTCGAAATCACTAAGATCCCACGAAGTGAGAACTCTGCTGCGGATGCTTTAGCATCTTTGGCCTCCACTTTGGATCCTGCGACAACAAGGATCATCCCCGTCGAAGTCATCCAGTTTCCAAGCATCCGGCTGGAGGGCACACACGTCGTGACCCGCGCAATGAAAAAACAGCTGGCCGCTGAGGAAGCAGCTCGTAAGACGGCTGCGGACTCTCGAACCTCGGAAGATCTGGACCTTGTCTTGCTTACCCCAATGGAAGTTCACCCACCTCTCGCCGAGCTCGACGAAAATTCAGCTCCGGAATCATCGGGCTCACCAGCTGACAATCAAGCCGTTATCCCACATGCCACCTCGAGCAGCACGAATTCTAACAGTTGGGGGGCAGATGACTGGCGGAGCCCGATCTGGGCTTACCTTGAAAAAGGGGAACTCCCAGCCGACAAGTGGGCAGCTAGGAAACTCAAGGTCACAAGTGCGCGGTACTGCATTCACAACGGAATACTTCTACGCCGAAGTGTAGCAGGTCCTTATCTGACTTGCGTGGCCGGTAGCGAGCCCGCGATGCTAATGCGAGCTGTTCACGACGGACCCAATGGGAATCATTCCGGCGGTCGGACTCTGGCTTTCAAAATCAAACGGCAAGGTTACTTCTGGCCTACCATGGTCACGGACTGCAAAAAGTATTCTCGAGCTTGCGAGAAGTGTCAGAAGCACGCCCCATCAATCCATCAACCTACCGAACTCCTGTCCTCGGTGTCCGCACCTTACCCTTTCATGAGGTGGTCTATGGATATCATCGGTCCGCTACATCGAGGACCAGGAGGAGTCCAGTATGTGCTCGCTCTTACCGACTATTTCTCCAAGTGGGTAGAAGCGGCAGCCTATGCGAAAGTAACAAGCGACGAAGTGGAACAGTTCGTGCTTAAGAGCATAATCTACCGCTACGGCGTCCCGTGTGAAATCATCACGGACAATGGCCCACAATTCATCTCTTCGAAGTTCGAAGAGTTCTGCGCGAAGTGGAAAATCCGACTCAACAAGTCAACTCCTCATTACCCGCAAGGTAACGGGCTAGCCGAGGCAATGAATAAGGTCATACTTGCCAACTTGAAGAAACGGCTCGATGCTCGAAAGGGGCGCTGGCCGGACGAACTTCAGGGTGTCCTCTCGGCGATCCGAACAACACCTCGGCGGGCCACTAATGAGACACCTTTCTCCCTGGTTTACGGAGTTGATGCCGTAGTCCCAGTTGACATAGAAGTCCCCGGAGTCCGTACCTCGCTGAACCCACTCCGAGCAGAGGAAAATGAGGAGTTCCTACAGGATACTCTTGATACAATCAACGAGCGTCGGGACCAGGCGTTAGTCCGGATCCAGAATTACCAGAACACGGTGGCTCGGTACTATAACTCCAAAATCCGAGGCAGACCCTTGGCAGTGGGCGACCTCGTCCTGCGGAAAGTCCATGAGAATACCGAGGAGCTCAATGCAGGAAAGCTGGGAATCAATTGGGAAGGACCATACAGAATTACTCGCGAAGTCCGAAATGGAGTTTATCAGCTCGAGGATTCAGAGGGAAAACCAGTCCCGAGGTCGTGGAATTCTCTACACCTTAAACTTTTCTACAGTTAATGTCTTTGTATCGAACTACGATTTGGCTTGATCCCGATAAGGGTACGTAGGCAGCCCACTTCGGGTCCAGCTATCCATATTAATAAAATCTAAAGTTTTCTTAAACTTTTTTTTTATTAATAATGGCCAAAAAAAAAAAAAAAAAAAAAACAAAAAAAAAAAAAAAAAAAAAAAAAAAAAAAAAGCCGAAGTCTGACTTCGCATCTACCATTTAAAGCCGAAGTCTGACTTCGCATCTACCATTTTAAAGCCGAAGTCAAACTTCGCAAGCCTAAACCGAAGTTCTCACTTCGTATTCAGCTTTACTTTAAAGCTAAGTTTTGCGAAAAATTTAAACCGAAGTCCTCACTTCGTCCTCCGCTTTACTTAAAGTCAAAGCTCAGTTTCGCAAAATTCCTATCTAAACCAAAGTAATCACTTCGTACCCAGCTTTACTTATAGGTTGGGAGGTCATTTTTCCGAACTATTTAGCCGAGGTTCTCACTTCGCGTTCATTTCTGCTCGTACCATCTTTTTAAACGAAAGATTGTGGAAATGTAGTTCACATTAAAAAAAAAAACAAATAAAACGACCTCGGAGCGGTCACCACGACCAAAACACTCCGAAGCGAGTCTAAAAACAAGTACTACAAAACAGGGGGGCAACTCGTGCCAAGACAACCCCAGAATAGGAACTATTGATTCGGAGGGGCTTGATCAGACGCCGCCTCGGAAAGGGCCAAGCCCAACTCCGCTAGCTCCCCTTCCGACCTAGTGGTCGCCAGGTAGTCGTCCATCCCCTGAGTCGAGAGTTGCCCGAGGTTAGTGCCGGATTCGTCGATTGTGACGTTAAGCGGGTGCTCGTTGCATAAGAGATCGGGCGTATCCGCCAAAAGGTTTGAGAATGCAGCGAGGTCGAGTTCACGGGGAGTTACCTTTGAAACCTTCTCGTCAGCTTCCTCCTCGTCAGTTTTTAGGAGTCCGAGCTCGGCCTCCATGTCTTGGATCTCGCCTCTAGAGATCTCTTCGACCAGCATCCGGTTAGCCCTAATCTCGGCAGCTCGGATCTGAAGCGGGGCTAGCTTCTCCCTCTCTTCGAAGGTGACCTTCACCTCCTCGACCAGAGGACGGAGAGTCCGCCTCATTGCCTGTCTTTCCTCCCTTCGCACCCTCTCAATCTCGCAGCTGTTTCCAGCCTCGAGTAGCTGATTGCGAAGCTCGATCTCGTGCAATCTACTCCTTGCTGCCTTGGCATCCTCCGCGGCTTCGTAGTAAAGGTCCCCCGCCTTCTTCAGCTTGTCTCGGAGGTCTTCATTGGCAATTCCGAGGTCAAGCACCTGTACCTCGGCTCTCTTCATCCGAGCCCGGATTTTTTCGGCTTTCTCCACAGTAGCAGCATTCTCGGCCTCTAACCTGGCGTACTCCTTCACCTGGGCTTCCAGGTCAGCAATCTTTTCCCGGAGGAGGCTCACCTCGGAAGATGAAGGAGATGAAAACAGCTGATCTTCATAAGACGCCACCGAGGAGTTGAACTCGATCATTAGCTGGGAAGTCACAGTTCGTTAAAAACGGTGAAGGTGGTAAATAAAAAAAAACTGAGAAAGCATGTGTCACTAACCTCGCCAATCTTGTCCGCGAAGCGGAAGAAGTTCGCACGGTTGAGTTCGGACATGTGCGCAAACACCGGAACCCGAACTCCTGGCCGGGTGTAACTCCTCATCAGATCGGCTGGGGACGCAGGGGGAACTGAAATGGACGAATGACGTCAGTCTATTTGGTCCCCGAGACCCAGCAAGCAAAAAAAAAAAAGGAAACCTCGAGTTATCATTACCTCGGGGGGAGGAACGACGTTCCTTCGAAGGCGGCCTGCCAGAGGAATCCCCGGACTCCTTAGATCTCCTCTCTGAGGAAGGACCCCTATCCTTCGAGCTAGGCTTACTTCGCTCGTCTCCAGACGAACTAGTCCGAGCTCGGCTCTTCTCGCGAAGAGGCGAGGAAGTCTCAGGTTCCTTCCTCTTTTTGGATGAGTCCGACCGCTGGGAACTGACCTCGACGGGGGGAGCTATAACCTCCCGCGGCTCGTCACTGGAGTCAGCTACAATAATTACTGCGGGCTCGGGCGAGCTGGGCTGAGGTTCGGAGGCCCCCGTAAGCGGCTCGGAAGAATCAGTGGGGGGTAACGAAGTCCCGTCTACCTCAGGAGAAGAGGGGCCTGACTTCTTAGGAAGACGAGCTTTGCCCTCGGCGAGCGCTGCCGCCATATTCAACTTCGCCTCCTTTTCGGCGAGTCGGCAAGCCCGTTCCTCTCTGTAATTCATCTCCGAAGTGCTTATAGGGTCGGAGCAAACGAGGGAACGACTCCTAAGCCGCACTGTGGATTCTCTAATCCTTTCGCACGAAAAGGAGTCCCAGGCAATCTGACCCTGGCTGCAAAACCTCGAGAAAAACTCTACGAATGTAGGGCAAAGCAGTCCGCGCTCGAAGTGATCTGGGACAAGAAAAACAAGGAGTAAGTAACAGAAAGGAAAATAGTATATTAAGGGCACCTGACTAAGAGCGCCGTTCTACCAATTTTCGAAGTCCACTTCGATACGTGCGAACTTGCGAGGTGGCCGAAGGTGAGCTCGTTGACCGGGAAGAAAAAGTACGACTTCCGCCACTTCTCATCCTTCTCGGGAAGGTCGTCAAAGACCTTCAGTCCGGAAAGCGGGCTTACATAGAGTGTCCCCTTAGTCCGACCAGTCTTCACCGTGTATACTTGAAGAAAGTCGGCTAGGGACAGTTTGTAGTTGAACTCTTCCCCCAGAGTTTGAAGACACATGACGATGCGGACGAAGTTTGGGCACATCTGGGGGAGAGCGAAGCCCAGTTCGGACATCATCTTCACGATGAGTTCGGGGAGAGGAAACGACAGACCGCACGCAGAGAAGAATATCTCAAACGCGCAGCAATACCCTGGGGGAGGATTTTCCGGAGATTCGTGAGCCCCCGGGAATTTAATTTCAATCTCCGATGAAATCCCGGTGGACCCCCTAAATTCGGCTATATTCTCCGCCGAGAGAATTGACGGTGGGTGAGGGCCGTAAACGCCCGGAATCAGGGGTTTCACGGTTTTACCCGACGAGGATTTCGGAGGAGACATTTTTCTTTGAGCGATTCGTGTGAAAAGAAAACGGGAGTTGAAGAACTTTCCGGCGAAAGCAAAGGTTACAGAGAAAAGAGAGAAAAGTCTAAAAACATAAAAGCACAAACACGATTGAAGAATTGGGGTGAGAGAGAAGTCGAGTTTACCTTTATACACGGCACAAGGAAGCAATGATTACCTGGGGAAGTGAAAGGTCTCACACCGTTCTCTTTCTCTCTTATAACCAACACGCCACCTAGTGGGCCCCGAGGCCTGTTCGGGAAGGCAAATCCCATCATTATCACGATCAAATCGTGGGGATATGGGGAATATTCAGTTTCCCAAAATTGATCGCTTGAAGGTCAAAAGTCTCCCGAACTATTCAGCTCGGGAGACTTGGGGGGCAACTGTTGTACCCACGATCTACCATCTCGGGCAATAGGCAAGAGGGCCTAAGTCAGGCTTGCCTAATGGGCCGAGGAGGTGTTATTGATCGGCCCATCAGGCCCGGAGAAAGGAAGGGAGCACGGAGACGTTCCGTGCTCGACAGCTCGCAGCTCGGGCCCGGTCAAAGATTCCCGCATTTAAGAGGGTTAATTAGGCTGCACGGATCGCGCACTATTAATTCCGTATTAATTGAGTAGTAAATGGGTCGGTATAAATATGTAAGGGGGAGGTCATTTGTAGAGGATCCCGAGATTTTTTTCCAGAAAAAGGCAATACAAATTCAAATTCTAAAACTCTTATTATTTTAGTTCGGAACTGTTTACGGCGACAAGCTCCTCCACAATTAAAATCACTTCGGAAGGAGAAGCATATTCTCTGTTCTCACAGTAGATTTCTCCTTAATTTCTAGGACTTTGTAACACTCCATTCACGGTCTAGATCGGGATGAGGTTTTAGATTCCTTTCGGTTAAAGGATTGTCTTAAGTCTTAAGCCAAATATTTGTTTAAAATCAGTTTAAGGTAAATAAACCAAAACTAAACCCAAAATGCATCTTTACATGTCATCAATGAACAATTCCAAATCCGATTTCGAAAGGAGAGACCAGTCGTAAAATTGTATATCAACAAAAAAGAGGGTTCGTCATAGCAAAGTAGCAATCTACAAAAGTTTAGCCGATGCAGCAATGCTCATGGCTTCCTACAGGGCCGGTCCATAGGGCAATCAACTCAAGCAAAGGATTAGGGCATAAAAAAAAATTAGGGCATTTTTTTGTAAAATTATTATAGAGTTTTTATATATATCTAAAGATTTTTACAAAAATGTGGACTTTAATATAAGTGCAAATCATAGTTTTTGAGGTTAATTGTTAGTTTTAGTTTTGATTTTTTCCATTTTGAGGTTAATAGTTTGCTTTGTTAAACTATTAGATAAATCTTTTCATCAAAACTAATGTTTTGATTTTGGTTTGTGTTAATAAATTTTCAAAACACTAAACATAAAGTCTTATATACCATTAGTTATAATTTTTTGGTAATATATAAAAGGGCATGTTTTTTAGTTCCGCATAGGGCACTAATAAATGTCGGACCGGCACTGGCTTCCTATCATCTTTGCTACTTAGTTACATCGTCACATTTTCTAACTTTAGTTAAATTGTTACGTATATAGCCAAATGCTCATGGATTCCTTTCATCTTTGTTACGTACTCGTCTCTTTCATTTTAACATTCACATTAGTCATTATCACGCTCTCAAACAACACGCATCGACCAATCAGTCACGCCATTCATGTTTCTTCAATCAAATCATGTATATTACTTAAGTATTGAGTAGATAGATAGCTCATAATCAAGTTCACCCAATTTCAATCTGGCTACAAGCGTCTGCTCGGTCTTGCTCAAATTCTTATCGGGATTGATCATACTCCACCAAATTCATGCTACATGTAATTTTTGGGATACTTTTCATGCACTAGTAAACCTTTATACTGTCATAATAATCTGTTACAGTATAAAACACCGTAACCGTAAACAACTTTTACTTAAGCATTTATCTTGCTCCGTTCTCTATTGCACCCATATCATTTTATCATTCAATGTAACAAAATTATCCAAAGACTAGCAACGACCACATGAGTGTTTCACAATTGTTCAATAAATTAAACACAATTAAGTAAACTCAATCCAATATTTATCACCCCTACCTTCTTGCGGTTCTATATGCTTTTTAATCGGCTTATCTAAACATGTTGCAAGTATATTTATTGCTAAAACAATCATTACAGTAACACATTCAGTTAGCCTTTTGTAAAAGTGGATGAGAGTTAAAAACTCAAGTGGAAATCTTATATGGTCCGTGAGTGTTACTTTAGTATTGTGCAATGTGTCATTTAACCAAACAGTATCCTCCAATGAATACATTCATGAACAAATCTCCTGCAAAATCTGAACAAAGCATATGAATTAAGTTTAACCGACACAGAAATGGGAGAGTGATGTGAAGATTTTAAAAGACACATCAAGTCACTTGAGGTAGTGTTGTTACATTTCGATTTGACTAGTGATCGATCGATCATTCTTTCTTTTTGGCTAATGGGTTCCTTACTTATTACTATACCAGAAGAGTATAATAACAGTCTCCCAAACACATGGTGACCTCACCTAAATGTGGCCAATCTCAATCCAAGCTATTATTAGAACAACTGAGAAACACAAAAGGCTTTGTATTGTGGAGGATATTATTTATGTAATGTTTGTAACTAACCACCATCGAAGACTTAAAAGTATCTCTACCCATAATAAACCAAGATCATTTGCCTCCTTCTTCTATCAAGCATCTTGAAACACAGAGAACTCTAAAAAGGAAAGAAATTAGAAAAACTTTATCTTACAGTATTTAGATGTAATTCCCAATTATTACTAGTGAATCAGTGTTGTTTTGTTTGTGCTTTAGCTGCAAATGGGACAACGAACAAGACCATTCTCATTACACTCCATACACTTGACCACTACAGCTTCACTTCCCCATCCTTCCACCACTTTACAGCTCCCATTACACTCCGAACACGGCAAAAACGCTAACCCACCGCATCCACCGCAACCGCCGCCGCCACACCGATCTTTCTTCCTCGGAATCCCTCTTAGCAAATCTCCAAGCAAACCTTCTTCCACCAAACTCATCACTTCCTCTGCTCCACCAATGTACTTCCCTTTCACAAAAACCCTCGGCGGCAACACCACCGCCGCCGTCGACGAATCATCACCACCACCACCGCCGTTGTCTCTTTCCCGAGCCATGAGATTCGAAAGCTCTTCTCTGAATCCTCTATCCATAGACACATCTCTCTCACATACCACCACACCAAAGCTCTCAATCGCAGCTCTCACGGCTTTACACGCCTCAAACGTCCGCCGCACTCCCCGCAACGACGTCGTGTAAATCACAACTCGATCCTCACCGCCGTCGCACAATCTCTCTGCTTCCTCCGCTAATTTCGGATCTAACGGTTTCAAAACCTCGTAATCGCTCTCTGAATCTCTAGGGTTCTTCAAATTAGGATCGGAGTTCTCTTTGTTCACCATCATCACTCCACCACCATCGGAGACATTACATTTCGCCGGAATAGGAGAGAATCGGCAAGTATCGCCGCCGTCGAGACCTGACATTAGCTCCCAGAAGTTAAGAACCTCCGTCGTCGGCTCAGACTTACCGACCATCGTCTCCTTACCGTTGATAGTAAATCTCTCAGGCGGAGTCATCGGAGATATAGCGGAGGTAGCGGAGGAGGAAGGAGGCGGAAGAAGAGAAGGTGAAGAAGAAGAGTCGAGATTGAGAAGACCATAAGTGGTTGAAGTTAGCTTAACGAAATGGTGGCTTAAGGTTGAAGCGTTGAGCTGAGAAGAGAAGTTTTCATCCGTCGGATTTAAGAAATTGGAGGAGACGCAACCACCCATCGCCGGAGATTTCGAGGATTTCTCAACGTCGTCGGGGAAAAACAAAAAGAAAAGCACACGGAGATTGAGTGAGAGAGACGGTGGTGATGAAGAAGTGAGAAATGAGATTTTTAGATTAAAAAAAAGACAAAATAACAAAACTGCTAATTAGATTAAAACAAAAAAACTTTTTTGTTTAATAAAAAGTACAAAGTTGGGGACGTGACAATGCACGTGGCTCTTTTCTTGTGATTTTAATGTCCATATTATTCGTTGATTATGAAACAGTTTGTGTGTGTTGTACACACTATTTAGTTCTTAGCGAAACAGTTTGAGATATTTTTTTTTTGTTTGGTTAATAATAGTTTGCAAAGCTTATTCTTGAGATTTTTTGTTAAAAATGCCACTTTTTTAAGAAATTTTTTGGATATATCAATTTTTGTATAATTTGTAAATTTTATCTTTTGAGAAGAAAAAAATATGTATTTTCAGTTTTTTAAGATACAATACATAGTTAATACCAAATACTAAACCCTAAGAAAAAATAGAACCGATTAAATCCAAACATAACAAATAAAACACACGTTAAATCAAAATTTTGTAACTTACAAAATAGTAAAATTTACAAACTATTCAAAAAATGGTAAAATCAACAAAAAAACACTCCAAAAAATAGTTTTCTCATGATTGATTCCTTATTCTTTGAAATTAGGATCAAGAATCCAAAACAAAGAAATTTGGTTAGAGTAACCAGAAGATCATTGTAAAAAAAAAAAAAAAAACCAGAAGGTCATTTTTAATATATTTTGTTAGAATGGGATTAGACATTAGGAGTTAAATCAAAGTCAACAAGTTCATGATTGATAGTTATGGTAAATAAGAACAATAAATTTCTTGTTTAGGTTTTGACCATAGCAAGAACAACTATTTTTTTTTGGTGGCAATATCCTAAAACGTTGAGGTACCATGGTTGGGAAGATTCTAATTTATATAGGTGTTAAATCGATGATTAATGTTTATAAAATTTTAATCTTATTTAAATTACATGTTATTTGATTGTTGACTAGAAAAATGAACAATAAATGTTAGTATTTGATTTAATAAAAGAGTTTGGCATCTAAATCTAATGTTATCGAGAAAAATAAATTTGGTTATTACTTACTAGATTCCTACTGTTTTTTTTTTGTTTGGATTTAAAATAGTCTATTTGAATTTGAAGATCAATTCATATTTAAATTGCTAAATTGTGTTTTTCGAAAGGGAAATCTAACATGTTATTCTTCTATCCTTCCTTCCATAAAATGTTTTAGAATTTTTTTTTGTTTTAGAAGTGGTTTTCAAGTTTCTATAAAAATGTTAGGTTAGTTTAATATTTTATATTATGCAGTCTTGTTTATGATTGGTTGAACTTTTTTAAAGGAGTCATTTCTTAAACTACGTATGTTTACTTAAAACATCGGATGGAGGAATCGGATGGAGGAAGTTAATCTAAGATCAGGGTCAAAACTGTAATAGATTGGAACAAGTCAAATTCTCCAAAATAATATATTTTAATGACTATTTTTTATTATAATTTACGAAGAATTTACATGAGTTAAATGATATGTCACAATTTTAAATGATGTATGTATAAAAACTTTTACAAAAGTATATGATTTGATTTAGCAGTTGGATGTTTTTGTGTATACATTAGTTTTGACGTCTCAAACCCTGCTATGAACTGTTATTACTATTTTGAAGTTAGTTTTTATAAAAAAGTGGATTTAAGTGACGACAAAAAAGACACAACAAGATATTCAAAGTGTAATAGATCAGAAAAGTATAGACAAAAAAAGGAGGAAACTAAAAAAAAAAGTCAGAGAGAATGATGGATTAGAAGTGATGAAAAGAGAGAACAATAAAGTAGATTAGAAAAGTAAAAACCAAAACAAGGAGGAGGAGACTAGATTTGAAGTATGGTCGTACATATACTTGAGATATAATAGCCCAAAAGTCATGATCTCCGAGAGAATGAAGAAGGGTTTTTGGTTTTAGGGTTGGGTGCAACATCTTTGTGCCTTCTAAATAGGATGTGTCCCTTGTCCTAGTGGAAGATTGGCTGCATTTCTCTGAGCTCTCCTTCTTGTTGCTCCATAGACCGACCCTCTAGTGGAAGATTGACAGCGTTTCTCTGAGCTCTCCTTCTTGTTATCTCTAAGACCGACGATCATCTACGGTACTTCAATAAAATCTAGCACTTTACAGTAAAAAAATTACAAAACATTTTACATTCATTCATTCAAGAAAAATTAGAAAAATCCTACTAACATATTATATAAAAGTATATGCCACATGGATATGAGCTATTGCTTTTAACCTATTTGGATTAACCCATTTGGATAAAAAAAAAATATTTGTGGGTTACACTTTTCTAATGGATTAGTCTTGGGCCCTCCATAGATTAAGAGATTTACCTTGAGCTATCAATATCTATACTAGTATTTGATAGTAGAATTTAGCAGTTGGATGTTTCCGTGTATACATTAGTTTTGACGTCTTAATCCCTGCTATGAACTGTTATTACTATTTTGAATTTAGTTTTTATAAAAAGAGTGGATATAAGTGACGACAAAAAAGACACAACAAGATATTCAAAGTGTACTAGATCAGAAAAGTATAGACAAAAAAAGGAGGAAACTAGATTAAAAGTCAGAGAGAATGATGGATTAGAAGTGATGAAAAGAGAGAACAATGAAGTAGATTAGAAAAGTAAAGACCAAAACAAGGAGGAGGAGACTAGATTCGAAGTATGGTCGTACATATACTTGAGATATATTAGCCCAAAAGTCATGATCTCCGAGAGAATGAAGAAGGGTTTGTAGTTTTAGGGTTGGGTGCAACATCTTTGTGCCTTCTAAATAGGATGTGTCCATATACCTAAAGTAGTATAGACAAAAAAAGGAGGAAACTAGATTAAAAGTCAGAGAGAATGATGGATTAGAAGTGATGAAAAGAGAGAGCAATGAAATAGATTAGAAAAGTAAATACCAAAACAAGGAGGAGGAGACTAGATTCGAAGTATGGTCGTACATATACTTGAGATATATTAGCCCAAAAGTCATGATCTCCGAGAGAATGAAGAAGGGTTTGTGGTTTTAGGGTTGGGTGCAACATCATTGTGCCTTCTAAATAGGATGTGTCCCTTGTCCTAGTGGAAGATTGACTGCATTTCTCTGAGCTGTCCTTCTTGTTGCTACATAGACCGACCCTCTAGTGGAAGATTGACAGGGTTTCTCTGAGCTCTCCTTCTTGTTATCTCTAAGACCGACGATCATCTACGGTACTTCAATAAAATATTATCAAATAAAATCTAGCACTTTGCAGTAAAAAAATTACAAAACATTTTACATTCATTCATTCAAGAAAAATTAGAAAAATCCTACTAACCTATTATATAAAAGTATATGCCACATGGATATGAGCTATTGCTTTTAACCTATTTGGATTAACCCATTTGGATAAAAAAAAAATATCTGTGGGTTACACTTTTCTAATGGATTAGTCTTGGGCCCTCCATAGATTAAGAGATTTACCTTGAGTTATCAATATCTATACTAGTATTTGATAGTAGAATTTAGCAGTTGGATGTTTCCGTGTATACATTAGTTTTGACGTCTTAATCCCTGCTATGAACTGTTATTACTATTTTGAATTTAGTTTTTATAAAAAGAGTGGATATAAGTGACGACAAAAAAGACACAACAAGATATTCAAAGTGTACTAGATCAGAAAAGTATAGACAAAAAAAGGAGGAAACTAGATTAAAAGTCAGAGAGAATGATGGATTAGAAGTGATGAAAAGAGAGAACAATGAAGTAGATTAGAAAAGTAAAGACCAAAACAAGGAGGAGGAGACTAGATTCGAAGTATGGTCGTACATATTGAGATATATTAGCCCAAAAGTCATGATCTCCGAGAGAATGAAGAAGGGTTTGTGGTTTTAGGGTTGGGTGCAACATCTTTGTGCCTTATAAATAGGATGTGTCCCTTGTCCTAGTGGAAGATTGGCTGCATTTCTCTGAGCTCTCCTTCTTGTTGCTCCATAGACCGACCCTCTAGTGGAAGATTGACAGCGTTTCTCTGAGCTCTCCTTCTTGTTATCTCTAAGACCGACGATCATCTACGGTACTTTAATAAAATACTATCAAACAAAATCTTGCACTTTACAGAAAAAAAATTACAAAACATTTTACATTCATTCATTCAAGAAAAATTAGAAAAATCTTACTAACATATTATATAAAAGTATATGCCACATGGATATGAGCTATTGCTTTTAACCTCTTTGGATAAGAAAAAAATATTTGTGGGTTACACTTTTCTAATGGAATAGTCTTGGGCCCTCCATAGATTAAGAGATTTACCTTGAGTTATCAATATCTATACTAGTATTTGATAGTAGAATTTAGCAGTTGGATTTTTCCGTGTATACATTAGTTTTGAAGTCTTAATCCCTGCTATGAACTGTTATTACTATTTTGAATTTAGTTTTTATAAAAAGAGTGGATATAAATGACGACAAAAAAGACAAAACAAGATATTCAAAGTGTACTAGATCAGAAAAGTATAGACAGAAAAGGAGGAAACTAGATTAAAAGTCAGAGAGAATGATGGATTAGAAGTGATGAAAAGAGAGAACAATGAAGTAGATTAGAAAAGTAAAGACCAAAACAAGGAGGAGGAGACTAGATTCGAAGTATGGTCGTACATATATTTGAGATATATTAGCCCAAAAGTCATGATCTCCGAGAGAATGAAAAAGGGTTTGTGGTTTTAGGGTTGGGTGCAACATCTTTGTGCCTTCTAAATAGGATGTGTCCCTTGTCCTAGTGGAAGATTGGCTGCATTTCTCTGAGCTCTCCTTCTTGTTGCTCCATAGACCGACCCTCTAGTGGAAGATTAACAACGTTTCTCTTAGCTAGCAACTACGGTTTCATGTATTAGCTAGACACAATGTTGTTCTTTTTACGAGCTATAAAGATTTTCTCAACAGCTTCTTTGGTTTGAAGATTTGCAGAATCTTATTCTTAAGAAGAGTCTTATTTGTTTTGTCTATTTAATTTTTGAAACAACCCTTCCCGTTTTTTTTTTTTTTTTTAATACCTTAATTTACTAGTGGTCCCATACCCACTACATCCTATCATCATTCAATAACCGCGGATAATCAAATAAAACAAATTCCATTAAACCAAAAGAATTCCAACATTCAAACCCAATAACATCAATCAAATAAAGAGATAACCAACCACTAACATCCTACAATGTTCCTTTGACCTAATCTAGCAACCTAACAACAGCTAGACCACAATCAATCAAGTCTCTAGAACACCCCTTCATCATCGCCTTGATTCCACGATCACACTTTGCCTTTACCTGCACATCACAAACAACAATTGAGATGCGTAAGTATTATCATAAATACTTAGTGAGGCCGTCCTCCCATCTACTGGGTTATACACACAAGCATATGAGACTCCCAAGTCAACAAACAACAACAACACAATCAACATATCAAACCAGGAAAATAAGACTCGGCAGGTACTAGTGTCGACCGATGCTCAATCGGTGTCGACCGATGCTACAGGAACTGGTGTCGACCGATGCCGGAATGGTGACGATCGATGCTACTCGAGACGGTGCCGATCGATGCTCCACAAAAGTGGTATCGATCGACGCCTCTTCTGCAGTCACGATCTGCGCGAAACTCAGCGACGAACTCCGATCTCAATCAACACAGATTCGACTCCAAACACGTCTAATCATCTCAGAATTCACTAGAAATCACAAATACAATGTACCCAAGCAAGCAAACACCACAAATAACAAGGAATCACACAAAACAAGGGAGATCTCATGCTTAGATCAACCATGGTCAAGCACTCACCTCTTTCCAGGAAGATTCTGAACAGCAGGAACGAAATCCTCACTCCTAGCAAGCTTCTAACTCTTTCCTAGCTCCAAAACTCTCAAGAACAGCAAGTAATCTCCCAAACTTCTCCCAAAAGCTTAAGAACTCTCTCTCCTTTCTTTTTCTCTCAACAGCGGCGAGTAAAAACAAATAATACGACCTAGGGTCGTTTTTCCCCTTTTTCACACGATTAGGGTTTTAAATCAAACCAAACCGAACCAATTCGGCAATTAAATCAAACCCGACCAAACCGGAAAACATGGTGTCGATCGATGCCACCAAGGGTGTCGATCGACACCCACACCAAAAATACACAAATTGGTTCGCGGGCGTTACAATTCTCCCCCACCAATATGGATTCGTCCCCGAATCCCGCAATACCGTCCATCTGCCAAGGACCTCCGTGCCACCGTCATCACGGCCCGCACGTCCCCAGACCGGACTAAACACCATCAGTCAAGGTTTCCCGCGCCACTGTCGCAACAGCCCGCACGCCTCCGACTGACCCTCGAGGTCTCCCTCTAGCCAATATACTCGCATCATAACACTATCTGCTCACAACTCAGTGCTTCCCCCGTCCGTGGTCGCAACCAACGAATCATGCCGGCTCGCTATCAGGCCAACCGCCTTAAGCTACGGCATCCAGGAAGTCACCCACACACACTCCCCCCGCTCTCGGGTCGCAACCCTCGAGACATACCGGCTCACTGCCGAGCCTCGGCTCACAGCTACGGTATCCAGGGAGCCTCACATATCCCGCTCTTGGGTCGTCACCCTCAAGCGCGCTCTCGGATCGTCATCCGAAGCAACATACCACTCCCACTCTCTGGCCACAAAGTCCATCGAGCTATCGGTATCACGTGAGTTGGGCCCACACGGCCTAGAGCAAAAACAAACACTGATGCCAACGAGTATCTCCCGGCTAGATCTACCTCATCTTTCCACAAAACATTCCCATTTTAGAAACTTCCTATTTATGGAAACCTTCCTTTTGTGGAAACTTTCTATTTATGGAAACTTTCCAAAAATAGAAACCCGAGCTATTTCTCTTTTTCCCATGACAACAACAGTCAAACATAAAGAAAAATACTCATCTTATTAATCTCAAAATGTCATAATCGTTACAAACTCAACGAAAATACATCAGGAAACAAAAATACAACAACTGGAGCCATCAACCCGCATCCCGAGCACCACCTCATCTTGATACTTAGTCGCACAACCAACCACCCCTAAGCGACCAAATATCAAGAGAGATGGGCTGGAATACTCCGTACCCGCTCCAGCCACGGACTACAACTCGGACCCGGCTAGACAAGCTCAAGCGGTCTGCTTCTCAAACCACTTCTTAAACCTTGCCTTCATCCTCGCCTCGGGCTCCCAAGTCTGCTCCTCTACTCCGTCACAGTCCCACAGGACTCTCATCAAAGGAATCTTCTTCTTCCGAAGTTCCTTGACTCTCCTCTCGAGCACCCTCACTGGTCTCGCCTCTAAAGTCATGTTAGGCTGAAGATCCTCAGGAATCTTAGCCAACAACTGATCACCCTCATGAAGACACTTCCTCAGCATCGACACATGAAATACCTTGTGGAACGCACGCATAACCTCAGGCAACTCCAGCCTATATGCCACTGGTCCCACCCGCTCAACCACTCTGAACGGACCCATGTACCTCGGACTCAACTTAGTCTCTGTCAAAGACCTGTTCGGACCCTGCAACATGGCCATCTTGAGGTACACTCTATCACCAACCTGAAACTCAAGATCCTTTCTCCTCTTATCAGCATAGCTCTTCTGCCGATCCTGAGCCTCCTTCATGTTCAGCCTCAAAACCCGAATCTTCTCCGAGGTCTCCTGAACAAAATCTGCACCAAATATGCTCCTCTCCCCCACCTGAGTCCAACATAAAGGTGTACGACACGGCCTCCCATACAGGGCCTCATAAGGAGCCATCCCAATACTAGCCTGGTAGCTGTTGTTATAAGCAAACTCCACCAAACTCAAGTGATCTGCCCAATGACCACCCCAATCCAGCACACACATCCTCAATAAATCCTCCAAAATCTGGATCGTCCTCTCTGACTGACCGTCCGTCTGAGGATGGTAGGCTGTACTCATATGCACTTTCGTGCCCATCTCTGCCTGAAACGCCCTCCAGAACACCGAAGTGAACTTGGAATCTCTATCAGACACAATACTAGCAGGTACACCATGCAATCTGACTATCTCCCTCACATACTTCTTGGCCAAAACCGCTGCTCCATCAGTTTTCTTGATGGCCAGAAAATGTGCAGACTTAGTCAAACGGTCCACAATGACCCAAATAGCATCAAACGTCCTCGACACAGGTAAACCTACCACGAAGTCCATCGTGATCAAATCCCACTTCCACTCTGGAATGGGTAAACTCTGTAACAAACCACCAGGAACCTGGTGCTCCGCCTTCACCAGCTGGCAAGTATCACACTTCGCCACCCAATCAGCTACGTCCTTCTTCATCCCGACCCAGTGATAGTACCGCTTGAGGTCACGGTACATCTTGGTCGCTCCTGGATGAATAGAGAACTTGCTCGAATGAGCCTCTCTCAGTATCTCCTGCCTCAGATCCTCACCCTTGGGCACACAGATCCGACCATGCACAAGGATAGTACCATTAGCAGAAACCTGATACTCTGCACCCGCAGCCTTAGAGGCATTCACCAGCCCCTCATCACTCTCCTGAGCTAACCTCACTCTGCTCAACAAATCTGCTCTATCAACTGCCTCCAAACCCAAAGGTTCTTGTGAGATAGCACACAAACTCAATGCACTAATCTCACCTACCAACACCTCCATATCCTGCTCCTGAGCCGAAGCCACCCGCTTCCGACTCAAGGCATCTGCAACCAGATTAGCTTTACCAGGATGGTAAGCTATGTCCAAATCATAATCCACTACTAACTCCATCCAACGCCTCTGCCTCAAATTCAGCTCAGGCTGAGTAAAAATATACTTCAGACTCTTGTGATCTGTAAATACCTGTACCTTCCCACCATACAGATAGGATCTCCAAATCTTAAGAGCAAAGATCACTGCTGCCATCTCCAAATCATGAGTAGGGTAATTAGCTTCATGCTTCCGCAACTGCCGTGAAGCATAAGCTATAACCTTCCCCTGCTGCATAAGTACACAACCCAACCCCACTCTAGAAGCATCTGTATACACAACATAAGGCTCGTCCTGCTCAGGCAATGCTAACACCGGCGTGGTAGTCAACATCTGCTTGAGACTTGCAAAACTTGCCTCACACTCTGGTGACCACACAAATGGGACATCCTTCCCTGTAAGCTTAGTCATCGGCTGAGCCATACTCGCAAAACCCCGAACAAACCTCCTGTAGTAACCTGCTAACCCCAGGAAACTCCGAAACTCAGTGGCACTCTGCGGCCTCGGCCACTCCCTGATGGACTGAATCTTCTCTGGATCCACTGAAACTCCCTCAGCTGAAACAATATGACCCAAGAACCCCATCTCACGCTGCCAGAAACTGCACTTACTCAGCTTAGCAAACAGCTTCTGCTCCCGCAGCTTCTCCAACACTGCTCTCAGATGTACTGCATGCTCCTCAGGACTCTTAGAATATACCAGGATGTCGTCGATGAAAATGATGACTGACACGTCCAGAAACTCCTGGAACACGCTGTTCATCAATCTCATAAACGCAGCTGGCGCGTTTGTCAACCCAAATGGCATCACCACAAACTCATAGTGCCCATATCTCGTCCTGAAGGCTGTCTTCCTCACATCTGTCTCATGAATAGGGATCTGATGATAACCTGAAGCCAAGTCGATCTTGGAGAACCAAGTAGCACCCCTCAACTGATCCAACAACTCATCAATCCTCGGGAGAGGGTACTTGTTCTTCACAGTAACTCGGTTCAAACCCCGGTAGTCAATACACAACCGAAAACTCCCATCCTTCTTCTTAACAAACAACACCGGAGCTCCCCACGGTGAACAACTAGGACGGATAAAACCCTTGCCCAACAAATCCTCCAGCTGCTTCTTCAGCTCTGCCATCTCTGCTGGAGCCATCCTGTAAGGAGCCTTGGATAACGGCATCGTCCCCGGTTCCAGCTCAATGGTAAAAGGATCCGACCGAGATGGTGGTAATCCCTGCAATGACTGGAACACATCCTCAAAGTCCTCCACAACCGGAATACCGCTAACCGTAGACTTCCCCACTGACTCAGGCATAGATATAGTAACCAGATAAGCCTCACGGCCCTTCTCGATCATCTTCCCTGCCTGAACGGCTGAGATCACGAGACTCCCCGAAGTCGGTCTAATACCCTGAAAAACCAACTTCCCTCCTGGACGCTCAAACTCCACTCTACCCCGATAGCAATCCAAATGCACCTTATACCGATGCAACCAATCCATACCAAGAATGACGTCATACAACTCCACTGGACTGATAAGCAAATCCGCTGGCCACGACTCTCCTGCGATCTGAATATCAACTCCTCCAGCTCGTCCAATAACCCTCAGAAACTTGCCTCCAGCAACTCTGACAACTCCTGAACGCTCTCCAGAATCCCCTCTGATCCCCGCACTCACGGCACACTCCGGAGTAATGAAGCTATGAGAAGCTCCAGAATCAAACATAACATGGGACTTAAACCCGCCCACCAACAAGGTCCCTACACAAATCTCATGTGTTGAGAACCTAACACTTGACCACAAGCAAAAACAAATATAATCTGAACTATTGAATTGACTAAGTTCGAATCTCAGAAGTTATACCTGTGATCGCTCCTGCACTAGTGCCACCGGGCTCCTGGGTCGAGTACACCTGAGTCGTCGGCTCAATCCAACCCACCGGTTGCACACCGTGCTGCACACCCTGCTGCACCCCTGGCTGAGCTCCAGCCTGCAACACTGCTACTGCCCTCTGCTGCAACTTGGGACAACGAGGCTTGATATGCCCCGTCTCTCTGCAGTAGTAACACACTCGAGTATCGGTCCGCGGCTCTGTCACCGCCCGCTGCTCTGTCACTGCCCGCTGCTCACCTCTCTGTGGACAGCTAGTCACCTTGTGGTCCCTACTACCACACCCAAAGCATCTCGCACCCCCGTGCCTCGACCTCTGCATAGCATCAAACTTCCGCTTCTGCCCTTGCGCAGGCTTGCCGCCCTTGCTAGGAACAGAAGACGGCTGAGACTGCTGAGACTGCTGTGGCTGCACTGAAGAACCGACCACAACCACCTGTGACCTCAAATCATCCTCTATCCCAGCTGCAACCTCAACCAACTCCGCTCTCGTAGCATAACTCCTCACTCTACACCGAGTCCTCAAATCATCCCGCAGAGCCAACAAAAACCTCCGCACCTGAGCCGCCTCTGGCTCCCATGCCCTGCCTGCATACCCTACAAGCCGACTGAACTCTGCATCCAGCTCCCGCACTGTACGGTTCCCCTGAGTCAGACCCAAGAACCGTGCCTCCATACGATCAAGAGCCTCCTGAGGAAAATACTTGGAGTTAAACTCCCCCACAAAATCTCCCCAAGACATACCCCTCTGCACCCTCCGTGCTGTCACCGACCTCCACCACACACGTGCATCTCCGGACAAGTAAAACACTGCCAGATCCACCCTGTACCGGTCGGGACACCTAAGCGAAAGGAAAATATCCTCCATCCGCTCTCTCCACTCATCCGCTACACTCGGATCGGTACTTCCTGAGAAATACCCTGCTCCCACATGCCGCAGCTGCTCCATCATCCGAACATACTGAGCATCCACTACCTCGGCCCCCGGCTGCACACCTGCCTGCAAACCCGCTGCAGGCTGCACCACTGGAACCTGTCCACCACCCACGGGCGGCACTACCGGATCCTGCCCACCAACCACTGGTGGCACAACTGCTGGAAGTCGCTGCAAAGCCTGAGCTACCTGAGCTAGCAAGTCCATCAAGACATCCTCCCTGCCTGGAGCACCTCCCGCTGCAACCCCCACACCCGGGGCAACACCGTGACCGACACCGGGCCCATCCGCCCTGCCGTCACCCAAACCAGCCTGGTCTCCAGACACACTAGGATGAACCTGTGACTCCGCCACCTCCTCACTGGCCATGCTCTGGGTCACACTCACACTGGCCTCAGGAACCTGACCTCGTCCCCGACCCCGTCCACGACCACGCCCACGACCACGACCGCGACCAACAGCATCCTCACCCCTAACCATCTTTATCATCCAAGAACAGAAGGCTAAGCAAACATTAATTCTAATACACAAGAAACACAACTCACCGTGGAATCACAATCAGGCTCGAAGAGGATGTTCTAGGACTTCATGCCACACACAATTGCCAATCACACAATCAATTATAGCATGTAATCCTAAACATCAACAGCAAAAACACAATGAACCCTAGACCTAGAACCGTAAGGGCTCTGATACCAAATTGAAACAACCCTTCCCGTTTTTTTTTTTTTTTTTAATACCTTAATTTACTAGTGGTCCCATACCCACTACATCCTATCATCATTCAATAACCGCGGATAATCAAATAAAACAAATTCCATTAAACCAAAAGAATTCCAACATTCAAACCCAATAACATCAATCAAATAAAGAGATAACCAACCACTAACATCCTACAATGTTCCTTTGACCTAATCTAGCAACCTAACAACAGCTAGACCACAATCAATCAAGTCTCTAGAACACCCCTTCATCATCGCCTTGATTCCACGATCACACTTTGCCTTTACCTGCACATCACAAACAACAATTGAGATGCGTAAGTATTATCATAAATACTTAGTGAGGCCGTCCTCCCATCTACTGGGTTATACACACAAGCATATGAGACTCCCAAGTCAACAAACAACAACAACACAATCAACATATCAAACCAGGAAAATAAGACTCGGCAGGTACTAGTGTCGACCGATGCTCAATCGGTGTCGACCGATGCTACAGGAACTGGTGTCGACCGATGCCGGAATGGTGACGATCGATGCTACTCGAGACGGTGCCGATCGATGCTCCACAAAAGTGGTATCGATCGACGCCTCTTCTGCAGTCACGATCTGCGCGAAACTCAGCGACGAACTCCGATCTCAATCAACACAGATTCGACTCCAAACACGTCTAATCATCTCAGAATTCACTAGAAATCACAAATACAATGTACCCAAGCAAGCAAACACCACAAATAACAAGGAATCACACAAAACAAGGGAGATCTCATGCTTAGATCAACCATGGTCAAGCACTCACCTCTTTCCAGGAAGATTCTGAACAGCAGGAACGAAATCCTCACTCCTAGCAAGCTTCTAACTCTTTCCCAGCTCCAAAACTCTCAAGAACAGCAAGTAATCTCCCAAACTTCTCCCAAAAGCTTAAGAACTCTCTCTCCTTTCTTTTTCTCTCAACAGCGGCGAGTAAAAACAAATAATACGACCTAGGGTCGTTTTTCCCCTTTTTCACACGATTAGGGTTTTAAATCAAACCAAACCGAACCAATTCGGCAATTAAATCAAACCCGACCAAACCGGAAAACATGGTGTCGATCGATGCCACGTTGAGACACTTGATTTGGTATTGGCGATAAACAGGTGCACACTTATTCCTTTATTAGTTTATTGGTACAAAATGTTTATGATTTCTTTATTTCATCTCTAATACCTATTATTTTCTTATCTTAGGTGGTTTAAAATCCATTTATTTGAAAGAAAAAAAAATTGGTTTCACAATACATAAACATGCAAACTTCCGGTTAGTGAATAAACTAAATTTTTGTTTGATTTATTCATATCTACACTATTTTTTTTGACTCCATGTAGTTATGTCACAAATACATGTTGAGAAAGAAACCAATTATGAGTTTAGCTCACGGCGAACTACTCACCTTTGGAAGTATCCTCTTTATATTTATTATTGAATATATACTATCCTCTTGACTTATCAAGCTTTTCAGTTTTTGGTACACCCCATAATTTTGCTTTGATCAATTTGTATATCTTTTCAAACGATTGGGAGTAAATTAAAAGGGCCGATGTTGAGGCCACAGAGGAAGAATATATATAGGAGGAGGAGAGAAAGAACAGATGAGTTTGGTGGAGTTGTTCATTGTTTTTGTTGAATGATGATTGTTTAATTGATTCCAAAGTGGCTATTAAATGCTCTATATACTTTGTAATGATTTAGTAGAGTAATATGTGAGCATGATAATCATGTAATTTATATGATAATTTAGGATTTTTTTTTCCTGTAACTAGATTCATATTTTATTGTATATGTATAACGGGTTGAATCTTAAAAAAATAATTTAATACTAAAAAAGCTGTAAAAATCTAACCTTTAAACCATAAAAAAGAAATTTTGTTGGTGTACAATCAAAATTAAAATAGTAAATATATCTATTTTTGAGCTGATTTAATTGTGATTGTAAAAAACAAATCATCTGGTATATGGGTAAAATTCTAGAATTAACATTCAATATCTTATCTTATTATATAAAGTTTGATGTCAAAATTACTAATTAACAAGATCATGACATGTGTCAATTGTATCATTCAGATGTTGACACGTGTCAATTCTAATTTATTAGAAATTAAAAAAATAAAAATGTAAAAATTCAAAACTTACCATAAAAAGAACTTATATAAAATTAAAATAGAGAAAAGAAAACCTAATAAATAGAAATTCGAAATTTGAAATTATAATCGTCTCATATTTTTTTCACTAATCAAATAATTTATTCAAAAGACCGTTATTGTATGAGTATGTAAGATTAACGTATGTGTTTTTGTAACTATAAAAATATTAAAGTAAAAAGATATATAATAGGTTATTTAATGTGTTCATAAGTAAAATTTGTTAGTTGTAGTAAAGACTAAAGAGTAAATATTACAAGTAAAACATTTTTGTGTGTACAAATACATTTTAGTGGTAATGTAGATAGTATATTTGTAAATGGATATACATTAGTGTATTATAGCAAAAAAAAAAAACAACTATTTTCTATAACTAAAAGTTTATTTCTTTACTTTTATACATTGTTTTTACTTACGAAAAGAATTAAATATATATTCTTTGTTAAATTTCATTTCCTTTTGGCAACTTTGTTAAATTTCATTTTATTTTAATAACTTTGAACTCATCTACAACTATTTTCTTTAACTAAAAGTGAATCTATTTACTTTTTTTTTTCTCAACCAAACAATAAATTAAAAGGAAATTTCTCAGTTAGTTGCCCAAGCCGGAGGGAAGGGGTTTATTAAAGAAACTTCAGAAATAAGAGAACGCAAAACACATGCAAGATACTCCGCCTTCGTATTTGCTGCACGCGGGATCCAGGAGATGAAGAATAGTAGGAAGGACTCCAACGAGTTAAACTCATCGAGCAGGTTGGAGAAAGACGGACAATCTTAGACTGCACCATAATAAGTAACTCAGCACAATCAGTCTCAAAATGTTGACAAGTGATTCCTACAGCACGTATCCGCTCCATGACCCACAACAACTCTTCTAACTCCAAATACAGGGGGGAGAGGCACCGTCTTAGACACGAGGTGAAAAACATGGACATGCGAAGATAGAGATGGAGCTGACATGACCACCGTAAAAGAGAGTGCCTCTTCCCAGGCTAACTTATCGCCCAAAACATTATCCATTATATCATTTGCCTCAATCTCTAAACTTTGAAAAACTTTTTTGTTTATGGCTTTCCAGATTGTCCATAAAATTCATGGTAATTGAAGAAGTTGATCAGGATCACCCATTTGAGAGGCACCCTTCTAGAAAAAAAAATTCAAATTCGATTACACCGACTCATACGTAAAACCCTCTGACGAGACCAGAGTTGGAGATAAATCCCAAACTTCACACGAGCGAGGACATTCAAAGAAAACATGATTAATAGCCTCAACCGCAGAGTCGCACCTTTTACACCAAATGTCACGTTGGATACCTCGGTGTATCTATTTACTTTTATAGATAGATTACTAAAATTTCTACTTTATATTCTTTTAAATTTATTTTTATTTTTCAAAATCTAACCCGCACATCGGGCGGATTCTAATCTAGTACAATTATATAATATCAAACACAAAAGAGAAACAAAAATAACAAACAAATAAAATTTAAAATTTTAGTTAAAAATAATTGTTCCGCGGTGTACTGCGAGTTAAAATCTAGTTATAATAGAATTTCCGACCAAGTTAAACCCGACAATTAATATTCGTTCACTAATCCAAGTTATATATTTTTCTAAAACCTCATATGTTATTTTCAGATGTTAATTTTGTGATGCAACCTCAGTTTTGTCTTCTCAAAAAGACACAATATACTTTAAATATATTGTTTCTCCTTATGTTTTGGGTTAAAAGCATTTGATAAAATTGATGAAATGTCAAGTTTGTTTTATATTTTATTTTTTTTATCATGTTATAGAATTGTAGTTCCAGTTGATAATATATCTTCTGAGATATACTACACAAATCACATGTCACATTTTGTAACGGCTTAGTGCTTACATATCATTTTTCTATATTTTGTGACCATTTATTTTGTTTTTTAGATGGATTATTTTTTCAAGAGTCTTTTTTCATAGTTTTCCCAAAAAAGTGTGACCGTTACAATGTCTTTATTTTTTATCAAAACTTTTAAGTTGAGTTGAGTAATTAATCTTTTATTTTTCTTTAAGTGAAATTTAATAATAAATCTTTGTAGTATATGTTTTTTAGAAACTAATATTTCACTTCATTTTTATTTTTATGTTTAGAATTTTATAAATACAATTACATAAATTGTTTTCTTACTGCATCCATTACAATCTTACTTCCATTCTAAAACTCATTAATCCGTTCTAAATTTTGCAAGATGATCATTTTTTGGTTAAAATTTGAATAATAACATTATTACTAAAACAAATTCAAAGTATTATTTTTATTTTTTGGAAATTTTCATTTATGTCACTTAAATCATTTTTATATATTTATTATTTTTATTAGTTAATAAAAAAAATTTATATTATTATTGATACTATTTTAAAATTTAATTAACTTTACTTAATTCGTTTTTAATTAATTATTATTAGTATTAATTATAAATAATAAATATGTAATAAATAATTATTTAAAATAGTAATTTAAAAGAAAATATCAGATTGGATGTTGACGTGGAGTAAAGACAATTGAAAAAGTTAACTTTATAATCATAGATATTGATATATATTTATCTATTATACCAACAAGGTACATATCAAAAATCTAATTGAGAAAATACATATAATATAATTAGCATACAATGAAAAATATATTAGTTTTGTCAATTTTTCTTTTTGATTTGGAAATTTTTTTAGAAACATGTAAATTTTCTGTAGATTTAATATTATTATCTTAATTAGTTGTTTTGAAAATAATAAATTTTTATATTATTATCTTAATTAGCAGTTTTGAAAAATAATAATTTTTTGACATATATCATCAACTTTATATATAAATTTGATTTAAAGAGTATCTTTGTTTTGTAAAATATTTTCTAGAAAGTATAACAGATATATTCATAAACATATATTTTATATAATAGATTCTTAATTAAAAAAATTGTCATGATTAAACAAAAACAAGTATTTGACAAAATTGTACCGAGTTCTATTTAAAGTTCTACTAAACCACCTCAATAAAAACGAAATTGATTTTTTTTTTCCGGTTTAGAATTTAGACCCGGAACTAAACTTTTATTCGGGTCGGGTTAAAAACTTTTATAAATGCCCTCACAATCTCGTCTTGGTCGCTTCGCAATTTCTTCTTTATTACAATTTTTTTTTTTTTTTTTTTTGATTGGTTCTTTCCTCCGATTTGAGATTTTGCTACCTCGGAACCTCTCTCCGACATCGTACCGTCTCGTCCAATTAGAGCTGGTTCACCTTCTCCGACGAAGCTTACTTATACCCTCAATTAGGGTTTCAAGGAAGACTCCCATCAACCCAACAATCACGTTCAGTGAATGGTATTGTATCGTGTTCTCAATTTCATCGAGCTTTGATTGCAACTCAGCTTAACTCGAAGAACTGATCAATCGGGTTTCGATTTCGTTGTGTTTAAAAGCAAAATTGTTGCGCTTTTGATGAAGTTGTTGTTGGATAAAGAAGTTGGCTTTTGTTTGTTGCAATGGGGTCCGTTTAGGTTGGTTTGTAATTTGTATTATCTTTTGTTTCTTTTGAAGGTTTCGATTGAGTTTTAATGGTTCTTCGGGATCTGGGAAGGGATAAAGTTGTCTTGCCGTCTTCCGATTTCGACCACCATTGTACCTAAAGCTTTGAATATGGCTGAATCCAATGGCAAGGGTTCCCACGAGACTTATTCAGGTAAATATATATGTTGCTTCTTTAAGTTTGTTGCTTTACCTAAAGCTTATGGTTACGTACTTGTGGAATCTTGGATTAGTGCAATTTCTGGAACTAGAGGTGTCCCTGAGTAGCTACTATCGCTGCAATTAGACCAGCTCATGAATGATTTATGGTTTTGAATATTTTGGATTTCCTTTGAGTAGAAAAGGATCAGTCTTTGAGTGTCCAGGACATGTTCGAGTTACGATCGTTTTTTTTTCTTCTAAATTTATAGTGGGAAGAGGGTTTGTAGGATTTTAGTTGACGTAAGAGATTAGGAATAGTAGGTTCACTAGATAGAGGCTAAGGAATGTAGCCTGATAAGAGAGGAATCCAATGATAAAGTGACCGTGGATATTGCAGTTTAACAAGAGTGTCAATATGCAATCATAATGTGTGCATTGTAATTTTCTAAAATATTCATGATGATTAGCACATGATGCTAGCCAAGATTTTTTTGGTGAACACCAATATCTTACATGTCCGTTGCAGATGACGATGAGGAACATGAGGACAACAGCAGGGGTTTTAACCTTGGATTCATCTTTGGAAATGTTGATAACTCTGGGGACTTGGATGCTGATTACCTTGATGAGGTAATCTGTTTTACTCTTTCAGTTTGATGACCTTGTTGAACACATTAGTTCATGGAAAAATTGGTCACACTTTGCTGTCTCTTCTCTCTGACATGTGCCAATGATAACATTTAAACTTTACAGGACGCCAAAGAACATCTTTCTGCATTGGCAGATAAGCTGGGTTCATCTCTACCAGATATAAACGTAACGTTCTACGCACTCTTTGACATTTTGTTTCCTAAAGTTTATAGGCGAGTGAATGCGGGTCTTCTTTTTGATTTTTAATCCTCTTTTTGTTGTACTTGGATGCCAACTATGGTGTTTCTAAACTCAACAGTTATTGGCAAAATCAGAACGTACAACAAGTGATCCAGCTGAGCAAGGTGATGTTGTCTGCCAGGGTCGTCTATCTCATGCAGTTTTTATTTTTCATATAACTTCTAGTTTTGCATTCTACCCCTTCTTTAAACCATACTGGAGGATTTGCTAGGAAACCTGCTAGAATTTTTTCTCCCAGTGGACGTTTCCATTTCCATCGAAATGGTCTTGCATTCTTCCTATTTTGGTTGTAGTCATAATCTATCTATTTACTATTAGTTCGTTTAATATAGTGTCTTTCGTAAATCATTATATACAGTATAGCCATTTTAACGACTGATGTTGGAGATCTTTAAATAGGCAACATTCCCACCCATAGTAGTTACATACTGATACTATTTACAATACCCAAATCCTGGTCATCTTTTTCACTAAATGTAATGATATATTGTGTAGATTATGATAGAAAAGCTGAGGATGCTGTCGATTATGAGGATATTGATGAAGAGTATGATGGGCCCGAAGTTCAAGTAGTTAGCGAGGAAGATCATTTACTACCAAAAAAGGAGTATTTTTCGACTGCAGTTGCCTTGGGTAATTTAACTTCTAGAGCTTCTGTGTTTGACGATGAAGATTATGATGAGGAAGAAGAACAAGCGGAGGTGCATCCGCCAGTTGAAAAATCTTTTATAACTGCTAACAGGGAACCAGGTTTGCAATTCAAAATTTATGTTTTTTTTTTGAACAAAAAGATTAGCACATAGTACTTTTGTTGTGTCATTTCATGGCTCTGAAATTGGTTTAGGTGAGTTATTCTCCAGGTAATTTTACTTGTTAAGCTCAGGCAAATGGTTATTTGCAAAGCTGTAGTATAGTGCGTTTTTAAGTCCTTGAGATCAGAACACATGGAATTTATCTTATATGTATCCTGTGTCACTGATTATAAGACAATTTTTTTGTGTTGCAGTTGTCTTAAAGGAAGACAAGGCCGTGGAGTATGAGGATAAAAATTTGGAAACCGAGGATCAGATGGACACAGAAGATGTCCAGGAGGTCAGTTTCCCCCTCAAAATAAAGGGAAATTGTGTCTCAAACTACTTTTTTCTTTTTTGCTGTGGGGTGATTTTGTTCTGTTAGTGATCTCATCAAAACATTCAGGAGGAGGTGGATGAGTTATTGGAAGGTACATTGGATGAGAAAGGCGCCGCCCCACTGCCTACGTTGTATGTGGAGGATGGTATGGTCATCTTACAGTTCTCCGAGATATTTGCTATCCATGAGCCACCACAGAAGCGTGACAGGAGAGAAAATAGATATGTCACTTGTAGAGGTAAATGATCTGGAATGTTTCTTCTGAACCCTATTAAATTTCTTTGTGATGTTCATGCATTTAAATCTGCAGAATCAAATAAAGTTAAGTGTTGAAACCATGATAGCAATTCCTTTTATGCGTCTCAGTCTTTTTTTGGCTAGAATGTGCTAGATCTGTGTAATTGGTTCATTCCATATCATTTTCTAGGCAACTTTTGTTTCTTTCCATTTCATTATTTCTGTCGTCTCTGCATTTTGTTTGTAATTCACTTCTTCATGTGGAACTCTTACATCATAGCCTTATTTCGTACAGACAAATACAAATCTATGAATATTTCTGAGCTTGTCGAAGACGATGAGGAGGTACTCCTAAAGAGCCATGGTAGGGTTGATACTCATGTAAAACAAGCTGATCTGGTTCAGCTAGATGTTCCCTTTCCAATTAGAGAGGGGTTACAGCTGGTACAAGCTGGCAGAATGGGTGGTATCCCACCAGAATCAAGGGAATTTACCAAGCTCGGAAGGGATTCATGTATCATGGGTGAAATGTTGAAACAGGACTTAGATGATAATTCATCTCTATGCCAGTCTCAATTATCGATGGAAGTTTTTCCTCTTGACCAGCATGAATGGGAACATCAGATTCTATGGGAGCATTCACCTGAAATTAGTGGTACTTCTGGTCAGGGCTGTGAATCTGGACTTGAGCCTGAAGGTATGCTGGTTGATGGAACAAATTCAGAGACTGATCAAGAAAGCTTGAATGTGATGAACTCTAGAGAACAAGTTCAAGCTGACAATAGTATGCTTATGCCTTTTTTTGCCAATCTGTTGGAGTCTTTTGGCTCAAGAGGTTCCCAGTCTACAAACGAGTCCACTAACAAAAGTAGACATCCACAACTGTTACGTTTAGAATCCCAGTGGGACGAGAATCATCTTAGAGCAAATGATGAAGCTGGAGTAGAGAATATAAAGCGACTTGAAAGCGAAGCTCTTGGGCGCTTTAGCAGACTTGTATTGCGAGAGAGGGATTTGGGGGATGAGACATGGTTAGATAGTGTAATATGGGACTCAGATAAAGAGTTGAGCAGATCTAAACTAATTTTTGATCTTCAAGATGAGCAAATGGTCTTTGAAATTGTGGATAATGAGGAAACCAAAAATCTTCAACGTCATGCTGGAGCTATGATTGTATCCCGGTCTTCAAAATCCAAGGATGAAGACTTTCATGAAGACTTTGAATCAAATTCTGGATGGCAATTTAATATTTCTAATGACAAGTTTTATATGAATGGAAAAAGCTCTCAGCAACTGCAAGCAAATACTAATAAATCCGGCATTCATAGTTTGAGAGTTTTTCATTCAGCACCAGCGATTAAATTGCAGACAATGAAGAGTAAATTGAGCAAGTAAGTGGGCACTCGTATACTTACTTAAATAACATTCTGTATTTGCACTCTTTTGTGTACTTTAAAATGTTTCCACACTGGATGCTTTTTAACATCCATTTTTTATTTTAGCTTTTGTTAAAATGTTTTGAGTTAACTTGTTGCAGTAAAGACATAGCAAATTTTCACCGACCCAAAGCTTTATGGTATCCACATGACAATGAGCTAGCCATCAAGCAACAAGGAAAGTTACCCACCCGAGGATCCATGAAAATTGTAGTTAAGAGCCTGGGGGGTAAAGGAAGCAAGCTACACGTTGGCATAGAGGAATCTGTATCTTCTCTAAAAGCCAAAGCTTCAAGAAAGCTAGGTTGTTGTTATACTTTCACTTTTTGTCTATCTCATTATGACATGGATTCTATTTCGTAATTGTGGAGCTCACTTGCCACAGTTTTTTTGCAGATTTTAAGGAAACAGAAGCAGTGAAGATGTTCTACATGGGGAAGGAACTTGAGGATGAAAAGTCACTTGCTATACAAAATGTTCAACCAAATTCCTTGGTTCATCTTGTACGTACCAAAGTACATCTGTGGCCATGGGCACAGAAGCTACCTGGCGAAAATAAATCTTTGAGACCTCCTGGGGCGTTCAAGAAGAAATCTGACCTATCTACTAAAGATGGCCATGTTTTCTTGATGGAGTAAGACAAAGTTCATATGAGATTTTTACCTGTGTCAAATCGGGAACTTTTGTTTAGTTTTACTTTAATGCATGCTACTTTGAGGCTCTTGCGGTTATTTTGATCTCTAGCTGGAAAGGACATTTATTGGACGTCTCCATTTTGTTGCATTGATCTCTGTAGGTACTGCGAGGAGAGGCCGCTGATGCTCAGTAATGCAGGAATGGGTGCAAATTTGTGCACATATTATCAGAAGTCATCCCCAGAGGATCAACGTGGCAACTTGCTGCGCAATCAAAGTGACACTTTAGGAAATGTGATGATTCTAGAACCTGGGGACAAGTCTCCTTTCCTTGGGGAAATACACCCTGGTTGCAGTCAGTCATCAATTGAAACAAACATGTATAAAGCACCTGTTTTCCCGCAGAGATTGCAATCAACAGATTACTTGTTGGTCCGGTCTCCTAAAGGAAAGCTCTCTCTAAGGCGTATTGACAAGATAGTTGCTGTTGGACAACAGGTTTGCCTTTCGATTTCTGTACAGGGAAAGCGTACATGTATATAGAGACACACACACAATCAAGATTGAATCTATATATTACATGCTTGTGAT
Organism: Camelina sativa; assembly: GCF_030686135.1. Taxonomy (NCBI): domain Eukaryota; kingdom Viridiplantae; phylum Streptophyta; class Magnoliopsida; order Brassicales; family Brassicaceae; genus Camelina; species Camelina sativa. The sequence continues at coordinate 23,824,561 of NC_141896.1, forward strand.
TTAGTGTCGTAACAATGGAGCTTACTAGCCTGAGCGAATTAAATTATATCTTTTGCGTTATCACATTTCCCTTTGGTACTTTGGTGTTGATGTCCTAGCAAAATCTTAGGATAAGTCATTGAAGCATATAGTAAACTAACAGGTTTAGAATAAATTAGTATTGTTGGGGAAGGTCTTCTAGTGATCAGAGAGATGTGAGATGTTCATTTCAGCTGTGTTTTAAGAAAAAAGAGTTGGGCTATAAGTGTTTACCTGCAGCATACGTTATTGTGGCAATCTTCATCTTATTTTGGTCTAGTTTCATTTCGTAAAATCGGCGTGCTCAGATTTTATTTTTTTCCAGGAACCTCGCATGGAAGTAATGTCTCCTGGATCAAAGAATCTACAGACTTATTTGGTGAACAGAATGTTGGTTTATGTGTACCGAGAATTTTCGAAGCGTGGTGAGCGTCACTCAATTGCTGCAGATGAGCTGTCTTTCTTATTTTCTAACTTGACCGATGCAATCATCAAGAGGAACATGAAAACTTGTGCTGCTTTGAAGGTATCTCATCAATTTCTCACTCCCGCATAAGTCGCATCTAGAGTTACACACTTACGTTTTCTTTCTTTTTTTTCTTCTTATTGCGTCATCATGATTCTGTATCATGCTGACCTCTTACATGGACGTACAAAATGCAGAGGGATAAAAATGGCCAGCAATATTGGTCAAAAAAAGAATTGCCAGATCCATCTGAGAATGAGCTGAAAAAGCTGGTGGCACCAGAGCATGTAAGTTTTGCCTTTGAGTTAATTTCATGATTTACACGCCATTTGGTTTCTACTGTCCAAAGTTGCATTAAATGGAAGTATACTCTTTAAGATGCATGATATTCTATATTTTGTTGGCGTAGGTGTGTTCCTATGAGAGTATGCTAGCTGGCCTGTACCGGCTCAAACATTTAGGGATTACCCGGTTTACATTACCTGCCAGCATATCAAATGCATTGGCTCAGCTCCCAGACGAAGCTATTGCTCTTGCTGCTGCATCACATATTGAGAGGGAGTTGCAGATCACTCCATGGAATCTAAGCAGTAATTTTGTTGCTTGTACGAATCAGGTGAGTATCATTTATCCATATTTGGGAGTTACCTAACCAGTGAGTTTCTATCTGTAAGTGATGTTATTAAAACTTAGGAGTTAGTTATCCCTAACCAGCTATAATCCGTAAAAGGCGTGTTTGTTCTTCGTTCTGTTTTATAGACACGCCGGGGTGATACATTATTAGTTCTTTACAAACAAGATTAGAATCTATTTCAGCTCTATCTTCTCTAGTTTTGCTAACAGCCTTTCTGAATCTCGTCAGTAGAGTTGATTTGATACTTTTGATCAGTCATCGCTCATGCTTTCGTTGCTTGGTTGGTTCGATACTCACATGTCTGATTTTCATTTGTGGGTTTGAGTAGGACAGAGCAAATATAGAGCGTTTGGAAATTACAGGGGTTGGTGATCCCTCGGGACGGGGTCTAGGATTCAGCTATGTCAGAGCTGCACCAAAAGCACCAGCTGCAGCCGGGCATATGAAGAAAAAGGCAGCAGCCGGTCGTGGAGCCCCAACTGTCACTGGTACAGATGCTGATCTTCGCAGATTAAGCATGGAAGCAGCTCGAGAGGTAGACTTTTTTGTTTTAGATGTCTAGAAACCTAGTCATTTCTTCTAGACTATTACTAAAGTAAAGCGATCAAAAATTTAAATTAAGTTATGGTTTGGCTTTACATTTATAGGTACTTCTGAAGTTTAATGTCCCCGATGAGATAATTATCAAGCAAACTCGATGGCACCGTATAGCTATGATACGGAAACTATCAAGTGAGCAGGCTGCATCCGGTGTTAAGGTTGACCCTACAACCATAGGCAAGTATGCTCGTGGCCAGAGAATGTCTTTTCTGCAGATGCAACAGCAGGCCCGAGAAAAGTGTCAGGAGATTTGGGACAGGCAGCTTTTGTCCCTTTCAGCTTTTGATGGTGATGAGAATGAAAGTGAAAATGAGGCGAACAGTGACTTGGACTCCTTTGCTGGAGATCTGGAAAATCTACTTGATGCTGAGGAAGGTGGGGAGGGGGAAGAATCTAATATGACTAAGAATGACAAGTTGGACGGAGTTAAGGGTCTCAAGATGAGACGGCGGCCATCTCAAGTTGAGACAGATGAAGAAATTGAAGATGAAGCTACTGAATATGCAGAGTTATGCCGATTGCTGATGCAAGGTACTTGCTTTCAACTAAGCATTTGTGCTGTTAGCTAAAGGTTATTTTGTCAATGACACTGATTGGTGATGCTTATTTAGATGAGGATCAGAAGAAGAAAAAGAAGAAGATGAAAGGTGTGGGAGAGGGTATGGGATCCTTTCCTCCTCCACGACCCAATATAGCTTTTCAGATTGGTGAACCGTTACGAAAGGCCAATGCCATTGAGAAGAAACCTATTGCCATCCAACCTGATGCATCTTTCTTTGTAAATGAGAGCACCGTGAAAGACATCAGAAATGTAAGTACAAGTTTGAATTTTTTTATTTTTCTAAACCTTTGCTCTTGTCTTCTCCATTTACTGTGTCAAACCATGATGTCTTACATCTGTTGACCAACTCGTATCTTGTATTCCCCTTCATTGGCAGGTTGATAGCCCAATTATAAAGACCCCCAAAAGTAAACAGGTGAAAGAGAACATCAATTCTTTGGGCCAGCTGAGGAAGGTCAAAATACTGAACGAAAACCTAAAGGTGCAATCAAATCAGTCCAACATGAATAAACTTTAGCTTATTCTAATACTTTTATGGTCATTCTGAGGTGTTCTCCGTTCTCTCGGTCTAAACCAGGTATTCAAGGAAAAGAAATCAGCGAGAGAGAACTTTGTTTGTGGAGCCTGTGGTCAGGTATAATTACTTATTGACTAGGTTTTTTTATCTAAACTTGCTTCTTAGAATAAAAGCATCTGATATTATCTTCATTCCCTAGCATGGGCACATGAGAACCAATAAACACTGCCCAAGATACAGAGAAAATACAGAATCACAACCTGAAGGCACAGATATGGAGAAGTCTGCGGGAAAGCCAAGTACTTCAGAACTATCAGGTCAGCCAAAGCTAAAACCTATTAAGAACAGCAAGGCTGCATCAAAAAGTACAAAAAAAACTTCTGATGAAGTTCCAAAGGGAGATAATTTAACTGCCAAAACTGGGGGTCTTCCTATGAAGTTTAGATATGGTATCCCCACTGGGGAGCTGTCAGATAAACCTGTTTCTGAAGCTCCCGGAAGTTCTGAGCAAGCAGTGGTGTCTGACATAGACACTGGGACTAAGTCTACATCTAAGATCAGCAAACTGAAGATTTCAAGTAAAGCAAAACCTAAAGAATCAAAGGTTGAATCTGATAGACCTCCCTATCCATTGATGCCTACATTTAGTAGAGAGAGAGGGGAGAGCGAACCACACAAGCCTTCTGTTTCTGGACAACCTTTGTCTAGTACAGAGAGAAATCAGGCAGCCTCAAGCAGGCACACAATTTCTATTCCGAGGCCATCATTAAGCATGGAAACAGATCAAGCTGAATCACGCAGGCCTCATCTCGTGATACGACCGCCAACAGAAAGAGAACAACCTCAGAAGAAACTTGTTATAAAACGTTCGAAGGAGATAAATGATCATGACATGAGTAGTCTTGAGGAGAGTCCACGGTTTGAATCCCGTAAAACAAAAAGAATGGCAGAACTGGCAGGTTTTCAGAAGCAGCAGAGCTTCAGATTGGCAGAGAACTCCTTAGAGCGGAGACCAAAAGAAGATAGAGTATGGTGGGAGGAAGAGGAGATAAGTACGGGAAGACATATGGAAGTAACGGCGAGAAGAGATTATGATGATATGACTGTATCAGAAGAACCCAATGAGATAGCTGAGATCAGAAGATACGAAGAGGTATTAAGGAGTGAGAGGGAGGAAGAGGAACGACAAAAAGCCAAGAAGAAAAAAAAGAAAAAGAAGCTGCAACCCGAATTAGTAGAAGGGTATCTAGAAGATTATCCTCCTCGGAGAAACGATAGAAGATTGCCGGAAAGAGGGCGGAACGTCAGAAGCCGCTACGTCTCCGACTTTGAAAGAGATGGTGCAGAGTATGCACCTCAACCAAAACGACGCAAAAAAGGAGAGGTAGTAAGATTCTCTTTGCTTCCATATTTTACCTTTGTTCAGTCAAAGTTATTGCTCTATAGCACACGTAACATGGTTTCATGTGTCTAATATCCTCACCGCTGCTGAAATTGTCATCACATATAGATTTCTTGTCTTGCCAGTTGATAAAGAAGAGATTTTGAAATTTAAATACGAAACTAATAGCTATGAGCTCTATGAAACTCATGTTTGTTTCCTCTCCTCTGTTCAATTACCAACAGGTTGGCCTAGCAAACATCTTGGAAAGCATAGTGGACACACTGAGACTTAAAGAGGAAGTGTCACGCCTCTTCTTAAAACCGGTTTCCAAGAAGGAGGCTCCGGACTATCTTGCTGTTGTGAAACGCCCGATGGATCTCTCGACAATCCGGGATAAGGTACGGAAGATAGAGTACAGAAACCGAGCCCAGTTTAGACACGACGTCTGGCAGATCACATACAATGCCCACCTTTACAACGACAGACGTAACCCAGGCATACCGCCTTTGGCAGATCAGTTGCTGGAGATTTGTGATTACTTGTTGGATGATTATGAAGGTCAGTTATCAGAAGCAGAGAAAGGTATAGTAGATCCCAATGACTGAGAGAGAACTGTAACATAGAAACTGTATCCCCTCTTTTTAGTCAGTCACCCAAAATGGGTTTCTTAGCTTAGCTAATGATTTGTACGAATAGAAAACATTCCCATGTTTGTGTAAAGCAGAAGTAATGAAAAAGGAAAAGAAATCGTTATTTTTTTTTTTGTAAAATTTTTAAGGCTTCCTAACAAATAAAGTAAAAAACTTCTACTAATCACAATTACTAATGCATGAGTCTTGTTGATTAGAGTAGGAGGTGGCACGAATGCATAATAATAATTAAGGATTCGTCGATCCATGTATGTTGAGCCTGCGTCTTGTCGTGCAATAGCTTTCTCTGCTATAGCTGTTGTAGAGTGTGCATGTTGCTTTGGAAGCCTCCTTCCTGTATGAGTACGGGAACCAAGAACTCTCACGTGGGTTCGAAACCTTCCAACAAACAATTATGTTCTTCTACATGTTATTCCAATTCATAAGAAAAAATTTGCATTCATTTCTTTCCTAAAAAAAAAGTTGTATGTACGATGACAAACTAGTGGGCCTGAAGTAGGCCCATTTAGCAAAGGATCGCTTCAACACTTGAACTCCGCAACGTGAGACACAACGGGCAGGCTAAAGCTGTCCGGTCACATCCCGGGCAGATGCTCAGATGCCGACACGGCAACATCACCAACGTCGCTTCCATTTTCCGGCAAGCTTTGCAGCTCGGCCGTTTCATCCTCTCCGGATCAACGTACGCCGACTCAGCGTCGTCTACTCCGCTGATTCCCGCTCCTAATACTAGCCCTTCCTCGGCCGACACACCACCGCATTTGTTAACGGCTTGTTGAAGCTGAGCCTGCAGCGACGCGGCGGCGGCTTCCTGCGCCTTCGCTCTACCTTGCCAAGCTTCCGCCTGCGCTCTAAGCTGAGATTCACGCGCTACGAGCTCATTGTGACGGCGCGTGGCTCTCTCTATCTCAGCCTCTTTCTCTCTCAGCTTACGTACCAACAGCTCCTCCACAGCACCGATAAGCGCTTTATAGTGTTTCTTCCTCCTCTCCGCTAATGTGCGCCGTAGCTCCTCCGCCTATCAAAAAAAAAGAAAAGGAACATTTTTTTACATTCCGGTTTGAGAACCAAAAAAAAAAAAAAAAGAAAATCAAAACTTTTCAGAAACCCCAAAGACGAAATCAAAACCTGGACACGAAGCAATTCATCAAGTTCTTCGCTTTGCCAATTGAAATGTGCAGACAAAACACCTTCAAAGGAACCGGAGAACAGATTCTGACGAATCTTTTGTGTATGATCGTCGCCGGAAGATAAACGTAGTCCTGTATAAACCATATTCGACGACGGCGTATGATTGTAGTTGTGTTGTAATAAAGACAAGTCTATGACTTGTGGGAACTGATGATGAGACTGCTGAGGTAACAACAACATTTGATGATGATCCTTCGTTTCTCGTCCTCTTTTCCTCTGGTTACAACCTACACAAATAAAACATCCTCACTTTTGTTCAACAAAAGTGTTAAATGAAAAAAAAAAAACAGAACATTACGAACCTCCATAGTTGAATAACATATTGGTTTGATCAAAAACAGTCTGTGATTGCAACGAGAAATCTTGTTCCTTGTCTTTCCCGTTTCTGTTCACACAATAAAAATAACGTAATCAACATAACAGAGATTAAAAAAAAAAAAAAAAAAAGGATCGTAACAAAAAATAACAGAGAAGTAAAATGAAACCTTTTGTTATGGAGGATGAGATTAGAGGAATGGTGTTGTTGAGCTTGGACAGCCATTTTAGTGATAGACAAGAAAAGGAACAATAAAAAATGGGTTAATTGAATTACAAAAACTCTTATATCATCATCTTGAACGTATTTGAACTCTGTTTTTTCGTGAACCTTTCACTCTCTCTATCTTTGTATATAGTATATAAATATAGGTGTGGTAGTAATAAAAGAGAGAAGAAAGAAAGAGTCTTTCTTGTAGGTTGGGTTTTGTTTCTTTTGGTTCTCTTCTCTTCTCTTCCTTCTTGTTAATGCCTTTGGCTTTTTCTTTAGGATTCTCTCTCTCTTTCTCTCGTGTCTTCAACCACGCCATTACTCTCGCATATTCCAAGAAAAACCAAAAAAAGTGTATCAATAAATAAAACGCAAATCGATATTTCTACTGTTTATTCGGTGACCAAGTTCTTTTTTTTTTTTAGTAGTTCACGACCCAAACTAATTTTAAACTTATTAAAAGATGCACATACTATTGTATTAAAAGATGTATATTTTTAAATTTTCTTGTTACAAAAATAGAAGAAAAAAACAAAGCTATATATTGTTTTGGATTGTTTTGCACATTCTTTATTTTACTAGCCAAAGATATATTTATAAACCACATTTTTCTTAGCAAAAAGAAAATGAAGTGCAAGTCAGTAATCATAACATGTGTGAGACTTGCTTGATTTCTTTCCTTAGCATACTAGATAACATAATTAAGATCATTAGACAGCAACTTCTTCCCACCTTTTATTATGTAAATACTATTCATTTTAAGTGTTTTACTCTTTCTTTGTTGATAGTTTGCATATTTTTTTTTCCTTTTGCGTATGATAGATAGATAGTTTGGTGACAATTAATTATTCTTTGTCTTTCATCTCTTTTACTTTTCAAGTAATGGATAATATGATAAGCAATCTTTCCGAAGTTAACGCTTAAACAAGAAAGAAGAAAAATTTAAGCAAAATACATGAGTTACGAATATTTATAAAAATGAAGGAACCAAAAAAAATTTCCCTCATCAAAGTAAAGTGATTTAAAACAAAAAGAAACCCTTGAAATTCTATTACACTTAAGAAACAAATCATTAATCATGTAGATTGTAATTTCAGCCAAATGAAACAAATCATGCAAATGATGAATAATAAATAAAATTACTAAAATCATCTCATTTTTTTGTATGAATAAATCATCTCATTTTCATTTTGCTAATATTAATACTACTTGATTGTGTGTATTACTTCCTCATTTTTAATATAAATATCTTTTAGACATTTTCACACAAATTCAGAAGTATAGTAAATGTTATAATTATAAGTTTATACCTTGTACTTTATATTATCTATTAATATATGAAATTGAAGAAAAATACATATATGAATATCAAAATTTTACAATGACATCATAGAATAATAACTTGAAACAAGATAAATTTTTACAATGATATTTTGTTTGAAACAAAAGAACTTTATTTTCATATTGCATAAATTTCGGGTTGGGTTCATAATCTCTTCAAATGCAAGATTATTACATGCTAATTAAGTTTCTTCCTCACCATCAATGAATTTGAAAACTTTTCCATTTTTTCTCTTTTAGGTTATAATATTCGGAGCTCGAACAAGTTACAACATCCTACTATATTAATTGAGAAGTACAAATATGAAACTAACCTTAAAATGTGTAAAAAATAAATTCAATTGCCATTAAAAAACTTAATTAAGATTAATTAATTAATTAAATAAATAAAATTAATTAAAAATAAAAATCGGGGACACATAAAATAAATTAAATTGTAGAAAAGTAAAAAGAATCTATTAGAATCAAAACTAATTCGTACTTAAGAAAAAATTAACAGGTAAGATTTTAAAAACCAAATCGCATAAAATATACAGTTACAATTTTTATCAAAAAAGATTTTCACCACAGGTTAGAATTATTACAGACAAGAAAAGAAAGCTACAGAAAAAAACAATGAAAGAGACTTTTTAGAACTTTTACTACTTATATTTGGTTGCTCTTTTTTACATGTTAGTAATGATTGTGTTTAGTTGACAAAGGCTTAAACAATTTTATTCATTACATATAAATGTTTTATTGACAGGTTATTAATAAATATTTTTAAAATACAAAAATTATAATATAAGCAAACCATTTTAATCACTAACTATTATAAATAACATAATAATAAAATAAATTATTACAAATTTTTATTAAAAAAATGTTCAGCCCGCGGTTCTCCGCGGGTTAGTACCTAGTAAAAAATTAATTGGAAGGTTACACTATCAAATAATTATCTTACAATAAAAAATGATATTTTACCAAACCATTGTGAAAATTAGATGGTAACAATAATAATTATAAGTTACAAGTTACAACATAGAAATTAAATGGTTTACATTATTACATAATTATCTTGCAATTAGACTAATACATGACCAAAAACCAGAAGAAATTAGGTGGTAACAATGATATAGTTAACAATTATTCAAAGCTTAACTTATAATGAGCTCATTTGATGAGTTGTTTGATCTCAAGTTCCAACCAACAACAACAACCCCGTCAACATGCTAACAGTTGGTTATGCATATAGTATTTGTCTATATATATCCAAAGTTTATGTACACATAAATACGTATATATTAAATTAGATTATACGGTTGAAACTGGAAACAAACTAAACGTTATTTTTATTTCTTTTATTTCCGAAAAAACTTTTGGATCTGTCGATCGATAGTGGAATTGGGGCAGCAAAACAAAATTAGAATCTAAAAGTTTGGTTTTAGTCATTTTCAAAAATACGTGTTGAAAATGGCCTATAGATTTGTTTCCAAAAGAGACCGGTTTAATTAGACTGAGCGGTTAATCCAATACCAAACCAAACCAGCTTTAAAAAAAAAAAAAATTTAACAAAACAATCTTCATCTATTAGTACACACATCATAATAAAATGATCTTGGACCAGGTTTTTCTATTAGCAATCACATAAGCAATTTTAAATCTAACATACAGTGAAAAAATTCAAAAATCCAATGAGATACACAATCAACAGCTTCATCCAATGCTGCGTTCTAATATCTAATTGATGCTCAACACTACTTTACAAGAATATCTCTGAGTCTTGAGTCTTTATGATCAGTTTTGAGGGGTGTTTGATCATTGTACAATACCTTTGATCACAAAAGATCTGGAGCTTTTATCGCCATCCAAACTGGAGTTCAATTCATCGACAGAATGTTCTCAAACTTCACAAAGTTTCAACCTTGTCAAAAGATTGGAGATTCTCGCTGATTCTTTGAAGTGCTTCTTCGCTCATCTCAACTTTTCGGACTACACTGGGGAAAACCTTATTCTTCTCGGATGCTGCAGCAGAAGTAACTTGACCACGGAGTTTTGATTTCATCTCTAAGCAAGATTTGAGATCCTCTTCGGTTCTTGCTTTGTTCAGTTTATCTATTATCTCATTAAAAGCTGAACCCTTCTCTTCCCATTTCTTTCTTTTCCTCCGCCTTTTCATATCATCTTGATCATCTGAAGAACCACCAAATTCCGGTTTCTTAAGCTTAAACAAACCGGCATTGACAGTCTCCGTGATCCGCTTCTTAAAGTTCTCTGTCCTTGCAGAGTTCGATCTCAGTCTCAGTTTAAGCTCTGACATATTTTTTTCCTCGCTGTTTTGCTCAGAAGCTGCTGATCCGGTAACCTCTTCATCAGGAGCAGATGTAAATGAGAATGCTTCTTCTAGTAAATTCACATTACTCATGTACCGATCAAAAGCTTCATTTTCTACTTCAATGTTTCTGTCTCTATACTCTTTAAGCTTTGTAAACCGCCACTCATTTAAAGCTTGTGCATCCTAGATTAGAAGAACAACTGATTAGAGAAAAACAACTAATAGGAGAATTTTTTTCGATGAGTAATGAAGTCAAATTTAATTAGTACCTTTATCGTCAAAGGTTTTCTCTGGCGGGGGGAAGCATTCAAGTTATTAAACTGAGCAAAGTTGCTAGAGAGTTGGCGGATTGACGAAACCCTAGTTGTAGTCCTGAAGCAGTTCCCAACAGAAGAACAATGTCAACTTAAAGAGACCATCTTTTAGTTCCACAAGAATATACATATATATATATATATATAGCATCTCAATATCAACTGCGTTCAATAATCCAAGATAACTAAGAAATGCCCTAACAACGTAAGTACACCAGTTTGTCATCACAGATTCACTTGCCCCCAAAAGCACAAAGAAATCAGAAAATAACAAAACAGGTTTGACCATATGTACCCGGGAGTGCCCTCAGATGATTTCTGGTCTGATGATGGAGTACTTGGCGCCTGCATCTTCTCACCAGGCGTTGCAGCTACTTTAAGAACTGCAGAGGCATAAACAGAAAACAAGCCATGATAAACATCACTGTATATCTCTCAGCTAAATAACAAGCACTCTCAAAGAATCAGTATTCCAATACTCTCTTCTCTAGTTCCAGTTTCTCTATTGGTTTCATTGCTCCACTCTAACCATCTATATTTACCGAGTGAAAGAAACAATTGACTAGAATTTCCCTATCACTGTTATCAAAACTAAACACTAAAAATGATTTCTTTAGCTAATTATCTTCTCAATTTCAGATTCGAAGGGGAGACCATACCATGAATCAGTCTTCCAATACTCTCTTCTCTAGTTCCAGTTACTCTATTGGTTTCATTGTTCGGACACTAACCATCTTTCAATGAACACTAAACACTAAACTCCCAAACTTACCAAGTAAACAAATCAATGACAAGAATTCCTCTATAAATGTTGTTAACAACACTAAACTTTTAAACTGATTTCTTTAGCTAATCATCTTCTCAAATTCAGATTCCAAGGGGAAACCATACCGTGGATCGGACAGGGGTTCTCTGCTCTTGAACAACAACCCTTACAAGATTGAAACGGGCACCTGCATTGAACACATCCAAGCAATAACATTACAATCAATATACCAACATCACACTTCCAATTACCTTAAAAAAAAAAAAAAAAAACTAATCTTTCGAAACTAAAGCTCAAAACTTTAACCAAATCTCAAGAACAATTAGAAGTATCAATCACCAAATCATGGAGAAAACTCAAACCCCAATACTTAAAAACCCTAAATTCGATTCCTTTTAACATCATAAATCCAAGAACCATCCTAAATTCAAAACCCTATCTCCCCGGATGCGTAGAAGAAACAAGACCTGGAGCGAGCAACGTTGCCGCATTGGATACACTTAGGCTTGTTGAGACCACGGAGAGTCTTGGGAGGCGTGACGACGGCGGAGAGGCCATTGTTACTCAGAGAAGGTGACGAGGTCGCCATCTATCTTTCGCCGGGAGACAAAACTAAAACGATACTACTTTAACTGTCAAAATTAAAAAAAACCGTTATTGAACGAAAGCTAAATTTTGGAATCGAAAGGATTGGTTTTTATTTTTTTTGTTTTGTCGCTCTGATTTTTGAGAGAAGTGATCTCTCTCTCTCTCTCTCTCTCTCGATTCCACGGCGGGTCTAGGGCTCCGGTTATTAAAAAAGTAACACGTGAGTAGTTTTATGGGCCTGAATCGAAAGCCCAATAAGTTCTCTTTAAATTGAACCGAACTTAACCAAATCATGAACTTTATTTATAAATCAGGACTAAAATCTCATATCCCCTATCCATCAAAACAAATTTTCAAAACTCCCTTAATGGTAAAAAAAACAATATTATCCTTAGTGAATGTTGTTTTCGAGATTAAATATAATTAAACCAGTAAATGTTTAACGAAAAACACAGTAGCACAGTGGTTGCGAGCTCATGTTCAATTTTAACTTAAAAATTGTTAGAAGGATAGTTCGTCATTTCATTAAAGAAGTGGATAGTGAGAATAAGTGGAGGTTTTTGAGAAATTGTTTTAAGGAAAAGGGGATAGGAGATTAAAATTATAAATCCGGGGATATGTTTGATTAGAATGATTATATTATCCAATTTATTTTCTTGGTTTGATAAATGATTAAATACATTTTTAATATGTATTTTAATAAATCTGAGTGCTAATACTTTCAATATTGATCTCTCTTCTCCTTTATAACTAAAGTGGATGATGTTGTTTAAACAACTAATAATTGAATGAATACCATCTTCCTTTTTAATTTATGGCAAAAAAAAATATAGTAAATATTGTATTGACTTTTAGTTGTGGCTTAGTTACGAAGGAAAAAACCTTCAAAAACCTTGGAAATGACCTACTTAAATTATTTAACAAAAAGTTTTAACTAAATAAAGTGTTTTCGTTTAAATAAAATTAAGTGTTAAATTTAATACTTTAAATTTTTTTATTAAATTGCAACGTTTTGTATTCTCATTGGCTGGTTATATGTTCTCTCATGGCTGGTTTTGTATCTCATCAGTTTGCTCTTTTTAGTTTATGGAGACTAAATTGTTTAAAACTGAAATTTTATGGGTCACTTCACAATTTGAATAGAAGGACACAAATTTAAAATGACGTACTGTAGTTTGATTATTGATAAGAATCGTTCTTAATTTCTTATCATGTAAGAACTTTTGATTTTCCATAATATATTTGAATTCCTTTTGTGTAGCATCTGTTTGTGGATATAGTATGCAACAGTTGTGTAGATGTTAAAATTGATTAACAAAGACAGTGAATAATTTTACCAATTCACATGTATGTTTGAAGCTTTGATCTTAGACCTAACCAATATGTTTATCAAAACTTCTATATTAACACCTTATATAGAAGATTTGATATCAAATGTTTTTTTTTTTTGAACGAATTTTGATATCAAATGTTAAGTTTAAATAAATATAAGTAAGTTGACGCGAGGAAAAAAAACTTACAGAGCTACCAACGGTTGAAGAGAAGCATGACACCTTTAAGCTTGCGACCAAATGAAACACTTGAATGATTATCGAGTGGGATAGGATGAGAAGATCAACTCTGCAAAAGCTAAAGCAAAAACAATAGCAGAAAGAGTTGCCGCCGCCAAGAAAGCAACCAAAAATGCCACGAAGCAGACACTATTGATGACTTGGACTTCGATGAGATATTCCTCGTTTTGTGAGGAAAAGATCGTGTGGAGTTCATCAGAGCTTTATCCAGACATATTAAGCCCACTAATAAGTCAATTTTCTTAAAATTTATTATCAAAGCTGAAGTTTGGAAGTGTATACAATTACCTCAATGCCAGTAAAAGGCAGATCTTAAAAAAATATATTGGTAGGTGCAGATTGTTACTAGGTTGAGTCAAACCCACTACTTCGACCACATATGGTTTAAATTCAAATTAACTACTTTACTAATTACTATACTTATAATAAATATATATATATATCCATAACGCGAGTCCGTCCCTGATGCCAGTAGCTAGCTAGTATCCGTAAAAGTTTTCCTAACTTTTGGCAAACCAACAAAAAAATAAAGGACCTTTAATATGATTTAATTTAGAAATATTATCAAGATAATTTTATAGATTATGTTTAATCTAAATAAAACAAAAATCTAAAGCATGATAATAATGAAAAAAATACAACTTAAGAAAATATATTTAAAAAATGAATGCATAGAGATTGGATGAATAAAATAGAAATGCTAAAAATCCATCTGTGGTTTGCTTGCAAATCACTTTTGTTTTGCTTATGTTTTACCTATTTTTGCATTCAATTGTAATTCATATATATTGCATTTTCCTGATCCTGACATAAGATAGCAAAAATTAAATCCCCTATATATTAATAGAGAAACACTCTCTTGATAAAGCTGATGTGTCGCCGCCAGAGAGCTCAAGACATATTTAGCAAAAAACCTTAAATTTTCTACTTAATTACATTAACATGCCATTATATTAAAAAAAATAATTAACTGAATAATAATTAGATATGTCATCAATTCTTACACAAATTTAAATATCACATATTAAAACTAATAAAATAATTACATACTATTTTAAGTCAAAATTTCACTAAAATATACTTACAAAATATACAAGTCAAAGTTATATTATTTTTAAGAAATCAATATTTATAAAATATTGATTTCTTAAAATCAATATAAGTAAAATATTCTAAAAAGGCAATCAAAACATATAAAGTTAATACAAATAAAGAACATATAACTTATTAACAAAATCATATAAAAAATGTTATTTTTTATGTTAGTATTATTACCTATCATAATAATTTAAATAACAAGCTTTCAATAGTTATTATAATTGATTATAAAAAGAAATATATTACCCCTAAATCATCTCCAACTCATTAAAGAAAACTTAATTCCCAATAAATATAGATTTATATATATTCATAAATATATATAAAAATGACAACAAATTAGGGGATATCATGATGTGTGATTATTTATAAATATCTAAGTATGTAAACTAATTAATCTCAACATTTAGTGTGATTATTCATTAAAAAATATAAATAATGATAACCAAATAGGAATATACGTTTTAATTGTACATTAATCAATGTGCTATTAAAAAAGAATGAGACAATAACCCTTATTATTATAAATAAACTTAGTACCTAAAAAAATATAATATATTTAAAAAACTTTAGTTACATATTATGTTTGACACAAACAAATATTGGTTCTAAAATAATAATTTTACTTATTATAATTTTCTTTAAATCGATTTATCCCCGCATATAGTGCGGGTTGTTACCTAGTTTAACATTATTACATCAAAATAGTGATTATGCTTAGAAACAAAAGATTGGTATAAGCCAATAAAATTTAGCTTGCATCAAGGTGGTATTCTTGATGATATAATTTTGTTTGATGGGAAATCATGAGGCAATCTTATTGGTTTATATATAAGTGATTTAATAATCATTTTTTATAATTAGTAATTTATGTATAATCTTTTTATTACATGTAGAAAAATCTCTCATCTATACATTTGATAGGTGTCATGAAAAAAATATTAACAACTAATTTTGGAAAACCAATTTTAGTGTAAGATTGATGGTTTCCATGTTTTAGCAAAGGAGTAAAAAACTAAAAATCGTTCCTTATCAAGTAGGACCAGATTAGTAGAAGAATGAAATAAAATAACGTAATGAAGCCCAACATTGTGATTGTGACACATGATAAGTGAAATACAAGCCCACTAATCTATGTTCTTAGCCGATGTAATTAGGGTTATTCTGTCAAATCGATTCATATATAGGGTTTATAACAATACATAATTCTGCCTGTTGACTTGTACCTTGAAGCTTTGATTTGGACCTATCAGTTGGTATCAGAGCTTACATAATTCTGCCTGTTGACTTGTACCTTGAAGCTTTGATTTGGACCTATCAGTTGGCATCAAAGCTTCTATCTTGAAGCTCTGATACCAACTGATGGAGCCAGATCAAACCTTCAAGGTAGTAGTCAACTTGGTAGACACAAAAAAATTGTACTTAGGGTTTACCTTCTTTGATTTTGGTAAGTCCAACTTCATATAGTTTTTACGTTCTGTAACGAGTCTTTTGTATGTTTCAATTCATATCCGTTTTAATCTATTGTTCTCCGATGTTATCTATCAAAATTTTGCGTAACTTCGACAGATTTTGCAGCTTTAATATATTGACTATGCAACAACATAGATAAGACAAGGTCGATTCCAAGAGGCAAGAGCTATATATGGAAGAACGAGAACTGAACAGAGGTTGAATGAGTATTTAGAGTCAGATTTGGATGGGACTTACAGAATGAACCGCAGAAATTCTCAAGACAGATCAAGATTAACACAAAAATATGGTTTTAGTCTTTAGACATGATTTAATTTAATTAGTTATTTAATTTATCATTGGTTTTGGTTTTAAGTATTATAGATCACCAACACAGCGACAAAAGTAAACAACTCTAATTATATGTAATCCAATCTTCATACTGAGGATGGCAATGTCCCAGATTTTCTCTGTTTCTCCCATTTTTCAACCTTACAAAACAAAACCCAACAAAAACAAGAAAGTTACACACACAAAAAAACTAAGTATGTTTAGTAAGAACTAAGAAGCGATAAAATATTACGAAATTTTTGCTCACCAATTCTTCGGGACACATTGAACGCACATAATCTCTTAAATTGTTGCAATCATTAGCATCTCTTCCATTTTTCTCAATACACCTATGTATGCATTAAAACATAGTATAATGAAGTTTACTAATCACGCACTTTAATCATTTATATAGTTAGTGGTAACCAATTTTTAAAACTTACTTATGGTATTGCATGTATCGATTAAAACAATGTCGTGTTTCATTAGTCACCGGAGACCGCTCATCCGCCTCCGAATCTTTCTCTTGTCCACCTTCCTCTCCTCTCTTAGCTTGAAAAGTTGCCTCGTTTTGCGGTGGCGGCGATACCGTGCCGGGAGCGTGAGCTGGTCTTGGTGCTTGCTGGCCTCTCGTGACTTTACTCAAGTCGCGAGATCTCATCTTGTCGTGTGGATCCATTTGCGCCGACGACATCTCCGATCAAACTTTACAAGTTGGGGAACTTTTGGTTTTGTTTTTGAATTTATTTCATCTTTGCCTTCAACAGCAAGGTTTAATAGCGGACGATCGATACCACGTCATAGCGGTTGGTATACACGTGACTTGATCGAGAGACTTGCATGTGTTCTCTTTTGCTATGGTCAAAACTTAGGGGCTTGCGTGAGTAACGTTTTCAAGTGATGCTATGGGCCTAAAGAAAGCATGTTAATCACTCTTTAAGGTATGTTTTGGCCCAACTTGAAATTACAGAAAAGCATAATATCGTTTGTTAGTAGTTTGTCTTCCACTCTTTGATCATCTAACTTGTTCTTAATAGACCTGTTTAGCATGTCATTGTACAACTAAGAATGTTGTCTAGTGGAACATCCCAAATGTTTAATCCAATATGTGTGGCTGCCAGAAAAAAAGAACAGTTTATTTAGTTTTATCATATGATCTTTAATATTATTCAAAAAATAGAATAACAATGTTCATAAAATTTTCATGTGTATAATTTAAAAACAATAATTCTAGTCAAAAAAAATAAAAATTATAACCAAAGGATCTCGAACTGAAACCTCAACTAATTTTCTGAAGGACCTATTGATGATTGTAATGTATTCTTATTATTTAAAGCATCCATAACGGCCAACTTGATTAACAATTATATTCCAATTCCAAGATAATTATTTTTTACCAGTAGATCACTATGAAATAGGAGTAGTTAAGAGAAAGCAACTACTAGTTGTGTATGATCTGATTATTTCACTTCCATAACCATAAGCTAGCTATTTCCATGATCTTTTTCTCCGTAATCCCTAATTTTGTTAATAGCACTTTCAACCTATCCTCCTCAATATATAAATTAGATAGCTTAGAGCAGTATTATGTGGATTTGTTCATATTTATAATCAACCGATCAGTTCATATAAAAAGTAGGTGAATGTTGGTCACCTGTTCATAAATCAAAACAAAAGATTTGTTTTATGGATTAATCACATCTCACTTACCACTTAGCTTACGCTTATCACACTAGAAGTTAAAATAACACATTTATTTATTAACTATATATATATATATATATATTACATTGTTGGACAATCGGACGAAACAATTTACGTGGTGTGAGTGGGTTTGGCAACATCATGACACATGCTTGTTCCAGAATTGTTCCTTTTTCTATTTCATTTTTTTATAGTACCAATAGTACTGTTACATGATTACAAAAACAAAATGACAACATGTCGAACTAATTTATACTGTGGATTTTTTAAAAAATTTTGTGTCACGTTTCTGACAAGTTCTTGAGAATCCAACGGCCGAGATTACGTAATTCGGCAATTATATGCCGTTTGGGACGATCGGATGGGCAAAAAAGATGACGATAATGAGTCCCACAAATGCCCATTAAAAAGCTTTAAAGAGGCCACTCTCAGTACAACTAGATGCCGTTGGACTCTTTGCCTTTTCTCTTCCTTTATTCCCAAAACACATCATTGGCTTCTTCCCTTTCGAAGCCATTACCGTCTGCCAATATTAACACAACACATGGCATGTCATCGCACGTGCACACACATACTCCCATGCTAAAAACATTTGTCAATCTGGATTTATCAAAAAAGGAAGATACAAAAACCACGGGACCGGCCAAGCTTAGTCAGAAAACTAGGATAAACTGAAATCAAGATAGAATAGAAGAGCGACCATGATCAATTTGATCGTTAATCCAATCTGGATACCGTGTCACAACATAAGAATTTCGTCGATAATCTTTAACTATATATATATTCTTGGCAAACGTATAGATAATTTTTTTTTTTTTGTTGTAGCCTATAATTCACTCTCAAGATTATACTTCACAAAAATTTTCTATTCCTTTCACAAGATAAATATGTTCTTGCATCATATGTCAGTCCATTGGTTTCATAATTGCACCTATAGATAACTTAGATACCGCACCAAATTCACTATGTTGACACGATGACTGATCATGCTTTAAATTGCAAAGAGCCAAGCACTTGATCTCTTAGCATCAATATCAGAGATAATACGAGAGAACTCTTGCCGACTAAGCTATAATTCTTCTTCCCCATTTGAAATGAATTCCAAATAGAATTTCAGGACTAAATGATTATAACTAAAATTCAAGGTGTAACACAAGGATTTAGAATCTACACACACACACACAAACACATAAATTCTTATAAATGTTTTTTTTTTTTTAAGTCAAATCTTAAAAACTAGATTGTCTAGAGAATTAACTTTTAATAATTTGGTCCAACAACCCCTCCATAGTTATTCTATTTTAATACTACAGAAACTAAAATCCCTGTTTATATGTACTTATTTATCTTGCCTTTTTTTGTGTGTGCAACATTTATCATCTTTCCTTATGTACTGGTTTCCCCCCCCTGTGAATGTCATATACTAATGGGATACTGTAATAGTGAAACTTTAAAAATGAAAAATCGATTCTATAGTCAATTTACATATAAAGGGTTGAGCGAAATAACTAATCTTTGTTCTCTCTCTTTACTCAGATCTGTTGCCATGAATGGTTTAGTTATATGCACTCACTTTTCGGAAAAATACAAGTTGATATCTATTTGAAACTGAAACATGAGAGAGTGTGAACAAAGAAGACAAGAAACAAGTAGTACATCGAAATAAAATGCCCTTTATTCCATTCACATTTGCATTGCATCACATATACTTATTACTATTGTCTTTTCAACAACACTATTCTACATTTACATATTTTACCCTTTGAGCCCAAAATATACAGGCACAAGTATTCTATTTATGCTTCCATTCTATTATATTCCCCACTTTTTTACCCATCATATCTACACATCACTATTATGTTAAGCTTTTTTTTTTTTTTCCTTTACATTGCTTTATACCATTATAGACATATATATACATACATACATACATACATTTAATTTACCCGGAACTACTACGTACTAGTGATTTGTTATTAGCATAAGACTATACATTACCACTTCCTTACTTAGTATTCTATGATTAGTCCTCCGAAAGGAGCACGGTGCGGGATTCCCTTCCTTCGTTTTGCGATTCTGCGACTCACGGCTGATAAAGGCGGTGTTGATGGCGTGAAACTATTATTCATAATGTCGTCATTCTTCTTGAGCCTCCCGATACTCGTAGTGCTATACGAATCATCAGAGTCCGAAAGGTTGTTCGACCAATCCTTTCTTTTCCTCTTTGATATTCCAGAGATCTAATCAAAAACAATACAAGATCAACAACGTTAGTACTATGTTGATTGATGTTAGGGAATATCTTAGTAATTTATCTCCTATAAACAAACAAAAAAATGAAGATATTAAAACCCATTAGAGAAAAAGTAATGAAAATGAATGAAAAGACCTTTAAAACGAGGTCTTGTTACTTAAGGATGAAGCTTTTTTTTTTTTTTTAATTGACTTGGAATTTTCTCCCCTAACTTTCTCGTCAACCCAAATGCTATTATTATTTTTCAACTCCACAATTTCTTGGAGTTGCTATCATTGCCCCACATTTTCTCGCCCACCCAACAAGAAAAATCCTTTTTTTTTTGAAGTCCTTTTCTCAATACCCATCAAACAAGGATTAAAGAATAAATGACGGTCTAAATACAAAATCAATATAAATCAGGAAAATTATTGAATAGTAATTAGTTTTACCTATTCAACTAAGTTTGGACTTATTAATACTTTTCTCCCTCAAAATAGTATTTTGTTCAGTATATAGACCCAAAAATAGCTACATATTTATTGAAGTTAACTTTCTCCACAAGTAAATATATACATTTACCGACCAAAACTTTGACATTTATGTTAGTTTCTTCCTTTTATTCACCAAGTTTTTCTTACTTGATTTTCCCGCATTTTCTTACCCAAACATAGAAATATTTACTTTCTCAATTTCATCAACCAAAACCAACACACAACAAACTCCTATTTACGATCAAAGACATTAATAACAAGTTTTTTTTTTTTTTAATTGGTTACCTTGCAACCAAGAGAGCAGAATCTGAAGGAATCAACGAGGCTTCGATAACAGACTTCGCAGGTATTGATCACACCTTTGCCTGGTCGAGGCTGAGGTCTCTCGTTCAAGAACACAACCTTAGCACTGTTAATCACATATGTCTGAACTCCTGTTATGTCCAGGAACTTCTGAATCTCCGACACTCTTATCACATCGTGGTACGATGATCTCCTTATCTGTAAAAATTTGAATCACCAAGAAAATTCAAATAAACAGAGTTAAAAAAAAAAAACTCTATGGTTTCTTATTATTTTTCTCGCATTTTCTTGAGAAAGGTTTCCCGAGAATCCCGGAATAATAAATGATAGAAAAAAGGTAGAAGACCAACCAAATTTAACACAATCTGGATTTTAACCACATGGTAAAAAAAAGAATCAGATAAAAAACGAACCTGAATGGCGTGATGGTCCTTGTGAGAAGAGAGACAGAGAGAACAGAGAGGACCATTGGTACAGTCTAAACAGTACATGTTACATTCACTCTTGTGTGAGTCTGCGTGTAGTTTGCATTGTACAAAGAACTTCTCACGAAGCAGTGGCTTTAGCCACGGAGGCCATGTCTTATTGTTTTCTTCTTCAGCTCCCTGTTTCACACGAAAACAATCTCAGAAGAATGAGAAACAAAACAAACAAACCAGAGTATGATTCAAAACAGAGAACAGAGTCAAGTCAAATTTAAATAGAATCAATTTGGGGGAAAAAAAAAAGATTCGAGTTTTTGAGAGAACCCATTTGGGAAACACAAACTAAGATTGATCAGAGCTGAAAAAAAAACGAGTTCGTGGTGGGATTTGAATCGGATCTTTTGAAGTAAAAAAGAAAAAAAAAAACAGAGCATTTATGATCAAACTTAAAGAGAACACATTTGAAGAGAAGAAAAAAAAACAAATATTGAATCTTTCTTGTATTGTGATTACCATGATGATTCTTGTGTTCGTGGGTTTGATCTCTCTGACAGTAGCTAGCTGTTGATTCTCTTCGATCGCAACTTTTTTGTAAGTGAGAGAAAGGAAAGAGCAAAGCAGAGGAGAGAGAGAGAGAGAGAGAGAGAGAGAGGTGTTCGTGTAAAAACAAAGAGAAGAGAAGAGTCGTTCTTATCCGCACAAAAGTCGACTATACTCCGAACCTAGACACCCGAGCCTAAAAAAACCCGAAGCTAAGATAGAGAGAGAGAGAGCTTTTGCTACGGAGGGTTCAATGAACCGAACCCAACCTCCCACTTTCATTGTTTCTTCTTCTTCTTCTTCTCCTTTTCACATTTATTATTTGTTTTAATGTTTAAATCTCCATTTTTTATTTTTGGTTGTTTACTTTTTAATGCACATAATGGAGGAATTAATCAAAAATATCTGATTCAATTCAAGACTTTAGTTCGACGTCGAGACATCAGAAAAAGAAAAAAAAAATGCACCCAATTTAATCAAGAAATGGAAAAACAAAAAGTAAAGAAAAAACTGTTTTAGATTGTCATTAATGAATAGTAACGTAAATTATTGTTCATTTGATTAATGATATTACACGTTTAAGTTTAACACTACTTTACACTGTGTTGATTTGTTATTTGTCTAGTCCATACTCCATAATATCATTATCACACATTTTATATATTAAATGTTAATAAAATAAGTTGAGTTTATTATTTTTATATATGGTTCTACTTATGTTTTAAATTAAGATTAGGAGTTCAATATATTATTTATTTCAAATTTACATTAGATATCTAAAACGATAATTATTTTAAACATAAACAACGGTAAAATTCTATTTATTATATCTCATATTATCATCTTTGGTTCGATAATCAGATAACATAGTGAAACACATTTGAGTGTTGGGCAAAAGAGACAAACTTCGTTGTGTAGCTGGGAGTTAAGTGTGAATTCCACATATTCATCTTTAATAAAATTGGTTTGATAAAATTTGATCTAAAAATAATGTATAAAGCCAAAAAAAGAAATAAGAGAAAATTGTATTAAATGTAAGTTTGATTGAACCAATGTGCTTAAATGAGTTTTTTTTTTTTTTTTTTTAGTGCAAACAAGAACTTTCATTACTTCAAATCTTAAAAGAGAGGAGTTCATACAATCGAAAACTCAAAAACAACAAGGAAAATAAAGATAGTGGTTTCATGAGTATTCCAAAGGGATAAAGTTTACAAAAATATTTTGAGGCCATAACAAATTTGACCATGAAAACGGATTTTGCGAATTCCTTGATCAACATGTGATCATAGACGCCTTGTGCAAGATATGCGACCAAGCTTTTAAAATGGTGCTCAATGGGGGAGCCATGGATTAGGATCTTTGCCAACATGAGAAGATTCAAAACAAAAACTCAAGGTTCTTCATACTCATAGCTCATGACATTAGGTGAAGCTACAATCGGGAGATGCAAATGATAGATGCAAAACCTTGAACATAGCAGGGGTTCCTCCCTCTCATGAAGCCAACGGGCATGGATTGGAAGTTAAGGAGATCCACACAAACCTTGTAGTCAGTTTTACACTGGAAATAGGGACCATATCCGAACTTACATTCTTATAGAAATTGGAGAAGGTTGGGATTGGAGGTTTCAAGAAGGGTATGCTTGTAATAACATGTGTCAATACCGTAATAGAACAGGTGGGTCCTCTCTCACATGAAACCCTCAGCCATGGGGTTAAGGAATTCCACACAAAGCTTGTAGTCGGATTTATATTGAAACAAGAAAACAAACCATAGATTCAAAGCGTTAGACATGTGGTGGTAATTGGGACTTGGGGTTTCGAGAAGGTTTCAATACAAGTCTCCCAACAGAATCGAGGATAAAATATTGAAGATTTTTCGGTAATCTCTGCTTGTAATACCCCTCACCGCGACTAAGACTCGGATGGAACAACCTTTCCTACGGCCGGCCAACTAAAACCCATTATTCCGTCAAGGAAGGACAATTTTGGCTCGGTCATTCAAAGGGCCAAAACAAGGGAGTGATGAGGCACACCTAAGGACCGAGAAGAAAATGTCATATCAAGAGTGATTCTCCGTCAAATGGGAAAATGATATGGAAAGTCAGGCTATCGGCAATGTCCCTAAGTTGGTCGAGGAACCCACATGTAAGATCTTAGAACTAGTCTTATCTAGGAAACCATAGCTGGTCTACGGAAATTAGGAGGGGTCAAGGAAAGTTGGACTAAGGCAGGTTGGTACGGGTTAAGGCAATGGTTAATAATGGTAGTACCAGCAGAGCGAAGTTGCTTTAGGCAATCCAGACAGTGGCGGTACAAGCTAACGCGAGTTAATATCAATGATCCAAATGATGGTAGTACTAGTTAACGTGGATTGTTATTTGTAGCCCAGACAATGGTGACACCGGCCAACGCAGGATGGCTATCGGTAATGCGGATAGTGGTATCACCAGTCAATGCGGGTTGCCATTGGTAATTTGCACGAGGGCAGGATTGGTCCGGTACGTATCATTATCCTATGCTGGCACGCAAGCAGATAACCTTATGTATCACCCAAGCTCGGTACTCGGTGGTCGGAAACGGCCATACCGGTACGCTAATTCAAGGGCGCTAGCTGAAGGGAATTGCCGGCCAGGATCGTCCCATGGTGATGCTTATCCGATCAACCTTCGTCCTTATCCACAAGGGCGTGAAGCTTATCCGGTGAAGTCATCCTTATATGTTCGCCATGTGTCGCCACAGGAGCCGCGATGGGTGTCTGCTATGTGTCGCACCAACAACCAACCAGTGCCACCTCCTGCTTGATTAAGATTTAGTTAGTTATTAGCGCTTAAGTTAGAATTGCTTAGTGATTAGCGTTAAGATTAGAACTGCTTAATAGTCACTAGCATTTAAGTATGGAACTACCTGGTCATTGTTGTGTAGATTGATTGGTATGAAATTCTTGTGTGAGACTTGATATTCTTGATTGTGTTATTGCTTGTTATATGATCCTTGTGTGCATTATCTTAGGTACCACTTGCATTGTTCCATTAGTACATGATCATAGTTGCATTGATGTATTGTTAGTTAGGTAGCTAGCATTAGGCGAATCATGAGGATCCCATCCGTCTATTGTGCGTTGTGTGTAACTCCGTAACATTATGGTTTACAAAGGTTCTGAGCGGGTCATGCCCGACCAGATGCTAAATGACGATGTAGTATGAAGGGATGAAGATCTCTTTCAGACTTTGTGTGTAGAAGTATAGGGCATTGCCTTGGGATATCATGTATTCGTAGAAGACCTTACTTAGGTTAGAAGCATGTATATTCATTATCTCTGCAGTATACTTAAATCTGAGTCTTAATGCATTTGCTTGTACTACCTTACACTTGATTACACTTGTTGCATTGTATCATTGCTTGTTGGATGGATCCGTAATGCTTGCTGCTTGGGGATAGGTAGATCGGCCTCACTAAGTAATGCTAGATTACTTATGATTCTACTTTATTTTTCTTGGAATCCTTAGTCGAAAGATCTCTGTAGTAGAAGCAACGTGACCTAGGTGAATCAGTGTAGGTTTTACAGATTTTGTAAATTCTTACTATGTATATTATGTATGGTTTTCAAAAAGGATCTGAAAGCTATATAAATGTTTTGGTAAAAAAATTTCACGTATACTATATATATGTAAAGACTCGAATTTCCAAAAGCTAAATGGTTATTCCAACTGATATTAAGTCTAGTCCGGACTTAACACAACTCTCGCTCGCGGTATGGGTTGTAAAGCCTTAGGTCGTGTTCGAAAGGTCGGCGCTCGCGGTTGGATAACTAGGGCAATTGGATTCGTTCCTAAAACCTTGGTTGGGAAACTACGAAGATCCTAAATAGCGCTTCCGATTTGTTCTTATATTTAGAACGTGTCGGGGGTGATACACTGCTCCTTGAAGAGGGAATCATAATACCGCAATGTTCTCTAAAACGTTAAAAAGTTTTCCTTTAGATTTTATAATTGATGATACGTACAGTTAAGTTTAGGTCAAACAATGAATTTTAACCATGAGTGGAAATTGAGCTAGGTTCTACCCATCTAAACACGTATTGTCTGTTAATTTATCCGACCGAATAAAGTTTAAAGATCAAATTATATTCTTTTTTTTTTATCAACCATTAGGCCACAACTGGCTGGTCCATTAGCAAAATTCCTACATTCGTAGGAAGCAGGACTCGATTCCTGGTGTGATAGTACCTTCTACAATTGGACTTACCTCCTGCCACTGCACTAAGGTCATTTCGATCAAATTATATTCTATATTGATGATTTTTCATATAAATAAATTCCAAAAAAACACATTAATATGATTATCTTCTTATTATTAAATCGGAAGTACGTTTGACAAAATAACATTTTTTTAAGAGTTACATTATTAAATCCTTACCATTTGAATAAATATCAAAATTTGAAGTTATTATTTGTAATACAACCATACTTTAAATTAGTATCTGAAAAACATAATTAAATATCTCTAAAGAAATTAGTTTCTATTATCTAAATATTCTAGACACTTTTAACGTGCTAAAAACAAAATATTGCTGGTCATGTGATAAAGAGGCTTAGATATTACATAAATATGATTATATAGTTTTTTACGGGTTGGTTTATTAAAATTTATAAAATATTTTAGTCTCATACTAAACGAGTTAACTGGTACCAAACACAAAAATATATAATTTATCTAAAATTATAAAATCTAAATATTAACCAAAACATATTAAAACAAACACAAAATATAATATACATCTTTCTTAATTATAATTATTAAAATAATTGTTTGGCGGTATATCGCAAATTAAAATCTAGTTAACAGTTTTAAAATCAGTAAATGTGGTTTTTGTTGTTATATTGGAGAGTGTCACTAAGTCCTCATAAATATCTCACTAATCACAACGAGTACATGTTTGTTCATTATTTGTAGGAAAATTACTATCACACTAAGTCACCAATTATAACGAATACATGTTTGTTCATTAATTATTTGTTGGAAAATTACCATCTCACTAATCACAACAAGTATATGTTTGTTCTTTATTTGTAGGAATATTACCATCTAAGTAGTTTATTGTTTGTAGAAAAATTACCATCTCACTAATCACAAGGAGTAGATATTGTTTGTTCATTATTGTAGAAAAATTACCCTCAAAGTAGTTGAATGTCTACAATAATTGGATCGACATGTTTTTAGAAAAAAAATGAACTAAACAAATAAAAGTTTGGTTTTCGAACTAATTTTTTTATCTGGTTAGATATACAAGACAAACATTTCTATCTGCAGCAATAAACTTTGTATACTTATTAATCCGAAAACATAGCTAACTTATTTATACTAGTAATTATGCTTTTCGATAAGGAAAAGCGACCACAATAAGTTCTTACAAAAAAATTGTGGAGCTTTGTGATCGAAGAATATTCTTTTGCTAATTAATGAAGGATAAAAATGTGGCTGTAAAAAACAGGACTAATGGATATCTTATTTTTTTTAGAGAATTTATTAAAAATATCTTTTTTGATATATTCTTTTTTAAAAATATCCTATTTTTTGGCTATTTTTATTTTTGCATTCCTTTAATTTTTAATGACCATTTTACCCTTAGATAAAAAATATTTTAATCAATAAAAAGAAAAACAAAATTTTCCTGTCAAAAAAATTTCCGACATATTTTTCCGCCAAAAAATTTTCGAAAAAAAATTTCCCGCAAAAAAAATTTTGTCAGAAAAATTTTGATAAAACTTTTTGACAAAAAATTTTTCCGCCAAAATTTTTCCCGCCAAAAAAATTTAAAAGATTTTATAAGGTTTCTACCTTATAAAAACCTTATAAACACTTTGTAAAGGCTTTTAAAACATGTTTTATAGAGTTTTAAAAGGTTTTTTAAACAACTTGTAAGCGCTTTTACAAGGTTTTAATAAGGTTTTTTAAAAGTTTTTAAAAGGTTTTCAAATGGTTTTTAAAAAGGTTTTTAAACACCTTGTAACACTTTTACAATGTTTTTAAAAACCTTGTAAACGTTTTTACAAGGTGTTTAAAAGGGTTTTAAAAGGTTTTTAAACATCTTGTAAATGCTTTGAAAAACTTTTTAAAAGTATTTACAAGGTTTTTCAAAGCGTTTACAAGGTTTTTAAAAGGTTTTTGAAAACCTTGTAAACGTTTATAAAATGTTTTTAAAAGCGTTTACAATGTTTTTAAAAGGTATAAATTTCAAAAAATTTGGCGGGAAAATTTTGCGATTATGGCGGGAAAATTTTTTTTGGCCGGAAAAAAATTTCGATTTTGGCGGGAAAAAATAATTTTTGGCGGGAAATTTTTATTTTATTTTTGGCGGGAAAATATTTTCGATTTTGATGACTGTACATTCTTGCTGTCACTCCTAAAAGGGTAATTTGGTCATTTTGTACATAAAAAATATAGTTTTAAAAATGGTCAACATGAAGGGGTATTTTTAAAAAGGGGCGTGGAAAAATGGACATTTTTTTGAATGCCCCTTTTTTATCTATGTTAAAAAATCCAAA
Source organism: Camelina sativa (assembly GCF_030686135.1). Taxonomy (NCBI): domain Eukaryota; kingdom Viridiplantae; phylum Streptophyta; class Magnoliopsida; order Brassicales; family Brassicaceae; genus Camelina; species Camelina sativa. Next base: position 23,853,129 of record NC_141896.1, read on the forward strand.
ATATGAATTAAAAACTCCAGTTTGTTGTATGTGTATAAATGTCACTAATTGTGTATAGTTGGCATTAATTTTATGTAATGTGATGATGCCATTTAAGTTACTATTATATGCATTAGTTTTCTTTATTTAGTGGATGTGAATGTACAATGAGAAAAGAAAGATATTGACAACCCTAATCAGTGGACACCATCTTATAACAGTATAGTTCTATAAAAATTAATTATCCTTATTTATGTACTGTCTTAATCCATAACCTGTTTCTTGTTTGCCTATATTTTTGGTCCTAATATTAATCTGTTTAATTAATACAGTATATTTGATCTTTCAACCTCCTTTATTTAATAGTGACAAAACATATCATTTAGCGTCTTTAACTAGTGTAAACATAATACATACACAATTATATTTGATTTTATTTTCTAAAGATATATAGTACACATATGTCACCAAACTTCGTATTTTTGTCACATTTTAATTAGATTTAACAAAATTAGTGTTGCCGTATCGAAACAATAGAGGGATGAGTCTTGGATGAAGCAACAGAGAACAAATATTAATTGGGTTGGCTATGTTTTCAACTAATCCTTGAATAATAATGACTTATAGCGTAGACTAGCTCCATTATTTATTTTATACAGTTCCAATTATTTGAGGGTCTGGTTTTCAAGTCAATCGTCTAGGTTTCTAATACGTACTATATATTTATTTATATTTTTATAATTCTAGGGGTATTCTCAAAAATACCCCTTTTTCTATACCCTTTTTTAAAAATAGCCCTTCATGTTGACTATTTTTAAAACTACCCCTCTTTATATACAAAATGACCAAATTACCCTTTTTTTAGTGACAGCAAGAATGTACAGTCATCAAAATCGAAAATATTTTCCCACCAAAAAAATTTCCCACCAAATTTTTTTTCCCGCCAAAATCAAAAATTTTTCCCGAAAAAATTATTTTTTCCCGCCAAAAAAAATAAAATTTCCCGCCAAAATCGAAAATTTTTCCCGCCAAAAATATTGAAATTTATACCTTTTAAAAACATTGTAAACGCTTTTATTTTTAAAAGCATTTACAAGGTGTTTAAAAACCTTTAAAAATCTTATTAAAACTTTTACAAGGTTTTTAAAATCATTGTAAAAGCGTTTACAAGGTGTTTAAAAACCTTTTAAAAATCTTTTTAAAAACCATTTGAAAACCTTTTAAAAACCTTTTAAAACCTTTTAAAAACCTTTTAAAAATCTTGTAAAAGCGTTTACAAGTTGTTTAAAAAACCTTTTAAAACTCTTTAAAAAATCTTGTAAAAGCCTTTACAAGGTGTTTATAAGGTAGAAACCTTATAAAACCTTTTAAAAACCTTGTAAATTTTTTTTGGCGGGAAAAATTTTGGCGGGAAATTTTTTTCGAAAATTTTTTGGCGGGAAAATATGTCGGAAATTTTTTGGCGGGAAAATTTTGTTTTTCTTTTTATTGAATAAAATAATTTTCACCTAAAGGTAAAATGGTCATTAAAAATTAAAAGAGGGCAAAAATAAAAATGGCCAGAAAAGATGGTATTTTTGAAAAGGGGTATATCAAAAGGGGCATTTTTAACAAATTCTCATAATTCTATAATAAGGATTATTATTTTTTTAGTCGCTTGCCGGAAATAGAAGACAAAATACCTAATCAGATCGAATATTACATGTTTAGAATTTTATATGTCTCTTATCGATTGGTCCACTATATCTCTCGTAAAAAATATATAAATACTTATTTAACTAGATAATAATCCGTTGGTAGCGCGGAGAATTTTTTTTATTTTGTTATTTATTAATATTATGTTTATGTTGAATCATTCATTTACATGTTATATAATATAGTACTATATGGTGAATTTTGATTCATATTAAACTACTAATAGGTAGGCCTAAAAACTACTACCGAACCCGTATTGGACCCGTTTTTCAGTTTGTATCCGTCCCAAAAAAGGTACCCGCAGCTTTAGGGTCGAGTGAAGGGTATAATAATTATATTATCTATGAATAGTGATCGAGTATCGGATATTAATTTAATTTTTGAGCGTCTCGTTACCCGTCTTATTACCCGTTTTATTACCCAACTCATAAATACACGTTAATATTTTGTAGAATAATGTTACCAGCATGAGAAAATATTTATGTAAATTTGGATTTGTTTGTTACAAAATAATAGTAGAAACTTTATTAATTCTACACATTTTATAAAATCATATATTTAATTTACTTAAGGTCATACTCTGATTTCGACCCGTAGTTGGTACTACTATTTTGGTTTGGTGCAATATCAAATTCGTTAATTATACATTCGGTAAAGCCAAAAAAATCCAACAAAACATGTATTAACCCGTGATTTGGTATTACAAATTGATGTGATCGTGTTTAGAGATCTTAATATACCAAATTTACAAATTGAAGTTATTGGTATAACATGTTGTATATTAATTTTATAGGTGAAAATTACAATTAGGTTATGTATATTATCAATATTATACACTTAGTATTGTTTATATAGTGAATATTGTGCATAAACAATTAAGTTTTAGCTAATTAAATAGTTTGTTATTATTTCCTAAAATTTATGAAACAATAAATAAAGTTTTATTATTTTGTAAACAAATCTAAACTTTTCTTTTGTTAGTTATTAGAATAATTAAAATATAATAGCATTTTTGTAATATGTCACATCAGAACTGTTTAAATTTTTAACAACATAGCTTAAATAAGTATATAGATATATTTTTAAAATATAAACAATGTTGTATCCTAATTTAAATATATATTTGTTATTATTAAATGATTTAGCTATGTAAATATTTAATCTTAGTTTTATAAATAAATTTAAGTTTTATAATTTTCTAAATAGTTTGTTATTGTTTCCTAAGATTTCTGAAATAAATAAATAGAATCTATTTAATTATTTTATTACATAATTTCAAAATAATTTTATTATTATTTAAAATAATTTCAAAATTATTTTATTAATGATTTCTTGTAATCTAATAAATTAATAATTACTATTTTTTTGGATAATCATTTTCAGGTTACAACAAATTAATATTAAGATTCTGTTATTATATTTTGTATTAAAATACATTGGTATTCTGTGTAATATTTTACATGGAGTAGGGTTATTTGTTTAAAGGGTTGCTTAAATAAGTATATAGATAGATGAGCGGTAGATTTCATAACCTCAACTAATATATAAAACTAGATAAGGTCCGCGTTATTATGCAGGTAAAAATATAAAAAAAATTATTGAAAATAATTAAGTAGTAATATACATAATTTTAGATTTTCTCTTCTAATATTTTAATATTGAATAAGAGTTTTAAAGCTTTCTATATAAGAGTTTCATTATGTAAGAGTTTTAAAGCTTTTTTTCTATGTACAATTTTTATTAATATAACAATTTATGACTATTTGAACTATGCATTATATTTTCCTATTGGTTGAAGTTTTATAAATGATGTAATATTTATTGCTTATTAATTTTTGTGTTTTTATCCAAAAACTTTTATAGGACAGGGAATACCTTTTAAATATATATACCATCATAATAAACCATATTTTAAGTTTAATTTATATTTAATCTTAATACATAGAACTAAATATTTAATATCAAACACAATTAATACATCATATCAAATTTATATCTTAGTAAGAATTGAAAATACAAATAAAAATTAACAAAATATAATTCGCAAAAAACTGAATCAATATCTTTTTTTTTCAGCAAAAATGAATTATATTAATGAATTAGAAAAGTCATTACATAATTGGTTTGATAACCAAATGGGAGGTGAGTAACAATCTGAGTAAAAAATATTTGTGTTACAACCAAATTATGTTACAACCATATCTTCCCTACTTGGCTAAACCAAATGGAAGATATGCATTGTGTTTTGATGTAGTCGGGTCATTAGAAAAAACTAGCAAAGCCTCAATAAAATCTTCTGCTGTCGGATAATTACGACAATAAATCGAGGAAGGCAATTTAGAAAGTAGCCAGATTGATTGAGCAAAAGGGCATAAAAAGAAAATATGTTCAATTGTTTCATCACCCCGAAAGCAACGGGGACATACGGGATCCAGGTTCATGCCACGAGAATTTAGATGGGTAAGGGTTGGGATGGACTTTGAGAGGATTCGCCAAAGAAAATGTTTTAGTTTTGGGATTATATTAAGTTTCCAAATTTTTTGTTTTAGTAGCACAGAGCCATGAGGTATAGGAGGCAAGTTTGGTGGTTGATGTGAATTATGTCTCGATAACTAATACCCGGAGCGAACTGTATAATCCCCTGACTTATTAAAATGCCAAACGATTTTGTCAGGGAGTAAATTGCGAGGAAGGTATATGTTTTTGAGTTATTCTTGATCTTCCTCAATAATATTATCACTGATTTTGTCATTGTTCCAATGGTGGCGGGTTCCAGTTGAGCAAATATAATCACTTAAATATGAATTTTGTTCAACACTACTGGTAGAAACCGGTTTGGGAAGAGGTGTGGTAATAACATTGTCCTGGTTTACTCGTATGCTCTTTCCATCCCCTACAACATATCGATAGCCTTGTTTGATAATCTTCATTCCTTCCAAATTGATGCCCATCCAGAGGATTGATTTACTCTCTGTTTTGCATCTAAGATATTATCATTGCAACAATATCTACTCTTCAAAATTCTTGCAAAGAGTGATGTTGGGTGTTGTATCAAACGCCATGCTTGTTTTGCAAGTAAGGCGTCATTAAATTTAGCGAGGTCTTTAAAACCCAAACCCCCCTCCTTTTTTGAATACTGTAACCGTTGCCAAGCTATCCATGGTATCCCATTACCTTGATTGCTTTTTTCCCACCAAAATCTTTGTAATATGCTTTCAATTTCAGATAGCACTCCCTGAGGGATTTTAAAACAAGACATTGAAAAAACAGGCATAGCCATGACAACAGATTTTATTAGGATCTCCTTGCCCGCTTGGGATAGATGTCTTCCTCGCCAAGATGCTGTTCTGTCCTTAACCTTTTCAATGATGTACTGGAACATTTCAATTTTCTTTTTTCCAAATTGTTCAGGTAGTCCAAGGTACTTACCACCCCCTCCATGATTCGGGATATTTAAGATTGTCTTCAGTCTGTTTTGAAGTTGTCCCGAAACTCGTGAGCCGAATGTGATTAGGGATTTGCTTGTGTTAATCTTTTGCCCTGAGTAGTATTCGTAAACTTCAAACGCTTCCTTGATGGCTTTACAGTTTCGAGCATTTGCTTGGCAAAAATATAACGAGTCATCAGCAAATTGTAGATGTGTAATAGCCGGCACATTATTACCTATTCTGACACCCTGAATATCTCCATCTTGCACTCGGCTACGGATAAGATGACTCATGATATCTGCGCACAGAATAAAAAGGTATGGTGATAGGGGATCACCCTGACGAATTCCTCTCTCAGGAATGATCATCCCTTGTGAGCATCCATTAATGAGAACTGAGTAATTAACAGAACGAACGGAAGCCATGATCCATTGAATCCACTTTCTTGAGAAGCCAAACAAAATCATTGTCGTTTCAAGGAAATCCCACTCAACCCTGTCGTACGCTTTAGTGACATCTGTTTTAATGGCCACATAATTTAAGATACATTTAAGATATATTTGTTATGTTGTTATCTCATAAGCACTAATTTTACCTCATGTCATAGTCAATTTTAAATGAGTGAAATTTATAAAATAAAAACATATATAAAGTTATAGAAACATTTTCATCACATAATTGAATATTCATTCCTATAAATTATACTTTTTTTTTTAATTATCTTATGTTTTAACATATGCATTATAAAAATACATATGTTGAAATTATAAAATCAAACATAAAAAAATATTACTAATATTCTTAAATGAATTTTTTAAAAATGATACATATTAATTGTAACATCCGCGAACCAAAATCCCGATTTAGAAATTGCATCGGTCGATGCAAGGTTGGTTTTCTGCGGACGAGTTAAGTTAAACGCTGTATTTTGGGTTAGGAAAACCCTTCACTCGAGTTTTTATCTCATTAGGCGAGTTTAGCCGTTTTTGAAAGAAAAGAAGAGAGGAAAAGAGTTCTTAAGCGTTTTGGGAGATTCTTGGAGGTTTGTGGCGTTTCCTGGTGAGATCTGAGGCTTAGAACGTTGTAGGAGCTTGCTAGGAGTGTTTTTTTGCTTGTTTGAGGTTCAGAATTGTCTTGGCAAAGGTAAGTGCATGACCATGGCTTATCTAAGCTGGAGATCTTTCTGATTTGCTTGTTATGTGTTGTTAGGCTTGTTAGATTGGTATTTGGGACGTTAGGAAGCTTTCTTGTGGCTTGGGATCGAGTTTTGTGGTTGTAGGAACGAAGATCCGGCGAGAAGCTTTGGGGGAAAACGATGCTCGGCATGTGCATCGGTCGATGCAAGTGCGATGACGGCGCGTAAAACCTAGGGTTTTTGTGCTTTGTCGAGCATGTATTGGGAGCATCAGTCGATGCAAGTTAACCTTGCATCGGTCGATGCATATCATGTGTCGGTCGATGCAACCCCCAACTGGTGTCGGTCGATGCATACTCGGTGTCGGTCGATGCACAGTCCTGGTTTGTTATTATTGATTGTTGATTGTTGGTTGATGGTTAGAGATGTCTCTATTGCTTGTGTGTATAGCCCAGTAGATGGGAGTATTGCCTTACTGAATGTTTATAAAATACTCATGCATTGCAATTTGTGTTTGTGGTGCAGGTAAAAGCAAAGTGTGATCGTGGAATCAAGGCAATAAGGAGGAGGATGTTCTGGTGGTTCGCTTGGTTGTCTGGCTTTCTTAGGTTGCTATAGTTGAGTCCTAGAATGTTGTTTAGGACTGCTGGTTCTCTGATTTATGTTTATTGAATCATTAGTTTATGATTGGAATTAATAATGTTATTATTTTATTGGTTTCTTGGATTATTGGATATTTATTGGTATTTGTTATTCTGCTGTTAGTTGTGATTGTGGTTAGGTGGCTAGTGGATATAAGACCACTAGCTGTAGTTTATTTATTTATTTATTATTATTATTATTTATTATTTATTAAAAAAACGGGTCGGGTCGTTTCAGTTTGGTATCAGAGCCCTTACTGTTCTAGGTTTGGGTTCACTAGGCTTTGTGCTGTAAATGTTTGGGATTTGCATGCTTTGATTGATTATGTGAGTTAGTCAATTGTGTGTGGCATGGAGTCCTAAAACATCCTCTTCGAGCCTACTGTGTGATTCCACGGTGAGTTTATGTTTCTGTGTTATACTAGAAATTGTTTGCTTAGTCTTCTGTTCATGGTAGTGCAGATGGCTAGAGATGGTGTTGTTGCTGGTCATGGACACGGACGTGGTCGTGGACGCAGACGTGGTCGTGGTAGGGGTAGAGGCCCAGCAGTGAGTGAGACTGCGGACCAGATTGTGACAGCTGAGGGTGTTGGCGAGTTGCAGGGTGTCCAGGAAGATTCCATGAGTGTGGCCGGAGGGGGTGGTGTTGATGCTCCAGTAGCCGGTGATGCTAGGGTTCCGGGTGTGGGAGTCCCAACGGGTGGAGTCCCTGGTGCTGACTTTACGGCTTTGCTAGCACAGTTGTTGGAGCGGTTGCCAGCAGTGATTCCAGCTCAGGCTCAGGCGGATGCAGGAGCACATGGACGTTATTTGTCCATGCTCAAAGAGATGAAGGGCATCGAGACTGTGCAGTTTTTGGGTGGTACGGATCCTACTGTTGCAGATGCATGGAGGATGAGTGTGGAACGTAACTTCCATACTCTGAGATGTCCTGAGGAGTTTTGGGTGGACATAGGGGTCCACCACTTGGTTGGTGATGCTCAGGTGTGGTGGAGATTAGTGGCTGCTAAGAGAGTGCAGAGGGAGATGATTTGGGCTGACTTCATGGGGGAGTTCAACCGCAAGTACTTTTCGAGAGAGGCATTGGACCGGTTGGAGGTGCAGTTTCTTCAGTTATCTCAGGGGAAGCGGTTAGTGCAGGAGCTGGACTTGGAGTTCAGTCAACTTCTATGTTATGAGGGTCGGGCTATGGAGCCTGAGGAAGTCCATATCAGGAGGTTTATGAGGGCTCTTCGTGATGACTTCAGGGTCCATTGTAGAGGACGTAGTTATGCTACGCGTGCAGAGCTGGTTGAGACTGCAGCAGAGATTGAGGAGGACATCCAGGCACAGTCAGCGGTGGTTAGTCCAGCAGTTCAGCCTACAAAGGTTCAGCATCATGGAGGTTCTAGCAGGGGTGGCAAGCCTGCGCAGGGAACCAAGAGGAGGTGGGAGGCTATGCAGACGTCGAGTGGTGCGAGTTGCTTCAAGTGTGGGAGTAAGGATCACAAGGTTGCTTGCTGTCCCAAGAGGAGTGCTCCGACGACAGCTGCTCGTGTATGTTATCATTGTAGGGAGCCATGGCACATCAGACCCTTGTGTCCCAAGTTGCAGCCGTCAGCAGTGGCAGCGTTGCAGCAGGTGCAGCCGGGAGGGCAGCAGGTGGCACGGATTGAGCAGGCGCCACGAGTGTACACGACTGCAGAGACTGGTGGAACCAGTGCCGGGACGATCACATGTATAATTTCTGGTACTTAAACTTTGTGAAATTCAGTAGGTACAGATTTTATGATTTCCTGTGATAAAGTGTTAGGTTCTCAATACATGAGGTTTGTGTAGGGACCTTGTTGGTGGATGGGTTTAAGTCTCACGTTATGTTTGATTCTGGAGCTTCTCATATCTTCATTACTCTGGAGTGTGCAGAGAGCGCGGGAATCAGAAGGGATCCCGGGGAGCGTACATGAGTTATCAGTGTTGCGGGAGGCAAGTTCTTGAGGATTATTGGACGAGTTAGAGGAGTTGATATTCAGATCGCAGGAGAGTCGTGGCCAGTAGATTTGCTTATCAGTCCAGTGGAGTTGTATTATGTCATTCTCGGGATGGATTGGTTGTATCGGCATATGGTGCATTTGGATTGTCATCGGGGTAGAGTGGAGTTTGAGCGTCCAGGAGGGAAGTTGGTTTTTCAGGGTATTAGACCGACTTCGGGGAGTCTCGTGATCTCGGCCATTCAGGCTGGAAAGATGATCAAGATGGGCTGTGAGGCTTACCTGGTTACTATATTTATGCTAGAGTCAGTGGGGAAGTCAACGGTTAACGGTATTCCAGTAGTGGAGGAGTTTGAGGACGTGTTTCAGTCATTGCAGGGATTACCACCATCTCAGTCGGATCCTTTACTATTGTATTGGAACCAGGGACAACACCGTTATCCAAGCCTCCTTACAGAATGGCTCCAACAGAGATGGCAGAGCTGAAGAAGCAGTTAGAGGATTTGCTGAGTAAGGAATTCATCCGTCCTAGTGTATCACCGTGGGGAGCGCCGGTGTTGTTTATGAAGAAGAAAGATGGGAGTTTTCGGTTATGTATTGATTATCGGGGTTTGAACCGGGTCACTGTGAAGAACAAGTACCCTCTTCCTAGGATTGATGAGTTGTTGGATCAGTTGAGAGGTGCTACTTGGTTCTCCAAGATAGATCTGGCATCGGGTATTTATCAGATACCGATAGATGAGGCAGATGTGAGGAAGACGGCTTTAAGGACGAGGTATGGGCATTATGAGTTTGTGGTGATGCCTTTCGGGTTGACTAACGCGCCAACAGCGTTTATAAGATTGATGAACATCGTGTTTCAGGAGTTTCTGGACGTGTCTGTCATCATTTTTATCGACGATATCCTGGTATATTCTAAGAGTCCTGAGAAGCATGCACTGCATTTGAGGGCAGTTCTGGAGAAGTTGCGGGAGCATAAGTTGTTTGCTAAGCTGAGCAAGTGTAGTTTTTGGCAGCGTGAGATGGATTTTCTGGGTCACATTGTTTGTGCAGAGGGGGTTTCTGTAGATCCGGAGAAGATTCAGGCTATCAGTGATTGGCCTAGACCGCAGAATGCCACAGAGATCAGGAGTTTCCTTGGTTTGGCCGGTTACTACAGGAGGTTTGTACAGGGTTTTGTAAGTAGGGCACGCCCTATAACTAAGTTTCTTTTTGTTGGTCACAGGAGTATGAGGAGGGCTTTGAAAGCCTTAAGGAGATGTTGACTACTACACCTGTGTTGGCTTTGGCTGAACAGGGAGAACCCTATGTGGTTTATACTGATGCATCTAGAGTTGGTTTGGGGTGTGTGTTGATGCAGTATGGGAAGGTGATTGCCTACGCTTCGCGGCAGTTGCGAAAGCATGAGGACAACTATCCTACTCATGATTTGGAGATGGCTACTGTAGTTTTTGCCCTGAAGATTTGAAAATCTTATCTTTATGGCGCAAAGGTACCGGTGTTTACAGATCATAAGAGCCTGAAGTATATATTCACTCAGCCTAAGCTGAATCTGAGACAGAGGCGGTGGATGGAGCTTGTGGCAGATTATGATTTGGAGATAGCTTATCACCCAGGTAAGGCTAACACAGTTGCAGATGCTCTGAGTTGGAAGATGGTAGCTTCGGCTCAGGAGCAGGAGTTGGAGTCTCTGGTAGGAGAGATCAGTGCTTTGAGGTTATGTGCGGTGTCTCAGGAACCGTTGGGTTTGGAAGCAGTTGATATAGCAGATCTTGTGAGTATGGTGAGGTTGGCTCAGGAGAAGGATTTGGGGCTGGTGAATGCCTCAAAGGATGTTGATTCAGAGTATCAGGTCTCAGATAATGGAACTATCTTGGTGCATGGTCGGGTTTTTGTGCCCAAGGATGAGGAGTTGAGGCAGGAGATCCTGAGAGAGGCTTATGCGAGCAAGTTTTCTATTCATCCAGGAGCAACTAAGATGTACCGTGATCTCAAGAGGTACTATCACTAGGTCGGGATGAAGAAGGATGTAGCTAGTTGGGTCGCGAGGTGCGATGTGTGTCAGCTAGTGAAGGCTGAGCACCAGGTTTCTGGCGGGTTACTGAAGAGTCTACCCAATCTTCAGTGGAAGTGGGATATGATCACGATGGATTTCATGGTAGGATTGCCAGTGTCTCGGACTTTTGATGCTATTTGGGTCATTGTGGACCGGTTGACTAAGTCAGCACATTTTCAGGCCATTAAGAAGACTGATGGAGCATCGGTCTTGGCTAAGAAATATGTGAAGGAGATAGTCAGGTTACACCGTTATGCTGGACTCAGGTCGGAGAGAGGAGCATGTTCGGGGCAGATTTTGTTCAGGAGACCTCAAAGAAGATTCAGGTGCTCAAGCTGAACATGAAGGAAGCTCAGGATCGGCAGAGGAGTTATGCCGATAAGAGGAGGAGAGATCTTGAGTTTCAGGTAGGAGACATAGTGTACCTCAAGATGGCCATGTTGCAGGGTCCGAACAGGTCATTGACAGAGACTAAGTTGAGTCCGAGGTTTATGGGTCCGTTTAGAGTGATTGAGCGGGTGGGACCGGTAGCATATATTCTGGAGTTGTCTAAGGTTATGCATGCGTTCCACAAGGTGTTTCATATTTCTATGTTGTGGAAGTGTCTCCATGAGGATGATCAGTTGTTGGCTAAGATTCCTGAAGATCTTCAGCCTAACATGACCTTGGAGGCGAGACCAGTGAGGGTTCTCGAGAGGAGGATCAAGGAACTTCAGAAGAAGAAGGTTCCTTTGATGAGAGTCCTTTGGGACTATGATGGTGTGGAGGAGCAGACTTGGGAGCCTGAGGCGAGGATGAAGGCAAGGTTTAAGAAGTGATATGAGAAGCAAGCCGCGACTTGAGCTTGTCTAACCTGGTCCCATCTGTAATACATGGCTGGAGCAGGAATGGAGTATTCCAGCCCATCTCTCTTGTTTACTTGGCCACTTGGGGTGGTTGGTTGTGCGACTAAGTAACAAGATGAGGTGGTATTCGGGGTATGAAATTTCTGTGAAGCGGGGTTTGGAGGAAAGTTTCCTGAAATAGAAGTTTCCAAAAGTGGAAAGTGCTAAAAATAGAAAGTGCTAAAAATGGAAAGTTTAATGTGAGTTAGAATTTGTGCATTTTTAGTGGTGGAGAGCCTTGGAGGGGCTTGTGTGGCCTTAGTGGCGGACTTTTGAGCCATTGTGCCCGTGTGTGGCAGTCTTTTGAGACATTGTGTGGCCTTTGTGGTGGGCTGTTTAGCCAGTTGTGTGGCCTTTGTGGCGGGCTGTTTAGCCAGATGTGTGGCCTTTGTGGCGGACTGTTTAGTCAGTTGTGTGGCCTTTGTGGCGGGCTGTTGAGCCAGATGTGTGGCCTTTGTGGCGGGCTGTTTAGCCAATGAGGTCTTTGTGATGGTCCTTCGGGACAAGTGGTCTTTGTGACAGTTCTTTGGGACGAGTGGCCTTGGTGGCGGTCATGTTTAGGACATTTTTTTGGTCTTGGTGGCGGTCCTGTTTAGGACATTTGTTTGGCTTTTGTGGCGGTCCTGTTGAGGACATTTGTTTGGCCCTGGTGGCGGTCATGTTTAGGACATTTGTTTGGCCTTCGTGGCGGCCCTTGTGGCATGTATATGATCTTTGTGTGGTCATGAGGTATTCTAGTGAGGGGATATGTGGTTGGTAGGACATTGTGATATTTTACGCGAGCCACGGGAAGGAAACCTAGATAGGGATAGGACTCAGACGTGTTCAGAATTGTTTGCTCGCGACTCTTGGGGGATTTTGGTTCTCCTAGTAATGCCATATTATGAGACTTTGTGGCTTGGGAGTATGGTTGGTATATCGACTTCGGATGACGATCCGGGGGCGTGTTGTAGGGTGGCAACCCGAGAGACGAATATTGGACTTCCTTATATATATTGGGTTAGGAAAACCCTTAACTCGAGTTTTTGTCTCATTAGGCGAGTTTAGCCGTTTTGAGAGAAAAAAGAGAGGAAAAGAGTTCTTAAGCGTTTTGGGAGATTCTTAGAGGTTTGTAGCGTTTCCTGATGAGATCTGAGGCTTAGAACGTTGTAGGAGATTGCTATGAGTGTTTTCTTGCTTGTTTGAGGTTCAGAATCGTTTTGGCAAAGGTAAGTGCATTGCCATGGTTTATTTAAGCTGGAGATCTTTCTGATTTGCTTGTTATGTGTTGTTAGGCTTGTTAGATTGGTATTTGGGACGTTAGGAAGCTTTCTTATGGCTTGGGATCGAGTTTTGTGGCTGTAGGAACGAAGATCCGGCGAGAAGCTTCGGGGGAAAATGGTGCTCGGCATGTGCATCGGTCGATGCACTTTGTGCGTAGGTCGATGCAAGTGCGAGGACGGCGCGTAAAACCTAAGGTTTTCATGCTTTGTCGAGCATGCATCGGTCGATGCACTGGGAGCATCGGTCGATGCAAGTTAACTTTGCATCGGTCGATGCATATCCTGCTTCAGTCGACGCAACCCCCAACTGGTGTCGGTCGATGCATACTCGGTGTCGGTCGATGCAGAGTCCTGGTTTGTTATTGTTGATTTTCGATTGTTGGTTGATGGTTAGAGATGTCTCTATTGCTTGTGTGTATTGCTCAGTAGATGGGAGAATTGCCTTACTGAGTGTTTAAAAAATACTCTTGCATTGCAATTTGTGTTTGTGGTGCAGGTAAAGGCAAAGTGTGATCGTAGAATCAAGGCAATGAGGAGGAGGATGTTCTAGTGGTTCGCTTGGTTGTCTCGCTTCTGTTAGGTTGCTAGAGTTGAGTCCTAGAATGTTGTTTAGGATTGCTGGTTCTCTGATTTATGTTGATTGGATCATTAGTTTATGATTGGAAGTAATATTGGTTATTATTTTATTATTTATTGGATTATTGGATATTTATTGGTATTTGTTATTCCGCTGTTGGTTGTGATTGTGGTTAGGTGGCTAGTGGATATAGGACCACTAGTTTTAGTTTATTTATTTATTTATTTATTATTTATTATTATTATTATTATTATTATTACTATTATTATTATTATTATTATTATTATTATTATTATTATTATTATTATTATTATTATTTATTAAAAAAACGGATCGGGTCATTTCATTTATATTTGAAATTTTTTTAATCTAAAATAAATTTCATTGTTAGACATTCAGTTTAGTAATCACATTTAATTATCTATTTCATCGTAAAACCATAATTCACTTCTTCATGAATTACAGTTAAAATTTTAATTAAAAAAATAATAGCATCATTTGAGATAATATGTATATTGGTTAGTATTTTAAATTTAACAATAAAAATAATCAGTAAAACAATCAGTTAACATCCACAAAAATTTTGCAAATCCAAAAATGTACTAAATATTATTCTTCTATATGTCATAATTTCATAAGTAATATTTTTGTCAATTTTCATAAATTAACAAAAATTCATTCGTACAAACTCATTTTTTCAATTTTTTTGTCAAGTTTCTCATATTACTAAATGCATTAAAATCTTTAAAATAAAACATGTAAAACTATATTAATACACAACATGAATTGAATTTTTTTATTTTTAAGTTCATTATTCTTTCAAAGTTTTGTGTACTTACTTACAATAAAAATTTATATTACAACGATAAATATAATTTATATCCGACTAAAATTATGTTAAATATATTTATTGATTACTATACATGCTTAATACATTAAGGTTTTACTTACACATGTTAAATTTTATTGAGAATACACTTATAATATAATTAGCATACAATGGTAAATCTATTGATTTTGTTAGTTTTCATTTTTGATTTAGATTTTTATAAATATAACATGAAAAATTCTGTAAATATAATTAGATGTCCTATTACGTTTATAAAAAAATAAATTTTTTGACACGTGTCAACATCTAATCAATATATTTGACACTTGTCACGATCTTTGGTAAATCTATTGATTTTGTTAGTTTTCCTTTTTGATTTAGAAAAATAATTTTTTAAAAATATAAACATAGAAAATTCTGTAAATATAATTAGATGTCCTACTACTTTATAAAGAAAGATTTTTTTTAACACTTGTCAACATCTAATCAATATATTTGACATTTGTCACGATCTTATTAATAAGTAACTTTGACATCAAACTTTATATAATAAGATTTAGCTTATACTGTATTTATTTTCATAAAAATGGCTATATGATATGCTCAAATTGTAATACCCTATGGTAAAAGCAGTTGTAATACTCTAGGGGTTGAATCCACAGAGACTCTAGTTCAATAGACTTATTATTCTTTTAATTAAGCTAAATCAAAAATATTAAATTAAAGACAATGCAAAAACAGAATTAAAAGTGTTGCAAATTCAAATGATCAAAGAGCTAGGCCTAGGGAAATTCTCAGGAATTTATGGGATATTAAATCAATCAAATAATTAGGATTCAAGCAATTAAAAATCAGATCTAGAACTCTAAACACACTTGTAAAATAAATCAGTTCTCACTGCAAATATTATCTTAATTTAAAACCAGAAAATCCAAATCTCTTTGCAAAATTCAAGGTTAAAAATCAGCTTTCAAAACAAGTTTAGATTGTTCACAAAATTATTAAATCAAATCTCTTTGCAAGAAATAATTTTGCTCATCAAAAGGTTTAATCAGAAAAATCAATTATATTCTCATATCAATTTATTTTCCTAAGTATTAATTCTAGGTGATCAATCAAAAATTAATATGAAGAACAACCCAAGATGAAGATCATAGAAGATAATGAATCCTAAAATTAACAGATCTAATAAACCAATAAAACCCTATGAAAAACCCTAAACCTAACAAGCAAACTACTCAGACATGTTTAATGAAGAACAAAACATCTTTTCTGAATAATAAGCAATAGATATTAAGAAGTAAGAAGGGAGTTCAAGAATCTTCTCTTTACAGATGAAATCAGATCTGTCTCTCCCAAAAGCACTCAAAAAGGTGGCTGGAATCAAATTGCTAGAAAATAACTTAGGTCTAAAACAATGACCATAAAAATCCTATAAATACTCTAAAACACGTCTTGGGCCTTAATTGCAAATAAGGAAAACTTGGGCAAATTTGGTAAATCTTCTAAAGCTTGTAGAGATAACTTCCGTTTGGCTTTGTGGCACCTGCATCGATCGATGCTGAGACTGCATCGGATCGATGCATAGTCTTGATCTCGTCTCCCAACTTCATTGATCAGCCTTCATGCTTTGATTATGCTCCAAATCATCTTTTTTTAAATTCTTTGTGTTCCATCCGTGCCAATGAGTACCTAAATCTATAAAGACTCAAAAACAACCAAGAAAACAAATCAAAAAACTCAAAAAGCACACTTATACCATGGTTAAAAACACAAAAACCATGATATATCACTATACAAAGTTTCAAAAAAGAGTTATTTAAAAACATATTACAAAGTATAGTCATAATTAAAATTTCTATGATATTATACTACCAAAACAAAACACATCAAATAAAATTCAAAATAGACCTTGATGTTAGATTGAATCGCAAAAAGATGTGTTTAGATTATGGTATTGATTGCTAACAACTTTACAAAGGGATATAAAATGTTATAAAATATACAATTTTAAAACTTATCAAATAAAAAAGTTTTACAAGATTTTTTTTTTAATACATACAATTTTCTTTTGTACATATTTACCGTTCTTTCTTACAGCATTGAACTATTTTTTAACAATTTATCGTTCCAGTTTACAAATTTTTTTTGTATGTTACCAATCAGATACAATATTGATATTAAGAATTGTATAACCAATAAAACATGATTCCATAAACCAATAAACCTCCGGAGAAGTTAATAGAGAGTTATTGAAGAGTAATATATAATATATTTTTCAAAAAGTTAACTGTAATATAATCTTAACTTTTTAAAACATGTTGATCATTTATCAAAACTTTGAAAATATTGGTTTTGGTTGCGTCTATTGATAATAAGTTTCAAATTTAAAGTTGATAAACTCTTATTTTTTCAAGTTTGTCACATATAAAATTGAGTAATATATGTTTGATTATTAAAATTTGAATGTATGTATGGTATTAATATATAGAGTTAATATATAGATGTGATGTTTTTTTCTTAAGTAAAAAAGATCAAAAAAAGTTGAAGTGGTGAATATTATTCTTAATAGTATATTTTCAATCAAAATTAAATATTTATTTAACATGTTTTTAATAATTTCTAAATTGCTCAAATAAGATTTTGGAGATGTATCTCTGTAATACTCCCCCTTCAAACTTTGTTTTTATATTTTCTTTAGACAAAACTTTCATCATCCTTCTCTCATGGATATTTTCCAAAATGTTTTAAAGATGATTAACTAGAGAATTTAAATCAATTTTTAGATGATTTAAGAGTAGAAGTTTACCGGCTTAATATCCTTTTTTAAGCTTTAAACTTTAGAGATATTTTTGTTTTTTGTCAGCTTAAGCTGTAATTCAAAAAATATTATTGATGATATCAGTTGAAAAAAAAACGATCTAATTAAGACTAAGAGGGGGTATTCAACTTGTTTTTTAAGGATTTTGTAAGATTTTAATATTTTAGAATTTTGTAAGATTTAGGAGATGTTTAGGAGATTTGATTGTGTTTTAGATTTATTTGAAATATGATTTTATGAGATTTTATGAGATATTATTAGTAAACTTTGTGTGATTTTAAAATATTTTGTTATAGATTTGTATTAATCGCTTATTTGTGAAGACTGTCTATCTAGACCAGAACAAAAACAAAAACAGAGTAATTAAGCTAAAAAGCTGCAAGGCCACTGTTTTTCGTGTTGCCGAGTCTTTTTCGTTCATCATGTTTTCACCTTCCAGTTTCAGCATGTTTTTTCTAGCTTAATTAATCACTAAATTCCAAAGACTGACTGTCTATCTAGACAAGAACAAAAACAGAGTAAGGAGAGAGAGAAGCAAACGTGATAGAGAGAGAGGCAAACTTGAGAGAGGGAGTGATGATTTTGTTGAGTTTCGGGTGTTGTGTTTGTTACTGTCGGGTTTGTTGCAAGCTATGGCTGTTCGTCCTAACCTTCAGATGTTTTTGAACGAAGCGGTGCTCTCTTGGTATCAAAGATTACATGGAAGCAAAACTCCTGATTTGGACTTTAGCCGGGCGAAGATGTTTCTTCACAACCATTACTTATGCCTTGTTGCTCTGCAGTTTTTGGTGCCATCGGTTCTTGTGATTCTTTTCCTCGGCTTGTCTTAGATTGACCTGAGCTCTTTTTCGGTGGCTAAACTGGTATGTGGTTTTTTGCCTTGCAGTGATTTCATTAAACAAGTTGGTTTGTTGATGTCTTGGTGGGTACTGTTTGTTTGGTCGTGTTTTACTTCGGCAAGTCTTGTCTTTTATCGTCGAGGTGTCTTGTACGTTTCTTGAGAAGTCTGTGGCTTTTTCCCCAACGTTTTTTAATGTATCAGAGGAAAATGGCAGAAACACAACAACAAATCAGTTTTGCATAATATAAAACTTTGGTCCATTCGTTTCTTTGTTCTACTCTACTTGCTACACTCTCACAAAATGTAAATTATTCTGTTGTCTCTCCTACACTTTGACAAAATGTTTCAGACAGAGACACAAGATTAGAAAGTTAGCTAAGCAGGTATACGTAGAGCGACTCTAATCTTGTGAATGGTGCATGCGATGAGGTTGTTAACAGTTTCAACAGACTCTACGTTGAGTTTTGCAGTCGGTAGGCTATTCACTAAAATCTGAAATCCTACAGTCAGGAGACATCCTTTGCTTTCTTGATTCACCAAACCGCCATTGGTATTGATCTGGCTAGACAGTGATGATCCGTCAGGCAATATCGAGAATCCCATGGAAGAAGCGCCACATAAGCTTGATTATAATGATCTATTTATGAAATCCTTCGAAATTCTATCTTAAAGGATATGATTTTGAGAGGAATATTTTTCAACTATAAAGGAAAAAAAAGTTTCATAGAATCATTCAAAGTAGCATTCTAAAAAAAATTGTGATATTTTGAATAACAAGAGATTTAAAGTTGATTTTATAAACTATTGATTGAATAACAAGAGATTCTGAATTATTTTAAAGGATTTTGTATAAATCTTAATTGAATAACATAGGATTTTATAAGATTTTTTAAAATCCTCAATTGAATAACAAAGGATTTAAAGAATACTTTAGAATCCTTTAAAATGTCAACTTCAATACCCCTCTAAGAATATTTTATATCGATATGCAAAGATTATTTGGCTTAAAGCCATGTGTCTAAATCTGAGAAAGCAAATGTGTTCTTATGTTTTGTCTCGACGATTCAGCAACTTGTGTGGAACTGGAAGGTAAGGAACTGGCTAGGGATATCAATCGGGCTGGTCCGGTTTGGCCCAAAACCCATAAAACTCGCATATATTTGAGTTCAGTTTGGCCCGGCTCAAAATATTTTTGAGCCTATATTTTGAATGCTGGTCCGGCTCTGATAGAGCTACAGGATTTTTCGGGTTTTTCTAGGCTTATCTTACAGATCAAAAATTCAAACTTATAAATTTATAACATGTCTTAAAAATCAATGTTTAAAGATGCAACATAAACAAATTAATCAAAATTAAAATAACTCATCTATATTGTAATATCCCGGTTTCAAAGACTTGCGAAGAGGTTTAAAAGAATTGATTTGGCTAAATATGTCACTAAAGTACACTTATCTTTTCGGCCAAGGGGCCTGAGAGAACTCCAGAATTAAACGTGCTTGAGCTGGAGTAGTCTCATGATGGGTGACCTTCCGGAAAGTGATTGTCGGAACTGTGCAAGTGAAGACAAAACATAGGGAAAGATCATGTGGTGACAGTAACAAGTCTTTAAAACCTCCCGGACGTAGAAAACCGACCGTCAGATATAGATGGGCTCACCTGACTAGTGAGAGGACGTGAGGCCCATTAAGGAAAGTGGGCCCATAAACTGGGATTAGACATAGGGCCCACTAAGAGGTGGCGGTCAGAGCGTTACAAGTGGTATCAGAGCTGAACCCAGACGAGTGTGGAGTCGAGTGGGCTCACACCATCGGGGGTGATGGTCTTGGTACGTAACGAGGACGTTACGATCTGTTAGTCGGGGTGAATTGTGACACCCTCGTTTTGAAGACTTGCAGAGAGGTTTAAAAGAATTGATTTGGCTACCTATGTCACCAAAGTGCACTTATTTTTCGGTTAAAGAGTCTGAGAGAACTCCAGAGTTAAACGTGCTTGAACTGGAGTCGTCTCAGAATAGGTGACCTTCCGGGAAGTGACTGTCGAAACTGTGCGAGTGAGGACAAAACAAAGGAAAAGATCATGTGGTGATTTGTAGGGGCGGTAACAAGTCTTTAAAACCTCCCGGACGTAGCAAACTGGCCGTCGGATATAGATGGGCTAACGGACCTAGTGAGAGAACATGAGGCCCATTAAGAAAAATGGGCCCATGGACTGGGATTGGATATGGGATCCACTAAAAGGTGGCGGTCAGGGCGTTCAATTCACTAAAACCAACTTAATCTAAAATAAAAACTTTAAAACCAAATAAATTTTTATACTTTGACCAAATAAAAAATCACAAATAAAATTTTCAAGCATTAAGTAATGTTATTAAGTAAATATAAGAACTAAGATTAGAGTTATAAACTTTATTTACAATAAATTATTAATCAAATATTGCAAATAAACAAAAATGTTAGCAAAAAAGTACAATTATATTTGTTTAAGGGTTTTTAGGGCCAGTCCGAACCCGATCGGGCTAAGCTGATCAAAAGTCAATTAATAACCTAATGTGTACTCAACAACGATCTAGTGGTATCCATTGTAACACTTTAGGATTGAATCCTCATAGACCAAGCAATTACACTATGAGATTATGAAGATTAAATATAGCTAAGACAATGGAAAAGTTTGTGAATGAAAGAATCTATCAAAAACAGAAAGTGAACAAGTGGTTTAAATCAAAAGAGAAACATTGGGTGCAGGAAATCGTTAGGAAATATGATCACGAATTTGGATGATTAGATAGGGATGCATTAGACACCGTTCTAGAACTCAAATCACGGTTGTAAAGCTAACCTACTCTCACAACATTAACTATCTATGCAACGAATTAACTAGACCCTAAACTCTCGTTTGAATCTAGCAAACCAAGCAAGCATTAAAAGTTGAAGTTTGGTTAGTTCACAAGGTGCCTTAACTTCAATTCTCGTTGGCTAAGAGTCACCTTGCTCACCTATGTTCTTTTCAAGCAACTCAACAACACTTTTGGTGCCCGATGAATTAAACCTAAGATCAGAAACTAGGTAGCTAGTCTAGTTTAAGCATTAAAAACAACAATAGATAAAGAACAAAATAGATCAATCCCAATTATAACACACCTACGTTAGAGAATCATAAACTCTTTTTGAAACCAGAAACACAATTTAGAAACTACTCAAACATGGAGAAACAGAAACAGCAAATCAAAGATGAAAAACACATAATTGAATTGCAAAAGAAAAGATTAGAAGGGTTCATAATTCTTCTCCAAACTGTTAAAAAGAATTAGAGATTTTCTCCCAAAGCTTACAAGTGCTCAAAGGCTGCGTAGAATAAATGTTATCTTTCTGGAGGACAAGCTTCGAGCCTTAAATACTAAAATAAAACCCTAAAAATCGGTTTAAAACGAAAAAGGAAAAGTTGCTTCGGGTACGGGACCGGTTGATCCCAAGTGAGCATAAGTCGATGATGGGTACTTCTTATGCGTCTGTTCCATCTTCTTGCTAGACTTTGATCAGTCTTCACCATATTAGCTCGAGACGCATGTTTTCATCCCAAAACATTCACTTTCCTTCCAAAGTAACCTAAAACCTATACAGACTCAATAAAACACTCAAAATAAATGTAAAAACTATGGTTAAAATTAAAACCCTATAAAATACTGACACATCAAAAGACCTAAAAACCCTATAACCCGAATGACCCGATTTTTCTAGATATATATTTAGTCTGATCCCTATGTTTTTCAGAGCTGGACCGGGTCAGCCTGCAGGCTTTAACCCTAATTGACATGCTTAGAAGTGGTATTATGACTTTTAAAAAGCCACTTGTCATCTGATTTGTCTTTTGCTTTCTTCCTTTTTTCATGTTAAAGTAGAATACAGTCACTTTACAACCCTACATTCAACTAATTTTATTAATATTTTTTTTATTAATAAAATTTAATGGTACAAAATCAAAAATATAATTAAATTATTTTGAGGAGCAAAATTATCAAATTACAGAACTAAATTAGAAAATCTTTAAACAGAAGAAAAAACCACTCTCACAAATTTGATACTATATAGTGTTTATTTTCAAGAACCTAAAAATTCTGAAACCATTAGTTTTGAACCAAAATAAACTAAAGGAAAATTGCTTTTCGAATGTATTTATTTCTAAAATTCAAAAATATCTAAAATTCCAATAAATGGAAGTGAAACCAAACTGATAACCAAATGCTCACCCCTGTTTTTTTTTTTTTTTCTTTGTCAACAAAAGATTAGCTCAAACGAGCCAATTTGGTGGGAAATTGTTTACATACAAAACATGATGCGGAGAGTCCGCACTTACATTTTGTGTTTCTAGATATAAGCGATAAAGAGAAAGTCGAAAATTCTACCCTGTCTACCTGTATGTCGTCTAGGTACGCCGAGAAAGCTGGCCAGTCCGAAGGAGAAGACACCATCTTCACCAAGTCTGAGCAGTATGTATAGAACGCCACATCTCTGAAGTCATGTTCGATCATGCACCGCATTGCCCAATCAAAAGCTTCAACTTCAGCATGTAAGGGAGAGAGACTTTGTCGGAAATTAGTAGCTCCTTTTGTTAGCATCAGGTCCTAAGACGATGAACAAACCCATCCCGCACCAGCAAGCGGATAAGTCGGTTTCCAAGATCCATCTACGAAGCAGCGATACCCCGTAAAGAACACAGGAAGAGTAGCGGCGGGCACCCTCCGCCGGGGCTCTGATGCAATTGCAGCTGAGGTCAAATCCATAATATCACCCTCCACCTGCGCCTGCTGCAACGATGAAGCCTCACCCTCCGCGACCAAAACAATCTCCTCGGGCCGCTCGTCAATATTCTCATAAACTCGTGCATTTCGAGCTTTCCAAATATACCACATAAGCTAGCGAAACATTTAAACCTGAGACGCAGGACTATTATGCCCCAAAAAATGATCAACATATGTATACACGGAGTCCGAGGGGAAAGAGTTTGGCCCCACCAGTACATGTGCTAAAGCCCAAACCTGGCGAGCTAGAGGACAAACAAAAATGGCATGATTTATTGTTTCCTCCTCAGCACCACACCGAACACAACCCAAGTCGCATGCAATACCCCGCCGTGCCAAATTCATTTCAACCGGAATACATCCCGATAAAACCTGCCACATAAGATGTTGAAATTTTGGTGGACAACGTACCCGCCAAACACTAGCCAGTAAGGAAGTAATCTCTGGACCACAACCAGAAGCCTGAAAAGTCCGAGGAATGTCCTGACGGGCCAAGTGATAACCAGACTTAACCGTATACTTTCCCGTTTTCGTAAAATGCCAACCTAATTGGTCAGTCTTTTGGGTGCTTCCTAAAGGTATTGCCATTATCAATGCAACATCCACCGGATCGAAATGCTCATTGAGCAAGTCCAAACGCCAAGTATTTGTTCGACGATCAATTAGTTGAGTCAATTGGAGATTAGGGTCCATAAGCGGACCCGTACCTAAAGCTTGTCTCGGGAATTGAGCCGGTATCCAGGAGTCTTTCCATACTGAGATGGATTCCCCAGTGCCAACCCTTGTAATGAGTCATTTGTTAACGAGAGAGCGAGCAGAACAAATACTCCTCCATCCATACGATAGGGAGTAGGACCGAATTGGATCCAGAGTGCTCACCCCTGTTAATTTGTCTAATTTTGTTTTTTTTTTTTCTTTTCTATATAGCTTTACCAAACAAACATATTGTTACATCTGAGATTTGACAAATAAAAAAGCCATATTTATCTTTTAATATTTTTTCTTTCTTACAAAGAGTAACGGGCCCAATTCTATTTTTGCATTTGAGAGAAAACATATTTGTTTGACAAATTATGTTTACTTAGCTTTAATGCTTTTTAAATTTTTTTTTTTAAATCTAAATCCGCACATCGTGCGGGTCCTAATCTATACTAACTATCTATAAAAGTAAATAGATACACCAACGTATCCAGTGACATTTGGTGTAAAAGGTGTGACTCTGCGGTTGAGACTATTAATCATGTTTTCTTTGAATGTCCTAGCTCGTCAGAAAATTTTACATATGACTCGGTGTAATCGAATTTGGATTTTGTTTTCTGGAAGGTGCCTCTCAAAAGGGTGATCCTGGTCAACTTGTTCAATTACCATTAATTTTACGGGCAATCTAGAAAGCAATAAACAAAAAAGTTTTTCAAGGTTTAGAGATTGAGATAAATGATATAATTGTTAAGGCTTTGGGCGATAAGTTAACCTGGGAAGAGGCGCTCTCTTTTACGGCGGTCATGTCAGCTCCATCTCCATCTTTGCATGTCCATGTTTTTCACCTCATGTCTATGATGGAGCTTCTCCCCCCTGCATTTGGAGTTAGAAGAGTTGTTGTGAGCCATAGAGCAAATAATAATGATTTTGTCTAAAACTGTTTAAATTTTATAATTTTCTTACAAAGGTTTTTTTTCTTTTAAAGATTTTAAATAAAATTAGGTTTTCTTTTCTCTATGTTACTTTTATATAAAATCTTTTTATGGTAGGTTTTGAATTTTTACATTTTTATTTTTAAAATTTTTAATAAATTTAGAATTGACACGTGTCAACATCTGAATGATACAATTAACACGTGTCACGATTTTGTTAATTAGTAATTTTGTCTATCTTTAATTGAAACTTTGAAATGGCTGTTTTTATAGAATGTTTGGCCCATCAATTGAGAAGGTTTTTGAGGCCCATTTCCTAAAAACCAAAAAATAATTCGACTACAGTTTTAAGAGAGTAGCAATGACATAAATATAAAAGAACTATTTACAACTTAAATCATCATTTGTACATCAATAAAAATGTCAATGTACATTATCTTTAACGATGATGTAACATCTCTTTAGACCGGAGATAAAACTGGATTATCCTATATAATATTCTAACTTAACAGTAGAAAAAAAGATGACTTAGATAATCAGGTCTGGCCCGCCGTACATTCCTATGATACAAACGTATTGGACCTCTAATTTTTTTGAAATTTTTAGTAAAAAAGTTAGGCCCAACTAAATATTTATATTGCAAATATAAGCCTCATTTTTCAAAACATTTAAGATTTGGTCTCAAATTTTAATCTTTATCTATCTATTATTCCAAAAATAAGCCTCTATTTTATGAGCTCTTAAGATTTTGTTTTAACTTTTAAAATTTATCTTATAAAATCTATTAAAAAATGTTTACGTATTGGGCCTCATTTTTTGCTGGGCCGGCACTGCTTAGATTTGTCTAAATCTGAAGTTCTACGAGAATATATACTGAATTAGTGAGTTTTGTCGACAACTTATCAAACTAGTGAGTTAGATTGGTTATCATGGAACCTTACGTGTTAAGATTGAATTCAATTTTTTGATTCAGAAAGTTTTGAGTTTATTACAAGATTTGCCTAGAAACCAAGTGGCCAGTGATCTAAATCTTTAGTTGGTCAAGTCACTTTCTTTGTAAGTAAGCTTGTCTCCATAACTCGGAACTGTCTTTTTCTAAGCACATACATTATACATATATGCTTTTATTTCTACACGTCAAATATTTTGATTCGTGGACTTCTCGAATCCATTTGGGTTTTTTTTTTCTTTTCCAGATTTTTCAATCGACAAATATACTTTTTGAAATTTTAAATTCCAAGGTGGCTATCCAATTCTTTTCGATTTAATGCAAAATTAATTCAGTTCAACTAAATTATCCAATGATTAGAAAAACTAAGTTAAATTTTTGTTAGTAAAAGAACAAAATTATTCATAAATATAAGTTCTAACAAATTCTCTATTTATAATCAAAATATATGGTATATTTTTAATTTTTAACAGAAACTTTTGCATTGAAAAGACTACTGATACAAATTTGTTATATATATATATATATATATATATATATATATATATATATATATTTATTTATTTATTTCATAGATAGTTTGGTATGATTACACTGAAAAATAGTATTAAGTATTTTTCTTGTGATTTTTTAATCATAGTCAACCTTGTAAATATTTTCGTGATTAGCTATGTTTAGGGGCCTCATTGTAACCAAATTTTTTGCAAAAAATGTGGAGGCCCCATTGCTATGTTTCATTTCAATGGGCTCAAGTCCGGCTCTGCCTATATCTAAATCTGAAATTCTTCGATTATACTAAAACACGAAATATTTCATAAATTTTTGATATAAACAAAAACTCTGTTGGATAAGCTAAGATAGAAGTCATCCTATTCCTAACTAAGTTGTATTTTATTAAGGAGATAAGGACGAGTTTGGTTTAGGAGTTATCTAAACAAAGGTTTTCCAATTAGGAATAGGATTGATGTTTTATATAAATAAGGATGTTGAGTTATGACATACCTTAAGAGAGTTTAGAGATTCAGAGCTTTAGTTTTTGAGTGATTTTTCTAAAGCTAATAAAGAAGAGTTGTTCTTTAAGGTTTAATCTCAAAGCTTGAAAACAATAATTGGTATCAGAGCTTCAGACGATTATCAAAGATGGGAGATCTTACCATCTCAACCGTCACAACAAAAGAAGGAGGAGGATCTCCTTCTATCTCTTGTCCGATGCTAAACACAGTAAACTACACCGTATGGGCCATGAAGATGAAGATTGCGCTTAGGGTTCATAAGGTGTGGGAGGTTATAGAGCCAGAGTCAGCAACAGACGCCATCAGCGTAGACAAAAACAACATGGCGATTGCTTTGCTTGTCCAGTCCATACTTGAATCTCATACCTTGCAAGTCTGCAAACTTGACTCAGCAAAAAAGATGTGGGAAGCAATCAAGGCAACACATGTGGGGGCAGAAAGGGTGAAAGAGGCTCGGCTGCAGACTCTTATAGCTGAGTTTGATTGTCTACGTATGAAGGACACTGAGAAAATCGATGACTTTGTGGGAAGATTATCTGAAATCTCAGCTAAGACGGCTGCACTTGGAGAAAATCTTGAAGAATCAAGGATGGTGAAGAAGTTTTTAAAGTGTCTTCTAAGAGCAAAGTTCATACACATGGTCGCATCATTGGAGCAAGTATTGGATCTCAACACCACAAGCTTTGTGGACATTGTTGGACGCTTAAAAGCATATGAAGAACAAATCTCAGAGGAAGAAGAGACACAAGAAGACCAAACCAAGCTGCTTTATGCGAACATGGAGGGACAATCTAACTATCCAAACCGTGACTATAATGGAGAATACCGAAACAGAGGACGAGGTGGAAGATCCTTTTACAGAGGTAGAGGCCGTGGGTGTTTTGGCGGAGGACAAGGCTCTGGCGGAGGTCGAGATTTGTCGAGAATAACATGTTTCCGGTGTGACAAGACCGGACACTTCGCTTTCAACTGCCAAGATCGATTGCTGAAGTTGCAAGAAACACATGAAGATGAGAAAAGTGAAACACAAGATGCTGACGAACTCATGTTGCACGAGATTGTTTTCTTGAACGAAGAGCGATGCATACCAAGCAAGTTTGAAACAAACTCAAGGGAAGAGAATATCTGGTACCTGGATAACGGAGCCAGTAATCACATGACTGGATACCGACGATACTTTGATTCGATTGACACATCTATCATTGGAAAGGTATGTTTTGGAGATGATTCCCAAATAGATATCAAAGGGAAAGGGTCCATAGCTTTCACTGATATGTATGGAGAGCCACGAGTTATGATAGACGTTTACTACATACCAAACCTGAAAAGCAACATTATAAGTCTCGGGCAAGCCACTGAAACAGGATGTGACATAAAGCTTAGAGGATGAATTTTGACTATGCACGATCAACATGGGAAACTACTCGCCAAAGTTGAACGGTCTTTAAACCGTCTCTACAAAGTTAGAATGGGGATCAGAGATACTATGATCAGAGATAATACAAACCTCCATGTCTCACAAACAAGCAAGGCAAGTAGGTGGCATGCGAGATTGGGACACATAAACTCGACAACATTAAAGTCTATGTTTGATAAGAAGCTTGTTCAAGGTACTACGGATGTTAGTTTTGATAAAGAGATCTGTGGTTCATGTTTACTCGGTAAACAAGCAAGACGAGTATTTCCACAAGAAAATTCACATCGGGCAAACAAGATATTAGAACTGGTTCATGGGGATCTTTGTGGACCTATAACTCCAAGCACAGCTGCAGGAAACAGGTATATCTTTGTGCTTGTTGACGATCATACACGTTATATGTGGACAACTTTGCTAAAGGAAAAAGGATAGGCTTTTGGAAAATTGAAAAACTTTAAACGCCTAGTTGAGCAAGAATCAGGAGATCGCATACAGACTTTTAGGACTGACAGAGGGGGAGAATTTGTTTCTCATAAATTTAACACATTCTGTGAGAACTCAGGAATCAGGAGACATCTCGCTGCTCCTTATACTCCTCAGCAAAACGGAGTGGTTGAGAGGCGAAATCGAACCTTGTTGGAGATGACCAGAAGTTGCTTGACGCACATGCACTTGCCGAAATACATGTGGGGAGAGGCTATTCGACATTCAACCTATCTCTTGAATCGGATAGCTACAAGAGCTCTGCAAGACAAGACACCATACGAGATGTTTAGAAGCAAGAGTCCGAACATTGGACATCTACGAGTATTTGGATGCATCGGATACGCCAAGGTAGATAAACCACACTTAAGGAAGCTTGACGACAGGTCAAGGATGCTTATTCACTTGGGAACCGAACCATGCTCAAAGGCGTATAGGATATATGATCCGCAGAACCGCAAGATAGTGGTCAGTAGAGATGTGGTATTTGATGAAACAAAGGGCTGCAACTGGAGTGGAGAAAGACTAGAGTCTAAGTCTGCAAATAATGGCAACTTCAATATAGATTTGGGAATCATGGGATTTATGATGAGATGCAGAATAATAAAGTCGTTGAAACAGAGCAAAGGATCGATAGAGAGGAGAACAGAGGAATTGAAAATAGAACAGAGGAGGTTAGGACAGAAACCGAAAATCATGTGTGTGAAGACACACAAATAGCTCTTCGTAGGTCTATGTGAACGACTTCGAGACCTAAATACCTTGAAGTTTATGTTCTATTCACACAAGAAGAATGCTTATAACTGGTGGAGAAGAAGGTGAAATATTACTCTTGCATCTAAATGAGGAGCCTAGGAACTTTGGTGAAGCAAGTGAGACCAAGGAGTGGATCATGGCTTGTGAGGATGAGATATTGTCTATTAACAAGAATCACACTTGGGATTTAGTTGAGCTACCTGCAGGAGTAAAACCAATAGGTTTAAAATGGGTGTTTAAACTCAAGAGGAATGTTGATGGCAGCATAAACAAACATAAGGCAAGGCTTGTTGATAAAGGATACGTACAACAACACATGATTGACTTTGAAGAAGTGTTTGCTCCTGTTGCTCGACTGGAGACCATCCGACTCCTTGTCAATCTTACAGCGTCCAACGGTTGGAAAGTGCATCATCTTGACGATAAGACATCATTCCTTCACGGTGAACTAAAAGAAACGGTATATGTTGATCAACCAAAAGGGTTCGAAGCGAGAGGAAAATAGAATAAAGTCTACAAGCTGAACAAAGCTTTATATGGTCTAAGAAAGGCTCCAAGGGCGTGGACCAACAAGCTTAACCAGATTATTTGTGAGTTAAACTTTAAGAAGTGCTCTAAGGAACCATCGGTGTATCGAAAAGAAGTAGATG
The DNA here is from genome assembly GCF_030686135.1 of Camelina sativa. Classification (NCBI taxonomy): domain Eukaryota; kingdom Viridiplantae; phylum Streptophyta; class Magnoliopsida; order Brassicales; family Brassicaceae; genus Camelina; species Camelina sativa. The sequence continues at coordinate 23,882,938 of NC_141896.1, forward strand.
GTGATCGTCTTGTTGTGGTTGTGTATGTTGACGATTTGTTTGTTACAGGAACAAACAAAGAAATTATCAATTGGTTTAAGAGGGAGATGGCCACAAACTTTGATATGAGTGACTTGGGAAAGCTAACTTATTACTTGGGAATCGAAGTTTGTCAACATGAGGGAGGAATTACACTGAATCAGAGGCAATATGCTCTAAAGATTTTAGAGGAGGCAGGAATGAAAGACTGCAATCCTGTATACATTCCAATGGAGACAAGATTAAAGCTTGACAAAGCTTTGAATGAATAAAGGATCGATGCCACTAGCTACAGGAAGAATGTTGGATGTCTGCGTTATCTACTACATATGAGGTCTGACTTATCATATTGTGTGGGTGTGTTAAGTCGCTATATGCAGGATCCTAGGGTGTCTCATGGAGCTGCTATGAAGAAGTGTTTGAGATATGTGAAGGGTACAGTCAATCTTGGTTTGACGTTTGGTCGTGTAGCTTCGAGGGTGCCACGACTAGTAGGATATAGCGACAGCAGCCACAATGTCGATCCTGACGATGGCAAGAGCACTACAGGACACATATTTTACCTTGGCGAGAGCCCGATCACTTGGTGCTCTCAGAAGCAAGACATTGTCGCCATGTCATCGTGTGAGGCAGAGTTTATGGCAGGAACAGAGGCAGCAAGACAAGCCATTTGGTTACAGGATTTGCTTGAAGAAGTTACTGGAGCTCCATGTGAGAAGGTTACCATTCGGATAGACAATAAATCAGCTATTGCACTAACGAAGAACCCAATCTTTTATGGTCGAAGTAAACACATCCATACTAGGTATCATATATCAGGGAATGTGTGGAGAATGGACAAGTGGAGGTGGTTCATGTCCCCGGAAGTGAACAGAAGGCGGATATATTAACCAAGGCACTTAGAAGAAACTCAAAGAAATGAGGGATCTCATTGGCATGAGAGAGATTGCAGAAGAAGACTTCAAACTTAGGAGGGAGAATATTGGATAAGCTAACTTAGAAGTCATCCTATTCCTAACTAAGTTGTGTTTTATTAAGGAGATAAGGATGAGTTTGGTTTAGGAGTTATCTAAACAAAGGTTTTCCAGTTAGGAATATGATTGATGTTTTATATAAATAAAGATGTTGAGTTGTGACATACCTTAAGAGAGTTTAGAAATTGAGAATTGAAATTGAGAATTGAAATTGAGAATTTTGGTTTTTGAATGATTTTTCTAAAGCTAATAAAGAAGAATTGTTCTTTAAAGTTTAATCTCAAAGCTTGAAAACAATAAACTCAATTCAGACTCGTTTCAAAAAATTTCGATTCAAATTCAATTTGGTTCGGTTTCTGATAATAATAAATCACCAGGGAGGAATTAAAGAGAAGTAATTTAATAATGTTAAGAAAAAAGTCATGCCACACGTGAATGAACTCAATGGTTCCAATAAATATTACTAAAAAAACGTAAATCAGTTATCCACAAAACGCAGCGTTTCACAAATCATTAGCTAGCTGCCTAAAGAAATGATTCGGCGACACTTGTAAGTTAAAATAAACCATAATAAAAAGATTAGTGAAAGTAAAAATGAGTTAAATCAACCAAAAACGCCGTAACAATTAAAAACGCAGAAGCCTTTATAAAAGCTCTTCGTCTTTGGAACTCTCTCTTCCACTTCTTTCTACAAAAAAAACTCCGAGAGAGAGAAAAAGAAAGCAAGAAAATAATATTTCAGACCATGGACGAAGATGGTTTCTCGCAATGTCCTAAGCACTTTTCGAAACGCGGTTATTTTAATGGCGGAGGCGTTTGTCCGTTTTGTCTCCACGAACGTCTCTCTTCTCTTTGTCAAGATTGTGCTCAAGACCTCCCTTGTTCGTGTAGCTCACGCGCCGCCGTGTCTTTCTCTCCGTCGTCTTCTTCTTCTTCCTCCTCGTTCTGTCTCTACGCTGGAGACGTCAGTTTTAACTTCTCCTCCTCCGGGGTCGGTTCGGTAGGACGAGTGGCGAGTTTGATTGAATGCGAACCGGCGTTTAGGAGGTCGAAATCGATGGCGGTTCCGATTATACCGGATTCGGTTATTGATTCCGGTTTGGATCGTGGGAGGAGTAAGAAGACGTCGTCGTTTTGGAGGATTTTATTGGGAAACAGAGGAGATACAACTAAACCGGCGGTTATGAGAAAATCAAGATCCGTTGCCGTCGCCGGAGAATCGGGATTTTCGCCGGCGATGACGACGGGAAAGGGTAAAGGTTGGAATTTTCCGAGTCCGATTAAGGTTTTCCGGCAATCGAGAGTCTCGAAGATGATATTTCAACAACGTTCTCCATTGTATAGAGGTTGAGAAGTGTTTTTTTTTTTTTTTTTTTTTTTTTTTTTTTGGTTTTGCAAATTGTTTAGTTTGATCATTTTATTTTTATGTTTTTAAAGCTCTTGTATTAAAAACAAAGGGGGAAAACAAAATTAGTTTCTTGAAAATTCTTTTAAATTTGTCAATTGGCTATGATTGTTGTTTATATAAGTTGTAATATAGATATATGTGATTTGGCAAAGTTTTATTGATTTATGTTTAGTCATTCTTTGATTATTTCTACAATTACAACACTAAAAATTAAAAAAAAAAAATTAAAAAAAAAAAAAAACTTATACTATATGCTTTGAGTTTACAAGAAATTTTGGCGTTTGATAGTGCAACTGCAACCCTACTAAAGAGGCTGAAAACTAACCCGTAATATAATTTTCTTATTAGCTTTGAATTAAAATATGCAAATTGGGTCACTTTCTGACTGCAAAAGCTTGGAAATATTATAGTTTTAGAATAAAGTAGATTATCGTCGGATATTGTGCATGGTATTCAGGAACTAGGAGCATGTTTGGGAATTTTGTTTGTTTTTATTTTTTTAAGAGAATTTAATTAAAAATTAAATTAAGAGATTATGGAGATATTCATAATGTTTGATTTGAGGGAGATTTTGACAGAGGGTTGATGCATATATCTATGTTGATAGCTTGTCAACATTAGTTGTTAAAAAGATTGGGTTAAAAGGGGATTTTGATTTGAAGCAAAAGTGATTTGGCCAGCTAAAGTATCTAATCTTATGATTGACTATTAATTAATAAAATTCATTTACTGAAGTTTTCTGACCTTTTCTTTTAGTTACTTCACGTCATGTAATTTTTGGTTGTACACTATAATTTTTGGGTTTCTTTTTTTTTTTTGTTTTTCAGTAGAGAAAGTTTTTTCAAATATTAGCGCTACAACAATCTTATTTTTTTAATAACCACAGTACCTTTCTAATATTCTCTATTTCGTAAAAAGTTTCATTTTCACATATTTCCTACAAATTAGAAAACTTAAACTACACATGTATGTTTCTATTAATTAAGGATTAATAACCTACAAAATGAATTTCAGGTTGAAGGTAAATTAAAAAACTTAGCGTCAATAACATAGTAAAAACATAGAATGACACATCTCTTGAATGATACTAGTTGTGAATATTTTTAATTAGTTGGAATTAACTTATCAATTTATGAAAGTAATTGTACAATTCGTCACTTATAAATGATTAAAGTATAAAAATATTATATTAGTTTTATTATAATTATATAACTATATTTCATTATAAAAAAAGGTATAATAGTGAGTAGGCTATATAATTTTCAGTTTGATCCTTTCTAAACTCTGTAAACTAGTTGAACTAGTTTATACATTTATATAATTTTATATGATATTTAAAGAAATGAGATTTTTATATGCGTCTTATACGAGTCAAACATCTACGTATCTAATAGATCTAATTAACCAAAAGTAAGTTAAATAGCAAAAGATAAGCACATGTGTTGGAGTCACAAAGATGATGTCCCAATTTAACTTGAATTTTATTAACAATTGTTATGTTATCTTTGAAGCTAGAATACAAAACAAACATGGGATTCTTTTTTTTTCTTTGTAGAATATGCATTCATTTTTTAAATCCAATATTTTTATGATTGTATATGATTACGCATCCGTTATGCTAGATCAAAATATGTTATGCTATGCATGCATACATTGCATGTACATCATACGACGAGAACTGCGTCGGTTCACCAACCACCAATCAGATCAGTTTTGGCCTATCCGAAAATTTGTATAAAGAGACAATCATTTGTTTCTTTGTTTCTTGGCAACACACAATTTCTTTTATAAATTATACAAACACTATCTTGTAAGATGTTGAATTTGAGCCATCAAAAACATTATTGGACAAAAACGCATCTCGTCAGATAGTTGATATAACAAGTTTTTTTTTGGTAAACATGTGAAGATTCATTACCAATTTTTGATTTTTTACAGAATACAAGGACAACAAAGAGAAGCAGAAGAAAAAAAATCTAAAGCATACAACATTACAAAAGAATACCGCAAAACTAGAGAAGACAAAAAAGATGGTGCAATCGTTGGAGGAGGAAGAATCTCAATTCAATCGGTTTTGCCGCGAGTTTTCTGCACCCGAGAGACAGCCCTCAAATACTCTGACGATGCAGGCCTACAGCTTTTCCGAGTGCAAAGATCATCTTTCACTTCCATGGACAAGCCAAATTGGAAGAATTCACACCAACAAGAGCCCCCTACTCAGAGAAACACACTTCCACATTGTAAACCACTGGCAGTAAAGAAAACTCAAACTGCAAGAGTAGAACCTTGATCGATGGAGAACCAGCAGCTTCGTTACAGCCTATGCGCTGATAGCTTTGAACCTACATCAGACCCGCCACAACGATAAGACAGCCGCAGCTTCGCTGGAAAAGATCTAAGCCATCGCCATTGGTCTCAGAACGAAGAACCCGTACGAGTTACATCGGACCCGCCACAATGGTGACATCGCAGCTTCGCCGGAAAACAAGGCACCGCCAGCCGCACCACCAGCCGACGTGGTTAACCGCTGGACCACCGGAACACTCTTGCGTTGAGTGAAGGAAGAAACAACACCGGGACAAAGAAACAAAGACCACCACCAGAAAAGCACTGCATAGGAAAAAGAACCAAAATCGAAGTCGGAGAAGAGGCGAATGCAAATTCACCAACGCCAGCAAATCTCTGAACTCCACCAGCCACAATCAGAGGAGATCGATCTCTGAGCAAGAAACAGAGAGGATCTAACCGCCACGAACCAAACCAAACAACATACCCGACACAAGCTTGACCATCGGGAAGAGCCTTCACTCAGACATAATCGCAGTCTTCAAACAATCAGAGGAGTGAGGAAAGCCGCCGCCGGTTTAGCCTCAGATCTAGCCTCCAACCTGAAGAAAAATAGTTCAGATCCGCCACAAGTACTAAGGAAAAATTGCTGGAGATGATAGGAGCCGAACAAAGCAGACAACGGGAGCCCTCTCACGGCACCAGCGAGGAGCACCGGTGACCGGAGAGGCAAACGAGAATCAGATCTAGGGTTCCTGCAAGTCTCCTTCGACTAGAGAGAAAAGAGAGGCGCGCGTGTCTTTCACGCGATTGTCTTTTTCTTGATATAACAAGTTTTCTACAAATTATATGAGCTCGATCGCGCGATTCATGTAATGCAAATGTTTTACAATGTGTGGTGATTGGTGCATTATATGTGTTAATTGACTTTTCACTTTTGCATGTATTTGTAACTAGTAGTATACTTCATACTCTTAAGTTGACCAAATAATATAGTCTCCCATCAAGTTTACTACGAAAATTTTATATGAATAATCTAAATTGGACTATTGGTTGACAATAAACAATGATACTTGAAAATATGAACTTAAATGACTAGCTAAATCAAATGCGCCGATTTTTAAACACTCAATTGATTAACTAAACCCGCCGATTGATACGTTAGATTCGTTGAACTTCATTATTTATTAGCGTTAATTACATACTATACTAAAACATATATAAATTTTACTTAATCAAATCTATCCAGAGATTCTATATATCTTTATCATAATAATTTAAGTGAAAATGTAAGAGTGGTGGAAATGTTTTAAAATTATTCGTAATTTCTTGATCGAATCTTATGTGAGCAGTATGGGAGATATTGGTTCACATGGAAAATAAAACGACAGCTGATTAAGCTCACACATCTCAAACAAAATAAAAAGAATTAAAAGAACATGTCACTAACAATTATTATCAAACTAACATGTCCCTAACAAGTATTATCTAGACTACTCATAACATTTTATATCAGTATATCTACTAAGATTTCATTTTTTTTTCCAACCTATTTTGTATATATTGGTCAACTAACTGTTTTTATTGCATAAAAAAAAACTAGTTCTTTTTTACAAAAAAAAAAAAGACTAGTTCTATCATTGTTTGGAACAATTTTGAGGATATATAAAACAGTTCAGTTAAGAAGTGTTGTTCTTAAGAGATGTCGCCAGTGTTGAATTCATGGTGACCAGACATAAGTGGGTCAGCCGTTGTACAGTGAAATTTTCTATCATTTAAACCACAAATGAACAATGCGATTGACTAAGATGCCGAATACATGAGAGGAATATGATACTGGTGAATCGTGATCAATATGCTAAGAAGCTTCTGATTATCTCTCTCTCTCTTTTTTCTTTTTTTTTCTTGAAAATTTCGCTAATTGCAGATTAGATGTCACTACTGTGCAGTGTTTCCTATAACTAAAGAAAACCAAGACTATATTTTCATGTTTTTTTCTCCTTTCATGTTCACTTATTGCTTGTCCAATTTTCTAGGAACACTAAGGTTCCTTCTTTCCTTTATGAATAGAAAAAATAGTGATAACCTGTCCGGCAATACTTCCGTGTGTTTTGTTTGAATGCTTTGACTGAGACCTCTATAACAGAAAAGAGTAGCTAGGTATGCATAAAATTTAAACTCGGTTAGTTATGATAAAATATATATAGTTAAACTATAGTGTAAGATGGAGTATGTAAAGTTTAAATCCGGTTTTAAGAAAAAATTCAAATATTATCAAATATACGTTTTTCATTCTCACGTATTTACGCGGATCTTAACCTAATCAAGTTCATAATTTGTTACTTATCGACTGTTCCTACATAACATAGATCATCATCTAGTATACTAATTAAGTGGCCAAGATAATTTGCAAGTGTGATGACAATATACAACTTTTATCAGTCTTATATACTAGTATATATACAGCCACCGTAACCAAAGTGTAACGGCTAATGTTATTTCCGTAGCCGAACTCTTGTTATATTTATTGTAGTTGTTTGCTATAACAAAGACTATATAGTATTAGTAGATATTTAGAATGGTTGGTGAATCCTAGGCTGACACGTGTTACACCCCGGACAGATTTTGGAGTTAACCAAAGGATCACGGAAATGCATGCATTATCCAATTTCACATTACAGCGTTTAATTATAGTACTGTTTAGGTACTGGTCCACTATATATACATACTACACAACGAATCATTCTCGTTTAAAGCAAATAAGCAATACAGAAACTATTCGTAGATACAATGTCTATCAATTAAAGATACACATATATATATATATATATATATATATATATATATATTTGAAAATCTCTATGTTACGTACTTATTATTTCGAGCAAAAAGAATATGTTAAGATTCGTGGTGATTGAAACAAACACATCATGGTTCGAGGGACCATATATCTTAACCAATAAACTTATTTTCTTATAAAAATGAATAATAGCAAAAAGAAAAAGAGAAAATTATATTTATAAGTTTACTACTACTAGTATACTAATACTGAATATATAAAACTGTAACGCCCGCGAACCAATTTGTGTATTTTTGGTGTGGGTGTCGATCGACACCCTTGGTGGCATCGATCGACACCATGTTTTTTCGGTTTGGTTGGGTTTGATTTTAATTGCGGATTGGTTCGGTTTTGGTTCAATTAAATCCCTAATCGTGTTGTTAAGTGTCTGAGACGAGATTGAGGGTTTTGGAAAGTCTTTTGTCGCCGTTTTGTGAGAAAGAAAGGGAGAAAAAGAGAGAAAAACGTTTCTGAGTTTTCTGGGCTTGTTCTTGGAGATTTTGGAGAGATCTGAGGCTGTAGGAGGGTTATCTGTTGCTGGAAACGAAGGGGGAGCTTCTGGAGGTGTTGTTTTCCACGTTTCTCAATCCAATCTTCCTGTTCTTGAGGTGAGTGCTTGACCATGGTTGATCTAAGCATGAGATCTCTCTTGTTTGTGTGTTTTCTTTGCTGTTTGTGTTGTTTTGTTGCTTGGGTTCGTTGCTTTTGTGATTCCCAGTGATTTCTGAGGTAATTGGGTGAGATTGGGACGGATTCGGGATGGTTTGGAATCGGGATTCGTCGTTCGTGTTCGCGCAGTTCGCGTCTGCAGGTATGGCATCGATCGACACTCAAGGAGCATCGGTCGACACCGTTTGGTGGAGCATCGGTCGACACCCTACTGGCATCGGTCGACACCCTTGGTTCAGCATCGGTCGAAACTTTCTTGTGGCATCGGTCGACACTAGTCTCAACCGAGACTTGTTTTCCTGGTTTGCTGTATTGCTTGTGTTTGTTTGCTTGCTTGACTTGAGGGTCTCATATGCTTGTGTGTATAACCCAGTAGATGGGAGGACGGCCTCACTAAGTATTTATGATAATACTTACGCATCTCAATTGTTGTTTGTGGTGTGCAGGTAAAGGAAAAGTGTGATCGTGGAATCAAAGGCGATGAGGAGGAGGATGTTCTAGAGGCTTGATTGATTGTGGTCTAGCTGATGTTAGGTTGTTAGATTAAGTCATTGGAACATTGTAGGATGTTAGCTTTTGGTTATTTCTTTGATTGGATTATTTATGTTGGAATATTATTGGAATTGTTTTATTTGGTTATCCGCTGTTATTGATTGTTGTTAGGATGTTAGTGGGTATGGGACCACTAGTAAATGAGGTATAAAAAAAAAAAACGGGAAGGGTTGTTTCATTTTGGTATCAGAGCCCTTACGGTTCTAGGTCTAGGGTTCATTGTGCTTTTGCTGTTGATGTTTAGGATTCCATGCTATGATTGATTGTGTGAGTCGGTCAATTGAGTGTGGCATGAAGTCCTAGAACATCCTCTTCGAGCCTGTGTTGTGATTCCACGGTAAGTTGTGTTTCTTGTGTAATAGAATTATTGTTTGCTTAGCCTTCTGTTCTTGGATGATACAGATGGTTAGGGGTGAGGATGTTGTTGGTCGCGGTCGTGGTCGTGGGCGTGGTCGTGGTCGGGGTCGGGGACGAGGTCAGGTTCCTGAGGCCAGTGTGAGTGTGACCCAGAGCATGGCCAGTGAGGAGGTGGCGGAGTCACAGGTTCATCCTAGTGTGTCTGGAGACCAGGCTGGTTTGGGTGACGGCAGGGCGGATGGGCCCAGTGTCGGTCACGGTGTTGTCCCGGGTGTGGGGGTTGCAGCGGGAGGTGCTCCAGGCAGGGAGGATGTCTTGATGGACTTGCTAGCTCAGGTTTTGCAGCGACTTCCAGCAGTTGTGCCGCCAGTGGTTGGTGGGCAGGATCCAGTAGTGCCGCCAGTGGTTGGTGGGCAGGATCCGGTAGTGCCGCCCGTGGGTAGTGGGCAGGGTCCAGCGGTGCAGCCTGTGGCGGGTTTGCAGGCAGGTGTGCAGCCGGGGGCCGAGGTTGTGGATGCTCAGTATGTGCGGATGATGGAGCAGCTGCGGCATGTGGGATCAGGGTATTTCTCAGGAGGTACCGATCCGAGTGTAGCGGATGAGTGGAGAGAGCGGATGGAGGATATTTTCCTTTTGCTTAGGTGTCCCGACCGGTACAGGGTGGATCTGGCAGTGTTTTACTTGTCAGGAGATGCTCGTGTGTGGTGGAGGTCGGTGACAGCACGGAGGGTGCAGAGGGGTATGTCTTAGGGAGATTTTGTGGGGGAGTTTAACTACAAGTATTTTCCTCAGGAGGCTCTTGATCGTATGGAGGCACGGTTCTTGGGTCTGACTCAGGGGGACCGTACAGTGCGGGAGCTGGATGCAGAGTTCAGTCGGCTTGTGGGGTATGCAGGCAGGGCATGGGAGCCAGAGGCGGCTCAGGTGCGGAGGTTTTTGTTGGCTCTGCGGGATGATTTGAGGACTCGGTGCAGAGTGAGGAGCTATGCTACGAGAGCAGAGCTGGTTGAGGTTGCAGCTGGGATAGAGGATGACTTGAGGTCACAGGTGGTTGTGGTCAGTTCTTCGGTGCAGCCACAACAGTCTCAGCCGCTTTCTGTTCCTAGCAAGGGCGGCAAGCCTGCGCAGGGGCAGAAGAGGAAGTTTGATGCTATGCAGAGATCGAGGCACGGGGGTGCGAAATGCTTTGGGTGTGGTAGTAGGGACCACAAGGTGTCTAGCTGTCCACAGAGAGGTGAGCAGCGGGCAGTGACAGAGCAGCGGGCGGTGACGGAGCCGCGGACAGATACTCGGGTGTATTACTACTGCAGAGAGACGGGGCATATCAAGCCTCGTTGTCCCAAGTTGCAGCAGAGGGCGGTAGCAGTGTTGCAGGCTAGAGCTCAGCCAGGGGTGCAGCAGGGTGTGCAGCACGGTGTGCAGCCGGTGGGTTGGATTGAGCCGACGACTCAGGTGTACTCGACTCAGGAGCCCGGTGGCACTAGTGCAGGAGCGATCACAGGTATAACTTCTGAGATTCGAACTTAGTCAATTCAATAGTTCAGATTATATTTGTTTTTGTTTGTGGTCAAGTGTTAGGTTCTCAACACATGAGGTTTGTGTAGGGACCTTGTTGGTGGGCGGGTTTAAGTCCCATGTTATGTTTGATTCTGGAACTTCTCATAGCTTCATTACTCCGGAGTGTGCCGTGAGTGCGGGGATCAGAGGGGATTCTGGAGAGCGATCAGGAGTGGTCAGAGTTGCTGGAGGCAAGTTCCTGAGGGTTATTGGACGAGCTGGAGGAGTTGATATTCAGATCGCAGGGGAGTCGTGGCCAGCGGATTTGCTTATCAGTCCAGTGGAGTTGTATGACGTCATTCTTGGTATGGATTGGTTGCATCAGTATAAGGTGCATTTGGATTGCTATCGGGGTAGAGTGGAGTTTGAGCGTCCAGTAGGGAAGTTGGTTTTTCAGGGTATTAGACCGACTTCGGGGAGTCTCGTGATCTCAGCCGTTCAGGCAGGGAGGATGATCGAGAAGGGCCGTGAGGCCTATCTGGTTACTATATCTATGCCAGAGTCAGTGGGGAAGTCTACGGTTAGCGGTATTCCGGTTGTGGAGGACTTTGAGGATGTGTTCCAGTCATTGCAGGGATTACCACCATCTCGGTCGGATCCTTTTACCATTGAGCTGGAACCGGGGACGATGCCGTTATCCAAGGCTCCTTACAGGATGGCTCCAGCAGAGATGGCAGAGCTGAAGAAGCAGCTGGAGGATTTGTTGGGCAAGGGTTTTATCCGTCCTAGTTGTTCACCGTGGGGAGCTCCGGTGTTGTTTGTTAAGAAGAAGGATGGGAGTTTTCGGTTGTGTATTGACTACCGGGGTTTGAACCGAGTTACTGTGAAGAACAAGTACCCTCTCCTGAGGATTGATGAGTTGTTGGATCAGTTGAGGGGTGCTACTTGGTTCTCCAAGATCGACTTGGCTTCAGGTTATCATCAGATCTCTATTCATGAGGCAGATGTGAGGAAGACAGCCTTCAGGACGAGATATGGGCACTATGAGTTTGTGGTGATGCCGTTTGGGTTGACAAACGCGCCAGCTGCGTTTATGAGATTGATGAACAGCGTGTTCCAGGAGTTTCTGGACGTGTCAGTCATCATTTTCATCGACGACATCCTGGTATATTCTAAGAGTCCTGAGGAGCATGCAGTACATTTGAGAGCAGTGTTGGAGAAGCTGCGGGAGCAGAAGTTGTTTGCTAAGCTGAGTAAGTGCAGTTTCTGGCAGCGTGAGATGGGATTCTTGGGTCATATTGTTTCAGCTGAGGGAGTTTCAGTGGATCCAGAGAAGATTCAGTCCATCAGGGAGTGGCCGAGGCCGCAGAGTGCCACTGAGATTCGGAGTTTCCTGGGGTTAGCAGGTTACTACAGGAGGTTTGTTCGGGGTTTTGTGAGTATGGCTCAGCCGATGACTAAGCTTACAGGGAAGGATGTCCCGTTCGTGTGGTCACCAGAGTGTGAGGCAAGTTTTGCAAGTCTCAAGCAGATGTTGACTACCACGCCGGTGTTAGCATTGCCTGAGCAGGACGAGCCTTATGTTGTGTATACAGATGCTTCTAGAGTGGGGTTGGGTTGTGTACTTATGCAGCAGGGGAAGGTTATAGCTTATGCTTCGCGGCAGTTGCGGAAGCATGAAGCTAATTATCCTACTCATGATTTGGAGATGGCAGCAGTGATCTTTGCTCTTAAGATTTGGAGATCCTATCTCTATGGTGGGAAGGTACAGGTATTTACAGATCACAAGAGTCTGAAGTACATTTTCACTCAGCCTGAGCTGAATTTGAGGCAGAGGCGTTGGATGGAGTTAGTAGCGGATTATGATTTGGACATAGCTTACCATCCTGGTAAAGCTAATCTGGTTGCAGATGCCTTGAGTCGGAAGCGGGTGGCTTCGGCTCAGGAGCAGGATATGGAGGTGTTGGTAAGTGAGATTAGTGCATTGAGTTTGTGTGCTATCTCACAGGAACCTTTGGGTTTGGAGGCAGTTGATAGAGCAGATTTGTTGAGCAGAGTGAGGTTAGCTCAGGAGAGTGATGAGGGGCTGGTGAATGCCTCTAAGGCTGCGGGTGCAGAGTATCAGGTTTCTGCTAATGGTACTATCCTTGTGCATGGTCGGATCTATATGCCCAAGATGTACCGTGACCTCAAGCGGTATTATCACTGGGTCGGGATGAAGAAGGACGTAGCTGACTGGGTGGCAAAGTGTGATACTTGCCAGCTGGTGAAGGCGGAACATCAGGTTCCTGGTGGTTTATTACAGAGTTTACCCATTCCAGAGTGGAAGTGGGATTTGATCACGATGGACTTCGTGGTAGGTTTGCCTGTGTCGAGGACGTTTGATGCTATTTGGGTCATTGTGGACCGTTTGACTAAGTCTGCGCATTTTCTGGCCATCAAGAAAACTGATGGAGCAGCGGTTTTGGCCAAGAAGTACGTGAGGGAGATAGTCAGATTGCACGGTGTGCCTGCTAGTATTGTGTCTGATAGAGATTCCAAGTTCACCTCGGTGTTCTGGAAGGCATTTCAGGCGGAGATGGGCACGAAGGTGCATATGAGTACAGCCTATCATCCTCAGACTGATGGTCAGTCAGAGAGGACGATCCAGATTTTGGAGGATTTATTGAGGATGTGTGTGCTGGATTGGGGTGGTCATTGGGCAGATCATTTGAGCTTGGTGGAGTTTGCTTATAACAACAGCTACCAGGCTAGTATTGGGATGGCTCCTTATGAGGCCCTGTATGGGAGGCCGTGTCGTACACCATTATGTTGGACTCAGGTGGGGGAGAGGAGCATATTTTGTGCAGATTTTGTTCAGGAGACCTCAGAGAAGATTCGGGTTTTGAGGCTGAACATGAAGGAGGCTCAGGATCGGCAGAAGAGCTATGCTGATAAGAGGAGAAAGGATCTTGAGTTTCAGGTTGGTGATAGAGTGTACCTCAAGATGGCCATGTTGCGGGGGCCAAACAGGTCATTGACAGAGACTAAGTTGAGTCCGAGGTACATGGGTCCGTTCAGAGTGGTTGAGCGGGTGGGACCAGTGGCATACCGGTTGGAGTTGCCTGAGGTTATGCGTGCGTTGCACAAGGTATTTCATGTGTCGATGCTGAGGAAGTGTCTTCACGAGGGTGATCAGTTGTTGGCTAAGATTCCTGAGGATCTTCAGCCTAGCATGACTTTAGAGGCGAGACCAGTGAGGGTGCTCGAGAGGAGAGTCAAGGAACTTCGGAAGAAGAAGATTCCTTTGATGAGAGTCCTGTGGGACTGTGACGGAGTAGAGGAGCAGACTTGGGAGCCCGAGGCGAGGATGAAGGCAAGGTTTAAGAAGTGGTTTGAGAAGCAGACCGCGACTTGAGCTTGTCTAGCCGGGTCCGAGTTGTAGTCCGTGGCTGGAGCGGGTACGGAGTATTCCAGCCCATCTCTCTTGATATTTGGTCGCTTAGGGGTGGTTGGTTGTGCGACTAAGTATCAAGATGAGGTGGTGCTCGGGATGCGGGTTGTTGGCTCTGGTTGTTGTATTTTTGGTTTTTCTGATGTAATTTCGTTGAGATTGTAACGATTATGACATTTTTGAGATTAATAAGATGAGTATTTTTCTTTATGTTTGACTGTTGTTGTCATGGGAAAAGAGAAATAGCTCGGGTTTCTATTTTTGGAAAGTTTCCATAAATAGAAAGTTTCCACAAAAGGATAGCGAGCCGGCATGATTCGTTGCTTGCGACCACGGACGGGGGAAGCACTGAGTTGTGAGCAAATAGTGTTTATGATGCGAGTATATTGGCTAGAGGGAGACCTCGAGGGTCAGTCGGAGGTGTGCGGGCTGTTGCGACAGTGGCACGGGAAACCTTGGCTGACGGTGTTTAGTCCGGTCTGGGGACGTGCGGGCCGTGCAGACGGTGGCACGGAGGTCCTTGGCAGATGGACGGTATTGCGGGATTCGGGGACGAATCCATATTGGTGGGGGAGAATTGTAACGCCCGAGAACCAATTTGTGTATTTTTGGTGTGGGTGTCGATCGACACCCTTGGTGGCATCGATCGACACCATGTTTTTCCGGTTTGGTCGGGTTTGATTTTAATTGCGGATTGGTTCGGTTTTGGTTCAATTAAATCCCTAATCGTGTTGTTAAGTGTCTGAGATGAGATTGAGGGTTTTGGAAAGTCTTTTGTCGCCGTTTTGTGAGAAAGAAAGGGAGAAAAAGAGAGAAAAACGTTTCTGAGTTTTCTGGGCTTGTTCTTGGAGATTTTGGAGAGATCTGAGGCTGTAGGAGGGTTATCTGTTGCTGGAAACGAAGGGGGAGCTTCTGGAGGTGTTGTTTTCCACGTTTCTCAATCCAATCTTCCTGTTCTTGAGGTGAGTGCTTGACCATGGTTGATCTAAGCATGAGATCTCTCTTGTTTGTGTGTTTTCTTTGCTGTTTGTGTTGTTTTGTTGCTTGGGTTCGTTGCTTTTGTGATTCCCAGTGATTTCTGAGGTAATTGGGTGAGATTGGGACGGATTCGGGATGGTTTGGAATCGGGATTCGTCGTTCGTGTTCGCGCAGTTTGCGTCTGCAGGTATGGCATCGATCGACACTCAAGGAGCATCGGTCGACACCGTTTGGTGGAGCATCGGTCGACACCCTACTGGCATCGGTCGACACCCTTGGTTCAGCATCGATCGACACTTTCTTGTGGCATCGGTCGACACTAGTCTCAACCGAGACTTGTTTTCCTGGTTTGCTTGCTTGTTTTTGTTTGCTTGCTTGACTTGAGGGTCTCATATGCTTGTGTGTATAACCCAGTAGATGGGAGGACGGCCTCACTAAGTATTTATGATAATACTTACGCATCTCAATTGTTGTTTGTGGTGTGCAGGTAAAGGAAAAGTGTGATCGTGGAATCAAAGGCGATGAGGAGGAAGATGTTCTAGAGGCTTGATTGATTGTGGTCTAGCTGATGTTAGGTTGCTAGATTAAGTCATTGGAACATTGTAGGATGTTAGCTTTTGGTTATTTCTTTGATTGGATTATTTATGTTGGAATATTATTGGAATTGTTTTATTTGGTTATCCGCTGTTATTGATTGTTGTTAGGATGTTAGTGGGTATGGGACCACTAGTAAATGAGGTATATAAAAAAAAACGGAAAGGGTTGTTTCAAAAACAAACATGGATATATTATTGTTATAAAAAGAAAAAAACAAACTTTAATTCATGAATCTAAAAACGAAAACTAGAAATATTGCAAAACCAACAAGCTTAATTATATTTAGACAAAAATAATCTAATTTAGTTTTCTAGTAGTTTCCTTCATTAATATGTATATAAAACTCAATTATTGAGGAAAGAAAAAAAATCTTAATATGATTAGTTTTGATTTAAGAAGAAAAATCGAGGGGGAGGCAATAGCATGTGCATGGACGCCCTACAGAACAAGTGATCGACCTCTTCTTTCCTTTGGTCTTCACTTTATGAATTATCAACTTTATCTTCTTTGTCTTTTTTCTAAAGTTGTTTTGTAGTAACTATGTATTTTGTTACATTTTCTTAATCATCATAATTAACGCTCAGCCAAAGTAATATACCGGCCACAAAACGTAGTACTTATTGTTCATGAACTTGTCCATTAGTCATTTGTTCGTATCACAGATAATCTAATCTTTTTTTTTTTTTTTGTGGAAACACAAACTATCTAATCTAAGTTATCGCTTTTTTGGATATTTTTTGTGACTCGGTTATAGATCTAAAAGAGGGATTGGAAGACATAGTTGGAATGATATAATGAATAAACGTTGTGACAAGTTTTAGAAATTGTTATTTTCTCCCAAATTATTTATCTTTAACCGTGTTTTCTGAATATCAGATCTAGGATCCAAATCCTAACATGCAGTTCTATGAAACGGATACAAGTTGTCTTCTCATTGTAGCACAAAATGCGAATAATGTGGAATTCAACTTAGAAAAACTTATTTCTTTTCAGACCGAGATAACTCTACTTAAAAAAATAATAATAATAGGGGAAACAAACAGAGGCGACAAAGAGTGGCACACGAATGCCCTTACCTTTTCCTTATCAACATTCTTGCTACTTCTGTTTTCTTCAAAAGAAACCCATCACGATAATTTTGTCATTTTTCACTTGTATATATTAAACTAAATACGAGTTTTATATAAATAATTAGATGAGAACCCATCCGATGCGTGGATTTAAAGTTTTATAAATTATATTAAAATTTATTGTACACTATTTATAAATTTTATTTTTGTTATAATACACTGATTTATATCCATTTACAAATCTTTTATGTATGCTATATTAAAAATATATTTTTTATACACCTAAATATATTCTATGTTACAAATATATTCACCCACCTAGAAAATGTTTGTATGAACGCATTAAGCCAACTATTTTACTTTCACTTATGCACAGTTTTTTATTACAAAAATTGTTGGTTCAAAAAACGTTTTGAAGAAAAAATATATTACATAATATGCTAATCAATGATGTATCATCACAATAGTGTATGACCACCATGGAGAAAACTTCTGCTCCGCTTTCATCTTTTATGGAGAGAACCTTGCATCCAACCTCCTCCACTATGGAGAGAACCTTGCATCCAACCTCCTCCACTATGGAGAGAACCTTAGCTCCGCCTTCCTCACTTGGAGAGATAACCTTGCGTCAAACCTCCTCCACCTTCATTCCTTGGGGTGATAATCTTGTGTCCGACCTTCTACACCATAGAGAGAACCTCGGCTCTGCCCTCCTTCTGTGTGGAGAGAACATGTCCACGTCTTTTTACTATCTCAAAATGGCTTGCTCCGACAACCATTGAAAGTAAAAACCTTTTTTCTAACGTCACAAAATTTTTTTGATAGTAACTAATATTAAATTTCCCAATGTATTTGTGGAAGTGCTTTGACACACAATGATATAGCTTCTGTCTCTGTAACGCCTCAACCGCCACCTTGCTTAGTGAGCCCATGTCCACTCTCAGTCTATGGGCTCACCTATCTAAGTGCGCCCTACATCTTTTCCTGGCTCGTGGACCCCACCATATTTGATAGCCGGTTTGTTACGTTTGTGAGACTTTAAAAACTTGTTTACCAATCCTATAAATCAACAAATGATATTTTCCTGTGTTTTTTCTTCACTCGCAGAGTTCCGACAATCACTTCCGAGAAGGTCACCCATCGTGAAATTCTCGGAGAACCCTTGACCGAAAAAGTAAGTGCATTTTAGTGACATATGTAGCAAAAAAACAATTATTTTAAACCTTTCCGCAAACCAGGGTGTCACAGTCTTTGAGCTCCTATGGATCTTTCAACAATGATTTAGATTTTTCTAATCTATCTATCTATTTTTGTTGTAAGCTTGTGTTTGATTAGTCTATTTTATCCATCCATTATGTTGATGAGCTTCTATTGAATGAATAATGGTAACAATTATGTTTGCAAAATAAAGAAGGGTTTATGACCAACCAATCAAGGTTGAGAAATTAGAAGAAGATTAATTTGACATATTTAAAGAAACAATAGAAAATTATAAGCACGGTAATATAAATCCCAAATAATTCAAAGATGAAAATATAAATTAAATAAAATAATCTAAAAATACTACAATAAATTTTAAAATACTGTATTAAGAAAAGTTGACACATATAATAATTTTTTTTTGGTCAGCATATTTAACCTTACCTATTCCCAACTGAAAAAAAAGTAGGAGAAAATTTTGGTCTAAAAAAAGAAAAAAAATTTACCTTCCTATTAAAAGAAACTTTCAGCTAAACAAAGTTGAAAGCAATGTTTTTGAATAACTTAAAATTAAAAATAATTAAATAATATTATAATTTTGAATTTTATGAAATATAGATATCTTTTTTTCTTTCATAAAAGGGGCTGCGCGGACGCAAATTCCCTCTGCCACAAATAATGACGCAGGCTATAATTATTAAAAAAAACTTTTTTATTTTTTAATAAATTCTGTAGTTTTTGATAATTATCTTTTTACATTATTAATATTTTTAAAAACAAAATATCTTATTTTTGTTTTAATCAAATTTCCTTTATTAAATATTAACTTTTACACATATCAAAATCTGAGATTGATAACTTAACACATGTTAAAATTTTGTTAATGACTAATTTTCAAAACCCAATTTTATATAATAAGATAACTATACACTATAAATGGCATGGATGTAAGGACGTTTAGAAGATCTTCTGTAAAATAGTGACCATGCATAACCGAGTTTTGATTTAGAAATAGATCATAATGATGGATCTATCTGTCTTATAATTTTACTTTATGCACTGTGATCCTGACGTGTTTTGACTTTTACTTGTGAAAACTTGGGTTTTTGAGATAATTGGAAAGCAAAATATAACGGAAACGAAGATTTGTATATAGTTTTGATTTGAGTTGAAGTTAAGTTTTAATCAAAAATATCAGTATTGACCAGAAGAAGTGAGAACATGTAGTTGAATAACGTGTACTAGTTTTATTGTTATGTCACCACTTAAGTGTAAATTCGCAAAAAAAAAAAATTAACTCAACAAGAAATCTTTAATTTGAATAATGTTATAAGTTCTTATATAAACTAACCCAACAAAAATCGTTTTAAGACTTCTTTCAATATTAATCAATTTTCTTAACACAAAAAAAAAAAAATGTTCCACAATACCCAAATAATAGAATGGACCAATAATTGTTTACATATATATATATATATATATATATATATATATATATATATATATATTCCTTGTACACCATTGTTTAAATCCCATTACCCATTGATCATAACATATTGGGCCTGAATGCATGCATATATTTTCCTCTATAACCCATCTTCAAAGCGATCCGAAATTGGAAGAGGCGCTTCCGATGCCAAATCATTCGTTTACGTTTCATCATCATCGTCAGCAAAGAGATACAATTCAGAGCAGAATGAGTATATATGTTTTGTTCTCGAGAAAGCACACAGTTATAACGATACGGGCATTAGCTATGCCTAACACTTTTCCTTCATCACTCCAGAACCAAATCTGCTCGTTGTAAGTGTAAGGTAAGCAAAAAAAACATTATATACTACAAAGTCTTGCTGTCTTCTTTTTTGACTTGCAAGCCAACCGCATCCTAGAAGAGACCGTTTTACTGAATCTCTTCAAGTTGCAATCATTCATGACGCCCAAAGCAGTGAGCATTCTCCTACTAACTCTCTTCGAAAAAGGGAAGCTCGCAAGTTACAAACCCTAAAACTGTTTTTGTTTATTTATTGTCACAAATCCTAAGCAAGTTTGTAGCCATGGCTGAAGGCAGTCCTAATCGCCCCCCACCGTTTCCCCCTGACCCTCCCGACCATAGCCCTATTGTTTCTTTTTCAGACTTTCCCCCTCTCCCTCCTTCCTCTCCCTCCCCCCCCTCTCCCCACTCTCCTCAAACTGCTTTTATCGAGCCTGAGAGAGTGGTTCTAGCTCTCTCTGCTCATCATAAATCTACCCCTGTGGTGGTCAATGCCCAGGCTCAAGCCATTCTCAACTCCTACAACCAAACCCTAAACCTCATTCCCAAATCTGATACTCTTGCTACAGTAAAAGATAGCAGAACAGTGGCTCAAACTGATGGTCTCTTACCTCAAAATCCTCCCAAGGTTACCCGTCGAGTCCAACTGGCCAAAGCGCCCTGCCCACTCCTACATTGATCCCTGTCGACACAAGAATAGACCATATCTCCCCCCTCCCTCCCCCACTTCTGCCTACTCCGCAAGTGAATCCCCAAATCCCAAACCATTGCCCGAGTGTTTCGGTCTTGCCTCCTTCCTCCGTTCCCCCTGAACCCCAACCGCCTTCGGTGAACCCTCCAACCTCCACCCCAGACCCAACCCCTCTGGTTCAAAAGCTTAAGCGTGGAGTTGACCGTTCTCTCTCTAGATTAGCTCCCGTAAACTACTCTCCTGAGGGGAAGCCACGAATTGTAATCCCTGATGATGTATTTCAGGAAGGAGCAAAATTACATAAAGATTTTATCATTGGTAAATTTAAAGGCAGGCTTCCTACTTACAAACATATCCAAAGTGTTTTGAGCCACATGTGGGGTAAAGGTCAAAAGTTAGAAGTGCACCTTAATCACTCCAATAACTCTATGCTTGTAAGGCTGCCAAATGATTATGTCCGCACTAAGGTTCTGGAAAAGAAGCTGTGGTATATCGGTGAGTGCATGTTCCTAGTGGCACAGTGGGATTCGTCTGGAGGGACCACTGCTGACCTTGAAGCTATTCCAATTTGGGCCCATCTCAAAGGGATGCCTTTTGACCTGATGCATCAAAAGGGCATTAGTTTAGTTGCTGGACTGGTTGGTGAGCCAAAGGAGATGGACGAATTCACAAGAAACTTAGTCAGTCTGACTGAAGCACATGTTAAGGTGGAGAGGAACCTAAACGAATCATTGCCTACTTCTGTCGAAATTGAAAGATCCAGTGGTGAAGTGATTACCATTAATGTCGAGTACCCTTGGATCCCTCCCTCCTGCTCCCACTGTAAAAGCATAGGACACTCTATTAGATTATGTCCTAGTGTAACCCCCTCCTGGTCAGAAACGAAAAAACCTTCTGGTGATCCAGTATCAGAGAAGAATCAGAATGTCAAAGGAGATTTTACCTCCAAATCTAAAAAAGGAAAAGAACATACTGTTCTTGCTCCCCCACAACCCTCCCAGGGCTCTGAAAAAGCAAGCAGTTCTGCCCCCCCCCCCTCCTTCCAGCAGTTGACTTAGTCAAAAGTCAGACTGGTTTTGCTGCTGCCCTGCAAGTCCCTTCTCCCCCAACTCCTGTCGCCACCAAACCTGTAGAGCCAAAAACAAACAACCTTTCAGTCTCGGCTGGCCACACAAACAACCCACCCTCTCTTAGCCCACCCATATTGGATAGTACCTCCCCAATGGACTGCTCATCCCCCCATCTATCCCCAAATAAGCTCATTTCCCTCAACCCCTTTAGTGTCTTAGACTCCCAACCTCAAACCTCTACACCCACTTCAGAAACTCCACCCCCTGCCCCCATCATTACTGAACTAAATCAACCCACTGTGGTGACTCTCCCGTCCATGGGAGAAGCCCCACTCCGTTCCTAACATCCCTTTCCTTTTCCCATGTATATACAACCTTTCTTTTGGAATGTCCGCGGACTGAACGACCCGGAAAAACATAGACCTTTCTCTTCTTGGCTTGCTTCTCACAAGCCTCTTTTTGGAGCTATTATTGAAACCCACATAAAGGAACCGAACCTGAACAGAGTCATGAACCTTACCTGTCCTGGCTGGCATTATCTGTCCAATCACAACTCTGATGAGGATGGGAGAATTGTAATCATCTGGAAATCTCCTGCCACAGTAAGTATGCTGCATCAATCAAGGCATATGGTCACTAGTGAAATAACCATTCAAGGAGGCCATAGATTCTTTTTCACTGCTATTTATGCGCCTAACCTGAGTGACGAACGCACTGATTTATGGTGCGAACTCATGGGGATTCAGCAAAGATTCCACCTAGACTCCAACCCTTGGCTTGTTGGTGGTGATTTCAACCAAATAGTACACCCCGCAGAGCACTCAAATCTGTTGGTCAACCACCTCACCTCCCGTATGCTAGAGCTTCGTGATTGCCTCCTTCAGATGGAGCTGTTTGACCTTCGGTATCAAGGCCCTCTTTTCACCTGGTCGAATAAAAACCCTATCAACCCCATCGCAAAAAAGCTAGACAGATTGCTAGTAAATAACCATTGGCTCTCTACTTACCCTAACAGCGTTGCTTCCTTCCTAGCCCCAGAATTCTCTGACCATTCTCCTTGCCTCCTCAATCTTGCTGCATCTCTTCCCTCTGCTAGCACAAAACCATTTAAGTTTTTCAACTTCCTCACATCCCACCCTCTCTTTCTCCAAACGATTGGATCTGCTTGGGACTTGGCTGGAAATTCACATCCCTTGGAAACAAGTTTGTCAGTACTGAGTGCAAAACAAAAAACACTAAAAAGAGATTTAAAAACACTTTCAAGAGAGAATTTCTCAGATATTCAGAATAGGGTGAGAGAAACTAACCGTTTGCTTCAAGATGTGCAGGTTCAGGCAATGTCTACACCATCCACTGACCTTTTCCACCAGGAGAGAGAAATGCATGCTAAGTGGGAATTCCTCAGGAAGATTGAAGAAGCTTATTTTAGACAGCGCTCTCGCATAAACTGGCTAAGAGAAGGCGACCTGAATACTGCTTATATTCACAGAATGACACAGACCCGCAATGCTTTCAATGCCATCAGCTTGGTTCAGGTCTGTGATCAGTTACCGATGCCCTCCAGAACTGCAACACTCAATGATCAAGATCCCAACTACTGAAGAAATAACAAAAGCTATGTTCAAGCTAAATGCAAACAAGGCACCAGACCCTGATGGCTTTACCTCAGCTTTTTATAAGTCTGCGTGGGGAATTTTGGGCTCAGAAGTCACTACTGGTATTCTCCACTTCTTCCAAACTGCTTTCCTCCCTGCTGCAATAAACGCAACTATTCTGGTGATGGTTCCAAAGTTCCCGGGTGCCTCCTTAGTATCAGACTTTCACCCCATCTCCTGCTTAAATACCCTTTACAAGGTCATCTCAAAGCTTCTTGTAACCCGGCTGAAACCCATCCTCCCAACTCTAATCCAACGTAACCAAACTGCATTTATAAAAGGGCGTCTGTTAGTTGAAAACACTTTTTTGGCTGCGGAGCTGGTTAATGGTTACCACAAAACTCGGGGACCCAAGAGAATAACAATCAAAGTTGACATAGCTAAAGCTTTTGATACTGTCAGATGGGAATTCTTATTTAGCTGCCTAAGAGGTATTGAGGTACCAGAGATTTACCTGCGGTGGCTGAAGGCCTGTGTATGCACGCCAACGTTCTCAGTAGGCTTTAATGGGCTTCTCCATGGTTATTTCAAAGGCGGAAGAGGGTTAAGGCAAGGAGACCCCTTGTCTCCTTACCTTTTCATCCTTGTCTTGAACTGCCTCTCTGTCATGTTAGATAGGGCTGCAAAGGAAGGAAAATTTCAATATCATTATAACTGTTAGAACCTAAAGTTAACTCACCTCTGTTTCGCTGATGATCTCTTGATCTTCATAGATGGGTCCTCTTCATCTGTAGACAGTGTTCTCCAAGTGTTGAAGGAATTTGAAGAAGCCTCCGGTCTGGCAATCAGCCTACCAAAAACTAGCTTTTTCACCTCAGGACTCTCACAACCTGAAATTGACCATATTAAATTAACTTCAGGCATCAACCATGGGCAGCTACCAATAAGATACCTAGGGGTGCCCCTCTGCACTAAGAAACTTACTCTCCTTGATTGTGCTCCTCTGATCCAGTCGGTAAAAAACAGACTGAATGCTTGGTCAACAAAGTCCCTATCCTTTTGCAGGACGCCTCCAGCTTCTCAACACGGTTATTGCTGGAATCTCCAACTTCTGGTGCTCTGCTCATGTACTTCCCAAAAGATGCATTGAAACCTTGAACTCCCTCAGCGGGGCTTTCCTGTGGAAAGGCACCACTGAGGGCCATCACATAGCACGTGTAGCCTGGAATGTTGTGGTCAACCGGAAGGATGAAGGAGGGCTGGGGTTACGTGATTTGTGGTTGTGGAATAAAGCTTGCCTGCTAAAGCTTATCTGGATGCTCTTTTTCAGATCTGGGTCAATCTGGGTCGCTTGGTTCACTGGAGCTTATCTTTCAGGAAACCTAAGCAACTTCTGGACTTGTAAGCAGAAGAATCACCACTCCTGGTTATCAAACAAACTACTACGAATCAGGGAGGAGGCTTACCCATGGATAAAGATGAAAATAGGAAATGGTAGAAGCTGTAAATTCTGGAGTGACCATTGGTGCAAATTAGGCCGTTTGTCATCATACCTTAATGGAGAAGGCCCCCTGGGTATTCATCGAGACATAACCATTGCAGACTTATGGAGAAGAGGCGGTTGGAGTTTACCACCGGCGAGATCAGAAGCTCAAGTCAACTACCAAACTGAACTATCCATCATTTCCTTAACGGATCAACCAGACTCCTACATCTGGTGGATTGATGACCAACTGAAGGATGCACATACCACGGGGACTATCTATCAGGCTATTAAGCAGCATCAACCGACGGTTCACTGGCATAAGATTGTTTGGTTCAAAGGAGGAATTTCAAAACATAAATTTCTTACCTGGCTTTTTATGCTAAACAGGTGTCCTACTCGTGACAGACTAATCAACTGGGGTCTGCAGGTTGATTCCTCTTGCCTGCTATGTGGCTCTGGGGATGAAAGTCGCGACCATCTCTTTTTCAACTGCCAATACAGCTTGCTGATCTGGACCACAGTATCTCGCCGATGCTCCCTAAGCGTGTCACCAACTTGGACTAGCATGATTCAAAATCTCATCAACTACAGAGGATCTGATGCAGCAAAGAAACTACTCCTCATCGCTTGGCAAGCCGCGATCTACTTTATCTGGACTGAAAGAAACCATCGGCTACGCCGGAACTCCTTCTAGTCAGCGGATCTCCTTCTCAAACAAATTGACTCTCTAGTGCGGAACAGAGCACTAAGCTTCCGTGCTTCCAACCCGTCCTTAACAGCAAATCTTCTGCTCCTTTGGTTCGCTGGATCTACTCTCTAAGGCTCTCACCTAACAACCCTAATTGCAGATGTGTCTTTGTGCCTTCCCCGAAAGTGATTCATCACCGTTCATTGATGATGGCCAAGCAAAGTGGTTTGAATTGGTTATTTCCTCAACCGTTTCTTTGGTTCTCTCCTAACTAGCTGGTTCGAGTTTGGTTCACTCTGGTTCAACTTTGGTTTCTTTCAAACTATGTGGGTTCTGTAATAGCTCTTAATTTATTTGTTGGGCTTCCAACGTTGGGCCTCTGGCTCTGTTAAACTTTGTATTTCTTCATGCTTTTATATTGAATGCCTTTTAACAAAAAAAAAAAAAAAAAAAAAAGATGATTTAAAAAAACAAAGAGAGAGAGAGAGAGAGAGAGAGAGAGAGAGAGAGAGAGAGAGAGAGAGAGAGAGAGAGAGAGAGAGAGAGAGAGAGAGAGAGAGAGAGAGAGAGAGAGAGAGAGAGAGATAAATAAGTGAATTTTGACCTACAATCATATATATAATAGTAGAGTTTTCTTTCATTGGAGAGCTCCACCTCAGCATAATTTTTTATAAATTTTGTGGACTTTGTCTCTAATTTGAAATTATGTGGGCTTTATCCAATTTTATAAGCCTACTCTTTTTTATTTAATTTTCAAGAACATAAGTATTTTGATGATAAAATATTAAAAACGTAGAAATATCACTATCAAGACATTTTTAATCGACATGATTCTAAGATAAACCATGAGCCCAAAACATCAAAACCAGTAAAAAAATTTCGAAATATATAGGAAAAGAAAACAAAATGGTATTTCTATGTATATTTTAGATTCATAGAAAACAAAATTAAAACAAAATGGAGGTTGGACCAACACAGTTTAATCTTTTAGATTCATAGAAATCAACTTAATAACTAGATAAACCAAACAAAAAGAAACGAAACTCTTCACAACAACACATAGAATAATACACTATCAACGAGCATCAAAATAAAAATAACAACAATCTAATCTACTAAACAACCTACTTAGCTTCCACCAGCAAGCGAAACCAAAATAGAGTCAATGAACAGTCTTCCCATGACTTACCAGAAGCATCACCAATCAAACAATCAACCACTCTCCTAAATTGAAAGAAAAATGCATACGTGGATGATGAACAATCGAATTCAAAGGAAAAGGAAAAAAATAGTCACGAAGAATGACTGGATGAAGAAGATAATTAAGTACGGACACTCTCATTTCAGAACAAAGCTACCAGAAAATTAACACAAAAATAGGTAAAATCCTATAATAAAACAAGAACTGCCCAACAAGGTAATAAATAATCTTTGGATAATCGCCAAGTAAAAATGGCCCATTTTGGCCACATATATATTGAGGCCTTAATAATACAATATAGATATATATGAAAGAGAATAACAGCTTACACCATACACAAACACATAGGAAAGGAAAAATAAATAAAATATGTATAAAAATAAAAGAGAAAATGTCATTAAAATCATGAAATTATATAGTAAAAACGTTTTTAAAAAGGCTCAACTTTGCTTATGGTGAATTAAATTGTCAACTTTTATTATTTTTTCTGTTAAATCACAAATATTTATTGACTTTACCAAATTAGACACATAGTTAAGTCAATTAACAGATGAATTTTACAATGTAAGTCAATGTTGATAACTTCTGTTAAATAGTGAAACGACGTCGTTTGTAAGTTAAAAATAAAATAACAGAGCCGCTGCGTATATTGACAATTTTACATAACAAAAAATATATATATTGTCGAAGAATTTGAACCTTAGCTTTTTCTCAAATTCAGATTTTAGCCGCCAATGGATTCCATGGGAATCGTCATCTGAACTCCACCGCCATCCCTGGGAATGTCTCAGCGAGGAGATGGTGATCTCCGCCACAAAATCTAGAAAGTGAGATAGAATTAAAATTTGATAAATCGTAATGGAGAAATAGAAAAAAAAAATTATATTGGAATTGGTCAATGGAAACGCTTAAATGAGGAAGAAAGAAAATTTTACTGATAAGTACGCGGTTCTATCGATCGTGAGAAGGAGAAAGTACAAATAAGAGATTACCAAAAAATATATAAATATGTGTTTGGTTAAGTATTGATTAACTCATCCGACATGTGGCAGGTTCGAATCACCATATCATGTTTTTCTTTTAATATTACAAATCGACGTCATTTTACTGTTTAACGGATCTTACCGATGTTGACTTAACCCTATAAAATATATCCGTCAGTTGACTTAACTATGTGTTTTATTTGGCAAAATTAACAAAAGTTTGCGATTTAACGTTAAAAAATAATAAAAATTGACAATTTAATTAATATTTTTGCTAACTTCATGCTTTTATTGATATTTTCTCAAAAATAAAATAGAATGGTCAATAGAATAACAAAGAATCCCGCGTAACGCGCGGGTTTCATCTCTAGTCTTGATAAATTTGAGAAATCAGACTTGTATACTTTGTATTTGTGTGGCATACGGTACTTTATTTCACCTCTTGATGATGCTTCTTATTCGACACCAAATCTAATGGGCTTGGCCTTAATTACGTAGTTTGGGACATAATGAAAACGAATAGAGAAATGTATATCATGAGGCCCAATAAACGTCTATTTGATAATCAAAATCAAAATGGCTGAGGTACAAAGATGATATAAGCTTTGTATATCTTCCAGCTAATAATTTATAGAAACTTTTTAATCTATTTTCGTTTTGGTTGGACCACAGAAAAATTTCAACTCCAAGTAGATATATATTTATATATATATACTCAAAAATGTAGAAAGTTTTAAAGAGACAAACAAGATGTTCTTTAAAAACGTGTCTCATTAAATTCATGAAATTGTTCCCTATCATACTGTCTAGCCTACGATCAACTATACATGTATTTTACAAACACATCTTATCCATAACATATAAACATAATGTTTTAATAAGATTTGATTTACTGTTCTTCTTTTGACACCATTGATTTTAGTATTGTTCGTTTCCACTAGATATTTCTCTCTATACAGAAGTGTCAACGTAGGAAGGAGTGGACACCTACCACAAAAGGGTCACACGTAAAAATGGCCTATCTTTCTGACACAACCATATGTGGATGACAATTTCATCACGTGTATTAATAAGTTTTGTAATATATTGTCAAAAATAAAATAAAAATCCATTAAATAGCACTGTTAAGACATTATCATATTAAAGCCTGAGAATTGGTATGGTAGGGTATAAGATTTGTGTGGAAACAATTAAAACGAGTCTCTTCTCTTTTTACCAAAACCGGGACCAACATTTTTAGTCTTATAGGTTTTGTGAATTGGTTGGTACGTAGATAGCACTGTTTATATGTTAATCATATAAATCTAGTTTTTGAAATTGCTAATACCGGTTTATAACCGGTAGAGGTTGTTGGTTAGTCGATTCTTGATTTCATACACTGAGTTAATCCACAAAAATAATAGATTGGTTCGACGATTACTTATTTGGTTTAATAAATAATGATACCAAAAAATCATTATATTTAGCAAATTTATCGGTTAATTAATTTCTTCAAACTTTATTTTTGTCGGCAATCTCTGTATTAACGAAAAAACAATTTAAAGAAGAAAACATATGAAAGACGGGAGGACAATTCTTATACAGAAAGGACACTCCCGTAAAAGGAAAAATCTTTCAAACTTTGGTTTATATATATATATATATATATATATATATATATATTGTTGTGTCATATTTAAAAATATATATTTACACGTATAAAGAAACGAACTATATATATTTATGTATATGAATTATTAGATTTCTTTGGAAAAGCTGTACAACAGAATTGTTGGGTAGGAAGATAAAATGATAAACTAAGGCAAACATCTCAATATATTAAAAGGAGATAACATATTTGGCCAAATATAGAACATGAAAAAATCTTGACTAGCTGACGACGAAACCAGGAAATGGACATATCTCTAGGAAAAAGGTGTTATGGTAACTAGTGGTCACAAGATTGTTTCTTTTTTTTTTTCTTATCTTTATAGACCATTGACAGAAAATTTTAGTGTGCAATTTGTAATATTTCTATTACAAAATATAAATGGTAGGAAAATAGTGATAATTATATATGTATATAGTCAGGCTGTATATAGTTATTTGTATATTTTGGGTCAGAACTAATCTTCCGGGCGGTCGAAATTGTTGTTCGGGGAAATTTTTATGTTTTAGAAATAGTCAATGATTTTTGCTTTTGTCATATAGTCAATGAATATTGAAGAGTAAAGACACATAAAGGGTGAACCTACTACGTCTATTAATATTCGAGTATCCATATGGTGAGAATTAGGATATCTTAAGAAAAATGGTTAGAACATAAGTAGTTCTGACCCAAAATATACCTTTTAGATTCTAAAAAGGCTATTTCAGCTGGGTCTGTTTCTGCTTGCTCCGGGCCTCCTGTTGGGTCTGCTCAAATCTCTCCTGAAAACGTTCCACCCCCGGAAACCTTATCACCGCCTGAAAGTTCACCGTCTCTATCCCCTTCTCCCACCCCCATGGATTGCACCTTTCCCTCCCGTACTCCCTCAGAGCTTGTCATATCTAACCCTTTTTGCTGTGCTTTCCCTACATCTAATCCTCCTACCTTAACCTCTAACTCTCTTCCAGTAACTCAACCTGTGTCGTTACCTTCAAATATCATACCTCAACTTACAAATTCATTAACCTCTATCCTTCCTCCCATAACTCAACCAGCGCTTCAACCTTCAACTACCATACCTAAGCCTACAAACACTACAACAAAAATGAGCTTCGGTAGCAGACCTTTGTAGCACAAATTTACGAACTGCTACTAAAAGTACCAAAATCGGATGCCAAGTATTTCGTAGCATTATATTAACGCTAGTATATAATTTCATTTAGCCGGAACATAAAAATCAGTATTATAGCGGGAAGGTGTATTTTGGAGGCAAACTATATGGGTTTTTTCCCGCAAACTAAAAAAAGTCTCGATTCTTTGACCAAAAAATTAAAGACAGTCTTTTACACTTAGACCAAAAAATAAAAAAACCCAGAAAACAAAAAGCTCTCTTATCTCAATCTCAAAGTTTTTTTTTCCATTCCATCTAATCTCGATTCTCATTGTCAAGATTTCGATTTGTCTCTGTCGCTCTCTGTCTCCGTCGTTCTCTGTGGCTCCGTCAGTCTCTGTCTCCGTTGCACTCTGTGTCTCTGTCGCTCTCTATCTCAGTTTCTCTCTGCCTCGGTCTCTCCGCCTTTGTCTCTCTCCGCCTTTGTCTCTCTCCGCCTCTGTCTCTCTCCGCCTTTGTCTCTCTCCGATCTCAGTAGATTTGAATTCAGCTGATCTCATCCACCTGAAAGGTATAAGGCATTCAATAAATATATTATAGTTCTATACTCTGATTTTAATTTTGACCGATTTGAATTTTGTCAGGTAATCACATCTCATCAGCTGGATCTTCTGCCTGCTTGCATCAGAACACAGAGGCTAGTTCTCTCAATGAAACTGATACTTCGTTTTGATAAATTGTTTAAGAGTTGAACGAATTGGTTGTTTGATATTTCGTTTTAATAAATTGTTGCTGAATGTGTGAATATGTTTGTTTGGTGTGTTTGTCTAGTGTTTGTTTGGTATTTGTTTGGTGTTTGTGTTATTCTTATGTTTTTGTTTTGTTTTCTTTATGGGTAAGGACATATAATGGTTATGGACAAGACATGGGTTCATCTTAACAGGTATGTGAAAACGTTTTGTATAGTTGAGTTTATTGGTTTAGTTGTTATGTTTAAGTTTTTTTTAAAGTTTGTAATTCGTTTTTTCCTTTGGTTTTTGCTTTTATCTTCATTGCAGAACGGATCTTGGTTATGAGAAAGGTGCTTGGGATTTTGTGAGGTCTGTGGCTGCAGGTTTAGGAGACAATTCAATTATTATTTGTCCGTGTATTGACTGTCGCAACGTATATCGCCACTCAGCCACTGATGTTGTTGATCATCTTGTAACAAGAAGAATGGATTGGAGTTACAAGTCGAGGGATGACTGGTTTCATCATGGAGAAGTGAAATCAAGGACTGAGTGTAGAAAGAACACAAGCCAGTGGAACGAAGAGATATTAGGTTTGTTCAAAGCTGCCGAGTTTATGGATGAAGAGCTTGTTAGTCATGGTGATTTAATTGATGTTGATGAAGGGGATGATAAGGTAGAAGATGAGTTCTTAGCCAAGCTAGCTGATGCAGAAGCACCACTGTATCCAGGTTGCACAAACTACAACAAGCTATCTGCGATTGTTTCACTCTTTCGGTTAAAGACTCAGAGCGGTTGGTCTGACAAAAGTTTTGATAGTCTACTTGAGACTTTAAAACAGATGCTACCCAAGGATAATGTATTGCACATGTCCTTGTATGAGGTGAAGAAATTCTTTAAATCTTTTGATATGGGTTATGAGAAGATACACGCTTGTGTGAATGACTGTTGTCTGTTTAGAAATCAGTATGAGGAGCTCGACAGTTGTCCTAAATGCAAATCTTTGCGATGGATGATTAACAAGCGAACTGGTGAGGTGAAGAAAGGGACTCCACAGAAAGTACTTAGGTACTTTCCGATAATTCCACGTCTCAAGAGGATGTTCAGGTCAGAGGACACGGCGAAAGACTTACGGTGGCATTTCAATAATAAGAGCACAGATGGAAAAATGTGTCATCCGGTGGATTCTGTGTCGTGGGATCAAATGAATGAAAAGTATCCGTCATTTGCTGCAGAAGAAAGGAACATTAGGCTTGGACTCTCCACAGATGGGTTTAATCCTTTCAACATGAAAAATGTTAACTATAGTGCATGGCCTGTTTTGCTAGTCAATTACAACATGCCACCTGACAAGTGTATGCAAGAGGAGAACATCATGTTGACATTGCTGATTCCTGGACCAACTCAACCTGGAAACAATATAGATGTATATTTAGAACCTCTTATAGAGGATCTAAACCATCTGTGGGAGAAGGGAGAGGTAACGTATGATGCATTCAGTTGCACTACATTCACTTTAAGAGCAATGCTTTTGTGGACCATTCAGGATTTTCCGGCATATGGAAATCTAGCAGGCTGCAAAGTTAAAGGCATAATGGGTTGTCCGGTTTGCGGAAAGCACACAGATAGTTTGTGGTTGAGTAATTGTAGAAAGCACGTGTATATGTGTCACCGGAAGTCTCTGTAACCGAACCATGTTTATAGACGAAAGAAAACCTGGTTTGATGGTAGAGCTAAGCTTGGTAGAAAAGGTAGGATTCTGACTGGTCATAACATTTATCAAATACTAAAAAATTACAAAAATGACTTTGGGAATGTAATAGTAAATGGAAGAAAGAGGAAGATGCAAGATCGTGTTGGTTCAACCTCTGATACTGATGATGAATCCAGTAAATCAGAAGAAGAGGAAGAACAAGTAGATGAAGAGGAGCTATCCAGATGGAAAAAGCGGTCAATCTTCTTCAAGTTAGAGTATTGGAAGGTATGATTTATATGTTAGGTTTGTTATTCTACTAATATTTAGATTTGCTATATCTTAAAAAATAAATGTATATAACATTCTTTGTATTATCTGTCAATACATTGTGTAGGAAATGCCGGTTAGGCATAACCTAGATGTGATGCACGTTGAGAGAAATGTTGCCGCCAGTCTTGTCTCTACAATGCTGCATTCAGCGAAATCAAAGGATGGTGTTAATGCTCGAAAAGATATGCAACTGCTTGGTATTAGAAAGGATTTACATCCCCAAGCACGTGGGAAAAGAACCTACCTTCCTCCAGGTCCTTGGTCTCTATCCAAAACAGAGAAGAAAGTATTTTGTAAGCGATTGTCTGACTTCAGAGGACCAGATGGCTACTGCTCAAATATTTCTAAATGTGTTAAGATAGAAGATTGTACGGTTAAGGGTCTTAAATCACATGATTATCATGTGTTGATGCAACAACTTCTTCCGGTTGCAATCAGAGGTAGATTGAAATCTTTTAGATAGACCTCTTGTATATATAATTAGCTGTTAATTTTTTTAATCCTCAATGTTATTTATTTACAGCTTTGTTACCTAAAGGTGTTAGGATAGCTATTGGACGTTTATGCGCTTTTTTCAACAAACTATGTCAGCGAGTTATTGACAGAGAGGCAATTTCTGTAATGGAGCATGAAGTTGTGGAAACTATCTGCATATTTGAGAGGTTCTTTCCTCCAAGTTTCTTTGACATAATGGTGCATTTAACAGTCCACTTAGGCAGGGAAGCTCGGTTATGTGGACCAGTTCATTTTCGTTGGATGTACCCATTTGAGAGGTACAATCTAATAAACCAACTGTATGTGTATCAGTTGTGCCATTTACAATATACTTTATGCTTATCAGTATATTATTTTTATCTGCAGATACATGAAAGTTCTGAAGGACTTTTTAAGAAACATGGCAACACCAGAGGGTTGTATTGCTGAATCATATCTCGCTGAAGAGTGCATGCGGTTCTGCAGTGATTTCTTGAAAAATACTACAAATGCTGATGAGAAAATGGAAAGAAATACTGATTATGAGAACTGCTCTATCTTGGAGGGTCGTCCTATATCAGCACCTACTTCATGTACTCTTACTGAGAATGAGAAGAACATAGCACATCTTGCTGTCATTCATAATATGGCTCTCATTGATCCTTATGTGGAGTAAGTTCTTCTACATTCTCTTTTATAATATTGTTGTATTTACATTTACTCAATGTTAATGTTATTTTTTCATTTTTTAGCATGCATCTACAACATCTTCAAGATTATAGTGAAAGATGTAGACGTGATTCGACATTTTTGTGGAGAACCCATTCTTAGAAATTTGCCTCGTGGTTAAAAGAACATGTATGTTTACTATTTTATGGTTTTTTTTATCATCTATTCTTCTTCAATATAGTAAATGATAGTTGACAATTTTTTGCAACAGATACCTATGACTTCTGATCATGAAGATACACTTAAGTGGTTAGCATATGGTCCTCGTCTATGCGCAAGGTCTTACACGGGTTACATAGTCAATGGCAATCGGTTTCATACAATCTCGGTTGATAGGCAAACTCAAAACTGTGGTGTGTTGCATGAGGCCACAGCAATGTGTATAGCTAGTGCTAAAGACAATTCTCCAATGGTTGATGTTGTGTCTTATTACGGCAGAGTGGTAGATATTATACTGCTTGATTACAATGTCTTCTACATTCCTATATTTAAGTGCCAATGGGCAAATATAGGTAATGGAGTAAAGGAAGAAGAAGGATTCACACTAGTCAACCTTAGCCAAAGTCAAGCTTCATTCGCAAAAGATCCCTACATACTAGCATCTCAAGCACATCAAGTTTTTTATTCAAGAGTAGATGATTCTTCGAGTTGGTATGTAGCTATGAGAGGTTCTAAAAGAAGATACAATGCAGAGGATGCTGAAACTGACGATGCAGACGTTGGACCATTGCCTGTATTAGTAGACATGGATGAAGATGACCTGGTCGATGGAGCTAGGAATGCCCGAGCTGACTGTGAAGGGATTTATGTGTGAAATTATGATTGCTTTTTTTTCTATGATTGTTTATAATGTGTGTGTTTTATGTGAACGTGATTGTTTATAATGTGTGTGTTTTTCTATGATTGTTTAAATATGTTTTGATAAACAAGTGTTGTCTGTTGTTACAGGTGAACTAAGATGAAGAATTATCAGCGAAAAAGGCATACCAAGAAAACGAAGAAGATTGACGAGTTAACTGAGAAGCAGTTGCAAACTCAGGCATTGGTAGAGAAGCAGTGTGAAACTCTGAATTTGGAAAAAGAAGTGGATCATGATTTACAAGAGGATGCGGCTATTCAAGATGATGATACTTCTCAAAATCAGCCCACATATGAACTTAATGATGATGATGTTATTCAAGATGATGCTGCTATACAAGATGATGATGGTATACAAGATGATGCTGATGCTGCTTTACAAGATGATGATGCTACACAAGATATTGCTAAAAATGTTGATGAACCAAATCGTAAAAGGAAGCGAGGACCTACGAAGATGAAAAACATCGCCAAGGATCCAAATGAAAAAATTCACGTTGAGTACACTATCATGGGAGAACCTTGTGGTCCAGGATCAGTACCCTTTGCATCATATTTAGGAACAATAGTACGGGAACATGTTCCTTTCACAATCCCGGATTGGAGGAAAGTAAGTGAAGATATCAAAACTGTTTTATGGAAATCTATTGAGGTATTCTTTTAATTACTGAACCATGTTGTTCCTTTTAATTATAATTGCTTTGTGTATAGTATTTTCTGATTTTTTTAAACTTCATTTGAATCAGGCAAGGTTTGATCTTGACCAACCATGGAAAAAAACTGCTGTTTTTGGTCAGATGAGAGATCTATGGAGATCCGCAAAATCGCGCCTTGTTTCAAAGGTCAGACTAGCTGATAACATGAAAGTTAGGATGGGTCTGCGACCACCTAATATAAGTATTCCAGAATGGCGTAAGTTTGTCAAAGAGAAGACTCGTAACGCATTTAAGGTAATAAGTGATTCAGCTAAGACGAAAAAAAAGAAGCAGATTCCTCATTGCTGTGGCCGTAAAGGAATGGTCAGATTGAGAGAAGATTTAATCCAGAAAAACTCAGACCCATCCCAGGTGACAAGAGCAAAAGTGTGGATCGAGTCACGGACTAAGAGGGATGGTACTCCAGTAAATGTCGAAGCAGCTGAAAAGATTGTATGTTATGTTTACTCTTCTTAAATTACTTTATATATTGGAGATCATAATTGATTGATGTATATTACTTTGGTATTTATTTGCAGAGAAAGGCAGCGGAAATATGTATTGAAGGTACTCAGGATTCAGCTACAACAAATCCAAAGGAGGATATATTGAGTCAAATTTTGGGACCTGATAATCCAGGAAGACTGCAGGCATTGGGCAGAGGCATGAGCTTGACCAAACTTTCTTGTTTCCAAGTCAACAGCAGCTCTATGGCTGCAATGGAAGCAAATCAGATTCAAATGAAGAATCGAATTCAGGATTTAGAGCAAATTATTGAAAAACTTTATGATCAGGTTAGTATACTATATACAAATTGTTTATTCATACAATAGTTTTACTGTATGTTGATATGTTTCTGGAATTGCAGAGACAAGAGGGTGATGTTGGTGAAAACTCTATACATAAGAGTGTAAATACGAGAATACTCCCCAAGTGTAATTTGGTTGACTGGACATCCGATGATAATGTTGCAGAGGGCCGCATTGTTTCTTATGAATCTGATGAATTGGTACATGGGATACCTTGAGGGCCTAATGCAGTTAAGGTTTTCATTGAATCTGCTACAAAGCCAGAAGCTCCTCTATGGAGACCTATACTTGAGATGTCTACTATTGAGGATGTTGTTGGAGAAATGATTGCATGGGATGCCGAGTTATGTATTGTTCAAGGTGAAGGTGGCATTGCAGAAGACATTGTACCTAAGGTTTATTATCTTCTTTTAATTGTTTTTGTATGTAGATTACACTTCCTGAGATAAACCTTCTTACTGTTTTGTACCTTTTTTCTACTGAGTCCTATCACAAGTTCAAAAAACAGATGCAAACTCAAGGCTTTGGGTAAGAACGATGAAGTTGTAGCTGAAGCCAGATGGCTGAGCCAAGAACCGAAAGCGTTGGTAAATGGACTTCCAATTGGTCCAAATGCACTCAAAGTTTATGTAGATTCGGTTTTAAACACAAGTGCATGGCTATGGAGGCCAACAGCCGAGATGAGAACTTTGCAGGATTCTTTGAACTGTTTTATATCATGGCCTGCAAATAGAGTTGTGATTGAGACATCGAATGAATCCCCTGTTCTTCAGAAATCTACATCTAAGGGAGTAAGCATAAGATCTCCTAATGAGATGTCCACTGGGATTGCTAAATCTCCTAATCTTCCTGTATCTTCGACTAACTCAGCAAGTCCAAGTTACCAGAAGGACAAGTCTCCAGAAACTCCAAAAGCTCCTTTGAAGAAACCTTTATTGAAAACAAAACCATCAGAGGTACATAATTGGTTGTGATTGTTTTTGTTGTATGGATTTATTTTTTGGTGGTTGCTCCTTTCTGAAATTATTTTTGGTTTGTTGTTCTTGAAGCCATCTCTGACAGAGGCATCTCCTCGTCGCAAATCAAAGGTACATGCTTTTAATAACTTAAGACATAATTGCGGACCTGGTTTTATTTGTTTTTGCTTGAGGTTGATTTCTGTATATATTTTTTTGTTCCTTGTTCTTATAGCGTCTTGCATTCAAAGAAAATCAAAAATGCAAGTTGATGGATATATCCGGAGGGAATCGTGTTGTCGCTGAAGGACGTTGGTCGTCTAATAATCCTGACCAACAGGTACATCACGTTAAGTTGGGGCCTAATGCTTGTCGAGTATGGGTGGATATTGTGATTGTTAAAGATGCTGCAGTTTGGAGGCAAACTCCTGAAATAGAATATATGGAAGATGCACATGGATCTTGTCTTGCCTGGCCAGAAGATAAAATTGTAATGGTGGGTATATGTTTTAATTTTACATGTGTGCAAAATATGATGACAATAACAACTATTGACCAATTTTTTTTTTTGGTTTTCAACAGGAATGAATTAATTAATAAGGAGTAGTGATGTTTCAGATTGGGAAACGTGTTTTGTAGTTGAAAGACATGAGTACTTTATGTTCTTTTGTCTCATACACTGGTCTTTGTCCCTTTTGTTTTTATTTTTGGATTATAAAGTTGAACCATAATTTATATGTTTCAGATATTAACTTAATGGGACAAGTTATTTAATGTTTCTTTCTTACAAGTTTTCGAAATAATTAAATAAATATTTAGAAAGATAGAAAGCCATTTAGGCTGTTAAAAAAAACCCATTATGTATAGATGTTAGTTATATTAACATCAATAGATAAATAAACGAAATAGTTTTGAAAAAATGAAAAAACTTATATAAAAATTAACAATAAATAAATATTGATGACACAATTATTAATTATTAATATAAATTAACAATAAAACGAAAACTTTATATCATGTATATAGTGATATAAGATATAAACCTCAAACCCTATACTATATCTCTTAGTTGAAAGCATTATACACCAATATATGAAACATGAAATTAACAATGTTAAAATATAATTTTATGTATATTTGTACATAAATATGAATTATTAACATTAGTTAGCATTATAAATAAATCTTCATATCATATAGTAATATAAGATATAAACCCCAAACCCTATACCCTAAATCTCTTAGTTGAAAGCATTATACACCAATATATGAAACATGAAATTAACAATGTTAATATATAATTTTATGTATATTTGTACATAATTATGAATTATTAATATTAGTTACCATTATAAATAAATCTTTATATCATATTGTAATATAAGCCATAAACCCCAAACCCTATACCCTAAAACACTATACCCTAAATCTCCTCCTTGAAAGCATTCTACACAAACTAACAATGTCAAAATATAATTTTAAATTTTAAATAAGACAAGCTTTACCATATGAAACATTAATTTTAAATTAATTGTTACACCATATTCCTAAATTAATAAAAAAAAAATAACAAAATACTATACTAATAACATATAAATCGTGTAACAATTATCTCATTGGCTAATTGATAAAGGTGTGGATCACCAAATTATTGATATCTACCGTTGATTAGAATACATCTAACGGCCAACAATCAGCTATTCTTAATAATTTTTAATCATCTCAATATCTACTTTTCTCGAAGGATGCCCAATAAACTCAATCTCGAAGCTTCTTTCACCATCGCCAAACACCAAAAAAAAACACAGATTGAATCTAAAGAGGAACTCATATCATCTCTTTCACCATCGACAAACACAACATAAAATCATCGCCGAATCTAAAGGTTTTATCCTCTCTTTCTATTGCTTGTTTCTCGAATCCCCATATTCTATGTTTTTTTCCTCTCGCAATTTTGCTTTCTCGAATCCTCTGTCAGAGATGGCTAATTGAATCTTAATAGTTTTTGGATCTGCCTTTAGATATGTTTGATGAAATAGATCTGCCTTTAGATATGTCTATTGTGTAGTTTTGCAGATTCTTGTTGATAGATCTATTCATTTTCAGGTTTCGGATCTAGATATAACAGGTTCTACAACATTTCTTTTATGTGGTTTCGGATCTAGAATTATATTGTTTTCTTTTATTTTCAGGTTTCGGATCTAAAATTATATTGTTTTCTTTTGATTGTTGTGGTTAAAAATAAACATATCTTAACAATATCATATTTGGTTCTGCAGAAATGGAAGGTAAAGGACTCATATGTGGCCTCCCCGCTAAGAACGTTGTACCAAAAATCAGACAACAGCCACAACAACACGCAATCAACATTGATGAAGACATTGATCAACAAACTGATGCGGATGATGAACTGAAGGAGATAACAAGGCTAGAGTTTAGAAGGTCCTATGCTCACCTAGGCTACTTGATACGCATCGAACTAGAGGAAGAAGACATTGATCCACTGTACAAGAATGTTTGGAAAAAAATACAACAGGATAAACGCAACAACACTGGTAATAAACGCCCAAAAGTAGAAAAAGGAGAGTCCTCAAACCGCAAGACTCTTTGAATAATAATGGCATGGTAGACCACTCTTAGAGCGAGTTCATGTTTTTTTAGTTCATGTGATGTTTACATTTTGGAAAGTTAACTTTATGTAATATGATTTGATGAGTCATTGTCTTCCATAAATTAAGCAATTCAATGTTTCAAATAACAAATGATTATGCAACTCAATATATATATATATATATATATATATATATATATAATTATTAGTAAATGATAAATTATTATTCAATATAAACACAATTTTCTCAGTGCGTGTCATGATAAATATCATAGTACAAAATAAAAGGCAAGAAATCTTATATTATAGCACGAGAAAAATGCTGGATTAAATTATTAAACCGCATATTATAAATGCTATTGTAAACGATGGTATAGCAATATATAGTTGCTAGTAAAATCTACACAATAGCAAAAGGAAACCGCTATATAACACTTTCCTATAGCAAGTATCTTGTGCTACTATAGTGTAGAATTTGAGAACCATAATGTCAGGAAACAATATCCACCAGCACATATAATGTGTTATCATTACAAGTTACACAACATGAAATGTTAGCTATAAAAACAAAGATAATAGCACAAAGGAAGCGCTAGTTAATAATAAGTAATAGCGGAGTGTTACCGCTATAATAGGCCAATCTACCATAGCGCGTAAAAACTGCTATGGTAGGGACGGGTCTACTATAGCTCCTCATTATACAGCGTTTTCAAATGCGCTACGAAAGCCCTTTAGTAGCATTATCCGTGTGCTACCGAAGCTCATTTTTCTTGTAGTGAAACACTTTACCTCCATCTTCTTCAACCTCGTCCCTTCCACCTTCTGGGAAGAATGTCCTGTCCAAGGGAGAGACTTCTCACCTAGCCTAACCCTTCCTTATCTCATCCTGATGTATATAAAACCCTTTTTTTGGAACGTCCGAGGACTTAATGACCTGGATAAGCATCGGCCTTTTGCATTCTGGCTTGCTTTTCATAAGCCTTCTTTTGGTGCTATTTTAGAAACCCATATAAAGGAACCAAATCTGAACCGTATTATGAACCTTACCTGTCCCGGTTGGCAATTTACATCCAATCATGCAGAAGATGATAGTGGGCGCATAGTGATCATCTGGAAATCGCCAGTTGCAATTTCATTCCTGTACCAATCAAGATATACGATAACTAGTGAAATAACAATCCAAGGAGGC
This sequence comes from Camelina sativa, assembly GCF_030686135.1. NCBI lineage: Eukaryota > Viridiplantae > Streptophyta > Magnoliopsida > Brassicales > Brassicaceae > Camelina > Camelina sativa. The sequence continues at coordinate 23,924,114 of NC_141896.1, forward strand.
CACAGGTTCTTTTTTACTGCAGTCTATGCTCCTAACATGAGTGAAGTACGCAATGACCTGTGGTGTGACCTCATCGGGCTTCATCAAAGATTTCACTTTGATACTGTTCCTTGGATGGTATGTGAGGAGCTCAATGATACTGGGATTTTTGTGTCTCCTAGTAGGTTCAATTAACCTTATGCGTTGTAATACTTAAGGTGTCAATCCAGTTGGGAAAGTTTACTATCACTCAAAATGCAATCAAGATGTCACAAGTTAAGCCAATTCAAAGAGTGTTTTTATCTAACAGTCCTAGAATGATCAAAATGCGAAACGGAAGTGAGTCACATAACTAGAAACAAGAATGCATGACAAGAAGCGAAAGTGAATAAAAACGCAAACTATTCTAAGCATGAACAAACGAAACAGTTCCAGGAATGTAATAAAAATCAGAAAGAAAGAAGTCCTGAGAATGGGGTAATTGATGTCGGTGGAGTATCCTAGTCTAGGGAGTGTTTAACATACCACAAGCAAGGTATCCCTAAACAATGAACATCACAACTTAGCTAATCCAATCTCTTGGCAAAAGCTACTCAGACTCAACCACTTCCATACCTAGCTCTCGCTAGAGAAACGTGGTTGAGCAGGCATGACAAACAAGTTCATTCATGTCAACAAACATCCTAGACAACTAATCTCTTAGGCTAGGAACGTAAGTCTCTGGCACTAGTTGGTCAGACATTTCATCAAACACCTTTCGGGTGTGGAAATGTCTCAAACCTAGTTCCAATTGATCAGAGAGAAACTAGCAATTCTAACTCTAGTCCAGAAGGGAATCATACAAATCAAGCTTAAACACCCTACATCCTAAGATCCTCCACCTAATTTATCCCATCCTCAAGAACTAACACACTACTCAGATCCGAAAATCATAGTCAAGGATGCAAAAACAGAAATCATTGAAACAAGCATTATTAGGTAGATAAAAATAAGATAAACAACTTTGTAGAAAGAATCAAATGCAAAATCTCAATAATCTCAACGATATCGGAATACAAGTCTGAGAACGTTTTTTGGAGGCTAGGTTCAAAAACCTTCTGGGAACAAAAACGAGATAAAAGATAAGATGTCTCTGCAAAGACTTAACAAAATGTATATATAGTAGTCCAACATGGAAAGCCCTAAAACCTAAAACGACCAGGTAAAGCGTCGGTTCGGTAATCTCCTGAAGCGTGTAAAACCAAACGTCCTTCTTCCTGACATGTGCGATCGAGTCCGTGTGCGTCGAATGGAATGCAATGTCATCATGGCTCGGACGAAAGGCTGAGGAGCATGGCTCGGACGGAAGGCTGAAGAGCATGGCTCGATCAAACAAGCTGGAGTGTGTGGCGGGGAAGCATGGCTCGAGCGTGGTGTATACGCATCCACTAAAACGATGATAACTCTTGAACCACACCTCCGATTGACTTGACATAAACGGCGTTGGAAAGGTAACTCAATTCCCTACAACTTTGATGAAGACATCGAAAGCTAAATCCCACTCGAGTGCGATGGCTCGAACGGATGGCTCGGACGGAACGGAGATGGTGATAATGGCTCGGCGAAACGGAGATGGTGACAATGGCTCGGACGAGACGGAGATGGTGACAATGGCTCGGACGAAACGGAGATGGTGACAATGACTCGGACGAGACGGAGATGGTGACAATGGCTTGGACGAAACGGAGATGGTGACAATGGCTCGGACGAGAATGGCTTCCAACGTCTCCTAAATACCTGAAATACTCCAAAATGCACAATATATGCAAGGATGATGCAAGAACTACCTAGACGTGCAAAGTGTATAGAAAAAACTAGAAAACGATGCAAACCAATGAGTTATCCTAGCTAAATGCATGATAAAAATAGGCTAAGGAGAGACAAAATATAGACATATCAACTCCCCCAAACTTACTCTTTGCTTGCCCTCAAGCAAACAATCAAGAATAGAGTATGGAGAAGAGGTGTGAAGATGGGGTCTCAGAACCTAAAACATGCTAAATAAAATAGTTAGAATCAAGGTCCTTGTTTTTAGTTCTATGATGCATGGTGAAGGAACTCTATATTTTTTTCTACACACGCAATCCTATCAATCATTCCCTTTAACATTCATTAACAGAGAACCGTGAATCAAGCTAAGCAATGTCGTTGAACTCATTTGGCTAGGGTGAAAGGTTAGAGACTTAGATGGTCTTCTTCTCGAGTGGTTTCATCAATACAGGACAAGGTTCTCTCACGAAAATGAGTTGAGCTTAAGAGAAGGCTAAAGGTTGAAACCAACTTATACATACAAGAGCAGCGCCCTGTCTACCCAAAGAACGTTCCAAACCGAAGTTGGTTCTACCCTTCATCACAAACATTGTCTCAAACCCAATCTTTCATTCTTTACACTTGGTCTTAGGAGGAGTTCACTTCTTATCATTCTAGTGGATTGGGAAATCTTTATTATCAGTAAAGTTCTTTTTCTTTTCTTCTAAGGAATCTAGACATCTTAAACATTTTACTTTCTTTTCTTTGTCTAATCTTTTCGTTTTATGCCCAGAACCAATAACTCATTATTTTGCTCAACCCAAATCCTTTACTAGACTTGTAAACCTTGAAAACACATCCCCCTCCTAAAGATTTTCTACCCTTTACTTTCTTTTTACACTTCACTCTTCTGCACAAATCCATACCCAATACCCAAAATTCGAGTTCTCACCTAGTCCTACTAGTCCGGATAACGCGAACTAGAACTACACAGGATCCTACTCTTGTCGGTTAGAACCTAACACTTTCTAACAAGCTCAACTCGGAAAAAGGCCTGACACTCAAGAATACAATTGGCTTGAAAGAACGGTTGGTTAAGGGTGCGGAGAACTGTTCCAAAGATGGGAATCAGCTACTTGGATTGACAAGGGTGGTAAAAATGTGAAAGACAATCCAAGTATGTATATGGTATCCATGAGTTCAACTTCAATGCATAACAGGATAATTGCAAGTCAGGAATAGGTTCAGGTATAGGGAATGATATCAATCCAAAACATGCTTCAATCTTAAATTTTCAAGTTCAATCAACAAGCATCAAAGAACTAAGAACAAGGGCCTTGATCCTATCCTATTGAATCCAACATGCTAACAAGGTTACAATCATCATCAACCCCTATGCTAAATGCAACAACCCTATATGAATAAACCTAGACTCAATCCTAATATGCAATTGCAAACTACATGAACACTCTGTTTTTGTGGAAATTTTTGAAATTTTTTCAAAATTTTATGGTTTTTCTATGCAAATAGATGGATGCAGACTCAAACATGATATGATGCAAAAATTTGAAATAAGAATCACAAAACACGACATTAGATACATCATCTCAAACCCTCCCCTAAACTTAAATTACACAGTCTCCTGTGTAAGAAAAATTTGCAGGAGGATTTAAGAATCACAACAGAAACAATGCAGGAATGAAATGGTATGTACAAAGGAAAGGTCGGAGTACCTCAGTAGTAGAAGAAGGAGTCCGTGTTCGCCCAAGGAGGAGCGTGAAACTGACTATGTCCTTCGCCTTGTTCGGGATCCGCGGGTGTGACATCAGCTGGTTGGTCGACTTGCTGCTCAACCGCTTGCGTGCCCTGATGATCACCTTGAGCTTCAACTCGCCGCTCAACCTCAACCTCATGCTCATCTCGAGCTGCAGAACAACGCGCTGATCGGTGACTAGAAGAGGCTCTGGAACCTCGCGAACCGCGTCTCCTTCTCTCTCTGGACTCATGTGACGAGTGGTGTGAAGGAGCGGGTGAAGGCGAACGCTCCCGTGACACATATGAAGATTGACGTGCTAGGGAGGGAACCGGAGAGAGTGTTCTCTGACGAGTTGGCTCGCTGGAGACTTTGTGTGTGGCTCGAGAGAGAGGCTCGATCGGGTGTTGGCTTGAGTGGATCGAGTGTGGTAGTTGGAGCATATGCGGAGTGAGATTGGCTCGAGCATGACAGCGGAGGCATGGCTCGAACGAGTGCAGGGTGATGAACCTCTCAGGATGGGTCGAGTCTGATTCCACACCGTCGGTTGAACCTTGTTCGAGTCGATGATGGTTGAGAATGCACAGTGGTGGTTGAACTCTGCAACACCTCTTCTTCATTATCCCAAACCTCTTCCTTAATTTCCTTGGAGGAGAACTTCTCATTGTACCTTGGAGCTTCTTGATTTTCCCACTCATCTTCTTCACCATAGCTGTTAACTCTTTCACTGAATTCCTTAGAATCTGAGTATTTTGTAGTTCATACAAACTGTTAAGCGCGGGAGGACGTGACTCTTGCGGTTGGTGAGGTTTAGGAAGCAGGTCTTGACGCTTAGGGAGGGTAACGACTGCACTCGATTTGGAGAATGGTTGAGTGACACTTTGAGTTTTCTCTTTGGTTACCAAAACCTCAGTTTCTGCCTCATTCACATCCTCAAAGATGTCAAACCCAGATTTATGATCTTTCTCTTCAATCACAAAGGTATGTCCATCAATAGTTGGTTTCTTCCTAGAATCCCTGATATCAAACTTCATCTTGAAGTTTTTACCCATATTGAGATCAATCATCCCCTTCTTGACATCAATGACTGCGCCAACTGTAGCTAAGAAAGGTCTTCCTAGGATTACTGGATCTTTAGGCTCTTCATCCATTCCCAGCACCACAAAGTCAGTAGGAATCTCAGCTTGTCCAATTTTGATGGGCAGGTTCTCTAATAGACTATGAGGTAATCTAGTAGTCCTATCAGCCAATATTAAACGGAGGTTGCATGACTTGTATTCGTTGAATCCTAGCCTCTGAGCTACAGACAGTGGCATGAGGCTTACTGAAGCACCAAGATCACATAGGCACTTTTTGAAGGCCAATGGACCTAGAGAACAAGGCAAGGTGAAAGAACCAGGGTCCTCTAGCTTCTTTGGGATAATCATCTTCTGAATGACAGCCTTGCATTCATGAATAACCCCACCTATGTCATGCCCTACCCTCTCATCTTCCAGAGCCTTAGCTTGAGCTCCTTTAGCTATCTCCTCCTTCTCTTTGGTCTTTTCGGTTACCAAGTCAGTTAAAAACTTTTGATATTGAGGCACAAGTGCAAATGCATCAAGCAAAGGCATCCTAAGTTCAATCTCCTTGACTTGGTTTTCGAACAGAGCTTTGTACATCTCAGTAAGCTGCTTCTTAAACCTCACTGGAAATGGTAGAGGTGGCTTGTATGGTGGAGGAATGAATCTCACAGGTTTATCCTTGGGAGCAGTGGGTTCTTTAGTAGCTTAAGGATCAGATTGTTTGGCTGACTCAATTGGATCCTTGAGCACCTCGACAGGATCCTTTATGTCAACTTCATATTGAAGAAAATCCTCCCCATCTAAACTCTCAGTGTCCTCAGTGAGCCGTACATCTACAGCTTGGGTGGAGATTGCATGGATAGTAGCATAGTCCTTGGGGTTTTGAACTGCTTTTCCAGGTAGTTGGCCAGTTGTTGGGGTAGAAGTAGAAATAGTCTTGCCTTCCATATACTTCATCTTGGAGTTAAGAGCTTCAAACTTGACATTCAGATCATTGTAAGAACATTCCATCCGCTGACTGAGTTCAGCAAACTTCTTAGCAGTATCCAGAGAACCACTAGCTTGACCTTGAAGAAGTTGTTGCAGCATGTGCTTCATTTCTTGATCTGGACCTTGAGTAGGTTGAACTTGTTGAGGTGAAAATCCAGGTGGTGGTCCGGAAGGAGCGTGAGAACTTTGCTGGAACTGTTGCTTAGGCATGAATCCTTGATTGTAAGGAACAAAAGGCTTTTGCATACCTTGTTGTTGCTGCTGAGGAGGGTACACCTGATCTTGTGGATTTGCAACATTGGTGCTCCGGTAAGACAAATTGGGGTTCGTCTTGTAGGGGTTATAACCCTTGTTGTATCCACCTTGATTCTGGACGTAGTTGATTTCTTCAGACTGCTCACCCTTCCCATCCTGAACTTGAAAAGGGTCATCCTCAGATACGAAATGGACAGTCTGCTGCTGACTTAGCAAGAGGCGGTCAAGCTTGTCATTGACATTCTTAAGGTCCCTCTTGTACTTCTCCTCAGACCCAGCGTCGCCGCGAACTGTGCGGTCATAATCCTCATTGTAGTTGCCGTCAGACTGAGCGAGATTCTCAACCAGTTGCCATCCTTCCTCAACGTTTTTGTTCAAGAAATTACCGTTAGAAGCAGTGTCAAGCAGCATGCGGATTTTTGGAAGTACACCACGGTATAGAGTGCTCAGCAGTGACTCGTTGCTGAAACCATGGTGTGGACAATGGCTGTGGTAACCCTTGAAACGCTCCCAGGCTTCACAGAACGATTCTGAGCTCTTCTGAGTGAAGCTGGAAATCTCATTCCTGAGACGTGCTGTTCTGGAGTTGGAGAAAAACTTGGCCAAGAATGCCTTCTTGCAGCCATCCCAGGTGGTGATTGATCCCTTGGGAAGGTTTTTCTCCCATTGATGAGCCTTGTCTCCCAGGGAGAATGGGAAGAGGCGCAACTTGTAACCGTCCTCACTCACGCCGTTGATCTTGGTAAGACTGCAAAGACGATCGAACTCGTCCAAGTGGTCGAGTGGATCCTCCATAGGCAAACCGTGAAACTTGTTTCCTTGGATCATGGTGATCAGACCACTTTTGATCTCGAAGTTGTTGTTCTGCACGGCGGGAGGGACGATTCCAGCACGCTGAGTATGAGTGTTCGGCGCATCCCCAGCACCAATGTTTCGCGGTCCCGGATGTGGTTCATTATGCTGTTCCATAGGGACTGGTACGGGATGATCGGTGGAAATACGAGCTTGTCGTGGGCGTTGCAACCGATTGATTTCGTTGATAACAGGAAGGAGATTCTGATGCCCTCTTGATCTGGTGTGCATGCAAGGTTGCAATCAACAGGTACCTGAGGACTGAGGTGCAAGACAAACAAGCAAAAAACCAAAGCAAGTCAGTACTCGGAATGATAAGTGTAACATAACTTAATCTTGCAAAACTTGAAATCTTAAATGTAGCAAAACGATTCCCAAATGGCAACGGCGCCAAATTGATACTGGGATTTTTGTGTCTCCTAGTAGGTTCAATTATCCTTATGCGTTGTAATACTTAAGGTGTCAATCCAGTTGGGAAAGTTTACTATAACTCAAAATGCAATCAAGATGTCACAAGTTAAGCCAATTCAAAGAGTGTTTTTATCTAACAGTCCTAGAATGATCAAAATGCGAAACGAAAGTGAGTCACAGAACTAGAAACAAGAATGCATGACAAGAAGCGAAAGTGAATAAAAACGCAAACTATTCTAAGCATGAACAAACGAAACAGTTCCAGGAATGTAATAAAAATCAGAAAGAAAGAAGTCCTGAGAATGGGGTAATTGATGTCGGTGGAGTATCCTAGTCTAAGGAGTGTTTAACATACCACAAGCAAGGTATCCCTAAACAATGAACATCACAACTTAGCTAATCCAATCTCTTGGCAAAAGCTACTCAGACTCAACCACTTCCATACCTAGCTCTTGCTAGAGAAACGTGGTTGAGCAGGCATGACAAACAAGTTCATTCATGTCAACAAACATCCTAGACAACTAATCTCTTAGGCTAGGAACGTAAGTCTCTGGCACTAGTTGGTCAGACATTTCATCAAACACCTTTCGGGTGTGGAAATGTCTAGAACCTAGTTCCAATTGATCAGAGAGAAACTAGCAATTCTAACTCTAGTCCAGAAGGGAATCATACAAATCAAGCTTAAACACCCTACATCCTAAGATCCTCCACCTAATCTATCCCATCCTCAAGAACTAACACACTACTCAGATCCGAAAATCATAGTCAAGGATGCAAAAACAGAAATCATTGAAACAAGCATTATTAGGTAGATAAAAATAAGATGAACAACTTTGTAGAAAGAATCAAATGCAAAATCTCAATAATCTCAAAGATATCGGAATACAAGTCTGAGAACGTTTTTTGGAGGCTAGGTTCAAAAACCTTCTGGGAACAAAAACGAGATAAAAGATAAGATGTCTCTGCAAAGACTTAACGAAATGTATATATAGTAGTCCAACATGGAAAGCCCTAAAACTTAAAACGACAAGGTAAAGCGTCGGTTCGGTAATCTCCTGAAGCGTGTGAAACCAAACGTCCTTTTTCCCGACATGTGCGATCGAGTCCGTGTGCGTCGAATGGAATGCAATGTCATCATGGCTCGGACGGAAGGCTGAGGAGCATGGCTCGGATGGAAGGCTGAGGAGCATGGCTCGATCAAACAAGCTGGAATGTGTGGCGGGGAAGCATGGCTCGAGCGTGGTGTATACGCATCCACTAAAACGATGATAACTCTTGAACCACACCTTCGATTGACTTGAAATAAACGGCGTTGGAAAGGTAACTCAATTCCCCACAACTTTGGTGAAGACGTCGAAAGCTAAATCCCACTCGAGTGCGATGGCTCGAACGGATGGCTCGGACGGAACGGAGATGGTGACAATGGCTCGGACGAAACGGAGATGGTGACTATGGCTCGGACGAGACGGAGATGGTGACAATGGCTCGGACGAAACGGAGATGGTGACAATGGCTCGGACGAGACGGAGATGGTGACAATGGCTTGGAAAAAACGGAGATGGTGAAAATGGCTCGGACGAGTATGGCTTCCAACGTCTCCTAAACATCTGAAATACTCCAAAATGCACAATATATGCAAGGATGATGCAAGAACTACCTAGACGTGCAAAGTGTATAAAAAAAACTAGAAAACGATGCAAACCAATGAGTTATCCTAGCTAAATGCATGATAAAAATAGGCTAAGGAGAGACAAAATATAGACATATCACTCAACCAAATAACTCACCCTGGCGAGCATTCTAGTCCTTCGGTTAACCACTTGACATCTAGAATGATAGAGCTTCGAGACTGTCTGTTGCAGATGGAATTGGTTGACCTGCATTATCAATGATCTCTATTTACCTGGTCAAACAAAAGTCCACTCAACCCTATTTGTAAAAAACTGGATAGAGCTCTTGTCAACAATGTCTGGCTTACCTCGTACCCGAATAGCGTAGCCTCCTTCTTGGCTCCTGAATTCTCTGACCACTCCCCTTGTCTTATTGACCTTGCTACTGCACTTCCACAAGCTGGAACAAAGCCTTTTAAATTCTTCAACTTTCTCACCTCCCACCCTCGCTTCCTAGAAACGATCGAAACTGCATGGATTTTGGCTGGAAATTTACATCCCATGGAAACATGTTTGTCAACCCTGTGTGCAAAGCAAAAAACATTGAAAAGAGAGCTAAAAACACTATCAAGAGAGAATTTCTCGGATATACAAAACCGAGTTAGAGAGACTAACCGTTTGCTTCAAGTTGTGCAGGTACAAGCTTTGGCGAATCCAACTACTGATCTATTCCAGAAGGAGCAAGTCTTGCACTCGAGATGGGACCTGTTACGAAGGGTGGAAGAAGCTTATTTTAAACAGAGATCCCGAATCAACTGGTTAAAGGAAGGAGACCTAAATACAGCTTACTTTCATCGGATAACATGCATTAGGAATGCATTCAATGCAATCAGGTCATTCTCCACTATAGCAGGCACTATAGTTGATGATCCGCAGGAAATGAGTATGATGGCTGTTAGTCACTTCCAGTCCATTTTGAGTCCAGTATTTAATGCATCCTCTGGTTACCTCGCTTACTTGGTTCCAGGATTTGATCAGTTACAGGTGCTCCCCTGAAATAAAACAATCAATGGTCAGAATTCCATCATCAGAGGAAATTACTAATGTCATGTTTAAGCTCAATGCTAATAAAGCACCTGGACCTGATGGGTTTACTTATGCTTTTTACAAGTCCTCTTTGGGGGATCATTGGCCAAGAAACCATTTCGAGTATTCTTCATTTCTTCCACTTAGCTTTTCTCCCCAAAGCTACAAATGCCACTATTCTTGCTCTCATCCCAAAGCTACCAGGTGCCTCCCTTGTTTCAGATTTCAGACCAATTTCATGTCTCAACACGCTGTATAAAGTTATATCCATGTTGCTTGTATCCCGCTTGAAGCCTATCCTTCCTGACCTTGTGCAAAAAAATCAAACTGCTTTTATTAAAGGACGATTATTGGTTGAGAACACTCTGTTGGCTGCAGAACTGGTAAATGGTTATCACAAGCAGGTGGGGCCAAAACGTATCACAATCAAAGTTGACATAGCAAAAGCATTTGACACCATTCGATGGAAATTCATATTTAGTTGCTTAAGAGGGATTGAGGTGTCGGAACTTTACCTGAGATGGCTCAAAGCTTGCGTTTGTACTCTCTCATACTCTGTGGGGTTTAATGGTGATGTCCATGGATATTTCAAAGGTTGCAGAGGATTGAGGCAGGGTGATCCTCTATCTCCATACCTCTTTGTGTTGGCTATGAACTGTTTATCTGCTATGTTGGACAAAGCGGCTGAGGATGGAAGAATCAAATATCATCACAAATGTGCAGGGCTAAAGCTTACACACCTTTGTTTTGCTGATGACTTGTTGATATTTGTTGAAGGATCTGTGCTTTCAGTTCAGAACGTCCTCATGATCCTTAAAGAATTTGAAGATGCATCAGGTCTCGCCATTAGCCTTCCTAAAACGAGCTTCTATACTTCAGGTCTCTCTCAACTGGAAATAGATCAAATTAAGCCAATACTAGGATTAGTCATGGTCAATTACCAATCAGATACTTAGGAGTGCCTTTATGTAGAAAGAAGCTTTCTCTACTAGATTGCGCTCCTCTAATTCAAAAAGTTAAGAGTACCTTCAATGGATGGTCAACAAAAACTCTCTCTTTTGCTGGCCGTCTCCAGTTGCTCAACACAATTATAGCGGGTATCACAAAATTTTGGTGTTCGGCTCTGATTCTTCCTAAGAGGTGCATTGACATTTTGAATTCTCTCTCAGGAGCTTTCCTCTGGAAGGGTACAACTGAAGGGCACCATTCAGCTCGCGTGGCATGGGCCGATTTTACAACTGAAAAGAGCCAAGGAGGATTAGGCATTTAGGATTTAAAAGCATGGAATAAAGCGTGTTTACTTAAACTTATCTGGCTTCTCTTCTTCAGATCAGGTTCGGTGTGGGTCGCATGGTTCAAGAATTCTGTCCTCTCTGGGAGTTTGAGTAACTTCTGGACTCGGAAGCCAAGCAGTCGCCTCTCCTGGTTGACCAACAAATTGTTAAAGGTGCGAGAGGTAGCTTATTCATGGATAAAAATGCAAGTGGGGAATGGGTATAACTGTAAATTTTGGACGGATCACTGGTGTAGCTTGGGTCGAATGGCTACTTACTTGCAAGATGATGGCTATATGGGTATTCCTAAAGGTGTAACTATCGCTGCCCTCTGGCGACAAGGAGGTTGGAGGATCCCGCCAGCAAGATCGGACCGTCAAGTAAGCTTCCAGCAGGAGTTAATCACCATTCAGCTATCGGATTCACCTGACACTTATGTCTGGTGGATCGATGATCAACTCAAAGATGGACACTCGACTGGCAATATATACAAGGCTATCAAGGAAAACAAACCATTAGTACCATGGCAAAAGATTGTGTGGAGCTCAGGAGGAATCCCTAAACACAATTTTCTTACCTAGTTGTTTATGCTGAACCGATGTCCTACTAGGGATAGGTTGAGGAACTGGGGGCTTCAGGTGGATCCAAAGTGTCTCTTCTGTGGTTTGGCTGAGGAAAGTCAGGATCATCTACTCTTTGAGTGCCCTTTCAGCTGGTCAGTCTGGGCGCCCATATCTCGGAGATGTTCTTTCACTCCTAACACTTCTTGGTTGCAAACGACTCAAAGCTTACAAACCTTCAGGGGCTCAAGATCAGCAAAAAAGTTACTCATACTAGCTTGGCAAGCCACGATCTACTCCCTCTGGACTGAAAGAAATCACCGGCTACACCAGAATAGTTTCAAATCGACTAACCTCCTCTCTACCCATATTGATCGTTTAGTGAGGAACAAGGCACTCAGTTTCCATGACTCAAACGCAGCTCTCTCATCTGAGTTGCTTACTCTTTGTTTTGAGGGTGATATTGTGACAATTTGACTCTACTGGTGGCTAAACCTAATCGTTTTCAACAAAGAAGAAGAAGAAGAAGATCGATGGAATCTAAGAAGACTATCTCGGGTGGGTGAAGGCTGGTAAATTCCAACCGTTTTTTGGTCGTCTGATTCTAACTAGTCTGGTTTACTTTTGGTTCATTTTGGTTCCTTTTCAATTATGGGTCTAACTAGTTTTCTCTGTTTGGGCTTTCTTTCTGGGCTAGGGCCTTGTAAACATTTTCATTTCTCCATATTTTAATTTGAATATCCTTTAACAAAAAAACATAAGTAGACTTTGTACAAATTTTAAAAAATATTCTCACAATTTTGTATCGCTGCATTGTGTCTATCTCAAACAAAGTGTGTTGAACATTGCGGAAATGCTCAATCTAAAAGAAACTATGCAGAAATATTAAAGAGAAAAAACTAAAAGTTATCTCCCAGGCACTATTATCGAGGCTTCCAATCTGCATCTTATCTCCGGTGCCGGTATAGCTCTGGCTCGCCGGCGTCGGGATCTCCTTCATCCCGCTCTTCTCCCTGTTAATTATTTCCCTGTTTATTTCAGCTTTTCCCCATTTCTTTTTCTCTTTTGGTTACTATTCCCCGACTCCCCTCAGATTCCGGCGAGATATCAATAGACAGTGAAAAAGATCGTAGGCGGTTTCCGGTGAACCTCCTTCTCTTTTCTCTGAACGCTTCAGCCGGTAGAAAGGATCCACAAATAGACGACATGCAGACCTTCAGATTTGGAAGTTTGTTCACACATGAGAAAGCCTGTTTTGAGGCACCGAGGTTTGTAGGCAAGATCCGCTTGGGTTTAGCCGCTACATCCCACCCGGTGGCGACGTTGATGGCACACGACGTCTCCTTTTTCAGGCGACGGTTTCATCCTTCCCTTTTTGGACTGTCCTTGTGGTTTCCAGCCCCAACACTTGACTTTATCTATGGCTTACTGTTGCTGAAGCCTGGCACACCGGAGAGGCTTATTCTCTTGCAAATCTATCTACCATCTCCGGTAAGTCGCTGCCAATGTACGCTCTTTCCAATTAGGTCAACCAACAAGGAACGAGGCTTTCTTCTGGTGGGCTTTTTATCTTTTGACGGCCCGTTATCACTGCAACAAAACAAGCCCACAAAAACCAGGTTAAATTTTTCTGATTTCTTGATAAGGCTTTCCTCATCGTTCCCTCGGTTTGATGGTAAGGATGTAAGCTTTCTACACCTTATATCGATAGCCTTGGGTTGTTTTCGAGAAGGTCATATCCAATTCCTGGTTCAGCGCAATTCCCCGACAATCTCTATTCATCTAAGTTATAGGCTTGTGGGAACTTTGCTTCTGCTGTCAAACCACACATGTGGATTGTGGAAGGACGGCATTATGACCCTGCCCGCACGGAGCAGTGGTTACCGACACCTCCTCGATACATTGGATTCATATCCCGCATTCACCGAGCCTTACCATGTTCAATTTATCAATCTCCGGGAAGAAGTCCTTACTTTGGTGGTTCTATCTCTCAAGCTACTCAAACGCAGGTACGGTTACTCATGTCTTGTATGGCTGTCAATATTTAGCCAATGGTGTGGTCAAGATTACGAACTCTATGGTGTCCATCTGAGTAGTAATTCACCATTGTTGCTTTGGCGCCGCTTGTTCTCCTTGAGAATCCTGATTTTAGTAACCTTTATGGCCTTGAACTGTGAATCCGCCTGGTTGAGTTTTTATGCTTATTGGATCTTATTTCCAAGTTGCCCGAACTATGACTACGAGTTTGATGTGGCCAAGGTCACTCTTCACCCTACAGCAATTCTACCTCACATGCTCAAATTTCAGAGCAAACCAAACCTTGCTCAAAACCTTGTCAAGCCTCTACTTCGTGTAGAACTTCTTAAACCGGTGAGAAGCCTAATCTTGACTCCTTCATCAACGCCAACAAGTCTTATTACAATGACTATCTCTCATCCATTGATTTGTTTATGGAAGAGTCTGTCGCAATCTTGATCTCACATGTACCAAATTTCTTCCAAGAATTTGGCTCAAAGCTCTCAAGAACCTATTGTCGATTAATCTTACGTTTATTTTACTTCTACGTTGTTGTGGCATTAGGGAATGTCTTTGTTTCTTCTTGTATTCTATGTTATGCTTGTATGAACATTATCTCTATTTGAATAATGAATGCAAGTGGTTTGACAAAAAAAAATACAGAAATATTACAAAATTATTAAGAAGCTATGCAACAATGAACAATCTATGAAAATAACCCGCTAAAGGATTAATCTTAGAACATACATTTGAGTACGGCGTTGGTCCTCCAGTTCATTATTTTCCCTATTCATTTATTTTCATAGTTTCTTCGTCTGCTTAATCTTCGAAAACTTTTCAGCATTTCTTAGTTTAATATTTGAAGCGTCATTTCAAAAAGATAAATAATCTCTCCAGTCGCATTTTTGATCTAAATTTTAGCCAGATATCAAGTTTAGATGATAAATGAGCATTATACTAATTGTTGTCTATCTTTTGGTAGATGAACATAATGATAATAGTTTTTGGTATGTCGCATCATATCCTAATGTATCTAACCTGGCCAAGCGTTCACTGAACGCACTTCTTCTATATATATGGTTGATTAACCCTAGCTAAGTAAGAACTTGACTAAATAACATTTTTTCAATTAATTAGTTTTTTCTTTATTACAACAATATTCTCCACTATATAATTATAACATGATTCTTCTATCACATAAATATTATTTTATCATTTTCAAAAATATACATGATAATAAATTTGTCGACTTTGAAAGAAATAAAGTTTATTAAAATTTAGTGGAATCATATATATAATAGCAGAGTTTTCTCTCATTAGAGAGCTCCACCTCAGCATAATTTTTTATAAATTTTGTGGACTTTGTCTCTAATTTGAAATTATATGGGCTTTATCCAATTTTATAAGCCTACTCTTTTTTATTTAATTTTCCAGAACATAAGTATTTTGATGACAAAATATTAAAAACGTAGAAATATCACTATCAAGACATTTTTAATCGACATGATTCTAAGATAAACCATCAGCCCAAAACATCAAAACCAGTAAAAAAATTTCGAAATATACAGGAAAAGAAAACAAAATGGTATTTCTATGTATATTTTAGATTCATAGAAAACAAAATTAAAACAAAATGGAGGTTGGACCAACACAGTTTAATCTTTTAGATTCATAGAAATCAACTTAATAACTAGATAAACCAAACAAAAAGAAACGAAACTCTTCACAACAACACATAGAATAATACACTATCAACGAGCATCAAAATAAAAATAACAACAATCTAATCTACTAAACAACCTACTTAGCTTCCACCAGCAAGCGAAACCAAAATAGACTCAATGAACAGTCTTCCCATGACTTACCAGAAGCATCACCAATCAAACAATCAACCACTCTCCTAAATTGAAAGAAAAATGCATATGTGGATGATGAACAATCGAATTCAAAGGAAAAGGACAAAAATAGTCACGAAGAATGACTGGATGAAGAAGATAATTAAGTACGGACACTCTCATTTCAGAACAAAGCTACCAGAAAATTAACACAAAAATACGGTAAAATCCTATAATAAAACAGGAACTGCCCAACAAGGTAATAAATAATCTTTGGATAATCACCAAGTAAAAATGGCTCATTTTGGCCACATATATATTGAGGCCTTAATAATACAATATAGATATATATGAAAGAGAATAACAGCTTACACCATACACAAACACATAGGAAAGGAAAAATAAATAAAATGTGTATAAAAATAAAAGAGAAAAATGTCATTAAAAGCATGAAGTTATATAGTAAAAACGTTTTTAAAAAGGCTCAACTTTGCTTATGGTGAATTAAATTGTCAACTTTTATTATTTTTTCAGTTAAATCACAAATGTTTATTGACTTTACCAAATTAGACACATAGTTATGTCAATTAACAGATGAATTTTACAATGTAAGTCAACGTTGATAACTTCTGTTAAACAGTGAAACGACGTCGTTTGTAAGTTAAAAATAAAATAACAGAGCCGCTGCGTATATTGACAATTTTACATAACAAAAAATATATATATTGTCGAAGAATTTGAACCTTAGCTTTTTCTCAAATTCAGATTTAAGCCGCCAATGGATTCCGTGGGAATCGTCATCTGAACTCCACCGCCATGCCTGGGAATGTCTCAGCGAAGAGATGGTGATCCCCGCCACGAAATCTAGAAAGTGAGATAAAATTAAAATTTGATAAATCGTAATGGAGAAATAGAAAAAAAAAATCATATTGGAATTGGTCAATGGAAACACATAAATGAGGAAGAAAGAAAATTTTACTGATAAGTACGCGGTTCTATCGATCGTGAGAAGGAGAAAGTCCAAATAAGAGATTACCAAAAAATATATAAATATGTGTTTGGTTAAGTATTGATTAACTCATCCAACATGTGGCAGATTCGAATCACCATATCATGTTTTTCTTTTAATATTACAAATCGACGTCATTTTATTGTTTAACGGATCTTACCGATGTTGACTTAACCCTATAAAATATATCCGTCAGTTGACTTAACTATGTGTTTTATTTGGCAAAATTAACAAAAGTTTGCGATTTAACGTTAAAAAATAATAAAAATTGACAATTTAATTAATATTTTTGCTAACTTCATGCTTTTATTAATATTTCTCAAAAATAAAATAGAATGGTCAATAGAATAACAAACAACCTCGCACAATGCGCGAGTTTCATCTCTAGTCTTTAAAAGTGTGGAGTAGATAGAATTGCGTCAAATAGTTTTCACAACGTGCTATAAATATAATGGAAACAAATGCACAGTCTTTTTCTTTATGGGCCATCGTAATAGGACCCTCGGAAGATGACAATGTTCGTTATCAAACTATTGTTGAAATAAATAATTTGGCAAAAATAACAGTGTTTTTTTTTTTTTTTTTTATCCTAAGTTTCAAATTGATAGAAAAATTAATCTCAAGTCTTATGTAACTATTTAATTATTATTTTATTTTAGTGTTAAAAACTAACTTCATATGTTTATTTTTAAAAATACTTTTCTACAAACTAATTAAATTTTTGATATACATATTGTTTTTTTTTTAAATCTGTTTAAGATCACTAGATGTGAAAAAAAAAAAGAATGATCAGTTTCTCTATTTGGATTTATAACATCAATTATATTCCCATTTCAAAGATATTATTAAGTTAATTTCCAAAACTTATCACCCAATTTATATATGTGTTACTTTATATAATCATTTTACCGACAAAACTAACATGGTATAAAATTCTTATAATTAAAAACAACCTGTATTTACATAACATTAAACCTTCAATTTTAGACATCACAGAAGAATTAAAATTGAAATCTCGTTTTTATGTACCCATAATTTTGATACAAATAGAAAGGTAAAACTGTATAACTGTATAACTGATAACAAGATCGGTCCAATTACAATAATGATCGGAACCAAAAAGAAAAATTGTGGTCCTATCCTATTTATAATATTTAATTTTAAAAATGTATAACTATATTAAAATACTCATTAGTATATGTAACCATAATCATAAAAGAGAACAAGTCATCCAAAATTTATGAAATAGTTGGTGGCTATATCTTTAACTTAGCTCGTTTGTCTTTTAGACACTCTCGTTTGCCAAAAAAAAAAAAAAAAAAAAAAAAAAAAAAAAAAAAAAGAAGAAGAAGACAGTGTCTCTTTACGAGTTGATTCAATCTCAATTAGAGATCCAGTTAATCTCGAATAACTTTTAAAAAAAAAAATCTATTTGTGCCAAAAAAAAAAGGAAACAAAAAACCTGATCGATCGAAAGCTGACAGACACATAAAAATTATATACACTAATTGTATAATTGTATACACTTAGTGTCTTACACTCTTACTATACTTCTAATTCTAAAGGAAACCAACTTGTAATTTGTGAATGCCCTCGATTTAGAATCTAACGGATTCCTTTCTAGTTTTCCAATAGTGGTAAAAGTTGACAGACACATAAAAATTCTAGAATGATGAAGGAAACCTCATAGTTGATAGTGTTATAGAATTAGTGTGGGTATACATCACTTGCACAAGTGTCCCTCTTCATGCAAACCATACACCAAGTATCTTCCTTCATGCATTGCATGTAACACTTGTCCCCAACCTCTCTATCATTGTTTTTGTCTCCTTCCTTTATAAATAGGAGTCATGTAGAAGAGAAAAATGTGTAATGAGAAGTCTTATTGTCTCTCTAAGTCTCTCTCTACTTTCTCTAGCTTCCATACACTTATATCTCTAGATTTCTTATCTTCTCATTTGATTATTCACATCTTGTTCATCTTGTTACCTCCAAGCTTATAGTTTACAACACGTTATCAGCTAGTTCACAACACGTTATCAGCACGATCGTCTTCCGATCCATCATCATTAGTTTGTAGTACCATTCAAGGTATGTAAGTTTGTTTAAATCCAATTTGATTTGATTAGTTTATATGCACATTACTATACATATTATTTATAGAGTAGTAGACTATGATTTTTCTTTGATCTAATGGTAGGCTCTGCCTCCTTGATCATTTAGATCTACATTCTTGATCTAATGGTAGGCTCTGCCTCCTTGATCATATGTTCAGATCTATATATTTTAAAACATGGGGAAGGCTATGCCTCCTAAAATGATGGTTTCAATTTATGAATATATTATGTAGCTTATAATTTTTTTTATAGTTTATATTTATTGCTAAAACAAGATTTTACAAAATTATTTCATAAAATTTTATATTTAACAAATTGTTTTATTATTATATAGTAATCATGTCAAACTTGGCAAAGCTTGAATTCGCCGTCCTTGATGTCTCTGGGAAAAATTATATGACATGGGCATTAGATGTAAAATTCTATCTAAAAAGGAATGGGCTTCTCAAAACCCTTGATCCGTCAGAAACGGGGTTAGAAGAGGAAAGCAAGAACCATGATGTTCTTGTGTCATCATCTCCACGATGGTTTAAAAAATGAATACATCACGAGAGAAAATCCTGCAGATCTCTGGATCGCGCTCAAGGATAGGTTTGATCACCAAAATTATGTGATCTTACCAAAAGCCAAACATGAATGGCTAAACCTAAGGTTTCAGGATTACAAAAGTGTAAGTGAATACAATTCCGCTTTGTTCGGAATCACTTCAAGGATGGCTCTCTGCGGAGAAAAAGTTTCTGATTATGATATGATCGAGAAAACATTCCAAACTTTCCATCCTTCAAATGTACTCCTGCAGCAACAATATCGAGAAAGAGGGTATACTCGATATTCTGAATTGATGCAAGTTTTGCATGTTACTGAACAAAATAATGAGCTCGCGATGATAAATCATCAAACCCGTCCAACTGGATCAGCTCCACTTTCAGAAGTGAATGTTGCTACATCCAGCTATAATAATTGGCAAGGACTAGGACATGGACGCGGACGCGGTCGAGATAGTGGTCATGGTCGTGGAGGAGGTCATGGAGAAGGTCGTTGACGAGGAAGAGGAAAAGGTTTCTCTCCTAATGACTTCAACGCAAGAAAAACCAACAAGCATCTTCAAATCAATAATGTTGGTCGCGTTATAAAGAAACAAGATGAAAGTACTTGTTACAGATGCGGCATGAAAGGACATTGGTATCAGACCTGTCGTATTTCAAAACATTTGGCCGATCTGAACCAAGCATCCCAAAAGGCAAAAGAAAGGGATGTTGAGACCAACCTCATCTATGATAAAGCTGGACCTTCTTTCCAAGGCCTAAACGATGAACCCCATCTTGATATAGCAGATTTTCTCGTTGATAATGAAAACAGAAAATCATGCGAATAAGGACGATATACCATGATATGCTTTGTCATAGTTTGATATGTACTTTATGTTTATAAAATGTCTTTTTGGATAATAGTTTTATTGTAATATATAATAAGTTTTTTTTGTAAGACTTTTTGTTATTTCATTAATGTTTATTTTATAAATATTTTATCTCAGAAAATGTCAAATTTTGAGATTGCGGATGGAGATATGTGTCTAGCAGACAGTGCTACAACACACTCAAAACTTAAAGAGAAAAAATATTTCTCCTCTCTCAAAATAAAAGACTCCGCTAGAAACGTGAGCACTATATGTGGTAATGCAAAGATAGTTATAGGCTCTGGAAAAGCCAGTTTTTCAATGCCAAGGGGAACAAAATTTGAAATTGATGCATTATATTGCCCTAAGTCTCATAGAAACTTGATTAGTTTCAGAGATATCCGAAGAAATGAATATCATATAGAGACTCTGAATAAGAATGACATTGAATATCTTTGCATAACATCTGAGGAGAAACATATATTAGAAGAATTACCAATGTTATCCTCTGGATTATATTGCACAAAAATAAATAATTTTGCATCTTATGTTACAGTAAACTCTAAGTTTACTAGTACATTTAAGATATGGCATGAAAGACTTGGACATCCTGGTTCAGTCATGATGCGAATAATTGTGCAAAATTCCAATGGTCATCCATTGAAGAACGAAAAGATTTTTAGATCTGATGAGTTCTCATGTGATGCATGTTCTCAAGAAAAACTCATAATTCGGCCATCGCCAGCCAAAATTGGAAATGAATCACCATTGTTCTTAGAGAGAATACATGGTGATATATGTGGACCTATCCACCTTTCATGCGGGCCGTTTCGTTATTTTATGGTAATGATTGACGCATCTAGTAGATGGTCAAATGTGTGTCTATTGACAACAAGAAACACAGCCTTTGCAAAATTCATTGCCCAAATAATCAGGTTGAAAGCTCAATTCTCTGATTATGCCATAAAAAAAGTCAGACTTGATAACGCTAATGAATTCACTTCACAAGCTTTCAATGACTATTGTATGTCAATAGGAATCGATGTTGAGCATCCGGTTCCTCATGTTCATACACAAAATGGCATGGCTGAATCTTTGATTAAACGGCTACAACTCATTGCTAGACAATTAATATTGAGAACAAAGCTCCCAATTTCTATATGGGGTCATGCTATATTGCATGCTGCGGCATTGGTACAAATACGACCAAGCGCATATAATAAATATTCCCCTTTACAATTGGCATCTGGCCAAGAGCCAAACATATCCTATCTCCTTATTTTTGGATGTGCGGTTTATGTGCCTATAGCCCCACCACAAAGAACAAAAATGGGGCCACAACGGAGATTGGGCATATACATCGGTTATGCATCCCCGAGTATAATTCGGTATCTTGAACCACAAACTGGTGATATGTTTACAGCACGGTTTGCCGATTGTCATTTTAATAAAGATGAATTTCCAGCGTTAGGGGAGGTATTAAACAAGAATCAAAAGATATCACATGGTATACACCATCTTTGATATACATTGATCCCCTTACAAATCAACGTGAACTGGAAGTTCGGAAAATTGTACATTTACAAGGTTTGGCAAATCAATTACCAGATGCGTTCATAGATACAAAAAGGGTGACAAAGTCATATATCCCCGCTGCAAATGCACCATCAAGAGTTGAAATTCCTAGAGAGGAATTCGATGGAAACAAAGCTAATGAACCTAAGGTTAAATTGAAGAGGGGGAGGCCAATGGGCTCTAAAGATTAAAAACACCGAAAGAAAAAGAAAATGGGAGATGAAAAGGTTCAGGAAGAACCAAATAAAGAGAAAAATCCTCAGGATGATACAGAAAAATATGAGATTTCTATTAACTATGCTCAAGATGGAATGAAATCGATGATGATAATAGAATATTCTCTTTTTCTGTATCTAAAGAGATCGATCATGAAAAAGATAATCCAGATCCAAGGTCCGTATCAGAATGCCAACATAGGCCTGATTGGGAGAAATGGAAAAAGGCTATGCAACTTGAGTTGCTCTCCCTCAATAAAAGAAATGTCTTTGGACCTCTTGTCACTGCATCTAAAGATGTAAAACCTGTTGGTTGCAAGTGGGTATTTGTGCGAAAAAGAAATGAGAAAGATGAAATCACAAGATATAAAGCCTGACTTGTTGCACAAGGTTTTTCTCAAAGACCTGAAATTGATTATGAAGAAACATATCCTCCAGTCATGGAGGCAATTACATTCAGGTACTTAATGAGTCTAACGGCTTCTAAGAATTTAGAAATGTACCTTATGGATGTAGTGACAACATATTTATATGGATCATTGGATAATAATATATACATGAAAATCCCAGAAGGATTTAAGATTCCTGAGGCATTAGACTCTAAGTCTAATGAAATTTGTGCGATCAAATTACAGTGATCACTTTACGGATTAAAACAATCCGGGCGCATGTGGTATAATCGCTTAAGCGAATACCTATTGAAGAAAGGGTATGTTAATAATGAAATATGCCCATGCGTCTTTATAAAGAAATCTCCATCAGGATTTGTGATCATTTCTGTATATCTTGATGATCTAAATATAATTGGAACTCAAAAGGAGATTGATGATGCAAGAACTCATATGAATGAAGAGTTTGAAATGAAAGATCTTGGAAAGACTAAATTTTGTCTTAGGATCCAAATAGAACATTTCCAAGATGGAATATTTGTGCATCAATCAAACTATACGAAAAAGATTTTAAAGCACTTTAATATGGACAAAGCGACTCCTTTGAGTACTCCAATGGTCAATAGATCTCTGAATGTCGATAGTGATCCATTCAGACCTTGTGAAAATAACGAGAAAATACTTGGTCTCGAAGTACCTTATATTTGTGCTATCAGTGGACTTATGTATCTTGCAAATTGCACTAGACCATATATTGCATTCGCTACGAATCTACTAGCAAGATACAACTCATCCCCTACCCGCAGGCATTGGAATGGGATAAAACATATTCTCCGTTATCTTCAAGGTACGACTGACTTGGGATTATTCTATCCTAGAAACTCTTTGGTTGGTCTTGTTGGTTTTGCAGATGCAGGATATTTATCAGATCCACATAAGTCCCGATCCCAAACTGGATATGTTTTCACAATTGGAGGAACTGCAATCTCATGGCGCTCACAGAAACAGACTTTGGTCGCCACTTCCTCAAATCATGCAGAAATCATTGCTCTTCATGAAGCATCGAGGGAATGTGTATGGCTCAGATCAATGACTAACCACATACAAGAATCAAGTGGAATAGTCATCAGTAAAGAGCCAACAATATTATTCGAAGATAATGCTGCTTGTGTCGCCCAAATCAAGGAAGGTTACATCAAGAGCGACAGAATAAAGCATATACCTCCAAGATTTTTCTCCTACACTCAAGAACTCGAGCAAAAGAAGGAAGTTGATATTCAACATATCCGCTCAAGTGACAATCCATCAGATCTATTCACAAAGGCGCTTCCGACTACTACATTTAGAAAGCATATTCATAATATTGGAATGCGGTATCTACGAGATCTGTGAAGTTTTTTTCGAGGGGGAGTTTACACTACTGTACTCTTTTTCCCTTGTCATGGTTTTTATCCCACTGGGTTTTTCCATGATAAGGTTTTTAATGAGGCAGTGTGTAACTCATCACTGGTGATGGATACTCAAGGGGGAGTGTTATAGAATTAGTGTGAGTATACATCACTTGCACAAGTGTCCCTCTTCATGCAAACCATACACTAAGTGTCTTCCTTCATGCATTGCATGTAACACTTGTCCCCAACCTCTCCATCCTTGTCTTTGTCTCCTCCCTCTATAAATAGGAGTCATGTAGAAGAGAAAAATGTGTAATGAGAAGTCTTATTGTCTCTCTAAGTCTCTCTCTACTTTCTCTAGCTTCTCTCTAGTTTCTCTCTAGCTTCCATATACTTGTATCTCTAGATCTCTTATCTTCTCATTTGATCATTCACATCTTGTTCATCTTGTTACCTCCAAGCTTATAGTTCACAATAGATAGTACTATTTTTTTATATCTAAAAACAACAATTGATACTACTATTTTATTTTTTGACTAAAAAAAAAGAAAAAAAGATACTACTACTTTATTCATGAAAACAAATCATATTTTGGAAAAGGTTGAGATGGCAGAAGAGGCTAGTATAACAATTTAATAAATGGCTATCTTCGGTGTAAAAACACTATACGAGTGATGAGCAATGAGCTTATGGGCTTGTAGTTCTTTCCTCCAAATATATCTCCGCCTTCTTTCTAGTCCAAAAATGTATAGATTCGAACAAAAATATGTTTAAACTATAACAATGACACATTTAATACTCCCACCCAAAGTAGGAAGCTTAATGTGATATGCAAGTTGTTGTTTCAGGCTCTACTTTACAAAATTTGGTCCGAAAGGAATACCAGGCTACACTCAACATCATTCTGTTCTACCAACAGGATGAAGAAGGAGATCCAGCTCATACTGCGGCGAAGGCTTTTAGGTTTAGATGCCCAAGACATCAACTTTGCAGCAGCAGCAACAGCTCCAACTGACACTTATCTCTATTTGTGGTTTAAAAACTTTCAGCGTGTATAGTCTTAAGATAAGAAAAGCTTCAAACTATAACCTCTCTATGAGGCCCAATTGTATGTGTGTTTCCAGCAATATATCTGATATCCTATTAAAAAAAAAAAAAAAAAAAAAAAAAATGACACATTTAATAAAACAAATATGATGGTATTTAGAGAATCATGGTAGTAATCTCGTAACTATCTAGAATCATGGTACTTACTTCTCTCTTTGTAATCGAATCGACGGTAACTACTTCAATATGGATGATGTATTAACATTTATTTACGAGGTAGACAAATGTTAACGTAAGTAAGTATTTGACATATTGGTGGTAGATTCTTGTTGCTAGAAGAAATTGAAGGGAATCAAATCTTGAAAGGAAACAAAGAAGATCGAAAAAACAGAGGACAGAGAAGCATAGTAATACCACGTGGTCCATGTGAATTGTTAAAAATAAATTGATGAACTGTCCCACCTGCCGTCCAATAGAATAAAAATCAACTTCACATTGTCTCGATTACAATTATACGCAAGTTGACGTTTTTTTTTTGAGTTGATGCTAAATTATGAGTTATGTAAAACTTAGACAACCAGTCCAGTGTTCATTTACTATAAAATAATACTCACGAGAAACAGTTACTATTAAAATATATCAAATGATTTTGATGTAACCTAAGGTTTAAGATAAATAATACGATTGCCAGCTAACTGAAGATAAGCATAACAAATTAAAAAAAAGATTGAATTTGTTTGAGGCGTGACTAGTGGAATTACTCCATCTGCACTCAATCTCCATTTTAAGCTAGGATATATACAATTTAACACTTTAAGAAGAAGAAGAAAAAATTACTTTTAAAACTTTTAAAGAGAAATGAAGGAAGCACAACTAATATAATGAAAAGTATACCACACATATCGCACATTTTCAACTCTATATGATCGAAATATTTGTGTTATACATGTTTTAAAATCATTTAAATTAATCAAAAAAATAGCTGAATCCAAAACTTTATGTAAATTTATATATGAAAATGAGGAGTGAAAAAAAAAAAAAAAAAAAAAAATTAGGAGTGAATTTTTTGTGCGTAGAGGAACTTAATCAACAAAAAAGATAACTAGATGTCCCAAGTACACGTAGCAAATAATTGTAGAGAGGGCGCTTCGCTTAGGTTTTGTAGGCACTTTTTTCCTTAATTATATACGTTAGCATGCATTAACGTTTCATGGTAGTGTTACCCAAGGCCCATATGAATTCTGATATCACAAATCGGTTAACCTAAACCTCATATAAATACATACTCTCAAAATGACTTTACAGTGAACAATAAACATGTTTAACGGTCGACTCGCGACTAACTGTTTGTTCCCATTTGTTGAACGTAACCGCTCATCAACGAGTTCACCAAAACCGGATGTACAAATAAAATAAGTTAAGATTTTGGTTAGTAAGAATAATGGCGTGGTAAGAAAGAATTTTAAAAAGATAATCTCTTTGATATTAATTTGTTGTTTGATATTTTTTTTGTTTTCATTGATGGATTAGGACTTAGGAATGGGACCATGATGACATGGTGTATTATTGTGATTTATATATGCATAGATTAGGCCTGGGCATTCGGGTACCCGTTCGGGTTTGGTTCGGGTATTTCGGGTTTTCGGATTCGGATCGGATTCGGGTTTTCGGATTCGGATCGGATTCGGTTCGGGTATTTCGGGTTTGGATTCGGATTACCCGAAGTTCACAAAACTCAAAATTTTAGTATCTAAGTTAGTCTAAATTATTCAATAATACGCAATATATCTAAAAATTTAGAGTATTTTCTATCCAAATTTACTAATAAACAGTTTAAATACTTCAAATTGTCGAAAATATCTAAAAATCTGAATATTTTGAACACTTATATTATTAAAATTATAAATATTACTAATATATTACTACTATATATTAATAATGTTGGTATATTCAGATACCCGTTCGGATTTCGGTTCGGATCGGGTTCGGATTCGGGTTTTCGGATTTAGAAATTTAGAATCCGTTCGGGTATTTTACAATTTCGGATACGGATTCGGATCGGGTTTTTTGGATCGGGTTCGGATCGGATCATCGGATCCGAGTATTTTGCCCAGGCCTAGCATAGATGAAAAGATGCCAAATGATTTATGTTATTCAATCACCTAATCCTTGAATTATTGTTCAACTTTAAAGATTAAACTTTTAATATTGTAAATAAAACAATATAGTATAACTCGGTTAGCATGTGTTCATCGTGAAATGTGAATGTAACTAAGAATAATATAAAAAGTTTCGTCCTTTCGTAAAGCATGTGCTAATAATATACTAGCGTTGGTCAAATAAATAAATAAATTAGTAATTTTGTTTTGTATTCGTCAACATATTAATTAGTTAAGCAGACAAGAATCATTATTTGGAGATTGAGATTCGATCTCCCTTGCATTTCACCCTTTTGAAAAATAATAGTAATAGAGACAACACAATTTTCGATTTATAAATTAGCCACGGATCACGTTATACAGATATGTGAATCTCAAAAATAATTAAACTAGGACAAGTAGTGTGTATTTTGATCATTGAGATTTGAGATTACAAATTATACACTTGATGATCTGGTACCCCTGAATGATTTTAAGTTAGTGTTTTTCAAAATACATATAAAACAAATTCTTCATATCTCAATTTATTTTCAAAAAAATATAACCTTGTGTTAAAAATATTAACCCTAATTAAAATTTAAGTAGAATAGAATTCTAAAAATTGACATATAGAAAAATAATAAAAATTAAAATCGAGAAATAATTTTAAAACTAAAAACAAAGTAACAATGTTGAAAAGTTATTGTAAAGTGCATTACCACTGAGCTCACTCAGTTCACTCTGTTGGTTATAAAAGAAGCAATCAGTTAAAATTATCAACAGAGCGTGCATCACACGTGCCAACAACAACCGTGCGATCTCACTCACTTCTGGTCTTAACTCTTACCGCGTCGATCCAACAGCCGATAGGGTTAAATCGGGATAGGTGAGTTCACCGAAGCTTCTCTCTCTCTATTACAACCATCCACGTGACCCAATCACAACACTCCACGTAATATCCCCAACATTTAAATTACTTTTTCACCCTCAAGATCGGTTACACATATAATAATCGCAGACGCACTCCATTTTTTCTCCACTACGAAGACTTTCTCTAACTCTCTCTCTCTCTCTCTCTCTCTCTCTCTCTCTCTCTCTCTAACTCGCACTCTCTCTCTCTCTCTCTCTCTCAATAAAAACGTGTTTTTTACCGGTCACCGGTTTATGGGATGACTGATTACCGGCTACAACCAACGATGAATCTTTGGACCACCGACGACAACGCTTCTATGATGGAAGCTTTCATGAGCTCCTCCGATATCTCGACTTTATGGCCACCGGCGGCGACGACGACGACGACAACAACCACGACGACGACGACGACAACAGCTCCGGCGACGGCGATGGATATTCCCGCACCGGCGGGTTTCAACCAGGAGACACTCCAGCAACGTTTACAAGCTTTGATTGAAGGGACACACGAAGGCTGGACCTACGCTATTTTCTGGCAGCCGTCGTACGATTTCTCCGGCGCCTCCGTGCTAGGATGGGGAGATGGTTATTACAAAGGTGAAGAGGATAAAGCAAAGCCGAGACAGAGATCGAGTTCGCCGCCGTTTTCTACTCCGGCGGATCAGGAGTACCGTAAAAAAGTGTTGCGTGAGCTTAATTCGTTGATCTCCGGCGGTGTTGCTCCGTCCGATGACGCCGTTGATGAGGAGGTGACGGATACGGAGTGGTTTTTCTTGGTTTCGATGACTCAGAGCTTCGCTTGCGGTGCGGGTTTGGCGGGCAGAGCGTTTTCCACGGGCAACGCTGTTTGGGTTTCCGGGTCGGATCAGTTATCCGGGTCGGGTTGTGAGCGGGCGAAGCAAGGTGGGGTATTCGGCATGCAGACTATTGCGTGTATTCCTTCGGCGAACGGAGTTGTGGAAGTCGGGTCAACGGAGCAGATCCGACAGAGTTCGGATCTTATAAACAAGGTTCGGGTTCTTTTCAACTTCGACGGCGGAGCTGGAGATTTATCGGGGGTCTCAATTGGAACCTTGACCCGGATCAAGGCGAAAACGACCCGTCTATGTGGATTAATGACCCGATTGGAGCACCTGGGTCTAACGAACCGGGTAATGGAGCTCCGAGTTCTAGCTCCCAGCTTTTTTCAAAGTCTATACAGTTCGAAAACGGTAGCTCAAGCACAATAACCGAAAACCCGAATCCGGATCCGACTCCGAGTCCGGTTCATTCTCAGACCCAGAACCCGAAATTCAGTAACAATTTCTCCCGAGAACTTAACTTCTCGACGTCGAGTTCCACTTTAGTGAAACCAAGATCCGGCGAGATATTAAGCTTCGGCGACGACGGTAAACGGGGCTCCGGTAACCCGGATCCGAGCTCTTATTCGGGTCAAACCCAATTCGAAAACAAAAGAAAAAAGTCACCGAACGAAGACAAAGTCCTATCCTTCGGAGACAAAACCACCGGAGAATCAGATCACTCCGATCTCGAAGCCTCCGTCGTGAAAGAAGTAGCGGTAGAGAAACGTCCCAAGAAACGAGGGAGAAAGCCAGCAAACGGTAGAGAAGAGCCACTCAACCACGTCGAAGCAGAGAGACAAAGACGCGAGAAACTAAACCAGCGTTTCTACGCGTTACGAGCGGTCGTACCAAACGTTTCTAAAATGGACAAAGCTTCACTGCTCGGCGACGCCATCGCTTACATCAACGAGCTCAAATCGAAGGTGGTGAAAACAGAGTCCGAGAAACTACAGATCAAGAACCAGCTCGAGGAAGTGAAACTCGAGCTCGCCGGAAGAAAAGCTAGCGCTGGTTGTGGAGATATGTCGTCGTCGACTTGTTCTTCGATCAAACCGGTGGGGATGGAGATTGAAGTCAAGATAATTGGTTGGGACGCGATGATTAGAGTTGAATCTAGTAAGAGGAATCATCCCGCGGCGAGGTTGATGGCGGCGTTGATGGATTTGGAGCTTGAGGTGAACCACGCGAGCATGTCGGTGGTTAACGATCTGATGATTCAACAAGCGACGGTGAAGATGGGATTTAGGATCTATACGCAAGAACAGCTCCGAGCTAGTTTGATTTCAAAAATCGGTTAACAAGGGACGGTGTGTTTTGAGAGTTTAGAAAAGTTATGGGGTCAAATTATAATTAAATTCGTATTAGTGGGTTCAGTAATTTTGTAGATTTTTAGTTCTTTTTTGGTAAGAAAGAACTTAAAAATAGAGCAACAAGTTTCTTTTGCTCTATTCTTGAGTCTCTGTATCGTTGTTGTTGTATCTCCCCAATGTGTAAACGTGTATATATATATATATATATATATGAGTAATTATGTGTTAGTTACTACAAATGGTCCATGATCACTTATTTGTTTTGTACATATGGTGTACAATCTCTCGTAACACATTAACCCTAGGAGAGAGACAAATCGTAAGCAAGTTAGTAGTTAAGTCGTGAGGGAGAGACATATTATTGACCATATATCAACCTTAGGGGTTCAACACAAATGGGGATATGTTTGAAACATGTACATGGAAGAATTTAAAGCCTTGTGTCCGCTTAAGTTTACACACGGTGGAGCTAGATTTCCATCAAGGTGATTATTCTTCTGATCAAGAAGACAAAACTGTGATTTATGATACTCAAGTTTTTAGTTTTTTTTTTTTTTTTTTTATTTGGGATGAAAGAATTCGCATGCATTTAGCTTTAGAATATGTTATTTCCATATTGGCCTTTGTATTCAATTTCCATCTGATGATTGTTTAACTTGACTACGTTGGAGTAGAACGATCATGTTGTTCCTTTCACACCAAGCAACATCATCGACTCGCCAAAAGAGGAGTATTCGCATGGATTACAGCAAGAAACTTTAAGCCATCCATTGGATGATTTAATTCAATCTCTTCCTCCGCTTTACTACGAAAAGTTTTTTAAGAAATAGGCTGGTTCAAGTAAGAGACCGGCAGGGAAACTCTTTAATTTGATGCTCAAGTTTCTTGGCTTGTTCCTAGTACAGTGCCACCAGTAATATTCTTTGCAGCCAAGAAACCTCTTACCAAAAGCCATTTTGTGTTTTCTGAAAGTGCTTCATCTTTCTTCACCAGTCCAAATTAAATAAAATGTAGAAATAAAGAAGGAAAGAAAGAAGCGTCTCCGTCATATCACATAGCTGAGAATAATGGTTTAAGAATTAATCTTAATGATACATGTAGTTACACGGACATCCAAAATAGCTAAACTCTTATACAACAGTTTGGGTTGGCTTCTAAGATCAGATTAGCCAGTATACACCAGATGTTTGAGTCTCTTCCAATCTCCAAACGTATAGTAGGTAAGTTGCTCTTGATCCCATTTTCATAGTTAAATTTTGACAAATGAAATTTATCTTCAATGAATGATCGTTTACAAACGTCTTGTATAGGTAAGTTCTTGATCCCTTAGGTCATTTCCATCGGGAAGGTCTGTATAAATATCTAAACCAAAAAAAAATAATAAACAAAGAAAAAGCAGGAAAAAGAAAAGAATTAGGGTCTTCTAGTAGACATTTGAGACATAGGATGAGAAAAAGATCAACACCTGTCTTTCTATTAGTGGTTCAACTGTATTAAAAGTTTAGATTATAGTTCTATAATTATTTTTTTTTGTTTAGTTTTAAAATCATTTTAATGGGTGTGTCACCGATAATGATGCTCTTATGGCTCATTAATCATTTCTGGTACTCTTTAACTCTTCCGTCCTGAAATGGTGTTATAATTTTTCTTTATATTGGAAACCAGTGACAAAAACATAAGCAAGGAATAAGGGGAAAGTAAGCAAACATAAGCATATACACAAAAATAACAAACCAATGGCAAAAAAATAGACATGATTATTATCAAATGTCACACAATTTCACTTATAATCACCATAACGTCAATTGGAACTCTTTTGAATAGTGACTAAGTCTTGAAACACACATTTGGGATAAAGAATTGGTGGCGGTTCTTGTGAACTTTTTCACCCAATTCAGTATCACCCCTCGGGTCATGCTTGCTCGAAAAGCGTCAGCTGTAGAGCAAAATCACCCTCATGTTCTTGGGCAATTGGATCCTACAAGAGACTCGGTCCAGCAAAGCGACCACACCTTTAAAATTTTTACACAACTGCCACGTGAGATACATCAAATGTTGTTCACCAAGCTTTTTTTAAAAATCGAGTGGACATGGTGAAACGTTTTTAGAAAACTCTTTCCCATTTCCTTGAGCTAAGTCCTTATAGACCCGCTGGAACTTTTGTCTTCTATACAGAGAAGAGTGAACAACTCAGACACCATTCTTAAAATGCTCTTATACAAGAATTGTCCCTATTTCCATATCAGAGCATTAAAGATCATCATAGCTATAAGGAGCTGCTGCAATCACTGGTGATGAAGCTATTTGATCATTTCGATCTACATCACTTGCCTTTGGATAAAGAAACCTCCGTATGATGAAGTACGTACGTGATGCTGATCCAAATGAGATCAAGGTACTCAAAAAATTTCTAAGTCTATGAATGGACAAATTATGGTTGGTTCCAACACTACCTCCTCTGTTTTAGTGAACAAACATGAGGAGAAGAAGAAGCTTGAAAGTAAAGTCATGACAGCTAATGAGAGGGAAAAATGCTTAGGCAGTTCATCTTGTTGTCTTTAAGGAAGTTTCATTTACAAGAAGTGTGAAATTATTTTAAAAAATATTCTAAGAATTTGAGATTCAAACCAAACTTGGAGGCGTACCTTGCTTGGATTTATGAGAGTTTTGTGTCACCAAACTTTATTGTTATGAAAGATTTATGAAATTTAAGATGTTATGAAGAATTGTCAAAGTAGCACCAATACTTATATATTGTTAAACGTTTAACAAATGTCTGTAAAGTACTACATTTAATTCGAATCAGATCTTACATTGATGTCGGCTAGCTGGTAGATTATATATATATAGTGTCCCACGTCGGTTGTCATTTGTAAGGATTGTAGAAAGTTTGAGATTAACCAATAAACACACATGACACATCATTTTATGATGTTCACTATCTTGTTCATTTTAGTACATATATAAGTCTAATCGAAGTTTCGAACTTTTGACTAGCCATACAAGAAAATTAATTTGACCAGCCAAATTGTTGTTTCTTAGTTTGCAGAATTCTCTAAAAATGCGGTCGAATTGCTGGTATGAATGAACCATGTATTTGTTCCCATCGAAAATTATAAATATGTAGTGCCGTAGTATAGCGTTACTTGTTTTAAAATTAATGAACTGCTTACGTTCAATGTTTGAAGAAAATTCAAGATCCACAATGAACGTCTCATATTCTTATGGTTTAGTGGTTCTCCCTCTTATTTTTTCACCCTTTATATAATTTGAAAAGATTACATAGTTTATCCAAACATAACCTTTTATCCAAATTTTCTTTTATTATCTATTATATAATAAAATAATTTTGTTATAGTTATTAACATTCTATACTTTGCCATCTAAAATCTTATTATATAAAGTTGGGTTTTAAAAATTAGTCATTAACAAGATTTTGACATGTGTCAAGTTATGAATCTGAGATTTTGACATGTGCAAAAGTTAATATTTAATAGGAGGAATTTGATTACAACAAAAACAAAATATTTATTTAAAAAATATTAATAATATAATAAGACAATTATCAAAAATATAAAAAAATTACAAAGTTTTTAAAAATAATTATAAGAAGATTATATATATATATATATATTTCATAAAATTCAAAATTATAATATTACTTACTTATTTTTAATTTAAATTATTAATTCTACAAAAAATAGAAATAGGGAATAAGGAAAATATACAATTTATTATTAATTCTAAATTTTGAAAATACTCACTTCTATATAAACATCAATCGTCTCATATTTTTCATCTAACGAAATAATTTATTCAAAAACACTGCTTTCAACTTTGTTTAATTGGGAAATTTTTTTAATGGGATGGTAAATTTTTCTTATTTTTAAACCATAAATTTCTCCTACTTTCTCTTTTTTCAGTTAAGAATATATAAGATTAATATGTTGACCCAAAAAACGATTAATATATGCGTCTTCGTTTCCTAATACTGTATTTTAAAATTTATTGTAGTATTTTTATATTGTTTTGTTTAATTTATATTTTCATCTTTGAATTATTTGGGATTCACATATTACCGTACTTATAATTTTTTTATTATTTCTTAAATTATGCCAAAATAATTTTCTTCTAATTTCTCAATCTTGATTGGTTGGTCATAAACTCTTTTTCTTTTGCAAACATAATTGTTACCATTATTCATTTAATCCCAAAGTGAGATAACAAGTAGAAGCTCATCAACCTAATAGATGGATAAAATAGGCAAATTAAACACAAACTTACAACAAACATAGATAGATAGATTGGAAAACACATAAATCATTGTTGATCGATCCATAGGAGTTCGAAGACTGTGACACCCTGATTTGCGGAAAGGTTTAAAAGAATTGATTTGGCCACCTATGTTACCAAAATGCACTTATCTTTTCGGTCAAGGGTCTTGAGAAAACTTCATGATGGGTGACCTTCCTGGAAGTGATTGTCGGAACTGTGCGAGTGAGGACAAAACATAGGGAAGGATCATTTGTTGATTTGTAGGGTCGGTAAACAAAAATTTTAAAACCTCCCAAACGTAACAAACCGGTTATCGAATATGGATGGGTCCACAGTCCGGGAATAGATGTAGGGCCCACTTAGGAAGGTGGGCCCATGGACTGAGAGTGGACATGGGCTCACTAAGCAAGGTGGCGGTTGGGACGTTACAGAGACAGAAGCTATATCATGGTGTGTCAAAAACACTTCCATGAAGACATTGGAAAATTTAACATTAGCTACTAGCAAAAGATTTTGTGAAGTTAGAAAAATGTTTTTACTTTCATTGGTTGTTGGAGAAAGCCATTTTGAGATAGCAAAGAGACGTGAATAGTTATGTCCATACATGAGGAGGGCAGAGCCGATGTTCTCTTTATGGTGGAGAAGGTTGGACACAAGGTTATCTCCCCAAGGGAGGAAGGTGGAGGAAGTTGGATGCAAGGTTATCTCCCCAAGGGAGGAAGGTGGAGCCAAGGTTCTCTCCATGGTGGAGGAGGTTGGACGCAAGGTTCTCTCTATAAGGGAGGAGGGCGGAGCCGAGGTTTTCTCCATGGTGATCATACATTATTGTGATGATACATCATTGATTAGTATACTATCTAATATATTTTTTATTTCAAAATGTTTTTCGAGCTACATCATGGTGTGTCAAAGACACTTCCACGAATATATTAGAAAATTTAACATTAGTTACTATCAAAAGATTTTGTGACGTTAGAAAGGGTCTTTAGTTTCATTGATTGTTGGAGCAAACCATTTTGAGATAGCTAGAAAAAGTGAACATGTTCTTTCCACACATGAGGAGGGCAGAGCCGAGGTTCTCTTTATGGTGGAGGAGGTTGGACGCAAGGTTATCTCTCCAAGGGAGAAAGGTGGAGAAGGTTGGACGCAAGGTTATCTCCCCAAGACAGGAAGGTGGAGCCATTGTTTTCTCCATGGTGGAGGAGGTTGGACGCAAGATTCTCTCCATAAGGGAGGAAGGCGGAGCCGAGGCTCTCTCCATGGTTGGTCATACACTATTGTGATGATACATCATTGACTAGTATACTATGTAATATATTTTTTATTCGAAATGTTTTTTGAGCCACTAATTTTATTAATTAAAAAAAAACTATGCAAAAATGAAAGTAAAAAGACATAATAGTTGGCTTAATGTGTTCATACAGACATTTTCTAGGTGGTGGTAAAAAGTATATTTGTAATATAGAGTATATTTATGTGTAAAAAAATACGCTTTTAATGGTAACATACATAAAAGATTTGTAAATGGATATAAAATCAGTATATTATAGCAAAATTAAAATTTATAAATAATATACAATAAATTTTAATATATTTTTATTAAAGTTAATTTTATTTACAAAACTTTAAACCCGCACATCGGACGAGTCTTTATCTAGTTCTAAAATAATGTAATAATATAGCAATCTTTAATTTGATATAATTTCATATACCTATATCATAAAATATTTGGACATTTGATTGCAAACAAATATATGTTGAAGAACAAAGTAAGCTAATTATTACAAATTATTTAAAATATAATTTATTATTGCATAAATAGATTATTTATTAAAAATTATAAGATTCAAAATAAAGTAATTTAAATTTATAAAATCAATATAGTATTCAAATCAAAAAGTTATTTCAATAAAGTCAGTATATTTTTTTTGCTATACAAATATTTGATCCGCAATATTGCCTCCATTTTAACCATTCAACACATATTTGAACCGTTATGCTTGATCCGCTCTACCGGATAAGTTTTCTTTTTTCGAAGCCATAATTTCTAGGATTACAAACAATCCTCTTTCTTATTTTCATGCAAGATTTAAATGATACGTACTCATCAAAGCCTTAGTTTCGATCATTGGGGTCTAGTAGATTTAAATGATACAGTGATAAACTAGGTCCACAATGTTACTCAAAGCATTAATTCACGATCACTCGGGTCTAGTCGATTTCGATTTGTATTCATAGTCTGACCACTACAACAAATATGTACATTGTTAGCACGAGGGAAACGCTATAATATGTAATTCATAGCTCTTTTACAAACGCTATGTTAGGCCACTGTTATTGTAGGTACCTCACATATGATAGCGCATAATTCATATGCTATGGTATAGTATTATACCATAGCAGTACAAAAATGCTATGTTATCCCGCTTTTCAAATTTTTAAAGATAATGTTATAAGTCATTATACACGCTATGTTAGGTGATTCTACCATAACGTTAGTTAAACGGTTTAATTCAATTTTCGTAAGCAATATCTTTATGCTATAATATATTCTGTTATAGCAGGATTCTAGATTCGATTATAAGTGTTTTGAGAACACTGTTTTCGTGTTATTTTGAAAGTGATCTGGAACCTGTATTAATATTAAATCTCTAATTCACCATTTCACAATCAAACATATTACATAGTACATAACACAAGTTTAAAATCCATAAGGAACAAGACAAGTCTGAAAATAAAAAACAAATCCATAAGATAGATTGTAAGTCTAAAGTAGGAGACAGTAAACCTCATGGTTTACATGATGATCACTTTGTCCTCAGGCCATGCAATGACTGTGCCAAGGGCATCTTCCATCATCTCGATTTCTTCTGATGGCCTCCAAACTGCTGCATCGCTTACCTTGACAATATCTACCCACACTTTAACTGCATTAGAACCCAAACGAACAAAGTGAACCTTTTGGTCTGGATCGTTTGTTGCCCATCGTCCTTCAGCAACAACCAGCTTCTTTCCGGTAATATCCATCAGTCTGCACTTCTTATTTTCCTTTGAGACAACTTCATTGGTACGCTGCAATGCCAAATAATATAAGCCAACCAACAATCATATGACTTGACAGAAACAACTTCATAACATATTGAAAATATTTACCTGAGATTCCTGTGAATGCGGTAGAGTTTTCTTAATTGGAGTGCCTGGACCTGTTGCATCCTCAATAGGACATGTTGCTGCAGATTTTGCCGCTGCTGTTGATGTAGAACCTGATGGTATATTAGTTGATGGAGGATTATGAATAGGAGAACTCTCGCCATTCTGACGAACAACTTTATGGGCAGGCCATGCTACATAAGTCATCAAACAGTCCTCCAGGTATGTCGTGTCCATTGTAGGCCTCCATATGAACGCCTCAGGTTGACATACTAAATCCACAAATACTTTAACAGCTTTTGGCCCAATAGGAAGACCATTAAATAATGCAGATGGTTCTTGTGTGTGCCAACGACCCTCAGCAACAATCAATTCATCCGTAGACAAATCCAGTAGTTGACATTTGTTCAGCGAACTTCCATGTAGGCCCTGTCATACACAATCAGTAAAACACAATTCAAATTAGAATATAGTAAGGAGAAGAAATTGTCTGGAAATGACAATAAATTTTACCCTCGGCGCAATGTCTTCTATTTGGATCTCTTTATCTAATAGAACACATTTATCTGCAGGCCATGCAATCATCTGTCCAACAGCTTCCGCAATAGTAAACATTTTAGTTGCAGGTCTCCAGAGGAAAGCATCTGGTTTCAAAGCAGATTCAACCAATACTTTCAGATCCGTAGGGCCTAGACGAGAGTCATTCACTATGTCATCAGGATCAGAAGAAAGAATACGCCCCTCAGCAATGTTTTCATCAGTGTCAGACCAATCAACCAACACACACCTAGGGCGTGATTTTTTGTTTACACTCTACAAATGTTGAAGTTGAAAATAAACATAAGTTAGAAATTTAAATAAGCTTGAAGGAATAACTGTTCATATATAATAAGAATAAGGAATCACTTACTCTTGGAGCTGAGTTTTCACCAATTTCAGGCTCTAGTCCCTGTAATTTAAGAAAGCAATGTCAAATTCCATTTAATAAATTAGCAAGTTAATGAATACTATGAGAATTGTCAATGTAATTACCTAACCTGCTTCTTTAAATCCATAATTTCATTTTGCAACTGATTGACCTGCTTTACTAACTGAACTTGCTTCTCTTGCATGTCAGCCATACATTTGTTCTTAATTTGGAAACAAGCTAATTTGGTCTTACTCATGCCTCTACCCATTGCCCTCAGTATACCAGGATTTTCAGGTCCCAAAAGCTGGGAGAGATGATCTACATCTGGATTTGTTGTACTTGTTGGACCATCAGCACCAACCAGTTCAGCTGCCTTTTTCTGCATAAGAGGAAATACACAACATTTAATGGGTAACAAATAACTAAGCGACATGCCAATTTGGAACTTACAATCTTTTCTGCGGCATTCGTATTAACTGGTGTACCATCCTTTTTGGTACGCGACTTGACCCAAACCTTTAGCCTTGTCACTTCAGATGGATCCTCGCTTTCAACTTTCTGTGAAAAAGCAACACATCAATTATCAAGGTAGATATTACCAGATCAAATAACGTAGATGGTAGTATGCTTACCATTTCTTCCGTTAGTCTGACCATTCCTTTACGACTAGTAGTGTGAGGGATCTGTTTCTTCCTCCTTTCTTTAGCCGTGTCACTCACAACCTAACATTTAAACATGTTATTAACCATCACTCAAATATTAAACTTACCTAATTTAAAGACAATACCTTAAAGGTTTGGCTTGTTTTTGTTTTCACAAATTTACGCCAGTCGATAGGAGAAATGTTCATTGGTCTAAGATTCATCCTCTGCTGGTTATTCTTAGCCTCATTAAGCTGCCTGACAATGCGTGACTTGTATGCCCTCCACAGATTTCCCATCTGCTTCAGCACAGCAATCCTTTGAAACTCTTCATCAAGCTCAAATCTTGCCTGCACTCAGTTACCATTAGCATGTTCTAAATAAGCTTAAAATTAGCATGTTCTAAATAAACAAAAGTATATTTTAATGAAATTGTTACCTGTACAGATTTCCAGAGAACTGTTTTTATATCTTCACTAACTTGTTTCCAATTATCAATTTTGATAGGAACATGTTCCCGTGCCAATGCACCAACGTAGGATGCAAGCTTAATTGACCCTGGACCATAAGGCTCTCCCATGAGGGTGTAGTCAACTCTTACTCGAACCGTTGGATCCTTGGCGATGTTTTTCATCTTTGTGGGTCCTCTCTGTCTCTTACGCTTGGCAGGACGTTCATTGGCATCATCCAATTCAATCTCACCTACATGCTCTTCCTCATTTAGCTGCTCATCTGCTATAATCGGGGGCTCCACAGGGATGCTGGGCTGCTGAACTGCTACAGTCGGGGGCTCTTCTTGCATGCTGGGCTGCTGAGCTGCTACAGTTGGGGGCTCCTCATGGCTAATGGGCTGCTGAGCTGCTACAGTCGGGGGCTCCATTGTACGAATAAATTCTGGCTCAACATCTGCTACCTTCTTCTTCTTTTTTTGTGCACCCTTTTTCTTTGGTCGACCCATATTAATTGACCTACATCAAAGAAGAAACGAGTTAGATCATATTGACGCTAAACATATATCAAGAAAAATTCACACAATGAGTTAACAAACATAAACAAAAATCATAAGCAAGAGGAGACACAAATTAAACATGTAATCACTACATTTGAGACATATATGCCTTCACAATCAGTTCTAGCATATTCAGCTTCATCCAGCTCAACATCCATATCAACATCTACTGGCAACGGACCAATATCTACAGGTCCATCTTGATCATCTTCTTTACTATATGTCCGTGAAGAACTTCTCATAACAACATGCCAATTTGATGAATCATCTTCCCTTGAATAAAAGATTTGCTTTGCCTGAGAAGCTAGTATATATGGATCCCTCAAAAAACTGACTTGGCTTTGATTCAAGTTAACAAGTGTGAACCCATCTTCAATCTTAACTCCGTTACCTCTTACTGCCCATTGACACCGGAATATGGGAACATAGAACACATTATAATCAAGCAATATTATGTCAATTACTCTCCCATAGTAGGATACCAGATCAACTACTTGGAACGTATCTTTAGCACTAGACCTACACATAGCCGTTGCCTCATAATAAATCCCACTATTCTGATTTTGCCTTTCAAGTGAGCTTGTGTGAAAACGTAGCCCATTCACTATGTAGCCAGTGTAAGACCTTGCAGTACACCTTGGACCATATGCCAACCATTTAATTATATCCTCATGATTATTTGAAGCCATAGGTATCTATCAAATTAAAAACAATAAGAGTCAGTCACTTATAGACAGCTAAACCATACTCAATCTTACAAACAATTTACGAAATTACTTGCCTGTTCTTTTAACCAAGAAGCAAAATACTTAGCATGCATAGTCCATAACAGTGATGCATCACGTTTACACCTTGGATTTATGTCTTGGAGATGTTGCAGGTGCATGCTTGCAAAAGGAGAAATACAAATGCAAATAGTCAGGTCGATATACATGTACAATGCATAAGGATCCAAGGCAAACATATTTTGAATATAGAGAACTTACTCTACATAAGGATCCAAGGCAGCCATATTTTGAATGACTGCAAGATGGGCAATGTTCTTGTCCATTTCAGTCAGATCAATTGTAGTTCCTGCGGATAAGGGACGACCTTCTAGTATTGAGCTGTTATCATAATCTGTATTCCTATCAAGTTTTTTTTCTACACTTGTTGTCTTTTTCAGAAAATCACTACAGAACTGCATACATTCTTCTGCCATATATGACTCAGCTATACAACCCTCTGGTCTTGCAGGGTTTCGAACAAAGTCTTTCAGTACTTTCATATATCTGCAAATACAAAGAAATACGGATTAGCAACAAAATAGAAAATCACTACAAATACAATCTAAATATAATAGTAGAGAGCAAATATACCTTTCAAATGGATACATCCATCTAAAATGGACTGGTCCTCCTAGTCGAGCTTTCCTTCCTAGATGGACAGTCAAGTGTACCATGATATCAAAGAAGGTGGGAGGGAAAAACCTTTCAAACATACAAAGAGTTTCCACGATTTCAGCTTCCATTACTGAAATCACCTCTATATCAATAACTCTCTGACACAAATGGTTGAAGAATGCGCATAAGCGCAAGATTGCTGTCCTCGGACCTTTTGGTAACAACCCTCTGAGTGCAACTGGTAGTAGTTGCTGCATCAACACGTGATAGTCGTGGGATTTGAGCCCTGTCACCTTACAGTCTTCTAATGACACACCCCTTGATATATTAGAACAGTACCCGTCTGGACCTTTAAAGTCAAATAGACGTTTGCAAAAAAATTTCTTCTCTTGCTTGGACAGAGACCAAGGTGCTGCGGGAAGGTAGGTTCTCTTTCCTCGGATGGTAGGATGCAAGTCCTTTCTTATACCCATATCTTCCAGATCTTTACGAGCATTGAGGCCATCCTTAGATTTACCACAATGCAACAATGTAGAGACAATGCTCGCAACCACATTTTTCTCTACATGCATTACATCCAAATTATGCCTTACCGGAAGATCCTACACAACACAATTACAGTTCATAAAAATCCCAACTTAAACATAGCTTAATTAATCAATAAATTAATAAACATACCTCCCAATAAGCCAGTTTGAAAAAAATTGATCTTTTTTTCCATCTTGACAACTCCTCCTGGTCTACTTCTACTTCCTCATCTTCCTCAGATTCACTGGATATATCGTCATCATCATAGACTGATTCCATACAGTCAGATCTTTTCCTCTTCCTCCCAGATTCTTTCACATTTCCAAACTCGTTTTTGAAGTTTTTTAGATTTTGAGATATCTCACGACCTGTTAAAATTCTTCCCTTCCTCCCATGTTCAGCTTTTCCATCAAACCAAGTTTTCTTCTCCCTATAACTATGTGTTGGTGCCAAACCCTTTCTGTGACACATATACACATGCTTTCTGCTGAACTTCAACCACTTACTATCTGTGTTTTTACCAAAAATGGGACAGCCCATTTTCCCTTTTACTTTGCAACCAGCGAGGTTTCCATAAGCAGGAAAATCACTAATAGTCCAGAGAAGCATTGCCCTTAGAGTAAAAGTAGTTCTACTGGAGGCGTCATATGTTAACTCTCCCTCCTTCCATAGATGGTTTAAATCGTCAATAAGAGGCTCCAAGTAGACATCAATACTGTTGCCAGGTTGTTGTGGACCAGGAATCAGCAAGGTTAGCATTATGTTCTCATTCTTCATACATAGGTGAGGAGGCAGATGATGATACCAATCGTTTTGCAGCTTGTAAGCCTCATCCATCCCCCTAGTTACAAGATGATCAACCACGTCACTCCCTGATTTGCGTTCTACATTACGACAGTCTTTGCAGGGACATATCATCAGATCAATGTCCCCTAACGCCGCAGTCACATCCCGTACAAATTTCCAAGCGCCTCTCTCATAACCAAGATCGGCTCTTCAATGAATAAGAAATGGGACAGAATAAAGAACTAGGGAAAGTATCCAAACCCCAGCTTAAACCTAACCCATATAAATTAATTACTTACCTGCATAGATGCACCCATGCCTTGTCCAACATTTTATATGTTATAAGCTAAATTAAAACCTTATCACAACATTTCAAACCAAAGCAACATTAAAAAAATCAAACACATACAGCCACAAAAACAAAACAATTACAGTCACAAAACAATTACACTCAATCGCAAAACAATTACAGTCAATCACATACGCTAATATCATCTCTAGTGAACAACAAAACTATTACAACCACAAACAATTACAGTCGTAAAACAAAAAAAAAACAGAACAACAACAAATAAAATTTGGTCGAAAGGGACTAACCTGCACTGTTGAGTACAACAAAAGCGAGCTTCAGTTCGATAAGCAACCACAAACACTTGACAAATAGCAAAACATCCAATTAGATACGCATGTTTCGATAAGCTTTAGAAATTTGAAAATACTTAAAATCACTAATTTGAATCAAATCCCTAATTCTCATAATC
Source organism: Camelina sativa (assembly GCF_030686135.1). Lineage (NCBI taxonomy): Eukaryota > Viridiplantae > Streptophyta > Magnoliopsida > Brassicales > Brassicaceae > Camelina > Camelina sativa. The sequence continues at coordinate 23,967,370 of NC_141896.1, forward strand.
CAAAATTTGAAACAAACCCCTAATTTTCTTAATCCGAAATTTGAATCAAATCCCTAATTCTCATAATCCAAAATTTGAAACAAACCCCTAATTTTCATAACCCGAAATTTGAATCAAATCCCTAATTTGAAAATTTTATAAATCCCTAATTTGAACAAATCCCTAATTTGAAAATTTCATAAATCCCTAATTTGAAAATCTTGTAAACCCTACTGCTATCTCGTAATCCCTAATTTGAAAATCTCGTAATCCCTAATTTGAAAATTTCAATCCTTGAGAGTAAGAAGAAAGAAGAAAATTAGAGTAAAGAAGAAAGACATGCCTTCGATTCGAGCTCACGGACGGCTGGAGAATGTGTCGGCGGAGGAGTGAATAGAAGAGACGGTGGAGAATGTGTCGGCGGCGGATTCGTCGATAAAATAGAAGAGAATCTCTGAGAATTTCAGAGAAAATAGAGGAGAGTGTGTTGTTTTTGATGTTTTGTTCGAGTGTTAGGTTTAGCTCGAGAGTGTGTTGTTTTTGATGTTTTGTTCGAGTGTTAGGTTTAGCTCGAGAGTGTGTTTTTTTGATGTTTTGTTCGAGTGTTAGGTTTAGCTTGAGAGTTTTCTTCTAAGAGTTAAGCGGTTAAGTGAAATAATTGGGCTCAGGGTTGGCGGACTAAGAGTTTTAACATTCCCGCTTAAGAATTTTATATCATAACGTTTATATTGAACTATTACAAAGTGACCAAAAAAAATAATCATCTTTTATAGCAGTTCATGAAAATGTGCTATCCTCTACTGCTATCAATGTACATATTTGTTGTAGTGGACTATAAGCAAATACAAAACCGCAAAAACTCTCTCTTTTAGAGCTTCTCACAAATGGCGACTACATTATGTTGGATTAAGCTTGAAATAAGCTTAAGGCCCAAGAAAAGTATATTTAGGAGGATAATTTAAATATACATATTTGTTCTAGGATAATCTAAATATGTTATCTTTCCTATTCTAGATTAGGAAATTGGTGTTGAGAGTTTTTATATTTAAGGTGATGCAAGAGAGTTGTAAAACCTTGTGAGAGAGATTTGAGATTTGAGAGCTTTAGGTTTTTGAGTTATTTTTCCTAAAGTAATAAAAGAGAGTTATTCTTATTTTTGATTCAAAGTTCTTAGATCTATACAGTGCTTCACTCAACCTTCGGTCTATGTGCCGTCTCATCTTCATCAAACATACGGCACCGGACCTCAACCGCGAAGCATCGACTCAGTTCGGTCAATTCCGTAACCTACACGACTCCTCCTTGTAGGGGTGTTCGAGGGAGAGGGAAGAATAATGATAAAGACGGAGCCACGGTGGCGAAGGTGGAGGAGAATCCGTATTCCAAACTGGAGGCGGCGCGTCCTGATCTGAGGAAGACCTTGTCTGACTTTTTGGTGGAAGCGAGAGAATTCGGAGGTGGAGGAGGTCCACCTCGTTGGTTCTCTCCGTCGGAGTGTGGCGCTCAAGCTTCAGGCTCTCCTCTTCTCCTTTTTATACCTGGTTTGTCCTCTCTTTCCCCTTCTGATTTATCGAGGTGGACATTTCGGTTTACTTTTGGGTTTGGTTTAGTTCGATTAATCTGGTTTTATGAAAACTTTTGCCAATCTAAAACCAAATTTAATGTGGTCCGGTTTGGTGTAATTGGTTTTTGGGTTTAATTAGGTTTGGGTTGGTTCAGTTTGGTTTCACTTTGGATTGGTTATATTTAATTTCTCTAGAGCTAGAAAGTGTAATTTTGTTATTTAATTTTTATATTAAAGACGTTATATTGATGGCAATAGAAAATTGGTGAAAATGAGATAGTTGTAGAAATTACCTTAGGAAATACTTGAATATATGAAAATAGGGGAAGAGAAATAAGATATGATTTAATTTTTTCTTTGTTTTTTTTAGGATTAGGAATTAATTTTAGGATTGAGACTTGAGCCTACCTTAGTAAAAATTTATATTAGACAATAATTATATTGGAAATAAAATCAAATACAGTATGAGTTTTAGACTTAGAGTTCCATATCATTTATTTAACTAAATTAAGAAATAATTTTTTTTTTAAAAAAAACAGTTTCTTTTCCTTTTCTGTTAAAAACTTTGATATCATTTTCATGAATCTCTGAACGTCACTTTTTTGTTTTTGTGTGTGTGTCAAGCAACGTTAAGCTTATTCAAGTTAACAAAACTGAGGAAACTAAAAACTTGCAGGGTTCGATGGGACTGGACTAGGGCTCATTCGCCATCATAAGAAACTCGGGGAGTGCGTAATTTCAAATTATTTAGCTGTTTGTCCAAGAACTTTGGTTTACGTAGATTTTTTTGAAGTATTGACATGTTTCATTTTCTGATGTTGTTGTCTTTGATTAGGGTTTTTGACATATGGTGCCTTCACATACCAGTCAGCGACCGTACTCCTGCTAAAGGTACGTACCTTTTTGTTTCCCCTTCGAATCACTACACAAATGGTTAACTGACGGAGAAGATATATAGTAACAGCAAATGAAAGCCTTTTATTTGTTTGTGTTCTGTTGTATTCAGAATTGGTGAAGCTTATTGAGAATGATGTTAAGGCGGAGTACTATCGGTTGCCAAACAGACCTATATATCTAGTTGGAGAATCTATTGGAGCATGTCTTGCTTTAGATGTTGCAGCCAGGAATCCCAATATTGATCTTTCTCTGATCTTGGTTAATCCAGGTACAAGTCTCTTGGCCTGTAAGATTCTTAGTCGGTGAAATTACAAATCTTTTCGCATCATAGACATTGTTTGTTGCAGCCACACATATCAACAACGTCATTTCACAACCTCTATCATGAATGCTGAATGTTTTACCATATGGTATTCCAACAGTATTGGAAGATATCTTCGGTGTTAAGCAAGGTACACTTTCGTTACGTTCTCTTCTCATATTATATAACTAAGTTAACAAAACTAATTGAGTTTCAAGTTGGATCTGTAAGACGTTATGTTCAGTTTTAACATCTTGTTGATTCTACTTAGAAAGCAGTGACAGGGGTACGATGTTGTTATGCAACATTAGTTCCTTGTAGATCAAGAACTTATTCAAACATGACACAGATGTGTTTCTTTGTCACGGTAGGAAATCCGCTGACTGGAATGTTACAAGCTATGTCAAATGAATTTTCTTTCCAAGGAATGGGTGGAGGGATGTTAAGAGACCTCCTTGCTATAACAACTAATCTTCCCGTAAGTATTCCTTCTTAAGTTCTTAGAAACTCATGATCTATGGGTTTTCATTATCAACTACCCATTTACAATTTCAGTTCTAGTGTTTATCTAGTAAAATGAATAAAATATAGGGACAAAAACTAGATTGACCCAAGTTAGAAGGTTAATTACTAAAGTAATTCATAAAATGTAAGGGTTAGATAAGTTATTTTTTTGCCTAAAATACACTTTTTTACTTTGTTAGGAAAGAAATAAAGTCAAATTTACCATCTCAGAATATTTTTTTAAAAATCAAAATATTTTCAAATGTTTGCCGGACTAGTTGTGACAGATTAATTTGTGTATGACATATTTGTTTTTGCACAACCGGTTTATTTTTGTATGACAGATTTATTTTGGACGACAGATTTTTTAATTACAGTTATGACAGATTTATAATTGATGACAGGTTTATTTTTTACGACAGACTTATTTATAAAGACACCACAAACTTTCACAATATATGATAGATTTGATATAATGTCTGGCAGATTTATTTTCCACAGTTATTTCAGATTTATTTTCTTGATTAAAAATCTGTCGTAACATGACAGATTTTTTCATAGAGAAATAATTACTAGGTTGACCTCTAGTGATAACAGATTTGTTTTAAGTTATGACAGATTTTTAAATTTAAACAAAAATCTGTTGTTTGATAACACATTTATAATATTTTTAAAAATTTGCTAAAATGACCTATGTGAATACCATATGTTATGGCAGATTTGTTTAAGTTATGACAGTTTTTTTGTTTCCTTCCAAAAATCTAGTGTTTGATAACATATTTATTAGATGTAAAATGTAAATATAGTGACAACAGATTTGTTTTAAGTTATATTTTTTCAGTCATATTTTTATTAATTATATTTTTATAAATCATATTATGAATGATATTTTTAAACTCATATATTAAAGCATATTTTATACATTTTTTATTTTCCTAAATCATATTAAAAAATTAACATCATATTTTAAAATCCTATTTTTATATATTTTGTATTATATTTTCATAATATTATTTTAATATTTTTTATAAAACTTATTTAAACTATATCATCTTAAACTTCATATTTTTAAATCATATCGTTATACATAATATTTTTATAAACAAAATTTTGAATATTGTTTTAAAAATTATATTTTAAATCATATTTTATTTTTATAAATTATATTAAAAATATAAACATCATATTTTTAAATCAAAATATCAAATACTATTATTTTTTTGATTTTTCGTTTTTTCCAAAAAAAAAAATTTAAAAGAAAATTCTGGGTTTTTAGTCTTTTTACCTAAAATTTGTGTCATTCTAGTTATTGGATATGATGAAGTGTTAATCTACCAATTAATTACCAAATTTGTGTCAAACTGGTATATTTTCACTAAAATATATTTGCAGACTCTCAGTAGAATGTTCCCTAAGGACACACTGCTCTGGAAGCTGGAAATGCTTAAGTCTGTTATTACTTCTGTGAATTCTCATATATATTCAATCAGAGCGGAAACATTGATACTTCTGAGGTTCGATGAGTCAATGAATATCTGTTACTTGTAAAGAGGTACTTTACCTCAAACCATACGTGTTATAGTTATTTGGTTATGACTATTGCAGTGGACGCCATCAGTGGCTGCTGAATGAGAAAGACATTGACAGATACTCGCGCACGTTGCCAAAATGTATCGTCCGTAAGCTTGATGACAGTGGACAATTTCCCCTTTTGGTTAGTGATCTCTCTCTCTCTCTTCATCATCCAATAAAGAAGAAATAGGATACTTAGGCCCTGTTCGTTTGTTCACTTAGATGGACCATCTGAATGGTCCATCCAAATGTTGTTCGTTTTTGTCAAGAAAATAACATTATCCAAAATCATTCACATGGATCATCTGAATGAGTTTTAAAATTTTAGGCAAAAATTTAAAACTCATTTGAATGATTCTAGTTGAACCATTTGGATGGAGATGCTTCATCCAAAAATAACAAATTACAAATATATCCTTATTATATAAAAAATCTATTTACCTACAAAATTATAAATAATATTTTTACAATTCTTATAAAATGTCAAAAACAAATGATAAATTTCCCGCCGAAACTAAAATCACGTTTTTCCACCAAAATCATAAAATCAAAAAAAATTGACAACAAAAAAAAATTTCTTTTTTCCGCAAAAAAAACACAAAATCACATTTTCTCGCCAAAAACATAAAATCACATTTTCCCGCCAAAAACATAAAAATCATATTTTCCCGCCAAAAAAACTTAAATCACATTTTCCCGCCAAAAAAGCATAAACTAATTTTTCCACTAAACCTACAATATCACATTTTCCCGCCAAAAACGTAAAATCACATTTTTTGGCCAAAAAACGTAAAATCTCATTTTCCCGCCAAAAACGTAAAATCACATTTTCCGGCCAAAAAATGTAAAATCTCATTTTCCCGCCAAAAACGTAAATTCACAATTTCCCGCCAGAAACGCAAAATTATATTTTCCCGCCAAAAACGTAAATTCACAATTTCTCGCCAAAAACGCAAAATCATATTTTTCCCGCCAAAAACGTAAATTCACTTTTCCCGCCAAAAACGTAAAATCACAATTTCCCGCCAAAAACACAAATCACATTTTTCCGCCAAAAACGTAAATTCACTTTTTCCGCAAAAAAAACAACACACAAAATCACTTTTTCCCGCCAAAAACGTAAAATCACATTTTTGTTTAGTTTTGAATAAAAATATATGAATATATACTTTAGATCAATATTTAAAATTAATATGGTTAAAATTAAGATTAAAAAATTGTTAGATCAAAACATGAGTATTTTAGTCATTATTCTAATCAAATCCATTTAGATGAGAATGTAAATAAAGCAAATAAACACATCTCCATTAAGATGCATCATTCAAATGAACATTTTTTATTTTTGTTTGACATTCAAATGACTCATTTAGATGAAGATTAGATGAAGCTTTTGAATGGATCATTTGAATGAATACACTAATGGTCAAACGAACAGGACCTTATAACCTACACTTCAACTATCTCTTTTACGTGTCTCACGTTAGGAGGACAACGTAGATCTGGCTAAAATCATCAAGTGTACTTGTTTTTATCGCCGTGGGAAGTCTCATGATCACATTACGGATTACATTATGCCTACTACATATGAGTTAAAACAACAAATAGACGATGACCGGTAAAAAATGTCTCAGTAATTGCTCTGAGAGACATATCTTTAGTTTTTTCTCTATGCTTAGCAAAACAAATCAGACTACTACGTAAAAAATTTAAAGTGAATACGGAATGATAAATTCTGTAGTGCAGATTGATAATGGATGGTATTTCCCCTGTAATGCTGTCAACTCTAGAAGACGGAACACTTGTAAGGAGCCTCGAAGGATTACCTTTAGAGGGACCTGTTCTGTACGTTGGCTATCACATGCTAATGGGATTTGACTTGATTCCAATGGTAACTCAAATCATGAAAGAGAGGAACATTCACCTGCGGTGTTTGATACATCCGATGGTTTTCAAGAATCTCCAAGACTCATTAGTCGACACGAAGATGTTTGACAAATATAAGATAATGGGTGGAGTTCCAGTCTCTAGTTTCAGTATCTACAAACTACTGCGTGAAAAGGCTCATGTGCTTTTGTATCCTGGAGGTGCCCGTGAAGCGTTGCATAGAAAGGTTATGTATATAGTTTTCACACGGTTTCTGCTTTCTTGGAAAGTTTGATTTATTTTAGAGGCTTTAATTTATAGAGTGACTTTGCAGGGTGAAGAATACAAGCTATTTTGGCCAGAACGATCCGAGTTTGTGAGAGTTGCATCTAAATTTGGAGCCAGAATCGTTCCTTTTGGTGTTGTTGGAGTAGACGACATTTGCCAAGTAAGCTTTCTCTACTCTCTATTATGCCTCTTATATGTTTACACGTTAGCAAGAGGCAGAAGAATTGTCTCTGTATTCAAAATGACGATAACTCTATAACTTTGAATGACACTCAGCTTGTCCTGGATTCCAATGATCAAAGGAAAATCCCTATCTTGAAGGATTTAGTGGAAAAGGCAACAAAGGACACTGGCAACATAAGGTTTTTCCCTTGGTTCACCCATCCGCCAGAAGCTGCGGTTGCGGCGGAAGTCGGAGGAGGGCAGGAGGGTATTGTTGCATTGTTGCGGTGGTTAACCTAGATGTTTGACATCCTTAGGGGCTATCATGGGATCCGGTTTATGGAAGATGGATTGAGCCATCATCCTCTGTAAATCGCCATGACTTTGTGTCCACCAGATCGGATTGAAGCAAACCTACCTGGAGGTTGCGGTGGTTGCCGGAGCTGGAAGAGGCGTGTTAGATCTGAGTGAGCGGGTTGCTAGGCACGGGACCTGTCTTCGCGGAGCCTGTCATTGGTGGTTTGAACTTGTTGGAGGATCTGTAGCGGGTCAAGCAGTACACCGGAGAAGAACCTGAGACAGAGTTTGGTTGCGGATGTCAAGGGTTTCGATTTGGTGTATCCGCCGCAAAGCCGTGGATCCTGCAACCACCGGCGTTCCTGTTCAAGCTTCTGTTTCAGGTCATTCAGCAGGATCCGATCGTTTTTCCGGCGAAGGCATCGACCGCCGTTTTTCTCCTTTTTGTAACTGCTGGACCTTTGTAATTAGTTCCAAGGCCGAGCCCATTAGTGGTAGGCCCATTATCATTATCATTACTAATATTAATAGAAAAGTTTTTTTAAAAAAAAAAAAAAAAAAAAAAAAAAAAAAAAAAACATAAGGTTTTTCATATTACACGCTATTTTAATATAGATTGTTCTCGTAATCTTTCAAGTTATATGATCACTGATTTTGAATGTCAGGGAAGGAGACGAGAGCGAATTGGGAAACCAAGATCTCTGCATCCCAAGAGTGGTACGGACCTAAGATTCCAGGGAGGTTCTACTATTACTTTGGCAAACCAATAGAAACAGCAGGTATATATGTATGTAATCTAAATGTATCCTCTCTAGTCTCTACAACAAATCACTGACCTCAATGATGGCGGGTTTTCTTATTTCATGGCAGGTAAGGAGAAAGAGTTGAAAGACAAAGACAAGGCACAAGAGCTTTACTTGCAAGTAAAGTATGAGGTTGAACAATGTCTTGCCTATTTAAAAGTAAAAAGAGAGAGTGATCCTTACAGATACTTGTTACCAAGGATGTTGTATCAAGCTTCACATGGTTGGTCTTCTGAAATTCCAACGTTTGATCTCTAAAATCTCTCTTTGAATTATATATATACTGTATTGTGTCTATATATGTTGTACACATCTAATCATATAATATTTAGAGGTTCTAAGTTTCTTTAGAGATGTAAGATCTTTTATTTGGTTAGTGGAAAAATAAGACAATCAACTGAATGTACAAGACATGAATCTATTACTTAGTAAGATGTCAAGTTTTAACTACTCTGTTTAAAACGTGGGTTCTTCATTTACATGTTATCAAGTTATAGATAAATTGATGACGCTTGTTAATACAAGGCTAGCTAGTTGTATTTGTGCTTGCTCTATTGTTGTGATTGTTATCCTTTAATAAATTTCCAGTCTTTTGTGTTACTAGTATAATTTTGTAATTTATGTTAAAAGTTTGAAATTGTATAAAATACTTAACATTAATACCAAAAATTATAGAGATAAATTCTTTAAACAAATTCGTAGCTGATCCAAATGCTCCATCCATATAGATGTTTGCTTTAGTGCAATTAAATAAATCATCCAAATGAATTTCTAGAAGTATCTGTGAAACTCATCTTAATTATAACAATAATAATATAAAAAAAAAATGGGTGAGTTTAAATGGTGCATTTAGATCGGTTTTATTCTTTCAAAAGTTGTAAATATCTAAAATAACCTTATTTACAATCCTTTCCTCTTATCTTTAGGGCTATGATTATCGTTGTATCTTCAATGTGTAACGTGTATATGACATGAGCAGGTAATATGTGTCAGTGTTATCAAAGGTATTTTTAGATGTACATTATCTTCACCATCATCAACGGTATTTCAATTTACTCAAAGTACCTATAGCTTCTTAAGGTATAGAGAGCTTTTTACAGTTTGTGATGTTAACGACGCTCTTCAATGAAACCACTTCAGAGACCCAATACGGTAACTGATAAAAATCATAATAATAGCCTAGTAAAGATGTAAAGATGCTTTAAAGAAATCTCTAACTTGTGTGTGAAGCGGATGTTTTTCATGTGTAAGTGAATATTGTGGAGAGTGGAGACAGTCACCAAGTATTCGCCAGAATGTTAAAACTTTTATTCTTGATCTGACTAACGACATCTGGTGGTAAGAATACTTGGTGACAAGACATGAACATGTTACATGTACTATAGTTTTAGAAGTTTTTAGAAATTAACTATCGATTACAAGTTAAGCAAAACGTAAGAGTATGAGTAAAAAATAACAATTTGATGTAAAAAATATACATGTTCATTTCTATTTTTTTGGTCATTACTATTCTTAGTTATCATCATTTTACTTAATTACTTTTGCTTTTTAATTAACTTTTAAGTTCAATTATTGGTAGGTGCTAATAAAAAACGAAAATACATTAAAACCTCAATCACCCTTGCAAGATCCCTCTAGCAACCTGACGATTCCTCAAGAAATCAAGATTTCTTCTTTCTAGCATCAGCTTTCCAATCTCTATGATGCCTCCTTATCTTCCGTATAACCAACTCACATTGAGCCTTGTTCACAATCAAATGAGCTCTTCTAGCTTCTTTTTTCCAATCTCTATCGCAGTAAACACGCCGCACAAAGTTGTCAACATAACCACCACCACTAAGTCCATTAAACTCTAGCTCTTCCTCCTCTTCTTCTTCTTCTTCTTCTTCTTCTTCTTCTTCCAGTTGTCCCATGGTCTCAAACGAGAGACTCCCATCTATACCCGCTTCTTCCCTCATCCGCTTCCTGGCTCTGTACCTACGTTGTCTTTCTCGGTTCTTCATCCGACGAATCATGACTTCATCTTTGTCTATCAACCCTTCTTTCTCATCAATGCTCAATTACTCATCTCTCCTACAATTCCCATTTTTACTCAAAACCTTGACAAAAAAAAAACTGATTTCTATAAGCAATCTTAAAAGGTAATGCATTTAAAGGAAGAATCTTTAACTCTATAAAACTAACCCTAGGATATTAATTCCAGAAGCTAAAGGCACAAAACACACACAAAAATGTAAACTAAATTCGTTAAAATAGCAATCAACCAAAATTAGCAAATCTATACAGTAAAGAAAAAGAAAAATTGTGTGTTTTTTTTTTTTTTTTTGTCTTTTATTTGCTTTTCAAGTTGAGAAAACAGAGAAGTTCGATACTCAATCAAAGACACTCCTATCGATTGATTAGGGCTAAAACCCATAAATTACCAATCTCAGTGATTGATCTACAATAAGAGAAGAATCATAAAAACGAAAACCAAAATCAATAAAGGCCATACCTTTCAACTGTTATGTGTGCCTCTCGGTGAACAAAAGATACTAAAGTAGCGATTCGGTTCCTCTGCTTTGAAGCTTATGAACGAGAAAATGAGAAAGAGAAAGAGATTGTTGTTTATGAGAGAGAGAGTTCTCTCTGTCTAAAAAAGAGGCATCTTGACGAAGACCTTGTAAGATCATTTTTGTATGAATAGAATAGATTATGTGTGAACTCAACTAACAAAATGGGGTGGTGGCGCAGTTGGCTAGCGCGTAGGTCTCATAGCTACTGAGTGATCCTGAGGTCGAGAGTTCGAGCCTCTCTCACCCCATTTCTTTTACCTTTTTTTAATGAACCAAACTCCATTTGATCAAAAAAAAAAAAAACAAGCTTTTTCTTCTTCAATTCGTTTCTCTCTACACTGAGCGATTTGACCTAAAATCAGATCTTTATCATTCGATTTTTCCTCAGGTGAAAAATAGCGTGAATTTTTTATTGTTAGCGCGTTCGATTATAGATGTTTATGAGTTGGGAACACTTGCTGATTCGGTTTTAGATGCATATTTGGATAAAGGGTGACCGCTAGATTCACTCATTTAGGTTCAAAGCTGTGAAAGAGTGAGTCTTTAGCTGATTTAGGATGATCTTCGGATCCTGTTTGTGTTGCCTAGTCTGTTCCTCAGCTTAAGTTTCAGTCTTTCAGACATTGTGGTTTTAGATCAGAATTTTGTGAGATGGATAGGTCTTGGTATAGTGATCAGTTAGGTGTGAATAAGTTTGGGAAGAACATAAAGAAGAAGAGTCCTTTACACCAACCCGACTTCTCATATGGTATTGGTATCGCTTCGGCAAGGCCTCAACAACCGCAACCACAAGTTTATAACATAGTAGGTGAGAATGACTTCACAAGTTTACCTCAGCCTCCTCAGAATCCACTAAAGCCTCAGCACAAGATTAGACCAGCGGCTCTAACACAGACACATTGGCCCCGTGATCCACCACCTCGTGTTGTGGCACAACCAACTCATGAGTTAGTTGCAGTGAGACCACTACCAATGCAACCTTATATGCATCAGGGTTCACAACCAATGACGGGTCATGGAGAACAATTGTTGTCCAATACAGCTGAGTCCTCTGTCTCAGTGTATATGCGTTGTCTTCAAAGCTCACTAGCAGATTCAGGACCTAATGGAAACCAATTGCAGTCATCTAATGAGTATCAACCGCACGAACCACCACAAACGCATAATCATCATTGGCCACGGTTCAGTGGTGCTGCACGCGACAAGCCCATTTTGCCTACTCCTCCTAGGTTCAACAGTCCGCCACAACAGATTTATAATAATAGTCTTCACACTCCAAGTCCAAGATTCAACGGTCGAGGGATATTACCCACTCCTACTAGAGGCTCAACATTCTCATCCATGGCTCAACCTGGAATTCTTGGTCCGGGCTGTATTTCTCAGCATCCTACATCTTCTGGTCTTGTGTTCCCATCATCACCGTATGGGCTTTTCCCGAACTCTACTCCAAGATATAGGTAACTCTTTTTTCACTCTACTCTTTAGGTTAGTAGTGTCTTTGTACTAGGAAAGGGGTTGAAATGACTAGAAAATGAAACTTCAATCAACTCGTTTTCTTCCTTATTGTACACCAAAAAAAAATTATCATCTTCTGCTTCACTACGACATTGTACCACTACGTAGATTAAAATGCACGAGACCCTAATATCAACAACGGGTTATATTCATAATTCATCCTTTCTTGCTATATTGATCCACGGAGTCCCTATTTCATCTTATGGTCTTCTTGCCTCTTCTAATTTCTCGGGCGACGTACACATAAATCGTCATCTAGACTTCGGTTGTGATTGGAGAGATAACGCATAGTTCTCTCCTAGAAACACCTAAACCAAAAATATAGCATGCCCACACTTTTCATTAACACCGTTAACTACTTTGTCGAAACGTTATAATTCATATCACCTAGCTAAGATACTTCCGATATTAGTATTATTACTATTATTAATACTCATTTATATATAAATTTTCAAAAAAAAAAAAATAAGATTTTCGATGGTTAATATTTTGAGTGTCAAATGGAAACAAATTCTTGTATTAAAAATGATATCATATGCAAAAAAAAAATGTATTAAATGCATAAAATCCTAGAAAATAAGAGTTTAGGGGTTAAATGAATCTACAAATATTTTACATGATATCAATGGAAACAAACTCATACAAAAAAAAAGAATTAAAATATATATTAAAAAAGGAGTTCATGTAAAAATATATAAATACCTTTCACTCAAATTGAAATAAAAATAGAAAAAAGGTAGAGAGATACACACACATTTTGTCCAGAACAAAAAAAAAGAAGGAAAACATCCATGTATTAAATTTGAATGCGTTTTATTATTGAAATAAATCAAGAACTAAAAGTGCAAAAAATCAGGAATTTAAAATCAATCATGATGTATATGACAAGGAAATATTGTATATATATAATGTAAATGTGTGTAAAATTCTTAGTGACAGTTTCTTCTTTGCTAGAAAAAGTTATGTATCAGCAGCGACCACGAAATGATTACTCGAGAGTGAACAACATGCGGAAGAGTAACTTCGACCTACTACACGCTGTTCATCAGCCACCGTTCATCATGCGGAAGAGTAACGCCGTTCATCAGCCACCGCAACCACAACCTCAGACACAAGTGTACATCATAGACAAGAACGACTTCAAGAGCCTTGTTCAGAAACTAACGAGTTCAGAATCATGTGAGCGTTTACCTCAACACCATCAGAAGATTATACCAGAGCCGATAAACCGGACCTCATCGGCTCCTCCAAGTGCAATGTCGGCGGCTCAAGAGGATCCTGATGTCTCATTGTATATGCGTTATCTTCAAAGCTGCTTACTCGAAGAATCATCAGGATCTAATAATATTGGAGACCAATTCCAACAACCATTTGATGATGATAAGTATGAATCTCACATGCTGGTTCAATCTCCTACGCAATCAATGCCACAGTGCAATGGTTTTGAACCGGTCATCATACCTAATAGTAGTAATACTTTCCCCTCTTCCTGGTTCAGTGGCTCGCCCCAACATATGCAGCATGATGCTTCCTTACTACAATCAACAGGAGTTGATTATCCACAACCACTAAACTTCACATTTTCGTCTATGACTCAACCTGGAGGCTTTGGTCCGGACCTAGACTGCATTAGTCTTGATGAGATTTTTGATGTCCCATACGAAATAAATTCATAATTTATTTTCCCAATCGTGAATAATAAATTTAAAATATTACTCTAATGTTTTCCTTATTTTCAATATCATAGAAATGTTAATAAGTGGGGGTTATTGGTTTAAGATTTGAAAAGAGTTTTAAAGACTTTAAATGTTACGTAGAATCTGTTGTTATTAGATCAAGATTTTGTTAAACTCTGTTAAAATTTAGTGTTATTAGTTTGTGATTTGTAAAAAGTCATTTAAAATCTTAACAAATCTGAGTTATTGGATTCAGACTTTTATAAAATCATTAAAAATTTTGTGTTATTCAATTAAAACAAAAGAATCTAGAATTGTTAATGAGTTCAATTATTATGTTATTGGTTCATGATTTTAGACACTTTCTTTACAAAATAAAGTCATGGAAAGTATAATAAAAATATAGGGATTGTTTGGAGGACTTTACAAGATTTTAGAAAACTAATCAACAAAACTCTTTAGCAATCTTTAACAATCTTTCACTTATTCATTTTTAATGATTTTGTTGAACTCTTCAAAAATCTTCATAAATCTCTGAACTCTTCAAAAATCTTCATAAATCTCAAACCAATACCAACCCCTAAGTATTAATTAGAACCGGATCCTTCTCTTTTCATGTATCTCTGTCTGGTTGTAAACAAAACCGGACACAGGTTGGCTTACAAAGAGTTATAAAGACACAAATTCAATCCCAAGATTCTTGGTTTAATGAAATTGAAACACAGTTCGAAACAAATATATCATTAGCTGAGTCTTGCTTGCATACAAACAAACTAGTGGAAACTACCAAACTTGGTATTTATCTAGAATCAGAAGCAAGAGACTGAAGAAACAGAGAGAGGGTAAGAGAAGCTGTTAGCATACTGAAATGAGAGTGTCTGTCCAGGACCAAGAGGTTGACCGTCGTTAACCAGACAATCATCATAGCAGAGTCTCCTGAAAACTCTAGGGTTAACCAGTCTAACCGAGCTGAACCAGCCACAACTGACGTGGATCTCCGCGATATTGCAATCCGAGACACAGGCGTTGAAGATCTCAACTGTGTATGCAGGAACTCCACTTGGAAGTGGGTTTGTTGTGCCTTGAAAGACAACAATATCATCTTTTGAGCAATCTTGTCCGATCCTGTTGGTCCCGTCGCCAATGTCTGAAAATGTATACGAAGATGTGTCTTTTTAGGTTCTTTATACATAAAACAGTAAGATTGATCTTTTAGTTCATATGTGAAGCCAACAAGATGTCTATGAGAACATATTCTCTTTTTTTGGTTCCTAAAACATAAAAACAGAGACTAAACTTAATGGATAGGTGAAGCCAAACAGTGTCTATGTAAGTTACCAGGAGAGAGCAAAAGCTTTCTAGAAAGGGCGGTGCGGTTTCTGGAAATGGAAATGATGCTTTTTGTACTGAGAGCAATGCCTCTTTCATCACTGGAACCTTCCAATTCAGTGGCCTTCACAGCTGCAACATTGACAAAACTCGAAAACAGAATTGGTGTATGGTAAGAAGAAGAAAAGAGAGAAAGATGGATATTATAGATAAGAAAGAACTTACACAGAGCAAGAGACAGAAACATTCCAAGAACTACGAAGAAGAGCCAGTGTTGGAATTGGTAGATGTGTTCCATTCTCTAGCACTGGCCAAAAGATGTGAAGGGCTTCTTCTCTGTTCTAGTTAGATGGAGACGTTTTTTTATACAAGGGTATAATACACATGCATGGTAGAGAGAGTTGAGAGAAAGAAACTTAAGAAATGGAAATTTGTGATTGCATGCATGTCTGCTGCTTCTTCCATAAGGGTATGGACCAATACCCTGTTTCATCTCAAAATCTATCTGCCTCGAGATTCAGAAGAAACATAACTATTACCAAAATTATGTTAAAAGTTTTGAAAAAAGGGCTGACAAAAAGTAGTTGAAGTCATTAATTAAACAGAACCGTAATGAAATACCTATCAGAAAATGAGAGTTATCACAATTTGGAAACCAAACCAACCTTGTTTACAAGAAGTAGAGAATTATAACAAGTCAACCAAGTTTCAACATTTTCCAAAAATCTTTTAATAGTTACAGAGAGCAAAAGCAGGAAAAATATAGCAGGTATAGACTATAGAGAAGTGGTCTTCCCTAGGCCTAGTCCAAAGAAAAGAAATAACTGTAGAGTAAGAACAGAGCTTGTTAGAACAAGAGAGGTTTAAAGAGAGATTACAAGCTTTGGTTTGTTTGAGTTATCATAAAGTTTCTCTTGTTTTCCAAGAGTTATCATCAAATACATTAGAGAATATATAAAATTTCGAACTCAACAACAAGAAGATAAGGTCTCAAACAATGTTTTGACTTTTATGTTTGGAGAAGTTTCAAGATAAGGTCAGATACCCCCAGACTTTAGTCTTTAACAAGGTTGTTCCACATGAAGTGGGAGTAAAGAAGACTCGCTTATAGCATGTGACAAACAGTTACAAGTTCTTTAGAAAAAAAAATAAAGTTGTTGACATAGAAACCGATAGCGAATCATTGTTCTAAAGAATATGTTTCCTACGGAGACCTGGTGTATATTATATTGTAACATTTAGACAACACTATGTAGAAAGGAGTGACTACAAAATAAATCCCAAGCATCTTCCATTTTACTAGTCTTGCGAGGTTACAAGGCTGGTAAGGTGGAAGATGCGTGGGATTTATTTAGTTTGTTACCCCCTTCACTTGAGGAAAGGGTCTCACTTTCTTATAATCCCTTACCCAAGAAAAGACAGTGTACCACCATAAGGTAACACAATAACTAACTGTATACTAAAAGCCAAGAATCAACTTCACTGCTCTTATTTATGCATTGACCACCATTCTCTACTCTCTCTTTAAAGAGTAGCAAAATCAATTCATGAGAATATTATAAGTCACTTCGTCTAGGAAGCAAACTCCATGCTGCTTACCAAAATGCAGTGACTTATAATACTCTCATAAACAAATCTACCCAAGACATTTTAAAAGATTACGCAAGAGAATATTTGAGTTTCTCATCATTTACAGATCCTGCTGATTCGTATGTCCTGAAATCCATATAGATCAAAACACCAAAACTTGTCCATAACTGAAATAAGAGCATCGCAAAACTCAAATACAGTTTAAAATAAAC
The DNA here is from genome assembly GCF_030686135.1 of Camelina sativa. Classification (NCBI taxonomy): domain Eukaryota; kingdom Viridiplantae; phylum Streptophyta; class Magnoliopsida; order Brassicales; family Brassicaceae; genus Camelina; species Camelina sativa. The sequence goes on from NC_141896.1 coordinate 23,984,477, forward strand.
ACGATTATCAAAATCTCTTAAGGAGGTAATTTGCTGGCACCAAGAACAGTTACAGGATTTACCTTTTCCGATGAAGAAGGCTCTTCTTCGTCGACGAACTTGTCATCGGCATGGATGAAATCGAAATCCGTATCTCTCTGTTTCGTGAGTAACTCTGTAAACGGCGTACGGCCATCCCTAAAACAGTTTGTTGAGTGGAAGAGAGTTTATAGGATAGAACCGCTAAACCGGTTTAAATGACGGTTTGGACTTCTCAGTCCGGTTTAGTAATAAAACTGAAAAGAACCGGTGTTCCCTAATTACAAAGGAGTTAGGTTAACCATTTTTCATTTTTTTCTCTTTAATTTAGATGTTTCCCTTTCGGTTTCAATTAAGCCAGATCATTTGGGACATTAATTAATGGGTAAGATTACTTAACTAATTATTTTCATGAAACAGAGACATCGTTCATGAGGCAAAAACTATATATAATGTATATGCCAATGAAAGTTCCAATCCAAATTCTAATAAACTCAAAGCTACAAAGATGAGGAAAGCTAGAAAACAGAAACAAGCTCTGTTTGCTTGCAGACACCAACATTGGACAACAAGTTCTACAGTCCGATATCAGATTCAACGCGCATGTTCTCTTGATTCTGACTTCAACGCATGTTCTCTCTCCTTCGGGCGTATCTGGTCCTGTCGTGGTACTTTGGTTTATCAGAGCTTCTCTGGGTCGTTAGCTCTGTGATCTTTCTCTGTCTCTCTGGAGGACGTTGGACTATTTCTCCATTTTCAAACAGCTCAGCTGCAATACATACATGGAGATTTTGGATTACAAAGTGAGCTTAGTACAAGTTAACCTCTGTCAACAACAACAACAACAACAACAACAACATAGAATATAATCAAACAGAGACGGTAGTTTCAAGATTTAACCCTCAAGCTTCACAAACAGCTTCTTCGATCAAACAAACACTTACTCTATCAAACAAACAGACTTAAGCTCGTTGTGCTGGAAATCAAAATGTTTTGGCTTCCCTATTAGAACAGCTCATGGAATGGAACACACAAAGGTGGCTTTTTATATGTTAACATCTAAAGCGAGAGCCTAGTTTAAAGATTCAACCCTCAAGCTTCATAAACAGCTACTCTATCAAACAAACAGACTGAAGCTTAAGGCTGGAACCTGGAATCAAATTGTTTTGGCTACCCTATAAGAACAGCTCATAACACACAAAGGTGGTACAAAAAAAAGATCTGATGTCTTAGTTGAGTGCAGGAATTTTTGACAAAATCAGATTTTCAATGCTTAAACTAAAGAGTAGAAATTTGGAAAATCTCCTAGTTCTAAGCTAAAGTCTTAATGGATTATGAAACAGGACAGAACAAAACAGAGAACTTGGAATTCAAAACATGGTTTTGTATTAAATCAAACACTAACAAAGTAACAACAGAGTTAACATTTCATTTAACTCACCTCCGTAATCTTTGTTTTCTTGATCAACATAAGAGTCTGGTAGAATGAAGAGAACACCAGGAAGTCCTGAATCACACACACACACAAGAATCAAGAACCATTCATTACATCGCTCGTGTCCTCCTCAACACAAAACACAAGATCCAGAGATGAAAATGTGTGTTTTCAAATAACATTACCTTCGAGTTTGTTCGATGTCTCCTCATCGATCTCACAGCCAAATCCAAAATACCTTTCACACGACACATTGTATATCTTCTTCTTAGCTTCTTCCTCACTGATCATCATCAACAACAAAGTTAACTAGTTAAAAAATGCCTTCTTCTTCACTAAATAATAACTAATCATGAAATTTCAAAGAAATTAGAAAAGAAACCCTAACCTTCCGAGAATTTTAGCTAGGGTTTGAACATAGCAATCAATCATTTGCTGCTTCGTGGCGTTTTCGCCTCCAGGTTTGTCCATTACAATCAGCCAATGCTCATAATCGCATCCAGGAAACAACGGCGCCATCTCAGTGGGAGGTCTATCGCTGAAATTGGAGCCGGATTTGAGCGGAGAGTACGATCCACCGGACCTGTCCATGCGAGTTCGAACCGTTGTGAAACGATTCAAGGAAGAGACGAATCCGACGGCATGGGAGATCGCTGCGGTGGAACGACGGGAGAGGAGATAAGAAGGAGAAGGAGCGGTGGCTCCGGAGGTGGTGAAGAAGCGTTTGGCGATGCGTGACGCGGTGGAGCGAGCTAGGGTTTTCGCCATTGAAGAAGCTCTCAGTGTGTGTGGTCAAGGGTCTCAGAAATGAATGGACTAGAATAGGGTTTAAGCGGAAAGCCACCGAATTGTTAAATCAGATGGTTCTTTCATTAATGGGCCAATGGGCCGAACTTTTTACCACACAATGAAATTAACCAAAATAACATTTATCTTCATCTTCTTATCTCTTTTTTTGTTTTTGTTTTCTATGTACAATTGCTTTTACCATAACCACCATACATATGCTGATATGCATCATCAAATCTGTTTGTCCTAAGATGTTTTTTTTTTACATCATTTTCTAGCTTATGATTTGCTATTTCTTAAGTTCACGGTGGATTTATGATTTAAGATTTTACTAATCCATTTATCCGGGAAGAATACCTGGTAGAAGATATCAATGAGATAAAAAAGAAAAAAAAAAAAGAAAAAAGAAAAAAAGCACCAGTTAAAAAATTGATATATTATTTTCTTTTATTTTGAAAAAAAAAGTTAGATTCCGAAAAATAATTGAAGTAACGAAACAAATCAATTAGAAACTAGAAATTGAGAAATTGAAAGAAGAGTATAGAGAATTCAAAAAAAAAAAAAAAAAAAAAATCAAGCATTACAATTTGAAGATAGATGATTAGATAAGAAAACTTACCCAATATCTTTTTAGGTTTAAAAATATAGAAATTTTAGAAAATTTTGAATATGGTTGTGGGATCAACCGGTAAAGACATGATTAAAATCCATTACAGATCCGAGTCTGAGTCTGAGTCTGTTGGACTCGAATCTCACACTAGCCGGTCTGAACTCTCTCGGTCAAAACCAATTATCAAAAGGAAAAGGACACGTGTCACCCAAAATACAAGAAGACGAGAAGAACACAACAATATAAGATTCAATTCAATACAAAGATTTTGGAAAAGCCATGTGAAAGAACCTATTTGGAAGAACAAAAACAGAACACAAACAATATAAGATTGAATTCCAATCCGACCATCCAATTCCATTGTCTATCTACGATTCAATTCAACCCCAACTTGGACCCCCAAGATCAGGCTGCTCGCAGCTTCACCATATATAGCGCGTGACATCCACGCTCCAATATTTTTTTTTATTAAATGCAAAAAAAAAAAAAATCATCTCTACTTCTTTTGGAAGTTTCAAACTAGATGATAGGTTACAACTTACACGTAAAGAAACGAATTGTGCATAACTTTGTTAAAATTTGATATTTGATTCTCTTCTAGAAAGAAGACTAGAACCTACTCATCTTCCGGTGAAGTAATTTGTAGCATTTCTACGTCACCGTTAAATTCAGGAAAAACAAGAAAAGTAAACTCTTATACAATCATGTCACATGTTCCTTTTTTTTTTGTCGGATGTCACATGTTCTACCTCATAAGTAAGTTTTTGCAACTTGTCATGATTTTCACGAAGAAAAAAAAAAAAACATAAAAAACCCATAAAAAAATAAAAAAAAAATAAAGCGCGTGAAATCGAAAGCGTTATCCCTAACGTAGCAACTTGGAAAATTAGAAAAAGTCACACACAAAGTCAAATTCCTCACGCATTCCTTTTCTGTTCAACACGGTCTCGTTTGTAATATATATTATAAACAGAACTCTTTCTTCTCGTCATTGTAAACTTAAAACAAACTCACCACCAAGAGCAAGATCTATTCTAAACTATCTCTACAAATTTCAAAAAAAAGTCTCTTCTCTTATTGTTATAGTTCTGATCATGAATTCGATGTTCAGTGCCTTCGACGCTCTTTTCGCAGAGCTCATGGGTAAGAACCTCATGGGTTCTTCGTTTAATGCTACTACTACTACGGCCACCGCCGCCGCACCACAAACGCAAACGCAAAAGCAAAAGGAGGACAACGCAAGTAGCAAAAACATTGGTTTGGTGAAGAAGACTCCTAGGTACGCTGTGGAGTTCGATGGTCTTCACTGCTTCGAAACAATAGTCCGTTCTTGATTTGATTTGTTTCTTGGTGCGCTAGCTTGGCTTCAAGATCAGAAACTTTGTTCTGATTTTTCTTGTTTTTTTTTTTCTTTAATTTAATTTTATTCTATTAATTCATTATAACATGTTGCTGTCAAAGTGTCAATACGTTTTTGAAATATTCATCGATTTGATCCGGTTACATACTTTCTTGATTCTTCGATTTGTCTTCATATTTCTCCGGTTCCGGCTAGATGATGAAGGGGTGCGAATTCGGTTTGATTAAACTCGAACCAGAAATAACAAAATTCAAGTTTTGGTTCTTTCTTTTTTTGGATTATTCAAACTTCGGATTCTTGGAAATACATCAAATCAGATCACTTCTGTATTATGAAAATCGAATGCAAACTAAAACAATTTAAGAACCCCTGAATAGAATTAAAAGTTAAAACCAAAACAAAAGAGAGATAAGATTAGGTAGGGTACCTTACTAGTTACTTGATGAACTTAGTTCCATGGTTACACACAAGATGTTACATCTATATTTTATTTTATTTATCAATCCCAGAATCAAAGCTAGCAAAGTAGAGAGAACTTGCATCAAGGGTTACAAGATTATATTATCTATTATGCTTATTTATGTAAGCCTGTTGGTAAATTTGCTAAACCGCTAGGTCAGATTATATGGTGTTATTTGTGTCCCTCTTTTTTTAGCTAGACAATGAAATTAATCAACCAAAATAACAATAGTTATTATCTCTTTTCTCTGTGTACAATAGCTTTCATCATAATCACCATACATTCATCATCAAATTTGTTTGTCCTAATTAAAATGATCATTTTATCTTTTTAGATAATCTTTTTGGCTTGTGATTTGCCCATTTCCTGAGTCCATGGTAGATTTATGATTTAAGACTTTACTAATCCATTCATCTGATTTATCATTTCTTTCTTTCTTTAATGACCTTACTCTGTACTTCTTAAGGCTCCAAATAAAATTTGTTAATTTTTTAATTTAATTTTTGTTATTGAATAGTATATAAATATTTATACATATATTATTTTTTTATAACAATATAGAGATATATGGTAGGTTAGTATATTTTTTTTGTTTGGTGCATATACAAATTAAAGTTTTTTTTTTAAGTAAGGTGTTAATAAATATTTATTCTCTATACATATTTATTCTCTCAAGGTAAAATTTTTTTAAAGTTGACCTTGAGAGAATCTTAAAACAAAATAAAAAACACACACACATATAAACTAATTAGTAATTACATTCCTCTTCTATTAAAAGAATAAAAGGTTACCAATTTACCATTAATTAATTGGATTATAAATTAAGTCCAATCTAAAAACATGTAAGGTCGTCTTTGTCAAGTGGCCACATCTCACGCTAAACCAATTGAGAAAATTAGGTCAAACTCGCCGAAAAAAAAAAAGTGGAAAATTTCTAACTTTGAACTAACTAGGATCCAACTAGGATTCTTCTCTTTCCTTATCCAACACAACACGGTCTTGTTTCGTCGCGTCTTTATTAAAAAAAAAAAGACTTTCTATATAAACACTTTATATTGTTTTTGTTCCTTTCACATAAACCCATTCAAAGATCTTTTCCTGTTTTTTAACAACTCGTTGTGATAATGAATTCGATGTTTAGTGCCTTTGACGCCATGTGTGTTGAGATTATGGGGAAGAAAGTCACCGCTGATCCTTGTGTCCACCGCTCTGAACGCAACGCTGCTTCTTCTTGCGGCCGTGGCGGCGGTCAAAACGCGTCTTTGGCAGTCAAGAAAGATGAAAAAGCTTCCAAGAACATGGATTTGGCGACCAAGACACCGAGGTTTGCTGTTGAGCTCGATGGCCTTCATTGCTTCGAGACCATAGTTCGTTCTTGATCACAAAAATCAAGATTTTACGATTTCTTTTCTTTTTTGCTTTGGTTTTGTTTCGATAATTCTCATATGTAAATAACAATTTTGGAATTATTCAATTTCTTGATTAGAATCATCCTTCATAGTGATTGATTCATTGGTTTGATTTCAAGTTTCTCTGGTTTCGTTCTATTAATTCATGAATTTGTTAATATATATTAAAAGAAAAGAATGAGTTTATTTTTCCCTGTTCTTCAAGAATCGAAATCCTCCAAAAGGATCAAACTTTTGCAAGAACTTTTTAGGGTTTAGGAGGCAAAAATTGAGGCTTAGATGATGCATGTGATGTTTGAACATGAACATCAATCATAATCAGAGAACCTCTATATATACCGAATTGATCCATAAGAAGAAGAGGCTGAAACTATACATTGAAGAAAAATTTAGAAACTTGTGTGCCAAATAGCTCCATCGCCTTCTCCACAACGTTGGTGTACTTGAAGCATTCTATCAACAGATTTGCAGATTCCGCTACAGCTCCAGTCGAAGGATGCTGCGCAAGGGTTTCCTGCTTGACCCTTCCATTCACAATCTGCACACACAGTAGTCATTAATAAACCCTTTTTTTTTTTTACTAACTCTTGATTCATTTGCTTGTTACTAGCTAGCCAGATTTTTATCTTTTTACCCAAGGGTGTTCCGCAGCAGAGGCTTCTATCATCGATATGTTCAACATCGAGACCAATGAACCAAGAACCTAAAGAGACATCTTCATTTGCATACTTGTGAAGTAGTCGCCTGAAAACAGACCGTGAGTCAATTTGGGATTCGAGGATGATTGTAAAGAAGAGTCTGTGAGCTGAGAGAGAGAGAGAGCTCACCGGTTCACTGAGATATAAGTTGCTAAATCTTTGGAGATGGCATAGATTTGTCCAGTTGCGTGTCTGAAGTACTTGTTTCCTTCTTCACCAAACTTCCAATTTTCTGGCTCATGGTATTTGACCCCTCTGCAGCACAATAAATATATATCATCCGAAGAAAGAAAGAAAAAGAGTCAACTCCTGATCTGTGTAGAAACATGAGAGCTTGTGACTGCTTACTTTTGAGCAAGGACAGGTCCAGACTTCATGCAACCAATGTACACTCGCGGTTTCCATCTATGGTGAGCCAATGTAGAACCAAGCATTCCTGAATAATTATAACTTTAGTTAAGCTTTTTTCTTGGAACAGTAAGTATTTTAATATGCATTTTATGTAATGTAATGTAACTAACCGAGATTTACGTGAACATCATCATCCACTTTGACGTAGAAGTCTGCATCCCATTTTGCAACAGCAGATGAGAAGTACATTTGGGTTTTAGTTGATAATTCATGATAACCTTCTATGTGGTTCTGCAAGATATTTCACTATTAATTAGATATTATTAACTAACGGAAAAAGGACTTGACAGAGCTAGCGCTACAAATCAAAGCTACCAGGCGAAAGAAGTCCTTATGTTGTTCTTCTTCAGCTTCAATGGTATGGTCCAAGACTCCTCCAGGAGAAGAACTAAATTTAGAGAATAGTTACGTTGTCCATATCAAAATATAACAGCCAATATTATATTTACTATTTAGTAAATGCTTTGGAAACCAAATTAAGAAAACTCTACCTGTGACCTATGACAAATCGCATAATGATTCCCTTCTCTGTCTCTAATCTTTTCAATTCCTCCCCTGCAAAGTAAGTGAAGCAACAATCAATCTTTTTGTCACATCATCTGCTTGCTATATATGGGAGCTTTAGAAGAGCTGGTTCGTTCTAGTTGAACCTTTAGGAAGCCAGGTTCCTCTTATCGAGTCTCTTCGTTTTCTGCTACTGAAAGCAGTCATGATTCCCACCACAAAGAACATCCGAGGCCGAATCTTGTTCGATTTGTCTGCCTCTGATTTTGCAACAGCTGGGGATCCATCTCCACCACCAGATCTTGCTGCTCGAGCTGTAGCTAGCTCTACCTCAAGTGAAGAAATTGTCTTGTCTAATGTCCTGGTACATGAAATAGCAGAATCTATTTAAAAATGTAATACAAAGCCTAATCTCTAATATAATATCATAACATCATGTTTCAGTGAGACAAAAGAAAAAGGCACTTTACTTGATAACATCATGAGTATGTGATACTCGAGATAGAATGTCACCTTCCTGGTAAAAAGAAGAAGAACAATGCCCAAGTCAAGATTTAATTTTGCAGTAAACTGGAACAGATCATCAGGTGATGTAAACACACACAATATGTCATCATCTACTTGCCTTGCTCTCACAATCAATAAGAGGATGAAGTGACCTGGCTTGATCATTTTGCACAGGCGAAGCTCTCTCAATGCCATCTACTACTATCTCAGATGTCGCCAAAAGCCTAAAAGAAAGAAACAGATATGTAAGTAAGATCAGAGGAAGCTAGGACATTAAATTGTTATTATAATCAACCAAAATGGGATTACAAGTTTGATATATAGAACCAGTTGAATCACTAGCTAAATAACAATTGCCTAACTTGACATAAAGCTACTTGCACAAAAGACAGAACCACAACAAAGAAAAAAGAAACAAAAACATAATCTATTCACTAGAGTAAACATAATTCAGCATCAGAATGTTCCAGATTCACCAATGTGAAGACAGGAGATACAGTAGAAAGTGACAAAGTTGCAGACTTTTGAAGCTACATCTACATAAAAAACCCCTTTTGAAGCATTAGCATTAGTTACCCATACAAACAAGACCAAGAATCCGCAGCATTAGCATTGAAAAATCAGAGAGAGGGACAGAGAGAGAGAGAGAGAGAGAGAGAGAGAGAGAGAATGAAAGAACCTGTTAACGACAAGAACACCAAGAACGAAGCTGGAAACGCAGAGAACAAAAACCCATCTCGCTGAAACACCAGAAGAAGAAGAAGAAGAAGTTGTAGATTTCTGATACCTTCCCATTCCCATTTTTATTCTTCTTCTTTATTTCTATAAAAGAAAAAAAAACTCTTAGTGAGAAGAAAAAGAAGAAGGAGAAGAAGAGGAAAGCTTGTTTTCTTTCTTTTTAAGGTTGTCTAGCGAAAACAACATGTGAACAGTGAACTCATCAAAACGACATCATCGTCTTCTCGGATGAGCAAAAAAGGAAAAAAAAACACTCAATAATGTCTGTAATTGATTCCTCCTTTTTCTTTTTAATATTTTTTCACCACTCTCTTTTAATTTTGCAGTGGACTACTAAACTTTTTATTTTAAAAAAAAAACATAAAACCAGAAAATTAGTGTAAAATGATTTGTGTTTTTGTTAAAAATTCAAATGTGTGCTTTTTTGGTTGCTCAATCAGAAAAGGAAAAGGAAAAAAAAAAAACTCATTATTGGTGGCTTAAATGAGTCGCGTGAATCTCTCAGCTTCACTGTTGTTGTGTTATGTTCTGTCCGTCCCAAGACAATATGCTAACTTCCAAATTTGCCCCTTTATTCTGCACACATTTGTTTTCTTTCTGATTTTTAGATACTCTTCAGCGGTTATACTACTCCCTCTGTTTTAAAAGTGTCATTCTAGCCTGATTTTTTTTGTTTCAAAATAAATGTCATTTTATATTTTAATGTAAAATTAAGCACAAATTTCCAACTTTAACTTCATATTCATTGAAGAATATCAAGAGTTAATGTCAATTTTAAGGTTATAAAAGATATTTTAATATATGTGCAAAATGTCAAAATGACACTTATTATAAATCAGAGGAAGTATAACTTATCTTTTCTTTCTCTCTTTTTTTTTTTTATGAAAGACTATAACTTATCTTCACGAAATTACCTTATTTATATTTTTGTAATTTTTTCTTATATATGTATATGATAGAAACTTGGAGTAAATTATATAAATGTATATTACATTTCCCATTTCATGCACTTCTCTATTTAGTTTTATTATAAGTATTCTATAAGTATTCTTTTAACATTTCTCAGTTTTATACAATATGAACTACGTTTTTTTTAACTCGATTATGCAATATTAGTTTGTTTACTAAAATTAAATATATTGGTAATATGATATTTTATTTCATTACTATGTAAAATGTCTCCAATCAAAATATTTTTTAAAGTAATTTCATCCTACAATTTTTTATTCTGCAACTTATGTTATTATGCCACTTATGAATGTAAATTAAATAACAAAAAAGTAAATTAAATATTTAATAAAATGTCTACAAAAAACAAAACCATAATAGAACTCTGATTTTTTTTTTTTAAAGTTGTACAACAGAGAAAAATAAATTAAACCGTAAAAAGAGATTATACTAACTCAGTGTATTTTAAAAAGAGATTATACTAACTCAGTGGCTTTTAAACTCTCCACAACTATCTCAAAGTCTTATAATTAGTTAGTTGCATTGGATTAAGACACATTTTAACCCCATAAACACTAACATAACGTTTTACAGCTTCTAAGCAATGTTTTCTTGGTGTTAGCCTGTTTTGGGACAAAATGGGTATAAGTGGCTTTTAAACTCTCCACATCTATCTCAAAGTCTTATAATTAGTTAGTTGCATTGGCTTAAGACACATTTTAACCCCATAAACACTAACATAGCTGTTTACAGCTTCTAAGCAATGTTTTCTTGGTTTTAGCCTGGTTTGGGACAAATTGGGTATAAGTGGCTTTTAAACTCTCCACATGAAACAAGTATTTATTATGGTGGTGAATGATGGTGGATGTATGCAATGATGATATATGAATGGAATGATGGATGGGTGTTTCAATTCCCCTTATGCTATTGCAGTACAAGAGGTATCAATCCTAAATGAGTGTTTGTGAACAGATAAGATGTGCATATGAATCTAAGTTAAGACAAATGTAATGATTGTTTGTCACTAACAATCCTAAGATGGAAATGTAAAGATGCAAAAAAGTAAACTACAAGAACCAAGAACTAAATGCAAATTAAACTGAATGATTGAAACTGTAATAAAGCAAGAACAGAAATAGAAACTACTACTAATGAACTAATGCAAGACAATTAATGAACTGAAAGCTAAATGTATGCAACTGGAATGAAACATGAATGAAACAAGACAATCACAAATCATAAACACAAGTTCTGGGGATGAACTCGAGCAAGCACTCGACCGAGTGTAGGTCGAGTGGGTGGTCGAGCTGGTTGAATCCGGAAAACAGAGCAACACAACAAAAACAGAGCAATACTAAAACCAATCAAACAACAAGCAAGCTACAAGACTAAGACTTTAAAATCAATAAACAAAGAAGGTTCCTGAGGATGGATTCATGGGAAGAACTAATCATTGTGGTTATCTAACTTGGTCAACAAATCTCAAGCAAACTTTGAGCTAACCTCTAGACATATAAATCTAAGACAAGTTTCTCCCACTCTCATGGTCAAGAAACAATCAAACCTATGCAATTCTAGACTTGTTCTCACACAGTAAAGAATCTACACAAGCAGGCATTAAGCAATACATCTCAAACCAAACAAGACCTCTAATCTCTTAGCAAGCCTAATGGTAAGCTCTAGATCTAGCCTTATCTATGCTTCTTAAACATTGGTGTGATGCTAAGGAGCTTGAAATCAGATCCTAACCTCTCAGTTCAAGATCAGCCTTAAGAACATCTAGCCTAGAAGAGATCTACAACAATCAAGCTTGACCAAATCACATAAACCACAAGATCAATCCTTCCTAACCCATCCTCAAGATCCTAAGAAGACTACTCACAACAAGACATGATGAAACAAATCAAAAACCCAGAAAATATTGAAACTTGCATTATTAGAAAGATAAAACTGAGATCTTCAATATTAATCAAAGGATGAAACTCAAATTCTCAATATTAAGAAAGTTATTGAACCAACAATATTGAAGAATCTAAGAGTTTTCTTAAACAAGTACAAAATCTAATAAAATGCAAAAGGAATAATGCTAAAAAAGGTAAAAACTAGGTTTCTGGAAATATCTAAAAAGCTGGACCCTTTGGTGGCTGCAGGTACAAGGTCTTATATAGTGGGGAAGTGGAAGCCCTAAAAATAGAAAAAGTCAAAGCAGTCAACGGCTCGGTCAACTCGACCTATGCTCGGTCGAGCTAGGGGTCGAGCTGGCTTCTCACGTGCAATCTCCACTCGGTCGAGTACTCCTCAGCACACGGTCGAGTGTCTGGTCGAGTGTGCGGTCGAGTTGGACTCCGGACCTTGTTGTTTCAGCCTTAACTCCCTTCTTTCCTCCTCAAGATTGCTTCACATCTCTTCTCCATTGCTTCCATGCTCCTTGAGCTCCAAAATCACCTGTTTATGCATGAAAAGATGCAAATGCAATGCAACTAAACTCTAATGCATGATTGGATCTAAAGCTACACAATAATGGCCTAAATGGATAGAAAAAGATGCAAAAGATGTGAATAAACTAAGGGAAAACAAGGTAAAATATATGAACATCAACACCCCCAAACTTAGTCTTTGCTTGCCCTCAAGCAAATAATCAAAGACATAAGAAGGTAAGTGAGGTTTGAAAGTGGGATCTCAGCTCCTTAAGCTTGCAAATAGACCATCTAGAATCAATGTCCAAGTTACTAATACTATGATGCAAGTTGAATGAGCTGGAATTTAAAGACTTTAGACAAGCATATCACAACCTTTATTGATTTGAGCCTTAGTTATCCACATGCATTCAAATCAACCATTTCCTTTAACATTCATTAAACAAGAACATGAATCAACTCTATGCAATGCTTAAACTCATTTGGCTTGGCAATAAAGGGTTTTGAGACAATGATGGTCTCTGTTTAGAGTGGGGCTTATCAATATCAAGGTTCTCTCATGAAAATGGATTGAGCTTTAGAAGAATGCTAAAGGTAAGAACACCTAAACTCATACAAGAATAAAACCTTGTCTACCCAAAGGTACCCAAAGTGTTTATCCTAGCAATCTAAACCCAAATGATCCTAGTGCTACCCTTTGCTTCTTCTTTTCTCTTTAACCCTTTTCTCTTTTGGTTTTCAAGTCTTAGGAGATGTTTCTTATTTGATCTTTCTAGTGGAATGGGGGATTCTTTCTTATTGCTATAGTTCTCTTTTCTTCTTATTCTTAAGACATAAAAGCATTTTGCTAAACTTTTCTTTTCTTTCGTTTCTTTTTCTTAACTAGAACCATCTTAATCAACACTTTACTTCCCATCCTTTCACTAGACTTTGCTTAAACACAATCTCCTCTTAAAGACTCTACCCTTTTTCCTTCTCTTTTCTTTCTTTTCTTTTCAAAACAGCCAAGTCCCAAACCCAACAAGTGAACCACCTAGTCCTATCTAGTTTGAAAAATGCAAACTAGAACTACACAAGGTCTTACTCTTGTCAGTTCAAACCTAACACTTTCTACCAAGCTCAATCCCAAAAATAGGCCTCACACACTCAAGAATCAACAAGGCTTGAAAGAAGGTTTGGTTTAGGGGTAGGGGAACTGATCTTAATGATTTAATCAGCTACTTGGATCAACAAGAGTGGTAAAAAGGAGAAAGATGATCCAAATATGTATATGGTATCCATGAGTTTAAAGCAATGCACTTATTGATAATTAAAAGTCAATATTAGGTTCTTATAAAATAGGAAATGGTTTCAAATCACAACATGCTTCAATTTAGACCAAATGCAATGCAAGAATTCAAGCTTGGTTCAATCTTATGCTTCCTACTACTCAACTAGCATCAAAGTACTAATAACTTGGGCATTGATCCTAGTCTAGTGAATAGGCTAGCTAACAAGGAAATACTCAGCATAGATCCCTAATGCAAATATTATACAATTCTACATGAAACATGCTAAACAAGATCCTAATATGCAATGCAAACTACATGAACACTCTTTTTTTTATGAAGATTTTTTTAAAATTTTTCAAATTTTTATGGTTTTTCTATGCCTTAGATGCAATGTAAGTATTAACATGATTATGCTAAAAATTTGAAATAAGAACACAAAACACAACATCAAATGCTATCTCAAACCCTCCCCCAAACTTAAATCACACAGTCCCTTGTGTGAAAAAGTTGTGTGAGGATTCAAGATTTAAACACAACACAAAACACAATATGAAATGCAATGGTATAAACAATGGTAAGGTGATAGTGGTACCTTAGGGATTGTGGAAGAAGTTGTCCACATCCATCTGCATGCTGTCATAGGAGTAGTTGGAGTCAGGCTGGTGGCTTGGAGAAGGACTTTGGGGCAGCTCGATGATGCCAATCGACCTTGACTCGGTCGAGTACGTGTCTGAGTGGGGGGGGGGTCGAGTTCTCCTGCGAGTGTCCAAATGATGGGCTTGCTGCTGGCAGAACTGCTGGTAGAGAGCTGGATCCATGTAGTATTGAGGTGGGATGGGAGGGTATAATGGATAACCTGGATAAGCAGCTGGAGGTGGGAGGCCATAGGGTGATCTGGGAAGGTGCTCGGCCGAGTGCATCGGAGGTGTTCGGTCGAGTGGGTGCTCGAGTGACCCGGTCGAGTGCCTCGAAAATTGATGTTCGCGGGTACTTGAGCTCCTCTTCCTCAGATTTGGCTCATACATTGAAGCCCTAGCTGGTTCCACAGGATTCGCAACCCTTGAAAGTGTTCTAGTTGAGCTACTTATCCTCAAAGGGCTTGAATGTTGGCTAGGAGATGAGTTTCCACTCTTCAGCTCAGCAATCTCCTTCTTCAAGCCTTTGATAGACTTAGCCATGCTGGTCACCTTCTTCTTCAGCTTATCAAATCTCTTTCTATGCCACTTACCCCATTTTTGCAAAAGAGTTAACCTCTTGGCATTCTCCCTCACTCCTCTACTATCTCTTGGGTTGGGCTCATAATCTTCAAAGTAGAACTGCTCCTCTCCATCAGCTACTTGTGCATTCCTAGCTTCCTCAACTCTATGTTGAATCACTCCATCAAACCAATACTCCTCAGCTGGCCAAAAATCAATGTTGGCTCCTTCTTGAATGGTGGTGAGCTCTTGGTTAGGCAATATGAATTGCTTTTTCCCAAGTGTTGGAAGCTCAAAGTTGAATATGTGGTTCCCTTGATGCTTCTCCTTGGCTAGGATGAGTGTAGAAGTGAGGTAGCTTGAGTCAATCCATCTTGGTGAGACACTTTCTCCTCTAAGTTGAACTCTAGCAGCTTGTAGGATTGGAGTGATGATGCCTCCAATGGTAAGTGCTCCTCTTGACCCTTTGGTCTCCAACTTTCCTACCCAACTTCTCAATTGGGTCATGTGGTCAATGAGCACCATTCCTAGGTCAGTCTCCACTGTGCTCCCAAGGATGATGGTACCATTCCTTGCTTGAAAGATCACTCCATTAAGAGCCAAGTCAATCATCTTTAGCTCTCCCTCATTGATGTTCCCAGTTTCCTTCCTTGCAAAGAATGTATTTGCAAGGGCTTTGTGGAAGTACCTTAGGACTGGGCTTCTTATCCTAGAGCTCTTGGAGTTGGAGGATGAGTAGTATTTGTCATCTCCAATGGTTTCCCACACAACATACAACTCATCTCTTGGAACCATCAAACTCCTATTGCTCCCAACCTCAAAACCAAACACATTTGCTACCTCTTTTATTGAAAGCTCATGCTTCTTCCCTTTGATAGTGAAAGAGATGTGACCAGCTCCATGTTCAGCAGTCTTCCTTGCATATGTGTGCAGCTTGACAATAGCTAGGAACTCACAGCTTTCCTCCTTGTAGCCTTCCATGCACAGCCCCATGAACTTGGTGAGATTGCTCTTCTCAAAGAGGTATTCCACATCCTCATCAATGGCAAGCTTCTCCATGGTCTCCTTGTGAGGATACCTAGTTCCCAAGAACTCCATCCTCATGAAAGCATCATAAATCTGCCTCTTTGACAGCCCACAAGACTCAACTTCTCCATCATCCATCAATTCTTCTTCTTCACTCTCCTCCTCACTTTCACTTTCAATCTCTTCTTGCTCAACTTCAACAGCTGGCCTCTTCCCTTTGGCCTTGTGTCTCCTCATAAACTCATTGAGAGTAGGCTCTCTTTCCTCCTCACTCTCAGTCCTTTCAGGATCTTCCTCAACAGAGTCTCTCCTTGGATACGGCATCTGGCTCGACCGACTGCTCGACCCGGCACTCGGTCGAGTGGTCGATCGAGTGGTCCGTCGAGTGACTCTCCCAGCTTCACCTCTTGATTCAAGGTCAGCATCACGACGTTCCATGGAGCTTGCAGCGGTTCGGTGAGACTTCTTGGTGATCTTGGAAGACATTTTCAAAAGAAACTGAAGAGAATAAACTCAAAGCTCAAAGTTAATAGGTTAGTGACCCAAAAACTTGAAAGAACAAAGCTTGAGCAAGAGATGAACTTTGAGAGAGATTTCAAAGCTTGAATTTAAGTCTTTTGAGCAAATGAGAGAATGTGAGAGGTTCAAGATCGTGCAAGGGCTATATAAAGAAGCCAAGGGGACAAGGAGACAAGGGTGGAGCGTCCATACCATTCAAATTTGAATTGGGAATCTTTGACTTGCTTTTGGCTGTAGCTCGACCCCACACTCGACCAGCACGTGGTCGAGCTCCTTGACCAATTTTGAAATTTCAAAATTTTTCTCCTTGTTCTTCCCTCCACTCGATCGTCCTAACGGTTTGAAGATGAAATGGGCTTTAATTCATACCCAGCTCGGCCGAGTACCTCTCGTGGACTGGTCGAGTGGGCCTGCGAGTCTTCTTCTCCAAGTCCACAACTCTCCTTAACCAACTACATTCTTACTAAAAGCCTGTCCAACAAAAACATAAAAGAAAACACATCAAAACTACTAAGAATTTAAACCATATTTACAAGGGATACCTTAGGGACTTCCTCCCTAGTGAGCTTATTTAAAGTCACTAAGCTTGACTTTGGTTTCCTTCTTAACTTTGGTTTAGATACCAAGGAGGTGATGAAATCCTCCCTGGAACCTCTTGGTCACTGTGAAGTTGATCCTTGATCACCTCACCCTTAGCACTCAAACCATATTTCTTCTTAAATTTGAGCCTAGGTCTTGCTTTCCTCAAAGACCTCTTGTTCAGTTTAACTTTGAGATCCTCAACCATACTAGACAGCTCTTGAACTGACCTCTTAAGCTCCTCAACAGAATCCTCTTGAAGTGGGAGCTCAGCCTTAGGATCTCCTTCATCCTTGAAAACCTCATGATCAACTTTCTCCTTGATAGTGAAGGGTTGATCATCAATGGTAGGCAGGTTGGTTGGGTTATAGATGTTGAACTTCATGACTGTATCCTCAGCAATGTTCAAGGTCACAAGACCTTCCCTAACATCTATTATTGCTCCAACAGTGGCTAAAAATGGCCTCCCTAACAAGATTGGATCTTCAGGCTCCTTGTCCATCTCTATGACCACAAAATCAGTGTGAACCCTTGCCTTCCCTATCTTGAGTGGGACATTCTCCAACCTTCCAACTACCTCTCTATTTGTCCCATCAGCTAGGCACACATGGAGTTTAGTGGATTTGAAATCAGTTCTCCCAAGCTTTTGAGCTAAGGAGTATGGCATCACACTTGTTGAAGCTCTCAAATCACAAAGGCATTGATTGTAGTAGAGGTAACTGATTGTGCAAGGCAAGTAGAATGGCCCTGGGTCCTTAAGCTTAAGTGGAATGATCACTCCTCCAAGGTTCTCAAGATCCTTCTCATCTTGAGCTTGAGCTTTCTTTACTGATAAATCAAGCAAAAAATCTCTATAGAGAGGGTATGGTTTATACTGTTCCAAAGCAGGTCCTCTCTCCTCTTCTTGGTAGGCAATGATGATCTCTTGAATAGCCATCACTTCTTCCCTTTTCTCAACCAAAGCTTCTTCCCTCAAAACCCTTTCTTCCTCATGTTGCTTAGCCAACATCTCCTTTTTCTCAATGATTTCCCTTAACTCCTTGATCCTCTGTGCTTTGAAACGCCCAGGGAATAGCAGTGGAGGCTTGTAAGCAGGAGGAATGTACTTAGCAGGCTTGACAGCTTCGGAGTCCCCAGCTCGATCGGCCACTCGAGCATGCACTCGGTCGAGTGACTGCTCGAGCTCCTGGTCGAGTTCTCCTGCGAGTTCCTGTTGCTTTGCACAGATGTCACATGGGGCTTCAGTAACTAATGAATTCCCCCAAACTTGGACTTCACTGTCCTTAGTGACTTCTTCCTCTTGAAATTGAATGGCTTTGGCTGAAAACTCCCTTGGATTTTGAACAGCTTTTCCAGGGAGTTGGTTGGGTTTTGGAGCTGAAGTAGATGCTATGTTACCCTCCATATACTTCACTCTTGAATTAAGACACTCAAACTTCATATTCAGATCATTGTACTGTGATGTTAACCTTTGGTTCAACTCAGCAAACTGCTTGACTTCCTCAATCTTTTCTTGTGTTTGCCCAATCAACAATTGTTGCATCATAGCTCTTAAGTCTTGTTCTTGGCCTTGGTTAGTCTGAAACCCTGGTGGGGGACACAACTGAGGCTGGAACACTTGGTGTTGTTGCTTGGGAATGTAGGTTTGTTGCTGTTGAGGCTGTTGAGGTGGATAGACTTGGTCTTGAGGATTAGCCACATTGGTACTCCTATAAGATAGGTTGTTGTTCTTGAAACCTCCTTGGTTGTAGCCTTTGAATCCTCCTTGATTCTGCATGTAGCACAACTCAGCAAACTCAGTCTCCCCCTCTTGAACTTGTGCTTCTTCTTCACCAATAAAATGAATAGACTTGGACTGGCTAAGAAGGATCTTGTCAAGCTTCTCATTGACCATCTTCAAGTCTTTCTTATACTTGTCCTCTTGATCAGTGGAGGAGCTCCTTATGGTCCTATCATAGTCCTCATTATAGTTGCCATCTGATTGAGCAAGATTCTCAACTAATTCCCAGCCTTCTTCCACATTCTTGTTGAGGAAGTTGCCATTAGAAGCTGTGTCAAGCAACATCCTTATCTTTGGAAGCACTCCTCTATACAAGGTACTCAAGAGTGACTCATTGCTGAAACCATGATGAGGACATTGAGTCTGATATCCTTTGAATCTCTCCCATGCCTCACAAAAGGTCTCATTATTCCTTTGAGCAAATCCAGAGATGTCATTCCTCAGCCTTGCTGTCCTAGCATTGGAGAAGAACTTGGCCAAGAAAGCCTTCTTGCATGCATCCCAAGTAGTGATTGCACCAGTGGGGAGAGTCTTTTCCCATAAATGAGCCTTGTCCCCAAGTGAGAAAGGGAACAACCTCAGCTTAAAACCATCCTCACTTACACCATTGATCCTTGTAAGGCTGCATATTCTATCAAACTCATCAAGGTGATCTAGTGGATCCTCCATTGGCAATACATGAAATTTGTTGGCTTGAATCATGGAGATTAAGCCACTCTTGATCTCAAAGTTGTTGTTGGCAACAGTTGGAGGCACAATTCCAGCCCTTTGGTTGTGAGTGTTGGGTGCATCTCCAGCACCAATGTTCCTTGGTCTCTGAACCTGATCCTGATGATCCATTGCTACTATAACCTCTTGTTGGTCCTGAACAACTCTCCTTTGCTTAGTTCCCAAACCCTTTGTCACCTTGTGGATGTTGTCAATGTGCTTGAGAAGATGGTCTTTTCCTTTAGACCTTGTGTGCATCAACAAACACAAACGATTTTTCCCAGGCACACGACTGAGCACAGGCTCTTGTTGGTGATCAAGTCGACTGGAAACTGATGGTTATAGAGATCCGGCGTCTGGCTCGAGCAGGTGCTCGATCACTACTCGGTCGAGTGGTGGTCGAGTTGATGGTCGAGTGGTACCTGAAATGGAACTTCAACCCAGAAACAGAAGATTCAAGTGTATAAACGAACTTAATCTTAGACTAATATGGATCCTAAATGTCACAAAAACACACTCAAATGGGCAACGGCGCCAAATTGAAACAAGTATTTATTATGGTGGTGAATGATGGTGGATGTATGCAATGATGATATATGAATGGAATGATGGATGGGTGTTTCAATTCCCCTTATGCTATTGTAGTACAAGAGGTATCAATCCTAAATGAGTGTTTGTGAACAGATAAGATGTGTATATGAATCTAAGTTAAGACAAATGTAATGATTGTTTGTCACTAACAATCCTAAGATGGAAATGTAAATATGCAAAAAAGTAAACTACAAGAACCAAGAACTAAATGCAAATTAAACTGAATGATTGAAACTGTAATAAAGCAAGAACAGAAATAGAAACTACTACTAATGAACTAATGCAAGACAATTAATGAACTGAAAGCTAAATGTATGCAACTGGAATGAAACATGAATGAAACAAGACAATCACAAATCATAAACACAAGTTCTGGGGATGAACTCGAGCAAGCACTCGACCGAGTGTAGGTCGAGTGGGTGGTCGAGCTGGTTGAATCCGGAAAAACAGAGCAATACAACAAAAACAGAGCAATACTAAAACCAATCAAACAACAAGCAAGCTACAAGACTAAGACTTTAAAATCAATAAACAAAGAAGGTTCCTGAGGATGGATTCATGGGAAGAACTAATCATTGTGGTTATCTAACTTGGTCAACAAATCTCAAGCAAACTTTGAGCTAACCTCTAGACATATAAATCTAAGACAAGTTTCTCCCACTCTCATGGTCAAGAAACAATCAAACCTATGCAATTCTAGACTTGTTCTCACACAGTAAAGAATCTACACAAGCAGGCATTAAGCAATACATCTCAAACCAAACAAGACCTCTAATCTCTTAGCAAGCCTAATGGTAAGCTCTAGATCTAGCCTTATCTATGCTTCTTAAACATTGGTGTGATGCTAAGGAGCTTGAAATCAGATCCTAACCTCTCAGTTCAAGATCAGCCTTAAGAACATCTAGCCTAGAAGAGATCTACAACAATCAAGCTTGACCAAATCACATAAACCACAAGATCAATCCTTCCTAACCCATCCTCAAGATCCTAAGAAGACTACTCACAACAAGACATGATGAAACAAATCAAAAACCCAGAAAATATTGGAAACTTGCATTATTAGAAAGATAAAACTGAGATCTTCAATATTAATCAAAGGATGAAACTCAAATTCTCAATATTAAGAAAGTTATTGAACCAACAATATTGAAGAATCTAAGAGTTTTCTTAAACAAGTACAAAATCTAATAAAATGCAAAAGGAATAATGCTAAAAAAGGTAAAAACTAGGTTTCTGGAAATATCTAAAAAGCTGGACCCTTTGGTGGCTGCAGGTACAAGGTCTTATATAATGGGGAAGTGGAAGCCCTAAAAATAGAAAAAGTCAAAGCAGTCAACGGCTCGGTCAACTCGACCTGTGCTCGGTCGAGCTAGGGGTCGAGCTGGCTTCTCACGTGCAATCTCCACTCGGTCGAGTCCTCCTCAGCACACGGTCGAGTGTCTGGTCGAGTGTGCGGTCGAGTTGGACTCCGGACCTTTTTGTTTCATCCTTAACTCCCTTGTTTCCTCCTCAAGATTGCTTCACATCTCTTCTCCATTGCTTCCATGCTCCTTGAGCTCCAAAATCACCTGTTTATGCATGAAAAGATGCAAATGCAATGCAACTAAACTCTAATGCATGATTGGATCTAAAGCTACACAATAATGGCCTAAATGGATAGAAAAAGATGTGAATAAACTAAGGGAAAACAAGGTAAAATATATGAACATCACCACATTAATCTCAAACTCTTATAGTTAGTTAGTTGCATTGGATTAAGACACATTTTAACCCTAGAAACACTAACATAACTGTTTACAGCTTCTAAGCAATGTTTTCTTGGTGTTAGCCTGTTTTGGGACAAAATGGGTATAAGTGGCTTTTAAACTCTCCAAATCTATCTCAAAGTCTTATAATTAGTTAGTTGCATTGGCTAACGACACATTTTAACCCCATAAAAACTAACATAGTTGTTTAGTGCTTCTAAGCAAAGTTTTCTTGGTTTTAGCCTGTTTTGGGACAAAATGGGTATAAGTGGCTTTTAAACTCTCCACATCAATCTCAAAGTCTTATAATTAGTTAGTTGCATTGGATTAAGACACATTTTAACCCCATAAACACTAACATAGCTGTTTACAGCTTCTAGGCAATGTTTTCTTGGTTTTAGCCTGTTTTGGGACAAAATGGGTATAAGTGGCTTTTAAACTCTCCACATCTATCTCAAACACTTATAATTAGTTAGTTGCATTGGATTAAGACACATCTTAACCCTAGTAACACTAACAAAGCTGTTTACTGCTTCTAAGCAATGTTTTCTTGGTTTTAGCCTGTTTTGGGACAAATTGAGTATAAGTGGCTTTTAAACTCTCCACATCAATCTCAAACTCTTATAATTAGTTAGTTGCATTGGATTAAGACACATTTTAACCCCATAAACACTAACAAAGCTGTTTAGTGCTTTTAAGCAATGTCTTCTTGGATTTAGCCTGTTTTGGGACAAAATGGGTATAAGTGGCTTTTAAACTCTCCACATCTATCTCAAACTCTTATAATTAGTTAGTTGCATTGCCTTAAGACAAATTTTAACCCCATAAACACTAACATAGCTGTTTACAGCTTCTAAGCAATGTTTTCTTGGTGTTAGCCTGTTTTGGGACAAAATGGGTATAACTGGCTTTTAAACTCTCCACATCTATCTCAAAGTCTTATAACTAGTCAGTTGCATTGGATTAAGACACATTTTAACCCCAGAAACACTAACATAGCTGTTTACAGCTTCTAAGCAATGTTTTCTTGGTTTTAGCCTGTTTTGGGACAAAATGGGTATAAGTGGCTTTTAAACTCTCCACATCTATCTCAAAGTCTTATAATTAGTTAGTTGCATTGTATTAAGACACATTTTAACCCCATAAACACTAACATAGCTGTTTACAGCTACTAAGCAATGTTTTCTTGCTGTGAGCCTGTTTTGGGACAAAATGTGTATGTGGCTTTTAAATTCTCCACATCTATCTCAAACTCTTATAATTAGTTAATTGCATTGGATTAAGACACATTTTAACCCCATAAACACTAACATAGCTGTTTACAGCTTGTAAGCAATATTTTCTTGGTTTTAGCATATTTTGGGACAAAATGGGTATAAGTGGCTTTTAAACTCTCCACATCTATCTCAAACTCTTATAACTAGTCAGTTGCATTGGATTAAGACACATTTTAACCCCATAAACACTAACATAGCTGTTTACAGCTTCTAAGCAATGTTTTCTTGCTGTGAGCCTGTTTTGGGACAAATTGGGTATAAGTGGCTTTTAAACTCTCCACATCTATCTCAAACTCTTATAATTAGTTAGTTGCATTGGATTAAGACAAATTTTAACCCCATAAACACTAACATAGCTGTTTACAGCTTGTAAGCAATATTTTCTT
This sequence comes from Camelina sativa, assembly GCF_030686135.1. NCBI lineage: Eukaryota > Viridiplantae > Streptophyta > Magnoliopsida > Brassicales > Brassicaceae > Camelina > Camelina sativa. Next base: position 24,007,859 of record NC_141896.1, read on the forward strand.
GGTTTTAGCCTATTTTGGGACAAAATGGGTATAAGTGGCTTTTAAACTCTCCACATCTATCTCAAACTCTTATAACTAGTCAGTTGCATTGGATTAAGACACATTTTAACCCTAGAAACACTAACATAACTGTTTACAGCTTCTAAGCAATGTTTTCTTGGTTTTAGCCTGTTTTGGGACAAAATGGGTGTAAGTGGCTTTTAAACTATCCACATCTATCTCAAACTCTTATAATTCGTTAGTTCCATTGGATTAAGACACATTTTAACCCCATAAACACTAACATAGCTGTTTACAGCTTCTAAGCAACGTTTTCTTGGTTTTAGCCTGTTTTGGGACAAAATGAGTATAAGTGGCTTTTAAACTCTCCACATCTATCTCAAACTCTTATACTTAGTTAGTTGCATTGGATTAAGACACATTTTAACCCCATAAACACTAACATAACTGTTTACAACTTCTAAGCAATGTTTTCTTGGTTTTAGCCTGTTTTGGGACAAAATGGGTATAAGTGGCTTTTAAACTCTCCACATCTATCTCAAACACTTATAATTAGTTAGTTGCATTGGATTAAGACACATTTTAACCCTAGTAACACTAACAAAGCTGTTTACTGCTTATAAGCAATGTTTTCTTGGTTTTAGCCTGTTTTGGGACAAATTGGGTATAAGTGGCTTTTAAACTCTCCACATCAATCTCAAACTCTTATAATTAGTTAGTTGCATTGGATTAAGACACATTTTAACCCCATAAACACTAACATAGCTGTTTACAGCTTCTAAGCAATGTTTTCTTGGTTTTAGCCTGTTTTGGGATAAAATGGGTATAAGTGGCTTTTAAACTCTCCACATCTATCTCAAACTCTTATAATTAGTTAGTTCCATTGGATTAAGACACATTTTAACCACATAAACACTAACATAGCTGTTTACAGCTTCTAAGCAATGTTTTTTTGGTTTTAGCCTGTTTTGGGACAAAATGAGTATAAGTGGCTTTTAAACTCTCCACATCTATCACAAACTCTTATACTTAGTTAGTTGCATTGGATTAAGACACATTTTAACCCCAGAAACACTAACAAAGCTGTTTAGTGCTTCTAAGCAATGTTTTCTTGGTTTTAGCCTATTTTGGGACAAAATGGGTATAAGTGGCTTTTAAACTCTCCACATCTATCTCAAAGTCTTATAATTAGTTAGTTGCATTGGATTAAGACACATTTTAACCCCATAAACACTAACATAACATTTTACAGCTTCTAAGCAATGTTTTCTTGGTGTTAGCCTGTTTTGGGACAAAATGGGTATAAGTGGCTTTTAAACACTCCACATCTATCTCAAAGTCATATAATTAGTTAGTTGCATTGGCTTAAGACACATTTTAACCCCATAAACACTAACATCGCTGTTTAGTGCTTCTAAGCAAAGTTTTCCGTGTTTTAGCCTGTTTTGGGACAAAATGGGTATAAGTGGCTTTTAAACTCTCCACATCTATCTCAAAGTCTTATAATTAGTTAGTTGCATTGGGTTAAGAAACATTTTAACCCCTTAAACACTAACATAGCTGTTTACAGCTACTAAGCAATGTTTTCTTGCTGTTAGCCAGTTTTGAGACAAAATGGGTATAAGTGGCTTTTAAATTCTCCACATCTATCTCAAACTCTTATAATTAGTTAGTTGCATTGGATTAAGACACATTTTAACCCCATAAACACTAACATAGCTGTTTACAGCTTCTAAGCAATGTTTTCTTGGTTTTAGCCTGTTTTGGGACAAAATGGGTATACGTGTCTTTTAAACTCTCCACATTTATCTCAAACTCTTATACTTAGTTAGTTGCATTGGATTAAGACACATTTTAACCCCATAAACACTAACATAACTGTTTACAGCTTCTAAACAATGTTTTCTTGGTGTTAGCCTGTTTTGGGATAAAATGGGTATAAGTGGCTTTTAAACTCTCCACAACTATCTCAAAGTCTTATAATTAGTTAGTTGCATTGGATTAAGACACATTTTAACCCCATAAACACTAACATAACGTTTTACAGCTTCTAAGCAATGTTTTCTTGGTGTTAGCATGTTTTGGGACAAAATGGGTATAAGTGGCTTTTAAACTCTCCACATCTATCTCAAAGTCTTATAATTAGTTAGTTGCATTGGCTTAAGACACATTTTAACCCCATAAACACTAACATAGCTGTTTACAGCTTCTAAGCAATGTTTTCTTGGTTTTAGCCTGGTTTGGGACAAATTGGGTATAAGTGGCTTTTAAACTCTCCACATTAATCTCAAACTCTTATAGTTAGTTAGTTGCATTGGATTAAGACACATTTTAACCCTAGAAACACTAACATAACTGTTTACAGCTTCTAAGCAATGTTTTCTTGGTGTTAGCCTATTTTGGGACAAAATGGGTATAAGTGGCTTTTAAACGCTCTACATCTATCTCAAAGTCTTATAATTAGTTAGTTGCATTGGATTAAGACACATTTTAACCCCATAAAAACTAACATAACGTTTTACAGCTTCTAAGCAATGTTTTCTTGGTGTTAGCCTGTTTTGAGACAAATTGGGTATAAGTGGCTTTTAAACTCTCCACATCTATCTCAAAGTCTTATAATTAGTTAGTTGCATTGGATTAAGACACATTTTAACCCTAGTAACACTAACAAAGCTGTTTACTGCTTCTAAGCAATGTTTTCTTGGTTTTAGCCTGTTTTGGGACAAATTGGGTATAAGTGGCTTTTAAACTCTCCACATCAATCTCAAACTCTTATAATTAGTTAGTTGCATTGGATTAAGACACATTTTAACCCCATAAACACTAACATAGCTGTTTACAGCTTCTAAGCAATGTTTTCTTGGTTTTAGCCTGTTTTGGGATAGAATGGGTATAAGTGGCTTTTAAACTCTCCACATCTATCTCAAACTCTTATAATTAGTTAGTTCCATTGGATTAAGACACATTTTAACCACATAAACACTAACATAGCTGTTTACAGCTTCTAAGCAATGTTTTTTTGGTTTTAGCCTGTTTTGGGACAAAATGAGTAGAAGTAGCTTTTAAACTCTCCACATCTATCACAAACTCTTATACTTAGTTAGTTGCATTGGATTAAGACACATTTTAACCCCAGAAACACTAACAAAGCTGTTTAGTGCTTCTAAGCAATGTTTTCTTGGTTTTAGCCTATTTTGGGACAAAATGGGTATAAGTGGCTTTTAAACTCTCCACATCTATCTCAAAGTCTTATAATTAGTTAGTTGCATTGTATTAAGACACATTTTAACCCCATAAACACTAACATAACATTTTACAGCTTCTAAGCAATGTTTTCTTGGTGTTAGCCTGTTTTGGGACAAAATGGGTATAAGTGGCTTTTAAACACTCCACATCTATCTCAAAGTCATATAATTAGTTAGTTGCATTGGCTTAAGACACATTTTAACCCCATAAACACTAACATCGCTGTTTAGTGCTTCTAAGCAAAGTTTTCCGTGTTTTAGCCTGTTTTGGGACAAAATGGGTATAAGTGGCTTTTAAACTCTCCACATCTATCTCAAAGTCTTATAATTAGTTAGTTGCATTGGATTAAGAAACATTTTAACCCCTTAAACACTAACATAGCTGTTTACAGCTACTAAGCAATGTTTTCTTGCTGTTAGCCAGTTTTGAGACAAAATGGGTATAAGTGGCTTTTAAATTCTCCACATCTATCTCAAACTCTTATAATTAGTTAGTTGCATTGGATTAAGACACATTTTAACCCCATAAACACTAACATAGCTGTTTACAGCTTCTAAGCAATGTTTTCTTGGTTTTAGCCTGTTTTGGGACAAAATGGGTATACGTGTCTTTTAAACTCTCCACATTTATCTCAAACTCTTATACTTAGTTAGTTGCATTGGATTAAGACACATTTTAACCCCATAAACACTAACATAACTGTTTACAGCTTCTAAGCAATGTTTTCTTGGTGTTAGCCTGTTTTGGGATAAAATGGGTATAAGTGGCTTTTAAACTCTCCACAACTATCTCAAAGTCTTATAATTAGTTAGTTGCATTGGATTAAGACACATTTTAACCCCATAAACACTAACATAACGTTTTACAGCTTCTAAGCAATGTTTTCTTGGTGTTAGCATGTTTTGGGACAAAATGGGTATAAGTGGCTTTTAAACTCTCCACATCTATCTCAAAGTCTTATAATTAGTTAGCTGCATTGGCTTAAGACACATTTTAACCCCATAAACACTAACATAGCTGTTTACAGCTTCTAAGCAATGTTTTCTTGGTTTTAGCCTGGTTTGGGACAAATTGGGTATAAGTGGCTTTTAAACTCTCCACATTAATCTCAAACTCTTATAGTTAGTTAGTTGCATTGGATTAAGACACATTTTAACCCTAGAAACACTAACATAACTGTTTACAGCTTCTAAGCAATGTTTTCTTGGTGTTAGCCTATTTTGGGACAAAATGGGTATAAGTGGCTTTTAAACTCTCCACATCTATCTCAAAGTCTTATAATTAGTTAGTTGCATTGGCTTAAGACACATTTTAACCCCATAAAAACTAACATAGTTGTTTAGTGCTTCTAAGCAAAGTTTTCTTGGTTTTAGCCTGTTTTGGGACAAAATGGGTATAAGTGGCTTTTAAACTCTCCACATCAATCTCAAAGTCTTATAATTAGTTAGTTGCATTGGATTAAGACACATTTTAACCCCATAAACACTAACATAGCTGTTTACAGCTTGTAAGCATTATTTTCTTGGTTTTAGCCTATTTTGGGACAAAATGGGTATAAGTGGCTTTTAAACTCTCCACATCTATCTCAAACTCTTATAACTAGTCAGTTGCATTGGATTAAGACACTTTTTAACCCTAGTAACACTAACAAAGCTGTTTACTACTTCTAAGCAATGTTTTCTTGGTTTTAGCCTGTTTTGGGACAAATTGGGTATAAGTGGCTTTTAAACTCTCCACCTCTATCTTAAACTCTTATTATTAGTTAGTTGCATTGGATTAAGACACATTTTAACCCCATAAATACTAACATAACTGTTTACAGCTTCTAAGCAATGTTTTCTTGGTTTTAGCCTGTTTTGGGACAAAATGGGTATAAGTGGCTTTTAAACTCTCTACATCTATCTCAAACACTTATAATTAGTTAGTTGCATTGGATTAAGACACATTTTAACCCTAGTAACACTAACAAAGCTGTTTACTGCTTCTAAGCAATGTTTTCTTGGTTTTAGCCTGTTTTGGGACAAATTGGGTATAAATGGCTTTTAAACTCTCCACATCTATCTCAAAGTCTTATAATTAGTTAGTTGCATTGTATTAAGACACATTTTAACCCCATAAACACTAACATAGCTGTTTACAGCTTCTAAGCAATGTTTTCTTGGTGTTAGCCTGTTTTGGGATAAAATGGGTATAAGTGGCTTTTAAACTCTCCACAACTATCTCAAAGTCTTATAATTAGTTAGTTGCATTGGATTAAGACACATTTTAACCCCATAAACACTAACATAACGTTTTACAGCTTCTAAGCAATGTTTTCTTGGTGTTAGCCTGTTTTGGGACAAAATGGGTATAAGTGGGTTTTAAACTCTCCACATCTATCTCAAAGTCTTATAATTAGTTAGCTGCATTGGCTTAAGACACATTTTAACCCCATAAACACTAACATAGCTGTTTACAGCTTCTAAGCAATGTTTTCTTGGTTTTAGCCTGGTTTGGGACAAAATGGGTATAAGTGGCTTTTAAACTCTCCACATTAATCTCAAACTCTTATAGTTAGTTAGTTGCATTGGATTAAGACACATTTTAACCCTAGAAACACTAACATAACTGTTTACAGCTTCTAAGCAATGTTTTCTTGGTGTTAGCCTATTTTGGGACAAAATGGGTATAAGTGGCTTTTAAACTCTCCACATCTATCTCAAAGTCTTATAATTAGTTAGTTGCATTGGCTTAAGACACATTTTAACCCCATAAAAACTAACATAGTTGTTTAGTGCTTCTAAGCAAAGTTTTCTTGGTTTTAGCCTGTTTTGGGACAAAATGGGTATAAGTGGCTTTTAAACTTTCCACATCAATCTCAAAGTCTTATAATTAGTTAGTTGCATTGGATTAAGACACATTTTAACCCCATAAACACTAACATAGCTGTTTACAGCTTCTAAGCAATGTTTTCTTGGTTTTAGCCTGTTTTGGGACAAAATGGGTATAAGTGGCTTTTAAACTCTCTACATCTATCTCAAACACTTATAATTAGTTAGTTGCATTGGATTAAGACACATTTTAACCCTAGTAACACTAACAAAGCTGTTTACTGCTTCTAAGCAATGTTTTCTTGGTTTTAGCCTGTTTTGGGACAAATTGGGTATAAGTGGCTTTTAAACTCTCCACATCAATCTCAAACTCTTATAATTAGTTAGTTGCATTGGATTAAGACACATTTTAACCCTAGTAACACTAACAAAGCTGTTTACTGCTTCTAAGCAATGTTTTCTTGGTTTTAGCCTGTTTTGGGACAAATTGGGTATAAATGGCTTTTAAACTCTCCACATCTATCTCAAAGTCTTATAATTAGTTAGTTGCATTGTATTAAGACACATTTTAACCCCATAAACACTAACATAGCTGTTTACAGCTTCTAAGCAATGTTTTCTTGGTGTTAGCCTGTTTTGGGATAAAATGGGTATAAGTGGCTTTTAAACTCTCCACAACTATCTCAAAGTCTTATAATTAGTTAGTTGCATTGGATTAAGACACATTTTAACCCCATAAACACTAACATAACGTTTTACAGCTTCTAAGCAATGTTTTCTTGGTGTTAGCCTATTTTGGGACAAAATGGGTATAAGTGGCTTTTAAACTCTCCACATCTATCTCAAAGTCTTATAATTAGTTAGCTGCATTGGCTTAAGACACATTTTAACCCCATAAACACTAACATAGCTGTTTACAGCTTCTAAGCAATGTTTTCTTGGTTTTAGCCTGGTTTGGGACAAAATGGGTATAAGTGGCTTTTAAACTCTCCACATTAATCTCAAACTCTTATAGTTAGTTAGTTGCATTGGATTAAGACACATTTTAACCCTAGAAACACTAACATAACTGTTTACAGCTTCTAAGCAATGTTTTCTTGGTGTTAGCCTATTTTGGGACAAAATGGGTATAAGTGGCTTTTAAACTCTCCACATCTATCTCAAAGTCTTATAATTAGTTAGTTGCATTGGCTTAAGACATATTTTAACCCCATAAAAACTAACATAGTTGTTTAGTGCTTCTAAGCAAAGTTTTCTTGGTTTTAGCCTGTTTTGGGACAAAATGGGTATAAGTGGCTTTTAAACTCTCCACATCAATCTCAAAGTCTTATAATTAGTTAGTTGCATTGGATTAAGACACATTTTAACCCCATAAACACTAACATAGCTGTTTACAGCTTCTAAGCAATGTTTTCTTGGTTTTAGCCTGTTTTGGGACAAAATGGGTATAAGTGGCTTTTCAACTCTCTACATCTATCTCAAACACTTATAATTAGTTAGTTGCATTGGATTAAGACACATTTTAACCCCATAAACACTAACAAAGCTGTTTACTGCTTCTAAGCAATGTTTTCTTGGTTTTAGCCTGTTTTGGGACAAATTGGGTATAAGTGGCTTTTAAACTCTCCACATCAATCTCAAACTCTTATAATTAGTTAGTTGCATTGGATTAAGACACATTTTAACCCCATAAACACTAACAAAGCTGCTTAGTGCATTTAAGCAATGTCTTCTTGGATTTAGCCTGTTTTGGGACAAAATGGTTATAAGTGGCTTTTAAACTCTCCACATCTATCTCAAACTCTTATAACTAGTCAGTTGCATTGGATTAAGACACATTTTAACCCCATAAACACTAACATAGCTGTTTACAGCTTCTAAGCAATGTTTTCTTGCTGTGAGCCTGTTTTGGGACAAAATGTGTATAAGTGGCTTTTAAATTCTCCACATCTATCTCAAACTCTTATAATTAGTTAGTTGCATTGGATTAAGACACATTTTAACCCCATAAACACTAACATAGCTGTTTACAGCTTGTAAGCAATATTTTCTTGGTTTTAGCCTATTTTGGGACAAAATGGGTATAAGTGGCTTTTTATTGATCAAAAGAATAAGCCTAAGGCAGCCATGGCCGTCCGTACGAGTATTGAATATGGGCTGTCCGTACAAGTGTGGTGAAATGGCCGAGTCTTCTAGTGATAAGGAATGGAGAGGAGGCCTGCTCATCCTAAGCCCATTAGAAGACTCTAGAATTCCCAAGATAGCCGTTGGAGGGAAAGCGCAAGTGGAGCAAGAAGAGTCACGGGTGATGTTTGGTTTAAGGAGACTAAGACGGGTCGCTATCAACCTTGGGATTAGTCTCTTCTCTCTTCCTGTCCCTATCACTTAGCTGTGCGGTTTGTAAAGGGTGTAGCCCTAGAGTTTCTCATGATATAAATAGGCATTAGCCTACATTGTAACCGATATTCTTATGGAACAATAACCTAATCTTTTCTTCTTCCTCATTCTCTTTGTCTACCGATATCTCTCATCAATCTCTTGCTGTTAGCAAGTTTTGAGACAAAATGGGTATAAGTGGCTTTTAAATTCTCCACATCTATCTCAAACTCTTATAATTAGTTAGTTGCATTGGATTAAGACACATTTTAACCCCATAAACACTAACATAGCTGTTTACAGCTTCTAAGCAATGTTTTCTTGGTTTTAGCCTGTTTTGGGACAAAATGGGTATACGTGTCTTTTAAACTCTCCACATTTATCTCAAACTCTTATACTTAGTTAGTTGCATTGGATTAAGACACATTTTAACCCCATAAACACTAACATAACTGTTTACGGCTAATGCCTATTTATATCATGAGAAACTCTAGGGCTACACCCTTTACAAACCGCACAGCTAAGTGATAGGGACAGGAAGAGAGAAGAGACTAATCCCAAGGTTGATAGCGACCCGTCTTAGTCTCCTTAAACCAAACATCACCCGTGACTCTTCTTGCTCCACTTGCGCTTTCCCTCCAACGGCTATCTTGGGAATTCTAGAGTCTTCTAATGGGCTTAGGATGAGCAGGCCTCCTCTCCATTCCTTATCACTAGAAGACTCGGCCATTTCACCACACTTGTACGGACAGCCCATATTCAATACTCGTACGGACGGCCATGGCTGCCTTAGGCTTATTCTTTTGATCAATACTCCCCCTCAAGCTTAGCCTAATGAAATGGCTAAGCTTGGAACCCGTGAAGCAGCACCTCATTAAAAACCTTGACTTAGAAAACCTCATGGGACAAAACCAAGTCGAGGGAAAAAGAGTGTGCTGTCCACGGATTAGAGAAGCTTGATCATGGCCGTGTAATGTCTACAAGTCCAAGTTTGCTATAGATGTGATCACAAACCTTGGAGCTTGCAGACTTGGTGAAGATGTCAGCTAGCTGATCTTGACTCCTTGTGTGGCATGGTAACACCACTCCTTCTTCAATCTTCTCTCTCACCTTGTGGCAATCGCTTTCTATGTGCTTGGTCCTCTCATGAAAGACCGAGTTTGTGGCAATGTGGATGGCCGCTTCATTGTCGCAATGCATGGTCATGGGCTGCTTTGTTTCGATGCCTAAGTCCTTGAGTAGACCCTTCAGCCATGTCATCTCGTTAGTGAGCTTCCTCATAGCTCTATACTCGGCCTCGGCGCTAGAGCATGAAACCACCTTTTGTTTCTTAGACCTCCATGTAACCAAGTTGCCTCCAACAAACGTGCAGTACCCAGTGGTGGATCTCCTATCCAGCGTGTCGCCATTGTAATCCGCATCACAATAGCCAACGATTTCGGTGTTGTCATTCTTGCCCATCCAAATACCTTGACCCGGACTGCCCTTGAGATAGCTTAGGATCCTTTCGACTTGACTCCATTGGTACTTGCTTGGTGCCTTCATATGTTGGCTAACCTGATTCACAGCATAGGATATGTCAGGTCGTGTGATAGTAAGGTATATCAGCTTACCTACAAGCCGGCGGTAGCGTGTGACGTCTAAGAATGGCTCGTCCATTGGTTCCTTAGGTCGGCCTTCTTTTGCCCGTAAGCTCTCCCCCTTTCGCTTGAGCTGGTAATCTTCATCAAGGGGCGTAGCAACCGGAGACACACCAAGCTTGCCAGTCTCCTCTAACAAGTCAAGAGTAAACTTGCGTTGTGAGAGGAAGAGTCCTTCCGGTGAGCGACAAATCTCAATACCAAGAAAGTATTTGAGTTCCCCAAGGTCCTTGATGTCAAATACCGACTTGAGAGAGTCCTTGGTGTCCTGAATGGCCGCCTTATCATCACCAGTCACGATGATGTCGTCGACGTATATGAGCACCACCACCCAACCAATAGAGGTGCGACGCGTGAAGAGAGTATGATCAGCCTCCGATCGCGTAAAACCATCAGTCTTGAGAGTGGAGCTTAGTTTGTGGTACCACGCTCGTGGGGACTGCTTAAGGCCATAGATGGCCTTACGTAGCCTCAAGACTTTTCCGGGTGTAACCATGTCTTCAAGGCCGGGAGGAGGCGTCATGTACACTTCTTCATCAAGTTCACCTTGAAGGAAGGCGTTCTTCACATCCATCTGCCATAAGTCCCATGAGAGGTTGACAGCAAGAGACAGCACAACCCGAACCGTATGGAGCTTGGCCACGGGTGCAAAGGTGTCCGTGTAGTCCGCGCCATAGGTTTGGGTGAAGCCACGGGCCACTAACCTGGCTTTATGCCGTTCAATGTCACCATTGCTCAAATACTTTATGGTAAACACCCATTTGGAGCTAACTGCCCGCTTGCCTTGAGGAAGATCCGATTCGTCCCACGTATGATTCCGGATCATGGCGCCAGTTTCATTCTTGACCGCATCTAACCAAACTTGATGTTCCTTAGCTTCATCATATGTCTGCGGGATCCAATTGGCGTCCACTTGGCCGAAGAAAGCTTGGTGATCAGCAGGTAACAGCTCAAGGGAACAAACGGACTGAATGGGATGAGCGACAGCTTGGCTGTTGTAATAGACACGCTTGTTCTTCCAAGTGGAGGGATCTGATCGAGGTCTGGTGCTCCGACGCAGGACTGGTGCCGGAAGTGGATCCACGCTAGGCAACACGGTGGGCGTACCGTCCGTAGGAGCCGTCTCCGTGTTTTCCTCGGTAGAGGCCGCCGCCGGAGCATGCGTGTCCGTTGTAGGGCCAGGGACGGGAACACCGGTTATGGGTAGGCCAGACCCGAGAGATTCACCATCTTGGGCTGAACCATTGTCATTTGCATCTCCTTGGTCAGACCCACCATCGGTAGAAATTTGACTTAGTGTTGGCCGCACGGCACCCGTTGGTGGAGATGGGTTGCCAAGGTGATCAAGAAGGAACCGTAGACTCGAAGCTCGGTCATTAGGTGAGTGAGAGAGATCTTTAAGGCTGTTCCAATCCCTCTTGTCATGGTAGCCCATATGTTCTAGAAACCGGACGTCTCGAGAGACATATAGTCGACTTGTGGCCGGATCATAACATTTGTACCCCTTTTGTGTGGTGGAGTAGCCAATGAACATACACTTTGTACTTTTGGCATCCAGCTTACTCCTTTGTTCTCCTGGTACTAACACAAAACAAACACAGCCGAAAACTCGTAAGTGATCAAGAGATGGTTTAAATTTGTTTAGTACTTCAAATGGAGATAAGTCATGAAGAACTCTAGTTGGTGTTCGGTTGATTAGGTAGCATGCAGTCATCACGGCATCACCCCAATATCGTTTAGGAACACTCGAATGGAACATGATTGCCCGCGCCACTTCCATGAGGTGCCGGTTCTTCCTCTCGGCCACACCATTTTGTTGTGGCGTGTAGGGACAACTAGTTTGATGGAGAATGCCATGCTTGGAGAGATGTTCTTTGAACTTGCAACTTGTGTATTCCCCCCCATTATCAGACCTAAGTACCTTAAGTTTAGCATTGAAGTGATTAGTCACATAATTTTGAAAATTGATAAAGGCATCAAATACTCTATCTTTAGATGGCAACAAGGTAATCCAAGTGTATTTTGATTTTTCATCAATAAAAGTCACAAAATACTTGTTATTATCTCTAGATAGGCATGGTGATGTCCAAACATCTGAGTGAACCAAATCAAAACAATTCTCATAAATAGTAGTTGACTTAGGAAAGATAGACTTGCAATGTTTTCCAAGAATACAAGGTTCACAAGTAGAATTATCAAAAGAAATATTAGGAAACATCAACCCTAAAGCACGTGAATGTGGGTGGCCTAGCCTAGCATGCCACACCGTATTCGAATCAACAACAAAACAAGACTTAGTAGAGGATAAATTTGGATCGGTTTTCTCTAGGACATAGAGATCTCCACTCCCTTGCCCTTCTCCAAGAACCTTTCCAGTCTCAATATCCTGAAAATAAACATTGTTAGGACCAAAGATTGCATAACAATTCAAATCATTTGTGGCCCTCTTAACCGATAGTAAATTGGAGGTAAAGGTAGGCATAAAGAAAGCTTTTGAGGTTTTATCAAATAGTTTCAAGTCCCCTATTCCCTTTACTGGTATTTGTTCTCCATTTGCAATAACAACATTTCCTAAGGCCGGTTTTATGTTGTCAATTAAACTAGGGTTACTAATCATATGATGTGAGGCTCCCGAGTCAATAACAAGCGATTTGCTAGGCCTAGAAGTAAAGAAAGAGATACCGGACTCCTTGAGTGAAGCAATGGAGCGGATGAGAGCCTCAAGGTCTGACTTCCTCACCACATCTCCGTAGGCTGCGGTCATGGCCACCTCATCTCCCTGCTTTGATGATCCGGCTCCTTTATCGCTAACCGCTTCCTTTGAGAGGTTGGCTTTGAACTTGGCCGGCTTGAGATGAGGATGGAGAACCCAGCACTTGTCTTTCAGATGACCCCGCTTCTTGCAGTGGTCGCACACCAACAACTTCCTCTCCTCTTGCTTGTACATTCCTTTGTTGGCCGAAGCAAGCTCCCCCTTACCGCTAAACAAGTCAAGGGATCCTTGCTCTTTCTGAATTTGGGAGCAAATATCCTCAAAGGAGGGGAGCTTCTCTGCCCTTAGGATGTGCTTCAAGAGGTCGTTGAAGGACGGGTTCAAGGTAAGTAGGAGTCCGAAGACTTTGTCTTGCTCCTTTCTTTCGTTTAGCACACTTGCCTCAAGTGTACTTGGCCGCAACATGTCAAGCTCGGACCATAGTGCACGGAACTTACCAAGATGCTTAGTGAACTCCACATCATCTTGGTTAAGATCATTTATGGCCTTCTTGACCTCAAAGACTCTAGTCATGTTAGAGACATTACCATACACGCCTTTAAGTGTTTCCCACAGTTCCTTGGCCGTCTCGCAATATGAGTAGGCCTCAAGGATAGGCGTGTCCAGAGAGTTTTGGAGAACAGATAGGACAACTTGGTCTTCCTGGAACCATTTGGCCTTCCTCTCGCTCTCTTCCTCCGCTTCCGCCTCGGAAGCGTCCTCTCCTTTGGGGTTTTTCTTTGGGACATAGTCGGACTCGACATGACTCCAAAGGCCACGACCTCCAAGGGCGGTTCTTGTGGTTCTTGTCCACAGCAAGTAGTTTGTCCCCTTTAGGACAACCGGTGAAACAATGGGCTTGGCGTTTTCCATGGTCGGATTTCTATGGACCGATGGGTAAAGCTTTTACCCGGAGAATAAATGGGATGCGAGTAAGAAGAAACGAAGATAAGGAGACTAGAGTGTAGAAATGAGTAGGAGAATGAGATTAGACTGTAGAGAATCGAAGAACTTGCTCTGATACCATGTAAGACTTTGTAGAATAAAGAAGAGAATCAAGAGATTGATGAGAGATATCGGTAGACAAAGAGAATGAGGAAGAAGAAAAGATTAGGTTATTGTTCCATAAGAATATCGGTTACAATGTAGGCTAATGCCTATTTATATCATGAGAAACTCTAGGGCTACACCCTTTACAAACCGCACAGCTAAGTGATAGGGACAGGAAGAGAGAAGAGACTAATCCCAAGGTTGATAGCGACCCGTCTTAGTCTCCTTAAACCAAACATCACCCGTGACTCTTCTTGCTCCACTTGCGCTTTCCCTCCAACGGCTATCTTGGGAATTCTAGAGTCTTCTAATGGGCTTAGGATGAGCAGGCCTCCTCTCCATTCCTTATCACTAGAAGACTCGGCCATTTCACCACACTTGTACGGACAGCCCATATTCAATACTCGTACGGACGGCCATGGCTGCCTTAGGCTTATTCTTTTGATCAATATTTACAGCTTCTAAGCAATGTTTTCTTGGTTTTAGCCTGGTTTGGGACAAATTGGGTATAAGTGGCTTTTAAACTCTCCACATTAATCTCAAACTCTTATAGTTAGTTAGTTGCATTGGATTAAGACACATTTTAACCCTAGAAACACTAAGATAACTGTTTACAGCTTCTAAGCAATGTTTTCTTGGTGTTAGCCTATTTTGGGACAAAATGGGTATAAGTGGCTTTTAAACTCTCCACATCTATCTCAAAGTCTTATAATTAGTTAGTTGCATTGGCTTAAGACACATTTTAACCCCATAAAAACTAACATAGTTGTTTAGTGCTTCTAAGCAAAGTTTTCTTGGTTTTAGCCTGTTTTGGGACAAAATGGGTATAAGTGGCTTTTAAACTCTCCACATCAATCTCAAAGTCTTATAATTAGTTAGTTGCATTGGATTAAGACACATTTTAACCCCATAAACACTAACATAGCTGTTTACAGCTTGTAAGCATTATTTTCTTGGTTTTAGCCTATTTTGGGACAAAATGGGTATAAGTGGCTTTTAAACTCTCCACATCTATCTCAAACTCTTATAACTAGTCAGTTGCATTGGATTAAGACACTTTTTAACCCTAGTAACACTAACAAAGCTGTTTACTACTTCTAAGCAATGTTTTCTTGGTTTTAGCCTGTTTTGGGACAAATTGGGTATAAGTGGCTTTTAAACTCTCCACATCTATCTTAAACTCTTATAATTAGTTAGTTGCATTGGATTAAGACACATTTTAACCCCATAAATACTAACATAACTGTTTACAGCTTCTAAGCAATGTTTTCTTGGTTTTAGCCTGTTTTGGGACAAAATGGGTATAAGTGGCTTTTAAACTCTCTACATCTATCTCAAATACTTATAATTAGTTAGTTGCATTGGATTAAGACACATTTTAACCCTAGTAACACTAACAAAGCTGTTTACTGCTTCTAAGCAATGTTTTCTTGGTTTTAGCCTGTTTTGGGACAAATTGGGTATAAATGGCTTTTAAACTCTCCACATCTATCTCAAAGTCTTATAATTAGTTAGTTGCATTGTATTAAGACACATTTTAACCCCATAAACACTAACATAGCTGTTTACAGCTTCTAAGCAATGTTTTCTTGGTGTTAGCCTGTTTTGGGATAAAATGGGTATAAGTGGCTTTTAAACTCTCCACAACTATCTCAAAGTCTTATAATTAGTTAGTTGCATTGGATTAAGACACATTTTAACCCCATAAACACTAACATAACGTTTTACAGCTTCTAAGCAATGTTTTCTTGGTGTTAGCCTGTTTTGGGACAAAATGGGTATAAGTGGCTTTTAAACTCTCCACATCTATCTCAAAGTCTTATAATTAGTTAGCTGCATTGGCTTAAGACACATTTTAACCCCATAAACACTAACATAGCTGTTTACAGCTTCTAAGCAATGTTTTCTTGGTTTTAGCCTGGTTTGGGACAAAATGGGTATAAGTGGCTTTTAAACTCTCCACATTAATCTCAAACTCTTATAGTTAGTTAGTTGCATTGGATTAAGACACATTTTAACCCTAGAAACACTAACATAACTGTTTACAGCTTCTAAGCAATGTTTTCTTGGTGTTAGCCTATTTTGGGACAAAATAGGTATAAGTGGCTTTTAAACTCTCCACATCTATCTCAAAGTCTTATAATTAGTTAGTTGCATTGGCTTAAGACACATTTTAACCCCATAAAAACTAACATAGTTGTTTAGTGCTTCTAAGCAAATTTTTCTTGGTTTTAGCCTGTTTTGGGACAAAATGGGTATAAGTGGCTTTTAAACTTTCCACATCAATCTCAAAGTCTTATAATTAGTTAGTTGCATTGGATTAAGACACATTTTAACCCCATAAACACTAACATAGCTGTTTACAGCTTCTAAGCAATGTTTTCTTGGTTTTAGCCTGTTTTGGGACAAAATGGGTATAAGTGGCTTTTAAACTCTCTACATCTATCTCAAACACTTATAATTAGTTAGTTGCATTGGATTAAGACACATTTTAACCCTAGTAACACTAACAAAGCTGTTTACTGCTTCTAAGCAATGTTTTCTTGGTTTTAGCCTGTTTTGGGACAAATTGGGTATAAGTGGCTTTTAAACTCTCCACATCAATCTCAAACTCTTATAATTAGTTAGTTGCATTGGATTAAGACACATTTTAACCCCATAAACACTAACAAAGCTGCTTAGTGCATTTAAGCAATGTCTTCTTGGATTTAGCCTGTTTTGGGACAAAATGGGTATAAGTGGCTTTTAAACTCTCCACATCTATCTCAAACTCTTATAATTAGTTAGTTGCATTGCCTTAAGACAAATTTTAACCCCATAAACACTAACATAGCTATTTACAGCTTCTAAGCAATGTTTTCTTGGTGTTAGCCTGTTTTGGGACAAAATGGGTATAAGTGGCTTTTAAACTCTCCACATCTATCTCAAAGTCTTATAATTAGTTAGTTGCATTGGCTTAAGACACATTTTAACCCCATAAACACTAACATCGCTGTTTAGTGCTTCTAAGCAAAGTTTTCCGTGTTTTAGCCTGTTTTGGGACAAAATGGGTATAAGTGGCTTTTAAACTCTCCACATCTATCTCAAAGTCTTATAATTTGTTAGTTGCATTGGATTAAGACACATTTTAACCCCATAAACACTAACATAGCTGTTTACAGCTACTAAGCAATGTTTTCTTGCTGTTAGCCTATTTTGGGACAAAATGGGTATAAGTGGCTTTTAAATTCTCCACATCTATCTCAAACTCTTATAATTAGTTAGTTGCATTGGATTAAGACACATTTTAACCCCATAAACACTAACATAGCTGTTTACAGCTTCTAAGCAATGTTTTCTTGGTTTTAGCCTGTTTTGGGACAAAATGGGTATAAGTGTCTTTTAAACTCTCCACATTTATCTCAAAGTCTTATAATTAGTTAGTTGCATTGGATTAAGACACATTTTAACCCCATAAACACTAACATAGCTGTTTACAGCTTCTAAGCAATGTTTTCTTGGTTTTAGCCTGTTTTGGGACAAAATGGGTATAAGTGGCTTTTAAACTCTCTACATCTATCTCAAACACTTATAATTAGTTAGTTGCATTGGATTAAGACACATTTTAACCCCATAAACACTAACATAACGTTTTACAGCTTCTAAGCAATGTTTTCTTGGTGTTAGCCTGTTTTGAGACAAATTGGGTATAAGTGGCTTTTAAACTCTCCACATCTATCTCAAAGTCTTATAATTAGTTAGTTGCATTGGCTTAAGACACATTTTAACCCCAGAAACACTAACATAGCTGTTTACAGCTTGTAAGCAATATTTTCTTGGTTTTAGCCTATTTTGGGACAAAATGGGTATAAGTGGCTTTTAAACTCTCCACATCTATCTCAAACTCTTATAACTAGTCAGTTGCATTGGATTAAGACACATTTTAACCCTAGAAACACTAACATAACTGTTTACAGCTTCTAAGCAATGTTTTCTTGGTTTTAGCCTGTTTTGGGACAAAATGGGTGTAAGTGGCTTTTAAACTATCCACATCTATCTCAAACTCTTATAATTAGTTAGTTCCATTGGATTAAGACACATTTTAACCCCATAAACACTAACATAGCTGTTTACAGCTTCTAAGCAACGTTTTCTTGGTTTTAGCCTGTTTTGGGACAAAATGAGTATAAGTGGCTTTTAAACTCTCCACATCTATCTCAAACTCTTATACTTAGTTAGTTGCATTGGATTAAGACACATTTTAACCCCATAAACACTAACATAACTGTTTACAACTTCTAAGCAATGTTTTCTTGGTTTTAGCCTGTTTTGGGACAAAATGGGTATAAGTGGCTTTTAAACTCTCCACATCTATCTCAAACACTTATAATTAGTTAGTTGCATTGGATTAAGACACATTTTAACCCTAGTAACACTAACAAAGCTGTTTACTGCTTCTAAGCAATGTTTTCTTGGTTTTAGCCTGTTTTGGGACAAATTGGGTATAAGTGGCTTTTAAACTCTCCACATCAATCTCAAACTCTTATAATTAGTTAGTTGCATTGGATTAAGACACATTTTAACCCCATAAACACTAACATAGCTGTTTACAGCTTCTAAGCAATGTTTTCTTGGTTTTAGCCTGTTTTGGGATAGAATGGGTATAAGTGGCTTTTAAACTCTCCACATCTATCTCAAACTCTTATAATTAGTTAGTTCCATTGGATTAAGACACATTTTAACCACATAAACACTAACATAGCTGTTTACAGCTTCTAAGCAATGTTTTTTTGGTTTTAGCCTGTTTTGGGACAAAATGAGTATAAGTGGCTTTTAAACTCTCCACATCTATCACAAACTCTTATACTTAGTTAGTTGCATTGGATTAAGACACATTTTAACCCCAGAAACACTAACAAAGCTGTTTAGTGCTTCTAAGCAATGTTTTCTTGGTTTTAGCCTATTTTGGGACAAAATGGGTATAAGTGGCTTTTAAACTCTCCACATCTATCTCAAAGTCTTATAATTAGTTAGTTGCATTGGATTAAGACACATTTTAACCCCATAAACACTAACATAACATTTTACAGCTTCTAAGCAATGTTTTCTTGGTGTTAGCCTGTTTTGGGACAAAATGGGTATAAGTGGCTTTTAAACTCTCCACATCTATCTCAAAGTCTTATAATTAGTTAGTTGTATTGGATTAAGAAACATTTTAACCCCTTAAATACTAACATAGCTGTTTACAGCTACTAAGCAATGTTTTCTTGCTGTTAGCCAGTTTTGAGACAAAATGGGTATAAGTGGCTTTTAAATTCTCCACATCTATCTCAAACTCTTATAATTAGTTAGTTGCATTGGATTAAGACACATTTTAACCCCATAAACACTAACATAGCTGTTTACAGCTTCTAAGCAATGTTTTCTTGGTTTTAGCCTGTTTTGGGACAAAATGGGTATACGTGTCTTTTAAACTCTCCACATTTATCTCAAACTCTTATACTTAGTTAGTTGCATTGGATTAAGACACATTTTAACCCCATAAACACTAACATAACTGTTTACAGCTTCTAAGCAATGTTTTCTTGGTGTTAGCCTGTTTTGGGATAAAATGGGTATAAGTGGCTTTTAAACTCTCCACAACTATCTCAAAGTCTTATAATTAGTTAGTTGCATTGGATTAAGACACATTTTAACCCCATAAACACTAACATAACGTTTTACAGCTTCTAAGCAATGTTTTCTTGGTGTTAGCATGTTTTGGGACAAAATGGGTATAAGAGGCTTTTAAACTCTCCACATCTATCTCAAAGTCTTATAATTAGTTAGCTGCATTGGCTTAAGACACATTTTAACCCCATAAACACTAACATAGCTGTTTACAGCTTCTAAGCAATGTTTTCTTGGTTTTAGCCTGGTTTGGGACAAATTGGGTATAAGTGGCTTTTAAACTCTCCACATTAATCTCAAACTCTTATAGTTAGTTAGTTGCATTGGATTAAGACACATTTTAACCCTAGAAACACTAAGATAACTGTTTACAGCTTCTAAGCAATGTTTTCTTGGTGTTAGCCTATTTTGGGACAAAATGGGTATAAGTGGCTTTTAAACTCTCCACATCTATCTCAAAGTCTTATAATTAGTTAGTTGCATTGGCTTAAGACACATTTTAACCCCATAAAAACTAACATAGTTGTTTAGTGCTTCTAAGCAAAGTTTTCTTGGTTTTAGCCTGTTTTGGGACAAAATGGGTATAAGTGGCTTTTAAACTCTCCACATCAATCTCAAAGTCTTATAATTAGTTAGTTGCATTGGATTAAGACACATTTTAACCCCATAAACACTAACATAGCTGTTTACAGCTTGTAAGCATTATTTTCTTGGTTTTAGCCTATTTTGGGACAAAATGGGTATAAGTGGCTTTTAAACTCTCCACATCTATCTCAAACTCTTATAACTAGTCAGTTGCATTGGATTAAGACACTTTTTAACCCTAGTAACACTAACAAAGCTGTTTACTACTTCTAAGCAATGTTTTCTTGGTTTTAGCCTGTTTTGGGACAAATTGGGTATAAGTGGCTTTTAAACTCTCCACATCTATCTTAAACTCTTATAATTAGTTAGTTGCATTGGATTAAGACACATTTTAACCCCATAAATACTAACATAACTGTTTACAGCTTCTAAGCAATGTTTTCTTGGTTTTAGCCTGTTTTGGGACAAAATGGGTATAAGTGGCTTTTAAACTCTCTACATCTATCTCAAATACTTATAATTAGTTAGTTGCATTGGATTAAGACACATTTTAACCCTAGTAACACTAACAAAGCTGTTTACTGCTTCTAAGCAATGTTTTCTTGGTTTTAGCCTGTTTTGGGACAAATTGGGTATAAATGGCTTTTAAACTCTCCACATCTATCTCAAAGTCTTATAATTAGTTAGTTGCATTGTATTAAGACACATTTTAACCCCATAAACACTAACATAGCTGTTTACAGCTTCTAAGCAATGTTTTCTTGGTGTTAGCCTGTTTTGGGATAAAATGGGTATAAGTGGCTTTTAAACTCTCCACAACTATCTCAAAGTCTTATAATTAGTTAGTTGCATTGGATTAAGACACATTTTAACCCCATAAACACTAACATAACGTTTTACAGCTTCTAAGCAATGTTTTCTTGGTGTTAGCCTGTTTTGGGACAAAATGGGTATAAGTGGCTTTTAAACTCTCCACATCTATCTCAAAGTCTTATAATTAGTTAGCTGCATTGGCTTAAGACACATTTTAACCCCATAAACACTAACATAGCTGTTTACAGCTTCTAAGCAATGTTTTCTTGGTTTTAGCCTGGTTTGGGACAAAATGGGTATAAGTGGCTTTTAAACTCTCCACATTAATCTCAAACTCTTATAGTTAGTTAGTTGCATTGGATTAAGACACAT
This sequence comes from Camelina sativa, assembly GCF_030686135.1. Taxonomy (NCBI): domain Eukaryota; kingdom Viridiplantae; phylum Streptophyta; class Magnoliopsida; order Brassicales; family Brassicaceae; genus Camelina; species Camelina sativa. The sequence continues at coordinate 24,029,152 of NC_141896.1, forward strand.
TTTAACCCTAGAAACACTAACATAACTGTTTACAGCTTCTAAGCAATGTTTTCTTGGTGTTAGCCTATTTTGGGACAAAATAGGTATAAGTGGCTTTTAAACTCTCCACATCTATCTCAAAGTCTTATAATTAGTTAGTTGCATTGGCTTAAGACACATTTTAACCCCATAAAAACTAACATAGTTGTTTAGTGCTTCTAAGCAAATTTTTCTTGGTTTTAGCCTGTTTTGGGACAAAATGGGTATAAGTGGCTTTTAAACTTTCCACATCAATCTCAAAGTCTTATAATTAGTTAGTTGCATTGGATTAAGACACATTTTAACCCCATAAACACTAACATAGCTGTTTACAGCTTCTAAGCAATGTTTTCTTGGTTTTAGCCTGTTTTGGGACAAAATGGGTATAAGTGGCTTTTAAACTCTCTACATCTATCTCAAACACTTATAATTAGTTAGTTGCATTGGATTAAGACACATTTTAACCCTAGTAACACTAACAAAGCTGTTTACTGCTTCTAAGCAATGTTTTCTTGGTTTTAGCCTGTTTTGGGACAAATTGGGTATAAGTGGCTTTTAAACTCTCCACATCAATCTCAAACTCTTATAATTAGTTAGTTGCATTGGATTAAGACACATTTTAACCCCATAAACACTAACAAAGCTGCTTAGTGCATTTAAGCAATGTCTTCTTGGATTTAGCCTGTTTTGGGACAAAATGGGTATAAGTGGCTTTTAAACTCTCCACATCTATCTCAAACTCTTATAATTAGTTAGTTGCATTGCCTTAAGACAAATTTTAACCCCATAAACACTAACATAGCTATTTACAGCTTCTAAGCAATGTTTTCTTGGTGTTAGCCTGTTTTGGGACAAAATGGGTATAAGTGGCTTTTAAACTCTCCACATCTATCTCAAAGTCTTATAATTAGTTAGTTGCATTGGCTTAAGACACATTTTAACCCCATAAACACTAACATCGCTGTTTAGTGCTTCTAAGCAAAGTTTTCCGTGTTTTAGCCTGTTTTGGGACAAAATGGGTATAAGTGGCTTTTAAACTCTCCACATCTATCTCAAAGTCTTATAATTTGTTAGTTGCATTGGATTAAGACACATTTTAACCCCATAAACACTAACATAGCTGTTTACAGCTACTAAGCAATGTTTTCTTGCTGTTAGCCTATTTTGGGACAAAATGGGTATAAGTGGCTTTTAAATTCTCCACATCTATCTCAAACTCTTATAATTAGTTAGTTGCATTGGATTAAGACACATTTTAACCCCATAAACACTAACATAGCTGTTTACAGCTTCTAAGCAATGTTTTCTTGGTTTTAGCCTGTTTTGGGACAAAATGGGTATAAGTGTCTTTTAAACTCTCCACATTTATCTCAAAGTCTTATAATTAGTTAGTTGCATTGGATTAAGACACATTTTAACCCCATAAACACTAACATAGCTGTTTACAGCTTCTAAGCAATGTTTTCTTGGTTTTAGCCTGTTTTGGGACAAAATGGGTATAAGTGGCTTTTAAACTCTCTACATCTATCTCAAACACTTATAATTAGTTAGTTGCATTGGATTAAGACACATTTTAACCCCATAAACACTAACATAACGTTTTACAGCTTCTAAGCAATGTTTTCTTGGTGTTAGCCTGTTTTGAGACAAATTGGGTATAAGTGGCTTTTAAACTCTCCACATCTATCTCAAAGTCTTATAATTAGTTAGTTGCATTGGCTTAAGACACATTTTAACCCCATAAACACTAACATAGCTGCTTAGTGCTTCTAAGCAATGTTTTCTTGGTTTTAGCCTAGTTTGGGACAAATTGGGTATAAGTGACTTTTAAACTCTCCACATTAATCTCAAACTCTTATAATTAGTTAGTTGCATTGGATTAAGACACATTTTAACCCTAGAAACACTAACATAACTGTTTACAACTTCTAAGCAATGTTTTCTTGGTGTTAGCCTGTTTTGGGACAAAATGGGTATAAGTGGCTTTTAAACTCTCCACATCTATCTCAAAGTCTTATAATTAGTTAGTTGCATTGGCTTAAGACACATTTTAACAACATAAAAACTAACATAGTTGTTTAGTGCTTCTAAGCAAAGTTTTCTTGGTTTTAGCCTGTTTTGGGACAAAATGGGTATAAGTGGCTTTTAAACTCTCCACATCAATCTCAAAGTCTTATAATTAGTTAGTTGCATTGGATTAAGACACATTTTAACCCCATAAACACTAACATAGCTGTTTATAGCTTCTAAGCAATGTTTTCTTGGTTTTAGCCTGTTTTGGGACAAAATGGGTATAAGTGGCTTTTAAACTCTCTACATCTATCTCAAACACTTATAATTAGTTAGTTGCATTGGATTAAGACACATTTTAACCCTAGTAACACTAACAAAGCTGTTTACTGCTTCTAAGCAATGTTTTCTTGGTTTTAGCCTGTTTTGGGACAAATTGGGTATAAGTGGCTTTTAAACTCTCCACATCAATCTCAAACTCTTATAATTAGTTAGTTGCATTGGATTAAGACACATTTTAACCCCATAAACACTAACAAAGCTGCTTAGTGCATTTAAGCAATGTCTTCTTGGATTTAGCCTGTTTTGGGACAAAATGGGTATAAGTGGCTTTTAAACTCTCCACATCTATCTCAAACTCTTATAATTAGTTAGTTGCATTGCCTTAAGACAAATTTTAACCCCATAAACACTAACATAGCTGTTTACAGCTTCTAAGCAATGTTTTCTTGGTGTTAGCCTGTTTTGGGACAAAATGGGTATAAGTGGCTTTTAAACTCTCCACATCTATCTCAAAGTCTTATAATTAGTTAGTTGCATTGGCTTAAGACACATTTTAACCCCATAAACACTAACATCGCTGTTTAGTGCTTCTAAGCAAAGTTTTCCGTGTTTTAGCCTGTTTTGGGACAAAATGGGTATAAGTGTTGGGATTTATGAGACAAAGCTCACAAGAGAGGGTAGACAAACACTTGGTGAATGAATCCCCCTTTACCCACAACAAACTAACTCATTCTCAAGGGGGAGGAGAGAACATCAACTTGTGATGAACTCCCCATAAACAAGCTAGATAGAACCCAAATACTAGAGAGTAAGCGGATCCTAACTAGGAGAAGCACTAGTTTGAGACTTATCCTCTTCTAGTATCACAACACTTAGAGTTTGTGTACTTAGGAGAAGGAGGATTAAGAATCAGTAATCTAGGCTAAGTAAAGCAGTAAATAAGAAGAGTTTAGGTGGATTTGAGAAGAGAATAGGCTGCCTTAAGGGCAGCCTCTAACCGCTAATCTCCTAAACACTCTACATTGTTGATATGAACAAGAACACAAGTAGAGAGGGAAAACGGTTTCTCTTCTATTAGATAATATTGTAATGTATTACATATGAGAGAAATTACATCTTAATATAGGAATACAAAGCTCCATATAACCGTTAGAGAGGAGATGAGAGTTGAGAGGGACATGAGGAGAGAGAAGTGTGATTTCCTAAGCTAATAGCGACATGCCCACTTGCTTAACCACACTCGTGATTTCTCTCCTTCTTTCCTAACGGTTGGATTAGAAGCTTCTTGATCACATAGTGGGCCGAGTCTTCCTTCTTCTCATCACTCACACTCGGCCTCATTCCTTCCTTCTTTCCTTTGTGAGACTTCCTCATGGGCTTCTTCTTCTTATAAGGCCTTTGTTCTTCTTATAAGGCACTTATGGCCTTGCTGACCACTCTCCTTGCTCTCACGGCCCACATGGCCTTATTGGCCACTCTTATTGTGCTCACGGCCTTACTGGCCGCTCCCACACCACTCATGGCCTTACCGGCCACACTTCTTGTACTAGCAGCCTTACCGGCCACTCTCTTCTTCCTTGTGCAGCTCGGCCTCACCGGCCTCACTCTCTCTTCTCCTTCATATATACTAATAGTACGGACGGGCCTGCTCTTCAATGTGTTCACGGCCTAACTGGCCGCTCTCCGGACATGGGTCCGTTCACGGACACGGTACATGGTACCGGACACGGTACATGGTCGCTCACGGACACGGACATGGCCTTACCGGCCTTTACATGGCCTTTCCGGCCTTTCTTCTCTTCTTCCAAGGTTCGGCCTTACCGGCCTCTCCTCTCTCCTCCTTGGTACATTCTAATACTCCCCCGCACGCTTGATCGGTGGGACACCATGGGGACCAAAGATCAAGGGTGGACTAGTGTCATCTACCTCATTAAAAACCTCAACAAAGAAAACCTCTTGGGATAAAACTTTGTTAAGGGAAAAAGAGTATAGACTCCACTATCCATGATGTCCCTTGACCTTGGTTTGCAAAGAACTAGCTCCCTTCTCTTCATGATTTGAACCGCTACTCTTCCTTAGTCCACCTTGCCTTTAACACACTTCTTATGATCTCTATCTTTGTACCTTTAGAATTTCTTTGAGGCTCTCATAATCTTCTTTACCCTTCAAACAAGTGATAAAGAAGAAACAATAAGTGTATGTTATGAGGAATATCAAAGAAAATTTCTAAAAGTGTGACAATTTAAGAGAACATATTAAAGACTAAAGACTAGTAATGAAACTAAGGTAATGAATTTATGAATTAAAATAGAGAAGAGTTTAGAGCACAGCCTTTATGGTGTTTTGATGGATAGGAGGGAGAGAGTTGATCACTGTTGCGGTTTGGAATTCCTCCTTGAGACCGCTCCTACTCTAACCATGGTTTTTAAACCTGGTCAGTTTTATTTGTCAGACTGACACATGCCCACTGAATCGGACATAACTTTCGAACGGCTGCTCGGATTGGTATGATTCCACTTCCACTGGCAAGATGACTCTGTGGTCTCGAACTTTAATGAAGAACGCGGAAGCCGAATCGCAGTGGAAGGGTTTCGTCCGAGTCGATCTTTGAGACGCTTCGGCTGAGCTTTAAGTAAAGACTTTTGCTTGTGGCCGAGCAGAATCTGTGAGGTACGGTCTGAAGTCACTTGATCTCCCCCGTAACCTTTACTTGATGATGGGCTGAAACCTCATCACCTCAGTTGAAGCCTTGTGCATCACCGTTCTTGTGCACATCCAATCAACAGTTGAAACCTTGTGCATCACCTTTCCTAAAGACCATTGTGCACATCCGATCAACAACTTGGCACTAACACACATGCTCTTGGACTGATTCATCACCTTCCACCAGCTTAACAAAGACTTGGTGGCCCTTGGTTCTAACTCCAGGCATTGTGCTGCGCTCTCCTCATGGCTATCTTGTAGCCTTCAACCTCGCCACTTCTTCTTCTTGAGATAGTAGGCGAGCTCCACACAATCTTCAAGGCTGAAGCTGAAACCAAATTCAATGGAACAGATTCTAAACAAGAGATTGTTAGAGATTAGAGAATAGAGAATATAGAATATTACTGAAAATAAAATAGAATTTAGAGAATAAGTAACCAGAGAATTAGTAACCAAGAGTATAGAGTATAGTAGAGTATATGGGCGGAAGTATAAGGTGAGTGGAGAGTAGAATAGAGAATTTGCTCAAGAGTTCTTATGGACAGAGTTATACTCTGTTTTCTTGAGTTTGCAGAAGCTTTGACAGCCAAGAGCATCCAACATTCAACAAGACTTTGGTGCTTTAATGGCTGAAACACATGGACCGTTTGGAAAATTAATTTCTCCAACGGTTTGAACCTAACTCATGGTAGAATCACTTAAACAAAGTGTTCTCCAAGATCTTAAGGCTTTAGATCCACGAAAATAACATATAGAAGATGTTTTTCGTGGTCCCAAGCAAAGAAGAAACAACAAAAGCCTTTGGAACAGCCTATTGTCCAACGGTTAAAAGAATGCATCTTGGACCAACTTGAATCTATTTGACCAAGCGGGCTCTACATGCTAAAATAAAGTCTCTCTCTTCCTCAAACTCGAACCTGGACACACCATATGACCAGAAACAAAGCTTTCTCAACCTTGAGAAGAAGAAGAAGCGATTTAGTAATTAAGCCTTTAAAGGAAATTTAACAAAAGCAAAATTAAACCTTTAGAGGAAAAATTAACTAAATCCTAAGAGAACTAAATCCTAAGAATTTCGTGGCTCATACAAGCACACAAGAACCGTGAATCCTCACCATGAACAACACAATTTGCTCAATGGTTCATCACTTCCCACACATCCCAAAATAAACAAAGCTATTACCAAATCGGTGAAGCTTAAGGATGGGGCTTGTAAAATCGATTTCTTTCCACACACTTGGTCTACAAATTCTAACAAGACAAGAGACCAAGCTTACTCAACAATGAGCTGCTAGAGAATCGATTTAATCAACAAAAGCAAAATTAAAGCTTTAAAGAAACTAAGCTAAGCGATTTAACACCTAAGCAAAGTCTAAAACTTTAACTAAGCTAACTCCTAAGAAAACGACTTTGAGAATGAGTTTAAATCACCAAGAACAGAACCTGGCTCTGATACCATGTTGGGATTTATGAGACAAAGCTCACAAGAGAGGGTAGACAAACACTTGGTGAATGAATCCCCTTTACCCACAACAAACTAACTCATTCTCAAGGGGGAGGAGAGAACATCAACTTGTGATGAACTCCCCATAAACAAGCTAGATAGAACCCAAATACTAGAGAGTAAGCGGATCCTAACTAGGAGAAGCACTAGTTTGAGACTTATCCTCTTCTAGTATCACAACACTTAGAGTTTGTGTACTTAGGAGAAGGAGGATTAAGAATCAGTAATCTAGGCTAAGTAAAGCAGTAAATAAGAAGAGTTTAGGTGGATTTGAGAAGAGAATAGGCTGCCTTAAGGGCAGCCTCTAACCGCTAATCTCCTAAACACTCTACATTGTTGATATGAACAAGAACACAAGTAGAGAGGGAAAACGGTTTCTCTTCTATTAGATAATATTGTAATGTATTACATATGAGAGAAATTACATCTTAATATAGGAATACAAAGCTCCATATAACCGTTAGAGAGGAGATGAGAGTTGAGAGGGACATGAGGAGAGAGAAGTGTGATTTCCTAAGCTAATAGCGACATGCCCACTTGCTTAACCACACTCGTGATTTCTCTCCTTCTTTCCTAACGGTTGGATTAGAAGCTTCTTGATCACATAGTGGGCCGAGTCTTCCTTCTTCTCATCACTCACACTCGGCCTCATTCCTTCCTTCTTTCCTTTGTGAGACTTCCTCATGGGCTTCTTCTTCTTATAAGGCCTTTGTTCTTCTTATAAGGCACTTATGGCCTTGCTGACCACTCTCCTTGCTCTCACGGCCCACATGGCCTTATTGGCCACTCTTATTGTGCTCACGGCCTTACTGGCCGCTCCCACACCACTCATGGCCTTACCGGCCACACTTCTTGTACTAGCAGCCTTACCGGCCACTCTCTTCTTCCTTGTGCAGCTCGGCCTCACCGGCCTCACTCTCTCTTCTCCTTCATATATACTAATAGTACGGACGGGCCTGCTCTTCAATGTGTTCACGGCCTAACTGGCCGCTCTCCGGACATGGGTCCGTTCACGGACACGGTACATGGTACCGGACACGGTACATGGTCGCTCACGGACACGGACATGGCCTTACCGGCCTTTACATGGCCTTTCCGGCCTTTCTTCTCTTCTTCCAAGGTTCGGCCTTACCGGCCTCTCCTCTCTCCTCCTTGGTACATTCTAATAATAAGTGGCTTTTAAACTCTCCACATCTATCTCAAAGTCTTATAATTTGTTAGTTGCATTGGATTAAGACACATTTTAACCCCATAAACACTAACATAGCTGTTTACAGCTACGAAGCAATGTTTTCTTGCTGTTAGCCTGTTTTGGGACAAAATGGGTATAAGTGGCTTTTAAATTCTCCACATCTATCTCAAACTCTTATAATTAGTTAGTTGCATTGGATTAAGACACATTTTAACCCCATAAACACTAACATAGCTGTTTACAGCTTCTAAGCAATGTTTTCTTGGTTTTAGCCTGTTTTGGGACAAAATGGGTATAAGTGTCTTTTAAACTCTCCACATTTATCTCAAAGTCTTATAATTAGTTAGTTGCATTGGATTAAGACACATTTTAACCCCATAAACACTAACATAGCTGTTTACAGCTTCTAAGCAATGTTTTCTTGGTTTTAGCCTGTTTTGGGACAAAATGGGTATAAGTGGCTTTTAAACTCTCTACATCTATCTCAAACACTTATAATTAGTTAGTTGCATTGGATTAAGACACATTTTAACCCCATAAACACTAACATAACGTTTTACAGCTTCTAAGCAATGTTTTCTTGGTGTTAGCCTGTTTTGAGACAAATTGGGTATAAGTGGCTTTTAAACTCTCCACATCTATCTCAAAGTCTTATAATTAGTTAGTTGCATTGGCTTAAGACACATTTTAACCCCATAAACACTAACATAGCTGCTTAGTGCTTCTAAGCAATGTTTTCTTGGTTTTAGCCTAGTTTGGGACAAATTGGGTATAAGTGACTTTTAAACTCTCCACATTAATCTCAAACTCTTATAATTAGTTAGTTGCATTGGATTAAGACACATTTTAACCCTAGAAACACTAACATAACTGTTTACAACTTCTAAGCAATGTTTTCTTGGTGTTAGCCTGTTTTGGGACAAAATGGGTATAAGTGGCTTTTAAACTCTCCACATCTATCTCAAAGTCTTATAATTAGTTAGTTGCATTGGCTTAAGACACATTTTAACAACATAAAAACTAACATAGTTGTTTAGTGCTTCTAAGCAAAGTTTTCTTGGTTTTAGCCTGTTTTGGGACAAAATGGGTATAAGTGGCTTTTAAACTCTCCACATCAATCTCAAAGTCTTATAATTAGTTAGTTGCATTGGATTAAGACACATTTTAACCCCATAAACACTAACATAGCTGTTTACAGCTTCTAAGCAATGTTTTCTTGGTTTTAGCCTGTTTTGGGACAAAATGGGTATAAGTGGCTTTTAAACTCTCCACATCTATCTCAAACACTTATAATTAGTTAGTTGCATTGGATTAAGACACATTTTAACCCTAGTAACACTAACAAAGCTGTTTACTGCTTCTAAGCAATGTTTTCTTGGTTTTAGCCTGTTTTGGGACAAATTGGGTATAAGTGGCTTTTAAACTCTCCACATCAATCTCAAACTCTTATAATTAGTTAGTTGCATTGGATTAAGACACATTTTAACCCCATAAACACTAACAAAGCTGTTTAGTGCTTTAAACAATGTCTTCTTGGATTTAGCCTGTTTTGGGACAAAATGGGTATAAGTGGCTTTTAAACTCTCCACATCTATCTCAAACTCTTATAATTAGTTAGTTGCATTGGATTAAGACAAATTTTAACCCCATAAACACTAACATAGCTGTTTACAGCTTCTAAGCAATGTTTTCTTGGTGTTTGAAACAAGATCTTTTTCAAGGTCTACTTATGCAATGAATGTATGAGAACATGCAAACATAGACATAAGCAGAGATGATGATGAATGGTATGCAAGGTGTTTCAATACCCTTATGATGTTGTAGCATAAAGGATGTCAATCCATAAAGAGTGTGATATGTAAGTAGTCAAGATGTGATCAATGCATTCAAGTTAAGCCAGATATCGAGTTGATTTGTTTCTAACCACCTAATGACAATAATGAAATGCAATGAACTAAGGCAACTAATTAAGACAATAATAATGCTGAATTAAACTGTAGAACAAGTGCAATAAACAATACTAAGCAGAATTGACTAATAAGTAGAAGAAAACAAGAACAGAACAATGCATAAACAAGAAAGTAAACTGGAGCTCGACCTAGCACTCGGTCGAGTGCATGGTCGAGTGGGTGGTCGAGTTGACAAGCAAATGAAAAGAACTGAAACAAAGCATCAAACAAAATAGAGCAGAACGAAAGTAAACAAACAGCAAACGACTAAACAGGATTCAAACAGGTAAATCAATAGATAAAGAGGGTCCTAAGGATGGATTCATGGGCTGGACTCAAGCTATGATTATCTAAACTAGCCAACAAGCCTCAATCAAACATGAGCTATCTCTAGACAATGATCTCCTAATACAAGTTAATCCAATCTCTTGGCAATAACAATCAAGCTAAGATACTCTCAATCTAGCTCTCACTAGCAAAGATCATATAAAAGCAGGCATTAAACTCATATCATTATAGTCAAAAATCAACAAAACATCTAATCTCTTAGCATGCTTCATGATAATCTCTAGCATTAGCCTTATCTAGCAACTTAAACATTGGTGTGATGCTAAGAAGCTTAAGATCTATTCTTACCCTCTCAGTATAAGAATAGCATAGAGCATATCTAATCAAGAAGAGATATTTAAAAAATCAAGCTTGATCAGTTTAAGCAACCATAACTATTACCCACCCTAATCCATCCTTAAGATCCTAAGCCACTAATAAGATCTAAAAATCATCATGAAGAACACAAACCCAGAAAATGATGATATAGACATGGATGGATAGATAATGATGAGATGAACAATTTAATACAAAGAAGTGAAAGAAAATACTCAATAGATTCAAAGTTATGAATGTTACAAATCTATAAAAATCTAGAGAAAAGATAAGAGATGATGCAATAATGTAAAAATAGTTAAAAATGGCAAAAACTAGGTTATGAGGTGTGTACAGGGTCTCCCTTTTTTGGCCACAAGTGCCAGCACATATATATAGTAAAGAGGGGGAAGCCCTAGTTAGCTAGAGGACAAAATAGAGAGTTGGCTGCAAGTGCTCGACCATGCTCGGTCAAGTGCATGATCGAGTGGTTGGTCCGTCAAGTAACTCCAGTCTTCGATCTGGTATGATATTGGTTCAGTAAAACGGGTATAACTCTTGAAAGACAGATCCGATTGCCTTGACACCACCGGCATTGGAAAGATAGCTCGATGTCCGACAACCCTCATGAAGAAGGCTGAAGCTGAATCGCAACCGAAAATCTACATTTGGATCGATCTTTGAGGAGCTCGTTATGAAACCGACCATGTACTCGACCGTGTGCCTGCTCGAGTGGTATGGTCGAGTGCCTTCTTTTCCCTTCCTGATACTTCCAATCCTCTTGTTTAGCTCCAGAAATAACATCAAGTCCTTCCTTACCCTTTTAGAGCTCCATAACACCTAATAATACTCCAAATGCACAAATGTATGCAATGCATGCTTCTAAACATCCTAAGTGCATATTTGGACATAAATGGCTATAAAACCTAAGGAATGACTTCTATATGATGCAAAACATGAACTAAACAAGGCCATAAATATGGTAAAATATAGTGACATCAGTGTTAGCCTGTTTTGGGACAAAATGGGTATAAGTGGCTTTTAAACTCTCCACATCTATCTCAAAGTTTTATAATTAGTTAGTTGCATTGTATTAAGACACATTTTAACCCCATAAACACTAACATAGATGTTTACAGCTACTAAGCAATGTTTTCTTGCTGTTAGCCTGTTTTGGGACAAAATGGGTATAAGTGGCTTTTAAATTCTCCACATCTATCTCAAACTCTTATAATTAGTTAGTTGCATTGGATTAAGACACATTTTAACCCCATAAACACTAACATAGCTGTTTACAGCTTCTAAGCAATGTTTTCTTGGTTTTAGCCTGTTTTGGGACAAAATGGGTATAAGTGTCTTTTAAACTCTCCACATTTATCTCAAACTCTTATACTTAGTTAGTTGCATTGGATTAAGACACATTTTAACCCCATAAACACTAACATAACTGTTTACAGCTTCTAAGCAATGTTTTCTTGGTGTTAGCCTGTTTTGGGATAAAATGGGTATAAGTGGCTTTTAAACTCTCCACAACTATCTCAAAGTCTTATAATTAGTTAGTTGCATTGGATTAAGACACATCTTAACCCCATAAACACTAACATAACGTTTTACAGCTTCTAAGCAATGTTTTCTTGGTGTTAGCCTGTTTTGGGACAAAATGGGTATAAGTGGCTTTTAAACTCTCCACATCTATCTCAAAGTCTTATAATTAGTTAGTTGCATTGGCTTAAGACACATTTTAACCCCATAAACACTAACATAGCTATTTACAGCTTCTAAGCAATGTTTTCTTGGTTTTAGCCTGGTTTGGGACAAATTGGGTATAAGTGGCTTTTAAACTCTCCACATTAATCTCAAACTCTTATAGTTAGTTAGTTGCATTGGATTAAGACACATTTTAACCCTAGAAACACTAACATAACTGTTTACAACTTCTGAGCAATGTTTTCTTGGTGTTAGCCTGTTTTGGGCAAAATGGGTATAAGTGGCTTTTAAACTCTCCACATCTATCTCAAAGTCTTATAATTAGTTAGTTGCATTGGCTTAAGACACATTTTAACCCCATAAAAACTAACATAGTTGTTTAGTGCTTCTAAGCAAAGTTTTCTTGGTTTTAGCCTGTTTTGGGACAAAATGGGTATAAGTGGCTTTTAATCTCTCCACATCAATCTCAAAGTCTTATAATTAGTTAGTTGCATTGGATTAAGTCACATTTTAACCCCATAAACACTAACATAGCTGTTTACAGCTTCTAAGCAATGTTTTCTTGGTTTTAGCCTGTTTTGGGACAAAATGGGTATAAGTGGCTTTTAAACTCTCCACATCTATCTCAAACACTTATAATTAGTTAGTTGCATTGGATTAAGACACATTTTAACCCTAGTAACACTAACAAAGCTGGTTACTGCTTCTAAGCAATGTTTTCTTGGTTTTAGCCTGTTTTGGGACAAATTGGGTATAAGTGGCTTTTAATTTCTCCACATCAATCTCAAATTCTTATAATTAGTTAGTTGCATTGGATTAAGACACATTTTAACCCCATAAACACTAACAAAGCTGTTTAGTGCTTTAAACAATGTCTTCTTGGATTTAGCATGTTTTGGGACAAAATGGGTATAAGTGGCTTTTAAACTCTCCACATCTATCTCAAACTCTTATAATTAGTTATTTGCATTGGATCAAGACAAATTTTAACCCCATAAACACTAACATAGCTGTTTACAGCTTCTAAGCAATGTTTTCTTGGTGTTAGCCTGTTTTGGGACAAAATGGGTATAAGTGGCTTTTAAACTCTCCACATCTATCCCAAACTCTTATCATTAGTTAGTTGCATTGGATTAAGACAAATTTTAACCCCATAAACACTAACATAGCTGTTTACAGCTTCTAAGCAATGTTTTCTTGGTGTTAGCCTGTTTTGGGACAAAATGGGTATAAGTGGCTTTTAAACTCTCCACATCTATCTCAAAGTCTTATAACTAGTCACTTGCATTGGATTAAGACACATTTTAACCTCAGAAACACTAACATAGCTGTTTACAGCTTCTAAGCAATGTTTTCTTGGTTTTAGCCTGTTTTGGGACAAAATGGGTATAAGTGGCTTTTAAACTCTCCACATCTATCTCAAAGTCTTATAATTAGTTAGTTGCATTGTATTAAGACACATTTTAACCCCATAAACACTAACATAGCTGTTTACAGCTACTAAGCAATGTTTTCTTGCTGTGAGCCTGTTTTGGGACAAAATGTGTATAAGTGGCTTTTAAATTCTCCACATCTATCTCAAACTCTTATAATTAGTTAGTTGCATTGGATTAAGACACATTTTAACCCCATAAACACTAACATAGCTGTTTACAGCTTGTAAGCATTATTTTCTTG